>NW_027478160.1:11520000-12770000 GCF_051020975.1 Osmia lignaria lignaria
GTGCAGAAGAAGAACAACAAGAAGAAGAAATATCTCGAAATATGTCCGTTAGGCCCCTTCCCTTGAGATAAATCTGCAAATATCTCGGAAACGAAGCGAGCTATGGCAAAATGTTAAGAGACCTTTTTTGTAGAGAATTAAGTTTCCTACTTTTTATGTTCTATGATATTTTTTGATCAGATGCGTAGTTCTCGAGATATATCAAGATATTTAAAAGTTCCGAAGCCGCACCAACATAATAGAGATACAGAAACACCGTGGCCCCTTTCTTTGAGATAACTCTGCACTATTGCGCGCTGCAAATGCCACTTCCAGCTTAGCTGTGCAGAAGAAGAACAACAAGAAGAAGAAATATCTCGAAATATGTCCGTCAGACCCCTTCCCTTGAGATATATCTGCAAATATCTCGGAAACGAAGCGAGCTATGGCAAAATGTTAAGAGACCTTTTTTGTAGAGAATTAAGTTTCCTACTTTTTATGTTCTATGATATTTTTTGATCAGATGCGCAGTTCTCGAGATATATCCAGATATTTAAAAGTTCCGAAGCGGCACCAACATAATAGAGATACAGACACACCGTGGCCCCTTTCTTTGAGATAACTCTGCACTAGTGCGAGCCGCAAATGCCACTTCCAGCTTAGCTGTGCAGAAGAAGAACAACAAGAAGAAGAAATATCTCGAAATATGTCCGTCAGGCCCCTTCCCTTGAGATATATCTGCAAATATCTCGGAACCGAAGCGAGCTATGGCAAAATGTTAAGAGACCTTTTTTGTAGAGAATTATGTTTCCTACAATTTATGTTCTATGATATTTTTTGATCAGAAGCGTAGTTTTCGAGATATATCGAGATATTTAAAAGTTCCGAAGCCGCACCAACATAATAGAGATACAGAAACACCGTGGCCCCTTTCTTTGAGATAACTGTGCACTACTGCGAGCCGCAAATGCCACTTCCAGCTTAGCTGTGCAGAAGAAGAACAACAAGAAGAAGAAATATCTCGAAATATGTCCGTCAGGCCCCTTCCCTTGAGATATATCTGCAAATATCTCGGAAACGAAGCGAGCTATGGCAAAATGTTAAGAGACCGTTTTTGTAGAGAATTAAGTTTCCTACTTTTTATGTTCTATGATATTTTTTGATCAGACGCGTAGTTCTCGAGATATATCGAGATATTTAAAAGTTCCGAAGCCGCACCAACATAATAGAGATACAGAAACACCGTGGCCCCTCTCTTTGAGATAACTCTGCACTATTCCGAGCTGTAAATGCCACTTCCAGCTTAGCTGTGCAGAAGAAGAACAACAAGAAGAAGAAATATCTCGAAATATGTCCGTCAGGCCCCTTCCCTTGAGATATATCTGCAAATATCTCGGAAACGAAGCGAGCTATGGCAAAATGTTAAGAGACCTTTTTTGTAGAGAATTATGTTTCCTACAATTTATGTTCTATGATATTTTTTGATCAGAAGCGTAGTTCTCGAGATATATCGAGATATTTAAAAGTTCCGAAGCCGCACCAACATAATAGGGATACAGAAACACCGTGGCCCCTTTCTTTGAGATAACTCTGCACTAGTGCGAGCCGCAAATGCCACTTCCAGCTTAGCTGTGCAGAAGAAGAACAACAAGAAGAAGAAATATCTCGAAATATGTCCGTCAGGCCCCTTCCCTTGAGATAAATCTGCAAATATCTCGGAAACGAAGCGAGCTATGGCAGAATGTTAAGAGACGTTTTTTGTAGAGAATTATGTTTCCTACAATTTATGTTCTATGATATTTTTTGATCAGAAGCGTAGTTCTCGAGATATATCGAGATATTTAAAAGTTCCGAAGCCGCACCAACATAATAGAGATACAGAAACACCGTGGCCCCTTTCTTTGAGATAACTGTGCCCTAGTGCGAGCCGCAAATGCCACTTCCAGCTTAGCTGTGCAGAAGAAGAACAACAAGAAGAAGAAATATCTCGAAATATGTCCGTCAGGCCCCTTCCCTTGAGATATATCTGCAAATATCTCGGAAACGAAGCGAGCTATGGCAAAATGATAAGAGACCGTTTTTGTAGAGAATTAAGTTTCCTACTTTTTATGTTCTATGATATTTTTTGATCAGACGCGTAGTTCTCGAGATATATCAAGATATTTAAAAGTTCCGAAGCCGCACCAACATAATAGAGATACAGAAACACCGTGGCCCCTTTCTTTGAGATAACTCTGCACTATTGCGAGCTGCAAATGCCACTTCAAGCTTAGCTGTGCAGAAGAAGAACAACAAGAAGAAGAAATATCTCGAAATATGTCCGTCAGGCCCCTTCCCTTGAGATATATCTGCAAATATCTCGGAAACGAAGCGAGCTATGGCAAAATCTTAAGAGACCTTTTTTGTAGAGAATTAAGTTTCCTACTTTCTATGTTCTATGATATTTTTTGATCAGATGCGTAGTTCTCGAGATATATCAAGATATTTAAAAGTTCCGAAGCCGCACCAACATAATAGAGATACAGAAACACCGTGGCCCCTTTCTTTGAGATAACTCTGCACTATTGCGCGCTGCAAATGCCACTTCCAGCTTAGCTGTGCAGAAGAAGAACAACAAGAAGAAGAAATATCTCGAAATATGTCCGTCAGACCCCTTCCCTTGAGATAAATCTGCAAATATCTCGGAAACGAAGCGAGCTATGGCAAAATGTTAAGAGACCTTTTTTGTAGAGAATTAAGTTTCCTACTTTTTATGTTCTATGATATTTTTTGATCAGATGCGCAGTTCTCGAGATATATCGAGATATTTAAAAGTTCCGAAGCCGCACCAACATAATAGAGATACAGAAACACCGTGGCCCCTCTCTTTGAGATAACTCTGCACTATTCCGAGCTGTAAATGCCACTTCCAGCTTAGCTGTGCAGAAGAAGAACAACAAGAAGAAGAAATATCTCGAAATATGTCCGTCAGGCCCCTTCCCTTGAGATATATCTGCAAATATCTCGGAAACGAAGCGAGCTATGGCAAAATGTTAAGAGACCTTTTTTGTAGAGAATTATGTTTCCTACAATTTATGTTCTATGATATTTTTTGATCAGAAGCGTAGTTCTCGAGATATGTCGAGATATTTAAAAGTTCCGAAGCCGCACCAACATAATAGGGATACAGAAACACCGTGGCCCCTTTCTTTGAGATAACTCTACACTAGTGCGAGCCGCAAATGCCACTTCCAGCTTAGCTGTGCAGAAGAAGAACAACAAGAAGAAGAAATATCTCGAAATATGTCCGTCAGGCCCCTTCCCTTGAGATAAATCTGCAAATATCTCGGAAACGAAGCGAGCTATGGCAAAATGTTAAAAGACGTTTTTTGTAGAGAATTAAGTTTCCTACTTTTTATGTTCTATGATATTTTTTGATCAGATGCGTAGTTCTCGAGATATATCAAGATATTTAAAAGTTCCGAAGCCGCACCAACATAATAGAGATACAGAAACACCGTGGCCCCTTTCTTTGAGATAACTCTGCACTATTCCGAGCTGTAAATGCCACTTCCAGCTTAGCTGTGCAGAAGAAGAACAACAAGAAGAAGAAATATCTCGAAATATGTCCGTCAGGCCCCTTCCCTTGAGATATATCTGCAAATATCTCGGAAACGAAGCGAGCTATGGCAAAATGTTAAGAGACCTTTTTTGTAGAGAATTATGTTTCCTACAATTTATGTTCTATGATATTTTTTGATCAGAAGCGTAGTTTTCGAGATATATCGAGATATTTAAAAGTTCCGAAGCCGCACCAACATAATAGAGATACAGAAACATCGTGGCCCCTTTCTTTGAGATAACTGTGCACTAGTGCGAGCCGCAAATGCCACTTCCAGCTTAGCTGTGCAGAAGAAGAACAACAAGAAGAAGAAATATCTCGAAATATGTCCGTCAGGCCCCTTCCCTTGAGATAAATCTGCAAATATCTCGGAAACGAAGCGAGCTATGGCAGAATGTTAAGAGACGTTTTTTGTAGAGAATTATGTTTCCTACAATTTATGTTCTATGATATTTTTTGATCAGAAGCGTAGTTCTCGAGATATATCGAGATATTTAAAAGTTCCGAAGCCGCACCAACATAATAGAGATACAGAAACACCGTGGCCCCTTTCTTTGAGATAACTGTGCACTAGTGCGAGCCGCAAATGCCACTTCCAGCTTAGCTGTGCAGAAGAAGAACAACAAGAAGAAGAAATATCTCGAAATATGTCCGTCAGGCCCCTTCCCTTGAGATATATCTGCAAATATCTCGGAAACGAAGCGAGCTATGGCAAAATGATAAGAGACCGTTTTTGTAGAGAATTAAGTTTCCGACTTTTTATGTTCTATGATATTTTTTGATCAGACGCGTAGTTCTCGAGATATATCAAGATATTTAAAAGTTCCGAAGCCGCACCAACATAATAGAGATACAGAAACACCGTGGCCCCTTTCTTTGAGATAACTCTGCACTATTGCGAGCTGCAAATGCCACTTCCAGCTTAGCTGTGCAGAAGAAGAACAACAAGAAGAAGAAATATCTCGAAATATGTCCGTCAGGCCCCTTCCCTTGAGATATATCTGCAAATATCTCGGAAACGAAGCGAGCTATGGCAAAATGTTAAGAGACCTTTTTTGTCGAGAATTATGTTTCCTACTTTTTATGTTCTATGATATTTTTTGATCAGACGCGTAGTTCTCGAGATATATCAAGATATTTAAAAGTTCCGAAGCCGCACCAACATAATAGAGATACAGAAACACCGTGGCCCCTTTCTTTGAGATAACTCTGCACTATTGCGAGCTGCAAATGCCACTTCCAGCTTAGCTGTGCAGAAGAAGAACAACAAGAAGAAGAAATATCTCGAAATATGTCCGTCAGGCCCCTTCCATTGAGATATATCTGCAAATATCTCGGAAACGAAGCGAGCTATGGCAAAATGTTAAGAGACCTTTTTTGTCGAGAATTATGTTTCCTACAATCTAGGTTCTATGATATTTTTTGATCAGAAGCGTAGTTTTCGAGATATATCGAGATATTTAAAAGTTCCGAAGCCGCACCAACATAATAGAGATACAGAAACACCGTGGCCCCTTTCTTTGAGATAACTCTGCACTATTGCGAGCTGGAAATGCCACTTCCAGTTTAGCTGTGCAGAAGAAGAACAACAAGAAGAAGAAATATCTCGAAATATGTCCGTTAGGCCCCTTCCCTTGAGATAAATCTGCAAATATCTCGGAAACGAAGCGAGCTATGGCAAAATGTTAAGAGACCTTTTTTGTAGAGAATTAAGTTTCCTACTTTTTATGTTGTATGATATTTTTTGATCAGATGCGTAGTTCTCGAGATATATCAAGATATTTAAAAGTTCCGAAGCCGCACCAACATAATAGAGATACAGAAACACCGTGGCCCCTTTCTTTGAGATAACTCTGCACTATTGCGCGCTGCAAATGCCACTTCCAGCTTAGCTGTGCAGAAGAAGAACAACAAGAAGAAGAAATATCTCGAAATATGTCCGTCAGACCCCTTCCCTTGAGATAAATCTGCAAATATCTCGGAAACGAAGCGAGCTATGGCAAAATGTTAAGAGACCTTTTTTGGAGAGAATTATGTTTCCTACAATTTATGTTCTATGATATTTTTTGATCAGAAGCGTAGTTCTCGAGATATATCGAGATATTTAAAAGTTCCGAAGCCGCACCAACATAATAGGGATACAGAAACACCGTGACCCCTTTCTTTGAGATAACTCTGCACTGGTGCGAGCCGCAAATGCCACTTCCAGCTTAGCTGTGCAGAAGAAGAACAACAAGAAGAAGAAATATCTCGAAATATGTCCGTCAGGCCCCTGCCCTTGAGATGTATCTGCAAATATCTCGGAAACGAAGCGAGCTATGGCAAAATGTTAAGAGACCGTTTTTGTAGAGAATTAAGTTTCCTACTTTTTATGTTCTATGATATTTTTTGATCAGACGCGTAGTTCTCGAGATATATCAAGATATTTAAAAGTTCCGAAGCCGCACCAACATAATAGAGATACAGAAACACCGTGGCCCCTTTCTTTGAGATAACTCTGCACTATTGCGAGCTGCAAATGCCACTTCCAGCTTAGCTGTGCAGAAGAAGAACAACAAGAAGAAGAAATATCTCGAAATATGTCCGTCAGGCCCCTTCCCTTGAGATATATCTGCAAATATCTCGGAAACGAAGCGAGCTATGGCAAAATGTTAAGAGACCTTTTTTGTCGAGAATTATGTTTCCTACAATCCAGGTTCTATGATATTTTTTGATCAGAAGCGTAGTTTTCGAGATATATCGAGATATTTAAAAGTTCCGAAGCCGCACCAACATAATAGAGATACAGAAACACCGTGGCCCCTTTCTTTGAGATAACTCTGCACTATTGCGAGCTGGAAATGCCACTTCCAGTTTAGCTGTGCAGAAGAAGAACAACAAGAAGAAGAAATATCTCGAAATATGTCCGTTAGGCCCCTTCCCTTGAGATAAATCTGCAAATATCTCGGAAACGAAGCGAGCTATGGCAAAATGTTCAGAGACCTTTTTTGTAGAGAATTAAGTTTCCTACTTTTTATGTTCTATGATATTTTTTGATCAGATACGTAGTTCTCGAGATATATCAAGATATTTAAAAGTTCCGAAGCCGCACCAACATAATAGAGATACAGAAACACCGTGGCCCCTTTCTTTGAGATAACTCTGCACTATTGCGCGCTGCAAATGCCACTTCCAGCTTAGCTGTGCAGAAGAAGAACAACAAGAAGAAGAAATATCTCGAAATATGTCCGTTAGGCCCCTTCCCTTGAGATAAATCTGCAAATATCTCGGAAACGAAGCGAGCTATGGCAAAATGTTAAGAGACCTTTTTTGTAGAGAATTAAGTTTCCTACTTTTTATTTTCTATGATATTTTTTGATCAGATGCGTAGTTCTCGAGATATATCAAGATATTTAAAAGTTCCGAAGCCGCACCAACATAATAGAGATACAGAAACACCGTGGCCCCTTTCTTTGAGACAACTCAACACTATTGCGCGCTGCAAATGCCACTTCCAGCTTAGCTGTGCAGAAGAAGAACAACAAGAAGAAGAAATATCTCGAAATATGTCCGTCAGACCCCTTCCCTTGAGATAAATCTGCAAATATCTCGGAAACGAAGCGAGCTATGGCAAAATGTTAAGAGACCTTTTTTGGAGAGAATTATGTTTCCTACAATTTATGTTCTATGATATTTTTTGATCAGAAGCGTAGTTCTCCAGATATATCGAGATATTTAAAAGTTCCGAAGCCGCACCAACATAATAGGGATACAGAAACACCGTGACCCCTTTCTTTGAGATAACTCTGCACTAGTGCGAGCCGCAAATGCCACTTCCAGCTTAGCTGTGCAGAAGAAGAACAACAAGAAGAAGAAATATCTCGAAATATGTCCGTCAGGCCCCTTCCCTTGAGATAAATCTGCAAATATCTCGGAAACGAAGCGAGCTATGGCAGAATGTTAAGAGACGTTTTTTGTAGAGAATTATGTTTCCTACAATTTATGTTCTATGATATTTTTTGATCAGAAGCGTAGTTCTCGAGATATATCGAGATATTTAAAAGTTCCGAAGCCGCACCAACATAATAGGGATACAGAAACACCGTGGCCCCTTTCTTTGAGATAACTCTGCACTAGTGCGAGCCGCAAATGCCACTTCCAGCTTAGCTGTGCAGAAGAAGAACAACAAGAAGAAGAAATATCTCGAAATATGTCCGTCAGGCCCCTTCCCTTGAGATAAATCTGCAAATATCTCGGAAACGAAGCGAGCTATGGCAAAATGTTTAGAGACCTTTCTTGTAGAGAATTAAGTTTCCTACTTTTTATGTAGTATGATATTTTTTGATCAGATGCGTAGTTCTCGAGATATATCAAGATATTTAAAAGTTCCGAAGCCGCACCAACATAATAGAGATACAGAAACACCGTGGCCCCTTTCTTTGAGATAACTCTGCACTATTGCGCGCTGCAAATGCCACTTCCAGCTTAGCTGTGCAGAAGAAGAACAACAAGAAGAAGAAATATCTCGAAATATGTCCGTCAGGCCCCTTCCCTTGAGATATATCTGCAAATATCTCGGAAACGAAGCGAGCTATGGCAAAATGTTAAGAGACGTTTTTTGTAGAGAATTAAGTTTCCTACTTTTTATGTTCTATGATATTTTTCGATCGGAGGCGTAGTTCTCGAGATATATCAAGATATTTAAAAGTTCCGAAGCCGCACCAACATAATAGAGATACAGAAACACCGTGGCCCCTTTGTTTGAGATAACTCTGCACTATTGCGAGCTGTAAATGCCACTTCCAGCTTAGCTGTGCAGAAGAAGAACAACAAGAAGAAGAAATATCTCGAAATATGTCCGTCAGGCCCCTTCCCTTGAGATATATCTGCAAATATCTCGGAAACGAAGCGAGCTATGGCAAAATGTTAAGAGACCTTTTTTGTAGAGAATTATGTTTCCTACAATTTATGTTCTATGATATTTTTTGATCAGAAGCGTAGTTTTCGAGATATATCGAGATATTTAAAAGTTCCGAAGCCGCACCAACATAATAGAGATACAGAAACACCGTGGCCCCTTTCTTTGAGATAACTCTGCACTAGTGCGAGCCGCAAATGCCACTTCCAGCTTAGCTGTGCAGAAGAAGAACAACAAGAAGAAGAAATATCTCGAAATATGTCCGTCAGGCCCCTTCCCTTGAGATAAATATGCAAATATCTCGGAAACGAAGCGAGCTATGGCAAAATGTTAAGAGACCTTTTTTGTAGAGAATTAAGTTTCCTACTTTTTATGTTCTATGATATTTTTTGATCAGATGCGTTGTTCTCGAGATATATCAAGATATTTAAAAGTTCCGAAGCCGCACCAACATAATAGAGATACAGAAACACCGTGGCCCCTTTCTTTGAGATAACTCTGCACTATTGCGAGCTGCAAATGCCACTCCCAGCTTAGCTGTGCAGAAGAAGAACAACAAGAAGAAGAAATATCTCGAAATATGTCCGTCAGGCCCCTTCCCTTGAGATATATCTGCAAATATCTCGGAAACGAAGCGAGCTATGGCAAAATGTTAAGAGACCTTTTTTGTAGAGAATTAAGTTTCCTACTTTTTATGTTCTATGATATTTTTTGATCAGATGCGTAGTTCTCGAGATATATCAAGATATTTAAAAGTTCCGAAGCCGCACCAACATAATAGAGATACAGAAACACCGTGGCCCCTTTCTTTGAGATAACTCTGCACTAGTGCGAGCCGCAAATGCCACTTCCAGCTTAGCTGTGCAGAAGAAGAACAACAAGAAGAAGAAATATCTCGAAATATGTCCGTCAGGCCCCTTCCCTTGAGATAAATATGCAAATATCTCGGAAACGAAGCGAGCTATGGCAAAATGTTAAGAGACCTTTTTTGTAGAGAATTAAGTTTCCTACTTTTTATGTTCTATGATATTTTTTGATCGGATGCGTAGTTCTCGAGATATATCAAGATATTTAAAAGTTCCGAAGCCGCACCAACATAATAGAGATACAGAAACACCGTGGCCCCTTTCTTTGAGATAACTCTGCACTATTGCGCGCTGCAAATGCCACTTCCAGCTTAGCTGTGCAGAAGAAGAACAACAAGAAGAAGAAATATCTCGAAATATGCCCGTCAGGCCCCTTCCATTGAGATAAATCTGCAAATATCTCGGAAACGAAGCGAGCTATGGCAAAATGTTAAGAGACCTTTTTTGTAGAGAACTAAGTTTCCTACTTTTTATGTTCTATGATATTTTTTGATCAGATGCGTTGTTCTCGAGATATATCAAGATATTTAAAAGTTCCGAAGCCGCACCAACATAATAGAGATACAGAAACACCGTGGCCCCTTTCTTTGAGATAACTCTGCACTAGTGCGAGCCGCAAATGCCACTTCCAGTTTAGCTGTGCAGAAGAAGAACAACAAGAAGAAGAAATATCTCGGAATATGTTCGTTAGGCCCCTTCCCTTGAGATAAATCTGCAAATATCTCGGAAACGAAGCCAGCTATGGCAAAATGTTAAGAGACCTTTTTTGTAGAGAATTAAGTTTCCTACTTTTTATGTTCTATGATATTTTTTGATCAGATGCGTAGTTCTCGAGATATATGAAGATATTTAAAAGTTCCGGAGCCGCACCAACATAATAGAGATACAGAAACACCGTGGCCCCTTTCTTTCAGGTAACTCTGCACTATTGCGAGCTGCAAATGCCACTTCCAGCTTAGCTGTGCAGAAGAAGAACAACAAGAAGAAGAAATATCTCGAAATATGTCCGTCAGGCCCCTTCCCTTGAGATATATCTGCAAATATCTCGGAAACGAAGCGAGCTATGGCAAAATCTTAAGAGGCCTTTTTTGTAGAGAATTATGTTTCCTACAATTTAGGTTCTATGATATTTTTTGATCAGAAGCGTAGTTTTCGAGATATATCGAGATATTTAAAAGTTCCGAAGCCGCACCAACATAATAGAGATACAGAAACACCATGGCCCCTTTCTTTGAGATAACTCTGCACTATTGCGAGCTGCAAATGCCACTTCCAGCTTAGCTATGCAGAGGAAGAACAGCAAGAAGAAGAAATATCTCGAAATATGTCCGTCAGGCCAGTTCCTTTGAGCTGAATCTGCAAATATCTCGGAAACGAAGCGAGCTATGGCAAAATGTTAAGAGACGTTTTTTGTAGAGAATTATGTTTCCTACAATTTATGTTCTATGATATTTTTTGATCAGAAGCGTAGTTTTCGAGATATATCGAGATATTTAAAAGTTCCGAAGCCGCACCAACATAATAGAGATACAGAAACACCGTGGCCCCTTTCTTTGAGATAACTCTGCACTAGTGCGAGCCGCAAATGCCACTTCCAGCTTAGCTGTGCAGAAGAAGAACAACAAGAAGAAGAAATATCTCGAAATATGTCCGTCAGGCCCCTTCCCTTGAAATATATCTGCAAATATCTCGGAAACGAAGCGAGCTATGGCAAAATGTTAAGAAACCGTTTTTGTAGAGAATTAAGTTTCCTACTTTTTATGTTCTATGATATTTTTTGATCGGACGCGTAGTTCTCGAGATATATCAAGATATTTAAAAGTTGCGAAGCCGCACCAACATAATAGAGATACAGAAACACCGTGGCCCCTTTCGTTGAGATAACTCTGCACTAGTGCGAGCCGCAAATGCCACTTCCAGCTTAACTGTGCAGAAGAAGAACAACAAGAAGAAGAAATATCTCGAAATATGTCCGTCAGGCCCCTTCCCTTGAGATAAATCTGCAAATATCTCGGAAACGAAGAGAGCTATGGCAAAATGTTAAGAGACCTTTTTGGTAGAGAATTAAGTTTCCTACTTTTCATGTTCTATGATATTTTTTGATCAGATGCGTAGCTCTCGAGATATATCAAGATATTTAAAAGTTCCGAAGCCGCACCAACATAATAGAGATACAGAAACACCGTGGCCCCTTTCTTTGAGATAACTCTGCACTATTGCGAGCTGCAAATGCCACTTCCAGCTTAGCTGTGCAGAAGAAGAACAACAAGAAGAAGAAATATCTCGAAATATGTCCGTCAGGCCAGTTCCTTTGAGCTGAATCTGCAAATATCTCGGAAACGAATCGAGCTATGGCAAAATGTTAAGAGACATTTTTTGTAGAGAATTATGTTTCCTACAATTTATGTTCTATGATGTTTTTTGATCAGAAGCGTAGTTTTCGAGATATATCGAGATACTTAAAAGTTCCGAAGCCGCACTAACATAATAGAGATACAGAAACACCGTGGCCCCTTTCTTTGAGATAACTCTGCACTATTGCGAGCTGCAAATGCCACTTCCAGCTTAGCTGTGCAGAAGAAGAACAACAAGAAGAAGAAATATCTCGAAATATGTCCGTCAGGCCCCTTCCCTTGAGATAAATCTGCAAATATCTCGGAAACGAAGCAAGCTATGGCAAAATGTTAAGAGACCTTTTTTGTAGAGAATTATGTTTCCTACTTTTTATGTTCTATGATATTTTTTGATCAGATGCGTAGTTCTCGAGATATATCAAGATATTTAAAAGTTCCGAAGCTGCACCAACATAATAGAGGTACAGAAACACCGTGGCCTCTTTCTTTGAGATAACTCTGCACTATTGCGAGCTGCAAATGCCACTTCGAGCTTAGCTGTGCAGAAGAAGAACAACAAGAAGAAGAAATATCTCGAAATATGTCCGTCAGACCCCTTCCCTTGAGATGAATCTGCAAATATCTCGGAAACGAAGCGAGCTATGGCAAAATGTTAAGAGACCTTTTTTGTAGAGAATTAAGTTTCCTACTTTTTATGTTCTATGATATTTTTTGATCAGATGCGTAGTTCTCGAGATATATCAAGATATTTAAAAGTTCCGAAGCCGCACCAACATAATAGAGATACAGAAACACCGTGGCCCCTTTCTTTGAGATAACTCTGCACCATTGCGAGCTGCAAATGCCACTTCCAGCTTAGCTGTGCAGAGCAAGAACAACAAGAAGAAGAAATATCTCGAAATATGTCCGTCAGGCCAGTTCCTTTGAGCTGAATCTGCAAATATCTCGGAAACGAAGCGAACTATGGCAAAATGTTAAGAGACGTTTTTTGTAGAGAATTATGTTTCCTACAATTTATGTTCTATGATATTTCTTGATCAGAAGCGTAGTTTTCGAGATATATCGAGATACTTAAAAGTTCCGAAGCCGCACCAACATAATAGAGATACAGAAACACCGTGGCCCCTTTCTTTGAGATAACTGTGCACTAGTGCGAGCCGCAAATGCCACTTCCAGCTTAGCTGTGCAGAAGAAGAACAACAAGAAGAAGAAATATCTCGAAATATGTCCGTCAGACCCCTTCCCTTAAGATGAATCTGCAAATATCGCGGAAACGAAGCGAGCTATGGCAAAATGTTAAGAGACCTTTTTTGTAGAGAATAATGTTTCCTACAATTTACGTTCTATGATATTTTTTGATCAGAAGCGTAGTTTTCGAGATATATCGAGATATTTAAAAGTTCCGAAGACGCACCAACATAATAGAGATACAGAAACACCGTGGCCCCTTTCTTTGAGATAACTGTGCACTAGTGCGAGCCGCAAATGCCACTTCCAGCTTAGCTGTGCAGAAGAAGAACAACAAGAAGAAGAAATATCTCGAAATATGTCCGTCAGGCCCCTTCCCTTGAGATAAATATGCAAATATCTCGGAAACGAAGAGAGCTATGGCAAAATGTTAAGAGACCTGTTTTGTAGAGAATTAAGTTTCCTACTTTTCATGTTCTATGATATTTTTTGATCAGATGCGTAGTTCTCGAGATATATCAAGATATTTAAAAGTTCCGAAGCCGCACCAACATAATAGAGATACAGAAACACCGTGCCCCTTTCTTTGAGATAACTCTGCACTAGTGCGAGCCGCAAATGCCACTTCCAGCTTAGCTGTGCAGAAGAAGAACAACAAGAAGAAGAAATATCTCGAAATATGTCCGTCAGGCCCCTTCCCTTGAGATAAATCTGCAAATATCTCGGAAACGAAGCAAGCTATGGCAAAATGTTAAGAGACCTTTTTTGTAGAGAATTATGTTTTCTACAATTTATGTTCTATGATATTTTTTGATCAGAAGCGTAGTTTTCGAGATATATCGAGATATTTAAAAGTTCCGAAGCCGCACCAACATAATAGAGATACAGAAACACCGTGGCCCCTTTCTTTGAGATAACTCTGCACTAGTGCGAGCTGCAGATGCCACTTCCAGCTTAGCTGTGCAGAAGAAGAACAACAAGAAGAAGAAATATCTCGAAATATGTCCGTCAGGCCCCTTCCCTTGAGATAAATCTGCAAATATCTCGGAAACGAAGCGAGCTATGGCAAAATGTTAAGAGACCTTTTTTGTAGAGAATTAAGTTTCCTACTTTTTATGTTCTATGATATTTTTTGATCAGATGCGTAGTTCTCGAGATATATCAAGATATTTAAAAGTTCCGAAGCCGCACCAACATAATAGAGATACAGAAACACCGTGGCCCCTTTCTTTGAGATAACTCTGCACTAGTGCGAGCCGCAAATGCCACTTCCAGCTTAGCTGTGCAGAAGAAGAACATCAAGAAGAGGAAATATCTCGAAATATGTCCGTCAGGCCCCTTCCCTTGAGATAAATCTGCAAATATCTCGGAAACGAAGCGAGCTATGGCAAAATGTTAAGAGACCTTTTTTGTAGAGAATTAAGTTTCCTACTTTTTATGTTCTATGATATTTTTTGATCAGAAGCGTAGTTTTCGAGATATATCGAGATATTTAAAAGTTCCGAAGCCGCACCAACATAATAGAGATACAGAAACACCGTGGCCCCTTGCGTTGAGATAACTCTGCACTAGTGCGAGGGGCAAATGCCACTTCCAGCTTAGCTGTGCAGAAGAAGAACAACAAGAAGAAGAAATATCTCGAAATATGTCCGTCAGGCCCCTTCCCTTGAGATAAATCTGCAAATATCTCGGAAACGAAGCGAGCTATGGCAAAATGTTAAGAGACCTTTTTTGTAGAGAATTATGTTTCCTACTTTTTATGTTCTATGATATTTTTTGATCAGATGCGTAGTTCTCGAGATATATCAAGATATTTAAAAGTTCCGAAGCCGCACCAACATAATAGAGATACAGAAACACCGTGGCCCCTTTCTTTGAGATAACTCTGCACTATGGCGAGCTGCAAATGCCACTTCCAGCTTAGCTGTGCAGAGGAAGAACAACAAGAAGAAGAAATATCTCGAAATATGTCCGTCAAGCCAGTTCCTTTGAGCTGAATCTGCAAATATCTCGGAAACGAAGCGAGCTATGGCAAAATGTTAAGAGACCTTTTTTGTAGAGAATTAAGTTTCCTACTTTTTATGTTGTATGATATTTTTTGATCAGATGCGTAGTTCTCGAGATATATCAAGATATTTAAAAGTTCCGAAGCCGCACCAACATAATAGGGATACAGAAACACCGTGGCCCCTTTCTTTGAGATAACTCTGCACTAGTGCGAGCCGCAAATGCCACTTCCAGCTTAGCTGTGCAGAAGAAGAACAACAAGAAGAAGAAATATCTCGAAATATGTCCGTCAGGCCCCTTCCCTTGAGATAAATCTGCAAATATCTCGGAAACGAAGCGAGCTATGGCAAAATGTTAAGAGACCTTTTTTGTAGAGAATTATGTTTTCTACAATTTACGTTCTATGATATTTTTTGATCAGAAGCGTAGTTTTCGAGATATATCGAGATATTTAAAAGTTCCGAAGCCGCACCAACATAATAGAGATACAGAAACACCGTGGCCCCTTTCTTTGAGATAACTCTGCACTAGTGCGAGCCGCAAATGCCACTTCCAGCTTAGCTGTGCAGAAGAAGAACAACAAGAAGAAGAAATATCTCGAAATATGTCCGTCAGGCCACTTCCCTTGAGATAAATCTGCAAATATCTCGGAAACGAAGCGAGCTATGGCAAAATGTTAAGAGACCTTTTTTGTAGAGAATTAAGTTTCCTACTTTTTATGTTCTATGATATTTTTTGATCAGACGCGTAGTTCTCGAGATATATCAAGATATTTAAAAGTTCCGAAGCCGCACCAACATAATAGAGATACAGAAACACCGTGGCCCCTTTCTTTGAGATAACTCTGCACTAGTGCGAGCCGCAAATGCCACTTCCAGCTTAGCTGTGCAGAAGAAGAACAACAAGAAGAAGAAATATCTCGAAATATGTCCGTCAGGCCCCTTCCCTTGAGATAAATATGCAAATATCTCGGAAACGAAGCGAGCTATGGCAAAATGTTAAGAGACCTTTTTTGTAGAGAATTAAGTTTCCTACTTTTTATGTTCTATGATATTTTTTGATCAGATGCGTAGTTCTCGAGATATATCAAGATATTTAAAAGTTCCGAAGCCGCACCAACATAATAGAGATACAGAAACACCGTGGCCCCTTTCTTTGAGATAACTCTGCACCATTGCGAGCTGCAAATGCCACTTCCAGCTTAGCTGTGCAGAGCAAGAACAACAAGAAGAAGAAATATCTCGAAATATGTCCGTCAGGCCAGTTCCTTTGAGCTGAATCTGCAAATATCTCGGAAAAGAAGCGAACTATGGCAAAATGTTAAGAGACGTTTTTTGTAGAGAATTATGTTTCCTACAATTTATGTTCTATGATATTTCTTGATCAGAAGCGTAGTTTTCGAGATATATCGAGATACTTAAAAGTTCCGAAGCCGCACCAACATAATAGAGATACAGAAACACCGTGGCCCCTTTCTTTGAGATAACTGTGCACTAGTGCGAGCCGCAAATGCCACTTCCAGCTTAGCTGTGCAGAAGAAGAACAACAAGAAGAAGAAATATCTCGAAATATGTCCGTCAGGCCCCTTCCCTTGAGATAAATCTGCAAATATCTCGGAAACGAAGCGAGCTATGGCAAAATGTTAAGAGACCTTTTTTGTAGAGAATTATGTTTCTTACTTTTTATGTTCTATGATATTTTTTGATCAGACGCGTAGTTCTCGAGATATATCAAGATATTTAAAAGTTCCAAAGCCGCACCAACATAATAGAGATACAGAAACACCGTGGCCCCTTTCTTTGAGATATCTCTGCACTATTGCGAGCTGCAAATGCCACTTCCAGCTTAGCTGTGCAGAAGAAGAACAACAAGAAGAAGAAATATCTCGAAATATGTCCGTCAGGCCACTTCCCTTGAGATAAATCTGCAAATATCTCGGAAACGAAGCGAGCTATGGCAAAATGTTAAGAGACCTTTTTTGTAGAGAATTAAGTTTCCTACTTTTTATGTTCGATGATATTTTTTGATCAGATGCGTAGTTCTCGAGATATATCAAGATATTTAAAAGTTCCGAAGCTGCACCAACATAATAGAGGTACAGAAACACCGTGGCCTCTTTCTTTGAGATAACTCTGCACTATTGCGAGCTGCAAATGCCACTTCGAGCTTAGCTGTGCAGAAGAAGAACAACAAGAAGAAGAAATATCTCGAAATATGTCCGTCAGGCCCCTTCCCTTGAGATAAATCTGCAAATATCTCGGAAACGAAGCGAGCTATGGCAAAATGTTAAGAGACCTTTTTTGTAGAGAATTATGTTTCTTACTTTTTATGTTCTATGATATTTTTTGATCAGACGCGTAGTTCTCGAGATATATCAAGATATTTAAAAGTTCCGAAGCCGCACCAACATAATAGAGATACAGAAACACCGTGGCCCCTTTCTTTGAGATAACTCTGCACTAGTGCGAGCCGCAAATGCCACTTCCAGCTTAGCTGTGCAGAAGAAGAACAACAAGAAGAAGAAATATCTCGAAATATGTCCGTCAGGCCCCTTCCCTTGAGATAAATATGCAAATATCTCGGAAACGAAGCGAGCTATGGCAAAATGTTAAGAGACCTTTTTTGTAGAGAATTAAGTTTCCTACTTTTTATGTTCGATGATATTTTTTGATCAGATGCGTAGTTCTCGAGATATATCAAGATATTTAAAAGTTCCGAAGCTGCACCAACATAATAGAGGTACAGAAACACCGTGGCCCCTTTCTTCGAGATAACTGTGCACTAGTGCGAGCCGCAAATGCCACTTCCAGCTTAGCTGTGCAGAAGAAGAACAACAAGAAGAAGAAATATCTCGAAATATGCCCGTCAGGCCCCTTCCCTTGAAATATATCTGCAAATATCTCGGAAACGAAGCGAGCTATGGCAAAATGTTAAGAGACCGTTTTTGTAGAGAATTAAGTTTCCTACTTTTTATGTTCTATGATATTTTTTGATCAGAAGCGTAGTTTTCGAGATATATCGAGATATTTAAAAGTTCCGAAGCCGCACCAACATAATAGAGATACAGAAACACCGTGGCCCCTTTCTTTGAGATAACTCTGCACTAGTGCGAGCCGCAAATGCCACTTCCAGCTTAGCTGTGCAGAAGAAGAACAACAAGAAGAAGAAATATCTCGAAATATGTCCGTCAGGCCCCTTCCCTTGAGATAAATATGCAAATATCTCGGAAACGAAGCGAGCTATGGCAAAATGTTAAGAGACCTTTTTTGTAGAGAATTAAGTTTCCTACTTTTTCTGTTCTATGATATTTTTTGATCAGATGCGTAGTTCTCGAGATATATCAAGATATTTAAAAGTTCCGAAGCCGCACCAACATAATAGAGATACAGAAACACCGTGGCCCCTTTCTTTGAGATAACTCTGCACTAGTGCGAGCCGCAAATGCCACTTCCAGCTTAGCTGTGCAGAAGAAGAACAACTAGAAGAAGAAATATCTCGAAATATGTCCGTCAGGCCCCTTCCCTAGAGATAAATCTGCAAATATCTCGGAAACGAAGCGAGCTATGGCAAAATGTTAAGAGACCTTTTTTGTAGAGAATTAAGTTTCCTACTTTTTATGTTCTATGATATTTTTTGATCAGATGCGTAGTTCTCGAGATATATCAAGATATTTAAAAGTTCCGAAGCCGCACCAACATAATAGAGATACAGAAACATCGTGGCCCCTTTCTTTGAGATAACTCTGCACTATTGCGAGCTGGAAATGCCACTTCCAGTTTAGCTGTGCAGAAGAAGAACAACAAGAAGAAGAAATATCTCGAAATATGTCCGTTAGGCCCCTTCCCTTGAGATAAATCTGCAAATATCTCGGAAACGAAGCGAGCTATGGCAAAATGTTAAGAGACCTTTTTTGTAGAGAATTAAGTTTCCTACTTTTTATGTTCTATGATATTTTTTGATCAGAAGCGTAGTTTTCGAGATATATCGAGATATTTAAAAGTTCCGAAGCCGCACCAACATAATAGAGATACAGAAACACCGTGGCCCCTTTCTTTGAGATAACTCTGCACTAGTGCGAGCCGCAAATGCCACTTCCAGCTTAGCTGTGCAGAAGAAGAACAACAAGAAGAAGAAATATCTCGAAACATGTCCGTCAGGACCCTTCCCTTGAGATAAATATGCAAATATCTCGGAAACGAAGCGAGCTATGGCAAAATGTTAAGAGACCTTTTTTGTAGAGAATTAAGTTTCCTACTTTTTATGTTGTATGATATTTTTTGATCAGATGCGTAGTTCTCGAGATATATCAAGATATTTAAAAGTTCCGAAGCCGCACCAACATAATAGAGATACAGAAACACCGTGGCCCCTTTCTTTGAGATAACTCTGCACTATTGCGAGCTGCAAATGCCACTTCCAGCTTAGCTGTGCAGAGGAAGAACAACAAGAAGAAGAAATATCTCGAAATATGTCCGTCAGGCCCCTTCCCTTGAGATATATCTGCAAATATCTCGGAAACGAAGCGAGCTATGGCAAAATGTTAAGAGACCTTTTTTGTAGAGAATTAAGTTTCCTACTTTTTATGTTCTATGATATTTTTTGATCAGAAGCATAGTTTTCGAGATATATCGAGATATTTAAAAGTTCCGAAGCCGCACCAACATAATAGAGATACAGAAACACCGTGGCTCCTTTCTTTGAGATAACTCTGCACTAGTGCGAGCCGCAAATGCCACTTCCAGCTTAGCTGTGCAGAAGAAGAACAACAAGAAGAAGAAATATCTCGAAATATGTCCGTCAGGCCCCTTCCCTTGAGATATATCTGCAAATATCTCGGAAACGAAGCGAGCTATGGCAAAATGTTAAGAGACCTTTTTTGTAGAGAATTAAGTTTCCTACTTTTTATGTTCTATGATATTTTTTGATCAGATGCGTAGTTCTCGAGATATATCAAGATATTTAAAAGTTCCGAAGCCGCACCAACATAATAGAGATACAGAAACACCGTGGCCCCTTTCTTTGAGATAACCCTGAACTATTGCGAGCTGGAAATGCCACTTCCAGTTTAGCTGTGCAGAAGAAGAACAACAAGAAGAAGAAATATCTCGAAATATGTCCGTTAGGCCCCTTCCCTTGAGATAAATCTGCAAATATCTCGGAAACGAAGCGAGCTATGGCAAAATGTTAAGAGACCTTTTTCGTAGAGAATTAAGGTTCCTACTTTTTATGTTCTATGATATTTTTTGATCAGATGCTTAGTTCTCGAGATATATCAAGATATTTAAAAGTTCCGAAGCCGCACCAACATAATAGAGATACAGAAACACCGTGGCCCCTTTCTGTGAGATAACTCTGCAATATTGCGAGCTGCAAATGCCACTTCCAGCTTAGCTGTGCAGAGGAAGAACAACAAGAAGAAGAAATATCTCGAAATATGTCCGTCAGGCCAGTTCCTTTGAGCTGAATCTGCAAATATCTCGGAAACGAAGCGAGCTATGGCAAAATGTTAAGAGACCTTTTTTGTAGAGAATTAAGTTTCCTACTTTTTATGTTCGATGATATTTTTTGATCAGATGCGTAGTTCTCGAGACATATCAAGATATTTAAAAGTTCCGAAGCTGCACCAACATAATAGAGGTACAGAAACACCGTGGCCTCTTTCTTTGAGATAACTCTGCACTATTGCGAGCTGCAAATGCCACTTCGAGCTTAGCTGTGCAGAAGAAGAACAACAAGAAGAAGAAATATCTCGAAATATGTCCGTCAGACCCCTTCCCTTGAGATGAATCTGCAAATATCTCGGAAACGAAGCGAGCTATGGCAAAATGTTAAGAGACCTTTTTTGTAGAGAATTATGTTTCCTACAATTTATGTTCTATGATATTTTTTGATCAGAAGCGTAGTTTTCGAGATATATCGAGATATTTAAAAGTTCCGAAGCCGCACCAACATAATAGAGATACAGAAACACCGTGGCCCCTTTCTGTGAGATAACTCTGCAATATTGCGAGCCGCAAATGCCACTTCCAGCTTAGCTGTGCAGAGGAAGAACAACAAGAAGAAGAAATATCTCGAAATATGTCCGTCAGGCCAGTTCCTTTGAGCTGAATCTGCAAATATCTCGGAAACGAAGCGAGCTATGGCAAAATGTTAAGAGACCTTTTTTGTAGAGAATTAAGTTTCCTACCTTTTATGTTCTATGATATTTTTTGATCAGATGCGTAGTTCTCGAGATATATCAAGATATTTAAAAGTTCCGAAGCCGCACCAACATAATAGAGATACAGAAACACCGTGGCCCCTTTCTTTGAGATAACTCTGCACTAGTGCGAGCCGCAAATGCCACTTCCAGCTTAGCTGTGCAGAAGAAGAACAACAAGAAGAAGAAATATCTCGAAATATGTCCGTCAGGCCCCTTCCCTTGACATAAATCTGCAAATATCTCGGAAACGAAGCGAGCTATGGCAAAATGTTAAGAGACCTTATTTGTAGAGAATTAAGTTTCCTACTTTTTACGTTCTATGATATTTTTTGATCAGATGCGTAGTTCTCGAGATATATCAAGATATTTAAAAGTTCCGAAGCCGCACCAACATAATAGAGATACAGAAACACCGTGGCCCCTTTCTTTGAGATAACTCTGCACCATTGCGAGCTGCAAATGCCACTTCCAGCTTAGCTGTGCAGAGCAAGAACAACAAGAAGAAGAAATATCTCGAAATATGTCCGTCAGGCCAGTTCCTTTGAGCTGAATCTGCAAATATCTCGGAAACGAAGCGAACTATGGCAAAATGTTAAGAGACGTTTTTTGTAGAGAATTATGTTTCCTACAATTTATGTTCTATGATATTTCTTGATCAGAAGCGTAGTTTTCGAGATATATCGAGATACTTAAAAGTTCCGAAGCCGCACCAACATAATAGAGATACAGAAACACCGTGGCCCCTTTCTTTGAGATAACTGTGCACTAGTGCGAGCCGCAAATGCCACTTCCAGCTTAGCTGTGCAGAAGAAGAACAACAAGAAGAAGAAATATCTCGAAATATGTCCGTCAGACCCCTTCCCTTAAGATGAATCTGCAAATATCGCGGAAACGAAGCGAGCTATGGCAAAATGTTAAGAGACCTTTTTTGTAGAGAATAATGTTTCCTACAATTTACGTTCTATGATATTTTTTGATCAGAAGCGTAGTTTTCGAGATATATCGAGATATTTAAAAGTTCCGAAGACGCACCAACATAATAGAGATACAGAAACACCGTGGCCCCTTTCTTTGAGATAACTGTGCACTAGTGCGAGCCGCAAATGCCACTTCCAGCTTAGCTGTGCAGAAGAAGAACAACAAGAAGAAGAAATATCTCGAAATATGTCCGTCAGGCCCCTTCCCTTGAGATAAATATGCAAATATCTCGGAAACGAAGAGAGCTATGGCAAAATGTTAAGAGACCTGTTTTGTAGAGAATTAAGTTTCCTACTTTTCATGTTCTATGATATTTTTTGATCAGATGCGTAGTTCTCGAGATATATCAAGATATTTAAAAGTTCCGAAGCCGCACCAACATAATAGAGATACAGAAACACCGTGCCCCTTTCTTTGAGATAACTCTGCACTAGTGCGAGCCGCAAATGCCACTTCCAGCTTAGCTGTGCAGAAGAAGAACAACAAGAAGAAGAAATATCTCGAAATATGTCCGTCAGGCCCCTTCCCTTGAGATAAATCTGCAAATATCTCGGAAACGAAGCAAGCTATGGCAAAATGTTAAGAGACCTTTTTTGTAGAGAATTATGTTTTCTACAATTTATGTTCTATGATATTTTTTGATCAGAAGCGTAGTTTTCGAGATATATCGAGATATTTAAAAGTTCCGAAGCCGCACCAACATAATAGAGATACAGAAACACCGTGGCCCCTTTCTTTGAGATAACTCTGCACTAGTGCGAGCTGCAGATGCCACTTCCAGCTTAGCTGTGCAGAAGAAGAACAACAAGAAGAAGAAATATCTCGAAATATGTCCGTCAGGCCCCTTCCCTTGAGATAAATCTGCAAATATCTCGGAAACGAAGCGAGCTATGGCAAAATGTTAAGAGACCTTTTTTGTAGAGAATTAAGTTTCCTACTTTTTATGTTCTATGATATTTTTTGATCAGATGCGTAGTTCTCGAGATATATCAAGATATTTAAAAGTTCCGAAGCCGCACCAACATAATAGAGATACAGAAACACCGTGGCCCCTTTCTTTGAGATAACTCTGCACTAGTGCGAGCCGCAAATGCCACTTCCAGCTTAGCTGTGCAGAAGAAGAACATCAAGAAGAGGAAATATCTCGAAATATGTCCGTCAGGCCCCTTCCCTTGAGATAAATCTGCAAATATCTCGGAAACGAAGCGAGCTATGGCAAAATGTTAAGAGACCTTTTTTGTAGAGAATTAAGTTTCCTACTTTTTATGTTCTATGATATTTTTTGATCAGAAGCGTAGTTTTCGAGATATATCGAGATATTTAAAAGTTCCGAAGCCGCACCAACATAATAGAGATACAGAAACACCGTGGCCCCTTGCGTTGAGATAACTCTGCACTAGTGCGAGGGGCAAATGCCACTTCCAGCTTAGCTGTGCAGAAGAAGAACAACAAGAAGAAGAAATATCTCGAAATATGTCCGTCAGGCCCCTTCCCTTGAGATAAATCTGCAAATATCTCGGAAACGAAGCGAGCTATGGCAAAATGTTAAGAGACCTTTTTTGTAGAGAATTATGTTTCCTACTTTTTATGTTCTATGATATTTTTTGATCAGATGCGTAGTTCTCGAGATATATCAAGATATTTAAAAGTTCCGAAGCCGCACCAACATAATAGAGATACAGAAACACCGTGGCCCCTTTCTTTGAGATAACTCTGCACTATGGCGAGCTGCAAATGCCACTTCCAGCTTAGCTGTGCAGAGGAAGAACAACAAGAAGAAGAAATATCTCGAAATATGTCCGTCAAGCCAGTTCCTTTGAGCTGAATCTGCAAATATCTCGGAAACGAAGCGAGCTATGGCAAAATGTTAAGAGACCTTTTTTGTAGAGAATTAAGTTTCCTACTTTTTATGTTGTATGATATTTTTTGATCAGATGCGTAGTTCTCGAGATATATCAAGATATTTAAAAGTTCCGAAGCCGCACCAACATAATAGGGATACAGAAACACCGTGGCCCCTTTCTTTGAGATAACTCTGCACTAGTGCGAGCCGCAAATGCCACTTCCAGCTTAGCTGTGCAGAAGAAGAACAACAAGAAGAAGAAATATCTCGAAATATGTCCGTCAGGCCCCTTCCCTTGAGATAAATCTGCAAATATCTCGGAAACGAAGCGAGCTATGGCAAAATGTTAAGAGACCTTTTTTGTAGAGAATTATGTTTTCTACAATTTACGTTCTATGATATTTTTTGATCAGAAGCGTAGTTTTCGAGATATATCGAGATATTTAAAAGTTCCGAAGCCGCACCAACATAATAGAGATACAGAAACACCGTGGCCCCTTTCTTTGAGATAACTCTGCACTAGTGCGAGCCGCAAATGCCACTTCCAGCTTAGCTGTGCAGAAGAAGAACAACAAGAAGAAGAAATATCTCGAAATATGTCCGTCAGGCCACTTCCCTTGAGATAAATCTGCAAATATCTCGGAAACGAAGCGAGCTATGGCAAAATGTTAAGAGACCTTTTTTGTAGAGAATTAAGTTTCCTACTTTTTATGTTCTATGATATTTTTTGATCAGACGCGTAGTTCTCGAGATATATCAAGATATTTAAAAGTTCCGAAGCCGCACCAACATAATAGAGATACAGAAACACCGTGGCCCCTTTCTTTGAGATAACTCTGCACTAGTGCGAGCCGCAAATGCCACTTCCAGCTTAGCTGTGCAGAAGAAGAACAACAAGAAGAAGAAATATCTCGAAATATGTCCGTCAGGCCCCTTCCCTTGAGATAAATATGCAAATATCTCGGAAACGAAGCGAGCTATGGCAAAATGTTAAGAGACCTTTTTTGTAGAGAATTAAGTTTCCTACTTTTTATGTTCTATGATATTTTTTGATCAGATGCGTAGTTCTCGAGATATATCAAGATATTTAAAAGTTCCGAAGCCGCACCAACATAATAGAGATACAGAAACACCGTGGCCCCTTTCTTTGAGATAACTCTGCACCATTGCGAGCTGCAAATGCCACTTCCAGCTTAGCTGTGCAGAGCAAGAACAACAAGAAGAAGAAATATCTCGAAATATGTCCGTCAGGCCAGTTCCTTTGAGCTGAATCTGCAAATATCTCGGAAACGAAGCGAACTATGGCAAAATGTTAAGAGACGTTTTTTGTAGAGAATTATGTTTCCTACAATTTATGTTCTATGATATTTCTTGATCAGAAGCGTAGTTTTCGAGATATATCGAGATACTTAAAAGTTCCGAAGCCGCACCAACATAATAGAGATACAGAAACACCGTGGCCCCTTTCTTTGAGATAACTGTGCACTAGTGCGAGCCGCAAATGCCACTTCCAGCTTAGCTGTGCAGAAGAAGAACAACAAGAAGAAGAAATATCTCGAAATATGTCCGTCAGGCCCCTTCCCTTGAGATAAATCTGCAAATATCTCGGAAACGAAGCGAGCTATGGCAAAATGTTAAGAGACCTTTTTTGTAGAGAATTATGTTTCTTACTTTTTATGTTCTATGATATTTTTTGATCAGACGCGTAGTTCTCGAGATATATCAAGATATTTAAAAGTTCCAAAGCCGCACCAACATAATAGAGATACAGAAACACCGTGGCCCCTTTCTTTGAGATATCTCTGCACTATTGCGAGCTGCAAATGCCACTTCCAGCTTAGCTGTGCAGAAGAAGAACAACAAGAAGAAGAAATATCTCGAAATATGTCCGTCAGGCCACTTCCCTTGAGATAAATCTGCAAATATCTCGGAAACGAAGCGAGCTATGGCAAAATGTTAAGAGACCTTTTTTGTAGAGAATTAAGTTTCCTACTTTTTATGTTCGATGATATTTTTTGATCAGATGCGTAGTTCTCGAGATATATCAAGATATTTAAAAGTTCCGAAGCTGCACCAACATAATAGAGGTACAGAAACACCGTGGCCTCTTTCTTTGAGATAACTCTGCACTATTGCGAGCTGCAAATGCCACTTCGAGCTTAGCTGTGCAGAAGAAGAACAACAAGAAGAAGAAATATCTCGAAATATGTCCGTCAGGCCCCTTCCCTTGAGATAAATCTGCAAATATCTCGGAAACGAAGCGAGCTATGGCAAAATGTTAAGAGACCTTTTTTGTAGAGAATTATGTTTCTTACTTTTTATGTTCTATGATATTTTTTGATCAGACGCGTAGTTCTCGAGATATATCAAGATATTTAAAAGTTCCGAAGCCGCACCAACATAATAGAGATACAGAAACACCGTGGCCCCTTTCTTTGAGATAACTCTGCACTAGTGCGAGCCGCAAATGCCACTTCCAGCTTAGCTGTGCAGAAGAAGAACAACAAGAAGAAGAAATATCTCGAAATATGTCCGTCAGGCCCCTTCCCTTGAGATAAATATGCAAATATCTCGGAAACGAAGCGAGCTATGGCAAAATGTTAAGAGACCTTTTTTGTAGAGAATTAAGTTTCCTACTTTTTATGTTCGATGATATTTTTTGATCAGATGCGTAGTTCTCGAGATATATCAAGATATTTAAAAGTTCCGAAGCTGCACCAACATAATAGAGGTACAGAAACACCGTGGCCCCTTTCTTCGAGATAACTGTGCACTAGTGCGAGCCGCAAATGCCACTTCCAGCTTAGCTGTGCAGAAGAAGAACAACAAGAAGAAGAAATATCTCGAAATATGCCCGTCAGGCCCCTTCCCTTGAAATATATCTGCAAATATCTCGGAAACGAAGCGAGCTATGGCAAAATGTTAAGAGACCGTTTTTGTAGAGAATTAAGTTTCCTACTTTTTATGTTCTATGATATTTTTTGATCAGAAGCGTAGTTTTCGAGATATATCGAGATATTTAAAAGTTCCGAAGCCGCACCAACATAATAGAGATACAGAAACACCGTGGCCCCTTTCTTTGAGATAACTCTGCACTAGTGCGAGCCGCAAATGCCACTTCCAGCTTAGCTGTGCAGAAGAAGAACAACAAGAAGAAGAAATATCTCGAAATATGTCCGTCAGGCCCCTTCCCTTGAGATAAATATGCAAATATCTCGGAAACGAAGCGAGCTATGGCAAAATGTTAAGAGACCTTTTTTGTAGAGAATTAAGTTTCCTACTTTTTCTGTTCTATGATATTTTTTGATCAGATGCGTAGTTCTCGAGATATATCAAGATATTTAAAAGTTCCGAAGCCGCACCAACATAATAGAGATACAGAAACACCGTGGCCCCTTTCTTTGAGATAACTCTGCACTAGTGCGAGCCGCAAATGCCACTTCCAGCTTAGCTGTGCAGAAGAAGAACAACTAGAAGAAGAAATATCTCGAAATATGTCCGTCAGGCCCCTTCCCTAGAGATAAATCTGCAAATATCTCGGAAACGAAGCGAGCTATGGCAAAATGTTAAGAGACCTTTTTTGTAGAGAATTAAGTTTCCTACTTTTTATGTTCTATGATATTTTTTGATCAGATGCGTAGTTCTCGAGATATATCAAGATATTTAAAAGTTCCGAAGCCGCACCAACATAATAGAGATACAGAAACATCGTGGCCCCTTTCTTTGAGATAACTCTGCACTATTGCGAGCTGGAAATGCCACTTCCAGTTTAGCTGTGCAGAAGAAGAACAACAAGAAGAAGAAATATCTCGAAATATGTCCGTTAGGCCCCTTCCCTTGAGATAAATCTGCAAATATCTCGGAAACGAAGCGAGCTATGGCAAAATGTTAAGAGACCTTTTTTGTAGAGAATTAAGTTTCCTACTTTTTATGTTCTATGATATTTTTTGATCAGAAGCGTAGTTTTCGAGATATATCGAGATATTTAAAAGTTCCGAAGCCGCACCAACATAATAGAGATACAGAAACACCGTGGCCCCTTTCTTTGAGATAACTCTGCACTAGTGCGAGCCGCAAATGCCACTTCCAGCTTAGCTGTGCAGAAGAAGAACAACAAGAAGAAGAAATATCTCGAAACATGTCCGTCAGGACCCTTCCCTTGAGATAAATATGCAAATATCTCGGAAACGAAGCGAGCTATGGCAAAATGTTAAGAGACCTTTTTTGTAGAGAATTAAGTTTCCTACTTTTTATGTTGTATGATATTTTTTGATCAGATGCGTAGTTCTCGAGATATATCAAGATATTTAAAAGTTCCGAAGCCGCACCAACATAATAGAGATACAGAAACACCGTGGCCCCTTTCTTTGAGATAACTCTGCACTATTGCGAGCTGCAAATGCCACTTCCAGCTTAGCTGTGCAGAGGAAGAACAACAAGAAGAAGAAATATCTCGAAATATGTCCGTCAGGCCCCTTCCCTTGAGATATATCTGCAAATATCTCGGAAACGAAGCGAGCTATGGCAAAATGTTAAGAGACCTTTTTTGTAGAGAATTAAGTTTCCTACTTTTTATGTTCTATGATATTTTTTGATCAGAAGCATAGTTTTCGAGATATATCGAGATATTTAAAAGTTCCGAAGCCGCACCAACATAATAGAGATACAGAAACACCGTGGCTCCTTTCTTTGAGATAACTCTGCACTAGTGCGAGCCGCAAATGCCACTTCCAGCTTAGCTGTGCAGAAGAAGAACAACAAGAAGAAGAAATATCTCGAAATATGTCCGTCAGGCCCCTTCCCTTGAGATATATCTGCAAATATCTCGGAAACGAAGCGAGCTATGGCAAAATGTTAAGAGACCTTTTTTGTAGAGAATTAAGTTTCCTACTTTTTATGTTCTATGATATTTTTTGATCAGATGCGTAGTTCTCGAGATATATCAAGATATTTAAAAGTTCCGAAGCCGCACCAACATAATAGAGATACAGAAACACCGTGGCCCCTTTCTTTGAGATAACTCTGAACTATTGCGAGCTGGAAATGCCACTTCCAGTTTAGCTGTGCAGAAGAAGAACAACAAGAAGAAGAAATATCTCGAAATATGTCCGTTAGGCCCCTTCCCTTGAGATAAATCTGCAAATATCTCGGAAACGAAGCGAGCTATGGCAAAATGTTAAGAGACCTTTTTCGTAGAGAATTAAGGTTCCTACTTTTTATGTTCTATGATATTTTTTGATCAGATGCTTAGTTCTCGAGATATATCAAGATATTTAAAAGTTCCGAAGCCGCACCAACATAATAGAGATACAGAAACACCGTGGCCCCTTTCTGTGAGATAACTCTGCAATATTGCGAGCTGCAAATGCCACTTCCAGCTTAGCTGTGCAGAGGAAGAACAACAAGAAGAAGAAATATCTCGAAATATGTCCGTCAGGCCAGTTCCTTTGAGCTGAATCTGCAAATATCTCGGAAACGAAGCGAGCTATGGCAAAATGTTAAGAGACCTTTTTTGTAGAGAATTAAGTTTCCTACTTTTTATGTTCGATGATATTTTTTGATCAGATGCGTAGTTCTCGAGACATATCAAGATATTTAAAAGTTCCGAAGCTGCACCAACATAATAGAGGTACAGAAACACCGTGGCCTCTTTCTTTGAGATAACTCTGCACTATTGCGAGCTGCAAATGCCACTTCGAGCTTAGCTGTGCAGAAGAAGAACAACAAGAAGAAGAAATATCTCGAAATATGTCCGTCAGACCCCTTCCCTTGAGATGAATCTGCAAATATCTCGGAAACGAAGCGAGCTATGGCAAAATGTTAAGAGACCTTTTTTGTAGAGAATTATGTTTCCTACAATTTATGTTCTATGATATTTTTTGATCAGAAGCGTAGTTTTCGAGATATATCGAGATATTTAAAAGTTCCGAAGCCGCACCAACATAATAGAGATACAGAAACACCGTGGCCCCTTTCTGTGAGATAACTCTGCAATATTGCGAGCCGCAAATGCCACTTCCAGCTTAGCTGTGCAGAGGAAGAACAACAAGAAGAAGAAATATCTCGAAATATGTCCGTCAGGCCAGTTCCTTTGAGCTGAATCTGCAAATATCTCGGAAACGAAGCGAGCTATGGCAAAATGTTAAGAGACCTTTTTTGTAGAGAATTAAGTTTCCTACCTTTTATGTTCTATGATATTTTTTGATCAGATGCGTAGTTCTCGAGATATATCAAGATATTTAAAAGTTCCGAAGCCGCACCAACATAATAGAGATACAGAAACACCGTGGCCCCTTTCTTTGAGATAACTCTGCACTAGTGCGAGCCGCAAATGCCACTTCCAGCTTAGCTGTGCAGAAGAAGAACAACAAGAAGAAGAAATATCTCGAAATATGTCCGTCAGGCCCCTTCCCTTGACATAAATCTGCAAATATCTCGGAAACGAAGCGAGCTATGGCAAAATGTTAAGAGACCTTATTTGTAGAGAATTAAGTTTCCTACTTTTTACGTTCTATGATATTTTTTGATCAGATGCGTAGTTCTCGAGATATATCAAGATATTTAAAAGTTCCGAAACCGCACCAACATAATAGAGATACAGAAACACCGTGGCCCCTTTCTTTGAGATATCTCTGCACTATTGCGAGCTGCAAATGCCACTTCCAGCTTAGCTGTGCAGAAGAAGAACAACAAGAAGAAGAAATATCTCGAAATATGTCCGTCAGGCCCCTTCCCTTGACATAAATCTGCAAATATCTCGGAAACGAAGCGAGCTATGGCAAAATGTTAAGAGACCTTATTTGTAGAGAATTAAGTTTCCTACTTTTTACGTTCTATGATATTTTTTGATCAGATGCGTAGTTCTCGAGATATATCAAGATATTTAAAAGTTCCGAAGCCGCACCAACATAATAGAGATACAGAAACACCGTGGCCCCTTTCTTTGAGATAACTCTGCACTATTGCGAGCTGCAAATGCCACTTCCAGCTTAGCTGTGCAGAGGAAGAACAACAAGAAGAAGAAATATCTCGAAATATGTCCGTCAGGCCCCTTCCCTTGAGATATATCTGCAAATATCTCGGAAACGAAGCGAGCTATGGCAAAATGTTAAGAGACCTTTTTTGTAGAGAATTATGTTTTCTACAATTTATGTTCTATGATATTTTTTGATCAGAAGCGTAGTTTTCGAGATATATCGAGATATTTAAAAGTTCCGAAGCCGCACCAACATAATAGAGATACAGAAACACCGTGGCCCCTTTCTTTGAGATAACTCTGCACTATTGCGCGCTGCAAATGCCACTTCCAGCTTAGCTGTGCAGAAGAAGAACAACAAAAAGAAGAAATATCTCGAAATATGTCCGTCAGGCCCCTTCCCTTGAGATAAATCTGCAAATATCTCGGAAACGAAGCGAGCTATGGCAAAATGTTAAGAGACCTTTTTTGTAGAGAATTAAGTTTCCTACTTTTTATGTTCTATGATATTTTTCGATCAGAGGCGTAGTTCTCGAGATATGTCAAGATATTTAAAAGTTCCGAAGCCGCACCAACATAATAGAGATACAGAAACACCATGGCCCCTTTCTTTGAGATAACTCTGCACGATTGCGAGCTGGAAATGCCACTTCCAGTTTAGCTGTGCAGAAGAAGAACAACAAGAAGAAGAAATATCTCGAAATATGTCCATCAGGACCCTTCCCTTGAGATAAATCTGCAAATTTCTCGGAAACGAAGCGAGCTATGGCAAAATGTTAAGAGACCTTTTTTGTAAAGAATTATGTTTCCTACAATTTATGTTCTATGATATTTTTTGATCAGAAGCGTAGTTTTCGAGATATATCGAGATATTTAAAAGTTCCGAAGCCGCACCAACATAATAGAGATACAGAAACACCGTGGCCCCTTTCTTTGGGATAACTCTGCACTATTGCGAGCTGCAAATGCCACTTCCAGCTTAGCTGTGCAGAAGAAGAACAAGAAGAAGAAGAAATATCTCGAAATATGTCCGTCAGGCCACTTCCCTTGAGATAAATCTGCAAATATCTCGGAAACGAAGCGAGCTATGGCAAAATGTTGAGAGACCTTTTTTGTAGAGAATTAAGTTTCCTACTTTTTATGTGCTATGATATTTTTTGATCAGATGCGTAGTTCTCGAGATATATCAAGATATTTAAAAGTTCCGAAGCCGCACCAACATAATAGAGATACAGAAACACCGTGGCCCCTTTCTTTGAGATAACTCTGCACTATTGCGAGCTGGAACTGCCACTTCCAGTTTAGCTGTGCAGAAGAAGAACAACAAGAAGAAGAAATATCTCGAAATATGTCCGTTAGGCCCCTTCCCTTGAGATAAATCTGCAAATATCTCGGAAACGAAGCGAGCTATGGCAAAATGTTAAGAGACCTTTTTTGTATAGAATTAAGTTTCCTACTTTTTATGTTCTATGATATTTTTTGATCAGAAGCGTAGTTTTCGAGATATATCGAGATATTTAAAAGTTCCGAAGCCGCACCAACATAATAGAGATACAGAAACACCGTGGCCCCTTTCTTTGAGATAACTCTGCACTAGTGCGAGCCGCAAATGCCACTTCCAGCTTAGCTGTGCAGAAGAAGAACAACAAGAAGAAGAAATATCTCGAAATATGTCCGTCAGGCCCCTTCCCTTGAGATAAATATGCAAATATCTCGGAAACGAAGCGAGCTATGGCAAAATGTTAAGAGACCTTTTTTGTAGAGAATTAAGTTTCCTACCTTTTATGTTCTATGATATTTTTTGATCAGATGCGTAGTTCTCGAGATATATCAAGATATTTAAAAGTTCCGAAGCCGCACCAACATAATAGAGATACAGAAACACCGTGGCCCCTTTCTTTGAGATAACTCTGCACTATTGCGAGCTGGAAATGCCACTTCCAGTTTAGCTGTGCAGAAGAAGAACAACAAGAAGAAGAAATATCTCGAAATATGTCCGTCAGGCCCCTTCCCTTGAGATATATCTGCAAATATCTCGGAAACGAAGCGAGCTATGGCAAAATGTTAAGAGACCTTTTTTGTAGAGAATTATGTTTCCTACAATTTATGTTCTATGATATTTTTTGATCAGAAGCGTAGTTTTCGAGATATATCGAGATATTTAAAAGTTCCGAAGCCGCACCAACATAATAGAGATACAGAAACACCGTGGCCCCTTTCTTTGAGATAACTCTGCACTAGTGCGAGCCGCAAATGCCACTTCCAGCTTAGCTGTGCAGAAGAAGAACAACAAGAAGAAGAAATATCTCGAAATATGTCCGTCAGGCCCCTTCCCTTGAGATAAATATGCAAATATCTCGGAAACGAAGCGAGCTATGGCAAAATGTTAAGAGACCTTTTTTGTAGAGAATTAAGTTTCCTACTTTTTATGTTCTATGATATTTTTTGATCAGAAGCGTAGTTTTCGAGATATATCGAGATATTTAAAAGTTCCGAAGCCGCACCAACATAATAGAGATACAGAAACACCGTGGCCCCTTTCTTTGAGATAACTCTGCACTAGTGCGAGCCGCAAATGCCACTTCCAGCTTAGCTGTGCAGAAGAAGAACAACAAGAAGAAGAAATATCTCGAAATATGTCCGTCAGGCCCCTTCCCTTGAGATAAATATGCAAATATCTCGGAAACGAAGCGAGCTATGGCAAAATGTTAAGAGACCTTTTTTGTAGAGAATTAAGTTTCCTACTTTTTATGTTCTATGATATTTTTTGATCAGATGCGTAGTTCTCGAGATATATCAAGATATTTAAAAGTTCCGAAGCCGCACCAACATAATAGAGATACAGAAACACCGTGGCCCCTTTCTTTGAGATAACTCTGCACTAGTGCGAGCCGCAAATGCCACTTCCAGCTTAGCTGTGCAGAAGAAGAACAACTAGAAGAAGAAATATCTCGAAATATGTCCGTCAGGCCCCTTCCCTAGAGATAAATCTGCAAATATCTCGGAAACGAAGCGAGCTATGGCAAAATGTTAAGAGACCTTTTTTGTAGAGAATTAAGTTTCCTACTTTTTATGTTCTATGATATTTTTTGATCAGATGCGTAGTTCTCGAGATATATCAAGATATTTAAAAGTTCCGAAGCCGCACCAACATAATAGAGATACAGAAACATCGTGGCCCCTTTCTTTGAGATAACTCTGCACTATTGCGAGCTGGAAATGCCACTTCCAGTTTAGCTGTGCAGAAGAAGAACAACAAGAAGAAGAAATATCTCGAAATATGTCCGTTAGGCCCCTTCCCTTGAGATAAATCTGCAAATATCTCGGAAACGAAGCGAGCTATGGCAAAATGTTAAGAGACCTTTTTTGTAGAGAATTAAGTTTCCTACTTTTTATGTTCTATGATATTTTTTGATCAGAAGCGTAGTTTTCGAGATATATCGAGATATTTAAAAGTTCCGAAGCCGCACCAACATAATAGAGATACAGAAACACCGTGGCCCCTTTCTTTGAGATAACTCTGCACTAGTGCGAGCTGCAAATGCCACTTCCAGCTTAGCTGTGCAGAGGAAGAACAACAAGAAGAAGAAATATCTCGAAATATGTCCGTCAGGCCCCTTCCCTTGAGATATATCTGCAAATATCTCGGAAACGAAGCGAGCTATGGCAAAATGTTAAGAGACCTTTTTTGTAGAGAATTAAGTTTCCTACTTTTTATGTTCTATGATATTTTTTGATCAGAAGCATAGTTTTCGAGATATATCGAGATATTTAAAAGTTCCGAAGCCGCACCAACATAATAGAGATACAGAAACACCGTGGCTCCTATCTTTGAGATAACTCTGCACTAGTGCGAGCCGCAAATGCCACTTCCAGCTTAGCTGTGCAGAAGAAGAACAACAAGAAGAAGAAATATCTCGAAATATGTCCGTCAGGCCCCTTCCCTTGAGATATATCTGCAAATATCTCGGAAACGAAGCGAGCTATGGCAAAATGTTAAGAGACCTTTTTTGTAGAGAATTAAGTTTCCTACTTTTTATGTTCTATGATATTTTTTGATCAGATGCGTAGTTCTCGAGATATATCAAGATATTTAAAAGTTCCGAAGCCGCACCAACATAATAGAGATACAGAAACACCGTGGCCCCTTTCTTTGAGATAACTCTGAACTATTGCGAGCTGGAAATGCCACTTCCAGTTTAGCTGTGCAGAAGAAGAACAACAAGAAGAAGAAATATCTCGAAATATGTCCGTTAGGCCCCTTCCCTTGAGATAAATCTGCAAATATCTCGGAAACGAAGCGAGCTATGGCAAAATGTTAAGAGACCTTTTTCGTAGAGAATTAAGTTTCCTACTTTTTATGTTCTATGATATTTTTTGATCAGATGCTTAGTTCTCGAGATATATCAAGATATTTAAAAGTTCCGAAGCCGCACCAACATAATAGAGATACAGAAACACCGTGGCCCCTTTCTGTGAGATAACTCTGCAATATTGCGAGCTGCAAATGCCACTTCCAGCTTAGCTGTGCAGAGGAAGAACAACAAGAAGAAGAAATATCTCGAAATATGTCCGTCAGGCCAGTTCCTTTGAGCTGAATCTGCAAATATCTCGGAAACGAAGCGAGCTATGGCAAAATGTTAAGAGACCTTTTTTGTAGAGAATTAAGTTTCCTACTTTTTATGTTCGATGATATTTTTTGATCAGATGCGTAGTTCTCGAGACATATCAAGATATTTAAAAGTTCCGAAGCTGCACCAACATAATAGAGGTACAGAAACACCGTGGCCTCTTTCTTTGAGATAACTCTGCACTATTGCGAGCTGCAAATGCCACTTCGAGCTTAGCTGTGCAGAAGAAGAACAACAAGAAGAAGAAATATCTCGAAATATGTCCGTCAGACCCCTTCCCTTGAGATGAATCTGCAAATATCTCGGAAACGAAGCGAGCTATGGCAAAATGTTAAGAGACCTTTTTTGTAGAGAATTATGTTTCCTACTTTTTACGTTCTATGATATTTTTTGATCAGATGCGTAGTTCTCGAGATATATCAAGATATTTAAAAGTTCCGAAACCGCACCAACATAATAGAGATACAGAAACACCGTGGCCCCTTTCTTTGAGATATCTCTGCACTATTGCGAGCTGCAAATGCCACTTCCAGCTTAGCTGTGCAGAAGAAGAACAACAAGAAGAAGAAATATCTCGAAATATGTCCGTCAGGCCCCTTCCCTTGACATAAATCTGCAAATATCTCGGAAACGAAGCGAGCTATGGCAAAATGTTAAGAGACCTTATTTGTAGAGAATTAAGTTTCCTACTTTTTACGTTCTATGATATTTTTTGATCAGATGCGTAGTTCTCGAGATATATCAAGATATTTAAAAGTTCCGAAGCCGCACCAACATAATAGAGATACAGAAACACCGTGGCCCCTTTCTTTGAGATAACTCTGCACTATTGCGAGCTGCAAATGCCACTTCCAGCTTAGCTGTGCAGAGGAAGAACAACAAGAAGAAGAAATATCTCGAAATATGTCCGTCAGGCCCCTTCCCTTGAGATATATCTGCAAATATCTCGGAAACGAAGCGAGCTATGGCAAAATGTTAAGAGACCTTTTTTGTAGAGAATTAAGTTTCCTACTTTTTATGTTCTATGATATTTTTTGATCAGAAGCATAGTTTTCGAGATATATCGAGATATTTAAAAGTTCCGAAGCCGCACCAACATAATAGAGATACAGAAACACCGTGGCTCCTTTCTTTGAGATAACTCTGCACTAGTGCGAGCCGCAAATGCCACTTCCAGCTTAGCTGTGCAGAAGAAGAACAACAAGAAGAAGAAATATCTCGAAATATGTCCGTCAGGCCCCTTCCCTTGAGATATATCTGCAAATATCTCGGGAACGAAGCGAGCTATGGCAAAATGTTAAGAGACCTTTTTTGTAGAGAATTAAGTTTCCTACTTTTTATGTTCTATGATATTTTTTGATCAGATGCGTAGTTCTCGAGATATATCAAGATATTTAAAAGTTCCGAAGCCGCACCAACATAATAGAGATACAGAAACACCGTGGCCCCTTTCTTTGAGATAACTCTGCACTATTGCGAGCTGGAAATGCCACTTCCAGTTTAGCTGTGCAGAAGAAGAACAACAAGAAGAAGAAATATCTCGAAATATGTCCGTTAGGCCCCTTCCCTTGAGATAAATCTGCAAATATCTCGGAAACGAAGCGAGCTATGGCAAAATGTTAAGAGACCTTTTTCGTAGAGAATTAAGTTTCCTACTTTTTATGTTCTATGATATTTTTTGATCAGATGCTTAGTTCTCGAGATATATCAAGATATTTAAAAGTTCCGAAGCCGCACCAACATAATAGAGATACAGAAACACCGTGGCCCCTTTCTGTGAGATAACTCTGCAATATTGCGAGCTGCAAATGCCACTTCCAGCTTAGCTGTGCAGAGGAAGAACAACAAGAAGAAGAAATATCTCGAAATATGTCCGTCAGGCCAGTTCCTTTGAGCTGAATCTGCAAATATCTCGGAAACGAAGCGAGCTATGGCAAAATGTTAAGAGACCTTTTTTGTAGAGAATTAAGTTTCCTACTTTTTATGTTCGATGATATTTTTTGATCAGATGCGTAGTTCTCGAGACATATCAAGATATTTAAAAGTTCCGAAGCTGCACCAACATAATAGAGGTACAGAAACACCGTGGCCTCTTTCTTTGAGATAACTCTGCACTATTGCGAGCTGCAAATGCCACTTCGAGCTTAGCTGTGCAGAAGAAGAACAACAAGAAGAAGAAATATCTCGAAATATGTCCGTCAGGCCCCTTCCCTTGAGATGAATCTGCAAATATCTCGGAAACGAAGCGAGCTATGGCAAAATGTTAAGAGACCTTTTTTGTAGAGAATTATGTTTCCTACAATTTATGTTCTATGATATTTTTTGATCAGAAGCGTAGTTTTCGAGATATATCGAGATATTTAAAAGTTCCGAAGCCGCACCAACATAATAGAGATACAGAAACACCGTGGCCCCTTTCTTTGAGATAACTCTGCACTAGTGCGAGCCGCAAATGCCACTTCCAGCTTAGCTGTGCAGAAGAAGAACAACAAGAAGAAGAAATATCTCGAAATATGTCCGTCAGGCCCCTTCCCTTGAGATAAATATGCAAATATCTCGGAAACGAAGCGAGCTATGGCAAAATGTTAAGAGACCTTTTTTGTAGAGAATTAAGTTTCCTACTTTTTATGTTCTATGATATTTTTTGATCAGATGCTTAGTTCTCGAGATATATCAAGATATTTAAAAGTTCCGAATCCGCACCAACATAATAGAGATACAGAAACACCGTGGCCCCTTTCTGTGAGATAACTCTGCAATATTGCGAGCTGCAAATGCCACTTCCAGCTTAGCTGTGCAGAGGAAGAACAACAAGAAGAAGAAATATCTCGAAATATGTCCGTCAGGCCAGTTCCTTTGAGCTGAATCTGCAAATATCTCGGAAACGAAGCGAGCTATGGCAAAATGTTAAGAGACCTTTTTTGTAGAGAATTAAGTTTCCTACCTTTTATGTTCTATGATATTTTTTGATCAGATGCGTAGTTCTCGAGATATATCAAGATATTTAAAAGTTCCGAAGCCGCACCAACATAATAGAGATACAGAAACACCGTGGCCCCTTTCTTTGAGATAACTCTGCACTAGTGCGAGCCGCAAATGCCACTTCCAGCTTAGCTGTGCAGAAGAAGAACAACAAGAAGAAGAAATATCTCGAAATATGTCCGTCAGGCCCCTTCCCTTGACATAAATCTGCAAATATCTCGGAAACGAAGCGAGCTATGGCAAAATGTTAAGAGACCTTATTTGTAGAGAATTAAGTTTCCTACTTTTTACGTTCTATGATATTTTTTGATCAGATGCGTAGTTCTCGAGATATATCAAGATATTTAAAAGTTCCGAAACCGCACCAACATAATAGAGATACAGAAACACCGTGGCCCCTTTCTTTGAGATATCTCTGCACTATTGCGAGCTGCAAATGCCACTTCCAGCTTAGCTGTGCAGAAGAAGAACAACAAGAAGAAGAAATATCTCGAAATATGTCCGTCAGGCCCCTTCCCTTGACATAAATCTGCAAATATCTCGGAAACGAAGCGAGCTATGGCAAAATGTTAAGAGACCTTATTTGTAGAGAATTAAGTTTCCTACTTTTTACGTTCTATGATATTTTTTGATCAGATGCGTAGTTCTCGAGATATATCAAGATATTTAAAAGTTCCGAAGCCGCACCAACATAATAGAGATACAGAAACACCGTGGCCCCTTTCTTTGAGATAACTCTGCACTATTGCGAGCTGTAAATGCCACTTCCAGCTTAGCGGTGCAGAAGAAGAACAACAAGAAGAAGAAATATCTCGAAATATGTCCGTCAGGCCCCTTCCCTTGAGATATATCTGCAAATATCTCGGAAACGAAGCGAGCTATGGCAAAATGTTAAGAGACCTTTTTTGTAGAGAATTATGTTTCCTACAATTTATGTTCTATGATATTTTTTGATCAGAAGCGTAGTTTTCGAGATATATCGAGATATTTAAAAGTTCCGAAGACGCACCAACATAATAGAGATACAGAAACACCGTGGCCCCTTTCTTTGAGATAACTCTGCACTAGTGCGAGCCGCAAATGCCACTTCCAGCTTAGCTGTGCAGAAGAAGAACAACAAGAAGAAGAAATATCTCGAAATATGTCCGTCAGGCCCCTTCCCTTGAGATAAATATGCAAATATCTCGGAAACGAAGCGAGCTGTGGCAAAATGTTAAGAGACCGTTGTGGTAGAGAATTCAGTTTCCTACTTTTTATGTTCTATGATATTTTTTGATCAGGCGCGTAGTTCTCGAGATATATCAAGATATTTAAAAGTTCCGAAGCCGCACCAACATAATAGAGATACAGAAACACCGTGGCCCCTTTCTTTGAGATAACTCTGCACTATTGCGAGCTGCAAATGCCACTTCCAGCTTAGCTGTGCAGAAGAAGAACAACAAGAAGAAGAAATATCTCGAAATATGTCCGTCAGGCCCCTTCCCTTGAGATAAATCTGCAAATATCTCGGAAACGAAGAGAGCTATGGCAAAATGTTGAGAGACCTTTTTTGTAGAGAATTATGTTTCCTACAATTTATGTTCTATGATATTTTTTGATCAGAAGCGTAGTTTTCGAGATATATCGAGATATTTAAAAGTTCCGAAGCCGCACCAACATAATAGAGATACAGAAACACCGTGGCCCCTTTCTTTGAGATAACTCTGCACTAGTGCGAGCCGCAAATGCCACTTCCAGCTTAGCTGTGCAGAAGAAGAACAACAAGAAGAAGAAGTATCTCGAAATATGTCCGTCAGGCCCCTTCCCTTGAGATAAATATGCAAATATCTCTGAAACGAAGCGAGCTATGGCAAAATGTTAAGAGACCTTTTTTGTAGAGAATTAAGTTTCCTACTTTTTATGTTCTATGATATTTTTTGATCAGATGCTTAGTTTTCGAGATATATCAAGATATTTAAAAGTTCCGAAGCCGCACCAACATAATAGAGATACAGAAACACCGTGGCCCCTTTCTGTGAGATAACTCTGCAATATCGCGAGTTGCAAATGCCACTTCCAGCTTAGCTGTGCAGAGGCAGAACAACAAGAGGAAGAAATATCTCGAAATATGTCCGTCAGGCCAGTTCCTTTGAGCTGAATCTGCAAATATCTCGGAAACGAAGCGAGCTATGGCAAAATGTTAAGAGACCTTTTTTGTAGAGAATTAAGTTTCCTACTTTTCACGTTCGATGATATTTTTTGATCAGATGCGTAGTACTCGAGATATATCAAGATATTTCAAAGTTCCGAAGCTGCACCAACATAATAGAGGTACAGAAACACCGTGGCCTCTTTCTTTGAGATAACTCTGCACTATTGCGAGCTGCAAATGCCACTTCGAGCTTAGCTGTGCAGAAGAAGAACAACAAGAAGAAGAAATATCTCGAAATATGTCCGTCAGGCCCCTTCCCTTGAGATAAATCTGCAAATATCTCGGAAACGAAGAGAGCTATGGCAAAATGTTAAGAGACCTTTTTTGTAGAGAATTATGTTTCCTACTTTTTATGTTCTATGATATTTTTTGATCAGACCCGTAGTTCTCGAGATATATCAAGATATTTAAAAGTTCCGAAGCCGCACCAACATAATAGAGATACAGAAACACCGTGGCCCCTTTCTTTGAGATATCTCTGCACTATTGCGAGCTGCAAATGCCACTTCCAGCTTAGCTGTGCAGAAGAAGAACAACAAGAAGAAGAAATATCTCGAAATATGTCCGTCAGGCCCCTTCCCTTGAGATAAATCTGCAAATATCTCGGAAACGAAGAGAGCTATGGCAAAATGTTAAGAGACCTTTTTTGTAGAGAATTATGTTTCCTACAATTTATGTTCTATGATATTTTTTGATCAGAAGCGTAGTTTTCGAGATATATCGAGATATTTAAAAGTTCCGAAGCCGCACCAACATAATAGAGATACAGAAACACCGTGGCGCCTTTCTTTGAGATAACTCTGCACTAGTGCGAGCCGCAAATGCCACTTCCAGCTTAGCTGTGCAGAAGAAGAACAACAAGAAGAAGAAATATCTCGAAATATGTCCGTCAGGCCTCTTCCCTTGAGATAAATATGCAAATATCTCGGAAACGAAGCGAGCTATGGCAAAATATTAAGAGACCTTTTTTGTAGAGAATTAAGTTTCCTACTTTTTATGTTCTATGATATTTTTTGATCAGATGCTTAGTTCTCGAGATATATCAAGATATTTAAAAGTTCCGAAGCCGCACCAACATAATAGAGATACAGAAACACCGTGGCCCCTTTCTTTGAGATATCTCTGCACTATTGCGAGCTGCAAATGCCACTTCCAGCTTAGCTGTGCAGAAGAAGAACAACAAGAAGAAGAAATATCTCGAAATATGTCCGTCAGGCCCCTTCCCTTGAGATAAATCTGCAAATATCTCGGAAACGAAGAGAGCTATGGCAAAATATTAAGAGACCTTTTTTGTAGAGAATTAAGTTTCCTACTTTTTATGTTCTATGATATTTTTTGATCAGATGCTTAGTTCTCGAGATATATCAAGATATTTAAAAGTTCCGAAGCCGCACCAACATAATAGAGATACAGAAACACCGTGGCCCCTTTCTGTGAGATAACTCTGCAATATCGCGAGCTGCAAATGCCACTTCCAGCTTAGCTGTGCAGAGGCAGAACAACAAGAAGAAGAAATATCTCGAAATATGTCCGTCAGGCCAGTTCCTTTGAGCTGAATCTGCAAATATCTCGGAAACGAAGCGAGCTATGGCAAAATGTTAAGAGACCTTTTTTGTAGAGAATTAAGTTTCCTACGTTTTATGTTCGATGATATTTTTTGATCAGATGCGTAGTTCTCGAGATATATCAAGATATTTAAAAGTTCCGAAGCTGCACCAACATAATAGAGGTACAGAAACACCGTGGCCTCTTTCTTTGAGATAACTCTGCACTATTGCGAGCTGCAAATGCCACTTCGAGCTTAGCTGTGCAGAAGAAGAACAACAAGAAGAAGAAATATCTCGAAATATGTCCGTCAGACCCCTTCCCTTGAGATGAATCTGCAAATATCTCGGAAACGAAGCGAGCTATGGCAAAATGTTAAGAGACCTTTTTTGTAGAGAATTAAGTTTCCTACTTTTTATGTTCTATGATATTTTTTGATCAGAAGCGTAGTTTTCGAGATATATCGAGATATTTAAAAGTTCCGAAGCCACACCAACATAATAGAGATACAGAAACACCGTGGCCCCTTTCTTTGAGATAACTCTGCACTAGTGCGAGCCGCAAATGCCACTTCCAGCTTAGCTGTGCAGAAGAAGAACAACAAGAAGAAGAAATATCTCGAAATATGTCCGTCAGGCCCCTTCCCTTGAGATAAATATGCAAATATCTCGGAAACGAAGCGAGCTATGGCAAAATGTTAAGAGACCTTTTTTGTAGAGAATTAAGTTTCCTACTTTTTATGTTCTATGATATTTTTTGATCAGATGCGTAGTTCTCGAGATATATCAAGATATTTAAAAGTTCCGAAGCCGCACCAACATAATAGAGATACAGAAACACCGTGGCCCCTTTCTTTGAGATAACTCTGCACTAGTGCGAGCCGCAAATGCCACTTCCAGCTTAGCTGTGCAGAAGAAGAACAACAAGAAGAAGAAATATCTCGAAATATGTCCGTCAGGCCCCTTCCCTTGAGATAAATCTGCAAATATCTCGGAAACGAAGCGAGCTATGGCAAAATGTTAAGAGACCTTTTTTGTAGAGAATTATGTTTCCTACTTTTTATGTTCTATGATATTTTTTGATCAGACCCGTAGTTCTCGAGATATATCAAGATATTTAAAAGTTCCGAAGCCGCACCAACATAATAGAGATACAGAAACACCGTGGCCCCTTTCTTTGAGATAACTCTGCACTAGTGCGAGCCGCAAATGCCACTTCCAGCTTAGCTGTGCAGAAGAAGAACAACAAGAAGAAGAAATATCTCGAAATATGTCCGTCAGGCCCCTTCCCTTGAGATAAATCTGCAAATATCTCGGAAACGAAGCGAGCTATGGCAAAATGTTAAGAGACCTTTTTTGTAGAGAATTAAGTTTCCTACTTTTTATGTTCTATGATAGTTTTTGATCAGATGCGTAGTTCTCGAGATATATCAAGATATTTAAAAGTTCCGAAGCCGCACCAACATAATAGAGATACAGAAACACCGTGGCCCCTTTCTTTGAGATAACTCTGCACTATTGCGAGCTGCAAATGCCACTTCCAGCTTAGCTGTGCAGAAGGAGAACAACAAGAAGAAGAAATATCTCGAAATATGTCCGTCAGGCCCCTTCCCTTGAGATAAATCTGCAAATATCTCGGAAACGAAGAGAGCTATGGCAAAATGTTAAGAGACCTTTTTTGTAGAGAATTAAGTTTCCTACTTTTCATGTTCTATGATATTTTTTGATCAGATGCGTAGTTCTCGAGATATATCAAGATATTTAAAAGTTCCGAAGCTGCACCAACATAATAGAGGTACAGAAACACCGTGGCCTCTTTCTTTGAGATAACTCTGCACTATTGCGAGCTGCAAATGCCACTTCGAGCTTAGCTGTGCAGAAGAAGAACAACAAGAAGAAGAAATATCTCGAAATATGTCCGTCAGACCCCTTCCCTTGAGATGAATCTGCAAATATCTCGGAAACGAAGCGAGCTATGGCAAAATGTTAAGAGACCTTTTTTGTAGAGAATTAAGTTTCCTACTTTTTATGTTCTATGATATTTTTTGATCAGAAGCGTAGTTTTCGAGATATATCGAGATATTTAAAAGTTCCGAAGCCGCACCAACATAATAGGGATACAGAAACACCGTGGCCCCTTTCTTTGAGATAACTCTGCACTAGTGCGAGCCGCAAATGCCACTTCCAGCTTAGCTGTGCAGAAGAAGAACAACAAGAAGAAGAAATATCTCGAAATATGTCCGTCAGGCCCCTTCCCTTGAGATAAATATGCAAATATCTCGGAAACGAAGCGAGCTATGGCAAAATGTTAAGAGACCTTTTTTGTAGAGAATTAAGTTTCCTACCTTTTATGTTCTATGATATTTTTTGATCAGATGCGTAGTTCTCGAGATATATCAAGATATTTAAAAGTTCCGAAGCCGCACCAACATAATAGAGATACAGAAACACCGTGGCCCCTTTCTTTGAGATAACTCTGCACTAGTGCGAGCCGCAAATGCCACTTCCAGCTTAGCTGTGCAGAAGAAGAACAACAAGAAGAAGAAATATCTCGAAATATGTCCGTCAGGCCCCTTCCCTTGAGATAAATATGCAAATATCTCGGAAACGAAGCGAGCTATGGCAAAATGTTAAGAGACCTTTTTTGTAGAGAATTAAGTTTCCTACTTTTTATGTTCTATGATATTTTTTGATCAGATGCGTAGTTCTCGAGATATATCAAGATATTTAAAAGTTCCGAAGCCGCACCAACATAATAGAGATACAGAAACACCGTGGCCCCTTTCTTTGAGATAACTCTGCACTAGTGCGAGCCGCAAATGCCACTTCCAGCTTAGCTGTGCAGAAGAAGAACAACAAGAAGAAGAAATATCTCGAAATATGTCCGTCAGGCCCCTTCCCTTGAGATAAATCTGCAAATATCTCGGAAACGAAGCGAGCTATGGCAAAATGTTAAGAGACCTTTTTTGTAGAGAATTAAGTTTCCTACTTTTTATGTTCTATGATATTTTTTGATCAGATGCGTAGTTCTCGAGATATATAAAGATATTTAAAAGTTCCGAAGCCGCACCAACATAATAGAGATACAGAAACACCGTGGCCCCTTTCTTTGAGATAACTCTGCACTATTGCGAGCTGCAAATGCCACTTCCAGCTTAGCTGTGCAGAAGGAGAACAACAAGAAGAAGAAATATCTCGAAATATGTCCGTCAGGCCCCTTCCCTTGAGATAAATCTGCAAATATCTCGGAAACGAAGGGAGCTATGGCAAAATGTTAAGAGACCTTTTTTGTAGAGAATTAAGTTTCCTACTTTTCATGTTCTATGATATTTTTTGATCAGATGCGTAGTTCTCGAGATATATCAAGATATTTAAAAGTTCCGAAGCCGCACCAACATAATAGAGATACAGAAACACCGTGGCCCCTTTCTTTGAGATAACTCTGCACTAGTGCGAGCCGCAAATGCCACTTCCAGCTTAGCTGTGCAGAAGAAGAACAACAAGAAGAAGAAATATCTCGAAATATGTCCGTCAGGCCCCTTCCCTTGAGATAAATCTGCAAATATCTCGGAAACGAAGCGAGTTATGGCAAAATGTTAAGAGACCTTTTTTGTAGAGAATTATGTTTCCTACTTTTTATGTTCTATGATATTTTTTGATCAGACCCGTAGTTCTCGAGATATATCAAGATATTTAAAAGTTCCGAAGCCGCACCAACATAATAGAGATACAGAAACACCGTGGCCCCTTTCTTTGAGATATCTCTGCACTATTGCGAGCTGCAAATGCCACTTCCAGCTTAGCTGTGCAGAAGAAGAACAACAAGAAGAAGAAATATCTCGAAATATGTCCGTCAGGCCCCTTCCCTTGACATAAATCTGCAAATATCTCGGAAACGAAGCGAGCTATGGCAAAATGTTAAGAGACCTTATTTGTATAGAATTAAGCTTCCTACTTTTTACGTTCTATGATATTTTTTGATCAGATGCGTAGTTCTCGAGATATATCAAGATATTTAAAAGTTCCGAAGCCGCACCAACATAATAGAGATACAGAAACACCGTGGCCCCTTTCTTTGAGATAACTCTGCACTATTGCGAGCTGTAAATGCCACTTCCAGCTTAGCGGTGCAGAAGAAGAACAACAAGAAGAAGAAATATCTCGAAATATGTCCGTCAGGCCCCTTCCCTTGAGATATATCTGCAAATATCTCGGAAACGAAGCGAGCTATGGCAAAATGTTAATAGACCTTTTTTGTAGAGAATTATGTTTCCTACAATTTATGTTCTATGATATTTTTTGATCAGAAGCGTAGTTTTCGAGATATATCGAGATATTTAAAGGTTCCGAAGCCGCACCAACATAATAGAGATACAGAAACACCGTGGCCCCTTTCTTTGAGATAACTCTGCACTAGTGCGAGCCGCAAATGCCACTTCCAGCTTAGCTGTGCAGAAGAAGAACAACAAGAAGAAGAAATATCTCGAAATATGAGCGTCAGGCCCCTTCCCTTGAGATAAATATGCAAATATCTCGGAAACGAAGCGAGCTATGGCAAAATGTTAAGAGACCTTTTTTGTAGAGAACTAAGTTTCCTACTTTTTATGTTCTATGATATTTTTTGATCAGATGCGTAGTTCTCGAGATATATCAAGATATTTAAAAGTTCCGAAGCCGCACCAACATAATAGAGATACAGAAACACCGTGGCCCCTTTCTTTGAGATAACTCTGCACTATTGCGAGCTGCAAATGCCACTTCCAGCTTAGCTGTGCAGAGGAAGAACAACAAGAAGAAGAAATATCTCGAAATATGTCCGTCAGGCCCCTTCCCTTGAGATAAATATGCAAATATCTCGGAAACGAAGCGAGCTATGGCAAAATGTTAAGAGACCTTTTTTGTAGAGAATTAAGTTTCCTACTTTTTATGTTCTATGATATTTTTTGATCAGATGCGTAGTTCTCGAGATATATCAAGATATTTAAAAGTTCCGAAGCCGCACCAACATAATAGAGATACAGAAACACCGTGGCCCCTTTCTTTGAGATAACTCTGCACTATTGCGAGCTGGAAATGCCACTTCCAGTTTAGCTGTGCAGAAGAAGAACAACAAGAAGAAGGAATATCTCGAAATATGTCCGTCAGGCCCCTTCCCTTGAGATATATCTGCAAATATCTCGGAAACGAAGCGAGCTATGGCAAAATGTTAAGAGACCTTTTTTGTAGAGAATTATGTTTCCTACAATTTATGTTCTATGATATTTTTTGATCAGAAGCGTAGTTTTCGAGATATATCGAGATATTTAAAAGTTCCGAAGCCGCACCAACATAATAGAGATACAGAAACACCGTGGCCCCTTTCTTTGAGATAACTCTGCACTAGTGCGAGCCGCAAATGCCACTTCCAGCTTAGCTGTGCAGAAGAAGAACAACAAGAAGAAGAAATATCTCGAAATATGTCCGTCAGGCCCCTTCCCTTGAGATAAATATGCAAATATCTCGGAAACGAAGCGAGCTATGGCAAAATGTTAAGAGACCTTTTTTGTAGAGAATTAAGTTTCCTACTTTTTATGTTCTATGATATTTTTTGATCAGATGCGTAGTTCTCGAGATATATCAAGATATTTAAAAGTTCCGAAGCCGCACCAACATAATAGAGATACAGAAACACCGTGGCCCCTTTCTTTGAGATAACTCTGCACTAGTGCGAGCCGCAAATGCCACTTCCAGCTTAGCTGTGCAGAAGAAGAACAACAAGAAGAAGAAATATCTCGAAATATGTCCGTCAGGCCCCTTCCCTTGAGATAAATCTGCAAATATCTCGGAAACGAAGTGAGCTATGGCAAAATGTTAAGAGACCTTTTTTGTAGAGAATTAAGTTTCCTACTTTTTATGTTCTATGATATTTTTTGATCAGATGCGTAGTTCTCGAGATATATCAAGATATTTAAAAGTTCCGAAGCCGCACCAACATAATAGAGATACAGAAACACCGTGGCCCCTTTCTTTGAGATAACTCTGCACTATTGCGAGCTGCAAATGCCACTTCCAACTTAGCTGTGCAGAAGGAGAACAACAAGAAGAAGAAATATCTCGAAATATGTCCGTCAGGCCCCTTCCCTTGAGATAAATCTGCAAATATCTCGGAAACGAAGAGAGCTATGGCAAAATGTTAAGAGACCTTTTTTGTAGAGAATTAAGTTTCCTACTTTTCATGTTCTATGATATTTTTTGATCAGATGCGTAGTTCTCGAGATATATCAAGATATTTAAAAGTTCCGAAGCCGCACCAACATAATAGAGATACAGAAACACCGTGGCCCCTTTCTTTGAGATAACTCTGCACTAGTGCGAGCCGCAAATGCCACTTCCAGCTTAGCTGTGCAGAAGAAGAACAACAAGAAGAAGAAATATCTCGAAATATGTCCGTCAGGCCCCTTCCCTTGAGATAAATCTGCAAATATCTCGGAAACGAAGCGAGCTATGGCAAAATGTTAAGAGACCTTTTTTGTAGAGAATTATGTTTCCTACTTTTTATGTTCTATGATATTTTTTGATCAGACCCGTAGTTCTCGAGATATATCAAGATATTTAAAAGTTCCGAAGCCGCACCAACATAATAGAGATACAGAAACACCGTGGCCCCTTTCTTTGAGATATCTCTGCACTATTGCGAGCTGCAAATGCCACTTCCAGCTTAGCTGTGCAGAAGAAGAACAACAAGAAGAAGAAATATCTCGAAATATGTCCGTCAGGCCCCTTCCCTTGACATAAATCTGCAAATATCTCGGAAACGAAGCGAGCTATGGCAAAATGTTAAGAGACCTTATTTGTATAGAATTAAGCTTCCTACTTTTTACGTTCTATGATATTTTTTGATCAGATGCGTAGTTCTCGAGATATATCAAGATATTCAAAAGTTCCGAAGCCGCACCAACATAATAGAGATACAGAAACACCGTGGCCCCTTTCTTTGAGATAACTCTGCACTATTGCGAGCTGTAAATGCCACTTCCAGCTTAGCGGTGCAGAAGAAGAACAACAAGAAGAAGAAATATCTCGAAATATGTCCGTCAGGCCCCTTCCCTTGAGATATATCTGCAAATATCTCGGAAACGAAGCGAGCTATGGCAAAATGTTAAGAGACCTTTTTTGTAGAGAATTATGTTTCCTACAATTTATGTTCTATGATATTTTTTGATCAGAAGCGTAGTTTTCGAGATATATCGAGATATTTAAAGGTTCCGAAGCCGCACCAACATAATAGAGATACAGAAACACCGTGGCCCCTTTCTTTGAGATAACTCTGCACTAGTGCGAGCCGCAAATGCCACTTCCAGCTTAGCTGTGCAGAAGAAGAACAACAAGAAGAAGAAATATCTCGAAATATGAGCGTCAGGCCCCTTCCCTTGAGATAAATATGCAAATATCTCGGAAACGAAGCGAGCTATGGCAAAATGTTAAGAGACCTTTTTTGTAGAGAATTAAGTTTCCTACTTTTTATGTTCTATGATATTTTTTGATCAGATGCGTAGTTCTCGAGATATATCAAGATATTTAAAAGTTCCGAAGCCGCACCAACATAATAGAGATACAGAAACACCGTGGCCCCTTTCTTTGAGATAACTCTGCACTATTGCGAGCTGCAAATGCCACTTCCAGCTTAGCTGTGCAGAGGAAGAACAACAAGAAGAAGAAATATCTCGAAATATGTCCGTCAGGCCAGTTCCTTTGAGCTGAATCTGCAAATATCTCGGAAACGAAGCGAGCTATGGCAAAATGTTAAGAGACGTTTTTTGTAGAGAATTATGTTTCCTACAATTTATGTTCTATGATATTTTTTGATCAGAAGCGTAGTTTTCGAGATATATCGAGATATTTAAAAGTTCCGAAGCCGCACCAACATAATAGAGATACAGAAACACCGTGGCCCCTTTCTTTGAGATAACTCTGCACTAGTGCGAGCCGCAAATGCCACTTCCAGCTTAGCTGTGCAGAAGAAGAACAACAAGAAGAAGAAATATCTCGAAATATGTCCGTCAGGCCCCTTCCCTTGAGATAAATATGCAAATATCTCGGAAACGAAGCGAGCTATGGCAAAATGTTAAGAGACCTTTTTTGTAGAGAATTAAGTTTCCTACTTTTTATGTTCTATGATATTTTTTGATCAGATGCGTAGTTCTCGAGATATATCAAGATATTTAAAAGTTCCGAAGCCGCACCAACATAATAGAGATACAGAAACACCGTGGCCCCTTTCTTTGAGATAACTCTGCACTAGTGCGAGCCGCAAATGCCACTTCCAGCTTAGCTGTGCAGAAGAAGAACAACAAGAAGAAGAAATATCTCGAAATATGTCCGTCAGGCCCCTTCCCTTGAGATAAATCTGCAAATATCTCGGAAACGAAGTGAGCTATGGCAAAATGTTAAGAGACCTTTTTTGTAGAGAATTAAGTTTCCTACTTTTTATGTTCTATGATATTTTTTGATCAGATGCGTAGTTCTCGAGATATATCAAGATATTTAAAAGTTCCGAAGCCGCACCAACATAATAGAGATACAGAAACACCGTGGCCCCTTTCTTTGAGATAACTCTGCACTATTGCGAGCTGCAAATGCCACTTCCAGCTTAGCTGTGCAGAAGGAGAACAACAAGAAGAAGAAATATCTCGAAATATGTCCGTCAGGCCCCTTCCCTTGAGATAAATCTGCAAATATCTCGGAAACGAAGAGAGCTATGGCAAAATGTTAAGAGACCTTTTTTGTAGAGAATTAAGTTTCCTACTTTTCATGTTCTATGATATTTTTTGATCAGATGCGTAGTTCTCGAGATATATCAAGATATTTAAAAGTTCCGAAGCCGCACCAACATAATAGAGATACAGAAACACCGTGGCCCCTTTCTTTGAGATAACTCTGCACTAGTGCGAGCCGCAAATGCCACTTCCAGCTTAGCTGTGCAGAAGAAGAACAACAAGAAGAAGAAATATCTCGAAATATGTCCGTCAGGCCCCTTCCCTTGAGATAAATCTGCAAATATCTCGGAAACGAAGCGAGCTATGGCAAAATGTTAAGAGACCTTTTTTGTAGAGAATTATGTTTCCTACTTTTTATGTTCTATGATATTTTTTGATCAGACCCGTAGTTCTCGAGATATATCAAGATATTTAAAAGTTCCGAAGCCGCACCAACATAATAGAGATACAGAAACACCGTGGCCCCTTTCTTTGAGATATCTCTGCACTATTGCGAGCTGCAAATGCCACTTCCAGCTTAGCTGTGCAGAAGAAGAACAACAAGAAGAAGAAATATCTCGAAATATGTCCGTCAGGCCCCTTCCCTTGACATAAATCTGCAAATATCTCGGAAACGAAGCGAGCTATGGCAAAATGTTAAGAGACCTTTTTTGTAGAGAATTAAGTTTCCTACTTTTTATGTTGTATGATATTTTTTGATCAGATGCGTAGTTCTAGAGATATATCAAGATATTTGAAAGTTCCGAAGCCGCACCAACATAATAGAGATACAGAAACACCGTGGCCCCTTTCTTTGAGATAACTCTGCACTATTGCGAGCTGCAAATGCCACTTCCAGCTTAGCTGTGCAGAGGAAGAACAACAAGAAGAAGAAATATATCGAAATATGTCCGTTAGGCCCCTTCCCGTGAGATAAATCTGCAAATATCTCGGAAACGAAGCGAGCTATGGCAAAATGTTAAGAGACCTTATTTGTAGAGAATTAAGTTTCCTACTTTTTACGTTCTATGATATTTTTTGATCAGATGCGTAGTTCTCGAGATATATCAAGATATTTAAAAGTTCCGAAACCGCACCAACATAATAGAGATACAGAAACACCGTGGCCCCTTTCTTTGAGATATCTCTGCACTATTGCGAGCTGCAAATGCCACTTCCAGCTTAGCTGTGCAGAAGAAGAACAACAAGAAGAAGAAATATCTCGAAATATGTCCGTTAGGCCCCTTCCCGTGAGATAAATCTGCAAATATCTCGGAAACGAAGCGAGCTATGGCAAAATGTTAAGAGACCTTATTTGTAGAGAATTAAGTTTCCTACTTTTTACGTTCTATGATATTTTTTGATCAGATGCGTAGTTCTCGAGATATATCAAGATATTTAAAAGTTCCGAAACCGCACCAACATAATAGAGATACAGAAACACCGTGGCCCCTTTCTTTGAGATATCTCTGCACTATTGCGAGCTGCAAATGCCACTTCCAGCTTAGCTGTGCAGAAGAAGAACAACAAGAAGAAGAAATATCTCGAAATATGTCCGTCAGGCCCCTTCCCTTGACATAAATCTGCAAATATCTCGGAAACGAAGCGAGCTATGGCAAAATGTTAAGAGACCTTATTTGTAGAGAATTAAGTTTCCTACTTTTTACGTTCTATGATATTTTTTGATCAGATGCGTAGTTCTCGAGATATATCAAGATATTTAAAAGTTCCGAAACCGCACCAACATAATAGAGATACAGAAACACCGTGGCCCCTTTCTTTGAGATATCTCTGCACTATTGCGAGCTGCAAATGCCACTTCCAGCTTAGCTGTGCAGAAGAAGAACAACAAGAAGAAGAAATATCTCGAAATATGTCCGTCAGGCCCCTTCCCTTGAGATATATCTGCAAATATCTCGGAAACGAAGCGAGCTATGGCAAAATGTTAAGAGACCTTTTTTGTAGAGAATTATGTTTCCTACAATTCATGTTCTATGATATTTTTTGATCAGAAGCGTAGTTCTCGAGATATATCAAGATATTTAAAAGTTCCGAGGCCGCACCAACATAATAGAGATACAGAAACACCGTGGCCCCTTTCTTTGAGATAACTCTGCACTAGTGCGAGCCGCAAATGCCACTTCCAGCTTAGCTGTGCAGAAGAAGAACAACAAGAAGAAGAAATATCTCGAAATATGTCCGTCAGGCCCCTTCCCTTGAGATAAATCTGCAAATATCTCGGAAACGAAGCGAGCTATGGCAAAATGTTAAGAGACCTTTTTTGTAGAGAATTAAGTTTCCTACTTTTTATGTTGTATGATATTTTTTGATCAGATGCGTAGTTCTAGAGATATATCAAGATATTTGAAAGTTCCGAAGCCGCACCAACATAATAGAGATACAGAAACACCGTGGCCCCTTTCTTTGAGATAACTCTGCACTATTGCGAGCTGCAAATGCCACTTCCAGCTTAGCTGTGCAGAGGAAGAACAACAAGAAGAAGAAATATCTCGAAATATGTCCGTCAGGCCAGTTCCTTTGAGCTGAATCTGCAAATATCTCGGAAACGAAGCGAGCTATGGCAGAATGTTAAGAGACGTTTTTTATAGAGAATTATGTTTCCTACAATTTATGTTCTATGATATTTTTTGATCAGAAGCGTAGTTTTCGAGATATATCGAGATATTTAAAAGTTCCGAAGCCGCACCAACATAATAGGGATACAGAAACACCGTGGCCCCTTTCTTTGAGATAACTCTGCACTAGTGCGAGCCGCAAATGCCACTTCCAGCTTAGCTGTGCAGAAGAAGAACAACAAGAAGAAGAAATATCTCGAAATATGTCCGTCAGGCCCCTTCCCTTGAGATCAATCTGCAAATATCTCGGAAACGAAGCGAGCTATGGCAAAATGTTAAGAGACCTTTTTTGTAGAGAATTAAGTTTCCTACTTTTTATGTTCTATGATATTTTTTGATCAGATGCGTAGTTCTCGAGATATATCGAGATATTTAAAAGTTCCGAAGCCGCACCAACATAATAGAGATACAGAAACACCGTGGCCCCTTTCTTTGAGATAACTCTGCACTATTGCGAGCTGTAAATGCCACTTCCAGCTTAGCTGTGCAGAAGAAGAACAACAAGAAGAAGAAATATCTCGAAATATGTCCGTCAGGCCCCTTCCCTTGAGATATATCTGCAAATATCTCGGAAACGAAGCGAGCTATGGCAAAATGTTAAGATACCTTTTTTGTAGAGAATTATGTTTCCTACAATTTATGTTCTATGATATTTTTTGATCAGAAGCGTAGTTTTCGAGATACATCGAGATATTTAAAAGTTCCGAAGCCGCACCAACATAATAGGGATACAGAAACACCGTGGCCCCTTTCTTTGAGATAACTCTGCACTAGTGCGAGCCGCAAATGCCACTTCCAGCTGAGCTGTGCAGAAGAAGAACAACAAGAAGAAGAAATATCTCGAAATATGTCCGTCAGGCCCCATCCCTTGAGATAAATCTGCAAATATCTCGGAAACGAAGAGAGCTATGGCAAAATGTTAAGAGACCTTTTTTGTAGAGAATTAAGTTTCCTACTTTTCATGTTCTATGATATTTTTTGATCAGATGCGTAGTTCTCGAGATATATCAAGATATTTAAAAGTTCCGAAACCGCACCAACATAATAGAGATACAGAAACACCGTGGCCCCTTTCTTTGAGATAACTCTGCACTATTGCGAGCTGCAAATGCCACTTCCAGCTTAGCTGTGCAGAGGAAGAACAACAAGAAGAAGAAATATCTCGAAATATGTCCGTTAGGCCCCTTCCCGTGAGATAAATCTGCAAATATCTCGGAAACGAAGCGAGCTATGGCAAAATGTTAAGAGACCTTATTTGTAGAGAATTAAGTTTCCTACTTTTTACGTTCTATGATATTTTTTGATCAGATGCGTAGTTCTCGAGATATATCAAGATATTTAAAAGTTCCGAAACCGCACCAACATAATAGAGATACAGAAACACCGTGGCCCCTTTCTTTGAGATATCTCTGCACTATTGCGAGCTGCAAATGCCACTTCCAGCTTAGCTGTGCAGAAGAAGAACAACAAGAAGAAGAAATATCTCGAAATATGTCCGTTAGGCCCCTTCCCGTGAGATAAATCTGCAAATATCTCGGAAACGAAGCGAGCTATGGCAAAATGTTAAGAGACCTTATTTGTAGAGAATTAAGTTTCCTACTTTTTACGTTCTATGATATTTTTTGATCAGATGCGTAGTTCTCGAGATATATCAAGATATTTAAAAGTTCCGAAACCGCACCAACATAATAGAGATACAGAAACACCGTGGCCCCTTTCTTTGAGATATCTCTGCACTATTGCGAGCTGCAAATGCCACTTCCAGCTTAGCTGTGCAGAAGAAGAACAACAAGAAGAAGAAATATCTCGAAATATGTCCGTCAGGCCCCTTCCCTTGACATAAATCTGCAAATATCTCGGAAACGAAGCGAGCTATGGCAAAATGTTAAGAGACCTTATTTGTAGAGAATTAAGTTTCCTACTTTTTACGTTCTATGATATTTTTTGATCAGATGCGTAGTTCTCGAGATATATCAAGATATTTAAAAGTTCCGAAACGGCACCAACATAATAGAGATACAGAAACACCGTGGCCCCTTTCTTTGAGATATCTCTGCACTATTGCGAGCTGCAAATGCCACTTCCAGCTTAGCTGTGCAGAAGAAGAACAACAAGAAGAAGAAATATCTCGAAATATGTCCGTCAGGCCCCTTCCCTTGAGATATATCTGCAAATATCTCGGAAACGAAGCGAGCTATGGCAAAATGTTAAGAGACCTTTTTTGTAGAGAATTATGTTTCCTACAATTCATGTTCTATGATATTTTTTGATCAGAAGCGTAGTTCTCGAGATATATCAAGATATTTAAAAGTTCCGAGGCCGCACCAACATAATAGAGATACAGAAACACCGTGGCCCCTTTCTTTGAGATAACTCTGCACTAGTGCGAGCCGCAAATGCCACTTCCAGCTTAGCTGTGCAGAAGAAGAACAACAAGAAGAAGAAATATCTCGAAATATGTCCGTCAGGCCCCTTCCCTTGAGATAAATCTGCAAATATCTCGGAAACGAAGCGAGCTATGGCAAAATGTTAAGAGACCTTTTTTGTAGAGAATTAAGTTTCCTACTTTTTATGTTGTATGATATTTTTTGATCAGATGCGTAGTTCTAGAGATATATCAAGATATTTGAAAGTTCCGAAGCCGCACCAACATAATAGAGATACAGAAACACCGTGGCCCCTTTCTTTGAGATAACTCTGCACTATTGCGAGCTGCAAATGCCACTTCCAGCTTAGCTGTGCAGAGGAAGAACAACAAGAAGAAGAAATATCTCGAAATATGTCCGTCAGGCCAGTTCCTTTGAGCTGAATCTGCAAATATCTCGGAAACGAAGCGAGCTATGGCAGAATGTTAAGAGACGTTTTTTATAGAGAATTATGTTTCCTACAATTTATGTTCTATGATATTTTTTGATCAGAAGCGTAGTTTTCGAGATACATCGAGATATTTAAAAGTTCCGAAGCCGCACCAACATAATAGGGATACAGAAACACCGTGGCCCCTTTCTTTGAGATAACTCTGCACTAGTGCGAGCCGCAAATGCCACTTCCAGCTGAGCTGTGCAGAAGAAGAACAACAAGAAGAAGAAATATCTCGAAATATGTCCGTCAGGCCCCATCCCTTGAGATAAATCTGCAAATATCTCGGAAACGAAGAGAGCTATGGCAAAATGTTAAGAGACCTTTTTTGTAGAGAATTAAGTTTCCTACTTTTCATGTTCTATGATATTTTTTGATCAGATGCGTAGTTCTCGAGATATATCAAGATATTTAAAAGTTCCGAAACCGCACCAACATAATAGAGATACAGAAACACCGTGGCCCCTTTCTTTGAGATATCTCTGCACTATTGCGAGCTGCAAATGCCACTTCCAGCTTAGCTGTGCAGAAGAAGAACAACAAGAAGAAGAAATATCTCGAAATATGTCCGTCAGGCCCCTTCCCTTGAGATAAATCTGCAAATATCTCGGAAACGAAGCGAGCTATGGCAAAATGTTAAGAGACCTTTTTTGTAGAGAATTAAGTTTCCTACTTTTTATGTTGTATGATATTTTTTGATCAGATGCGTAGTTCTAGAGATATATCAAGATATTTGAAAGTTCCGAAGCCGCACCAACATAATAGAGATACAGAAACACCGTGGCCCCTTTCTTTGAGATAACTCTGCACTATTGCGAGCTGCAAATGCCACTTCCAGCTTAGCTGTGCAGAGGAAGAACAACAAGAAGAAGAAATATCTCGAAATATGTCCGTTAGGCCCCTTCCCGTGAGATAAATCTGCAAATATCTCGGAAACGAAGCGAGCTATGGCAAAATGTTAAGAGACCTTATTTGTAGAGAATTAAGTTTCCTACTTTTTACGTTCTATGATATTTTTTGATCAGATGCGTAGTTCTCGAGATATATCAAGATATTTAAAAGTTCCGAAACCGCACCAACATAATAGAGATACAGAAACACCGTGGCCCCTTTCTTTGAGATATCTCTGCACTATTGCGAGCTGCAAATGCCACTTCCAGCTTAGCTGTGCAGAAGAAGAACAACAAGAAGAAGAAATATCTCGAAATATGTCCGTTAGGCCCCTTCCCGTGAGATAAATCTGCAAATATCTCGGAAACGAAGCGAGCTATGGCAAAATGTTAAGAGACCTTATTTGTAGAGAATTAAGTTTCCTACTTTTTACGTTCTATGATATTTTTTGATCAGATGCGTAGTTCTCGAGATATATCAAGATATTTAAAAGTTCCGAAACCGCACCAACATAATAGAGATACAGAAACACCGTGGCCCCTTTCTTTGAGATATCTCTGCACTATTGCGAGCTGCAAATGCCACTTCCAGCTTAGCTGTGCAGAAGAAGAACAACAAGAAGAAGAAATATCTCGAAATATGTCCGTCAGGCCCCTTCCCTTGACATAAATCTGCAAATATCTCGGAAACGAAGCGAGCTATGGCAAAATGTTAAGAGACCTTATTTGTAGAGAATTAAGTTTCCTACTTTTTACGTTCTATGATATTTTTTGATCAGATGCGTAGTTCTCGAGATATATCAAGATATTTAAAAGTTCCGAAACCGCACCAACATAATAGAGATACAGAAACACCGTGGCCCCTTTCTTTGAGATATCTCTGCACTATTGCGAGCTGCAAATGCCACTTCCAGCTTAGCTGTGCAGAAGAAGAACAACAAGAAGAAGAAATATCTCGAAATATGTCCGTCAGGCCCCTTCCCTTGAGATATATCTGCAAATATCTCGGAAACGAAGCGAGCTATGGCAAAATGTTAAGAGACCTTTTTTGTAGAGAATTATGTTTCCTACAATTCATGTTCTATGATATTTTTTGATCAGAAGCGTAGTTCTCGAGATATATCAAGATATTTAAAAGTTCCGAGGCCGCACCAACATAATAGAGATACAGAAACACCGTGGCCCCTTTCTTTGAGATAACTCTGCACTAGTGCGAGCCGCAAATGCCACTTCCAGCTTAGCTGTGCAGAAGAAGAACAACAAGAAGAAGAAATATCTCGAAATATGTCCGTCAGGCCCCTTCCCTTGAGATAAATCTGCAAATATCTCGGAAACGAAGCGAGCTATGGCAAAATGTTAAGAGACCTTTTTTGTAGAGAATTAAGTTTCCTACTTTTTATGTTGTATGATATTTTTTGATCAGATGCGTAGTTCTAAAGATATATCAAGATATTTGAAAGTTCCGAAGCCGCACCAACATAATAGAGATACAGAAACACCGTGGCCCCTTTCTTTGAGATAACTCTGCACTATTGCGAGCTGCAAATGCCACTTCCAGCTTAGCTGTGCAGAGGAAGAACAACAAGAAGAAGAAATATCTCGAAATATGTCCGTCAGGCCAGTTCCTTTGAGCTGAATCTGCAAATATCTCGGAAACGAAGCGAGCTATGGCAGAATGTTAAGAGACGTTTTTTATAGAGAATTATGTTTCCTACAATTTATGTTCTATGATATTTTTTGATCAGAAGCGTAGTTTTCGAGATATATCGAGATATTTAAAAGTTCCGAAGCCGCACCAACATAATAGGGATACAGAAACACCGTGGCCCCTTTCTTTGAGATAACTCTGCACTAGTGCGAGCCGCAAATGCCACTTCCAGCTTAGCTGTGCAGAAGAAGAACAACAAGAAGAAGAAATATCTCGAAATATGTCCGTCAGGCCCCTTCCCTTGAGATCAATCTGCAAATATCTCGGAAACGAAGCGAGCTATGGCAAAATGTTAAGAGACCTTTTTTGTAGAGAATTAAGTTTCCTACTTTTTATGTTCTATGATATTTTTTGATCAGATGCGTAGTTCTCGAGATATATCGAGATATTTAAAAGTTCCGAAGCCGCACCAACATAATAGAGATACAGAAACACCGTGGCCCCTTTCTTTGAGATAACTCTGCACTATTGCGAGCTGTAAATGCCACTTCCAGCTTAGCTGTGCAGAAGAAGAACAACAAGAAGAAGAAATATCTCGAAATATGTCCGTCAGGCCCCTTCCCTTGAGATATATCTGCAAATATCTCGGAAACGAAGCGAGCTATGGCAAAATGTTAAGATACCTTTTTTGTAGAGAATTATGTTTCCTACAATTTATGTTCTATGATATTTTTTGATCAGAAGCGTAGTTTTCGAGATACATCGAGATATTTAAAAGTTCCGAAGCCGCACCAACATAATAGGGATACAGAAACACCGTGGCCCCTTTCTTTGAGATAACTCTGCACTAGTGCGAGCCGCAAATGCCACTTCCAGCTGAGCTGTGCAGAAGAAGAACAACAAGAAGAAGAAATATCTCGAAATATGTCCGTCAGGCCCCATCCCTTGAGATAAATCTGCAAATATCTCGGAAACGAAGAGAGCTATGGCAAAATGTTAAGAGACCTTTTTTGTAGAGAATTAAGTTTCCTACTTTTCATGTTCTATGATATTTTTTGATCAGATGCGTAGTTCTCGAGATATATCAAGATATTTAAAAGTTCCGAAACCGCACCAACATAATAGAGATACAGAAACACCGTGGCCCCTTTCTTTGAGATATCTCTGCACTATTGCGAGCTGCAAATGCCACTTCCAGCTTAGCTGTGCAGAAGAAGAACAACAAGAAGAAGAAGTATCTCGAAATATGTCCGTCAGGCCCCTTCCCTTGAGATAAATATGCAAATATCTCTGAAACGAAGCGAGCTATGGCAAAATGTTAAGAGACCTTTTTTGTAGAGAATTAAGTTTCCTACTTTTTATGTTCTATGATATTTTTTGATCAGATGCTTAGTTTTCGAGATATATCAAGATATTTAAAAGTTCCGAAGCCGCACCAACATAATAGAGATACAGAAACACCGTGGCCCCTTTCTGTGAGATAACTCTGCAATATCGCGAGTTGCAAATGCCACTTCCAGCTTAGCTGTGCAGAGGCAGAACAACAAGAGGAAGAAATATCTCGAAATATGTCCGTCAGGCCGGTTCCTTTGAGCTGAATCTGCAAATATCTCGGAAACGAAGCGAGCTATGGCAAAATGTTAAGAGACCTTTTTTGTAGAGAATTAAGTTTCCTACTTTTTACGTTCGATGATATTTTTTGATCAGATGCGTAGTACTCGAGATATATCAAGATATTTCAAAGTTCCGAAGCTGCACCAACATAATAGAGGTACAGAAACACCGTGGCCTCTTTCTTTGAGATAACTCTGCACTATTGCGAGCTGCAAATGCCACTTCGAGCTTAGCTGTGCAGAAGAAGAACAACAAGAAGAAGAAATATCTCGAAATATGTCCGTCAGACCCCTTCCCTTGAGATGAATCTGCAAATATCTCGGAAACGAAGCGAGCTATGGCAAAATGTTAAGAGACCTTTTTTGTAGAGAATTAAGTTTGCTACTTTTTATGTTCTATGATATTTTTTGATCAGATGCGTAGTTCTCGAGATATATCAAGATATTTAAAAGTTCCGAAGCCGCACCAACATAATAGAGATACAGAAACACCGTGGCCCCTTTCTTTGAGATAACTCTGCACTATTGCGAGCTGTAAATGCCACTTCCAGCTTAGCTGTGCAGAAGAAGAACAACAAGAAGAAGAAATATCTCGAAATATGTCCGTCAGGCCCCTTCCCTTGAGATATATCTGCAAATATCTCGGAAACGAAGCGAGCTATGGCAAAATGTTAAGAGACCTTTTTTGTAGAGAATTATGTTTCCTACAATTTATGTTCTATGATATTTTTTGATCAGAAGCGTAGTTTTCGAGATATATCGAGATATTTAAAAGTTCCGAAGCCGCACCAACATAATAGAGATACAGAAACACCGTGGCCCCTTTCTTTGAGATAACTCTGCACTAGTGCGAGCCGCAAATGCCACTTCCAGCTTAGCTGTGCAGAAGAAGAACAACAAGAAGAAGAAATATCTCGAAATATGTCCGTCAGGCCCCTTCCCTTGAGATAAATATGCAAATATCTCGGAAACGAAGCGAGCGATGGCAAAATGTTAAGAGACCTTTTTTGTAGAGAATTATGTTTCCTACTTTTTATGTTCTATGATATTTTTTGATCAGACCCGTAGTTCTCGAGATATATCAAGATATTTAAAAGTTCCGAAGCCGCACCAACATAATAGAGATACAGAAACACCGTGGCCCCTTTCTTTGAGATATCTCTGCACTATTGCGAGCTGCAAATGCCACTTCCAGCTTAGCTGTGCAGAAGAAGAACAACAAGAAGAAGAAATATCTCGAAATATGTCCGTCAGGCCCCTTCCCTTGAGATAAATCTGCAAATATCTCGGAAACGAAGAGAGCTATGGCAAAATGTTAAGAGACCTTTTTTGTAGAGAATTATGTTTCCTACTTTTTATGTTCTATGATATTTTTTGATCAGACCCGTAGTTCTCGAGATATATCAAGATATTTAAAAGTTCCGAAGCCGCACCAACATAATAGAGATACAGAAACACCGTGGCCCCTTTCTTTGAGATATCTCTGCACTATTGCGAGCTGCAAATGCCACTTCCAGCTTAGCTGTGCAGAAGAAGAACAACAAGAAGAAGAAATATCTCGAAATATGTCCGTCAGGCCCCTTCCCTTGAGATAAATCTGCAAATATCTCGGAAACGAAGAGAGCTATGGCAAAATGTTAAGAGACCTTTTTTGTAGAGAATTATGTTTCCTACAATTTATGTTCTATGATATTTTTTGATCAGAAGCGTAGTTTTCGAGATATATCGAGATATTTAAAAGTTCCGAAGCCGCACCAACATAATAGAGATACAGAAACACCGTGGCCCCTTTCTTTGAGATAACTCTGCACTAGTGCGAGCCGCAAATGCCACTTCCAGCTTAGCTGTGCAGAAGAAGAACAACAAGAAGAAGAAATATCTCGAAATATGTCCGTCAGGCCTCTTCCCTTGAGATAAATATGCAAATATCTCGGAAACGAAGCGAGCTATGGCAAAATATTAAGAGACCTTTTTTGTAGAGAATTAAGTTTCCTACTTTTTATGTTCTATGATATTTTTTGATCAGATGCTTAGTTCTCGAGATATATCAAGATATTTAAAAGTTCCGAAGCCGCACCAACATAATAGAGATACAGAAACACCGTGGCCCCTTTCTGTGAGATAACTCTGCAATATCGCGAGCTGCAAATGCCACTTCCAGCTTAGCTGTGCAGAGGCAGAACAACAAGAAGAAGAAATATCTCGAAATATGTCCGTCAGGCCAGTTCCTTTGAGCTGAATCTGCAAATATCTCGGAAACGAAGCGAGCTATGGCAAAATGTTAAGAGACCTTTTTTGTAGAGAATTAAGTTTCCTACTTTTTATGTTCGATGATATTTTTTGATCAGATGCGTAGTTCTCGAGATATATCAAGATATTTAAAAGTTCCGAAGCTGCACCAACATAATAGAGGTACAGAAACACCGTGGCCTCTTTCTTTGAGATAACTCTGCACTATTGCGAGCTGCAAATGCCACTTCGAGCTTAGCTGTGCAGAAGAAGAACAACAAGAAGAAGAAATATCTCGAAATATGTCCGTCAGACCCCTTCCCTTGAGATGAATCTGCAAATATCTCGGAAACGAAGCGAGCTATGGCAAAATGTTAAGAGACCTTTTTTGTAGAGAATTAAGTTTCCTACTTTTTATGTTCTATGATATTTTTTGATCAGAAGCGTAGTTTTCGAGATATATCGAGATATTTAAAAGTTCCGAAGCCACACCAACATAATAGAGATACAGAAACACCGTGGCCCCTTTCTTTGAGATAACTCTGCACTAGTGCGAGCCGCAAATGCCACTTCCAGCTTAGCTGTGCAGAAGAAGAACAACAAGAAGAAGAAATATCTCGAAATATGTCCGTCAGGCCCCTTCCCTTGAGATAAATATGCAAATATCTCGGAAACGAAGCGAGCTATGGCAAAATGTTAAGAGACCTTTTTTGTAGAGAATTAAGTTTCCTACTTTTTATGTTCTATGATATTTTTTGATCAGATGCGTAGTTCTCGAGATATATCAAGATATTTAAAAGTTCCGAAGCCGCACCAACATAATAGAGATACAGAAACACCGTGGCCCCTTTCTTTGAGATAACTCTGCACTAGTGCGAGCCGCAAATGCCACTTCCAGCTTAGCTGTGCAGAAGAAGAACAACAAGAAGAAGAAATATCTCGAAATATGTCCGTCAGGCCCCTTCCCTTGAGATAAATCTGCAAATATCTCGGAAACGAAGCGAGCTATGGCAAAATGTTAAGAGACCTTTTTTGTAGAGAATTAAGTTTCCTACTTTTTATGTTCTATGATATTTTTTGATCAGATGCGTAGTTCTCGAGATATATCAAGATATTTAAAAGTTCCGAAGCCGCACCAACATAATAGAGATACAGAAACACCGTGGCCCCTTTCTTTGAGATAACTCTGCACTATTGCGAGCTGCAAATGCCACTTCCAGCTTAGCTGTGCAGAAGGAGAACAACAAGAAGAAGAAATATCTCGAAATATATCCGTCAGGCCCCTTCCCTTGAGATAAATCTGCAAATATCTCGGAAACGAAGAGAGCTATGGCAAAATGTTAAGAGACCTTTTTTGTAGAGAATTAAGTTTCCTACTTTTCATGTTCTATGATATTTTTTGATCAGATGCGTAGTTCTCGAGATATATCAAGATATTTAAAAGTTCCGAAGCCGCACCAACATAATAGAGATACAGAAACACCGTGGCCCCTTTCTTTGAGATAACTCTGCACTAGTGCGAGCCGCAAATGCCACTTCCAGCTTAGCTGTGCAGAAGAAGAACAACAAGAAGAAGAAATATCTCGAAATATGTCCGTCAGGCCCCTTCCCTTGAGATAAATCTGCAAATATCTCGGAAACGAAGCGAGCTATGGCAAAATGTTAAGAGACCTTTTTTGTAGAGAATTATGTTTCCTACTTTTTATGTTCTATGATATTTTTTGATCAGACCCGTAGTTCTCGAGATATATCAAGATATTTAAAAGTTCCGAAGCCGCACCAACATAATAGAGATACAGAAACACCGTGGCCCCTTTCTTTGAGATAACTCTGCACTAGTGCGAGCCGCAAATGCCACTTCCAGCTTAGCTGTGCAGAAGAAGAACAACAAGAAGAAGAAATATCTCGAAATATGTCCGTCAGGCCCCTTCCCTTGAGATAAATATGCAAATATCTCGGAAACGAAGCGAGCGATGGCAAAATGTTAAGAGACCTTTTTTGTAGAGAATTAAGTTTCCTACTTATTATGTTCTATGATATTTTTTGATCAGATGCGTAGTTCTCTAGATATATCAAGATATTTAAAAGTTCCGAAGCCGCACCAACATAATAGAGATACAGAAACACCGTGGCCCCTTTCTTTGAGATAACTCTGCACTAGTGCGAGCCGCAAATGCCACTTCCAGCTTAGCTGTGCAGAAGAAGAACAACAAGAAGAAGAAATATCTCGAAATATGTCCGTCAGGCCCCTTCCCTTGAGGTAAATCTGCAAATATCTCGGAAACGAAGCGAGCTATGGCAAAATGTTAAGAGACCTTTTTTGTAGAGAATTAAGTTTCCTACATTTTATGTTCTATGATATTTTTTGATCAGATGCGTAGTTCTCGAGATATATCAAGATATTTAAAAGTTCCGAAGCCGCACCAACATAATAGAGATACAGAAACACCGTGGCCCCTTTCTTTGAGATAACTCTGCACTATTGCGAGCTGGAAATGCCACTTCCAGTTTAGCTGTGCAGAAGAAGAACAACAAGAAGAAGGAATATCTCGAAATATGTCCGTCAGGCCCCTTCCCTTGAGATATATCTGCAAATATCTCGGAAACGAAGCGAGCTATGGCAAAATGTTAAGAGACCTTTTTTGTAGAGAATTATGTTTCCTACAATTTATGTTCTATGATATTTTTTGATCAGAAGCGTAGTTTTCGAGATATATCGAGATATTTAAAAGTTCCGAAGCCGCACCAACATAATAGAGATACAGAAACACCGTGGCCCCTTTCTTTGAGATAACTCTGCACTAGTGCGAGCCGCAAATGCCACTTCCAGCTTAGCTGTGCAGAAGAAGAACAACAAGAAGAAGAAATATCTCGAAATATGTCCGTCAGGCCCCTTCCCTTGAGATAAATATGCAAATATCTCGGAAACGAAGCGAGCTATGGCAAAATGTTAAGAGACCTTTTTTGTAGAGAATTAAGTTTCCTACTTTTTATGTTCTATGATATTTTTTGATCAGATGCGTAGTTCTCGAGATATATCAAGATATTTAAAAGTTCCGAAGCCGCACCAACATAATAGAGATACAGAAACACCGTGGCCCCTTTCTTTGAGATAACTCTGCACTAGTGCGAGCCGCAAATGCCACTTCCAGCTTAGCTGTGCAGAAGAAGAACAACAAGAAGAAGAAATATCTCGAAATATGTCCGTCAGGCCCCTTCCCTTGAGATAAATCTGCAAATATCTCGGAAACGAAGTGAGCTATGGCAAAATGTTAAGAGACCTTTTTTGTAGAGAATTAAGTTTCCTACTTTTTATGTTCTATGATATTTTTTGATCAGATGCGTAGTTCTCGAGATATATCAAGATATTTAAAAGTTCCGAAGCCGCACCAACATAATAGAGATACAGAAACACCGTGGCCCCTTTCTTTGAGATAACTCTGCACTATTGCGAGCTGCAAATGCCACTTCCAGCTTAGCTGTGCAGAAGGAGAACAACAAGAAGAAGAAATATCTCGAAATATGTCCGTCAGGCCCCTTCCCTTGAGATAAATCTGCAAATATCTCGGAAACGAAGAGAGCTATGGCAAAATGTTAAGAGACCTTTTTTGTAGAGAATTAAGTTTCCTACTTTTCATGTTCTATGATATTTTTTGATCAGATGCGTAGTTCTCGAGATATATCAAGATATTTAAAAGTTCCGAAGCCGCACCAACATAATAGAGATACAGAAACACCGTGGCCCCTTTCTTTGAGATAACTCTGCACTAGTGCGAGCCGCAAATGCCACTTCCAGCTTAGCTGTGCAGAAGAAGAACAACAAGAAGAAGAAATATCTCGAAATATGTCCGTCAGGCCCCTTCCCTTGAGATAAATCTGCAAATATCTCGGAAACGAAGCGAGCTATGGCAAAATGTTAAGAGACCTTTTTTGTAGAGAATTATGTTTCCTACTTTTTATGTTCTATGATATTTTTTGATCAGACCCGTAGTTCTCGAGATATATCAAGATATTTAAAAGTTCCGAAGCCGCACCAACATAATAGAGATACAGAAACACCGTGGCCCCTTTCTTTGAGATATCTCTGCACTATTGCGAGCTGCAAATGCCACTTCCAGCTTAGCTGTGCAGAAGAAGAACAACAAGAAGAAGAAATATCTCGAAATATGTCCGTCAGGCCCCTTCCCTTGACATAAATCTGCAAATATCTCGGAAACGAAGCGAGCTATGGCAAAATGTTAAGAGACCTTATTTGTATAGAATTAAGCTTCCTACTTTTTACGTTCTATGATATTTTTTGATCAGATGCGTAGTTCTCGAGATATATCAAGATATTCAAAAGTTCCGAAGCCGCACCAACATAATAGAGATACAGAAACACCGTGGCCCCTTTCTTTGAGATAACTCTGCACTATTGCGAGCTGTAAATGCCACTTCCAGCTTAGCGGTGCAGAAGAAGAACAACAAGAAGAAGAAATATCTCGAAATATGTCCGTCAGGCCCCTTCCCTTGAGATATATCTGCAAATATCTCGGAAACGAAGCGAGCTATGGCAAAATGTTAAGAGACCTTTTTTGTAGAGAATTATGTTTCCTACAATTTATGTTCTATGATATTTTTTGATCAGAAGCGTAGTTTTCGAGATATATCGAGATATTTAAAGGTTCCGAAGCCGCACCAACATAATAGAGATACAGAAACACCGTGGCCCCTTTCTTTGAGATAACTCTGCACTAGTGCGAGCCGCAAATGCCACTTCCAGCTTAGCTGTGCAGAAGAAGAACAACAAGAAGAAGAAATATCTCGAAATATGAGCGTCAGGCCCCTTCCCTTGAGATAAATATGCAAATATCTCGGAAACGAAGCGAGCTATGGCAAAATGTTAAGAGACCTTTTTTGTAGAGAATTAAGTTTCCTACTTTTTATGTTCTATGATATTTTTTGATCAGATGCGTAGTTCTCGAGATATATCAAGATATTTAAAAGTTCCGAAGCCGCACCAACATAATAGAGATACAGAAACACCGTGGCCCCTTTCTTTGAGATAACTCTGCACTATTGCGAGCTGCAAATGCCACTTCCAGCTTAGCTGTGCAGAGGAAGAACAACAAGAAGAAGAAATATCTCGAAATATGTCCGTCAGGCCAGTTCCTTTGAGCTGAATCTGCAAATATCTCGGAAACGAAGCGAGCTATGGCAAAATGTTAAGAGACGTTTTTTGTAGAGAATTATGTTTCCTACAATTTATGTTCTATGATATTTTTTGATCAGAAGCGTAGTTTTCGAGATATATCAAGATATTTAAAAGTTCCGAAACCGCACCAACATAATAGAGATACAGAAACACCGTGGCCCCTTTCTTTGAGATATCTCTGCACTATTGCGAGCTGCAAATGCCACTTCCAGCTTAGCTGTGCAGAAGAAGAACAACAAGAAGAAGAAATATCTCGAAATATGTCCGTTAGGCCCCTTCCCGTGAGATAAATCTGCAAATATCTCGGAAACGAAGCGAGCTATGGCAAAATGTTAAGAGACCTTATTTGTAGAGAATTAAGTTTCCTACTTTTTACGTTCTATGATATTTTTTGATCAGATGCGTAGTTCTCGAGATATATCAAGATATTTAAAAGTTCCGAAACCGCACCAACATAATAGAGATACAGAAACACCGTGGCCCCTTTCTTTGAGATATCTCTGCACTATTGCGAGCTGCAAATGCCACTTCCAGCTTAGCTGTGCAGAAGAAGAACAACAAGAAGAAGAAATATCTCGAAATATGTCCGTCAGGCCCCTTCCCTTGACATAAATCTGCAAATATCTCGGAAACGAAGCGAGCTATGGCAAAATGTTAAGAGACCTTATTTGTAGAGAATTAAGTTTCCTACTTTTTACGTTCTATGATATTTTTTGATCAGATGCGTAGTTCTCGAGATATATCAAGATATTTAAAAGTTCCGAAACCGCACCAACATAATAGAGATACAGAAACACCGTGGCCCCTTTCTTTGAGATATCTCTGCACTATTGCGAGCTGCAAATGCCACTTCCAGCTTAGCTGTGCAGAAGAAGAACAACAAGAAGAAGAAATATCTCGAAATATGTCCGTCAGGCCCCTTCCCTTGAGATATATCTGCAAATATCTCGGAAACGAAGCGAGCTATGGCAAAATGTTAAGAGACCTTTTTTGTAGAGAATTATGTTTCCTACAATTCATGTTCTATGATATTTTTTGATCAGAAGCGTAGTTCTCGAGATATATCAAGATATTTAAAAGTTCCGAGGCCGCACCAACATAATAGAGATACAGAAACACCGTGGCCCCTTTCTTTGAGATAACTCTGCACTAGTGCGAGCCGCAAATGCCACTTCCAGCTTAGCTGTGCAGAAGAAGAACAACAAGAAGAAGAAATATCTCGAAATATGTCCGTCAGGCCCCTTCCCTTGAGATAAATCTGCAAATATCTCGGAAACGAAGCGAGCTATGGCAAAATGTTAAGAGACCTTTTTTGTAGAGAATTAAGTTTCCTACTTTTTATGTTGTATGATATTTTTTGATCAGATGCGTAGTTCTAGAGATATATCAAGATATTTGAAAGTTCCGAAGCCGCACCAACATAATAGAGATACAGAAACACCGTGGCCCCTTTCTTTGAGATAACTCTGCACTATTGCGAGCTGCAAATGCCACTTCCAGCTTAGCTGTGCAGAGGAAGAACAACAAGAAGAAGAAATATCTCGAAATATGTCCGTCAGGCCAGTTCCTTTGAGCTGAATCTGCAAATATCTCGGAAACGAAGCGAGCTATGGCAGAATGTTAAGAGACGTTTTTTATAGAGAATTATGTTTCCTACAATTTACGTTCTATGATATTTTTTGATCAGAAGCGTAGTTTTCGAGATATATCGAGATATTTAAAAGTTCCGAAGCCGCACCAACATAATAGGGATACAGAAACACCGTGGCCCCTTTCTTTGAGATAACTCTGCACTAGTGCGAGCCGCAAATGCCACTTCCAGCTTAGCTGTGCAGAAGAAGAACAACAAGAAGAAGAAATATCTCGAAATATGTCCGTCAGGCCCCTTCCCTTGAGATCAATCTGCAAATATCTCGGAAACGAAGCGAGCTATGGCAAAATGTTAAGAGACCTTTTTTGTAGAGAATTAAGTTTCCTACTTTTTATGTTCTATGATATTTTTTGATCAGATGCGTAGTTCTCGAGATATATCGAGATATTTAAAAGTTCCGAAGCCGCACCAACATAATAGAGATACAGAAACACCGTGGCCCCTTTCTTTGAGATAACTCTGCACTATTGCGAGCTGTAAATGCCACTTCCAGCTTAGCTGTGCAGAAGAAGAACAACAAGAAGAAGAAATATCTCGAAATATGTCCGTCAGGCCCCTTCCCTTGAGATATATCTGCAAATATCTCGGAAACGAAGCGAGCTATGGCAAAATGTTAAGATACCTTTTTTGTAGAGAATTATGTTTCCTACAATTTATGTTCTATGATATTTTTTGATCAGAAGCGTAGTTTTCGAGATACATCGAGATATTTAAAAGTTCCGAAGCCGCACCAACATAATAGGGATACAGAAACACCGTGGCCCCTTTCTTTGAGATAACTCTGCACTAGTGCGAGCCGCAAATGCCACTTCCAGCTGAGCTGTGCAGAAGAAGAACAACAAGAAGAAGAAATATCTCGAAATATGTCCGTCAGGCCCCATCCCTTGAGATAAATCTGCAAATATCTCGGAAACGAAGAGAGCTATGGCAAAATGTTAAGAGACCTTTTTTGTAGAGAATTAAGTTTCCTACTTTTCATGTTCTATGATATTTTTTGATCAGATGCGTAGTTCTCGAGATATATCAAGATATTTAAAAGTTCCGAAACCGCACCAACATAATAGAGATACAGAAACACCGTGGCCCCTTTCTTTGAGATATCTCTGCACTATTGCGAGCTGCAAATGCCACTTCCAGCTTAGCTGTGCAGAAGAAGAACAACAAGAAGAAGAAATATCTCGAAATATGTCCGTCAGGCCCCTTCCCTTGACATAAATCTGCAAATATCTCGGAAACGAAGCGACCTATGGCAAAATGTTAAGAGACCTTATTTGTAGAGAATTAAGTTTCCTACTTTTTACGTTCTATGATATTTTTTGATCAGATGCGTAGTTCTCGAGATATATCAAGATATTTAAAAGTTCCGAAGCCGCACCAACATAATAGAGATACAGAAACACCGTGGCCCCTTTCTTCGAGATAACTCTGCACTATTGCGAGCTGTAAATGCCACTTCCAGCTTAGCTGTGCAGAAGAAGAACAACAAGAAGAAGAAATATCTCGAAATATGTCCGTCAGGCCCCTTCCCTTGAGATATATCTGCAAATATCTCGGAAACGAAGCGAGCTATGGCAAAATGTTAAGAGACCTTTTTTGTAGAGAATTATGTTTCCTACAATTTATGTTCTATGATATTTTTTGATCAGAAGCGTAGTTTTCGAGATACATCGAGATATTTAAAAGTTCCGAAGCCGCACCAACATAATAGAGATACAGAAACACCGTGGCCCCTTTCTTTGAGATAACTCTGCACTAGTGCGAGCCGCAAATGCCACTTCCAGCTTAGCTGTGCAGAAGAAGAACAACAAGAAGAAGAAATATCTCGAAATATGTCCGTCAGGCCCCTTCCCTTGAGATAAATCTGCAAATATCTCGGAAACGAAGCGAGCTATGGCAAAATGTTAAGAGACCTTTTTTGTACACAATTAAGTTTCCTACTTTTTATGTTCTATGATATTTTTTGATCAGATGCGTAGTTCTCGAGATATATCAAGATATTTAAAAGTTCCGAAGCCGCACCAACATAATAGAGATACAGAAACACCGTGGCCCCTTTCTTTGAGATAACTCTGCTCTATTGCGAGCTGCAAATGCCACTTCCAGCTTAGCTGTGCAGAAGAAGAACAACAAGAAGAAGAAATATCTCGAAATATGTCCGTCAGGCCAGTTCCTTTGAGCTGAATCTGCAAATATCTCGGAAACGAAGCGAGCTATGGCAAAATGTTAAGAGACGTTTTTTGTAGAGAGTTATGTTTCCTACAATTTATGTTCTATGATATTTTTTGATCAGAAGCGTAGTTTTCGAGATATATCGAGATATTTAAAAGTTCCGAAGCCGCACCAACATAATAGAGATACAGAAACACCGTGGCCGCTTTCTTTGAGATAACTCTGCACTAGTGCGAGCCGCAAATGCCACTTCCAGCTTAGCTGTGCAGAAGAAGAACAACAAGAAGAAGAAATATCTCGAAATATGTCCGTCAGGCCCCTTCCCTTGAGATAAATCTTCAAATATCTCGGAAACGAAGCGAGCTATGGCAAAATGTTAAGAGACCTTTTTTGTAGAGAATTAAGTTTCCTACTTTTTATCTTCTATGATATTTTTTGATCAGATGCGTAGTTCTCGAGATATATCAAGATATTTAAAAGTTCCGAAGCCGCACCAACATAATAGAGATACAGAAACACCGTGGCCCCTCTCTTTGAGATAACTCTGCACTATTGCGAGCTGCAAATGCCACTTCCAGCTTAGCTGTGCAGAGGAAGAACAACAAGAAGAAGAAATATCTCGAAATACGTCCGTCAGGCCCCTTCCCTTGAGATAAATCTGCAAATATCTCGGAAACGAAGCGAGCTATGGCAAAATGTTTAGAGACCTTTCTTGTAGAGAATTAAGTTTCCTACTTTTTACGTTCTATGATATTTTTTGATCAGATGCGTAGTTCTCGAAATATATCAAGATATTTAAAAGTTCCGAAGCCGCACCAACATAATAGAGATACAGAAACACCGTGGCCCCTTTCTTTGAGATAACTCTGCTCTATTGCGAGCTGCAAATGCCACTTCCAGCTTAGCTGTGCAGAAGAAGAACAACAAGAAGGAGAAATATCTCGAAATATGTCCGTCAGGCCAGTTCCTTTGAGCTGAATCTGCAAATATCTCGGAAACGAAGCGAGCTATGGCAAAATGTTAAGAGACGTTTTTTGTAGAGAGTTATGTTTCCTACAATTTATGTTCTATGATATTTTTTGATCAGAAGCGTAGTTTTCGAGATATATCGAGATATTTAAAAGTTCCGAAGCCGCACCAACATAATAGAGATACAGAAACACCGTGGCCGCTTTCTTTGAGATAACTCTGCACTAGTGCGAGCCGCAAATGCCACTTCCAGCTTAGCTGTGCAGAAGAAGAACAACAAGAAGAAGAAATATCTCGAAATATGTCCGTCAGGCCCCTTCCCTTGAGATAAATCTTCAAATATCTCGGAAACGAAGCGAGCTATGGCAAAATGTTAAGAGACCTTTTTTGTAGAGAATTAAGTTTCCTACTTTTTATCTTCTATGATATTTTTTGATCAGATGCGTAGTTCTCGAGATATATCAAGATATTTAAAAGTTCCGAAGCCGCACCAACATAATAGAGATACAGAAACACCGTGGCCCCTCTCTTTGAGATAACTCTGCACTATTGCGAGCTGCAAATGCCACTTCCAGCTTAGCTGTGCAGAGGAAGAACAACAAGAAGAAGAAATATCTCGAAATACGTCCGTCAGGCCCCTTCCCTTGAGATAAATCTGCAAATATCTCGGAAACGAAGCGTGCTATGGCAAAATGTTTAGAGACCTTTCTTGTAGAGAATTAAGTTTCCTACTTTTTATGTAGTATGATATTTTTAGATCAGATGCGTAGTTCTCGAGATATATCAAGATATTTAAAAGTTCCGAAGCCGCACCAACATAATAGAGATACAGAAACACCGTGGCCCCTTTCTTTGAGATAACTCTGCACTATTGCGAGCTGCAAATGCCACTTCCAGCTTAGCTGTGCAGAAGAAGAACAACAAGAAGAAGAAATATCTCGAAATATGTCCGTCAGGCCCCTTCCCTTGAGATATATCTGCAAATATCTCGGAAACGAAGCGAGCTATGGCAAAATGTTAAGAGACCTTTTTTGTAGAGAATTATGTTTCCTACAATTTATGTTCTATGATATTTTTTGATCAGAAGCGTAGTTTTCGAGATACATCCAGATATTTAAAAGTTCCGAAGCCGCACCAACATAATAGAGATACAGAAACACCGTGGCCCCTTTCTTTGAGATAACTCTGCACTAGTGCGAGCCGCAAATGCCACTTCCAGCTTAGCTGTGCAGAAGAAGAACAACAAGAAGAAGAAATATCTCGAAATATGTCCGTCAGGCCCCTTCCCTTGAGATATATCTGCAAATATCTCGGAAACGAAGCGAGCTATGGCAAAATGTTAAGAGACCTTTTTTGTAGAGAATTCTGTTTCCTACAATTTATGTTCTATGATATTTTTTTATCAGAAGCGTAGTTTTCGAGATATATCGAGATATTTAAAAGTTCCGAAGCCGCACCAACATAATAGGGATACAGAAACACCGTGGCCCCTTTCTTTGAGATAACTCTGCACTATTGCGAGCTGCAAATGCCACTTCCAGCTTAGCTGTGCAGAGGAAGAACAACAAGAAGAAGAAATATCTCGAAATATGTCCGTCAGGCCAGTTCCTTTGAGCTGAATCTGCAAATATCTCGGAAACGAAGCGAGCTATGGCAGAATGTTAAGAGACGTTTTTTATAGAGAATTATGTTTCCTACAATTTATGTTCTATGATATTTTTTGATCAGAAGCGTAGTTTTCGAGATATATCGAGATATTTAAAAGTTCCGAAGCCGCACCAACATAATAGGGATACAGAAACACCGTGGCCCCTTTCTTTGAGATAACTCTGCACTAGTGCGAGCCGCAAATGCCACTTCCAGCTTAGCTGTGCAGAAGAAGAACAACAAGAAGAAGAAATATCTCGAAATATGTCCGTCAGGCCCCTTCCCTTGAGATAAATCTGCAAATATCTCGGAAACGAAGCGAGCTATGGCAAAATGTTAAGAGACCTTTTTTGTAGAGAATTAAGTTTCCTACTTTTTATGTTCTATGATATTTTTTGATCAGATGCGTAGTTCTCGAGATATATCAAGATATTTAAAAGTTCCGAAGCCGCACCAACATAATAGAGATACAGAAACACCGTGGCCCCTTTCTTTGAGATAACTCTGCACTATTGCGAGCTGTAAATGCCACTTCCAGCTTAGCTGTGCAGAAGAAGAACAACAAGAAGAAGAAATATCTCGAAATATGTCCGTCAGGCCCCTTCCCTTGAGATATATCTGCAAATATCTCGGAAACGAAGCGAGCTATGGCAAAATGTTAAGATACCTTTTTTGTAGAGAATTATGTTTCCTGCAATTTATGTTCTATGATATTTTTTGATCAGAAGCGTAGTTTTCGAGATACATCGAGATATTTAAAAGTTCCGAAGCCGCACCAACATAATAGGGATACAGAAACACCGTGGCCCCTTTCTTTGAGATAACTCTGCACTAGTGCGAGCCGCAAATGCCACTTCCAGCTTAGCTGTGCAGAAGAAGAACAACAAGAAGAAGAAATATCTCGAAATATGTCCGTCAGGCCCCTTCCCTTGAGATAAATCTGCAAATATCTCGGAAACGAAGCGAGCTATGGCAAAATGTTGAGAGACCTTTTTTGTAGAGAATTAAGTTTCCTACTTTTTATGTTCTATGATATTTTTTGATCAGATGCGTAGTTCTCGAGATATATCAAGATATTTAAAAGTTCCGAAGCCGCACCAACATAATAGAGCTACAGAAACACCGTGGCCCCTTTCTTTGAGATAACTCTGCACTATTGCGAGCTGCAAATGCCACTTCCAACTTAGCTGTGCAGAGGAAGAACAACAAGAAGAAGAAATATCTCGAAATATGTCCGTCAGGCCAGTTCCTTTGAGCTGAATCTGCAAATATCTCGGAAACGAAGCGAACTATGGCAAAATGTTAAGAGACGTTTTTTATAGAGAATTATGTTTCCTACAATTTATGTTGTATGATATTTTTTGATCAGAAGCGTAGTTTTCGAGATATATCGAGATATTTAAAAGTTCCGAAGCCGCACCAACATAATAGGGATACAGAAACACCGTGGCCCCTTTCTTTGAGATAACTCTGCACTAGTGCGAGCCGCAAATGCCACTTCCAGCTTAGCTGTGCAGAAGAAGAACAACAAGAACAAGAAATATCTCGAAATATGTCCGTCAGGCCCCTTCCCTTGAGATAAATCTGCAAATATCTCGGAAACGAAGCGAGCTATGGCAAAATGTTAAGAGACCTTTTTTGTAGAGAATTAAGTTTCCTACTTTTTATGTTCTATGATATTTTTTGATCAGTTGCGTAGTTCTCGAGATATATCAAGATATTTAAAAGTTCCGAAGCCGCACCAACATAATAGAGATACAGAAACACCGTGGCCCCTTTCTTCGAGATAACTCTGCACTATTGCGAGCTGTAAATGCCACTTCCAGCTTAGCTGTGCAGAAGAAGAACAACAAGAAGAAGAAATATCTCGAAAAATGTCCGTCAGGCTCCTTCCCTTGAGATATATCTGCAAATATCTCGGAAACGAAGCGAGCTATGGCAAAATGTTAAGAGACCTTTTTTGTAGAGAATTATGTTTCCTACAATTTATGTTCTATGATATTTTTTGATCAGATGCGTAGTTCTCGAGATATATCAAGATATTTAAAAGTTCCGAAGCCGCACCAACATAATAGAGATACAGAAACACCGTGGCCCCTTTCTTTGAGATAACTCTGCACTATTGCGAGCTGCAAATGCCACTTCCAGCTTAGCTGTGCAGAGGAAGAACAACAAGAAGAAGAAATATCTCGAAATATGTCCGTCAGGCCAGTTCCTTTGAGCTGAATCTGCAAATATCTCGGAAACGAAGCGAGCTATGGCAAAATGTTAAGAGACCTTTTTTGTAGAGAATTATGTTTCCTACAATTTATGTTCTATGATATTTTTTGATCAGAAGCGTAGTTTTCGAGATACATCGAGATATTTAAAAGTTCCGAAGCCGCACCAACATAATAGGGATACAGAAACACCGTGGCCCCTTTCTTTCAGATAACTATGCACTATTGCGAGCTGCAAATGCCACTTCCAGCTTAGCTGTGCAGAAGAACAACAAGAAGAAGAAATATCTCGAAATATGTCCGTCAGGCCCCTTCCCTTGAGATAAATCTGCAAATATCTCGGAAACGAAGAGAGCTATGGCAAAATGTTAAGAGACTTTTTTTGTAGAGAATTAAGTTTCCTACTTTTTATGTTCTATGATGTTTTTTGATCTGATGCGTAGTTCTCGAGATATATCAAGATATTTAAAAGTTCCGAAGCCGCACCAACATAATAGAGATACAGAAACACCGTGGCCCCTTTCTTCGAGATAACTCTGCACTATTGCGAGCTGTAAATGCCACTTCCAGCTTAGCTGTGCAGAAGAAGAACAACAAGAAGAAGAAATATCTCGAAATATGTCCGTCAGGCCCCTTCCCTTGAGATATATCTGCAAATATCTCGGAAACGAAGCGAGCTATGGCAAAATGTTAAGAGACCTTTTTTGTAGAGAATTATGTTTCCTACAATTTATGTTCTATGATATTTTTTGATCAGAAGCGTAGTTTTCGAGATACATCGAGATATTTAAAAGTTCCGAAGCCGCACCAACATAATAGAGATACAGAAACACCGTGGCCCCTTTCTTTGAGATAACTCTGCACTAGTGCGAGCCGCAAATGCCACTTCCAGCTTAGCTGTGCAGAAGAAGAACAACAAGAAGAAGAAATATCTCGAAATATGTCCGTCAGGCCCCTTCCCTTGAGATAAATCTGCAAATATCTCGGAAACGAAGCGAGCTATGGCAAAATGTTAAGAGACCTTTTTTGTACAGAATTAAGTTTCCTACTTTTTATGTTCTATGATATTTTTTGATCAGATGCGTAGTTCTCGAGATATATCAAGATATTTAAAAGTTCCGAAGCCGCACCAACATAATAGAGATACAGAAACACCGTGGCCCCTTCCTTTGAGATAACTCTGCACTATTGCGAGCTGCAAATGCCACTTCCAGCTTAGCTGTGCAGAGGAAGAACAACAAGAAGAAGAAATATCTCGAAATATGTCCGTCAGGCCAGTTCCTTTGAGCTGAATCTGCAAATATCTCGGAAACGAAGCGAGCTATGGCAAAATGTTAAGAGACCTTTTTTGTAGAGAATTATGTTTCCTACAATTTATGTTCTATGATATTTTTTGATCAGAAGCGTAGTTTTCGAGATACATCGAGATATTTAAAAGTTCCGAAGCCGCACCAACATAATAGGGATACAGAAACACCGTGGCCCCTTTCTTTCAGATAACTATGCACTATTGCGAGCTGCAAATGCCACTTCCAGCTTAGCTGTGCAGAAGAACAACAAGAAGAAGAAATATCTCGAAATATGTCCGTCAGGCCCCTTCCCTTGAGATAAATCTGCAAATATCTCGGAAACGAAGAGAGCTATGGCAAAATGTTAAGAGACTTTTTTTGTAGAGAATTAAGTTTCCTACTTTTTATGTTCTATGATGTTTTTTGATCTGATGCGTAGTTCTCGAGATATATCAAGATATTTAAAAGTTCCGAAGCCGCACCAACATAATAGAGATACAGAAACACCGTGGCCCCTTTCTTTGAGATAACTCTGCACTATTGCGAGCTGGAAATGCCACTTCCAGCTTAGCTGTGCAGAAGAAGAACAACAAGAAGAAGAAATATCTCGAAATATGTCCGTCAGGCCCCTTCCCTTGAGATATATCAGCAAATATCTCGGAAACGAAGCGAGCTATGGCAAAATGTTAAGAGACCTTTTTTGTAGAGAATTATGTTTCCTACAATTTATGTTCTATGATATTTTTTGATCAGAAGCGTAGTTTTCGAGATACATCGAGATATTTAAAAGTTCCGAAGCCGCACCAACATAATAGAGATACAGAAACACCGTGGCCCCTTTCTTTGAGATAACTCTGCACTAGTGCGAGCCGCAAATGCCACTTCCAGCTTAGCTGTGCAGAAGAAGAACAACAAGAAGAAGAAATATCTCGAAATATGTCCGTCAGGCCCCTTCCCTTGAGATATATCTGCAAATATCTCGGAAACGAAGCGAGCTATGGCAAAATGTTAAGAGACCTTTTTTGTAGAGAATTCTGTTTCCTACAATTTATGTTCTATGATATTTTTTGATCAGAAGCGTAGTTTTCGAGATATATCAAGATATTTAAAAGTTCCGAAGCCGCACCAACATAATAGAGATACAGAAACACCGTGGCCCCTTTCTTTGAGATAACTCTGCACTATTGCGAGCTGCAAATGCCACTTCCAGCTTAGCTGTGCAGAAGAAGAACAACAAGAAGAAGAAATATCTGGAAATATGTCCGTCAGGCCCCTTCCCTTGAGATAAATTTGCAAATATCTCGGAAACGAAGCGAGCTACGGCAAAATGTTAAGAGACCTTTTTTGTAGAGAATTATATTTCCCACAATTTAGGTTCTATGATATTTTTTGATCAGAAGCGTAGTTTTCGAGATATATCGAGATATTTAAAAGATCCGAAGCCGCACCAACATAATAGAGATACAGAAACACCGTGGCCCCTTTCTTTGAGATAACTCTGCACTATTGCGAGCTGCAAATGCCACTTCCAGCTTAGCTGTGCAGAAGAAGAACAACAAGAAGAAGAAATATCTCGAAATATGTCCGTCAGGCCCCTTCCCTTGAGATAAATCTGCAAATATCTCGGAAACGAAGCGAGCTATGGCAAAATGTTAAGAGACCTTTTTTGTAGAGAATTAAGTTTCCTACTTTTTATGCTCTATGATATTTTTTGATCGGATGCGTAGTTCTCGAGATATATCAAGATATTTAAAAGTTCCGAAGCCGCACCAACATAATAGAGATACAGAAACACCGTGGCCCCTTTCTTTGAGATAACTCTGCACTATTGCGAGCTGCAAATGCCACTTCCAGCTTAGCTGTGCAGAAGAAGAACAACAAGAAGAAGAAATATCTGGAAATATGTCCGTCAGGCCCCTTCCCTTGAGATAAATCTGCAAATATCTCGGAAACGAAGCGAGCTACGGCAAAATGTTAAGAGACCTTTTTTGTAGAGAATTATATTTCCCACAATTTAGGTTCTATGATATTTTTTGATCGGAAGCGTAGTTTTCGAGATATATCGAGATATTTAAAAGATCCGAAGCCGCACCAACATAATAGAGATACAGAAACACCGTGGCCCCTTTCTTTGAGATAACTCTGCACTAGTGCGAGCCGCAAATGCCACTTCCAGCTTAGCTGTGCAGAAGAAGAACAACAAGAAGAAGAAATATCTCGAAATATGTCCATCAGGCCCCTTCCCTTGAGATAAATCTGCACATATCTCGGAAACGAAGCGAGCTATGGCAAAATGTTAAGAGACCTTTTTTGTAGAGAATTAAGTTTCCTACTTTTTATGTTCTATGATATTTTTTGATCAGATGCGTAGTTCTCGAGATATATCAAGATATTTAAAAGTTCCGAAGCCGCACCAACATAATAGAGATACAGAAACACCGTGGCCCCTTTCTTTGAGATAACTCTGCACTATTGCGAGCTGCAAATGCCACTTCCAGCTTAGCTGTGCAGAAGAAGAACAACAAGAAGAAGAAATATCTCGAAATATGTCCTTCAGGCCCCTTCCCTTGAGATAAATCTGCAAATATCTCGGAAACGAAGCGAGCTATGGCAAAATGTTAAGCGACTTTATTTGTAGAGAATTAAGTTACCTACTTTTTACGTTCTATGATATTTTTTAATCAGATGCGTAGTTCTCGAGATATATAAAGATATTTAAAAGTTCCGAAACCGCCCCAACATAATAGAGATACAGAAACACCGTGGCCCCTTTCTTTGAGATAACTCTGCACTATTGCGAGCTGCAGATGCCACTTCCAGCTTAGCTGTGCAGAAGAAGACCAACAAGAAGAAGAAATATCTCGAAATATGTCCGTCAGGCCCCTTCCCTTGAGATAAATCTGCAAATATCTCGGAAACGAAGCGAGCTATGGCAAAATGTTAAGAGACCTTATTTGTGGAGAATTAAGTTTCCTACTTTTTATGTTCTATGATATTATTTGATCAGATGCGTAGTTCTCGAGATATATCAAGATATTTAAAAGTTCCGAAGCCGCACCAACATAATAGAGATACAGAAACACCGTGGCCCCTTTCTTTGAGATAACTCTGCACTATTGCGAGCTGGAAATGCCACTTCCAGTTTAGCTGTGCAGAAGAAGAACAACAAGAAGAAGAAATATCTCGAAATATGTCCGTTAGGCCCCTTCCCTTGAGATAAATCTGCAAATATCTCGGAAACGAAGCGAGCTATGGCAAAATGTTAAGAGACCTTTTTTGTAGAGAATTATGTTTCCTACTTTTTATGTTCTATGATATTTTTTGATCAGAAGCGTAGTTTTCGAGATATATCGAGATATTTAAAAGTTCCGAAGCCGCACCAACATAATAGAGATACAGAAACACCGTGGCCCCTTTCTTTGAGATAACTCTGCACTATTGCGAGCTGCAAATGCCACTTCCAGCTTAGCTGTGCAGAGTAAGAACAACAAGAAGAAGAAATATCTCGAAACATGTCCGTCAGGCCAGTTCCTTTGAGATAAATCTGCAAATATCTCGGAAACGAAGCGATCTATGGCAAAATGTTAAGAGACCTTTTTTGTAGAGAATTAAGTTTCCTACTTTTTATGTTCTATGATATTTTTTGATCAGATGCGTAGTTCTCGAGATATATCAAGATATTTAAAAGTTCCGAAGCCGCACCAACATAATAGAGATACAGAAACACCGTGGCCCCTTTCTTTGAGATAACTCTGCAGTATTGCGAGCTGTAAATGCCACTTCCAGCTTAGCTGTGCAGGAGAAGAACAACAAGAAGAAGAAATATCTCGAAATATGTCCGTCAGGCCCCTTCCCTTGAGATAAATCTGCAAATATCTCGGAAACGAAGCGAGCTATGGCAAAATGTTGAGAGACCTTTTTTGTAGAGAATTATGTTTCCTACTTTTTATGTTCTATGATATTTTTTGATCAGACGCGTAGCTCTCGAGATATATCGAGATATTTAAAAGTTCCGAAGCCGCACCAACATAATAGAGATACAGAAACACCGTGGCCCCTTTCTTTGAGATAACTCTGCACTAGTGCGAGCCGCAAATGCCACTTCCAGCTTAGCTGTGCAGAAGAAGAACAACAAGAAGAAGAAATATCTCGAAATATGTCCGTCAGGCCCCTTCCCTTGAGATAAATCTGCAAATATCTCGGAAACGAAGCGAGCTATGGCAAAATGTTAAGAGACCTTTTTTGTAGAGAATTAAGTTTCCTACTTTTTATGTTCTATGATATTTTTTGATCAGATGCGTAGTTCTCGAGATATATCAAGATATTTAAAAGTTCCGAAGCCGCACCAACATAATAGAGATACAGAAACACCGTGGCCCCTTTCTTTGAGATAACTCTGCACTATTGCGAGCTGCAAATGCCACTTCCAGCTTAGCTGTGCAGAGGAAGAACAACAAGAAGAAGAAATATCTCGAAATATGTCCGTCAGGCCAGTTCCTTTGAGCTGAATCTGCAAATATCTCGGAAACGAAGCGAGCTATGGCAAAATGTTAAGAGACGTTTTTTGTAGAGAATTATGTTTCCTACAATTTATGTTCTATGATATTTTTTGATCAAAAGCGTAGTTTTCGAGATATATCGAGATATTTAAAAGTTCCGAAGCCGCACCAACATAATAGGGATACAGAAACACCGTGGCCCCTTTCTTTGAGATAACTCTGCACTAGTGCGAGCCGCAAATGCCACTTCCAGCTTAGCTGTGCAGAAGAAGAACAACAAGAAGAAGAAATATCTCGAAATATGTCCGTCAGGCCCCTTCCCTTGAGATAAATCTGCAAATATCTCGGAAACGAAGCGAGCTATGGCAAAATGTTAAGAGACCGTTTTTGTAGAGAATTAAGTTTCCTACTTTTTATGTTCTATGATATTTTTTGATCAGATGCGTAGTTCTCGAGATATATCAAGATATTTAAAAGTTCCGAAGCCGCACCAACATAATAGAGATACAGAAACACCGTGGCCCCTTTCTTTGAGATAACTCTGCAGTATTGCGAGCTGTAAATGCCACTTCCAGCTTAGCTGTGCAGGAGAAGAACAACAAGAAGAAGAAATATCTCGAAATATGTCCGTCAGGCCCCTTCCCTTGAGATATATCTGCAAATATCTCGGAAACGAAGCGAGCTATGGCAAAATGTTAAGAGACCTTTTTTGTAGAGAATTATGTTTCCTACTTTTTATGTTCTATGATATTTTTTGATCAGACGCGTAGCTCTCGAGATATATCGAGATATTTAAAAGTTCCGAAGCCGCACCAACATAATAGAGATACAGAAACACCGTGGCCCCTTTCTTTGAGATAACTCTGCACTAGTGCGAGCCGCAAATGCCACTTCCAGCTTAGCTGTGCAGAAGAAGAACAACAAGAAGAAGAAATATCTCGAAATATGTCCGTCAGGCCCCTTCCCTTGAGATAAATCTGCAAATATCTCGGAAACGAAGCGAGCTATGGCAAAATGTTAAGAGACCTTTTTTGTAGAGAATTAAGTTTCCTACTTTTTATGTTCTATGATATTTTTTGATCAGATGCGTAGTTCTCGAGATATATCAAGATATTTAAAAGTTCCGAAGCCGCACCAACATAATAGAGATACAGAAACACCGTGGCCCCTTTCTTTGAGATAACTCTGCACTATTGCGAGCTGCAAATGCCACTTCCAGCTTAGCTGTGCAGAGGAAGAACAACAAGAAGAAGAAATATCTCGAAATATGTCCGTCAGGCCAGTTCCTTTGAGCTGAATCTGCAAATATCTCGGAAACGAAGCGAGCTATGGCAAAATGTTAAGAGACGTTTCTTGTAGAGAATTATGTTTCCTACAATTTATGTTCTATGATATTTTTTGATCAAAAGCGTAGTTTTCGAGATATATCGAGATATTTAAAAGTTCCGAAGCCGCACCAACATAATAGGGATACAGAAACACCGTGGCCCCTTTCTTTGAGATAACTCTGCACTAGTGCGAGCCGCAAATGCCACTTCCAGCTTAGCTGTGCAGAAGAAGAACAACAAGAAGAAGAAATATCTCGAAATATGTCCGTCAGGCCCCTTCCCTTGAGATAAATCTGCAAATATCTCGGAAACGAAGCGAGCTATGGCAAAATGTTAAGAGACCGTTTTTGTAGAGAATTAAGTTTCCTACTTTTTATGTTCTATGATATTTTTTGATCAGATGCGTAGTTCTCGAGATATATCAAGATATTTAAAAGTTCCGAAGCCGCACCAACATAATAGAGATACAGAAACACCGTGGCCCCTTTCTTTGAGATAACTCTGCAGTATTGCGAGCTGTAAATGCCACTTCCAGCTTAGCTGTGCAGGAGAAGAACAACAAGAAGAAGAAATATCTCGAAATATGTCCGTCAGGCCCCTTCCCTTGAGATATATCTGCAAATATCTCGGAAACGAAGCGAGCTATGGCAAAATGTTAAGAGACCTTTTTTGTAGAGAATTATGTTTCCTACTTTTTATGTTCTATGATATTTTTTGATCAGACGCGTAGCTCTCGAGATATATCAAGATATTTAAAAGTTCCGAAGCCGCACCAACATAATAGAGATACAGAAACACCGTGGCCCCTCTCTTTAAGATAACTCTGCACTATTGCGAGCTGGAAATGCCACTTCCAGTTTAGCTGTGCAGAAGAAGAACAACAAGAAGAAGAAATATCTCGAAATATGTCCGTTAGGCCCCTTCCCTTGAGATAAATCTGCAAATATCTCGGAAACGAAGCGAGCTATGGCAAAATGTTAAGAGACCTTTTTTGTAGAGAATTATGTTTCCTACTTTTTATGTTCTATGATATTTTTTGATCAGACGCGTAGCTCTCGAGATATATCAAGATATTTAAAAGTTCCGAAGCCGCACCAACATAATAGAGATACAGAAACACCGTGGCCCCTCTCTTTGAGATAACTCTGCACTATTGCGAGCTGGAAATGCCACTTCCAGTTTAGCTGTGCAGAAGAAGAACAACAAGAAGAAGAAATATCTCGAAATATGTCCGTTAGGCCCCTTCCCTTGAGATAAATCTGCAAATATCTCGGAAACGAAGCGAGCTATGGCAAAATGTTAAGAGACCTTTTTTGTAGAGAATTATGTTTCCTACTTTTTATGTTCTATGATATTTTTTGATCAGAAGCGTAGTTTTCGAGATATATCGAGATATTTAAAAGTTCCGAAGCCGCACCAACATAATAGAGATACAGAAACACCGTGGCCCCTTTCTTTGAGATAACTCTGCACTAGTGCGAGCCGCAAATGCCACTTCCAGCTTAGCTGTGCAGCAGAAGAACAACAAGAAGAAGAAATATCTCGAAATATGTCCGTCAGGCCACTTCCCTTGAGATAAATCTGCAAATATCTCGGAAACGAAGCGAGCTATGGCAAAATGTTAAGAGACCTTTTTTGTAGAGAATTATGTTTCCTACTTTTTATCTTCTATGATATTTTTTGATCAGACGCGTAGCTCTCGAGATATATCAAGATATTTAAAAGTTCCGAAGCCGCACCAACATAATAGAGATACAGAAACACCGTGGCCCCTCTCTTTGAGATAACTCTGCACTATTGCGAGCTGGAAATGCCACTTCCAGTTTAGCTGTGCAGAAGAAGAACAACAAGAAGAAGAAATATCTCGAAATATGTCCGTCAGGCCCCTTCCCTTGAGATAAATCTGCAAATATCTCGGAAACGAAGCGAGCTATGGCAAAATGTTAAGAGACCTTTTTTGTAGAGAATTATGTTTCCTACAATTTATGTTCTATGATATTTTTTGATCAGAAGCGTAGTTTTCGAGATATATCGAGATATTTAAAAGTTCCGAAGCCGCACCAACATAATAGAGATACAGAAACACCGTGGCCCCTTTCTTTGAGATAACTCTGCACTAGTGCGAGCCGCAAATGCCACTTCCAGCTTAGCTGTGCAGAAGAAGAACAACAAGACGAAGAAATATCTCGAAATATGTCCGTCAGGCCCCTTCCCTTGAGATCAATCTGCAAATATCTCGGAAACGAAGCGAGCTATGGCAAAATGTTAAGAGACCTTTTTTGTAGAGAATTAAGTTTCCTACTTTTTATGTTCTATGATATTTTTTGATCAGATGCGTAGTTCTCGAGATATATCAAGATATTTAAAAGTTCCGAAGCCGCACCAACATAATAGAGATACAGAAACACCGTGGCCCCTTTCTTTGAGATAACTCTGCACTATTGCGAGCTGCAAATGCCACTTCCAGCTTAGCTGTGCAGAGGAAGAACAACAAGAAGAAGAAATATCTCGAAATATGTCCGTCAGGCCAGTTCCTTTGAGCTGAATCTGCAAATATCTCGGAAACGAAGCGAGCTATGGCAAAATGTTAAGAGACGTTTTTTGTAGAGAATTATGTTTCCTACAATTTATGTTCTATGATATTTTTTGATCAGAAGCGTAGTTTTCGAGATATATCGAAATATTTAAAAGTTCCGAAGCCGCACCAACATAATAGGGATACAGAAACACCGTGGCCCCTTTCTTTGAGATAACTCTGCACTAGTGCGAGCCGCAAATGCCACTTCCAGCTTAGCTGTGCAGAAGAAGAACAACAAGAAGAAGAAATATCTCGAAATATGTCCGTCAGGCCCGTTCCCTTGAGATAAATCTGCAAATATCTCGGAAACGAAGCGAGCTATGGTAAAATGTTGAGAGACCTTTTTTGTAGAGAATTAAGTTTCCTACTTTTTATGTTCTATGATATTTTTTGATCAGATGCGTAGTTCTCGAGATATATCAAGATATTTAAAAGTTCCGAAGCCGCACCAACATAATAGAGATACAGAAACACCGTGGCCCCTTTCTTTGAGATAACTCTGCACTATTGCGAGCTGCGAATGCCATTTCCAGCTTAGCTGTGCAGAGGAAGAACAACAAGAAGAAGAAATATCTCGAAATGTGTCCGTCAGGCCAGTTCCTTTGAGCTGAATCTGCAAATATCTCGGAAACGAAGCGAGCTATGGCAAAATGTTAAGAGACGTTTTTTGTAGAGAATTATGTTTCCTACAATTTATGTTCTATGATATTTTTTGATCAGAAGCGTAGTTTTCGAGATATATCGAGATATTTAAAAGTTCCGAAGCCGCACCAACATAATAGGGATACAGAAACACCGTGGCCCCTTTCTTTGAGATAACTCTGCACTTGTGCGAGCCGCAAATGCCACTTCCAGCTTAGCTGTGCAGAAGAAGAACAACAAGAAGAAGAAATATCTCGAAATATGTCCGTCAGGCCCCTTCCCTTGAGATATATCTGCAAATATCTCGGAAACGAAGCGAGCTATGGCAAAATGTTAAGAGACCTTTTTTGTAGAGAATTATGTTTCCTACTTTTTATGTTCTATGATATTTTTTGATCAGATGCGTAGTTCTCGAGATATATCAAGATATTTAAAAGTTCCGAAGCCGCACCAACATAATAGAGATACAGAAACACCGTGGCCCCTTTCTTTGAGATAACTCTGCACTATTGCGAGCTGTAAATGCCACTTCCAGCTTAGCTGTGCAGAAGAAGAACAACAAGAAGAAGAAATATCTCGAAATATGTCCGTCAGGCCCCTTCCCTTGAGATAAATCTGCAAATATCTCGGAAACGAAGCGAGCTACGGCAAAATGTTAAGAGACGTTTTTTGTAGAGAATTATGTTTCCTACAATTTATGTTCTATGATATTTTTTGATCAGAAGCGTAGTTTTCGAGATATATTGAGATATTTAAAAGTTCCGAAGCCGCACCAACATAATAGGGATACAGAAACACCGTGGCCCCTTTCTTTGAGATAACTCTGCACTTGTGCGAGCCGCAAATGCCACTTCCAGCTTAGCTGTGCAGAAGAAGAACAACAAGAAGAAGAAATATCTCGAAATATGTCCGTCAGGCCCCTTCCCTTGAGATATATCTGCAAATATCTCGGAAACGAAGCGAGCTATGGCAAAATGTTAAGAGACCTTTTTTGTAGAGAATTATGTTTCCTACTTTTTATGTTCTATGATATTTTTTGATCAGATGCGTAGTTCTCGAGATATATCAAGATATTTAAAAGTTCCGAAGCCGCACCAACATAATAGAGATACAGAAACACCGTGGCCCCTTTCTTTGAGATAACTCTGCACTATTGCGAGCTGTAAATGCCACTTCCAGCTTAGCTGTGCAGAAGAAGAACAACAAGAAGAAGAAATATCTCGAAATATGTCCGTCAGGCCCCTTCCCTTGAGATAAATCTGCAAATATCTCGGAAACGAAGCGAGCTATGGCAAAATGTTGAGAGACCTTTTTTGTAGAGAATTAAGTTTCCTACTTTTTATGTTCTATGATATTTTTTGATCAGATGCGTAGTTCTCGAGATATATCAAGATATTTAAAAGTTCCGAAGCCGCACCAACATAATAGAGATACAGAAACACGGTGGCCCCTCTCTTTGAGATAACTCTGCACTATTGCGAGCTGGAAATGCCACTTCCAGTTTAGCTGTGCAGACGAAGAACAACAAGAAGAAGAAATATCTCGAAATATGTCCGTTAGGCCCCTTCCCTTGAGATAAATCTGCAAATATCTCGGAAACGAAGCGAGCTATGGCAAAATGTTAAGAGACCTTTTTTGTAGAGAATTATGTTTCCTACAATTTATGTTCTATGATATTTTTTGATCAGAAGCGTAGTTTTCGAGATATATCGAGATATTTAAAAGTTCCGAAGCCGCACCAACATAATAGAGATACAGAAACACCGTGGCCCCTTTCTTTGAGATAACTCTGCACTATTGCGAGCTGCAAATGCCACTTCCAGCTTAGCTGTGCAGAGGAAGAACAACAAGAAGAAGAAATATCTCGAAATATGTCCGTCAGGCCAGTTCCTTTGAGCTGAATCTGCAAATATCTCGGAAACGAAGCGAGCTATGGCAAAATGTTAAGAGACCTTTTTTGTAGAGAATTATGTTTCCTACTTTTTATGTTGTATGATATTTTTTGATCAGATGCGTAGTTCTCGAGATATATCAAGATATTTAAAAGTTCCGAAGCCGCACCAACATAATAGAGATACAGAAACACCGTGGCCCCTTTCTTTGAGATAACTCTGCACTATTGCGAGCTGTAAATGCCACTTCCAGCTTAGCTGTGCAGAAGAAGAACAACAAGAAGAAGAAATATCTCGAAATATGTCCGTCAGGCCCCTTCCCTTGAGATAAATCTGCAAATATCTCGGAAACGAAGCGAGCTATGGCAAAATGTTGAGAGACCTTTTTTGTAGAGAATTAAGTTTCCTACTTTTTATGTTCTATGATATTTTTTGATCAGATGCGTAGTTCTCGAGATATATCAAGATATTTAAAAGTTCCGAAGCCGCACCAACATAATAGAGATACAGAAACACGGTGGCCCCTCTCTTTGAGATAACTCTGCACTATTGCGAGCTGGAAATGCCACTTCCAGTTTAGCTGTGCAGAAGAAGAACAACAAGAAGAAGAAATATCTCGAAATATGTCCGTTAGGCCCCTTCCCTTGAGATAAATCTGCAAATATCTCGGAAACGAAGCGAGCTATGGCAAAATGTTAAGAGACCTTTTTTGTAGAGAATTATGTTTCCTACAATTTATGTTCTATGATATTTTTTGATCAGAAGCGTAGTTTTCGAGATATATCGAGATATGTAAAAGTTCCGAAGCCGCACCAACATAATAGAGATACAGAAACACCGTGGCCCCTTTCTTTGAGATAACTCTGCACTAGTGCGAGCCGCAAATGCCGCTTCCAGCTTAGCTGTGCAGAAGAAGAACAACAAGAAGAAGAAATATCTCGAAATATGTCCGTCAGGCCCCTTCCCTTGAGATAAATCTGCAAATATCTCGGAAACGAAGCGATCTATGGCAAAATGTTAAGAGACCTTTTTTGTAGAGAATTAAGTTTCCTACTTTTTATGTTCTATGATATTTTTTGATCAGATGCGTAGTTCTCGAGATATATCAAGATATTTAAAAGTTCCGAAGCCGCACCAACATAATAGAGATACAGAAACACCGTGGCCCCTTTCTTTGAGATAACTCTGCAGTATTGCGAGCTGTAAATGCCACTTCCAGCTTAGCTGTGCAGGAGAAGAACAACAAGAAGAAGAAATATCTCGAAATATGTCCGTCAGGCCCCTTCCCTTGAGATATATCTGCAAATATCTCGGAAACGAAGCGAGCTATGGCAAAATGTTAAGAGACCTTTTTTGTAGAGAATTATGTTTCCTACGTTTTATGTTCTATGATATTTTTTGATCAGATGCGTAGTTCTCGAGATATATCAAGATATTTAAAAGTTCCGAAGCCGCACCAACATAATAGAGATACAGAAACACCGTGGCCCCTTTCTTTGAGATAACTCTGCACTATTGCGAGCTGTAAATGCCACTTCCAGCTTAGCTGTGCAGAAGAAGAACAACAAGAAGAAGAAATATCTCGAAATATGTCCGTCAGGCCCCTTCCCTTGAGATAAATCTGCAAATATCTCGGAAACGAAGCGAGCTATGGCAAAATGTTGAGAGACCTTTTTTGTAGAGAATTAAGTTTCCTACTTTTTATGTTCTATGATATTTTTTGATCAGATGCGTAGTTCTCGAGATATATCAAGATATTTAAAAGTTCCGAAGCCGCACCAACATAATAGAGATACAGAAACACGGTGGCCCCTCTCTTTGAGATAACTCTGCACTATTGCGAGCTGGAAATGCCACTTCCAGTTTAGCTGTGCAGAAGAAGAACAACAAGAAGAAGAAATATCTCGAAATATGTCCGTTAGGCCCCTTCCCTTGAGATAAATCTGCAAATATCTCGGAAACGAAGCGAGCTATGGCAAAATGTTAAGAGACCTTTTTTGTAGAGAATTATGTTTCCTACAATTTATGTTCTATGATATTTTTTGATCAGAAGCGTAGTTTTCGAGATATATCGAGATATTTAAAAGTTCCGAAGCCGCACCAACATAATAGAGATACAGAAACACCGTGGCCCCTTTCTTTGAGATAACTCTGCACTAGTGCGAGCCGCAAATGCCACTTCCAGCTTAGCTGTGCAGAAGAAGAACAACAAGAAGAAGAAATATCTCGAAATATGTCCGTCAGGCCCCTTCCCTTGAGATAAATCTGCAAATATCTCGGAAACGAAGCGATCTATGGCAAAATGTTAAGAGACCTTTTTTGTAGAGAATTAAGTTTCCTACTTTTTATGTTCTATGATATTTTTTGATCAGATGCGTAGTTCTCGAGATATATCAAGATATTTAAAAGTTCCGAAGCCGCACCAACATAATAGAGATACAGAAACACCGTGGCCCCTTTCTTTGAGATAACTCTGCACTAGTGCGAGCCGCAAATGCCACTTCCAGCTTAGCTGTGCAGAAGAAGAACAACAAGAAGAAGAAATATCTCGAAATATGTCCGTCAGGCCCCTTCCCTTGAGATAAATCTGCAAATATCTCGGAAACGAAGCGAGCTATGGTAAAATGTTAAGAGACCTTTTTTGTAGAGAATTAAGTTTCCTACTTTTTATGTTCTATGATATTTTTTGATCAGATGCGTAGTTCTCGAGATATATCAAGATATTTAAAAGTTCCGAAGCCGCACCAACATAATAGAGATACAGAAACACCGTGGCCCCTTTCTTTGAGATAACTCTGCACTAGTGCGAGCCGCAAATGCCACTTCCAGCTTAGCTGTGCAGAAGAAGAACAACAAGAAGAAGAAATATCTCGAAATATGTCCGTCAGGCCCCTTCCCTTGAGATAAATCTGCAAATATCTCGGAAACGAAGCGAGCTATGGTAAAATGTTAAGAGACCTTTTTTGTAGAGAATTAAGTTTCCTACTTTTTATGTTCTATGATATTTTTTGATCAGATGCGTAGTTCTCGAGATATATCAAGATATTTAAAAGTTCCGAAGCCGCACCAACATAATAGAGATACAGAAACACCGTGGCCCCTCTCTTTGAGATAACTCTGCACTATTGCGAGCTGGAAATGCCACTTCCAGTTTAGCTGTGCAGAAGAAGAACAACAAGAAGAAGAAATATCTCGAAATATGTCCGTCAGGCCCCTTCCCTTGAGATAAATCTGCAAATATCTCGGAAACGAAGCGAGCTATGGCAAAATGTTAAGAGACCTTTTTTGTAGAGAATTATGTTTCCTACAATTTATGTTCTATGATATTTTTTGATCAGAAGCGTAGTTTTCGAGATATATCGAGATATTTAAAAGTTCCGAAGCCGCACCAACATAATAGAGATACAGAAACACCGTGGCCCCTTTCTTTGAGATAACTCTGCACTAGTGCGAGCCGCAAATGCCACTTCCAGCTTAGCTGTGCAGAAGAAGAACAACAACAAGAAGAAATATCTCGAAATATGTCCGTCAGGCCCCTTCCCTTGAGATAAATCTGCAAATATCTCGGAAACGAAGCGAGCTATGGCAAAATGTTAAGAGACCTTTTTTGTAGAGAATTAGGTTTCCTACTTTTTATGTTCTATGATATTTTTTGATCAGATGCGTAGTTCTCGAGATATATCAAGATATTTAAAAGTTCCGAAGCCGCACCAACATAATAGAGATACAGAAACACCGTGGCCCCTTTCTTTGAGATAACTCTGCACTATTGCGAGCTGCAAATGCCACTTCCAGCTTAGCTGTGCAGAGGAAGAACAACAAGAAGAAGAAATATCTCGAAATATGTCCGTCAGGCCAGTTCCTTTGAGCTGAATCTGCAAATATCTCGGAAACGAAGCGAGCTATGGCAAAATGTTGAGAGACCTTTTTTGTAGAGAATTAAGTTTCCTACTTTTTGTGTTCTATGATATTTTTTGATCAGATGCGTAGTTCTCGAGATATATCAAGATATTTAAAAGTTCCGAAGCCGCACCAACATAATAAAGATACAGAAACACGGTGGCCCCTCTCTTTGAGATAACTCTGCACTATTGCGAGCTGGAAATGCCACTTCCAGTTTAGCTGTGCAGAAGAAGAACAACAAGAAGAAGAAATATCTCGAAATATGTCCGTTAGGCCCCTTCCCTTGAGATAAATCTGCAAATATCTCGGAAACGAAGCGAGCTATGGCAAAATGTTAAGAGACCTTTTTTGTAGAGAATTATGTTTCCTACAATTTATGTTCTATGATATTTTTTGATCAGAAGCGTAGTTTTCGAGATATATCGAGATATTTAAAAGTTCCGAAGCCGCACCAACATAATAGAGATACAGAAACACCGTGGCCCCTTTCTTTGAGATAACTCTGCACTAGTGCGAGCCGCAAATGCCGCTTCCAGCTTAGCTGTGCAGAAGAAGAACAACAAGAAGAAGAAATATCTCGAAATATGTCCGTCAGGCCCCTTCCCTTGAGATAAATCTGCAAATATCTCGGAAACGAAGCGATCTATGGCAAAATGTTAAGAGACCTTTTTTGTAGAGAATTAAGTTTCCTACTTTTTATGTTCTATGATATTTTTTGATCAGATGCGTAGTTCTCGAGATATATCAAGATATTTAAAAGTTCCGAAGCCGCACCAACATAATAGAGATACAGAAACACCGTGGCCCCTTTCTTTGAGATAACTCTGCAGTATTGCGAGCTGTAAATGCCACTTCCAGCTTAGCTGTGCAGGAGAAGAACAACAAGAAGAAGAAATATCTCGAAATATGTCCGTCAGGCCCCTTCCCTTGAGATATATCTGCAAATATCTCGGAAACGAAGCGAGCTATGGCAAAATGTTAAGAGACCTTTTTTGTAGAGAATTATGTTTCCTACTTTTTATGTTGTATGATATTTTTTGATCAGATGCGTAGTTCTCGAGATATATCAAGATATTTAAAAGTTCCGAAGCCGCACCAACATAATAGAGATACAGAAACACCGTGGCCCCTTTCTTTGAGATAACTCTGCACTATTGCGAGCTGTAAATGCCACTTCCAGCTTAGCTGTGCAGAAGAAGAACAACAAGAAGAAGAAATATCTCGAAATATGTCCGTCAGGCCCCTTCCCTTGAGATAAATCTGCAAATATCTCGGAAACGAAGCGAGCTATGGCAAAATGTTGAGAGACCTTTTTTGTAGAGAATTAAGTTTCCTACTTTTTATGTTCTATGATATTTTTTGATCAGATGCGTAGTTCTCGAGATATATCAAGATATTTAAAAGTTCCGAAGCCGCACCAACATAATAGAGATACAGAAACACGGTGGCCCCTCTCTTTGAGATAACTCTGCACTATTGCGAGCTGGAAATGCCACTTCCAGTTTAGCTGTGCAGAAGAAGAACAACAAGAAGAAGAAATATCTCGAAATATGTCCGTTAGGCCCCTTCCCTTGAGATAAATCTGCAAATATCTCGGAAACGAAGCGAGCTATGGCAAAATGTTAAGAGACCTTTTTTGTAGAGAATTATGTTTCCTACAATTTATGTTCTATGATATTTTTTGATCAGAAGCGTAGTTTTCGAGATATATCGAGATATGTAAAAGTTCCGAAGCCGCACCAACATAATAGAGATACAGAAACACCGTGGCCCCTTTCTTTGAGATAACTCTGCACTAGTGCGAGCCGCAAATGCCGCTTCCAGCTTAGCTGTGCAGAAGAAGAACAACAAGAAGAAGAAATATCTCGAAATATGTCCGTCAGGCCCCTTCCCTTGAGATAAATCTGCAAATATCTCGGAAACGAAGCGATCTATGGCAAAATGTTAAGAGACCTTTTTTGTAGAGAATTAAGTTTCCTACTTTTTATGTTCTATGATATTTTTTGATCAGATGCGTAGTTCTCGAGATATATCAAGATATTTAAAAGTTCCGAAGCCGCACCAACATAATAGAGATACAGAAACACCGTGGCCCCTTTCTTTGAGATAACTCTGCAGTATTGCGAGCTGTAAATGCCACTTCCAGCTTAGCTGTGCAGGAGAAGAACAACAAGAAGAAGAAATATCTCGAAATATGTCCGTCAGGCCCCTTCCCTTGAGATATATCTGCAAATATCTCGGAAACGAAGCGAGCTATGGCAAAATGTTAAGAGACCTTTTTTGTAGAGAATTATGTTTCCTACGTTTTATGTTCTATGATATTTTTTGATCAGATGCGTAGTTCTCGAGATATATCAAGATATTTAAAAGTTCCGAAGCCGCACCAACATAATAGAGATACAGAAACACCGTGGCCCCTTTCTTTGAGATAACTCTGCACTATTGCGAGCTGTAAATGCCACTTCCAGCTTAGCTGTGCAGAAGAAGAACAACAAGAAGAAGAAATATCTCGAAATATGTCCGTCAGGCCCCTTCCCTTGAGATAAATCTGCAAATATCTCGGAAACGAAGCGAGCTATGGCAAAATGTTGAGAGACCTTTTTTGTAGAGAATTAAGTTTCCTACTTTTTATGTTCTATGATATTTTTTGATCAGATGCGTAGTTCTCGAGATATATCAAGATATTTAAAAGTTCCGAAGCCGCACCAACATAATAGAGATACAGAAACACGGTGGCCCCTCTCTTTGAGATAACTCTGCACTATTGCGAGCTGGAAATGCCACTTCCAGTTTAGCTGTGCAGAAGAAGAACAACAAGAAGAAGAAATATCTCGAAATATGTCCGTTAGGCCCCTTCCCTTGAGATAAATCTGCAAATATCTCGGAAACGAAGCGATCTATGGCAAAATGTTAAGAGACCTTTTTTGTAGAGAATTAAGTTTCCTACTTTTTATGTTCTATGATATTTTTTGATCAGATGCGTAGTTCTCGAGATATATCAAGATATTTAAAAGTTCCGAAGCCGCACCAACATAATAGAGATACAGAAACACCGTGGCCCCTTTCTTTGAGATAACTCTGCACTAGTGCGAGCCGCAAATGCCACTTCCAGCTTAGCTGTGCAGAAGAAGAACAACAAGAAGAAGAAATATCTCGAAATATGTCCGTCAGGCCCCTTCCCTTGAGATAAATCTGCAAATATCTCGGAAACGAAGCGAGCTATGGTAAAATGTTAAGAGACCTTTTTTGTAGAGAATTAAGTTTCCTACTTTTTATGTTCTATGATATTTTTTGATCAGATGCGTAGTTCTCGAGATATATCAAGATATTTAAAAGTTCCGAAGCCGCACCAACATAATAGAGATACAGAAACACCGTGGCCCCTTTCTTTGAGATAACTCTGCACTAGTGCGAGCCGCAAATGCCACTTCCAGCTTAGCTGTGCAGAAGAAGAACAACAAGAAGAAGAAATATCTCGAAATATGTCCGTCAGGCCCCTTCCCTTGAGATAAATCTGCAAATATCTCGGAAACGAAGCGAGCTATGGTAAAATGTTAAGAGACCTTTTTTGTAGAGAATTAAGTTTCCTACTTTTTATGTTCTATGATATTTTTTGATCAGATGCGTAGTTCTCGAGATATATCAAGATATTTAAAAGTTCCGAAGCCGCACCAACATAATAGAGATACAGAAACACCGTGGCCCCTCTCTTTGAGATAACTCTGCACTATTGCGAGCTGGAAATGCCACTTCCAGTTTAGCTGTGCAGAAGAAGAACAACAAGAAGAAGAAATATCTCGAAATATGTCCGTCAGGCCCCTTCCCTTGAGATAAATCTGCAAATATCTCGGAAACGAAGCGAGCTATGGCAAAATGTTAAGAGACCTTTTTTGTAGAGAATTATGTTTCCTACAATTTATGTTCTATGATATTTTTTGATCAGAAGCGTAGTTTTCGAGATATATCGAGATATTTAAAAGTTCCGAAGCCGCACCAACATAATAGAGATACAGAAACACCGTGGCCCCTTTCTTTGAGATAACTCTGCACTAGTGCGAGCCGCAAATGCCACTTCCAGCTTAGCTGTGCAGAAGAAGAACAACAACAAGAAGAAATATCTCGAAATATGTCCGTCAGGCCCCTTCCCTTGAGATAAATCTGCAAATATCTCGGAAACGAAGCGAGCTATGGCAAAATGTTAAGAGACCTTTTTTGTAGAGAATTAGGTTTCCTACTTTTTATGTTCTATGATATTTTTTGATCAGATGCGTAGTTCTCGAGATATATCAAGATATTTAAAAGTTCCGAAGCCGCACCAACATAATAGAGATACAGAAACACCGTGGCCCCTTTCTTTGAGATAACTCTGCACTATTGCGAGCTGCAAATGCCACTTCCAGCTTAGCTGTGCAGAGGAAGAACAACAAGAAGAAGAAATATCTCGAAATATGTCCGTCAGGCCAGTTCCTTTGAGCTGAATCTGCAAATATCTCGGAAACGAAGCGAGCTATGGCAAAATGCTAAGAGACGTTTTTTGTAGAGAATTATGTTTCCTACAATTTATGTTCTATGATATTTTTTGATCAGAAGCGTAGGTTTCGAGATATATCGAGATATTTAAAAGTTCCGAAGCCGCACCAACATAATAGGGATACAGAAACACCGTGGCCCCTTTCTTTGAGATAACTCTGCACTAGTGCGAGCCGCAAATGCCACTTCCAGCTTAGCTGTGCAGAAGAAGAACAACAAGAAGAAGAAATATCTCGAAATATGTCCGTCAGGCCCCTTCCCTTGAGATAAATCTGCAAATATCTCGGAAACGAAGCGAGCTATGGCAAAATGTTAAGCGACTTTATTTGTAGAGAATTAAGTTTCCTACTTTTTACGTTCTATGATATTTTTTAATCAGATGTGTAGTTCTCGAGATATATAAAGATATTTTAAAGTTCCGAAGCCGCACCAACATAATAGAGATACAGAAACACCGTGGCCCCTTTCTTTGAGATAACTCTGCAGTATTGCGAGCTGTAAATGCCACTTCCAGCTTAGCTGTGCAGGAGAAGAACAACAAGAAGAAGAAATATCTCGAAATATGTCCGTCAGGCCCCTTCCCTTGAGATATATCTGCAAATATCTCGGAAACGAAGCGAGCTATGGCAAAATGTTTAGAGACCTTTTTTGTAGAGAATTATGTTTCCTACTTTTTATGTTCTATGATATTTTTTGATCAGAAGCGTAGTTTTCGAGATATATCGAGATATTTAAAAGTTCCGAAGCCGCACCAACATAATAGAGATACAGAAACACCGTGGCCCCTTTCTTTGAGATAACTCTGCACTATTGCGAGCTGCAAATGCCACTTCCAGCTTAGCTGTGCAGAGGAAGAACAACAAGAAGAAGAAATATCTCGAAATATGTCCGTCAAGCCAGTTCCTTTGAGCTGAATCTGCAAATATCTCGGAAACGAAGCGAGCTATGGCAAAATGTTAAGAGACCTTTTTTGTAGAGAATTAAGTTTCCTACTTTTCATCTTCTATGATATTTTCTGATCAGATGCGTAGTTCTCGAGATATATCAAGATATTTAAAAGTTCCGAAGCCGCACCAACATAATAGAGATATAGAAACACCGTGGCCCCTTTCTTTGAGATAGCTCTGCACTAGTGCGAGCCGCAAATGCCACTTCCAGCTTAGCTGTGCAGCAGAAGAACAACAAGAAGAAGAAATATCTCGAAATATGTCCGTCAGGCCACTTCCTTTGAGATAAATCTGCAAATATCTCGGAAACGAAGCGAGCTATGGCAAAACGTTAAGAGACCTTTTTTGTAGAGAATTATGTTTCCTACTTTTTTTGTTCTATGATATTTTTTGATCAGACGCGTAGCTCTCGAGATATATCAAGATATTTAAAAGTTCCGAAGCCGCACCAACATAATAGAGATACAGAAACACCGTGGCCCCTCTCTTTGAGATAACTCTGCACTATTGCGAGCTGGAAATGCCACTTCCAGTTTAGCTGTGCAGAAGAAGAACAACAAGAAGAAGAAATATCTCGAAATATGTCCGTTAGGCCCCTTCCCTTGAGATAAATCTGCAAATATCTCGGAAACGAAGCGAGCTATGGCAAAATGTTAAGAGACCTTTTTTGTAGAGAATTATGTTTCCTACAATTTATGTTCTATGATATTTTTTGATCAGAAGCGTAGTTTTCGAGATATATCGAGATATTTAAAAGTTCCGAAGCCGCACCAACATAATAGAGATACAGAAACACCGTGGCCACTTTCTTTGAGATAACTCTGCACTAGTGCGAGCTGCAAATGCCACTTCCAGCTTAGCTGTGCAGAGGAAGAACAACAAGAAGAAATATCTCGAAATATGTCCGTCAGGCCAGTTCCTTTGAGCTGAATCTGCAAATATCTCGGAAACGAAGCGAGCTATGGCAAAATGTTAAGAGACGTTTTTTGTAGAGAATTATGTTTCCTACAATTTATGTTCTATGATATTTTTTGATCAGAAGCGTAGTTTTCGAGATATATCGAGATATTTAAAAGTTCCGATGCCGCACCAACATAATAGGGATACAGAAACACCGTGGCCCCTTTCTTTGAGATAACTCTGCACTAGTGCGAGCCGCAAATGCCACTTCCAGCTTAGCTGTGCAGAAGAAGTACAACAAGAAGAAGAAATATCTCGAAATATATCCGTCAGGCCCCTTCCCTTGAGATAAATCTGCAAATATCTCGGAAACGAAGCGAGCTATGGCAAAATGTTAAGAGACCTTTTTTGTAGAGAATTAAGTTTCCTACTTTTTATGTTCTATGATATTTTTTGATCAGATGCGTAGTTCTCGAGATATATCAAGATATTTAAAAGTTCCGAAGCCGCACCAACATAATAGAGATACAGAAACACCGTGGCCCCTTTCTTTGAGATAACTCTGCACTACTGCGAGCTGCAAATGCCACTTCCAGCTTAGCTGTGCAGAGGAAGAACAACAAGAAGAAGAAATATCTCGAAATATGTCCGTCAGGCCAGTTCCTTTGAGCTGAATCTGCAAATATCTCGGAAACGAAGCGAGCTATGGCAAAATGTTAAGAGACGTTTTTTGTAGAGAATTATGTTTCCTACAATTTATGTTCTATGATATTTTTTGATCAGAAGCGTAGTTTTCGAGATATATCGAGATATTTAAAAGTTCCGAAGCCGCACCAACATAATAGGGATACAGAAACACCGTGGCCCCTTTCTTTGAGATAACTCTGCACTAGTGCGAGCCGCAAATGCCACTTCCAGCTTAGCTGTGCAGAAGAAGAACAACAAGTAGAAGAAATATCTGGAAATATGTCCGTCAGGCCCCTTCCCTTGAGATAAATCTGCAAATATCTCGGAAACGAAGCGAGCTATGGCAAAATGTTAAGAGACCTTTTTTGTAGAGAATTAAGTTTCCTACTTTTTATGTTCTATGATATTTTTTGATCAGATGCGTAGTTCTCGAGATATATCAAGATATTTAAAAGTTCCGAAGCCGCACCAACATAATAGAGATACAGAAACACCGTGGCCCCTTTCTTTGAGATAACTCTGCAGTATTGCGAGCTGTAAATGCCACTTCCAGCTTAGCTGTGCAGGAGAAGAACAACAAGAAGAAGAAATATCTCGAAATATGTCCGTCAGGCCCCTTCCCTTGAGATATATCTGCAAATATCTCGGAAACGAAGCGAGCTATGGCAAAATGTTAAGAGACCTTTTTTGTAGAGAATTATGTTTCCTACTTTTTATGTTCTATGATATTTTTTGATCAGATGCGTAGTTCTCGAGATATATCAAGATATTTAAAAGTTCCGAAGCCGCACCAACATAATAGAGATACAGAAACATCGTGGCCCCTTTCTTTGAGATAACTCTGCACTATTGCGAGCTGTAAATGCCACTTCCAGCTTAGCTGTGCAGAAGAAGAACAACAAGAAGAAGAAATATCTCGAAATATGTCCGTCAGGCCCCTTCCCTTGAGATAAATCTGCAAATATCTCGGAAACGAAGCGAGCTATGGCAAAATGTTGAGAGACCTTTTTTGTAGAGAATTAAGTTTCCTACTTTTTATGTTCTATGATATTTTTTCATCAGATGCGTAGTTCTCGAGATATATCAAGATATTTAAAAGTTCCGAAGCCGCACCAACATAATAGAGATACAGAAACACCGTGGCCCCTCTCTTTGAGATAACTCTGCACTATTGCGAGCTGGAAATGCCACTTCCAGTTTAGCTGTGCAGAAGAAGAACAACAAGAAGAAGAAATATCTCGAAATATGTCCGTTAGGCCCCTTCCCTTGAGATAAATCTGCAAATATCTCGGAAACGAAGCGAGCTATGGCAAAATGTTAAGAGACCTTTTTTGTAGAGAATTATGTTTCCTACTTTTTATGTTCTATGATATTTTTTGATCAGACGCGTAGCTCTCGAGATATATCAAGATATTTAAAAGTTCCGAAGCCGCACCAACATAATAGAGATACAGAAACACCGTGGCCCCTCTCTTTGAGATAACTCTGCACTATTGCGAGCTGGAAATGCCACTTCCAGTTTAGCTGTGCAGAAGAAGAACAACAAGAAGAAGAAATATCTCGAAATATGTCCGTTAGGCCCCTTCCCTTGAGATAAATCTGCAAATATCTCGGAAACGAAGCGAGCTATGGCAAAATGTTAAGAGACCTTTTTTGTAGAGAATTATGTTTCCTACTTTTTATGCTGTATGATATTTTTTGATCAGAAGCGTAGTTTTCGAGATATATCGAGATATTTAAAAGTTCCGAAGCCGCACCAACATAATAGAGATACAGAAACACCGTGGCCCCTTTCTTTGAGATAACTCTGCACTATTGCGAGCTGCAAATGCCACTTCCAGCTTAGCTGTGCAGAGGAAGAACAACAAGAAGAAGAAATATCTCGAAATATGTCCGTCAGGCCAGTTCCTTTGAGCTGAATCTGCAAATATCTCGGAAACGAAGCGAGCTATGGCAAAATGTTAAGAGACCTTTTTTGTAGAGAATTAAGTTTCCTACTTTTTATCTTCTATGATATTTTCTGATCAGATGCGTAGTTCTCGAGATATATCAAGATATTTAAAAGTTCCGAAGCCGCACCAACATAATAGAGATACAGAAACACCGTGGCCCCTCTCTTTGAGATAACTCTGCACTATTGCGAGCTGGAAATGCCACTTCCAGTTTAGCTGTGCAGAAGAAGAACAACAAGAAGAAGAAATATCTCGAAATATGTCCGTTAGGCCCCTTCCCTTGAGATAAATCTGCAAATATCTCGGAAACGAAGCGAGCTATGGCAAAATGTTAAGAGACCTTTTTTGTAGAGAATTATGTTTCCTACTTTTTATGTTGTATGATATTTTTTGATCAGAAGCGTAGTTTTCGAGATATATCGAGATATTTAATAGTTCCGAAGCCGCACCAACATAATAGAGATACAGAAACACCGTGGCCCCTTTCTTTGAGATAACTCTGCACTATTGCGAGCTGCAAATGCCACTTCCAGCTTAGCTGTGCAGAGGAAGAACAACAAGAAGAAGAAATATCTCGAAATATGTCCGTCAGGCCAGTTCCTTTGAGCTGAATCTGCAAATATCTCGGAAACGAAGCGAGCTATGGCAAAATGTTAAGAGACCTTTTTTGTAGAGAATTAAGTTTCCTACTTTTTATCTTCTATGATATTTTCTGATCAGATGCGTAGTTCTCGAGATATATCAAGATATTTAAAAGTTCCGAAGCCGCACCAACATAATAGAGATACAGAAACACCGTGGCCCCTTTCTTTGAGATAACTCTGCACTAGTGCGAGCCGCAAATGCCACTTCCAGCTTAGCTGTGCAGAAGAAGTACAACGAGAAGAAGAAATATCTCGAAATATGTCCGTCAGGCCCCTTCCCTTGAGATAAATCTGCAAATATCTCGGAAACGAAGCGAGCTATGGCAAAATGTTAAGAGACCTTTTTTCTAGAGAATTAAGTTTCCTACTTTTTATGTTCTATGATATTTTTTGATCAGATGCGTAGTTCTCGAGATATATCAAGATATTTAAAAGTTCCGAAGCCGCACCAACATAATAGAGATACAGAAACACCGTGGCCCCTTTCTTTGAGATAACTCTGCACTAGTGCGAGCCGCAAATGCCACTTCCAGCTTAGCCGTGCAGAAGAAGTACAACAAGAAGAAGAAATATCTCGAAATATGTCCGTCAGGCCCCTTCCCTTGAGATAAATCTGCAAATATCTCGGAAACGAAGCGAGCTATGGCAAAATGTTAAGAGACCTTTTTTGTAGAGAATTAAGTTTCCTACTTTTTATGTTCTATGATATTTTTTGATCAGATGCGTAGTTCTCGAGATATATCAAGATATTTAAAAGTTCCGAAGCCGCACCAACATAATAGAGATACAGAAACACCGTGGCCCCTCTCTTTGAGATAACTCTGCACTATTGCGAGCTGGAAATGCCACTTCCAGTTTAGCTGTGCAGAAGAAGAACAACAAGAAGAAGAAATATCTCGAAATATGTCCGTTAGGCCCCTTCCCTTGAGATAAATCTGCAAATATCTCGGAAACGAAGCGAGCTATGGCAAAATGTTAAGAGACCTTTTTTGTAGAGAATTAAGTTTCCTACTTTTTATGTTCTATGATATTTTTTGATCAGATGCGTAGTTCTCGAGATATATCAAGATATTTAAAAGTTCCGAAGCTGCACCAACATAATAGAGATACAGAAACACCGTGGCCCCTCTCTTTGAGATAACTCTGCACTATTGCGAGCTGGAAATGCCACTTCCAGTTTAGCTGTGCAGAAGAAGAACAACAAGAAGAAGAAATATCTCGAAATATGTCCGTTAGGCCCCTTCCCTTGAGATAAATCTGCAAATATCTCGGAAACGAAGCGAGCTATGGCAAAATGTTAAGAGACCTTTTTTGTAGAGAATTAAGTTTCCTACTTTTTATGTTCTATGATATTTTTTGATCAGATGCGTAGCTCTCGAGATATATCAAGATATTTAAAAGTTCCGAAGCCGCACCAACATAATAGAGATACAGAAACACCGTGGCCCCTTTCTTTGAGATAACTCTGCACTATTGCGAGCTGTAAATGCCACTCCCAGCTTAGCTGTGCAGAAGAAGAACAACAAGAAGAAGACATATCTCGAAATATGTCCGTCAGGCCCCTTCCCTTGAGATATATCTGCAAATATCTCGGAAACGAAGCGAGCTATGGCAAAATGTTAAGAGACCTTTTTTGTAGAGAATTATGTTTCCTACAATTTATCTTCTATGATATTTTTTGATCAGAAGCGTAGTTTTCGAGATATATCGAGATATTTAAAAGTTCCAAAGCCGCACCAACATAATAGAGATACAGAAACACCGTGGCCCCTTTCTTTGAGATCACTCTGCACTAGTGCGAGCCGCAAGTGCCACTTCCAGCTTAGCTGTGCAGAAGAAGAACAACAAGAAGAAGAAATATCTCGAAATATGTCCGTCAGGCCCCTTCCCTTCAGATAAATCTGCAAATATCTCGGAAACGAAGCGAGCTATGGCAAAATGTTAAGAGACCTTTTTTGTAGAGAATTAAGTTTCCTACTTTTTATGTTCTATGATATTTTTTGATCAGATGCGTAGTTCTCGAGATATATCAAGATATTTAAAAGTTCCGAAGCCGCACCAACATAATAGAGATACAGAAACACCGTGGCCCCTTTCTTTGAGATAACTCTGCACTATTGCGAGCTGCAAATGCCACTTCCAGCTTAGCTGTGCAGAGGAAGAACAACAAGAAGAAGAAATATCTCGAAATATGTCCGTCAGGCCAGTTCCTTTGAGCTGAATCTGCAAATATCTCGGAAACGAAGCGAGCTATGGCAAAATGTTAAGAGACGTTTTTTGTAGAGAATTATGTTTCCTACAATTTATGTTCTATGATATTTTTTGATCAGAAGCGTAGTTTTCGAGATATATCGAGATACTTAAAAGTTCCGAAACCGCACCAACATAATAGGGATACAGAAACACCGTGGCCCCTTTCTTTGAGATAACTCTGCACTAGTGCGAGCCGCAAATGCCACTTCCAGCTTAGCTGTGCAGAAGAAGAACAACAAGAAGAAGTAATATCTCGAAATATGTCCGTCAGGCCCCTTCCCTTGAGATAAATCTGCAAATATCTCGGAAACGAAGCGAGCTATGGCAAAATGTTAAGAGACCTTTTTTGTAGAGAATTAAGTTTTCTACTTTTTATGTTGTATGATATTTTTTGATCAGATGCGTAGTTCTCGAGATATATCAAGATATTTAAAAGTTCCGAAGCCGCACCAACATAATAGAGATACAGAAACACCGTGGCCCCTTTCTTTGAGATAACTCTGCAGTATTGCGAGCTGTAAATGCCACTTCCAGCTTAGCTGTGCAGGAGAAGAACAACAAGAAGAAGAAATATCTCGAAATATGTCCGTTAGGCCCCTTCCCTTGAGATAAATCTGCAAATATCTCGGAAACGAAGCGAGCTATGGCAAAATGTTAAGAGACCTTTTTTGTAGAGAATTAAGTTTCCTACTTTTTATGTTCTATGATATTTTTTGATCAGATGCGTAGTTCTCGAGATATATCAAGATATTTAAAAGTTCCGAAGCCGCACCAACATAATAGGGATACAGAAACACCGTGGCCCCTTTCTTTGAGATAACTCTGCACTATTGCGAGCTGTAAATGCCACTCCCAGCTTAGCTGTGCAGAAGAAGAACAACAAGAAGAAGACATATCTCGAAATATGTCCGTCAGGCCCCTTCCCTTGAGATATATCTGCAAATATCTCGGAAACGAAGCGAGCTATGGCAAAATGTTAAGAGACCTTTTTTGTAGAGAATTATGTTTCCTACAATTTATGTTCTATGATATTTGTTGATCAGAAGCGTAGTTTTCGAGATATATCGAGATATTTAAAAGTTCCGAAGCCGCACCAACATAATAGGGATACAGAAACACCGTGGCCCCTTTCTTTGAGATAACTCTGCACTAGTGCGAGCCGCAAATGCCACTTCCAGCTTAGCTGTGCAGAAGAAGAACAACAAGAAGAAGAAATATCTCGAAATATGTCCGTCAGGCCCCTTCCCTTGAGATAAATCTGCAAATATCTCGGAAACGAAGCGAGCTATGGCAAAATGTTAAGAGACCTTTTTTGTAGAGAATTAAGTTTCCTACTTTTTATGTTCTATGATATTTTTTGATCAGATGCGTAGTTCTCGAGATATATCAAGATATTTAAAAGTTCCGAAGCCGCACCAACATAATAGAGATACAGAAACACCGTGGCCCCTTTCTTTGAGATAACTCTGCAGTATTGCGAGCTGTAAATGCCACTTCCAGCTTAGCTGTGCAGAAGAAGTACAACAAGAAGAAGAAATATCTCGAAATATGTCCGTCAGGCCCCTTCCCTTGAGATAAATCTGCAAATATCTCGGAAACGAAGCGAGCTATGGCAAAATGTTAAGAGACCTTTTTTGTAGAGAATTAAGTTTCCTACTTTTTATGTTCTATGATATTTTTTGATCAGATGCGTAGTTCTCGAGATATATCAAGATATTTAAAAGTTCCGAAGCCGCACCAACATAATAGGGATACAGAAACACCGTGGCCCCTTTCTTTGAGATAACTCTGCACTAGTGCGAGCCGCAAATGCCACTTCCAGCTTAGCTGTGCAGAAGAAGAACAACAAGAAGAAGAAATATCTCGAAATATGTCCGTCAGGCCCCTTCCCTTGAGATAAATCTGCAAATATCTCGGAAACGAAGCGAGCTATGGCAAAATGTTAAGAGACCTTTTTTGTAGAGAATTAAGTTTCCTACTTTTCATGTTCTATGATATTTTTTGATCAGATGCGTAGTTCTCGAGATATATCAAGATATTTAAAAGTTCCGAAGCCGCACCAACATAATAGAGATACAGAAACACCGTGGCCCCTTTCTTTGAGATAACTCTGCAGTATTGCGAGCTGTAAATGCCACTTCCAGCTTAGCTGTGCAGAAGAAGTACAACAAGAAGAAGAAATATCTCGAAATATGTCCGTCAGGCCCCTTCCCTTGAGATAAATCTGCAAATATCTCGGAAACGAAGCGAGCTATGGCAAAATGTTAAGAGACCTTTTTTGTAGAGAATTAAGTTTCCTACTTTTTATGTTCTATGATATTTTTTGATCAGATGCGTAGTTCTCGAGATATATCAAGATATTTAAAAGTTCCGAAGCCGCACCAACATAATAGAGATACAGAAACACCGTGGCCCCTCTCTTTGAGATAACTCTGCACTATTGCGAGCTGGAAATGCCACTTCCAGTTTAGCTGTGCAGAAGAAGAACAACAAGAAGAAGAAATATCTCGAAATATGTCCGTTAGGCCCCTTCCCTTGAGATAAATCTGCAAATATCTCGGAAACGAAGCGAGCTATGGCAAAATGTTAAGAGACCTTTTTTGTAGAGAATTAAGTTTCCTACTTTTTATGTTCTATGATATTTTTTGATCAGATGCGTAGTTCTCGAGATATATCAAGATATTTAAAAGTTCCGAAGCCGCACCAACATAATAGAGATACAGAAACACCGTGGCCCCTCTCTTTGAGATAACTCTGCACTATTGCGAGCTGGAAATGCCACTTCCAGTTTAGCTGTGCAGAAGAAGAACAACAAGAAGAAGAAATATCTCGAAATATGTCCGTTAGGCCCCTTCCCTTGAGATAAATCTGCAAATATCTCGGAAACGAAGCGAGCTATGGCAAAATGTTAAGAGACCTTTTTTGTAGAGAATTAAGTTTCCTACTTTTTATGTTCTATGATATTTTTTGATCAGATGCGTAGTTCTCGAGATATATCAAGATATTTAAAAGTTCCGAAGCCGCACCAACATAATAGAGATACAGAAACACCGTGGCCCCTTTCTTTGAGATAACTCTGCACTATTGCGAGCTGTAAATGCCACTCCCAGCTTAGCTGTGCAGAAGAAGAACAACAAGAAGAAGACATATCTCGAAATATGTCCGTCAGGCCCCTTCCCTTGAGATATATCTGCAAATATCTCGGAAACGAAGCGAGCTATGGCAAAATGTTAAGAGACCTTTTTTGTAGAGAATTATGTTTCCTACAATTTATGTTCTATGATATTTTTTGATCAGAAGCGTAGTTTTCGAGATATATCGAGATATTTAAAAGTTCCGAAGCCGCACCAACATAATAGGGATACAGAAACACCGTGGCCCCTTTCTTTGAGATAACTCTGCACTAGTGCGAGCCGCAAATGCCACTTCCAGCTTAGCTGTGCAGAAGAAGAACAACAAGAAGAAGAAATATCTCGAAATATGTCCGTCAGGCCCCTTCCCTTGAGATAAATCTGCAAATATCTCGGAAACGAAGCGAGCTATGGCAAAATGTTAAGAGACCTTTTTTGTAGAGAATTAAGTTTCCTACTTTTTATGTTCTATGATATTTTTTGATCAGATGCGTAGTTCTCGAGATATATCAAGATATTTAAAAGTTCCGAAGCCGCACCAACATAATAGAGATACAGAAACACCGTGGCCCCTTTCTTTGAGATAACTCTGCAGTATTGCGAGCTGTAAATGCCACTTCCAGCTTAGCTGTGCAGAGGAAGTACAACAAGAAGAAGAAATATCTCGAAATATGTCCGTCAGGCCCCTTCCCTTGAGATAAATCTGCAAATATCTCGGAAACGAAGCGAGCTATGGCAAAATGTTAAGAGACCTTTTTTGTAGAGAATTAAGTTTCCTACTTTTTATGTTCTATGATATTTTTTGATCAGATGCGTAGTTCTCGAGATATATCAAGATATTTAAAAGTTCCGAAGCTGCACCAACATAATAGAGATACAGAAACACCGTGGCCCCTCTCTTTGAGATAACTCTGCACTATTGCGAGCTGGAAATGCCACTTCCAGTTTAGCTGTGCAGAAGAAGAACAACAAGAAGAAGAAATATCTCGAAATATGTCCGTTAGGCCCCTTCCCTTGAGATAAATCTGCAAATATCTCGGAAACGAAGCGAGCTATGGCAAAATGTTAAGAGACCTTTTTTGTAGAGAATTAAGTTTCCTACTTTTTATGTTCTATGATATTTTTTGATCAGATGCGTAGCTCTCGAGATATATCAAGATATTTAAAAGTTCCGAAGCCGCACCAACATAATAGAGATACAGAAACACCGTGGCCCCTTTCTTTGAGATAACTCTGCACTATTGCGAGCTGTAAATGCCACTCCCAGCTTAGCTGTGCAGAAGAAGAACAACAAGAAGAAGACATATCTCGAAATATGTCCGTCAGGCCCCTTCCCTTGAGATATATCTGCAAATATCTCGGAAACGAAGCGAGCTATGGCAAAATGTTAAGAGACCTTTTTTGTAGAGAATTATGTTTCCTACAATTTATCTTCTATGATATTTTTTGATCAGAAGCGTAGTTTTCGAGATATATCGAGATATTTAAAAGTTCCAAAGCCGCACCAACATAATAGAGATACAGAAACACCGTGGCCCCTTTCTTTGAGATCACTCTGCACTAGTGCGAGCCGCAAGTGCCACTTCCAGCTTAGCTGTGCAGAAGAAGAACAACAAGAAGAAGAAATATCTCGAAATATGTCCGTCAGGCCCCTTCCCTTCAGATAAATCTGCAAATATCTCGGAAACGAAGCGAGCTATGGCAAAATGTTAAGAGACCTTTTTTGTAGAGAATTAAGTTTCCTACTTTTTATGTTCTATGATATTTTTTGATCAGATGCGTAGTTCTCGAGATATATCAAGATATTTAAAAGTTCCGAAGCCGCACCAACATAATAGAGATACAGAAACACCGTGGCCCCTTTCTTTGAGATAACTCTGCACTATTGCGAGCTGCAAATGCCACTTCCAGCTTAGCTGTGCAGAGGAAGAACAACAAGAAGAAGAAATATCTCGAAATATGTCCGTCAGGCCAGTTCCTTTGAGCTGAATCTGCAAATATCTCGGAAACGAAGCGAGCTATGGCAAAATGTTAAGAGACGTTTTTTGTAGAGAATTATGTTTCCTACAATTTATGTTCTATGATATTTTTTGATCAGAAGCGTAGTTTTCGAGATATATCGAGATACTTAAAAGTTCCGAAACCGCACCAACATAATAGGGATACAGAAACACCGTGGCCCCTTTCTTTGAGATAACTCTGCACTAGTGCGAGCCGCAAATGCCACTTCCAGCTTAGCTGTGCAGAAGAAGAACAACAAGAAGAAGTAATATCTCGAAATATGTCCGTCAGGCCCCTTCCCTTGAGATAAATCTGCAAATATCTCGGAAACGAAGCGAGCTATGGCAAAATGTTAAGAGACCTTTTTTGTAGAGAATTAAGTTTTCTACTTTTTATGTTCTATGATATTTTTTGATCAGATGCGTAGTTCTCGAGATATATCAAGATATTTAAAAGTTCCGAAGCCGCACCAACATAATAGAGATACAGAAACACCGTGGCCCCTTTCTTTGAGATAACTCTGCAGTATTGCGAGCTGTAAATGCCACTTCCAGCTTAGCTGTGCAGGAGAAGAACAACAAGAAGAAGAAATATCTCGAAATATGTCCGTTAGGCCCCTTCCCTTGAGATAAATCTGCAAATATCTCGGAAACGAAGCGAGCTATGGCAAAATGTTAAGAGACCTTTTTTGTAGAGAATTAAGTTTCCTACTTTTTATGTTCTATGATATTTTTTGATCAGATGCGTAGTTCTCGAGATATATCAAGATATTTAAAAGTTCCGAAGCCGCACCAACATAATAGGGATACAGAAACACCGTGGCCCCTTTCTTTGAGATAACTCTGCACTATTGCGAGCTGTAAATGCCACTCCCAGCTTAGCTGTGCAGAAGAAGAACAACAAGAAGAAGACATATCTCGAAATATGTCCGTCAGGCCCCTTCCCTTGAGATATATCTGCAAATATCTCGGAAACGAAGCGAGCTATGGCAAAATGTTAAGAGACCTTTTTTGTAGAGAATTATGTTTCCTACAATTTATGTTCTATGATATTTGTTGATCAGAAGCGTAGTTTTCGAGATATATCGAGATATTTAAAAGTTCCGAAGCCGCACCAACATAATAGGGATACAGAAACACCGTGGCCCCTTTCTTTGAGATAACTCTGCACTAGTGCGAGCCGCAAATGCCACTTCCAGCTTAGCTGTGCAGAAGAAGAACAACAAGAAGAAGAAATATCTCGAAATATGTCCGTCAGGCCCCTTCCCTTGAGATAAATCTGCAAATATCTCGGAAACGAAGCGAGCTATGGCAAAATGTTAAGAGACCTTTTTTGTAGAGAATTAAGTTTCCTACTTTTTATGTTCTATGATATTTTTTGATCAGATGCGTAGTTCTCGAGATATATCAAGATATTTAAAAGTTCCGAAGCCGCACCAACATAATAGAGATACAGAAACACCGTGGCCCCTTTCTTTGAGATAACTCTGCAGTATTGCGAGCTGTAAATGCCACTTCCAGCTTAGCTGTGCAGAAGAAGTACAACAAGAAGAAGAAATATCTCGAAATATGTCCGTCAGGCCCCTTCCCTTGAGATAAATCTGCAAATATCTCGGAAACGAAGCGAGCTATGGCAAAATGTTAAGAGACCTTTTTTGTAGAGAATTAAGTTTCCTACTTTTTATGTTCTATGATATTTTTTGATCAGATGCGTAGTTCTCGAGATATATCAAGATATTTAAAAGTTCCGAAGCCGCACCAACATAATAGGGATACAGAAACACCGTGGCCCCTTTCTTTGAGATAACTCTGCACTAGTGCGAGCCGCAAATGCCACTTCCAGCTTAGCTGTGCAGAAGAAGAACAACAAGAAGAAGAAATATCTCGAAATATGTCCGTCAGGCCCCTTCCCTTGAGATAAATCTGCAAATATCTCGGAAACGAAGCGAGCTATGGCAAAATGTTAAGAGACCTTTTTTGTAGAGAATTAAGTTTCCTACTTTTCATGTTCTATGATATTTTTTGATCAGATGCGTAGTTCTCGAGATATATCAAGATATTTAAAAGTTCCGAAGCCGCACCAACATAATAGAGATACAGAAACACCGTGGCCCCTTTCTTTGAGATAACTCTGCAGTATTGCGAGCTGTAAATGCCACTTCCAGCTTAGCTGTGCAGAAGAAGTACAACAAGAAGAAGAAATATCTCGAAATATGTCCGTCAGGCCCCTTCCCTTGAGATAAATCTGCAAATATCTCGGAAACGAAGCGAGCTATGGCAAAATGTTAAGAGACCTTTTTTGTAGAGAATTAAGTTTCCTACTTTTTATGTTCTATGATATTTTTTGATCAGATGCGTAGTTCTCGAGATATATCAAGATATTTAAAAGTTCCGAAGCCGCACCAACATAATAGAGATACAGAAACACCGTGGCCCCTCTCTTTGAGATAACTCTGCACTATTGCGAGCTGGAAATGCCACTTCCAGTTTAGCTGTGCAGAAGAAGAACAACAAGAAGAAGAAATATCTCGAAATATGTCCGTTAGGCCCCTTCCCTTGAGATAAATCTGCAAATATCTCGGAAACGAAGCGAGCTATGGCAAAATGTTAAGAGACCTTTTTTGTAGAGAATTAAGTTTCCTACTTTTTATGTTCTATGATATTTTTTGATCAGATGCGTAGTTCTCGAGATATATCAAGATATTTAAAAGTTCCGAAGCCGCACCAACATAATAGAGATACAGAAACACCGTGGCCCCTCTCTTTGAGATAACTCTGCACTATTGCGAGCTGGAAATGCCACTTCCAGTTTAGCTGTGCAGAAGAAGAACAACAAGAAGAAGAAATATCTCGAAATATGTCCGTTAGGCCCCTTCCCTTGAGATAAATCTGCAAATATCTCGGAAACGAAGCGAGCTATGGCAAAATGTTAAGAGACCTTTTTTGTAGAGAATTAAGTTTCCTACTTTTTATGTTCTATGATATTTTTTGATCAGATGCGTAGTTCTCGAGATATATCAAGATATTTAAAAGTTCCGAAGCCGCACCAACATAATAGAGATACAGAAACACCGTGGCCCCTTTCTTTGAGATAACTCTGCACTATTGCGAGCTGTAAATGCCACTCCCAGCTTAGCTGTGCAGAAGAAGAACAACAAGAAGAAGACATATCTCGAAATATGTCCGTCAGGCCCCTTCCCTTGAGATATATCTGCAAATATCTCGGAAACGAAGCGAGCTATGGCAAAATGTTAAGAGACCTTTTTTGTAGAGAATTATGTTTCCTACAATTTATGTTCTATGATATTTTTTGATCAGAAGCGTAGTTTTCGAGATATATCGAGATATTTAAAAGTTCCGAAGCCGCACCAACATAATAGGGATACAGAAACACCGTGGCCCCTTTCTTTGAGATAACTCTGCACTAGTGCGAGCCGCAAATGCCACTTCCAGCTTAGCTGTGCAGAAGAAGAACAACAAGAAGAAGAAATATCTCGAAATATGTCCGTCAGGCCCCTTCCCTTGAGATAAATCTGCAAATATCTCGGAAACGAAGCGAGCTATGGCAAAATGTTAAGAGACCTTTTTTGTAGAGAATTAAGTTTCCTACTTTTTATGTTCTATGATATTTTTTGATCAGATGCGTAGTTCTCGAGATATATCAAGATATTTAAAAGTTCCGAAGCCGCACCAACATAATAGAGATACAGAAACACCGTGGCCCCTTTCTTTGAGATAACTCTGCAGTATTGCGAGCTGTAAATGCCACTTCCAGCTTAGCTGTGCAGAGGAAGTACAACAAGAAGAAGAAATATCTCGAAATATGTCCGTCAGGCCCCTTCCCTTGAGATAAATCTGCAAATATCTCGGAAACGAAGCGAGCTATGGCAAAATGTTAAGAGACCTTTTTTGTAGAGAATTAAGTTTCCTACTTTTTATGTTCTATGATATTTTTTGATCAGATGCGTAGTTCTCGAGATATATCAAGATATTTAAAAGTTCCGAAGCCGCACCAACATAATAGAGATACAGAAACACCGTGGCCCCTCTCTTTGAGATAACTCTGCACTATTGCGAGCTGGAAATGCCACTTCCAGTTTAGCTGTGCAGAAGAAGAACAACAAGAAGAAGAAATATCTCGAAATATGTCCGTTAGGCCCCTTCCCTTGAGATAAATCTGCAAATATCTCGGAAACGAAGCGAGCTATGGCAAAATGTTAAGAGACCTTTTTTGTAGAGAATTAAGTTTCCTACTTTTTATGTTCTATGATATTTTTTGATCAGATGCGTAGTTCTCGAGATATATCAAGATATTTAAAAGTTCCGAAGCCGCACCAACATAATAGAGATACAGAAACACCGTGGCCCCTCTCTTTGAGATAACTCTGCACTATTGCGAGCTGGAAATGCCACTTCCAGTTTAGCTGTGCAGAAGAAGAACAACAAGAAGAAGAAATATCTCGAAATATGTCCGTTAGGCCCCTTCCCTTGAGATAAATCTGCAAATATCTCGGAAACGAAGCGAGCTATGGCAAAATGTTAAGAGACCTTTTTTGTAGAGAATTAAGTTTCCTACTTTTTATGTTCTATGATATTTTTTGATCAGATGCGTAGTTCTCGAGATATATCAAGATATTTAAAAGTTCCGAAGCCGCACCAACATAATAGAGATACAGAAACACCGTGGCCCCTTTCTTTGAGATAACTCTGCACTATTGCGAGCTGTAAATGCCACTCCCAGCTTAGCTGTGCAGAAGAAGAACAACAAGAAGAAGACATATCTCGAAATATGTCCGTCAGGCCCCTTCCCTTGAGATATATCTGCAAATATCTCGGAAACGAAGCGAGCTATGGCAAAATGTTAAGAGACCTTTTTTGTAGAGAATTATGTTTCCTACAATTTATGTTCTATGATATTTTTTGATCAGAAGCGTAGTTTTCGAGATATATCGAGATATTTAAAAGTTCCAAAGCCGCACCAACATAATAGAGATACAGAAACACCGTGGCCCCTTTCTTTGAGATAACTCTGCACTAGTGCGAGCCGCAAGTGCCACTTCCAGCTTAGCTGTGCAGAAGAAGAACAACAAGAAGAAGACATATCTCGAAGTATGTCCGTCAGGCCCCTTCCCTTGAGATATATCTGCAAATATCTCGGAAACGAAGCGAGCTATGGCAAAATGTTAAGAGACCTTTTTTGTAGAGAATTATGTTTCCTACAATTTATCTTCTATGATATTTTTTGATCAGAAGCGTAGTTTTCGAGATATATCGAGATATTTAAAAGTTCCAAAGCCGCACCAACATAATAGAGATACAGAAACACCGTGGCCCCTTTCTTTGAGATAACTCTGCACTAGTGCGAGCCGCAAGTGCCACTTCCAGCTTAGCTGTGCAGAAGAAGAACAACAAGAAGAAGAAATATCTCGAAATATGTCCGTCAGGCCCCTTCCCATGAGATAAATCTGCAAATATCTCGGAAACAAAGCGAGCTATGGCAAAATGTTAAGAGACCTTTTTTGTAGAGAATTAAGTTTCCTACTTTTTATGTTCTATGATATTTTTTGATCAGATGCGTAGTTCTCGAGATATATCAAGATATTTAAAAGTTCCGAAGCCGCACCAACATAATAGAGATACAGAAACACCGTGGCCCCTTTCTTTGAGATAACTCTGCACTATTGCGAGCTGCAAATGCCACTTCCAGCTTAGCTGTGCAGAGGAAGAACAACAAGAAGAAGAAATATCTCGAAATATGTCCGTCAGGCCAGTTCCTTTGAGCTGAATCTGCAAATATCTCGGAAACGAAGCGAGCTATGGCAAAATGTTAAGAGACGTTTTTTGTAGAGAATTATGTTTCCTACAATTTATGTTCTATGATATTTTTTGATCAGAAGCGTAGTTTTCGAGATATATCGAGATACTTAAAAGTTCCGAAGCCGCACCAACATAATAGGGATACAGAAACACCGTGGCCCCTTTCTTTGAGATAACTCTGCACTAGTGCGAGCCGCAAATGCCACTTCCAGCTTAGCTGTGCAGAAGAAGAACAACAAGAAGAAGTAATATCTCGAAATATGTCCGTCAGGCCCCTTCCCTTGAGATAAATCTGCAAATATCTCGGAAACGAAGCGAGCTATGGCAAAATGTTAAGAGACCTTTTTTGTAGAGAATTAAGTTTCCTACTTTTTATGTTCTATGATATTTTTTGATCAGATGCGTAGTTCTCGAGATATATCAAGATATTTAAAAGTTCCGAAGCCGCACCAACATAATAGAGATACAGAAACACCGTGGCCCCTTTCTTTGAGATAACTCTGCACTATTGCGAGCTGTAAATGCCACTTCCAGCTTAGCTGTGCAGGAGAAGAACAACAAGAAGAAGAAATATCTCGAAATATGTCCGTTAGGCCCCTTCCCTTGAGATAAATCTGCAAATATCTCGGAAACGAAGCGAGCTATGGCAAAATGTTAAGAGACCTTTTTTGTAGAGAATTAAGTTTCCTACTTTTTATGTTCTATGATATTTTTTGATCAGATGCGTAGTTCTCGAGATATATCAAGATATTTAAAAGTTCCGAAGCCGCACCAACATAATAGAGATACAGAAACACCGTGGCCCCTTTCTTTGAGATAACTCTGCACTATTGCGAGCTGTAAATGCCACTCCCAGCTTAGCTGTGCAGAAGAAGAACAACAAGAAGAAGACATATCTCGAAATATGTCCGTCAGGCCCCTTCCCTTGAGATATATCTGCAAATATCTCGGAAACGAAGCGAGCTATGGCAAAATGTTAAGAGACCTTTTTTGTAGAGAATTATGTTTCCTACAATTTATGTTCTATGATATTTGTTGATCAGAAGCGTAGTTTTCGAGATATATCGAGATATTTAAAAGTTCCGAAGCCGCACCAACATAATAGGGATACAGAAACACCGTGGCCCCTTTCTTTGAGATAACTCTGCACTAGTGCGAGCCGCAAATGCCACTTCCAGCTTAGCTGTGCAGAAGAAGAACAACAAGAAGAAGAAATATCTCGAAATATGTCCGTCAGGCCCCTTCCCTTGAGATAAATCTGCAAATATCTCGGAAACGAAGCGAGCTATGGCAAAATGTTAAGAGACCTTTTTTGTAGAGAATTAAGTTTCCTACTTTTTATGTTCTATGATATTTTTTGATCAGATGCGTAGTTCTCGAGATATATCAAGATATTTAAAAGTTCCGAAGCCGCACCAACATAATAGAGATACAGAAACACCGTGGCCCCTTTCTTTGAGATAACTCTGCAGTATTGCGAGCTGTAAATGCCACTTCCAGCTTAGCTGTGCAGGAGAAGAACAACAAGAAGAAGAAATATCTCGAAATATGTCCGTCAGGCCCCTTCCCTTGAGATATATCTGCAAATATCTCGGAAACGAAGCGAGCTATGGCAAAATGTTAAGAGACCTTTTTTGTAGAGAATTATGTTTCCTACAATTTATGTTGTATTATATTTTTTGATCAGAAGCGTAGTTTTCGAGATATATCGAGATATTTAAAAGTTCCAAAGCCGCACCAACATAATAGAGATACAGAAACACCGTGGCCCCTTTCTTTGAGATAACTCTGCACTATTGCGAGCTGCAAATGCCACTTCCAGCTTAGCTGTGCAGAGGAAGAACAACAAGAAGAAGAAATATCTCGAAATATGTCCGTCAGGCCAGTTCCTTTGAGCTGAATCTGCAAATATCTCGGAAACGAAGCGAGCTATGGCAAAATGTTAAGAGACGTTTTTTGTAGAGAATTATGTTTCCTACAATTTATGTTCTATGATATTTTTTGATCAGAAGCGTAGTTTTCGAGATATATCGAGATATTTAAAAGTTCCGAAGCCGCACCAACATAATAGGGATACAGAAACACCGTGGCCCCTTTCTTTGAGATAACTCTGCACTAGTGCGAGCTGTAAATGCCACTCCCAGCTTAGCTGTGCAGAAGAAGAACAACAAGAAGAAGACATATCTCGAAATATGTCCGTCAGGCCCCTTCCCTTGAGATATATCTGCAAATATCTCGGAAACGAAGCGAGCTATGGCAAAATGTTAAGAGACCTTTTTTGTAGAGAATTATGTTTCCTACAATTTATGTTCTATGATATTTGTTGATCAGAAGCGTAGTTTTCGAGATATATCGAGATATTTAAAAGTTCCGAAGCCGCACCAACATAATAGGGATACAGAAACACCGTGGCCCCTTTCTTTGAGATAACTCTGCACTAGTGCGAGCCGCAAATGCCACTTCCAGCTTAGCTGTGCAGAAGAAGAACAACAAGAAGAAGAAATATCTCGAAATATGTCCGTCAGGCCCCTTCCCTTGAGATAAATCTGCAAATATCTCGGAAACGAAGCGAGCTATGGCAAAATGTTAAGAGACCTTTTTTGTAGAGAATTAAGTTTCCTACTTTTTATGTTCTATGATATTTTTTGATCAGATGCGTAGTTCTCGAGATATATCAAGATATTTAAAAGTTCCGAAGCCGCACCAACATAATAGAGATACAGAAACACCGTGGCCCCTTTCTTTGAGATAACTCTGCAGTATTGCGAGCTGTAAATGCCACTTCCAGCTTAGCTGTGCAGGAGAAGAACAACAAGAAGAAGAAATATCTCGAAATATGTCCGTCAGGCCCCTTCCCTTGAGATATATCTGCAAATATCTCGGAAACGAAGCGAGCTATGGCAAAATGTTAAGAGACCTTTTTTGTAGAGAATTATGTTTCCTACAATTTATGTTGTATTATATTTTTTGATCAGAAGCGTAGTTTTCGAGATATATCGAGATATTTAAAAGTTCCAAAGCCGCACCAACATAATAGAGATACAGAAACACCGTGGCCCCTTTCTTTGAGATAACTCTGCACTATTGCGAGCTGCAAATGCCACTTCCAGCTTAGCTGTGCAGAGGAAGAACAACAAGAAGAAGAAATATCTCGAAATATGTCCGTCAGGCCAGTTCCTTTGAGCTGAATCTGCAAATATCTCGGAAACGAAGCGAGCTATGGCAAAATGTTAAGAGACGTTTTTTGTAGAGAATTATGTTTCCTACAATTTATGTTCTATGATATTTTTTGATCAGAAGCGTAGTTTTCGAGATATATCGAGATATTTAAAAGTTCCGAAGCCGCACCAACATAATAGGGATACAGAAACACCGTGGCCCCTTTCTTTGAGATAACTCTGCACTAGTGCGAGCCGCAAATGCCACTTCCAGCTTAGCTGTGCAGAAGAAGAACAACAAGAAGAAGAAATATCTCGAAATATGTCCGTCAGGCCCCTTCCCTTGAGATAAATCTGCAAATATCTCGGAAACGAAGCGAGCTATGGCAAAATGTTAAGAGACCTTTTTTGTAGAGAATTAAGTTTCCTACTTTTTATGTTCTATGATATTTTTTGATCAGATGCGTAGTTCTCGAGATATATCAAGATATTTAAAAGTTCCGAAGCCGCACCAACATAATAGAGATACAGAAACACCGTGGCCCCTTTCTTTGAGATAACTCTGCACTAGTGCGAGCCGCAAATGCCACTTCCAGCTTAGCTGTGCAGAAGAAGAACAACAAGAAGAAGAAATATCTCGAAATATGTCCGTCAGGCCCCTTCCCTTGAGATAAATCTGCAAATATCTCGGAAACGAAGCGAGCTATGGCAAAATGTTAAGAGACCCTTTTTGTAGAGAATTAAGTTTTCCACTTTTTATGTTCTATGATATTTTTTGATGAGACGCGTAGTTCTCGAGATATATCAAGATATCTAAAAGTTCCGAAGCCGCACCAACATAATAGAGATACAGAAACACCGTGGCCCCTTTCTTTGAGATAACTCTGCACTATTGCGAGCTGCAAATGCCACTTCCAGCTTAGCTGTGCAGAAGAAGAACAACAAGAAGAAGAAATATCTCGAAATATGTCCGTCAGGCCCCTTCCCTTGAGATATATCTGCAAATATCTCGGAAACGAAGCGAGCTATGGCAAAATGTTAAGAGACCTTTTTTGTAGAGAATTATGTTTCCTACAATTTATGTTCTAGGATATTTTTTGATCAGATGCGTAGTTTTCGAGATATATCGAGATATTTAAAAGATCCGAAGCCGCACCAACATAATAGAGATACAGAAACACCGTGGCCCCTTTCTTTGATATAACTCTGCACTAGTGCGAGCCGCAAATGCCGCTTCCAGCTTAGCTGTGCAGAAGAAGAACAACAAGAAGAAGAAATATCTCGAAATATGTCCGTCAGGCCCCTTCCCTCGAGATAAATCTGCAAATATCTCGGAAACGAAGCGAGCTATGGCAAAATGTTAAGAGACCTTTTTTGTAGAGAATTAAGTTTCCTACTTTTTATGTTCTATGATATTTTTTGATCGGATGCGTAGTTCTCGAGATATATCAAGATATTTAAAAGTTCCGAAGCCGCACCAACATAATAGAGATACAGAAACACCGTGGCCCCTTTCTTTGAGATAACTCTGCACTATTGCGAGCTGCAAATGCCTCTTCCAGCTTAGCTGTGCAGAAGAAGAACAACAAGAAGAAGAAATATCTCGAAATATGTCCGTCAGGCCCCTTCCCTTGAGATAAATCTGCAAATATCTCGGAAACGAAGCGAGCTATGGCAAAATGTTAAGAGACCTTATTTGTAGGGAATTAAGTTTCCTACTTTTTATGTTCTATGGTATTTTTTGATCAGATGCGTAGTTCTCGAGATATATCAAGATATTTAAAAGTTCCGAAGCCGCACCAACATAATAGAGATACAGAAACACCGTGGCCCCTTTCTTTGAGATAACTCTGCACTATTGCGAGCTGCAAATGCCACTTCCAGCTTAGCTGTGAAGAAGAAGAACAACAAGAAGAAGAAGTATCTCGAAATATGTCCGTCAGGCCCCTTCCCTTGAGATAAATCTGCAAATATCTCGGAAACGAAGCGAGCTATGGCAAAATGTTAAGAGACCTTTTTTGTAGAGAATTATGTTTCCTACAATTTACGTTCTCTGATATTTTTTGATCAGAAGCGTAGTTTTCGAGATATATCGAGATATTTAAAAGTTCCGAAGCAGCACCAACATAATAGAGATACAGAATCACCGTGGCCCCTTTCTTTGAGATAACTCTGCACTATTGCGAGCTGCAAATGCCACTTCCAGCTTAGCTGTGCAGAAGAAGAACAACAAGAAGAAGAAATATCTCGAAATATGTCCGTCAGGCCCCTTCCCTTGAGATAAATCTGCAAATATCTCGGAAACGAAGCGAGCTATGGCAAAATGTTAAGAGACCTTTTTTGTAGAGAATTATGTTTCCTACAATTTACGTTCTCTGATATTTTTTGATCAGAAGCGTAGTTTTCGAGATATATCGAGATATTTAAAAGTTCCGAAGCAGCACCAACATAATAGAGATACAGAATCACCGTGGCCCCTTTCTTTGAGATAACTCTGCACTATTGCGAGCTGCAAATGCCACTTCCAGCTTAGCTGTGCAGAAGAAGAACAACAAGAAGAAGAAATATCTCGAAATATGTCCGTCAGGCCCCTTCCCTTGAGATAAATCTGCAAATATCTCGGAAACGAAGCGAGCTATGGCAAAATGTTAAGAGACCTTTTTTGTAGAGAATTATGTTTCCTACAATTTACGTTCTCTGATATTTTTTGATCAGAAGCGTAGTTTTCGAGATATATCGAGATATTTAAAAGTTCCGAAGCCGCACCAACATAATAGAGATACAGAAACACCGTGGCCCCTTTCTTTGAGATAACTCTGCACTATTGCGACCTGCAAATGCCACTTCCAGCTTAGCTGTGCAGAAGAGGAACAACAAGAAGAAGAAATATCTCGGAATATGTCCGTCAGGCCCCTTCCCTTGAGCTAAATCTGCAAATATCTCGGAAACGATGCCAGCTATGGGAAAATGTTAAGAGACCTTTTTTGTAGAGAATTAAGTTTCCTACTTTTTATGTTCTATGATATTTTTTGATCAGATGCGTAGTTCTCGAGATATATCAAGATATTTAAAAGCTCCGAAGCCGCACCAACATAATAGAGATACAGAAACACCGTGGCCTCTTTCTTTGAGATAACTCTGCACTATTGCGAGCTGCAAATGCCACTTCCAGCTTAGCTGTGCAGAAGAAGAACAACAAGAAGAAGAAATATCTCGAAATATGTCCGTCAGGCCGCTTCCCTTGAGATAAATCTGCAAATATCTCGGAAACGAAGCGAGCTATGGCAAAATGTTAAGATACCTTTTTTGTAGAGAATTAAGTTTCCTACTTTTTATGTTCTATGATATTTTTCGATCAGAGGCGTAGTTCTCGAGATATATCAAGATATTTAAAAGTTCCGAAGCCCCACCAACATAATAGAGATACAGAAACACCGTGGCCCCTTTCTTTGAGATAACTCTGCACTATTGCGAGCTGCAAATGCCACTTCCAGTTTAGCTGTGCAGAAGAAGAACAACAAGAAGAACAAATATCTCGAAATATGTCCGTCAGGCCAGTTCCTTTGAGCTGAATCTGCAAATATCTCGGAAACGAAGCGAGCTATGGCAAAATGTTAAGAGACGTTTTTTGTAGAGAATTATGTTTCCTACAATTTATGTTCTATGATATTTTTTGATCAGAAGCGTAGTTTTCGAGATATATCGAGATACTTAAAAGTTCCCAAGCCGCACCAACATAATAGAGATACAGAAACACCGTGGCCCCTTTCTTTGAGATAACTCTGCACTATTGCGAGCTGCAAATCCCACTTCCAGCTTAGCTGTGCAGAAGAAGAACAACAAGAAGAAGAAATATCTCGAAATATGTCCGTCAGGCCCCTTCCCTTGAGATAAATCTGCAAATATCTCGGAAACGAAGCGAGCTATGGCAAAATGTTAAGAGACCTTTTTTGTACAGAATTATGTTTCCTACTTTTTATGTTCTATGATATTTTTTGATCAGAAGCGTAGTTTTCGAGATATATCGAGATATTTAAAAGTTCCGAAGCCGCACCAACATAATAGAGATACAGAAACACCGTGGCCCCTTTCTTTGAGATAACTCTGCACTATTGCGAGCTGCAAATGCCACTTCCAGCTTAGCTGTGCAGAAGAAGAACAACAAGAAGAAGAAATATCTGGAAATATGTCCGTCAGGCCCCTTCCCTTGAGATAAATCTGCAAATATCTCGGAAACGAAGCGAGCTACGGCAAAATGTTAAGAGACCTTTTTTGTAGAAAATTAGGATTCCTACTTTTTATGTTCTATGATATTTTTTGACCAGATGCGTAGTTCTTGAGATATATCAAGATATTTAAAAGTTCCGAAGCCGCACTAACATAATAGAGATACAGAAACACCGTGGCCCCTTTCTTTGAGATAACTCTGCACTATTGCGCGCTGCAAATGCGACTTCCAGCTTAGCTGTGCAGAAGAAGAACAACAAGAAGAAGAAATATCTCGAAATATGTCCGTCAGGCCCCTTCCCTTGAGATAAATCTGCAATTATCTCGGAAACGAAGCGAGCTATGGCAAAATGTTAAGAGACCTTTTTTGTAGAGAATTAAGTTTCCTACTTTTTATGTTCTATGATATTTTTTGATCAGATGCGTAGTTCTCGAGATATATCAAGATATTTAAAAGTTCCGAAGCCGCACCAACATAATAGAGATACAGAAACACCGTGGCCCCTTTCTTTGAGATAACTCTGCACTACTGCGAGCTGCAAATGCCACTTCCAGCTTAGCTGTGCAGAAGAAGAACAACAAGAAGAAGAAATATCTCGAAATATGTCCGTCAGGCCCCTTCCCTTGAGATAAATCTGCAAATATCTCGGAAACGAAGCGAGCTATGGCAAAATGTTAAGAGACCTTTTTTGTAGAGAATTATGTTTCCTACAATTTACGTTCTCTGATATTTTTTGATCAGAAGCGTAGTTTTCGAGATATATCGAGATATTTAAAAGTTCCGAAGCCGCACCAACATAATAGAGATACAGAAACACCGTGGCCCCTTTCTTTGAGATAACTCTGCACTATTGCGACCTGCAAATGCCACTTCCAGCTTAGCTGTGCAGAAGAAGAACAACAAGAAGAAGAAATATCTCGAAATATGTCCGTCAGGCCCCTTCCCTTGAGATAAATCTGCAAATATCTCGGAAACGAAGCGAGCTACGGCAAAATGTTAAGCGACCTTTTTTGTAGAAAATTAGGATTCCTACTTTTTGTGTTGTATAATATTTTTTGAACAGATGCGTAGTTCTCGAAATATATCAAGATATTTAAAAGTTCCGAAGCCGCACCAACATAATAGAGATACAGAAACACCGTGGCCCCTTTCTTTGAGATAACTCTGCACTATTGCGCGCTGCAAATGGCACTTCCAGCTTAGCTGTGCAGAAGAAGAACAACAAGAAGAAGAAATATCTCGAAATATGTCCGTCAGGCCCCTTCCCTTGAGATAAATCTGCAAATATCTCGGAAACGAAGCGAGCTATGGCAAAATGTTAAGAGACCTTTTTTGTAGAGAATTAAGTTTCCTACTTTTTATGTTCTATGATATTTTTTGATCAGATGCGTGGTTCTCGAGATATATCAAGATATTTAAAAGTTCCGAAGCGGCACCAACATAATAGAGATACAGAAACACCGTGGCCCCTTTCTTTGAGGTAACTCTGCACTATTGCGAGCTGCAAATGCCACTTCCAGCTTAGCTGTGCAGAAGAAGAACAACAAGAAGAAGAAATATCTCGAAATATGTCCGTCAGGCCCCTTCCCTTGAGATATATCTGCAAATATCTCGGAAACGAAGCGAGCTATGGCAAAATGTTAAGAGACCTTTTTTGTAGAGAATTATGTTTCCTACAATTTATGTTGTATTATATTTTTTGATCAGAAGCGTAGTTTTCGAGATATATCGAGATATTTAAAAGTTCCAAAGCCGCACCAACATAATAGAGATACAGAAACACCGTGGCCCCTTTCTTTGAGATAACTCTGCACTATTGCGAGCTGCAAATGCCACTTCCAGCTTAGCTGTGCAGAGGAAGAACAACAAGAAGAAGAAATATCTCGAAATATGTCCGTCAGGCCAGTTCCTTTGAGCTGAATCTGCAAATATCTCGGAAACGAAGCGAGCTATGGCAAAATGTTAAGAGACGTTTTTTGTAGAGAATTATGTTTCCTACAATTTATGTTCTATGATATTTTTTGATCAGAAGCGTAGTTTTCGAGATATATCGAGATATTTAAAAGTTCCGAAGCCGCACCAACATAATAGGGATACAGAAACACCGTGGCCCCTTTCTTTGAGATAACTCTGCACTAGTGCGAGCCGCAAATGCCACTTCCAGCTTAGCTGTGCAGAAGAAGAACAACAAGAAGAAGAAATATCTCGAAATATGTCCGTCAGGCCCCTTCCCTTGAGATAAATCTGCAAATATCTCGGAAACGAAGCGAGCTATGGCAAAATGTTAAGAGACCTTTTTTGTAGAGAATTAAGTTTCCTACTTTTTATGTTCTATGATATTTTTTGATCAGATGCGTAGTTCTCGAGATATATCAAGATATTTAAAAGTTCCGAAGCCGCACCAACATAATAGAGATACAGAAACACCGTGGCCCCTTTCTTTGAGATAACTCTGCACTAGTGCGAGCCGCAAATGCCACTTCCAGCTTAGCTGTGCAGGAGAAGAACAACAAGAAGAAGAAATATCTCGAAATATGTCCGTCAGGCCCCTTCCCTTGAGATAAATCTGCAAATATCTCGGAAACGAAGCGAGCTATGGCAAAATGTTAAGAGACCCTTTTTGTAGAGAATTAAGTTTCCCACTTTTTATGTTCTATGATATTTTTTGATGAGACGCGTAGTTCTCGAGATATATCAAGATATCTAAAAGTTCCGAAGCCGCACCAACATAATAGAGATACAGAAACACCGTGGCCCCTTTCTTTGAGATAACTCTGCACTATTGCGAGCTGCAAATGCCACTTCCAGCTTAGCTGTGCAGAAGAAGAACAACAAGAAGAAGAAATATCTCGAAATATGTCCGTCAGGCCCCTTCCCTTGAGATATATCTGCAAATATCTCGGAAACGAAGCGAGCTATGGCAAAATGTTAAGAGACCTTTTTTGTAGAGAATTATGTTTCCTACAATTTATGTTCTAGGATATTTTTTGATCAGATGCGTAGTTTTCGAGATATATCGAGATATTTAAAAGATCCGAAGCCGCACCAACATAATAGAGATACAGAAACACCGTGGCCCCTTTCTTTGATATAACTCTGCACTAGTGCGAGCCGCAAATGCCGCTTCCAGCTTAGCTGTGCAGAAGAAGAACAACAAGAAGAAGAAATATCTCGAAATATGTCCGTCAGGCCCCTTCCCTCGAGATAAATCTGCAAATATCTCGGAAACGAAGCGAGCTATGGCAAAATGTTAAGAGACCTTTTTTGTAGAGAATTAAGTTTCCTACTTTTTATGTTCTATGATATTTTTTGATCGGATGCGTAGTTCTCGAGATATATCAAGATATTTAAAAGTTCCGAAGCCGCACCAACATAATAGAGATACAGAAACACCGTGGCCCCTTTCTTTGAGATAACTCTGCACTATTGCGAGCTGCAAATGCCTCTTCCAGCTTAGCTGTGCAGAAGAAGAACAACAAGAAGAAGAAATATCTCGAAATATGTCCGTCAGGCCCCTTCCCTTGAGATAAATCTGCAAATATCTCGGAAACGAAGCGAGCTATGGCAAAATGTTAAGAGACCTTATTTGTAGGGAATTAAGTTTCCTACTTTTTATGTTCTATGGTATTTTTTGATCAGATGCGTAGTTCTCGAGATATATCAAGATATTTAAAAGTTCCGAAGCCGCACCAACATAATAGAGATACAGAAACACCGTGGCCCCTTTCTTTGAGATAACTCTGCACTATTGCGAGCTGCAAATGCCACTTCCAGCTTAGCTGTGAAGAAGAAGAACAACAAGAAGAAGAAGTATCTCGAAATATGTCCGTCAGGCCCCTTCCCTTGAGATAAATCTGCAAATATCTCGGAAACGAAGCGAGCTATGGCAAAATGTTAAGAGACCTTTTTTGTAGAGAATTATGTTTCCTACAATTTACGTTCTCTGATATTTTTTGATCAGAAGCGTAGTTTTCGAGATATATCGAGATATTTAAAAGTTCCGAAGCAGCACCAACATAATAGAGATACAGAATCACCGTGGCCCCTTTCTTTGAGATAACTCTGCACTATTGCGAGCTGCAAATGCCACTTCCAGCTTAGCTGTGCAGAAGAAGAACAACAAGAAGAAGAAATATCTCGAAATATGTCCGTCAGGCCCCTTCCCTTGAGATAAATCTGCAAATATCTCGGAAACGAAGCGAGCTATGGCAAAATGTTAAGAGACCTTTTTTGTAGAGAATTATGTTTCCTACAATTTACGTTCTCTGATATTTTTTGATCAGAAGCGTAGTTTTCGAGATATATCGAGATATTTAAAAGTTCCGAAGCCGCACCAACATAATAGAGATACAGAAACACCGTGGCCCCTTTCTTTGAGATAACTCTGCACTATTGCGACCTGCAAATGCCACTTCCAGCTTAGCTGTGCAGAAGAGGAACAACAAGAAGAAGAAATATCTCGGAATATGTCCGTCAGGCCCCTTCCCTTGAGCTAAATCTGCAAATATCTCGGAAACGATGCCAGCTATGGGAAAATGTTAAGAGACCTTTTTTGTAGAGAATTAAGTTTCCTACTTTTTATGTTCTATGATATTTTTTGATCAGATGCGTAGTTCTCGAGATATATCAAGATATTTAAAAGCTCCGAAGCCGCACCAACATAATAGAGATACAGAAACACCGTGGCCTCTTTCTTTGAGATAACTCTGCACTATTGCGAGCTGCAAATGCCACTTCCAGCTTAGCTGTGCAGAAGAAGAACAACAAGAAGAAGAAATATCTCGAAATATGTCCGTCAGGCCGCTTCCCTTGAGATAAATCTGCAAATATCTCGGAAACGAAGCGAGCTATGGCAAAATGTTAAGATACCTTTTTTGTAGAGAATTAAGTTTCCTACTTTTTATGTTCTATGATATTTTTCGATCAGAGGCGTAGTTCTCGAGATATATCAAGATATTTAAAAGTTCCAAAGCCCCACCAACATAATAGAGATACAGAAACACCGTGGCCCCTTTCTTTGAGATAACTCTGCACTATTGCGAGCTGCAAATGCCACTTCCAGTTTAGCTGTGCAGAAGAAGAACAACAAGAAGAACAAATATCTCGAAATATGTCCGTCAGGCCAGTTCCTTTGAGCTGAATCTGCAAATATCTCGGAAACGAAGCGAGCTATGGCAAAATGTTAAGAGACGTTTTTTGTAGAGAATTATGTTTCCTACAATTTATGTTCTATGATATTTTTTGATCAGAAGCGTAGTTTTCGAGATATATCGAGATACTTAAAAGTTCCCAAGCCGCACCAACATAATAGAGATACAGAAACACCGTGGCCCCTTTCTTTGAGATAACTCTGCACTATTGCGAGCTGCAAATCCCACTTCCAGCTTAGCTGTGCAGAAGAAGAACAACAAGAAGAAGAAATATCTCGAAATATGTCCGTCAGGCCCCTTCCCTTGAGATAAATCTGCAAATATCTCGGAAACGAAGCGAGCTATGGCAAAATGTTAAGAGACCTTTTTTGTACAGAATTATGTTTCCTACTTTTTATGTTCTATGATATTTTTTGATCAGAAGCGTAGTTTTCGAGATATATCGAGATATTTAAAAGTTCCGAAGCCGCACCAACATAATAGAGATACAGAAACACCGTGGCCCCTTTCTTTGAGATAACTCTGCACTATTGCGAGCTGCAAATGCCACTTCCAGCTTAGCTGTGCAGAAGAAGAACAACAAGAAGAAGAAATATCTGGAAATATGTCCGTCAGGCCCCTTCCCTTGAGATAAATCTGCAAATATCTCGGAAACGAAGCGAGCTACGGCAAAATGTTAAGAGACCTTTTTTGTAGAAAATTAGGATTCCTACTTTTTATGTTCTATGATATTTTTTGACCAGATGCGTAGTTCTTGAGATATATCAAGATATTTAAAAGTTCCGAAGCCGCACTAACATAATAGAGATACAGAAACACCGTGGCCCCTTTCTTTGAGATAACTCTGCACTATTGCGCGCTGCAAATGCGACTTCCAGCTTAGCTGTGCAGAAGAAGAACAACAAGAAGAAGAAATATCTCGAAATATGTCCGTCAGGCCCCTTCCCTTGAGATAAATCTGCAATTATCTCGGAAACGAAGCGAGCTATGGCAAAATGTTAAGAGACCTTTTTTGTAGAGAATTAAGTTTCCTACTTTTTATGTTCTATGATATTTTTTGATCAGATGCGTAGTTCTCGAGATATATCAAGATATTTAAAAGTTCCGAAGCCGCACCAACATAATAGAGATACAGAAACACCGTGGCCCCTTTCTTTGAGATAACTCTGCACTACTGCGAGCTGCAAATGCCACTTCCAGCTTAGCTGTGCAGAAGAAGAACAACAAGAAGAAGAAATATCTCGAAATATGTCCGTCAGGCCCCTTCCCTTGAGATAAATCTGCAAATATCTCGGAAACGAAGCGAGCTATGGCAAAATGTTAAGAGACCTTTTTTGTAGAGAATTATGTTTCCTACAATTTACGTTCTCTGATATTTTTTGATCAGAAGCGTAGTTTTCGAGATATATCGAGATATTTAAAAGTTCCGAAGCCGCACCAACATAATAGAGATACAGAAACACCGTGGCCCCTTTCTTTGAGATAACTCTGCACTATTGCGACCTGCAAATGCCACTTCCAGCTTAGCTGTGCAGAAGAAGAACAACAAGAAGAAGAAATATCTCGAAATATGTCCGTCAGGCCCCTTCCCTTGAGATAAATCTGCAAATATCTCGGAAACGAAGCGAGCTACGGCAAAATGTTAAGCGACCTTTTTTGTAGAAAATTAGGATTCCTACTTTTTATGTTGTATAATATTTTTTGAACAGATGCGTAGTTCTCGAAATATATCAAGATATTTAAAAGTTCCGAAGCCGCACCAACATAATAGAGATACAGAAACACCGTGGCCCCTTTCTTTGAGATAACTCTGCACTATTGCGCGCTGCAAATGGCACTTCCAGCTTAGCTGTGCAGAAGAAGAACAACAAGAAGAAGAAATATCTCGAAATATGTCCGTCAGGCCCCTTCCCTTGAGATAAATCTGCAAATATCTCGGAAACGAAGCGAGCTATGGCAAAATGTTAAGAGACCTTTTTTGTAGAGAATTAAGTTTCCTACTTTTTATGTTCTATGATATTTTTTGATCAGATGCGTGGTTCTCGAGATATATCAAGATATTTAAAAGTTCCGAAGCGGCACCAACATAATAGAGATACAGAAACACCGTGGCCCCTTTCTTTGAGGTAACTCTGCACTATTGCGAGCTGCAAATGCCACTTCCAGCTTAGCTGTGCAGAAGAAGAACAACAAGAAGAAGAAATATCTCGAAATATGTCCGTCAGGACCCTTCCCTTGAGATAAATCCTCAAATATCTCGGAAACGAAGCGAGCTATGGCAAAATGTTAAGAGACCTTTTTCGTAGAGAATTAAGTTTCCTACTTTTTATGTTCTATGATATTTTTTGATCAGATGCGTAGTTCTCGAGATATATCAAGATATTTAAAAGTTCCGAAGCCGCACCAACATAATAGAGATACAGAAACACCGTGGCCCCTTTCTTTGAGATAACTCTGCACTACTGCGAGCTGCAAATGCCACTTCCAGCTTAGCTGTGCAGAAGAAGAACAAGAAGAAGAAGAAATATCTCGAAATATGTCCGTCAGGCCCCTTCCCTTGGGATAAATCTGCAAATATCTCGGAAACGAAGCGAGCTATGGCAAAATGTTAAGAGACCTTTTTTGTAGAGAATTAAGTTTCCTACTTTTTATGTTCTATGATATTTCTTGATCAGATGCGTAGTTCTCGAGATATATCCAGATATTTAAAAGTTCCGAAGCGGCACCAACATAATAGAGATACAGAAACACCGTGGCCCCTTTCTTTGAGATAACTCTGCACTATTGCGAGCTGCAAATGCCACTTCCAGCTTAGCTGTGCGGAAGAAGAACAACAAGAAGAAGAAATATCTCGAAATATGTCCGTCAGGCCCCTTCCCTTGAGATAAATCTGCAAATATCTCGGAAACGAAGCGAGCTATGGCAAAATCTTAAGAGACCTTTTTTGTAGAGAATTATGTTTCCTACAATTTACGTTCTCTGATATTTTTTGATCAGAAGCGTAGTTTTCGACATATATCGAGATATTTAAAAGTTCCGAAGCCGCACCAACATAATAGAGATACAGAAACACCGTAGCCCCTTTCTTTGAGATAACTCTGCACTATTGCGACCTGCAAATGCCACTTGCAGCTTAGCTGTGCAGAAGAAGAACAACAAGAAGAAGAAATATCTCGAAATATGTCCGTCAGGCCCCTTCCCTTGAGATAAATCTGCAAATATCTCGGAAACGAAGCGAGCTATTGCAAAATGTTAAGAGACCTTTTTTGTAGAGAATTATGTTTCCTACAATTCATGTTCTCTGATATTTTTTGATCAGAAGCGTAGTTTTCGAGATATATCGAGATATTTAAAAGTTCCGAAGCCGCACCAACATAATAGAGATACAGAAACACCGTGGCCCCTTTCTTTGATATAACTCTGCACTAGTGCGAGCCGCAAATGCCGCTTCCAGCTTAGCTGTGCAGAAGAAGAACAACAAGAAGAAGAAATATCTCGAAATATGTCCGTCAGGCCCCTTCCCTCGAGATAAATCTGCAAATATCTCGGAAACGAAGCGAGCTATAGCAAAATGTTAAGAGACCTTTTTTGTAGAGAATTAAGTTTCCTACTTTTTATGTTCTATGATATTTTTTGATCGGATGCGTAGTTCTCGAGATATATCAAGATATTTAAAAGTTCCGAAGCCGCACCAACATAATAGAGATACAGAAACACCGTGGCCCCTTTCTTTGAGATAACTCTGCACTAGTGCGAGCCGCAAATGCCACTTCCAGCTTAGCTGTGCAGAAGAAGAACAACAAGAAGAAGAAATATCTCGAAATATGTCCGTCAGGCCCCTTCCCTTGAGATAAATCTGCAAATATCTCGGAAACGAAGCGAGCTATGGCAAAATGTTAAGAGACCCTTTTTGTAGAGAATTAAGTTTCCCACTTTTTATGTTCTATGATATTTTTTGATCAGACGCGTAGTTCTCGAGATATATCAAGATATTTAAAAGTTCCGAAGCTGCACCAACATAATAGAGATACAGAAACACCGTGGCCCCTTTCTTTGAGATAACTCTGCACTATTGCGAGCTGCAAATGCCACTTGCAGCTTAGCTGTGCAGAAGAAGAACAACAAGAAGAAGAAATATCTCGAAATATGTCCGTCAGGCCCCTTCCCTTGAGATATATCTGCAAATATCTCGGAAACGAAGCGAGCTATTGCAAAATGTTAAGAGACCTTTTTTGTAGAGAATTATGTTTCCTACAATTTATGCTCTCTGATATTTTTTGATCAGAAGCGTAGTTTTCGAGATATATCGAGATATTTAAAAGTTCCGAAGCCGCACCAACATAATAGAGATACAGAAACACCGTGGCCCCTTTCTTTGAGATGACTCTACACTATTGCGAGCTGGAAATGCCACTTCCAGTTTAGCTGTGCAGAAGAAGAACAACAAGAAGAAGAAATATCTCGAAATATGTCCGTTAGGCCCCTTCCCTTGAGATAATCCTGCAAATATCTCGGAAACGAAGCGAGCTATGGCAAAATGTTAAGAGACCTTTTTTGTAGAGAATTAAGTTTCCTACTTTTCATGTTCTATGATATTTTTTGATCAGATGCGTAGTTCTCGAGATATATCAAGATATTTAAAAGATCCGAAGCCGCACCAACATAATAGAGATACAGAAACACCGTGGCCCCTTTCTTTGAGATAACTGTGCACTAGTGCGAGCCGCAAATGCCACTTCCAGCTTAGCTGTGCAGAAGAAGAACAACAAGAAGAAGAAATATCTCGAAATATGTCCGTCAGGCCCCTTCCCTTGAGATAAATCTGCAAATATCTCGGAAACGAAGCGAGCTATGGCAAAATGTTAAGAGACCCTTTTTGTAGAGAATTAAGTTTCCCACTTTTTATGTTCTATGATATTTTTTGATCAGACGCGTAGTTCTCGAGATATATCAAGATATTTAAAAGTTCCGAAGCCGCACCAACATAATAGAGATACAGAAACACCGTGGCCCCTTTCTTTGAGATAACTCTGCACTATTGCGAGCTGCAAATGCCACTTCCAGCTTAGCTGTGCAGAAGAAGAACAACAAGAAGAAGAAATATCTCGAAATATGTCCGTCAGGCCCCTTCCCTTGAGATATATCTGCAAATATCTCGGAAACGAAGCGAGCTATGGCAAAATGTTAAGCGACCTTTTTTGTAGAGAATTATGTTTCCTACAATTTATGTTCTATGATATTTTTTGATCAGATGCGTAGTTTTCGAGATATATCGAGATATTTAAAAGATCCGAAGCCGCACCAACATAATAGAGATACAGAAACACCGTGGCCCCTTTCTTTGAGATAACTCTGCACTAGTGCGAGCCGCAAATGCCGCTTCCAGCTTAGCTGTGCAGAAGAAGAACAACAAGAAGAAGAAATATCTCGAAATATGTCCGTCAGGCCCCTTCCCTCGAGATAAATCTGCAAATATCTCGGAAACGAAGCGAGCTACCGCAAAATGTTAAGAGACCTTTTTTGTAGAAAATTAGGATTCCTACTTTTTATGTTCTATGATATTTTTTGAACAGATGCGTAGTTCTCGAGATATATCAAGATATTTAAAAGTTCCGAAGCCGCACCAACATAATAGAGATACAGAAACACCGTGGCCCCTTTCTTTGAGATAACTCTGCACTATTGCGAGCTGCAAATGCCACTTCCAGCTTAGCTGTGCAGAAGAAGAACAACAAGAAGAAGAAATATCTCGAAATATGTCCGTCAGGCCCCTTCCCTTGAGATAAATCTGCAAATATCTCGGAAACGAAGCGAGCTATGGCAAAATGTTAAGAGACCTTATTTGTAGAGAATTAAGTTTCCTACTTTTTATGTTCTATGGTATTTTTTGATCAGATGCGTAGTTCTCGAGATCTATCAAGATATTTAAAAGTTCCGAAGCCGCACCAACATAATAGAGATACAGAAACACCGTGGCCCCTTTCTTTGAGATAACTCTGCACTATTGCGAGCTGCAAATGCCACTTCCAGCTTAGCTGTGAAGAAGAAGAACAACAAGAAGAAGAAATATCTCGAAATATGTCCGTCAGGCCCCTTCCCTTGAGATAAATCTGCAAATATCTCGGAAACGAAGCGAGCTATGGCAAAATGTTAAGAGACCTTTTTTGTAGAGAATTATGTTTCCTACAATTTACGTTCTCTGATATTTTTTGATCAGAAGCGTAGTTTTCGAGATATATCGAGATATTTAAAAGTTCCGGAGCAGCACCAACATAATAGAGATACGGAAACACCGTGGCCCCTTTCTTTCGGATAACTCTGCACTATTGCGCGCTGCAAATGCCACTTCCAGCTTAGCTGTGCAGAAGAAGAACAACAACAAGAAGAAATATCTCGAAATATGTCCGTCAGGCCCCTTCCCTTGAGATAAATCTGCAAATATCGCGGAAACGAAGCGAGCTATGGCAAAATGTTAAGAGACCTTTTTTGTAGAGAATTAAGTTTCCTACTTTTTATGTTCTATGATATTTTTTGATCAGATGCGTAGTTCTCGAGATATATCAAGATATTTAAAAGTTCCGAAGCCGCACCAACATAATAGAGATACAGAAACACCGTGGCCCCTTTCTTTGAGGTAACTCTGCACTATTGCGAGCTGCAAATGCCACTTCCAGCTTAGCTGTGCAGAAGAAGAACAACAAGAAGAAGAAATATCTCGAAATATGTCCCTCAGGCCCCTTCCCTCGAGATAAATCTGCAAATATCTCGGAAACCAATCGAGCTATGGCAAAATGTTAAGAGACCTTATTTGTGGAGAATTAAGTTTCCTACTTTTTATGTTCTACGATATTTTTTGATCAGATGCGTAGTTCTCGAGATATATCAAGATATTTAAAAGTTCCAAAGCCGCACCAACATAATAGAGATACAGAAACACCGTGGCCTCTTTCTTTGAGATAACTCTGCACTATTGCGAGCTGCAAATGCCATTTCCAGCTTAGCTGTGCAGAAGAAGAACAACAAGAAGAAGAAATATCTCGAAATATGTCCGTCAGGCCCCTTCCCTTGAGATAAATCTGCAAATATCTCGGAAACGAAGCGAACTATGGCAAAATCTTAAGAGACCTTTTTTGTAGAGAATTATGTTTCCTACAATTTACGTTCTCTGATATTTTTTGATCAGAAGCGTAGTTTTCGAGATATATCGAGATATTTAAAAGTTCCGAAGCCGCACCAACATAATAGAGATACAGAAACACCGTGGCCCCTTTCTTTGAGATAACTCTGCACTATTGCGAGCTGCAAATGCCACTTCCAGCTTAGCTGTGCAGAAGAAGAACAACAAGAAGAAGAAATATCTGGAAATATGTCCGTCAGGCCCCTTCCCTTGAGATAAATCTGCAAATATCTCGGAAACGAAGCGAGCTACGGCAAAATGTTAAGAGACCTTTTTTGTAGAAAATTAGGATTCCTACTTTTTATGTTCTATGATATTTTTTGACCAGATGCGTAGTTCTCGAGATATATCAAGATATTTAAAAGTTCCGAAGCCGCACTAACATAATAGAGATACAGAAACACCGTGGCCCCTTTCTTTGAGATAACTCTGCACTATTGCGCGCTGCAAATGCCACTTCCAGCTTAGCTGTGCAGAAGAAGAACAACAAGAAGAAGAAATATCTCGAAATATGTCCGTCAGGCCCCTTCCCTTGAGATAAATCTGCAAATATCTCGGAAACGAAGCGAGCTATGGCAAAATCTTAAGAGACCTTTTTTGTAGAGAATTATGTTTCCTACAATTTACGTTCTCTGATATTTTTTGATCAGAAGCGTAGGTTTCGAGATATATCGAAATATTTAAAAGTTCCGAAGCAGCACCAACATAATAGAGATACAGAAACACCGTGGCCCCTTTCTTTGAGATAACTCTGCACTATTGCGAGCTGCAAATGCCACTTCCAGCTTAGCTGTGCAGAAGAAGAACAACAAGAAGAAGAAATATCTCGAAATATGTCCGTCAGGCCCCTTCCCTTGAGATAAATCTGCAAATATCTCGGAAACGAAGCGAACTATGGCAAAATCTTAAGAGACCTTTTTTGTAGAGAATTATGTTTCCTACAATTTACGTTCTCTGATATTTTTTGATCAGAAGCGTAGTTTTCGAGATATATCGAGATATTTAAAAGTTCCGAAGCCGCACCAACATAATAGAGATACAGAAACACCGTGGCCCCTTTCTTTGAGATAACTCTGCACGATTGCGACCTGCAAATGCCACTTCCAGCTTAGCTGTGCAGAAGAAGAACAACAAGAAGAAGAAATATCTCGAAATATGTCCGTCAGGCCCCTTCCCTTGAGATAAATCTGCAAATATCTCGGAAACGAAGCGAGCTACGGCAAAATGTTAAGAGACCTTTTTTGTAGAAAATTAGGATTCCTACTTTTTATGTTCTATGATATTTTTTGAACAGATGCGTAGTTCTCGAGATATATCAAGATATTTAAAAGTTCCGAAGCCGCACCAACATAATAGAGATACAGAAACACCGTGGCCCCTTTCTTTGAGATAACTCTGCACTATTGCGCGCTGCAAATGGCACTTCCAGCTTAGCTGTGCAGAAGAAGAACAACAAGAAGAAGAAATATCTCGAAATATGTCCGTCAGGCCCCTTCCCTTGAGATAAATCTGCGAATATCTCGGAAACGAAGCGAGCTATGGCAAAATGTTAAGAGACCTTTTTTGTAGAGAATTAAGTTTCCTACTTTTTATGTTCTATGATATTTTTTGATCAGATGCGTAGTTCTCGAGATATATCAAGATATTTAAAAGTTCCGAAGCGGCACCAACATAATAGAGATACAGAAACACCGTGGCCCCTTTCTTTGAGGTAACTCTGCACTATTGCGAGCTGCAAATGCCACTTCCAGCTTAGCTGTGCAGAAGAAGAACAACAAGAAGAAGAAATATCTCGAAATATGTCCCTCAGGCCCCTTCCCTTGAGATAAATCTGCAAATATCTCGGAAACCAAGCGAGCTATGGCAAAATGTTAAGAGACCTTATTTGTAGAGAATTCAGTTTCCTACTTTTTATGTTCTACGATATTTTTTGATCAGATGCGTAGTTCTCGAGATATATCAAGATATTTAAAAGTTCCGAAGCCGCACCAACATAATAGAGATACAGAAACACCGTGGCCCCTTTCTTTGAGATAACTCTGCACTATTGCGAGCTGCAAATGCCACTTCCAGCTTAGCTGTGCAGAAGAAGAACAACAAGAAGAAGAAATATCTCGAAATATGTCCGTCAGGCCCCTTCCCTTGAGATAAATCTGCAAATATCTCGGAAACGAAGCGAACTATGGCAAAATCTTAAGAGACCTTTTTTGTAGAGAATTATGTTTCCTACAATTTACGTTCTCTGATATTTTTTGATCAGAAGCGTAGTTTTCGAGATATATCGAGATATTTAAAAGTTCCGAAGCCGCACCAACATAATAGAGATACAGAAACACCGTGGCCCCTTTCTTTGAGATAACTCTGCACTATTGCGAGCTGCAAATGCCACTTCCAGCTTAGCTGTGCAGAAGAAGAACAACAAGAAGAAGAAATATCTGGAAATATGTCCGTCAGGCCCATTCCCTTGAGATAAATCTGCAAATATCTCGGAAACGAAGCGAGCTACGGCAAAATGTTAAGAGACCTTTTTTGTAGAAAATTAGGATTCCTACTTTTTATGTTCTATGATATTTTTTGACCAGATGCGTAGTTCTCGAGATATATCAAGATATTTAAAAGTTCCGAAGCCGCACTAACATAATAGAGATACAGAAACACCGTGGCCCCTTTCTTTGAGATAACTCTGCACTATTGCGCGCTGCAAATGCCACTTCCAGCTTAGCTGTGCAGAAGAAGAACAACAAGAAGAAGAAATATCTCGAAATATGTCCGTCAGGCCCCTTCCCTTGAGATAAATCTGCAAATATCTCGGAAACGAAGCGAACTATGGCAAAATCTTAAGAGACCTTTTTTGTAGAGAATTATGTTTCCTACAATTTACGTTCTCTGATATTTTTTGATCAGAAGCGTAGTTTTCGAGATATATCGAGATATTTAAAAGTTCCGAAGCCGCACCAACATAATAGAGATACAGAAACACCGTGGCCCCTTTCTTTGAGATAACTCTGCACGATTGCGACCTGCAAATGCCACTTCCAGCTTAGCTGTGCAGAAGAAGAACAACAAGAAGAAGAAATATCTCGAAATATGTCCGTCAGGCCCCTTCCCTTGAGATAAATCTGCAAATATCTCGGAAACGAAGCGAGCTACGGCAAAATGTTAAGAGACCTTTTTTGTAGAAAATTAGGATTCCTACTTTTTATGTTCTATGATATTTTTTGAACAGATGCGTAGTTCTCGAGATATATCAAGATATTTAAAAGTTCCGAAGCCGCACCAACATAATAGAGATACAGAAACACCGTGGCCCCTTTCTTTGAGATAACTCTGCACTATTGCGCGCTGCAAATGGCACTTCCAGCTTAGCTGTGCAGAAGAAGAACAACAAGAAGAAGAAATATCTCGAAATATGTCCGTCAGGCCCCTTCCCTTGAGATAAATCTGCGAATATCTCGGAAACGAAGCGAGCTATGGCAAAATGTTAAGAGACCTTTTTTGTAGAGAATTAAGTTTCCTACTTTTTATGTTCTATGATATTTTTTGATCAGATGCGTAGTTCTCGAGATATATCAAGATATTTAAAAGTTCCGAAGCGGCACCAACATAATAGAGATACAGAAACACCGTGGCCCCTTTCTTTGAGGTAACTCTGCACTATTGCGAGCTGCAAATGCCACTTCCAGCTTAGCTGTGCAGAAGAAGAACAACAAGAAGAAGAAATATCTCGAAATATGTCCCTCAGGCCCCTTCCCTTGAGATAAATCTGCAAATATCTCGGAAACCAAGCGAGCTATGGCAAAATGTTAAGAGACCTTATTTGTAGAGAATTCAGTTTCCTACTTTTTATGTTCTACGATATTTTTTGATCAGATGCGTAGTTCTCGAGATATATCAAGATATTTAAAAGTTCCGAAGCCGCACCAACATAATAGAGATACAGAAACACCGTGGCCCCTTTCTTTGAGATAACTCTGCACTATTGCGAGCTGCAAATGCCACTTCCAGCTTAGCTGTGCAGAAGAAGAACAACAAGAAGAAGAAATATCTCGAAATATGTCCGTCAGGCCCCTTCCCTTGAGATAAATCTGCAAATATCTCGGAAACGAAGCGAACTATGGCAAAATCTTAAGAGACCTTTTTTGTAGAGAATTATGTTTCCTACAATTTACGTTCTCTGATATTTTTTGATCAGAAGCGTAGTTTTCGAGATATATCGAGATATTTAAAAGTTCCGAAGCCGCACCAACATAATAGAGATACAGAAACACCGTGGCCCCTTTCTTTGAGATAACTCTGCACTATTGCGAGCTGCAAATGCCACTTCCAGCTTAGCTGTGCAGAAGAAGAACAACAAGAAGAAGAAATATCTGGAAATATGTCCGTCAGGCCCATTCCCTTGAGATAAATCTGCAAATATCTCGGAAACGAAGCGAGCTACGGCAAAATGTTAAGAGACCTTTTTTGTAGAAAATTAGGATTCCTACTTTTTATGTTCTATGATATTTTTTGACCAGATGCGTAGTTCTCGAGATATATCAAGATATTTAAAAGTTCCGAAGCCGCACTAACATAATAGAGATACAGAAACACCGTGGCCCCTTTCTTTGAGATAACTCTGCACTATTGCGCGCTGCAAATGCCACTTCCAGCTTAGCTGTGCAGAAGAAGAACAACAAGAAGAAGAAATATCTCGAAATATGTCCGTCAGGCCCCTTCCCTTGAGATAAATCTGCAAATATCTCGGAAACGAAGCGAGCTATGGCAAAATCTTAAGAGACCTTTTTTGTAGAGAATTATGTTTCCTACAATTTACGTTCTCTGATATTTTTTGATCAGAAGCGTAGTTTTCGAGATATATCGAGATATTTAAAAGTTCCGAAGCAGCACCAACATAATAGAGATACAGAAACACCGTGGCCCCTTTCTTTGAGATAACTCTGCACTATTGCGAGCTGCAAATGCCACTTCCAGCTTAGCTGTGCAGAAGAAGAACAACAAGAAGAAGAAATATCTCGAAATATGTCCGTCAGGCCCCTTCCCTTGAGATAAATCTGCAAATATCTCGGAAACCAAGCGAACTATGGCAAAATCTTAAGAGACCTTTTTTGTAGAGAATTATGTTTCCTACAATTTACGTTCTCTGATATTTTTTGATCAGAAGCGTAGTTTTCGAGATATATCGAGATATTTAAAAGTTCCGAAGCCGCACCAACATAATAGAGATACAGAAACACCGTGGCCCCTTTCTTTGAGATAACTCTGCACGATTGCGACCTGCAAATGCCACTTCCAGCTTAGCTGTGCAGAAGAAGAACAACAAGAAGAAGAAATATCTCGAAATATGTCCGTCAGGCCCCTTCCCTTGAGATAAATCTGCAAATATCTCGGAAACGAAGCGAGCTACGGCAAAATGTTAAGAGACCTTTTTTGTAGAAAATTAGGATTCCTACTTTTTATGTTCTATGATATTTTTTGAACAGATGCGTAGTTCTCGAGATATATCAAGATATTTAAAAGTTCCGAAGCCGCACCAACATAATAGAGATACAGAAACACCGTGGCCCCTTTCTTTGAGATAACTCTGCACTATTGCGCGCTGCAAATGGCACTTCCAGCTTAGCTGTGCAGAAGAAGAACAACAAGAAGAAGAAATATCTCGAAATATGTCCGTCAGGCCCCTTCCCTTGAGATAAATCTGCGAATATCTCGGAAACGAAGCGAGCTATGGCAAAATGTTAAGAGACCTTTTTTGTAGAGAATTAAGTTTCCTACTTTTTATGTTCTATGATATTTTTTGATCAGAAGCGTAGTTTTCGAGATATATCGAGATATTTAAAAGTTCCGAAGCCGCACCAACATAATAGAGATACAGAAACACCGTGGCCCCTTTCTTTGAGATAACTCTGCACTATTGCGAGCTGCAAATGCCACTTCCAGCTTAGCTGTGCAGAAGAAGAACAACAAGAAGAAGAAATATCTGGAAATATGTCCGTCAGGCCCATTCCCTTGAGATAAATCTGCAAATATCTCGGAAACGAAGCGAGCTACGGCAAAATGTTAAGAGACCTTTTTTGTAGAAAATTAGGATTCCTACTTTTTATGTTCTATGATATTTTTTGACCAGATGCGTAGTTCTCGAGATATATCAAGATATTTAAAAGTTCCGAAGCCGCACTAACATAATAGAGATACAGAAACACCGTGGCCCCTTTCTTTGAGATAACTCTGCACTATTGCGCGCTGCAAATGCCACTTCCAGCTTAGCTGTGCAGAAGAAGAACAACAAGAAGAAGAAATATCTCGAAATATGTCCGTCAGGCCCCTTCCCTTGAGATAAATCTGCAAATATCTCGGAAACGAAGCGAACTATGGCAAAATCTTAAGAGACCTTTTTTGTAGAGAATTATGTTTCCTACAATTTACGTTCTCTGATATTTTTTGATCAGAAGCGTAGTTTTCGAGATATATCGAGATATTTAAAAGTTCCGAAGCCGCACCAACATAATAGAGATACAGAAACACCGTGGCCCCTTTCTTTGAGATAACTCTGCACTATTGCGAGCTGCAAATGCCACTTCCAGCTTAGCTGTGCAGAAGAAGAACAACAAGAAGAAGAAATATCTGGAAATATGTCCGTCAGGCCCATTCCCTTGAGATAAATCTGCAAATATCTCGGAAACGAAGCGAGCTACGGCAAAATGTTAAGAGACCTTTTTTGTAGAAAATTAGGATTCCTACTTTTTATGTTCTATGATATTTTTTGACCAGATGCGTAGTTCTCGAGATATATCAAGATATTTAAAAGTTCCGAAGCCGCACTAACATAATAGAGATACAGAAACACCGTGGCCCCTTTCTTTGAGATAACTCTGCACTATTGCGCGCTGCAAATGCCACTTCCAGCTTAGCTGTGCAGAAGAAGAACAACAAGAAGAAGAAATATCTCGAAATATGTCCGTCAGGCCCCTTCCCTTGAGATAAATCTGCAAATATCTCGGAAACGAAGCGAGCTATGGCAAAATCTTAAGAGACCTTTTTTGTAGAGAATTATATTTCCTACAATTTACGTTCTCTGATATTTTTTGATCAGAAGCGTAGTTTTCGAGATATATCGAGATATTTAAAAGTTCCGAAGCAGCACCAACATAATAGAGATACAGAAACACCGTGGCCCCTTTCTTTGAGATAACTCTGCACTATTGCGAGCTGCAAATGCCACTTCCAGCTTAGCTGTGCAGAAGAAGAACAACAAGAAGAAGAAATATCTCGAAATATGTCCGTCAGGCCCCTTCCCTTGAGATAAATCTGCAAATATCTCGGAAACCAAGCGAACTATGGCAAAATCTTAAGAGACCTTTTTTGTAGAGAATTATGTTTCCTACAATTTACGTTCTCTGATATTTTTTGATCAGAAGCGTAGTTTTCGAGATATATCGAGATATTTAAAAGTTCCGAAGCCGCACCAACATAATAGAGATACAGAAACACCGTGGCCCCTTTCTTTGAGATAACTCTGCACGATTGCGACCTGCAAATGCCACTTCCAGCTTAGCTGTGCAGAAGAAGAACAACAAGAAGAAGAAATATCTCGAAATATGTCCGTCAGGCCCCTTCCCTTGAGATAAATCTGCAAATATCTCGGAAACGAAGCGAGCTACGGCAAAATGTTAAGAGACCTTTTTTGTAGAAAATTAGGATTCCTACTTTTTATGTTCTATGATATTTTTTGAACAGATGCGTAGTTCTCGAGATATATCAAGATATTTAAAAGTTCCGAAGCCGCACCAACATAATAGAGATACAGAAACACCGTGGCCCCTTTCTTTGAGATAACTCTGCACTATTGCGCGCTGCAAATGGCACTTCCAGCTTAGCTGTGCAGAAGAAGAACAACAAGAAGAAGAAATATCTCGAAATATGTCCGTCAGGCCCCTTCCCTTGAGATAAATCTGCAAATATCTCGGAAACCAAGCGAACTATGGCAAAATCTTAAGAGACCTTTTTTGTAGAGAATTATGTTTCCTACAATTTACGTTCTCTGATATTTTTTGATCAGAAGCGTAGTTTTCGAGATATATCGAGATATTTAAAAGTTCCGAAGCCGCACCAACATAATAGAGATACAGAAACACCGTGGCCCCTTTCTTTGAGATAACTCTGCACGATTGCGACCTGCAAATGCCACTTCCAGCTTAGCTGTGCAGAAGAAGAACAACAAGAAGAAGAAATATCTCGAAATATGTCCGTCAGGCCCCTTCCCTTGAGATAAATCTGCAAATATCTCGGAAACGAAGCGAGCTACGGCAAAATGTTAAGAGACCTTTTTTGTAGAAAATTAGGATTCCTACTTTTTATGTTCTATGATATTTTTTGAACAGATGCGTAGTTCTCGAGATATATCAAGATATTTAAAAGTTCCGAAGCCGCACCAACATAATAGAGATACAGAAACACCGTGGCCCCTTTCTTTGAGATAACTCTGCACTATTGCGCGCTGCAAATGGCACTTCCAGCTTAGCTGTGCAGAAGAAGAACAACAAGAAGAAGAAATATCTCGAAATATGTCCGTCAGGCCCCTTCCCTTGAGATAAATCTGCGAATATCTCGGAAACGAAGCGAGCTATGGCAAAATGTTAAGAGACCTTTTTTGTAGAGAATTAAGTTTCCTACTTTTTATGTTCTATGATATTTTTTCATCAGAAGCGTAGTTTTCGAGATATATCGAGATATTTAAAAGTTCCGAAGCCGCACCAACATAATAGAGATACAGAAACACCGTGGCCCCTTTCTTTGAGATAACTCTGCACTATTGCGAGCTGCAAATGCCACTTCCAGCTTAGCTGTGCAGAAGAAGAACAACAAGAAGAAGAAATATCTGGAAATATGTCCGTCAGGCCCATTCCCTTGAGATAAATCTGCAAATATCTCGGAAACGAAGCGAGCTACGGCAAAATGTTAAGAGACCTTTTTTGTAGAAAATTAGGATTCCTACTTTTTATGTTCTATGATATTTTTTGAACAGATGCGTAGTTCTCGAGATATATCAAGATATTTAAAAGTTCCGAAGCCGCACCAACATAATAGAGATACAGAAACACCGTGGCCCCTTTCTTTGAGATAACTCTGCACTATTGCGCGCTGCAAATGGCACTTCCAGCTTAGCTGTGCAGAAGAAGAACAACAAGAAGAAGAAATATCTCGAAATATGTCCGTCAGGCCCCTTCCCTTGAGATAAATCTGCGAATATCTCGGAAACGAAGCGAGCTATGGCAAAATGTTAAGAGACCTTTTTTGTAGAGAATTAAGTTTCCTACTTTTTATGTTCTATGATATTTTTTGATCAGATGCGTAGTTCTCGAGATATATCAAGATATTTAAAAGTTCCGAAGCGGCACCAACATAATAGAGATACAGAAACACCGTGGCCCCTTTCTTTGAGGTAACTCTGCACTATTGCGAGCTGCAAATGCCACTTCCAGCTTAGCTGTGCAGAAGAAGAACAACAAGAAGAAGAAATATCTCGAAATATGTCCCTCAGGCCCCTTCCCTTGAGATAAATCTGCAAATATCTCGGAAACCAAGCGAGCTATGGCAAAATGTTAAGAGACCTTATTTGTAGAGAATTCAGTTTCCTACTTTTTATGTTCTACGATATTTTTTGATCAGATGCGTAGTTCTCGAGATATATCAAGATATTTAAAAGTTCCGAAGCCGCACCAACATAATAGAGATACAGAAACACCGTGGCCCCTTTCTTTGAGATAACTCTGCACTATTGCGAGCTGCAAATGCCACTTCCAGCTTAGCTGTGCAGAAGAAGAACAACAAGAAGAAGAAATATCTCGAAATATGTCCGTCAGGCCCCTTCCCTTGAGATAAATCTGCAAATATCTCGGAAACGAAGCGAGCTATGGCAAAATCTTAAGAGACCTTTTTTGTAGAGAATTAAGTTTCCTACTTTTTATGTTCTATGATATTTTTTGATCAGATGCGTAGTTCTCGAGATATATCAAGATATTTAAAAGTTCCGAAGCCGCACCAACATAATAGAGATACAGAAACACCGTGGCCCCTTTCTTTGAGATAACTCTGCACTACTGCGAGCTGCAAATGCCACTTCCAGCTTAGCTGTGCAGAAGAAGAACAACAAGAAGAAGAAATATCTCGAAATATGTCCGTCAGGCCCCTTCCCTTGGGATAAATCTGCAAATATCTCGGAAAGGAAGCGAGCTATGGCAAAATGTTAAGAGACCTTTTTTGTAGAGAATTAAGTTTCCTACTTTTTATGTTCTATGATATTTTTTGATCAGATGCGTAGTTCTCGAGATATATCCAGATATTTAAAAGTTCCGAAGCGGCACCAACATAATAGAGATACAGAAACACCGTGGCCCCTTTCTTTGAGGTAACTCTGCACTATTGCGAGCTGCAAATGCCACTTCCAGCTTAGCTGTGCAGAAGAAGAACAACAAGAAGAAGAAATATCTCGAAATATGTCCCTCAGGCCCCTTCCCTTGAGATAAATCTGCAAATATCTCGGAAACCAAGCGAGCTATGGCAAAATGTTAAGAGACCTTATTTGTAGAGAATTAAGTTTCCTACTTTTTATGTTCTACGATATTTTTTGATCAGATGCGTAGTTCTCGAGATATATCAAGATATTTAAAAGTTCCGAAGCCGCACCAACATAATAGAGATACAGAAACACCCTGGCCCCTTTCTTTGAGATAACTCTGCACTATTGCGAGCTGCAAATGCCACTTCCAGCTTAGCTGTGCAGAAGAAGAACAACAAGAAGAAGAAATATCTCGAAATATGTCCGTCAGGCCCCTTCCCTTGAGATAAATCTGCAAATATCTCGGAAACGAAGCGAGCTATGGCAAAATTTTAAGAGACCTTTTTTGTAGAGAATTATGTTTCCTACAATTTACGTTCTCTGATATTTTTTGATCAGAAGCGCAGTTTTCGAGATATATCGAGATATTTAAAAGTTTCGAAGCCGCACCAACATAATAGAGATACAGAAACACCGTAGCCCCTTTCTTTGAGATAACTCTGCACTATTGCGACCTGCAAATGCCACTTCCAGCTTAGCTGTGCAGAAGAAGAACAACAAGAAGAAGAAATATCTCGAAATATGTCCGTCGGCCCCTTCCCTTGAGATAAATCTGCAAATATCTCGGAAACGAAGCGAGCTATGGCAAAATGTTAAGAGACCTTTTTTGTAGAGAATTAAGTTTCCTACTTTTTATGTTCTATGATATTTTTCGATCAGAGGCGTAGTTCTCGAGATATATCAAGATATTTAAAAGTTCCGAAGCCGCACCAACATAATAGAGATACAGAAACACCGTGGCCCCTCTCTTTGAGATAACTCTGCAATATTGCGAGCTGGAAATGCCACTTCCAGTTCAGCTGTGCAGAAGAAGAACAACAAGAAGAAGAAATATCTCGAAATATGTCCGTTTGGCCCCTTCCCTTGAGATAAATCTGCAAATATCTCGGAAACGAAGCGAGCTATGGCAAAATGTTAAGAGACCTTTTTTGTAGAGAATTAAGTTTCCTACTTTATATCTTCTATGATATTTTCTGATCAGATGCGTAGTTCTCGAGATATATCAAGATATTTAAAAGTTCCGAAGCCGCACCAACATAATAGAGATACAGAAACACCGTGGCCCCTCTCTTTGAGATAACTCTGCACAATTGCGAGCTGCAAATGCCACTTCCAGCTTAGCTGTGCAGAAGAGGAACAACAAGAAGAACAAATATCTCGAAATATGTCCGTCAGGCCCCTTCCCTTGAGATAAATCTGCAAATATCTCGGAAACGAAGCGAGCTATGGCAAAATGTTAAGAGACCTTTTTTGTAGAGAATTAAGTTTCCTACTTTTTATCTTCTATGATATTTTCTGATCAGATGCGTAGTTCTCGAGATATATCAAGATATTTAAAAGTTCCGAAGCCGCACCAACATAATAGAGATACAGAAACACCGTGGCCCCTCTCTTTGAGATAACTCTGCACAATTGCGAGCTGCAAATGCCACTTCCAGCTTAGCTGTGCAGAAGAGGAACAACAAGAAGAAGAAATATCTCGAAATATGTCCGTCAGGCCCCTTCCCTTGAGATAAATCTGCAAATATCTCGGAAACGAAGCGAGCTATGGCAAAATGTTAAGAGACCTTTTTTGTAGAGAATTATGTTTCCTACTTTTTATGTTCTATGATATTTTTTGATCAGACGCGTAGTTCTCGAGATATATCAAGATATTTAAAAGTTCCGAAGCCGCACCAACATAATAGAGATACAGAAACACCGTGGCTCCTTTCTTTGAGATAACTCTGCACTATTGCGACCTGGAAATGCCACTTCCAGTTTAGCTGTGCAGAAGAAGAACAACAAGAAGAAGAAATATCTCGAAATATGTCCGTTAGGCCCCTTCCCTTGAGATAAATCTGCAAATATCTCGGAAACGAAGCGAGCTATGGCAAAATGTTAAGAGACCTTTTTTGTAGAGAATTAAGTTTCCTACGTTCTATGTTCTATGATATTTTTTGACCAGATGCGTAGTTCTCGAGATATATCAAGATATTTAAAAGTTCCGAAGCCGCACCAACATAATAGAGATACAGAAACACCGTGGCCCCTTTCTTTGAGATAACTCTGCACTATTGCGAGCTGCAAATGCCACTTCCAGCTTAGCTGTGCAGAAGAAGAACAACAAGAAGAAGAAATATCTCGAAATATGTCCGTCAGGCCCCTTCCCTTGAGATAAATCTGCAAATATCTCGGAAACGAAGGGAGCTATGGCAAAATGATAAGAGACCTTTTTTGTAGAGAATTAAGTTTCCTACTTTTTATGTTCTATGATATTTTTTGATCAGACGCGTAGTTCTCGAGATATATCAAGATATTTAAAAGTTCCGAAGCCGCACCAACATAATAGAGATACAGAAACACCGTGGCTCCTTTCTTTGAGATAACTCTGCACTATTGCGACCTGGAAATGCCACTTCCAGTTTAGCTGTGCAGAAGAAGAACAACAAGAAGAAGAAATATCTCGAAATATGTCCGTTAGGCCCCTTCCCTTGAGATAAATATGCAAATATCTCGGAAACGAAGCGAGCTATGGCAAAATGTTAAGACACCTTTTTTGTAGAGAATTAAGTTTCCTACGTTTTATGTTCTATGATATTTTTTGATCAGATGCGTAGTTCTCGAGATATATCAAGATATTTAAAAGTTCCGAAGCCGCACCAACATAATAGAGATACAGAAACACCGTGGCCCCTTTCTTTGAGTTAACTCTGCACTATTGCGAGCTGGAAATGCCAGTTCCAGCTTAGCTGTGCAGAAGAAGAACAACAAGAAGAAGAAATATCTCGAAATATGTCCGTTAGGCCCCTTCCCTTGAGATAAATCTGCAAATATCTCGGAAACGAAGCGAGGTATGGCAAAATGTTAAGAGACCTTTTTTGTAGAGAATTAAGTTTCCTACGTTTTATGTTCTATGATATTTTTTGATCAGATGCGTAGTTCTCGAGATATATCAAGATATTTAAAAGTTCCGAAGCCGCACCAACATAATAGAGATACAGAAACACCGTGGCCCCTTTCTTTGAGATAACTCTGCACTATTGCGAGCTGCAAATGCCACTTCCAGCTTCGCTGTGCAGAAGAAGAACAACAAGAAGAAGAAATATCTCGAAATATGTCCGTCAGGCCCCTTCCCTTGAGATAAATCTGCAAATATCTCGGAAACGAAGAGAGCTATGGCAAAATGATAAGAGACCTTTTTTGTAGAGAATTAAGTGTCCTACTTTTTATGTTCTATGATATTTTTTGATCAGATGCGTAGTTCTCGAGATATATCAAGATATTTAAAAGTTCCGAAGCCGCACCAACATAATAGAGATACAGAAACACCGTGGCCCCTTTCTTTGAGATAACTCTGCACTATTGCGAGCTGCAAATGCCACTTCCAGCTTAGCTGTGCAGAGGAAGAACAACAAGAAGAAGAAATATCTCGAAATATGTCCGTCAGGCCAGTTCCTTTGAGCTGGTTCTGCAAATATCTCGGAAACGAAGCGAGCTATGGCAAAATGTTAAGAGACGTTTTTTGTAGAGAATTATGTTTCCTACAATTTATGTTCTATGATATTTTTTGATCAGAAGCGTAGTTTTCGAGATATATCGAGATATTTAAAAGTTCCGAAGCCGCACCAACATAATAGAGATACAGAAACACCGTGGCCCCTTTCTTTGAGATAACTCTGCACTAGTGCGAGCCGCAAATGCCACTTCCAGCTTAGCTGTGCAGAAGAAGAACAACAAGAAGAAGAAATATCTCGAAATATGTCCGTCAGGCCCCTTACCTTGAGATAAATCTGCAAATATCTCGGAAACCAAGCGAGCTATGGCAAAATGTTAAGAGACCTTTTTTGTAGAGAATTAAGTTTCCTACTTTTTATCTTCTCTGATATTTTCTGATCAGATGCGTAGTTCTCGAGATATATCAAGATATTTAAAAGTTCCGAAGCCGCACCAACATAATAGAGATACAGAAACACCGTGGCTCCTTTCTTTGAGATAACTCTGCACTATTGCGACCTGGAAATGCCACTTCCAGTTTAGCTGTGCAGAAGAAGAACAACAAGAAGAAGAAATATCTCGAAATATGTCCGTTAGGCCCCTTCCCTTGAGATAAATCTGCAAATATCTCGGAAACGAAGCGAGCTATGGCAAAATGTTAAGAGACCTTTTTTCTAGAGAATTAAGTTTCCTACGTTTTATGTTCTATGATATTTTTTGATCAGATGCGTAGTTCTCGAGATATATCAAGATATTTAAAAGTTCCGAAGCCGCACCAACATAATAGAGATACAGAAACACCGTGGCCCCTTTCTTTGAGATAACTCTGCACTATTGCGAGCTGCAAATGCCACTTCCAGCATAGCTGTGCAGAAGAAGAACAACAAGAAGAAGAAATATCTCGAAATATGTCCGTTAGGCCCCTTCCCTTGAGATAAATCTGCAAATATCTCGGAAACGAAGCGAGCTATGGCAAAATGTTAAGAGACCTTTTTTGTAGAGAATTAAGTTTCCTACGTTTTACGTTCTATGATATTTTTTGATCAGATGCGTAGTTCTCGAGATATATCAAGATATTTAAAAGTTCCGAAGCCGCACCAACATAATAGAGATACAGAAACACCGTGGCCCCTTTCTTTGAGATAACTCTGCACTATTGCGAGCTGCAAATGCCACTTCCAGCTTAGCTGTGCAGAAGAAGAACAACAAGAAGAAGAAATATCTCGAAATATGTCCGTCAGGCCCCTTCCCTTGAGATAAATCTGCAAATATCTCGGAAACGAAGAGAGCTATGGCAAAATGATAAGAGACCTTTTTTGTAGAGAATTAAGTGTCCTACTTTTTATGTTCTATGATATTTTTTGATCAGATGCGTAGTTCTCGAGATATATCAAGATATTTAAAAGTTCCGAAGCCGCACCAACATAATAGAGATACAGAAACACCGTGGCCCCTTCCTTTGAGATAACTCTGCACTATTGCGAGCTGCAAATGCCACTTCCAGCTTAGCTGTGCAGAGGAAGAACAACAAGAAGAAGAAATATCTCGAAATATGTCCGTCAGGCCAGTTCCTTTGAGCTGAATCTGCAAATATCTCGGAAACGAAGCGAGCTATGGCAAAATGATAAGAGACGTTTTTTGTAGAGAATTATGTTTCCTACAATTTATGTTCTATGATATTTTTTGATCAGAAGCGTAGTTTTCGAGATATATCGAGATATTTAAAAGTTCCGAAGCCGCACCAACATAATAGAGATACAGAAACACCGTGGCCCCTTTCTTTGAGATAACTCTGCACTAGTGCGAGCCGCAAATGCCACTTCCAGCTTAGCTGTGCAGAAGAAGAACAACAAGAAGAAGAAATATCTCGAAATATGTCCGTCAGGCCCCTTACCTTGAGATAAATCTGCAAATATCTCGGAAACGAAGCGAGCTATGGCAAAATGTTAAGAGACCTTTTTTGTAGAGAATTACGTTTCCTACTTTTTATCTTCTCTGATATTTTCTGATCAGATGCGTAGTTCTCGAGATATATCAAGATATTTAAAAGTTCCGAAGCCGCACCAACATAATAGAGATACAGAAACACCGTGGCCCCTCTCTTTGAGATAACTCTGCACAATTGCGAGCTGCAAATGCCACTTCCAGCTTAGCTGTGCAGAAGAGGAACAACAAGAAGAAGAAATATCTCGAAATATGTCCGTCAGGCCCCTTCCCTTGAGATAAATCTGCAAATATCTCGGAAACGAAGCGAGCTATGGCAAAATGTTAAGAGACCTTTTTTGTAGAGAATTATGTTTCCTACTTTTTATGTTCTATGATATTTTTTGATCAGACGCGTAGTTCTCGAGATATATCAAGATATTTAAAAGTTCCGAAGCCGCACCAACATAATAGAGATACAGAAACACCGTGGCTCCTTTCTTTGAGATAACTCTGCACTATTGCGACCTGGAAATGCCACTTCCAGTTTAGCTGTGCAGAAGAAGAACAACAAGAAGAAGAAATATCTCGAAATATGTCCGTTAGGCCCCTTCCCTTGAGATAAATCTGCAAATATCTCGGAAACGAAGCGAGCTATTGCAAAATGTTAAGAGACCTTTTTTGTAGAGAATTGAGTTTCCTACTTTTTATGTTCTATGATATTTTTTGATCAGATGCGTAGTTCTCGAGATATATCAAGATATTTAAAAGTTAAGAAGCCGCACCAACATAATAGAGATACAGAAACACCGTGGCCCCTTTCTTTGAGATAACTCTGCACTATTGCGAGCTGCAAATGCCACTTCCAGCTTAGCTATGCAGAAGAGGAACAACAAGAAGAAGAAATATCTCGGAATATGTCCGTCAGGCCCCTTCCCTTGAGATAAATCTGCAAATATCTCGGAAACGATGCCAGGTATGGGAAAATGTTAAGAGACCTTTTTTGTAGAGAATTATGTTTCCTACTTTTTATGTTCTATGATATTTTTTGATCAGACGCGTAGTTCTCGAGATATATCAAGATATTTAAAAGTTCCGAAGCCGCACCAACATAATAGAGATACAGAAACACCGTGGCTCCTTTCTTTGAGATAACTCTGCACTATTGCGACCTGGAAATGCCACTTCCAGTTTAGCTGTGCAGAAGAAGAACAACAAGAAGAAGAAATATCTCGAAATATGTCCGTCAGGCCCCTTCCCTTGAGATAAATCTGCAAATATCTCGGAAACGAAGAGAGCTATGGCAAAATGATAAGAGACCTTTTTTGTAGAGAATTAAGTGTCCTACTTTTTATGTTCTATGATATTTTTTGATCAGATGCGTAGTTCTCGAGATATATCAAGATATTTAAAAGTTCCGAAGCCGCACCAACATAATAGAGATACAGAAACACCGTGGCCCCTTTCTTTGAGATAACTCTGCACTATTGCGAGCTGCAAATGCCACTTCCAGCTTAGCTGTGCAGAGGAAGAACAACAAGAAGAAGAAATATCTCGAAATATGTCCGTCAGGCCAGTTCCTTTGAGCTGAATCTGCAAATATCTCGGAAACGAAGCGAGCTATGGCAAAATGATAAGAGACGTTTTTTGTAGAGAATTATGTTTCCTACAATTTATGTTCTATGATATTTTTTGATCAGAAGCGTAGTTTTCGAGATACATCGAGATATTTAAAAGTTCCGAAGACGCACCAACATAATAGAGATACAGAAACACCGTGGCCCCTTTCTTTGAGATAACTCTGCACTAGTGCGAGCCGCAAATGCCACTTCCAGCTTAGCTGTGCAGAAGAAGAACAACAAGAAGAAGAAATATCTCGAAATATGTCCGTCAGGCCGCTTACCTTGAGATAAATCTGCAAATATCTCGGAAACGAAGCGAGCTATGGCAAAATGTTAAGAGACCTTTTTTGTAGAGAATTAAGTTTCCTACTTTTTATCTTCTCTGATATTTTCTGATCAGATGCGTAGTTCTCGAGATATATCAAGATATTTAAAAGTTCCGAAGCCGCACCAACATAATAGAGATACAGAAACACCGTGGCCCCTCTCTTTGAGATAACTCTGCACAATTGCGAGCTGCAAATGCCACTTCCAGCTTAGCTGTGCAGAAGAGGAACAACAAGAAGAAGAAATATCTCGAAATATGTCCGTCAGGCCCCTTCCCTTGAGATAAATCTGCAAATATCTCGGAAACGAAGCGAGCTATGGCAAAATGTTAAGAGACCTTTTTTGTAGAGAATTATGTTTCCTACTTTTTATGTTCTATGATATTTTTTGATCAGACGCGTAGTTCTCGAGATATATCAAGATATTTAAAAGTTCCGAAGCCGCACCAACATAATAGAGATACAGAAACACCGTGGCTCCTTTCTTTGAGATAACTCTGCACTATTGCGACCTGGAAATGCCACTTCCAGTTTAGCTGTGCAGAAGAAGAACAACAAGAAGAAGAAATATCTCGAAATATGTCCGTCAGGCCCCTTCCCTTGAGATAAATCTGCAAATATCTCGGAAACGAAGAGAGCTATGGCAAAATGATAAGAGACCTTTTTTGTAGAGAATTAAGTGTCCTACTTTTTATGTTCTATGATATTTTTTGATCAGATGCGTAGTTCTCGAGATATATCAAGATATTTAAAAGTTCCGAAGCCGCACCAACATAATAGAGATACAGAAACACCGTGGCCCCTTTCTTTGAGATAACTCTGCACTATTGCGAGCTGCAAATGCCACTTCCAGCTTAGCTGTGCAGAGGAAGAACAACAAGAAGAAGAAATATCTCGAAATATGTCCGTCAGGCCAGTTCCTTTGAGCTGAATCTGCAAATATCTCGGAAACGAAGCGAGCTATGGCAAAATGATAAGAGACGTTTTTTGTAGAGAATTATGTTTCCTACAATTTATGTTCTATGATATTTTTTGATCAGAAGCGTAGTTTTCGAGATACATCGAGATATTTAAAAGTTCCGAAGACGCACCAACATAATAGAGATACAGAAACACCGTGGCCCCTTTCTTTGAGATAACTCTGCACTAGTGCGAGCCGCAAATGCCACTTCCAGCTTAGCTGTGCAGAAGAAGAACAACAAGAAGAAGAAATATCTCGAAATATGTCCGTCAGGCCGCTTACCTTGAGATAAATCTGCAAATATCTCGGAAACGAAGCGAGCTATGGCAAAATGTTAAGAGACCTTTTTTGTAGAGAATTAAGTTTCCTACTTTTTATCTTCTCTGATATTTTCTGATCAGATGCGTAGTTCTCGAGATATATCAAGATATTTAAAAGTTCCGAAGCCGCACCAACATAATAGAGATACAGAAACACCGTGGCCCCTCTCTTTGAGATAACTCTGCACAATTGCGAGCTGCAAATGCCACTTCCAGCTTAGCTGTGCAGAAGAGGAACAACAAGAAGAAGAAATATCTCGAAATATGTCCGTCAGGCCCCTTCCCTTGAGATAAATCTGCAAATATCTCGGAAACGAAGCGAGCTATGGCAAAATGTTAAGAGACCTTTTTTGTAGAGAATTATGTTTCCTACTTTTTATGTTCTATGATATTTTTTGATCAGACGCGTAGTTCTCGAGATATATCAAGATATTTAAAAGTTCCGAAGCCGCACCAACATAATAGAGATACAGAAACACCGTGGCTCCTTTCTTTGAGATAACTCTGCACTATTGCGACCTGGAAATGCCACTTCCAGTTTAGCTGTGCAGAAGAAGAACAACAAGAAGAAGAAATATCTCGAAATATGTCCGTCAGGCCAGTTCCTTTGAGCTGGTTCTGCAAATATCTCGGAAACGAAGCGAGCTATGGCAAAATGTTAAGAGACGTTTTTTGTAGAGAATTATGTTTCCTACAATTTATGTTCTATGATATTTTTTGATCGGAAGCGTAGTTTTCGAGATATATCGAGATATTTAAAAGTTCCGAAGCCGCACCAACATAATAGAGATACAGAAACACCGTGGCCCCTCTCTTTGAGATAACTCTGCACTAGTGCGAGCCGCAAATGCCACTTCCAGCTTAGCTGTGCAGAAGAAGAACAACAAGAAGAAGAAATATCTCGAAATATGTCCGTCAGGCCGCTTACCTTGAGATAAATCTGCAAATATCTCGGAAACGAAGCGAGCTATGGCAAAATGTTAAGAGACCTTTTTTGTAGAGAATTAAGTTTCCTACTTTTTATCTTCTCTGATATTTTCTGATCAGATGCGTAGTTCTCGAGATATATCAAGATATTTAAAAGTTCCGAAGCCGCACCAACATAATAGAGATACAGAAACACCGTGGCCCCTCTCTTTGAGATAACTCTGCACAATTGCGAGCTGCAAATGCCACTTCCAGCTTAGCTGTGCAGAAGAGGAACAACAAGAAGAAGAAATATCTCGAAATATGTCCGTCAGGCCCCTTCCCTTGAGATAAATCTGCAAATATCTCGGAAACGAAGCGAGCTATGGCAAAATGTTAAGAGACCTTTTTTGTAGAGAATTATGTTTCCTACTTTTTATGTTCTATGATATTTTTTGATCAGACGCGTAGTTCTCGAGATATATCAAGATATTTAAAAGTTCCGAAGCCGCACCAACATAATAGAGATACAGAAACACCGTGGCTCCTTTCTTTGAGATAACTCTGCACTATTGCGACCTGGAAATGCCACTTCCAGTTTAGCTGTGCAGAAGAAGAACAACAAGAAGAAGAAATATCTCGAAATATGTCCGTCAGGCCAGTTCCTTTGAGCTGGTTCTGCAAATATCTCGGAAACGAAGCGAGCTATGGCAAAATGTTAAGAGACGTTTTTTGTAGAGAATTATGTTTCCTACAATTTATGTTCTATGATATTTTTTGATCGGAAGCGTAGTTTTCGAGATATATCGAGATATTTAAAAGTTCCGAAGCCGCACCAACATAATAGAGATACAGAAACACCGTGGCCCCTCTCTTTGAGATAACTCTGCACTAGTGCGAGCCGCAAATGCCACTTCCAGCTTAGCTGTGCAGAAGAAGAACAACAAGAAGAAGAAATATCTCGAAATATGTCCGTCAGGCCGCTTACCTTGAGATAAATCTGCAAATATCTCGGAAACGAAGCGAGCTATGGCAAAATGTTAAGAGACCTTTTTTGTAGAGAATTAAGTTTCCTACTTTTTATCTTCTCTGATATTTTCTGATCAGATGCGTAGTTCTCGAGATATATCAAGATATTTAAAAGTTCCGAAGCCGCACCAACATAATAGAGATACAGAAACACCGTGGCCCCTCTCTTTGAGATAACTCTGCACAATTGCGAGCTGCAAATGCCACTTCCAGCTTAGCTGTGCAGAAGAGGAACAACAAGAAGAAGAAATATCTCGAAATATGTCCGTCAGGCCCCTTCCCTTGAGATAAATCTGCAAATATCTCGGAAACGAAGCGAGCTATGGCAAAATGTTAAGAGACCTTTTTTGTAGAGAATTATGTTTCCTACTTTTTATGTTCTATGATATTTTTTGATCAGACGCGTAGTTCTCGAGATATATCAAGATATTTAAAAGTTCCGAAGCCGCACCAACATAATAGAGATACAGAAACACCGTGGCTCCTTTCTTTGAGATAACTCTGCACTATTGCGACCTGGAAATGCCACTTCCAGTTTAGCTGTGCAGAAGAAGAACAACAAGAAGAAGAAATATCTCGAAATATGTCCGTTAGGCCCCTTCCCTTGAGATAAATCTGCAAATATCTCGGAAACGAAGCGAGCTATTGCAAAATGTTAAGAGACATTTTTTGTAGAGAATTGAGTTTCCTACGTTTTACGTTGTATGATATTTTTTGATCAAATGCGTAGTTCTCGAGATATATCAAGATATTTAAAAGTTCCGAAGCCGCACCAACATAATAGAGATACAGAAACACCGTGGCCCCTCTCTTTGAGATAACTCTGCACAATTGCGAGCTGCAAATGCCACTTCCAGCTTAGCTGTGCAGAAGAAGAACAACAAGAAGAAGAAATATCTCGAAATATGTCCGTTAGGCCCCTTCCCTTGAGATAAATCTGCAAATATCTCGGAAACGAAGCGAGCTATGGCAAAATGTTAAGAGACCTTTTTTGTAGAGAATTAAGTTTCCTACGTTTTATGTTCTATGATATTTTTTGATCAGATGCGTAGTTCTCGAGATATATCAAGATATTTAAAAGTTCCGAAGCCGCACCAACATAATAGAGATACAGAAACACCGTGGCCCCTTTCTTTGAGATAACTCTGCACTATTGCGAGCTGCAAATGCCACTTCCAGCTTAGCTGTGCAGAAGAAGAACAACAAGAAGAAGAAATATCTCGAAATATGTCCGTCAGGCCCCTTCCCTTGAGATAAATCTGCAAATATCTCGGAAACGAAGAGAGCTATGGCAAAATGATAAGAGACCTTTTTTGTAGAGAATTAAGTGTCCTACTTTTTATGTTCTATGATATTTTTTGATCAGATGCGTAGTTCTCGAGATATATCAAGATATTTAAAAGTTCCGAAGCCGCACCAACATAATAGAGATACAGAAACACCGTGGCCCCTTTCTTTGAGATAACTCTGCACTATTGCGAGCTGCAAATGCCACTTCCAGCTTAGCTGTGCAGAGGAAGAACAACAAGAAGAAGAAATATCTCGAAATATGTCCGTCAGGCCAGTTCCTTTGAGCTGAATCTGCAAATATCTCGGAAACGAAGCGAGCTATGGCAAAATGATAAGAGACGTTTTTTGTAGAGAATTATGTTTCCTACAATTTATGTTCTATGATATTTTTTGATCAGAAGCGTAGTTTTCGAGATACATCGAGATATTTAAAAGTTCCGAAGACGCACCAACATAATAGAGATACAGAAACACCGTGGCCCCTTTCTTTGAGATAACTCTGCACTAGTGCGAGCCGCAAATGCCACTTCCAGCTTAGCTGTGCAGAAGAAGAACAACAAGAAGAAGAAATATCTCGAAATATGTCCGTCAGGCCGCTTACCTTGAGATAAATCTGCAAATATCTCGGAAACGAAGCGAGCTATGGCAAAATGTTAAGAGACCTTTTTTGTAGAGAATTAAGTTTCCTACTTTTTATCTTCTCTGATATTTTCTGATCAGATGCGTAGTTCTCGAGATATATCAAGATATTTAAAAGTTCCGAAGCCGCACCAACATAATAGAGATACAGAAACACCGTGGCCCCTCTCTTTGAGATAACTCTGCACTATTGCGAGCTGCAAATGCCACTTCCAGCTTAGCTATGCAGAAGAGGAACAACAAGAAGAAGAAATATCTCGGAATATGTCCGTCAGGCCCCTTCCCTTGAGATAAATCTGCAAATATCTCGGAAACGAAGCGAGCTATGGCAAAATGTTAAGAGACCTTTTCTGTAGAGAATTAAGTTTTCTACTTTTTATGTTCCATGATATTTTTTGATCAGATGCGTAGTTCTCGAGATACATCAAGATATTTAAAAGTTCTGAAGCTGCACCAACATAATAGAGATACAGAAACACCGTGGCCCCTTTCTTTGAGATAACTCTGCACTAGTGCGAGCCGCAAATGCCACTTCCAGCTTAGCTGTGCAGAAGAAGAACAACAAGAAGAAGAAATATCTGGAAATATGTCCGTTAGGCCCCTTCCCTTGAGATAAATCTGCAAATATCTCGGAAACGAAGCGAGCTATGGCAAAATGTTGAGAGACCTTTTTTGTAGAGAATTAAGTTTCCTACTATTTATGTTCTATGATATTTTTGGATCAGATGCGTAGTTCTCGAGATATATCAAGATATTTAAAAGTTCCGAAGCCGCACCAACATAATAGAGATACAGAAACACCGTGGCCCCTTTCTTTGAGATATCTCTGCACTATTGCGAGCTGCAAATGCCACTTCCAGCTTCGCTGCGCAGAAGAAGAACAACAAGAAGAAGAAATATCTCGAAATATGTCCGTCAGGCCCCTTCCCTTGAGATAAATCTGCAAATATCTCGGAAACGAAGCGAGCTATTGCAAAATGTTAAGAGACCTTTTTTGTAGAGAATTAGGTTTCCTACTTTTTATGTTCTATGATATTTTTTGATCAGATGAGTAGTTCTCGAGATATATCGAGATATTTAAAAGTTCCGAAGCCGCACCAACATAATAGAGATACAGAAACACCGTGGCCCCTTTCGTTGAGATAACTCTGCACTATTGCAAGCTGTAAATGCCACTTCCAGTTAAGCTGTGCAGAAGAAGAACAACAAGAAGAAGAAATATCTCGAAATATGTCCGTCAGGCCCCTTCCCTTGAGATATATCTGCAAATATCTCGGAAACGAAGCGAGCTATGGCAAAATGTTAAGAGACCTTTTTTGTAGAGAATTATGTTTCCTACAATTTATGTTCTATGATATTTTTTGTTCAGAAGCGTAGTTTTCGAGATATATCGAGATATTTAAAAGTTCCGAAGCCGCACCAACATAATAGAGATACAGAAACACCGTGGCCCCTTTCGTTGAGATAACTCTGCACTAGTGCGAGCCGCAAATGCCACTTCCAGCTTAGCTGTGCAGAAGAAGAACAACAAGAAGAAGAAATATCTCGAAATATGTCCGTCAGGCCCCTTCCCTTGAGATAAATCTGCAAATATCTCGGAAACGAAGCGAGCTATGGCAAAATGTTAAGAGACCTATTTTGTAGAGAATTAGGTTTCCTACTTTTTATGTTCTATGATATTTTTTGATCAGATGAGTAGTTCTCGAGATATATCAAGATATTTAAAAGTTCCGAAGCCGCACCAACATAATAGAGATACAGAAACACCGTGGCCCCTTTCTTTGAGAGAACTCTGCACTATTGCGAGCTGTAAATGCCACTTCCAGTTAAGCTGTGCAGAAGAAGAACAACAAGAAGAAGAAATATCTCGAAATATGTCCGTCAGGCCCCTTCCCTTGAGATATATCTGCAAATATCTCGGAAACGAAGCGAGCTATGGCAAAATGTTAAGAGACCTTTTTTGTAGAGAATTATGTTTCCTACAATTTATGTTCTATGATATTTTTTGATCAGAAGCGTAGTTTTCGAGATATATCGCGATATTTAAAAGTTCCGAAGCCGCACCAACATAATAGAGATACAGAAACACCGTGGCCCCTTTCGTTGAGATAACTCTGCACTAGTGCGAGCCGCAAATGCCACTTCCAGCTTAGCTGTGCAGAAGAAGAACAACAAGAAGAAGAAATATCTCGAAATATGTCCGTCAGGCCCCTTCCCTTGAGATATATCTGCAAATATCTCGGAAACGAAGCGAGCTATGGCAAAATGTTAAGAGACCTTTTTTGTAGAGAATTATGTTTCCTACAATTTATGTTCTATGATATTTTTTGATCAGAAGCGTAGTTTTCGAGATATATCGAGATATTTAAAAGTTCCGAAGCCGCACCAACATAATAGAGATACAGAAACACCGTGGCACCTTTCTTTGGGATAACTCTGCACTATTGCGAGCTGCAAATGCCACTTCCAGCTTAGCTGTGCAGAAGAAGAACAACAAGAAGAAGAAATATCTCGAAATATGTCCGTCAGGCCCCTTCCCTTGAGATATATCTGCAAATATCTCGGAAACGAAGCGAGCTATGGCAAAATGTTAAGAGACCTTTTTTGTAGAGAATTATGTTTCCTACAATTTATGTTCTATGATATTTTTTGATCAGAAGCGTAGTTTTCGAGATATATCGAGATATTTAAAAGTTCCGAAGCCGCACCAACATAATAGAGATACAGAAACACCGTGGCACCTTTCTTTGGGATAACTCTGCACTATTGCGAGCTGCAAATGCCACTTCCAGCTTAGCTGTGCAGAAGAAGAACAACAAGAAGAAGAAATATCTCGAAATATGTCCGTCAGGCCACTTCCCTTGAGATAAATCTGCAAATATCTCGGAAACGAAGCGAGCTATGGCAAAATGTTAAGAGACCTTTTTTGTAGAGAATTAAGTTTCCTACTTTTTATGTTCGATGATATTTTTTGATCAGATGCGTAGTTCTCGAGATATATCAAGATATTTAAAAGTTCCGAAGCTGCACCAACATAATAGAGGTACAGAAACACCGTGGCCTCTTTCTTTGAGATAACTCTGCACTATTGCGAGCTGCAAATGCCACTTCGAGCTTAGCTGTGCAGAAGAAGAACAACAAGAAGAAGAAATATCTCGAAATATGTCCGTCAGACCCCTTCCCTTGAGATGAATCTGCAAATATCTCGGAAACGAAGCGAGCTATGGCAAAACGTTAAGAGACCTTTTTTGTAGAGAATAATATTTCCTACAATTTACGTTCTATGATATTTTTTGATCAGAAGCGTAGTTTTCGAGATATATCGAGATATTTAAAAGTTCCGAAGCCGCACCAACATAATAGAGATACAGAAACACCGTGGCCCCTTTCTTTGAGATAACTCTGCACTATTGCGACCTGCAAATGCCACTTCCAGCTCAGCTGTGCAGAAGAAGAACAACAAGAAGAAGAAATATCTCGAAATATGTCCGTCAGGCCCCTTCCCTTGAGATAAATCTGCAAATATCTCGGAAACGAAGCGAGCTATGGCAAAATGTTAAGAGACCTTTTTTGTAGAGAATTAAGTTTCCTACTTTTTATGTTCTATGATATTTTTTGATCAGATGCGTAGTTCTCGAGATATATCGAGATATTTAAAAGTTGCGAAGCCGCACCAACATAATAGAGATACAGAAACACCGTGGCCCCTTTCTTTGGGATAACTCTGCACTATTGCGAGCTGCAAATGCCACTTCCAGCTTAGCTGTGCAGAAGAAGAACAACAAGAAGAAGAAATATCTCGAAATATGTCCGTCAGGCCACTTCCCTTGAGATAAATCTGCAAATATCTCGGAAACGAAGCGAGCTATGGCAAAATGTTAAGAGACCTTTTTTGTAGAGAATTAAGTTTCCTACTTTTTATGTTCGATGATATTTTTTGATCAGATGCGTAGTTCTCGAGATATATCAAGATATTTAAAAGTTCCGAAGCTGCACCAACATAATAGAGGTACAGAAACACCGTGGCCACTTCGAGCTTAGCTGTGCAGAAGAAGAACAACAAGAAGAAGAAATATCTCGAAATATGTCCGTCAGACCCCTTCCCTTGAGATGAATCTGCAAATATCTCGGAAACGAAGCGAGCTATGGCAAAACGTTAAGAGACCTTTTTTGTAGAGAATAATATTTCCTACAATTTACGTTCTATGATATTTTTTGATCAGAAGCGTAGTTTTCGAGATATATCGAGATATTTAAAAGTTCCGAAGCCGCACCAACATAATAGAGATACAGAAACACCGTGGCCCCTTTCTTTGAGATAACTCTGCACTATTGCGACCTGCAAATGCCACTTCCAGCTCAGCTGTGCAGAAGAAGAACAACAAGAAGAAGAAATATCTCGAAATATGTCCGTCAGGCCCCTTCCCTTGAGATAAATCTGCAAATATCTCGGAAACGAAGCGAGCTATGGCAAAATGTTAAGAGACCTTTTTTGTAGAGAATTAAGTTTCCTACTTTTTATGTTCTATGATATTTTTTGATCAGATGCGTAGTTCTCAAGATATATCAAGATATTTAAAAGTTCCGAAGCCGCACCAACATAATAGAGATACAGAAACACCGTGGCCCCTTTCTTTGAGATAACTCTGCACTATTGCGAGCTGCAAATGCCACTTCCAGCTTAGCTGTGCAGAGGAAGAACAACAAGAAGAAGAAATATCTCGAAATATGTCCGTCAGGCCAGTTCCTTTGAGCTGAATCTGCAAATATCTCGGAAACGAAGCGAGCTATGGCAAAATGTTAAGAGAGGTTTTTTGTAGAGAATAATGTTTCCTACAATTTATGTTCTATGATATTTTTTGATCAGAAGCGTAGTTTTCGAGATATATCGAGATATTTAAAAGTTCCGAAGACGCACCAACATAATAGAGATACAGAAACACCGTGGCCCCTTTCTTTGAGATAACTGTGCACCAGTGCGAGCCGCAAATGCCACTTCCAGCTTAGCTGTGCAGAAGAAGAACAACAAGAATAAGAAATATCTCGAAATATGTCCGTCAGGCCCCTTCCCTTGAGATATATCTGCAAATATCTCGGAAACGAAGCGAGCTATGGCAAAATGTTAAGAGACCTTTTTGTAGAGAATTATGTTTCCTACTTTTTATATTCTATGATATTTTTTGATCAGACGCGTAGTTCTCGAGATATATCAAGATATTTAAAAGTTCCGAAGCCGCACCAACATAATAGAGATACAGAAACACCGTGGCCCCTTTCTTTGAGATAACTCTGCACTATTGCGAGCTGTAAATGCCACTTCCAGCTTAGCTGTGCAGAAGAAGAACAACAAGAAGAAGAAATATCTCGAAATATGTCCGTCAGGCCCCTTCCCTTGAGATATATCTGCAAATATCTCGGAAACGAAGCGAGCTATGGCAAAATGTTAAGAGACCTTTTTTGTAGAGAATTATGTTTCCTACAATTTATGTTCTATGATATTTTTTGATCAGAAGCGTAGTTTTCGAGATATATCGAGATATTTAAAAGTTCCGAAGCCGCACCAACATAATAGAGATACAGAAGCACCGTGGCCCCTTTCTTTGAGATAACTCTGCACTAGTGCGAGCCGCAAATGCCACTTCCAGCTTAGCTGTGCAGAAGAAGAACAACAAGAAGAAGAAATATCTCGAAATATGTCCGTCAGGCCCCTTCCCTTGACATAAATCTGCAAATATCGCGGAAACGAAGCGAGCTATGGCAAAATGTTAAGAGACCTTTTTTGTAGAGAATTATGTTTCCTACAATTTATGTTCTACGATATTTTTTGATCAGAAGCGTAGTTTTCGAGATATATCGAGATATTTAAAAGTTCCGAAGCCGCACCAACATAATAGAGATACAGAAACACCGTGGCCCCTTTCTTTGAGATAACTCTGCACTAGTGCGAGCTGCAAATGCCACTTCCAGCTTAGCTGTGCAGAAGAAGAACAACAAGAAGAAGAAATATCTCGAAATATGTCCGTCAGACCCCTTCCCTTGAGATAAATCTGCAAATATCTCGGAAACGAAGCGAGCTATGGCAAAATGTTAAGAGACCTTTTTTGTAGAGAATTAAGTTTCCTACTTTTTATGTTCTATGATATTTTTTGATCAGATGCGTAGTTCTCGAGATATATCAAGATATTTAAAAGTTCCGAAGCCGCACCAACATAATAGAGATACAGAAACACCGTGGCCGCTTTCTTTGAGATAACTCTGCACTATTGCGCGCTGCAAATGCCACTTCCAGCTTAGCTGTGCAGAAGAAGAACAACAAGAAGAAGAAATATCTCGAAATATGTCCGTCAGGCCCCTTCCCTTGAGATAAATCTGCAAATATCTCGGAAACGAAGCGAGCTATGGCAAAATGTTAAGAGACCTTTTTTGTAGAGAATTATGTTTCCTACAATTTATGATCTATGATATTTTTTGATCAGAAGCGTAGTTTTCGAGATATATCGAGATATTTAAAAGTTCCGAAGCCGCACCAACATAATAGAGATACAGAAACATCGTGGCCCCTTTCTTTGGGATAACACTGCACTATTGCGAGCTGGAAATGCCACTTCCAGCTTAGCTGTGCAGAAGAAGAACAACAAGAAGAAGAAATATCTCGAAATATGTCCGTCAGGCCACTTCCCTTGAGATAAATCTGCAAATATCTCGGAAACGAAGCGAGCTATGGCAAAATGTTAAGAGACGTTTTTTGTAGAGAATTATGTTTCCTACAATTTATGTTCTATGATATTTTTTGATCAGAAGCGTAGTTTTCGAGATATATCGAGATATTTAAAAGTTCCGAAGACGCACCAACATAATAGAGATACAGAAACACCGTGGCCCCTTTCTTTCAGATAACTGTGCACCAGTGCGAGCCGCAAATGCCACTTCCAGCTTAGCTGTGCAGAAGAAGAACAACAAGAAGAAGAAATATCTCGAAATATGTCCGTCAGGCCCCTTCCCTTGACATAAATCTGCAAATATCGCGGAAACGAAGCGAGCTATGGCAAAATGTTAAGAGACCTTTTTTGTAGAGAATTATGTTTCCTACAATTTATGTTCTACGATATTTTTTGATCAGAAGCGTAGTTTTCGAGATATATCGAGATATTTAAAAGTTCCGAAGCCGCACCAACATAATAGAGATACAGAAACACCGTGGCCCCTTTCTTTGAGATAACTCTGCACTAGTGCGAGCTGCAAATGCCACTTCCAGCTTAGCTGTGCAGAAGAAGAACAACAAGAAGAAGAAATATCTCGAAATATGTCCGTCAGACCCCTTCCCTTGAGATAAATCTGCAAATATCTCGGAAACGAAGCGAGCTATGGCAAAATGTTAAGAGACCTTTTTTGTAGAGAATTAAGTTTCCTACTTTTTATGTTCTATGATATTTTTTGATCAGATGCGTAGTTCTCGAGATATATCAAGATATTTAAAAGTTCCGAAGCCGCACCAACATAATAGAGATACAGAAACACCGTGGCCGCTTTCTTTGAGATAACTCTGCACTATTGCGCGCTGCAAATGCCACTTCCAGCTTAGCTGTGCAGAAGAAGAACAACAAGAAGAAGAAATATCTCGAAATATGTCCGTCAGGCCCCTTCCCTTGAGATAAATCTGCAAATATCTCGGAAACGAAGCGAGCTATGGCAAAATGTTAAGAGACCTTTTTTGTAGAGAATTATGTTTCCTACAATTTATGATCTATGATATTTTTTGATCAGAAGCGTAGTTTTCGAGATATATCGAGATATTTAAAAGTTCCGAAGCCGCACCAACATAATAGAGATACAGAAACATCGTGGCCCCTTTCTTTGGGATAACACTGCACTATTGCGAGCTGGAAATGCCACTTCCAGCTTAGCTGTGCAGAAGAAGAACAACAAGAAGAAGAAATATCTCGAAATATGTCCGTCAGGCCACTTCCCTTGAGATAAATCTGCAAATATCTCGGAAACGAAGCGAGCTATGGCAAAATGTTAAGAGACGTTTTTTGTAGAGAATTATGTTTCCTACAATTTATGTTCTATGATATTTTTTGATCAGAAGCGTAGTTTTCGAGATATATCGAGATATTTAAAAGTTCCGAAGACGCACCAACATAATAGAGATACAGAAACACCGTGGCCCCTTTCTTTCAGATAACTGTGCACCAGTGCGAGCCGCAAATGCCACTTCCAGCTTAGCTGTGCAGAAGAAGAACAACAAGAAGAAGAAATATCTCGAAATATGTCCGTCAGGCCCCTTCCCTTGAGATAAATCTGCAAATATCTCGGAAACGAAGCGAGCTATTGCAAAATGTTAAGAGACCTTTTTTGTAGAGAATTAAGTTTCCTACAATTTATGTTCTATGATATTTTTTGATCAGAAGCGTAGTTTTCGAGATATATCGAGATATTTAAAAGTTCCGAAGCCGCACCAACATAATAGAGATACAGAAACACCGTGGCCCCTTTCTTTGAGATAACTCTGCACTAGTGCGAGCTGCAAATGCCACTTCCAGCTTAGCTGTGCAGAAGAAGAACAACAAGAAGAAGAAATATCTCGAAATATGTCCGTCAGGCCCCTTCCCTTGAGATAAATCTGCAAATATCTCGGAAACGAAGCGAGCTATGGCAAAATGTTAAGAGACCTTTTTTGTAGAGAATTAAGTTTCCTACTTTTTATGTTCTACGATATTTTTTGATCAGAAGCGTAGTTTTCGAGATATATCGAGATATTTAAAAGTTCCGAAGCCGCACCAACATAATAGAGATACAGAAACACCGTGGCCCCTTTCTTTGAGATAACTCTGCACTATTGCGAGCTGCAAATGCCACTTCCAGCTTAGCTGTGCAGAGGAAGAACAACAAGAAGAAGAAATATCTCGAAATATGTCCGTCAGGCCAGTTCCTTTGAGCTGAATCTGCAAATATCTCGGAAACGAAGCGAGCTATGGCAAAATCTTAAGAGACGTTTTTTGTAGAGAATTATGTTTCCTACAATTTATGTTCTATGATATTTTTTGATCAGAAGCGTAGTTTTCGAGATATATCGAGATATTTAAAAGTTCCGAAGACGCACCAACATAATAGAGATACAGAAACACCGTGGCCCCTTTCTTTGAGATAACTGTGCACCAGTGCGAGCCGCAAATGCCACTTCCAGCTTAGCTGTGCAGAAGAAGAACAACAAGAAGAAGAAATATCTCGAAATATGTCCGTCAGGCCCCTTCCCTTGAGATAAATCTGCAAATATCTCGGAAACGAAGCGAGCTATTGCAAAATGTTAAGAGCCCTTTTTTGTAGAGAATTAAGTTTCCTACTTTTTATGTTCTATGATATTTTTTGATCAGATGCGTAGTTCTCGAGATATATCAAGATATTTAAAAGTTCCGAAGCCGCACCAACATAATAGGGATACAGAAACACCGTGGCCCCTTTCTTTGAGATAACTCTGCACTAGTGCGAGCCGCAAATGCCACTTCCAGCTTAGCTGTGCAGAAGAAGAACAACAAGAAGAAGAAATATCTCGAAATATGTCCGTCAGGCCCCTTCCCTTGAGATAAATCTGCAAATATCTCGGAAACGAAGCGAGCTATGGCAAAATGTTAAGAGACCTTTTTTGTAGAGAATTAAGTTTCCTACTTTTTATGTTCTACGATATTTTTTGATCAGAAGCGTAGTTTTCGAGATATATCGAGATATTTAAAAGTTCCGAAGCCGCACCAACATAATTGAGATACAGAAACACCGTGGCCCCTTTCTTTGAGATAACTCTGCACTATTGCGAGCTGCAAATGCCACTTCCAGCTTAGCTGTGCAGAGGAAGAACAACAAGAAGAAGAAATATCTCGAGATATGTCCGTCAGGCCAGTTCCTTTGAGCTGAATCTGCAAATATCTCGGAAACGAAGCGAGCTATGGCAAAATGTTAAGAGACGTTTTTTGTAGAGAATTATGTTTCCTACAATTTATGTTCTATGATATTTTTTGATCAGAAGCGTAGTTTTCGAGATATATCGAGATATTTAAAAGTTCCGAAGACGCACCAACATAATAGAGATACAGAAACACCGTGGCCCCTTTCTTTGAGATAACTGTGCACTAGTGCGAGCCGCAAATGCCACTTCCAGCTTAGCTGTGCAGAAGAAGAACAACAAGAAGAAGAAATATCTCGAAATATGTCCGTCAGGCCCCTTCCCTTGAGATATATTTGCAAATATCTCGGAAACGAAGCGAGCTATGGCAAAATGTTAAGAGACCTTTTTTGTAGAGAATTATGTTTCCTACAATTTATGTTCAATGATATTTTTTGATCAGAAGCGTAGTTTTCGAGATATATCGAGATATTTAAAAGTTCCGCAGCCGCACCAACATAATAGAGATACAGAAACACCGTGGCCCCTTTCTTTGAGATAACTCTGCACTATTGCGACCTGCAAATGCCACTTCCAGCTCAGCTGTGCAGAAGAAGAACAACAAGAAGAAGAAATATCTCGAAATATGTCCGTTAGGCCCCTTCCCTTGAGATAAATCTGCAAATATCTCGGAAACGAAGCGAGCTATGGCAAAATGTTTAGAGACCTTTCTTGTAGAGAATTAAGTTTCCTACTTTTTATGTAGTATGATATTTTTTGATCAGATGCGTAGTTCTCGAGATATATCAAGATATTTAAAAGTTCCGAAGCCGCACCAACATAATAGAGATACAGAAACACCGTGGCCCCTTTCTTTGAGATAACTCTGCACTAGTGCGAGCCGCAAATGCCACTTCCAGCTTAGCTGTGCAGAAGAAGAACAACAAGAAGAAGAAATATCTCGAAATATGTCCGTCAGGCCCCTTCCCTTGAGATAAATATGCAAATATCTCGGAAACGAAGCGAGCTATGGCAAAATGTTAAGAGACCTTTTTTGTAGAGAATTAAGTTTCCTACTTTTTATGTTCTATGATATTTTTTGATCAGATGCGTAGTTCTCGAGATATATCAAGATATTTAAAAGTTCCGAAGCCGCACCAACATAATAGAGATACAGAAACACCGTGGCCCCTTTCTTTGGGATAACTCTGCACTAGTTCGAGCCGCAAATGCCACTTCCAGCTTAGCTGTGCAGAAGAAGAACAACAAGAAGAAGAAATATCTCGAAATATGTCCGTCAGGCCCCTTCCCTTGAGATAAATATGCAAATATCTCGGAAACGAAGCGAGCTATGGCAAAATGTTAAGAGACCTTTTTTGTAGAGAATTAAGTTTCCTACTTTTTATCTTCTATGATATTTTTTGATCAGATGCGTAGTTCTCGAGATATATCAAGATATTTAAAAGTTCCGAAGCCGCACCAACATAATAGAGATACAGAAACACCGTGGCCCCTTTCTTTGAGATAACTCTGCACTATTGCGAGCTGCAAATGCCACTTCCAGCTTAGCTGTGCAGAGGAAGAACAACAAGAAGAAGAAATATCTCGAAATATGTCCGTCAGGCCAGTTCCTTTGAGCTGAATCTGCAAATATCTCGGAAACGAAGCGATCTATGGCAAAATGTTAAGAGACGTTTTTTGTAGAGAATTATGTTTCCTACAATTTATGTTCTATGATATTTTTTGATCAGAAGCGTAGTTTTCGAGATATATCGAGATATTTAAAAGTTCCGAAGCCGCACCAACATAATAGAGATACAGAAACACCGTGGCCCCTTTCTTTGAGATAACTCTGCACTATTGCGAGCTGCAAATGCCACTTCCAGCTCAGCTGTGCAGAAGAAGAACAACAAGAAGAAGAAGTATCTCGAAATACGTCCGTCAGGCCCCTTCCCTTGAGATAAATCTGCAAATATCTCGGAAACGAAGCGAGCTATGGCAAAATGTTAAGAGACCTTTTTTGTAGAGAATTAAGTTTCCTACTTTTTATGTTCTATGATATTTTTTGATCAGATGCGTAGTTCTCGAGATATATCAAGATATTTAAAAGTTCCGAAACGGCACCAACATAATAGAGATACAGAAACACCGTGGCCCCTTTCTTTGATATAACTCTGCACTAGTGAGAGCCGCAAATGCAACTTCCAGCTTAGCTGTGCAGAAGAAGAACAACAAGAAGAAGAAATATCTCGAAATATGTCCGTCAGGCCCCTTCCCTTGAGATAAATCTGCAAATGTCTCGGAAACGAAGCGAGCTATGGCAAAATGTTAAGAGACCTTTTTTGTAGAGAATTAAGTTTCCTACTTTTTATGTTCTATGATATTTTTTGATCAGATGCGTAGTTCTCGAGATATATCAAGATATTTAACAGTTCCGAAGCCGCACCAACATAATAGAGATACAGAAACACCGTGGCCCCTTTCTTTGAGATAACTCTGCACTATTGCGAGCTGCAAATGCCACTTCCAGCTTAGCTGTGCAGAGGAAGAACAACAAGAAGAAGAAATATCTCGAAATATGTCCGTCAGGCCAGTTCCTTTGAGCTGAATCTGCAAATATCTCGGAAACCAAGCGAGCTATGGCAAAATGTTAAGAGACGTTTTTTGTAGAGAATTAAGTTTCCTACTTTTTATGTTCTATGATATTTTTTGATCAGATGCGTAGTTCTCGAGATATATCAAGATATTTAAAAGTTCCGAAACCGCACCAACATAATAGAGATACAGAAACACCGTGGCCCCGTTCTTTGAGATAACTCTGCACTAGTGCGAGCCGCAAATGCCACTTCCAGCTTAGCTGTGCAGAGGAAGAACAACAAGAAGAAGAAATATCTCGAAATATGTCCGTCAGGCCAGTTCCTTTGAGCTGAATCTGCAAATATCTCGGAAACGAAGCGAGCTATGGCAAAATCTTAAGAGACGTTTTTTGTAGAGAATTATGTTTCCTACAATTTATGTTCTATGATATTTTTTGATCAGAAGCGTAGTTTTCGAGATATATCGAGATATTTAAAAGTTCCGAAGACGCACCAACATAATAGAGATACAGAAACACCGTGGCCCCTTTCTTTGAGATAACTGTGCACCAGTGCGAGCCGCAAATGCCACTTCCAGCTTAGCTGTGCAGAAGAAGAACAACAAGAAGAAGAAATATCTCGAAATATGTCCGTCAGGCCCCTTCCCTTGAGATAAATCTGCAAATATCTCGGAAACGAAGCGAGCTATTGCAAAATGTTAAGAGCCCTTTTTTGTAGAGAATTAAGTTTCCTACTTTTTATGTTCTATGATATTTTTTGATCAGATGCGTAGTTCTCGAGATATATCAAGATATTTAAAAGTTCCGAAGCCGCACCAACATAATAGGGATACAGAAACACCGTGGCCCCTTTCTTTGAGATAACTCTGCACTAGTGCGAGCCGCAAATGCCACTTCCAGCTTAGCTGTGCAGAAGAAGAACAACAAGAAGAAGAAATATCTCGAAATATGTCCGTCAGGCCCCTTCCCTTGAGATAAATCTGCAAATATCTCGGAAACGAAGCGAGCTATGGCAAAATGTTAAGAGACCTTTTTTGTAGAGAATTAAGTTTCCTACTTTTTATGTTCTACGATATTTTTTGATCAGAAGCGTAGTTTTCGAGATATATCGAGATATTTAAAAGTTCCGAAGCCGCACCAACATAATTGAGATACAGAAACACCGTGGCCCCTTTCTTTGAGATAACTCTGCACTATTGCGAGCTGCAAATGCCACTTCCAGCTTAGCTGTGCAGAGGAAGAACAACAAGAAGAAGAAATATCTCGAGATATGTCCGTCAGGCCAGTTCCTTTGAGCTGAATCTGCAAATATCTCGGAAACGAAGCGAGCTATGGCAAAATGTTAAGAGACGTTTTTTGTAGAGAATTATGTTTCCTACAATTTATGTTCTATGATATTTTTTGATCAGAAGCGTAGTTTTCGAGATATATCGAGATATTTAAAAGTTCCGAAGACGCACCAACATAATAGAGATACAGAAACACCGTGGCCCCTTTCTTTGAGATAACTGTGCACTAGTGCGAGCCGCAAATGCCACTTCCAGCTTAGCTGTGCAGAAGAAGAACAACAAGAAGAAGAAATATCTCGAAATATGTCCGTCAGGCCCCTTCCCTTGAGATATATTTGCAAATATCTCGGAAACGAAGCGAGCTATGGCAAAATGTTAAGAGACCTTTTTTGTAGAGAATTATGTTTCCTACAATTTATGTTCAATGATATTTTTTGATCAGAAGCGTAGTTTTCGAGATATATCGAGATATTTAAAAGTTCCGCAGCCGCACCAACATAATAGAGATACAGAAACACCGTGGCCCCTTTCTTTGAGATAACTCTGCACTATTGCGACCTGCAAATGCCACTTCCAGCTCAGCTGTGCAGAAGAAGAACAACAAGAAGAAGAAATATCTCGAAATATGTCCGTTAGGCCCCTTCCCTTGAGATAAATCTGCAAATATCTCGGAAACGAAGCGAGCTATGGCAAAATGTTTAGAGACCTTTCTTGTAGAGAATTAAGTTTCCTACTTTTTATGTAGTATGATATTTTTTGATCAGATGCGTAGTTCTCGAGATATATCAAGATATTTAAAAGTTCCGAAGCCGCACCAACATAATAGAGATACAGAAACACCGTGGCCCCTTTCTTTGAGATAACTCTGCACTAGTGCGAGCCGCAAATGCCACTTCCAGCTTAGCTGTGCAGAAGAAGAACAACAAGAAGAAGAAATATCTCGAAATATGTCCGTCAGGCCCCTTCCCTTGAGATAAATATGCAAATATCTCGGAAACGAAGCGAGCTATGGCAAAATGTTAAGACACCTTTTTTGTAGAGAATTAAGTTTCCTACTTTTTATGTTCTATGATATTTTTTGATCAGATGCGTAGTTCTCGAGATATATCAAGATATTTAAAAGTTCCGAAGCCGCACCAACATAATAGAGATACAGAAACACCGTGGCCCCTTTCTTTGGGATAACTCTGCACTAGTTCGAGCCGCAAATGCCACTTCCAGCTTAGCTGTGCAGAAGAAGAACAACAAGAAGAAGAAATATCTCGAAATATGTCCGTCAGGCCCCTTCCCTTGAGATAAATATGCAAATATCTCGGAAACGAAGCGAGCTATGGCAAAATGTTAAGAGACCTTTTTTGTAGAGAATTAAGTTTCCTACTTTTTATCTTCTATGATATTTTTTGATCAGATGCGTAGTTCTCGAGATATATCAAGATATTTAAAAGTTCCGAAGCCGCACCAACATAATAGAGATACAGAAACACCGTGGCCCCTTTCTTTGAGATAACTCTGCACTATTGCGAGCTGCAAATGCCACTTCCAGCTTAGCTGTGCAGAGGAAGAACAACAAGAAGAAGAAATATCTCGAAATATGTCCGTCAGGCCAGTTCCTTTGAGCTGAATCTGCAAATATCTCGGAAACGAAGCGATCTATGGCAAAATGTTAAGAGACGTTTTTTGTAGAGAATTATGTTTCCTACAATTTATGTTCTATGATATTTTTTGATCAGAAGCGTAGTTTTCGAGATATATCGAGATATTTAAAAGTTCCGAAGCCGCACCAACATAATAGAGATACAGAAACACCGTGGCCCCTTTCTTTGAGATAACTCTGCACTATTGCGAGCTGCAAATGCCACTTCCAGCTCAGCTGTGCAGAAGAAGAACAACAAGAAGAAGAAGTATCTCGAAATACGTCCGTCAGGCCCCTTCCCTTGAGATAAATCTGCAAATATCTCGGAAACGAAGCGAGCTATGGCAAAATGTTAAGAGACCTTTTTTGTAGAGAATTAAGTTTCCTACTTTTTATGTTCTATGATATTTTTTGATCAGATGCGTAGTTCTCGAGATATATCAAGATATTTAAAAGTTCCGAAACGGCACCAACATAATAGAGATACAGAAACACCGTGGCCCCTTTCTTTGATATAACTCTGCACTAGTGAGAGCCGCAAATGCAACTTCCAGCTTAGCTGTGCAGAAGAAGAACAACAAGAAGAAGAAATATCTCGAAATATGTCCGTCAGGCCCCTTCCCTTGAGATAAATCTGCAAATGTCTCGGAAACGAAGCGAGCTATGGCAAAATGTTAAGAGACCTTTTTTGTAGAGAATTAAGTTTCCTACTTTTTATGTTCTATGATATTTTTTGATCAGATGCGTAGTTCTCGAGATATATCAAGATATTTAACAGTTCCGAAGCCGCACCAACATAATAGAGATACAGAAACACCGTGGCCCCTTTCTTTGAGATAACTCTGCACTATTGCGAGCTGCAAATGCCACTTCCAGCTTAGCTGTGCAGAGGAAGAACAACAAGAAGAAGAAATATCTCGAAATATGTCCGTCAGGCCAGTTCCTTTGAGCTGAATCTGCAAATATCTCGGAAACCAAGCGAGCTATGGCAAAATGTTAAGAGACGTTTTTTGTAGAGAATTAAGTTTCCTACTTTTTATGTTCTATGATATTTTTTGATCAGATGCGTAGTTCTCGAGATATATCAAGATATTTAAAAGTTCCGAAACCGCACCAACATAATAGAGATACAGAAACACCGTGGCCCCGTTCTTTGAGATAACTCTGCACTAGTGCGAGCCGCAAATGCCACTTCCAGCTTAGCTGTGCAGAAGAAGAACAACAAGAAGAAGAAATATCTCGAAATATGTCCGTCAGGCCCCTTCCCTTGAGATAAATATGCAAATATCTCGGAAACGAAGCGAGCTATGGCAAAATGTTAAGCGACCTTTTTTGTAGAGAATTAAGTTTCCTACTTTTTATGTTCTATGATATTTTTTGATCAGATGCGTAGTTCTCGAGATATATCAAGATATTTAAAAGTTCCGAAGCCGCACCAACATAATAGAGATACAGAAACACCGTGGCCCCTTTCTTTGAGATAACTCTGCACTATTGCGAGCTGCAAATGCCACTTTCAGCTTAGCTGTACAGAAGAAGAACAACAAGAAGAAGAAATATCTCGAAATATGTCCGTCAGGCCACTTCCCTTGAGATAAATCTGCAAATATCTCGGAAACGAAGCGAGCTATGGCAAAATGTTAAGAGACGTTTTTTGTAGAGAATTATGTTTCCTACAATTTATGTTCTATGATATTTTTTGATCAGAAGCGTAGTTTTCGAGATATATCGAGATATTTAAAAGTTCCGAAGCCGCACCAACATAATAGAGATACAGAAACACCGTGGCCCCTTTCTTTGAGATAACTCTGCACTATTGCGAGCTGTAAATGCCACTTCCAGCTTAGCTGTGCAGAAGAAGAACAACAAGAAGAAGAAATATCTCGAAATATGTCCGTCAGGCCCCTTCCCTTGAGATATATCTGCAAATATCTCGGAAACGAAGCGAGCTATGGCAAAATGTTAAGAGACCTTTTTTGTAGAGAATTATGTTTCCTACAATTTATGTTCTATGATATTTTTTGATCAGAAGCGTAGTTTTCGAGATATATCGAGATATTTAAAAGTTCCGAAGCCGCACCAACATAATAGAGATACAGAAACACCGTGGCACCTTTCTTTGGGATAACTCTGCACTATTGCGAGCTGCAAATGCCACTTCCAGCTTAGCTGTGCAGAAGAAGAACAACAAGAAGAAGAAATATCTCGAAATATGTCCGTCAGGCCCCTTCCCTTGAGATAAATCTGCAAATATCTCGGAAACGAAGCGAGCTATGGCAAAATGTTAAGAGACCTTTTTTGTAGAGAATTAAGTTTCCTACTTTTCATGTTCTATGATATTTTTTGATCAGATGCGTAGTTCTCGAGATATATCGAGATATTTAAAAGTTGCGAAGCCGCACCAACATAATAGAGATACAGAAACACCGTGGCCCCTTTCTTTGGGATAACTCTGCACTATTGCGAGCTGCAAATGTCACTTCCAGCTTAGCTGTGCAGAAGAAGAACAACAAGAAGAAGAAATATCTCGAAATATGTCCGTCAGGCCACTTCCCTTGAGATAAATCTGCAAATATCTCGGAAACGAAGCGAGCTATGGCAAAATGTTAAGAGACCTTTTTTGTAGAGAATTAAGTTTCCTACTTTTTATGTTCGATGATATTTTTTGATCAGATGCGTAGTTCTCGAGATATATCAAGATATTTAAAAGTTCCGAAGCTGCACCAACATAATAGAGGTACAGAAACACCGTGGCCACTTCGAGCTTAGCTGTGCAGAAGAAGAACAACAAGAAGAAGAAATATCTCGAAATATGTCCGTCAGACCCCTTCCCTTGAGATGAATCTGCAAATATCTCGGAAACGAAGCGAGCTATGGCAAAACGTTAAGAGACCTTTTTTGTAGAGAATAATATTTCGTACAATTTACGTTCTATGATATTTTTTGATCAGAAGCGTAGTTTTCGAGATATATCGAGATATTTAAAAGTTCCGAAGCCGCACCAACATAATAGAGATACAGAAACACCGTGGCCCCTTTCTTTGAGATAACTCTGCACTATTGCGACCTGCAAATGCCACTTCCAGCTCAGCTGTGCAGAAGAAGAACAACAAGAAGAAGAAATATCTCGAAATATGTCCGTCAGGCCCCTTCCCTTGAGATAAATCTGCAAATATCTCGGAAACGAAGCGAGCTATGGCAAAATGTTAAGAGACCTTTTTTGTAGAGAATTAAGTTTCCTACTTTTTATGTTCTATGATATTTTTTGATCAGATGCGTAGTTCTCGAGATATATCAAGATATTTAAAAGTTCCGAAGCCGCACCAACATAATAGAGATACAGAAACACCGTGGCCCCTTTCTTTGAGATAACTCTGCACTATTGCGAGCTGCAAATGCCACTTCCAGCTTAGCTGTGCAGAGGAAGAACAACAAGAAGAAGAAATATCTCGAAATATGTCCGTCAGGCCAGTTCCTTTGAGCTGAATCTGCAAATATCTCGGAAACGAAGCGAGCTATGGCAAAATGTTAAGAGACGTTTTTTGTAGAGAATAATGTTTCCTACAATTTATGTTCTATGATATTTTTTGATCAGAAGCGTAGTTTTCGAGATATATCGAGATATTTAAAAGTTCCGAAGACGCACCAACATAATAGAGATACAGAAACACCGTGGCCCCTTTCTTTGAGATAACTGTGCACCAGTGCGAGCCGCAAATGCCACTTCCAGCTTAGCTGTGCAGAAGAAGAACAACAAGAATAAGAAATATCTCGAAATATGTCCGTCAGGCCCCTTCCCTTGAGATATATCTGCAAATATCTCGGAAACGAAGCGAGCTATGGCAAAATGTTAAGAGACCTTTTTGTAGAGAATTATGTTTCCTACTTTTTATATTCTATGATATTTTTTGATCAGACGCGTAGTTCTCGAGATATATCAAGATATTTAAAAGTTCCGAAGCCGCACCAACATAATAGAGATACAGAAACACCGTGGCCCCTTTCTTTGAGATAACTCTGCACTATTGCGAGCTGTAAATGCCACTTCCAGCTTAGCTGTGCAGAAGAAGAACAACAAGAAGAAGAAATATCTCGAAATATGTCCGTCAGGCCCCTTCCCTTGAGATATATCTGCAAATATCTCGGAAACGAAGCGAGCTATGGCAAAATGTTAAGAGACCTTTTTTGTAGAGAATTATGTTTCCTACAATTTATGTTCTATGATATTTTTTGATCAGAAGCGTAGTTTTCGAGATATATCGAGATATTTAAAAGTTCCGAAGCCGCACCAACATAATAGAGATACAGAAACACCGTGGCCCCTTTCTTTGAGATAACTCTGCACTAGTGCGAGCCGCAAATGCCACTTCCAGCTTAGCTGTGCAGAAGAAGAACAACAAGAAGAAGAAATATCTCGAAATATGTCCGTCAGGCCCCTTCCCTTGACATAAATCTGCAAATATCGCGGAAACGAAGCGAGCTATGGCAAAATGTTAAGAGACCTTTTTTGTAGAGAATTATGTTTCCTACAATTTATGTTCTACGATATTTTTTGATCAGAAGCGTAGTTTTCGAGATATATCGAGATATTTAAAAGTTCCGAAGCCGCACCAACATAATAGAGATACAGAAACACCGTGGCCCCTTTCTTTGAGATAACTCTGCACTAGTGCGAGCTGCAAATGCCACTTCCAGCTTAGCTGTGCAGAAGAAGAACAACAAGAAGAAGAAATATCTCGAAATATGTCCGTCAGGCCCCTTCCCTTGAGATATATCTGCAAATATCTCGGAAACGAAGCGAGCTATGGCAAAATGTTAAGAGACCTTTTTGTAGAGAATTATGTTTCCTACTTTTTATATTCTATGATATTTTTTGATCAGACGCGTAGTTCTCGAGATATATCAAGATATTTAAAAGTTCCGAAGCCGCACCAACATAATAGAGATACAGAAACACCGTGGCCCCTTTCTTTGAGATAACTCTGCACTAGTGCGAGCCGCAAATGCCACTTCCAGCTTAGCTGTGCAGAAGAAGAACAACAAGAAGAAGAAATATCTCGAAATATGTCCGTCAGGCCCCTTCCCTTGACATAAATCTGCAAATATCGCGGAAACGAAGCGAGCTATGGCAAAATGTTAAGAGACCTTTTTTGTAGAGAATTATGTTTCCTACAATTTATGTTCTACGATATTTTTTGATCAGAAGCGTAGTTTTCGAGATATATCGAGATATTTAAAAGTTCCGAAGCCGCACCAACATAATAGAGATACAGAAACACCGTGGCCCCTTTCTTTGAGATAACTCTGCACTAGTGCGAGCTGCAAATGCCACTTCCAGCTTAGCTGTGCAGAAGAAGAACAACAAGAAGAAGAAATATCTCGAAATATGTCCGTCAGGCCCCTTCCCTTGAGATAAATCTGCAAATATCTCGGAAACGAAGCGAGCTATGGCAAAATGTTAAGAGACCTTTTTTGTAGAGAATTAAGTTTCCTACTTTTTATGTTCTATGATATTTTTTGATCAGATGCGTAGTTCTCGAGATATATCAAGATATTTAAAAGTTCCGAAGCCGCACCAACATAATAGAGATACAGAAACACCGTGGCCGCTTTCTTTGAGATAACTCTGCACTATTGCGCGCTGCAAATGCCACTTCCAGCTTAGCTGTGCAGAAGAAGAACAACAAGAAGAAGAAATATCTCGAAATATGTCCGTCAGGCCCCTTCCCTTGAGATAAATCTGCAAATATCTCGGAAACGAAGCGAGCTATCGCAAAATGTTAAGAGACCTTTTTTGTAGAGAATTATGTTTCCTACAATTTATGTTCTATGATATTTTTTGATCAGAAGCGTAGTTTTCGAGATATATCGAGATATTTAAAAGTTCCGAAGCCGCACCAACATAATAGAGATACAGAAACACCGTGGCCCCTTTCTTTGAGATAACTCTGCACTATTGCGAGCTGCAAATGCCACTTCCAGCTTAGCTGTGCAGAGGAAGAACAACAAGAAGAAGAAATATCTCGAAATATGTCCGTCAGGCCAGTTCCTTTGAGCTGAATCTGCAAATATCTCGGAAACGAAGCGAGCTATGGCAAAATGTTAAGAGACGTTTTTTGTAGAGAATTATATTTCCTACAATTTATGTTCTATGATATTTTTTGATCAGAAGCGTAGTTTTCGAGATATATCGAGATATTTAAAAGTTCCGAAGACGCACCAACATAATAGAGATACAGAAACACCGTGGCCCCTTTCTTTGAGATAACTGTGCACCAGTGCGAGCCGCAAATGCCACTTCCAGCTTAGCTGTGCAGAAGAAGAACAACAAGAAGAAGAAATATCTCGAAATATGTCCGTCAGGCCCCTTCCCTTGAGATAAATCTGCAAATATCTCGGAAACGAAGCGAGCTATTGCAAAATGTTAAGAGACCTTTTTTGTAGAGAATTAAGTTTCCTACTTTTTATGTTCTATGATATTTTTTGATCAGATGCGTAGTTCTCGAGATATATCAAGATATTTAAAAGTTCCGAAGCCGCACCAACATAATAGGGATACAGAAACACCGTGGCCCCTTTCTTTGAGATAACTCTGCACTAGTGCGAGCCGCAAATGCCACTTCCAGCTTAGCTGTGCAGAAGAAGAACAACAAGAAGAAGAAATATCTCGAAATATGTCCGTCAGGCCCCTTCCCTTGAGATAAATCTGCAAATATCTCGGAAACGAAGCGAGCTATGGCAAAATGTTAAGAGACCTTTTTTGTAGAGAATTAAGTTTCCTACTTTTTATGTTCTACGATATTTTTTGATCAGAAGCGTAGTTTTCGAGATATATCGAGATATTTAAAAGTTCCGAAGCCGCACCAACATAATTGAGATACAGAAACACCGTGGCCCCTTTCTTTGAGATAACTCTGCACTATTGCGAGCTGCAAATGCCACTTCCAGCTTAGCTGTGCAGAGGAAGAACAACAAGAAGAAGAAATATCTCGAAATATGTCCGTCAGGCCAGTTCCTTTGAGCTGAATCTGCAAATATCTCGGAAACGAAGCGAGCTATGGCAAAATGTTAAGAGACGTTTTTTGTAGAGAATTATGTTTCCTACAATTTATGTTCTATGATATTTTTTGATCAGAAGCGTAGTTTTCGAGATATATCGAGATATTTAAAAGTTCCGAAGACGCACCAACATAATAGAGATACAGAAACACCGTGGCCCCTTTCTTTGAGATAACTGTGCACTAGTGCGAGCCGCAAATGCCACTTCCAGCTTAGCTGTGCAGAAGAAGAACAACAAGAAGAAGAAATATCTCGAAATATGTCCGTCAGGCCCCTTCCCTTGAGATATATCTGCAAATATCTCGGAAACGAAGCGAGCTATGGCAAAATGTTAAGAGACCTTTTTTGTAGAGAATTATGTTTCCTACAATTTATGTTCAATGATATTTTTTGATCAGAAGCGTAGTTTTCGAGATATATCGAGATATTTAAAAGTTCCGCAGCCGCACCAACATAATAGAGATACAGAAACACCGTGGCCCCTTTCTTTGAGATAACTCTGCACTATTGCGACCTGCAAATGCCACTTCCAGCTCAGCTGTGCAGAAGAAGAACAACAAGAAGAAGAAATATCTCGAAATATGTCCGTTAGGCCCCTTCCCTTGAGATAAATCTGCAAATATCTCGGAAACGAAGCGAGCTATGGCAAAATGTTTAGAGACCTTTCTTGTAGAGAATTAAGTTTCCTACTTTTTATGTAGTATGATATTTTTTGATCAGATGCGTAGTTCTCGAGATATATCAAGATATTTAAAAGTTCCGAAGCCGCACCAACATAATAGAGATACAGAAACACCGTGGCCCCTTTCTTTGAGATAACTCTGCACTAGTGCGAGCCGCAAATGCCACTTCCAGCTTAGCTGTGCAGAAGAAGAACAACAAGAAGAAGAAATATCTCGAAATATGTCCGTCAGGCCCCTTCGCTTGAGATAAATATGCAAATATCTCGGAAACGAAGCGAGCTATGGCAAAATGTTAAGAGACCTTTTTTGTAGAGAATTAAGTTTCCTACTTTTTATGTTCTATGATATTTTTTGATCAGATGCGTAGTTCTCGAGATATATCAAGATATTTAAAAGTTCCGAAGCCGCACCAACATAATAGAGATACAGAAACACCGTGGCCCCTTTCTTTGGGATAACTCTGCACTAGTCCGAGCCGCAAATGCCACTTCCAGCTTAGCTGTGCAGAAGAAGAACAACAAGAAGAAGAAATATCTCGAAATATGTCCGTCAGGCCCCTTCCCTTGAGATAAATATGCAAATATCTCGGAAACGAAGCGAGCTATGGCAAAATGTTAAGAGACCTTTTTTGTAGAGAATTAAGTTTCCTACTTTTTATCTTCTATGATATTTTTTGATCAGATGCGTAGTTCTCGAGATATATCAAGATATTTAAAAGTTCCGAAGCCGCACCAACATAATAGAGATACAGAAACACCGTGGCCCCTTTCTTTGAGATAACTCTGCACTATTGCGAGCTGCAAATGCCACTTCCAGCTTAGCTGTGCAGAGGAAGAACAACAAGAAGAAGAAATATCTCGAAATATGTCCGTCAGGCCAGTTCCTTTGAGCTGAATCTGCAAATATCTCGGAAACGAAGCGATCTATGGCAAAATGTTAAGAGACGTTTTTTGTAGAGAATTATGTTTCCTACAATTTATGTTCTATGATATTTTTTGATCAGAAGCGTAGTTTTCGAGATATATCGAGATATTTAAAAGTTCCGAAGCCGCACCAACATAATAGAGATACAGAAACACCGTGGCCCCTTTCTTTGAGATAACTCTGCACTATTGCGAGCTGCAAATGCCACTTCCAGCTCAGCTGTGCAGAAGAAGAACAACAAGAAGAAGAAGTATCTCGAAATACGTCCGTCAGGCCCCTTCCCTTGAGATAAATCTGCAAATATCTCGGAAACGAAGCGAGCTATGGCAAAATGTTAAGAGACCTTTTTTGTAGAGAATTAAGTTTCCTACTTTTTATGTTCTATGATATTTTTTGATCAGATGCGTAGTTCTCGAGATATATCAAGATATTTAAAAGTTCCGAAACCGCACCAACATAATAGAGATACAGAAACACCGTGGCCCCTTTCTTTGATATAACTCTGCACTAGTGAGAGCCGCAAATGCAACTTCCAGCTTAGCTGTGCAGAAGAAGAACAACAAGAAGAAGAAATATCTCGAAATATGTCCGTCAGGCCCCTTCCCTTGAGATAAATCTGCAAATGTCTCGGAAACGAAGCGAGCTATGGCAAAATGTTAAGAGACCTTTTTTGTAGAGAATTAAGTTTCCTACTTTTTATGTTCTATGATATTTTTTGATCAGATGCGTAGTTCTCGAGATATATCAAGATATTTAACAGTTCCGAAGCCGCACCAACATAATAGAGATACAGAAACACCGTGGCCCCTTTCTTTGAGATAACTCTGCACTATTGCGAGCTGCAAATGCCACTTCCAGCTTAGCTGTGCAGAGGAAGAACAACAAGAAGAAGAAATATCTCGAAATATGTCCGTCAGGCCAGTTCCTTTGAGCTGAATCTGCAAATATCTCGGAAACCAAGCGAGCTATGGCAAAATGTTAAGAGACGTTTTTTGTAGAGAATTAAGTTTCCTACTTTTTATGTTCTATGATATTTTTTGATCAGATGCGTAGTTCTCGAGATATATCAAGATATTTAAAAGTTCCGAAACCGCCCCAACGTAATAGAGATACAGAAACACCGTGGCCCCTTTCTTTGAGATAACTCTGCACTATTGCGAGCTGCAAATGCCACTTCCAGCTTAGCTGTGCAGAGGAAGAACAACAAGAAGAAGAAATATCTCGAAATATGTCCGTCAGGCCCCTTCCCTTGAGATAAATCTGCAAATATCTCGGAAACGAAGCGAGCTATGGCAAAATGTTAAGAGACCTTTTTTGTAGAGAATTAAGTTTCCTACTTTTTATGTTCTACGATATTTTTTGATCAGAAGCGTAGTTTTCGAGATATATCGAGATATTTAAAAGTTCCGAAGCCGCACCAACATAATAGAGATACAGAAACACCGTGGCCCCTTTCTTTGAGATAACTCTGCACTATTGCGAGCTGCAAATGCCACTTCCAGCTTAGCTGTGCAGAGGAAGAACAACAAGAAGAAGAAATATCTCGAAATATGTCCGTCAGGCCAGTTCCTTTGAGCTGAATCTGCAAATATCTCGGAAACGAAGCGAGCTATGGCAAAATGTTAAGAGACGTTTTTTGTAGAGAATTATATTTCCTACAATTTATGTTCTATGATATTTTTTGATCAGAAGCGTAGTTTTCGAGATATATCGAGATATTTAAAAGTTCCGAAGACGCACCAACATAATAGAGATACAGAAACACCGTGGCCCCTTTCTTTGAGATAACTGTGCACCAGTGCGAGCCGCAAATGCCACTTCCAGCTTAGCTGTGCAGAAGAAGAACAACAAGAAGAAGAAATATCTCGAAATATGTCCGTCAGGCCCCTTCCCTTGAGATAAATCTGCAAATATCTCGGAAACGAAGCGAGCTATTGCAAAATGTTAAGAGACCTTTTTTGTAGAGAATTAAGTTTCCTACTTTTTATGTTCTATGATATTTTTTGATCAGATGCGTAGTTCTCGAGATATATCAAGATATTTAAAAGTTCCGAAGCCGCACCAACATAATAGGGATACAGAAACACCGTGGCCCCTTTCTTTGAGATAACTCTGCACTAGTGCGAGCCGCAAATGCCACTTCCAGCTTAGCTGTGCAGAAGAAGAACAACAAGAAGAAGAAATATCTCGAAATATGTCCGTCAGGCCCCTTCCCTTGAGATAAATCTGCAAATATCTCGGAAACGAAGCGAGCTATGGCAAAATGTTAAGAGACCTTTTTTGTAGAGAATTAAGTTTCCTACTTTTTATGTTCTACGATATTTTTTGATCAGAAGCGTAGTTTTCGAGATATATCGAGATATTTAAAAGTTCCGAAGCCGCACCAACATAATTGAGATACAGAAACACCGTGGCCCCTTTCTTTGAGATAACTCTGCACTATTGCGAGCTGCAAATGCCACTTCCAGCTTAGCTGTGCAGAGGAAGAACAACAAGAAGAAGAAATATCTCGAAATATGTCCGTCAGGCCAGTTCCTTTGAGCTGAATCTGCAAATATCTCGGAAACGAAGCGAGCTATGGCAAAATGTTAAGAGACGTTTTTTGTAGAGAATTATGTTTCCTACAATTTATGTTCTATGATATTTTTTGATCAGAAGCGTAGTTTTCGAGATATATCGAGATATTTAAAAGTTCCGAAGACGCACCAACATAATAGAGATACAGAAACACCGTGGCCCCTTTCTTTGAGATAACTGTGCACTAGTGCGAGCCGCAAATGCCACTTCCAGCTTAGCTGTGCAGAAGAAGAACAACAAGAAGAAGAAATATCTCGAAATATGTCCGTCAGGCCCCTTCCCTTGAGATATATCTGCAAATATCTCGGAAACGAAGCGAGCTATGGCAAAATGTTAAGAGACCTTTTTTGTAGAGAATTATGTTTCCTACAATTTATGTTCAATGATATTTTTTGATCAGAAGCGTAGTTTTCGAGATATATCGAGATATTTAAAAGTTCCGCAGCCGCACCAACATAATAGAGATACAGAAACACCGTGGCCCCTTTCTTTGAGATAACTCTGCACTATTGCGACCTGCAAATGCCACTTCCAGCTCAGCTGTGCAGAAGAAGAACAACAAGAAGAAGAAATATCTCGAAATATGTCCGTTAGGCCCCTTCCCTTGAGATAAATCTGCAAATATCTCGGAAACGAAGCGAGCTATGGCAAAATGTTTAGAGACCTTTCTTGTAGAGAATTAAGTTTCCTACTTTTTATGTAGTATGATATTTTTTGATCAGATGCGTAGTTCTCGAGATATATCAAGATATTTAAAAGTTCCGAAGCCGCACCAACATAATAGAGATACAGAAACACCGTGGCCCCTTTCTTTGAGATAACTCTGCACTAGTGCGAGCCGCAAATGCCACTTCCAGCTTAGCTGTGCAGAAGAAGAACAACAAGAAGAAGAAATATCTCGAAATATGTCCGTCAGGCCCCTTCGCTTGAGATAAATATGCAAATATCTCGGAAACGAAGCGAGCTATGGCAAAATGTTAAGAGACCTTTTTTGTAGAGAATTAAGTTTCCTACTTTTTATGTTCTATGATATTTTTTGATCAGATGCGTAGTTCTCGAGATATATCAAGATATTTAAAAGTTCCGAAGCCGCACCAACATAATAGAGATACAGAAACACCGTGGCCCCTTTCTTTGGGATAACTCTGCACTAGTCCGAGCCGCAAATGCCACTTCCAGCTTAGCTGTGCAGAAGAAGAACAACAAGAAGAAGAAATATCTCGAAATATGTCCGTCAGGCCCCTTCCCTTGAGATAAATATGCAAATATCTCGGAAACGAAGCGAGCTATGGCAAAATGTTAAGAGACCTTTTTTGTAGAGAATTAAGTTTCCTACTTTTTATCTTCTATGATATTTTTTGATCAGATGCGTAGTTCTCGAGATATATCAAGATATTTAAAAGTTCCGAAGCCGCACCAACATAATAGAGATACAGAAACACCGTGGCCCCTTTCTTTGAGATAACTCTGCACTATTGCGAGCTGCAAATGCCACTTCCAGCTTAGCTGTGCAGAGGAAGAACAACAAGAAGAAGAAATATCTCGAAATATGTCCGTCAGGCCAGTTCCTTTGAGCTGAATCTGCAAATATCTCGGAAACGAAGCGATCTATGGCAAAATGTTAAGAGACGTTTTTTGTAGAGAATTATGTTTCCTACAATTTATGTTCTATGATATTTTTTGATCAGAAGCGTAGTTTTCGAGATATATCGAGATATTTAAAAGTTCCGAAGCCGCACCAACATAATAGAGATACAGAAACACCGTGGCCCCTTTCTTTGAGATAACTCTGCACTATTGCGAGCTGCAAATGCCACTTCCAGCTCAGCTGTGCAGAAGAAGAACAACAAGAAGAAGAAGTATCTCGAAATACGTCCGTCAGGCCCCTTCCCTTGAGATAAATCTGCAAATATCTCGGAAACGAAGCGAGCTATGGCAAAATGTTAAGAGACCTTTTTTGTAGAGAATTAAGTTTCCTACTTTTTATGTTCTATGATATTTTTTGATCAGATGCGTAGTTCTCGAGATATATCAAGATATTTAAAAGTTCCGAAACCGCACCAACATAATAGAGATACAGAAACACCGTGGCCCCTTTCTTTGATATAACTCTGCACTAGTGAGAGCCGCAAATGCAACTTCCAGCTTAGCTGTGCAGAAGAAGAACAACAAGAAGAAGAAATATCTCGAAATATGTCCGTCAGGCCCCTTCCCTTGAGATAAATCTGCAAATGTCTCGGAAACGAAGCGAGCTATGGCAAAATGTTAAGAGACCTTTTTTGTAGAGAATTAAGTTTCCTACTTTTTATGTTCTATGATATTTTTTGATCAGATGCGTAGTTCTCGAGATATATCAAGATATTTAACAGTTCCGAAGCCGCACCAACATAATAGAGATACAGAAACACCGTGGCCCCTTTCTTTGAGATAACTCTGCACTATTGCGAGCTGCAAATGCCACTTCCAGCTTAGCTGTGCAGAGGAAGAACAACAAGAAGAAGAAATATCTCGAAATATGTCCGTCAGGCCAGTTCCTTTGAGCTGAATCTGCAAATATCTCGGAAACCAAGCGAGCTATGGCAAAATGTTAAGAGACGTTTTTTGTAGAGAATTAAGTTTCCTACTTTTTATGTTCTATGATATTTTTTGATCAGATGCGTAGTTCTCGAGATATATCAAGATATTTAAAAGTTCCGAAACCGCCCCAACGTAATAGAGATACAGAAACACCGTGGCCCCTTTCTTTGAGATAACTCTGCACTATTGCGAGCTGCAAATGCCACTTCCAGCTTAGCTGTGCAGAGGAAGAACAACAAGAAGAAGAAATATCTCGAAATATGTCCGTCAGGCCAGTTCCTTTGAGCTGAATCTGCAAATATCTCGGAAACGAAGCGAGCTATGGCAAAATGTTAAGAGACGTTTTTTGTAGAGAATTATGTTTCCTACAATTTATGTTCTATGATATTTTTTGATCAGAAGCGTAGTTTTCGAGATATATCGAGATATTTAAAAGTTCCGAAGACGCACCAACATAATAGAGATACAGAAACACCGTGGCCCCTTTCTTTGAGATAACTGTGCACTAGTGCGAGCCGCAAATGCAACTTCCAGCTTAGCTGTGCAGAAGAAGAACAACAAGAAGAAGAAATATCTCGAAATATGTCCGTCAGGCCCCTTCCCTTGAGATAAATATGCAAATATCTCGGAAACGAAGCGAGCTATGGCAAAATGTTAAGAGACCCTTTTTGTAGAGAATTATGTTTCCTACAATTTATGTTCTATGATATTTTTTGATCAGATGCGTAGTTCTCGAGATATATCAAGATATTTAAAAGTTCCGAAGCCACACCAACATAATAGAGATACAGAAACACCGTGGCCCCTTTCTTTGAGATAACTCTGCACTAGTGAGAGCCGCAAATGCCACTTCCAGCTTAGCTGTGCAGAAGAAGAACAACAAGAAGAAGAAATATCTCGAAATATGTCCGTCAGGCCCCTTCCCTTGAGATAAATATGCAAATATCTCGGAAACGAAGCGAGCTATGGCAAAATGTTAAGAGACCTTTTTTGTAGAGAATTAAGTTTCCTACTTTTTATGTTCTATGATATTTTTTGATCAGATGCGTAGTTCTCGAGATATATCAAGATATTTAAAAGTTCCGAAGCCGCACCAACATAATAGAGATACAGAAACACCGTGGCCCCTTTCATTGAGATAACTCTGCACTATTGCGAGCTGGAAATGCCAGTTCCAGCTTAGCTGTGCAGAAGAAGAACAACAAGAAGAAGAAATATCTCGAAATATGTCCGTCAGACCACTTCCCTTGAGATGAATCTGCAAATTCTCGGAAACGAAGCGAGCTATGGCAAAATGTTAAGAGACCTTTTTTGTAGAGAATAATGTTTGCTACAATTTACGTTCTATGATATTTTTTGATCAGAAGCGTAGTTTTCGAGATATATCGAGATATTTAAAAGTTCCGAAGCCGCACCAACATAATAGAGATACAGAAACACCGTGGCCCCTTTCTTTGAGATAACTCTGCACGATTGCGAGCTGGAAATGCCACTTCCAGCTCAGCTGTGCAGAAGAAGAACAACAAGAAGAAGAAATATCTCGAAATATGTCCGTTAGGCCCCTTCCCTTGAGATAAATCTGCAAATATCTCGGAAACGAAGCGAGCTATGGCAAAATGTTTAGAGACCTTTCTTGTAGAGAATTAAGTTTCCAACTTTTTATGTTCTATGATATTTTTTGATCAGATGCGTAGTTCTCGAGATATATCAAGATATTTAAAAGTTCCGAAACCGCACCAACATAATAGAGATACAGAAACACCGTGGCCCCTTTCTTTGAGATAACTCTGCACTATTGCGAGCTGCAAATGCCACTTCCAGCTTAGCTGTGCAGAGGAAGAACAACAAGAAGAAGAAATATCTCGAAATATGTCCGTCAGGCCAGTTCCTTTGAGCTGAATCTGCAAATATCTCGGAAACGAAGCGAGCTATGGCAAAATGTTAAGAGACGTTTTTTGTAGAGAATTATGTTTCCTACAATTTATGTTCTATGATATTTTTTGATCAGAAGCGTAGTTTTCGAGATATATCGAGATATTTAAAAGTTCCGAAGACGCACCAACATAATAGAGATACAGAAACACCGTGGCCCCTTTCTTTGAGATAACTGTGCACTAGTGCGAGCCGCAAATGCAACTTCCAGCTTAGCTGTGCAGAAGAAGAACAACAAGAAGAAGAAATATCTCGAAATATGTCCGTCAGGCCCCTTCCCTTGAGATAAATCTGCAAATATCTCGGAAACGAAGCGAGCTATGGCAAAATGTTAAGAGACCTTTTTTGTAGAGAATTAAGTTTCCTACTTTTTATCTTCTATGATATTTTTTGATCAGATGCGTAGTTCTCGAGATATATCAAGATATTTAAAAGTTCCGAAGCCGCACCAACATAATAGAGATACAGAAACACCGTGGCCCCTTTCTTTGAGATAACTCTGCACTATTGCGAGCTGCAAATGCCACTTCCAGCTTAGCTGTGCAGAGGAAGAACAACAAGAAGAAGAAACTTCTCGAAATATGTCCGTCAGGCCCCTTCCCTTGAGATATATCTGCAAATATCTCGGAAACGAAGCGAGCTATGGCAAAATGTTAAGAGACCTTTTTTGTAGAGAATTATGTTTCCTACAATTTATGTTCAATGATATTTTTTGATCAGAAGCGTAGTTTTCGAGATATATCGAGATATTTAAAAGTTCCGAAGCCGCACCAACATAATAGAGATACAGAATCACCGTGGCCCCTTTCTTTGAGATAACTCTGCACTAGTGAGAGCCGCAAATGCCACTTCCAGCTTAGCTGTGCAGAAGAAGAACAACAAGAAGAAGAAATATCTCGAAATATGTCCGTCAGGCCCCTTCCCTTGAGATAAATATGCAAATATCTCGGAAACGAAGCGAGCTATGGCAAAATGTTAAGAGACCTTTTTTGTAGAGAATTAAGTTTCCTACTTTTTATGTTCTATGATATTTTTTGATCAGATGCGTAGTTCTCGAGATATATCAAGATATTTAAAAGTTCCGAAGCCGCACCAACATAATAGAGATACAGAAACACCGTGGCCCCTTTCATTGAGATAACTCTGCACTATTGCGAGCTGGAAATGCCAGTTCCAGCTTAGCTGTGCAGAAGAAGAACAACAAGAAGAAGAAATATCTCGAAATATGTCCGTCAGACCACTTCCCTTGAGATGAATCTGCAAATTCTCGGAAACGAAGCGAGCTATGGCAAAATGTTAAGAGACCTTTTTTGTAGAGAATAATGTTTGCTACAATTTACGTTCTATGATATTTTTTGATCAGAAGCGTAGTTTTCGAGATATATCGAGATATTTAAAAGTTCCGAAGCCGCACCAACATAATAGAGATACAGAAACACCGTGGCCCCTTTCTTTGAGATAACTCTGCACGATTGCGAGCTGGAAATGCCACTTCCAGCTCAGCTGTGCAGAAGAAGAACAACAAGAAGAAGAAATATCTCGAAATATGTCCGTTAGGCCCCTTCCCTTGAGATAAATCTGCAAATATCTCGGAAACGAAGCGAGCTATGGCAAAATGTTTAGAGACCTTTCTTGTAGAGAATTAAGTTTCCAACTTTTTATGTTCTATGATATTTTTTGATCAGATGCGTAGTTCTCGAGATATATCAAGATATTTAAAAGTTCCGAAACCGCACCAACATAATAGAGATACAGAAACACCGTGGCCCCTTTCTTTGAGATAACTCTGCACTATTGCGAGCTGCAAATGCCACTTCCAGCTTAGCTGTGCAGAGGAAGAACAACAAGAAGAAGAAATATCTCGAAATATGTCCGTCAGGCCAGTTCCTTTGAGCTGAATCTGCAAATATCTCGGAAACGAAGCGAGCTATGGCAAAATGTTAAGAGACGTTTTTTGTAGAGAATTATGTTTCCTACAATTTATGTTCTATGATATTTTTTGATCAGAAGCGTAGTTTTCGAGATATATCGAGATATTTAAAAGTTCCGAAGACGCACCAACATAATAGAGATACAGAAACACCGTGGCCCCTTTCTTTGAGATAACTGTGCACTAGTGCGAGCCGCAAATGCAACTTCCAGCTTAGCTGTGCAGAAGAAGAACAACAAGAAGAAGAAATATCTCGAAATATGTCCGTCAGGCCCCTTCCCTTGAGATAAATCTGCAAATATCTCGGAAACGAAGCGAGCTATGGCAAAATGTTAAGAGACCTTTTTTGTAGAGAATTAAGTTTCCTACTTTTTATCTTCTATGATATTTTTTGATCAGATGCGTAGTTCTCGAGATATATCAAGATATTTAAAAGTTCCGAAGCCGCACCAACATAATAGAGATACAGAAACACCGTGGCCCCTTTCTTTGAGATAACTCTGCACTATTGCGAGCTGCAAATGCCACTTCCAGCTTAGCTGTGCAGAGGAAGAACAACAAGAAGAAGAAACTTCTCGAAATATGTCCGTCAGGCCCCTTCCCTTGAGATATATCTGCAAATATCTCGGAAACGAAGCGAGCTATGGCAAAATGTTAAGAGACCTTTTTTGTAGAGAATTATGTTTCCTACAATTTATGTTCAATGATATTTTTTGATCAGAAGCGTAGTTTTCGAGATATATCGAGATATTTAAAAGTTCCGAAGCCGCACCAACATAATAGAGATACAGAATCACCGTGGCCCCTTTCTTTGAGATAACTCTGCACTAGTGAGAGCCGCAAATGCCACTTCCAGCTTAGCTGTGCAGAAGAAGAACAACAAGAAGAAGAAATATCTCGAAATATGTCCGTCAGGCCCCTTCCCTTGAGATAAATATGCAAATATCTCGGAAACGAAGCGAGCTATGGCAAAATGTTAAGAGACCTTTTTTGTAGAGAATTAAGTTTCCTACTTTTTATGTTCTATGATATTTTTTGATCAGATGCGTAGTTCTCGAGATATATCAAGATATTTAAAAGTTCCGAAGCCGCACCAACATAATAGAGATACAGAAACACCGTGGCCCCTTTCATTGAGATAACTCTGCACTATTGCGAGCTGGAAATGCCAGTTCCAGCTTAGCTGTGCAGAAGAAGAACAACAAGAAGAAGAAATATCTCGAAATATGTCCGTCAGACCACTTCCCTTGAGATGAATCTGCAAATTCTCGGAAACGAAGCGAGCTATGGCAAAATGTTAAGAGACCTTTTTTGTAGAGAATAATGTTTGCTACAATTTACGTTCTATGATATTTTTTGATCAGAAGCGTAGTTTTCGAGATATATCGAGATATTTAAAAGTTCCGAAGCCGCACCAACATAATAGAGATACAGAAACACCGTGGCCCCTTTCTTTGAGATGACTCTGCACGATTGCGAGCTGGAAATGCCACTTCCAGCTCAGCTGTGCAGAAGAAGAACAACAAGAAGAAGAAATATCTCGAAATATGTCCGTTAGGCCCCTTCCCTTGAGATAAATCTGCAAATATCTCGGAAACGAAGCGAGCTATGGCAAAATGTTTAGAGACCTTTCTTGTAGAGAATTAAGTTTCCTACTTTTTATGTAGTATGATATTTTTTGATCAGATGCGTATTTCTCGAGATATATCAAGATATTTAAAAGTTCCGAAGCCGCACCAACATAATAGAGATACAGAAACACCGTGGCCCCTTTCTTTGAGATAACTCTGCACTAGTGCGAGCCGCAAATGCCACTTCCAGCTTAGCTGTGCAGAAGAAGAACAACAAGAAGAAGAAATATCTCGAAATATGTCCGTCAGGCCCCTTCCCTTGAGATAAATATGCAAATATCTCGGAAACGAAGCGAGCTATGGCAAAATGTTAAGAGACCTTTTTTGTAGAGAATTAAGTTTCCTACTTTTTATGTTCTATGATATTTTTTGATCAGATGCGTAGTTCTCGAGATATATCAAGATATTTAAAAGTTCCGAAGCCGCACCAACATAATAGAGATACAGAAACACCGTGGCCCCTTTCTTTGGGATAACTCTGCACTAGTCCGAGCCGCAAATGCCACTTCCAGCTTAGCTGTGCAGAAGAAGAACAACAAGAAGAAGAAATATCTCGAAATATGTCCGTCAGGCCCCTTCCCTTGAGATAAATATGCAAATATCTCGGAAACGAAGCGAGCTATGGCAAAATGTTAAGAGACCTTTTTTGTAGAGAATTAAGTTTCCTACTTTTTATCTTCTATGATATTTTTTGATCAGATGCGTAGTTCTCGAGATATATCAAGATATTTAAAAGTTCCGAAGCCGCACCAACATAATAGAGATACAGAAACACCGTGGCCCCTTTCTTTGAGATAACTCTGCACTATTATGAGCTGCAAATGCCACTTCCAGCTTAGCTGTGCAGAAGAAGAACAACAAGAAGAAGAAATATCTCGAAATATGTCCGTCAGGCCAGTTCCTTTGAGCTGAATCTGCAAATATCTCGGAAACGAAGCGAGCTATGGCAAAATGTTAAGAGACGTTTTTTGTAGAGAATTATGTTTCCTACAATTTATGTTCTATGATATTTTTTGATCAGAAGCGTAGTTCTCGAGATATATCGAGATATTTAAAAGTTCCGAAGCCGCACCAACATAATAGGGATACAGAAACACCGTGGCCCCTATCTTTGAGATAACTCTGCACTAGTGCGAGCCGCAAATGCCACTTCCAGCTTAGCTGTGCAGAAGAGGAACAACAGGAAGAAGAAATATCTCGAAATATGTCCGTCAGGCCCCTTCCCTTGAGATAAATCTGCAAATATCTCGGAAACCAAGAGAGCCATGGCAAAATGTTAAGAGACCTTTTTTGTAGAGAATTAAGTTTCCTACTTTTCATGTTCTATGATATTTTTTGATCAGATGCGTAGTTCTCGAGATATATCAAGATATTTAAAAGTTCCGAAGCCGCACCAACATAATAGAGATACAGAAACACCGTGGCCCCTCTCTTTGAGATAACTCTGCACTATTGCGAGCTGGAAATGCCACTTCCAGTTTAGCTGTGCAGAAGAAGAACAACAAGAAGAAGAAATATCTCGAAATATGTCCATCAGGCCCCTTCCCTTGAGATATATCTGCAAATATCTCGGAAACGAAGCGAGCTATGGCAAAATGTTAGGAGACCTTTTTTGTAGAGAATTATGTTTCCTACAATTTATGTTCTATGATATTTTTTGATCAGAAGCGTAGTTCTCGAGATATATCTAGATATTTAAAAGTTCCGAAGCCGCACCAACATAATAGGGATACAGAAACACCGTGGCCCCTTTCTTTGAGATAACTCTGCACTAGTGCGAGCCGCAAATGCCACTACCAGCTTAGCTGTGCAGAAGAAGAACAACAAGAAGAAGAAATATCTCGAAATATGTCCGTCAGGCCCCTTCCCTTGAGATATATCTGCAAATATCTCGGAAACGAAGCGAGCTATGGCAAAATGTTAAGAGATCTTTTTTGTGGAGAATTATGTTTCCTACAATTTATGTTCTATGATATTTTTTGATCAGAAGCGTAGTTTTCGAGATATATCGAGATATTTAAAAGTTCCGAAGCCGCACCAACATAATAGAGATACAGAAACACCGTGGCCCCTTTCTTTGAGATAACTGTGCACTAGTGCGAGCCGCAAATGCCACTTCCAGCTTAGCTGTGCAGAAGAAGAACAACAAGAAGAAGAAATATCTCGAAATATGTCCGTCCGGCCCCTTCCCTTGAGATAAATCTGCAAATATCTCGGAAACGAAGCGAGCTATGGCAAAATGTTTAGAGACCTTTCTTGTAGAGAATTAAGTTTCCTACTTTTTATGTAGTATGATATTTTTTGATCAGATGCGTAGTTCTCGAGATATATCAAGATATTTAAAAGTTCCGAAGCCGCACCAACATAATAGAGATACAGAAACACCGTGGCCCCTTTCTTTGAGATAACTCTGCACTATTGCGCGCTGCAAATGCCACTTCCAGCTTAGCTGTGCAGAAGAAGAACAACAAGAAGAAGAAATATCTCGAAATATGTCCGTCAGGCCCCTTCCCTTGAGATAAATCTGCAAATATCTCGGAAACGAAGCGAGCTATGGCAAAATGTTAAGAGACCTTTTTTGTAGAGAATTAAGTTTCCTACTTTTTATGTTCTATGATATTTTTCGATCAGAGGCGCAGTTCTCGAGATATATCAAGATATTTAAAAGTTCCGAAGCCGCACCAACATAATAGAGATACAGAAACACCGTGGCCCCTTTCTTTGAGATAACTCTGCACGATTGCGAGCTGGAAATGCCACTTCCAGTTTAGCTGTGCAGAAGAAGAACAACAAGAAGAAGAAATATCTCGAAATATGTCCATCAGGACCCTTCCCTTGAGATAAATCTGCAAATATCTCGGAAACGAAGCGAGCTATGGCAAAATGTTCAGGGACCTTTTTTGTAGAGAATAATGTTTCCTACAATTTACGTTCTATGATATTTTTTGATCAGAAGCGTAGTTTTCGAGATATATCGAGATATTTAAAAGTTCCGAAGCCGCACCAACATAATAGAGATACAGAAACACCGTGGCCCCTTTCTTTGAGATAATTCTGCACTATTGCGACCTGCAAATGCCACTTCCAGCTCAGCTGTGCAGAAGAAGAACAACAAGAAGAAGAAATATCTCGAAATATGTCCGTCAGGCCCCTTCCCTTGAGATAAATCTGCAAATATCTCGGAAACGAAGCGAGCTATGGCAAAATGTTAAGAGACCTTTTTTGTAGAGAATTAAGTTTCCTACTTTTTACGTTCTATGATATTTTTTGATCAGATGCGTAGTTCTCGAGATATATCAAGATATTTAAAAGTTCCGAAGCCGCACCAACATAATAGAGATACAGAAACACCGTGGCCCCTTTCTTTGAGATAAGTCTGCACTAGTGCGAGCCGCAAATGCCACTTCCAGCTTAGCTGTGCAGAAGAAGAACAACAAGAAGAAGAAATATCTCGAAATATGTCCGTCAGGCCCCTTCCCTTGAGATATATCTGCAAATATCTCGGAAAGGAAGCGAGCTATGGCAAAATGTTAAGAGACCTCTTTTGTAGAGAATTAAGTTTCCTACTTTTCATGTTCTATGATATTTTTTGATCAGATGCGTAGTTCTCGAGATATATCAAGATATTTAAAAGTTCCGAAGCCGCACCAACATAATAGAGATACAGAAACACCGTGGCCCCTTTCTTTGAGATAAGTCTGCACTAGTGCGAGCCGCAAATGCCACTTCCAGCTTAGCTGTGCAGAAGAAGAACAACAAGAAGAAGAAATATCTCGAAATATGTCCGTCAGGCCCCTTCCCTTGAGATAAATCTGCAAATATCTCGGAAACGAAGCGAGCTATGGCAAAATGTTAAGAGACCTTTTTTGTAGAGAATTAAGTTTGCTACTTTTTATGTTCTATGATATTTTTTGATCAGATGCGTAGTTTTCGAGATATATCGAGATATTTAAAAGTTCCGAAGACGCACCAACATAATAGAGATACAGAAACACCGTGGCCCCTTTCTTTGAGATAACTGTGCACTAGTGCGAGCCGCAAATGCCACTTCCAGCTTAGCTGTGCAGAAGAAGAACAACAAGAAGAAGAAATATCTCGAAATATGTCCGTCCGGCCCCTTCCCTTGAGATAAATCTGCAAATATCTCGGAAACGAAGCGAGCTATGGCAAAATGTTTAGAGACCTTTCTTGTAGAGAATTAAGTTTCCTACTTTTTATGTAGTATGATATTTTTTGATCAGATGCGTAGTTCTCGAGATATATCAAGATATTTAAAAGTTCCGAAGCCGCACCAACATAATAGAGATACAGAAACACCGTGGCCCCTTTCTTTGAGATAACTCTGCACTATTGCGCGCTGCAAATGCCACTTCCAGCTTAGCTGTGCAGAAGAAGAACAACAAGAAGAAGAAATATCTCGAAATATGTCCGTCAGGCCCCTTCCCTTGAGATAAATCTGCAAATATCTCGGAAACGAAGCGAGCTATGGCAAAATGTTAAGAGACCTTTTTTGTAGAGAATTAAGTTTCCTACTTTTTATGTTCTATGATATTTTTCGATCAGAGGCGCAGTTCTCGAGATATATCAAGATATTTAAAAGTTCCGAAGCCGCACCAACATAATAGAGATACAGAAACACCGTGGCCCCTTTCTTTGAGATAACTCTGCACGATTGCGAGCTGGAAATGCCACTTCCAGTTTAGCTGTGCAGAAGAAGAACAACAAGAAGAAGAAATATCTCGAAATATGTCCATCAGGACCCTTCCCTTGAGATAAATCTGCAAATATCTCGGAAACGAAGCGAGCTATGGCAAAATGTTCAGGGACCTTTTTTGTAGAGAATAATGTTTCCTACAATTTACGTTCTATGATATTTTTTGATCAGAAGCGTAGTTTTCGAGATATATCGAGATATTTAAAAGTTCCGAAGCCGCACCAACATAATAGAGATACAGAAACACCGTGGCCCCTTTCTTTGAGATAATTCTGCACTATTGCGACCTGCAAATGCCACTTCCAGCTCAGCTGTGCAGAAGAAGAACAACAAGAAGAAGAAATATCTCGAAATATGTCCGTCAGGCCCCTTCCCTTGAGATAAATCTGCAAATATCTCGGAAACGAAGCGAGCTATGGCAAAATGTTAAGAGACCTTTTTTGTAGAGAATTAAGTTTCCTACTTTTTACGTTCTATGATATTTTTTGATCAGATGCGTAGTTCTCGAGATATATCAAGATATTTAAAAGTTCCGAAGCCGCACCAACATAATAGAGATACAGAAACACCGTGGCCCCTTTCTTTGAGATAAGTCTGCACTAGTGCGAGCCGCAAATGCCACTTCCAGCTTAGCTGTGCAGAAGAAGAACAACAAGAAGAAGAAATATCTCGAAATATGTCCGTCAGGCCCCTTCCCTTGAGATATATCTGCAAATATCTCGGAAAGGAAGCGAGCTATGGCAAAATGTTAAGAGACCTCTTTTGTAGAGAATTAAGTTTCCTACTTTTCATGTTCTATGATATTTTTTGATCAGATGCGTAGTTCTCGAGATATATCAAGATATTTAAAAGTTCCGAAGCCGCACCAACATAATAGAGATACAGAAACACCGTGGCCCCTTTCTTTGAGATAAGTCTGCACTAGTGCGAGCCGCAAATGCCACTTCCAGCTTAGCTGTGCAGAAGCAGAACAACAAGAAGAAGAAATATCTCGAAATATGTCCGTCAGGCCCCTTCCCTTGAGATAAATCTGCAAATATCTCGGAAACGAAGCGAGCTATGGCAAAATGTTAAGAGACCTTTTTTGTAGAGAATTAAGTTTGCTACTTTTTATGTTCTATGATATTTTTTGATCAGATGCGTAGTTTTCGAGATATATCGAGATATTTAAAAGTTCCGAAGACGCACCAACATAATAGAGATACAGAAACACCGTGGCCCCTTTCTTTGAGATAACTGTGCACTAGTGCGAGCCGCAAATGCCACTTCCAGCTTAGCTGTGCAGGAGAAGAACAACAAGATGAAGAAATATCTCGAAATATGTCCGTCAGGCCCCTTCCCTTGAGATATATCTGCAAATATCTCGGAAACGAAGCGAGCTATGGCAAAATGTTAAGAGACCTCTTTTGTAGAGAATTAAGTTTCCTACTTTTCATGTTCTATGATATTTTTTGATCAGATGCGTAGTTCTCGAGATATATCAAGATATTTAAAAGTTCCGAAGCCGCACCAACATAATAGAGATACAGAAACACCGTGGCCCCTTTCTTTGAGATAAGTCTGCACTATTGCGAGCTGCAAATGCCACTTCCAGCTTAGCTGTGCAGAGGAAGAACAACAAGAAGAAGAAATATCTCGAAATATGTCCGTCAGGCCCCTTCCCTTGAGATATATCTGCAAATATCTCGGAAACGAAGCGAGCTATGGCAAAATGTTAAGAGACCTTTTTTGTAGAGAATTATGTTTCCTACAATTTATGTTCAATGATATTTTTTGATCAGAAGCGTAGTTTTCGAGATATATCGAGATATTTAAAAGTTCCGAAGCCGCACCAACATAATAGAGATACAGAATCACCGTGGCCCCTTTCTTTGAGATAACTCTGCACTAGTGAGAGCCGCAAATGCCACTTCCAGCTTAGCTGTGCAGAAGAAGAACAACAAGAAGAAGAAATATCTCGAAATATGTCCGTCAGGCCCCTTCCCTTGAGATAAATATGCAAATATCTCGGAAACGAAGCGAGCTATGGCAAAATGTTAAGAGACCTTTTTTGTAGAGAATTAAGTTTCCTACTTTTTATGTTCTATGATATTTTTTGATCAGATGCGTAGTTCTCGAGATATATCAAGATATTTAAAAGTTCCGAAGCCGCACCAACATAATAGAGATACAGAAACACCGTGGCCCCTTTCATTGAGATAACTCTGCACTATTGCGAGCTGGAAATGCCAGTTCCAGCTTAGCTGTGCAGAAGAAGAACAACAAGAAGAAGAAATATCTCGAAATATGTCCGTCAGACCACTTCCCTTGAGATGAATCTGCAAATTCTCGGAAACGAAGCGAGCTATGGCAAAATGTTTAGAGACCTTTCTTGTAGAGAATTAAGTTTCCTACTTTTTATGTAGTATGATATTTTTTGATCAGATGCGTATTTCTCGAGATATATCAAGATATTTAAAAGTTCCGAAGCCGCACCAACATAATAGAGATACAGAAACACCGTGGCCCCTTTCTTTGAGATAACTCTGCACTAGTGCGAGCCGCAAATGCCACTTCCAGCTTAGCTGTGCAGAAGAAGAACAACAAGAAGAAGAAATATCTCGAAATATGTCCGTCAGGCCCCTTCCCTTGAGATAAATATGCAAATATCTCGGAAACGAAGCGAGCTATGGCAAAATGTTAAGAGACCTTTTTTGTAGAGAATTAAGTTTCCTACTTTTTATGTTCTATGATATTTTTTGATCAGATGCGTAGTTCTCGAGATATATCAAGATATTTAAAAGTTCCGAAGCCGCACCAACATAATAGAGATACAGAAACACCGTGGCCCCTTTCTTTGGGATAACTCTGCACTAGTCCGAGCCGCAAATGCCACTTCCAGCTTAGCTGTGCAGAAGAAGAACAACAAGAAGAAGAAATATCTCGAAATATGTCCGTCAGGCCCCTTCCCTTGAGATATATCTGCAAATATCTCGGAAACGAAGCGAGCTATGGCAAAATGTTAAGAGACCTTTTTTGTGGAGAATTATGTTTCCTACAATTTATGTTCTATGATATTTTTTGATCAGAAGCGTAGTTTTCGAGATATATCGAGATATTTAAAAGTTCCGAAGCCGCACCAACATAATAGAGATACAGAAACACCGTGGCCCCTTTCTTTGAGATAACTGTGCACTAGTGCGTGCCGCAAATGCCACTTCCAGCTTAGCTGTGCAGAAGAAGAACAACAAGAAGAAGAAATATCTCGAAATATGTCCGTCAGGCCCCTTCCCTTGAGATAAATCTGCAAATATCTCGGAAACGAAGCGAGCTATGGCAAAATGTTTAGAGACCTTTCTTGTAGAGAATTAAGTTTCCTACTTTTTATGTAGTATGATATTTTTTGATCAGATGCGTAGTTCTCGAGATATATCAAGATATTTAAAAGTTCCGAAGCCGCACCAACATAATAGAGATACAGAAACACCGTGGCCCCTTTCTTTGAGATAACTCTGCACTATTGCGCGCTGCAAATGCCACTTCCAGCTTAGCTGTGCAGAAGAAGAACAACAAGAAGAAGAAATATCTCGAAATATGTCCGTCAGGCCCCTTCCCTTGAGATAAATCTGCAAATATCTCGGAAACGAAGCGAGCTATGGCAAAATGTTAAGAGACCTTTTTTGTAGAGAATTAAGTTTCCTACTTTTTATGTTCTATGATATTTTTCGATCAGAGGCGCAGTTCTCGAGATATATCAAGATATTTAAAAGTTCCGAAGCCGCACCAACATAATAGAGATACAGAAACACCGTGGCCCCTTTCTTTGAGATAACTCTGCACGATTGCGAGCTGGAAATGCCACTTCCAGTTTAGCTGTGCAGAAGAAGAACAACAAGAAGAAGAAATATCTCGAAATATGTCCATCAGGACCCTTCCCTTGAGATAAATCTGCAAATATCTCGGAAACGAAGCGAGCTATGGCAAAATGTTCAGGGACCTTTTTTGTAGAGAATAATGTTTCCTACAATTTACGTTCTATGATATTTTTTGATCAGAAGCGTAGTTTTCGAGATATATCGAGATATTTAAAAGTTCCGAAGCCGCACCAACATAATAGAGATACAGAAACACCGTGGCCCCTTTCTTTGAGATAATTCTGCACTATTGCGACCTGCAAATGCCACTTCCAGCTCAGCTGTGCAGAAGAAGAACAACAAGAAGAAGAAATATCTCGAAATATGTCCGTCAGGCCCCTTCCCTTGAGATAAATCTGCAAATATCTCGGAAAGGAAGCGAGCTATGGCAAAATGTTAAGAGACCTCTTTTGTAGAGAATTAAGTTTCCTACTTTTCATGTTCTATGATATTTTTTGATCAGATGCGTAGTTCTCGAGATATATCAAGATATTTAAAAGTTCCGAAGCCGCACCAACATAATAGAGATACAGAAACACCGTGGCCCCTTTCTTTGAGATAAGTCTGCACTAGTGCGTGCCGCAAATGCCACTTCCAGCTTAGCTGTGCAGAAGAAGAACAACAAGAAGAAGAAATATCTCGAAATATGTCCGTCAGGCCCCTTCCCTTGAGATAAATCTGCAAATATCTCGGAAACGAAGCGAGCTATGGCAAAATGTTAAGAGACCTTTTTTGTAGAGAATTAAGTTTGCTACTTTTTATGTTCTATGATATTTTTTGATCAGATGCGTAGTTTTCGAGATATATCGAGATATTTAAAAGTTCCGAAGACGCACCAACATAATAGAGATACAGAAACACCGTGGCCCCTTTCTTGGAGATAACTGTGCACTAGTGCGAGCCGCAAATGCCACTTCCAGCTTAGCTGTGCAGGAGAAGAACAACAAGATGAAGAAATATCTCGAAATATGTCCGTCAGGCCCCTTCCCTTGAGATATATCTGCAAATATCTCGGAAACGAAGCGAGCTATGGCAAAATGTTAAGAGACCTCTTTTGTAGAGAATTAAGTTTCCTACTTTTCATGTTCTATGATATTTTTTGATCAGATGCGTAGTTCTCGAGATATATCAAGATATTTAAAAGTTCCGAAGCCGCACCAACATAATAGAGATACAGAAACACCGTGGCCCCTTTCTTTGAGATAAGTCTGCACTAGTGCGAGCCGCAAATCCCACTTCCAGCTTAGCTGTGCAGAAGAAGAACAAAAAGAAGAAGAAATATCACGAAATATGTCCGTCAGGCCAGTTCCTTTGAGCTGAATCTGCAAATATCTCGGAAACGAAGCGAGCTATGGCAAAATGTTGAGAGACGTTTTTTGTAGAGAATTATGTTTCCTACAATTTATGTTCTATGATATTTTTTGATCAGAAGCGTAGTTCTCGAGATATATCGAGATATTTAAAAGTTCCGAAGCCGCACCAACATAATAGGGATACAGAAACACCGTGGCCCCTTTCTTTGAGATAACTCTGCACTAGTGCGAGCCGCAAATGCCACTTCCAGCTTAGCTGTGCAGAAGAGGAACAACAGGAAGAAGAAATATCTCGAAATATGTCCATCAGGACCCTTCCCTTGAGATAAATCTGCAAATATCTCGGAAACGAAGCGAGCTATGGCAAAATGTTAAGAGACCTTTTTTGTAGAGAATTAAGTTTCCTACTTTTTATGTTCTATGATATTTTTTGATCAGATGCGTAGTTCTCGAGATATATCAAGATATTTAAAAGTTCCGAAGCCGCACCAACATAACAGAGATACAGAAACACCGTGGCCCCTTTCTTTGAGATAACTCTGCACTATTGCGAGCTGCAAATGCCACTTCCAGCTTAGCTGTGCAGAGGAAGAACAACAAGAAGAAGAAATATCTCGAAATATGTCCGTCAGGCCAGTTCCTTTGAGCTGAATCTGCAAATATCTCGGAAACGAAGCGAGCTATGGCAAAATGTTAAGAGACGTTTTTTGTAGAGAATTATGTTTCCTACAGTTTATGTTCTATGATATTTTTTGATCAGAAGCGTAGTTCTCGAGATATATCGAGATATTTAAAAGTTCCGAAGCCGCACCAACATAATAGGGATACAGAAACACCGTGGCCCCTTTCTTTGAGATAACACTGCACTAGTGCGAGCCGCAAATGCCACTTCCAGCTTAGCTGTGCAGAAGAGGAACAACAGGAAGAAGAAATATCTCGAAATATGTCCGTCAGGCCCCTTCCCTTGAGATAAATCTGCAAATATCTCGGAAACCAAGAGAGCTATGGCAAAATGTTAAGAGACCTTTTTTGTAGAGAATTAAGTTTCCTACTTTTCATGTTCTATGATATTTTTTGATCAGATGCGTAGTTCTCGAGATATATCAAGATATTTAAAAGTTCCGAAGCCGCACCAACATAATAGAGATACAGAAACACCGTGGCCCCTCTCTTTGAGATAACTCAGCACTATTCCGAGCTGTAAATGCCACTTCCAGCTTAGCTGTGCAGAAGAAGAACAACAAGAAGAAGAAATATCTCGAAATATGTCCGTCAGGCCCCTTCCCTTGAGATATATCTGCAAATATCTCGGAAACGAAGCGAGCTATGGCAAAATGTTAAGAGACCTTTTTTGTAGAGAATTATGTTTCCTACAATTTATGTTCTATGATATTTTTTGATCAGAAGCGTAGTTTTCGAGATATGTCGAGATATTTAAAAGTTCCGAAGCCGCACCAACATAATAGAGATACAGAAACACCGTGGCCCCTTTCTTTGAGATAACTGTGCACGAGTGCGAGCCGCAAATGCGACTTCCAGCTTAGCTGTGCAGAAGAAGAACAACAAGAAGAAGAAATATCTCGAAATATGTCCGTCAGGCCCCTTCCCTTGAGATATATCTGCAAATATCTCGGAAACGAAGCGAGCTATGGCAAAATGTTAGGAGACCGTTTTTGTAGAGAATTAAGTTTCCTACTTTTTATGTTCTATGATATTTTTTGATCAGACGCGTAGTTCTCGAGATATATCAAGATATTTAAAAGTTCCGAAGCCCCACCAACATAATAGAGATACAGAAACACCGTGGCCCCTTTCTTTGAGATAACTCTGCACTATTGCGAGCTGCAAATGCCACTTCCAGCTTAGCTGTGCAGAAGAAGAACAACAAGAAGAAGAAATATCTCGAAATATGTCCGTCAGGCCCCTTCCCTTGAGATATATCTGCAAATATCTCGGAAACGAAGCGAGCTATGGCAAAATGTTAAGAGACCTTTTTTGTCGAGAATTATGTTTCCTACAATTTATGTTCTATGATATTTTTTGATCAGAAGCGTAGTTTTCGAGATATATCGAGATATTTAAAAGTTCCGAAGCCGCACCAACATAATAGAGATACAGAAACACCGTGGCCCCTTTCTTTGAGATAACTCTGCACTATTGCGAGCTGGAAATGCCACTTCCAGTTTAGCTGTGCAGAAGAAGAACAACAAGAAGAAGAAATATCTCGAAATATGTCCGTTAGTCCCCTTCCCTTGAGATAAATCTGCAAGTATCTCGGAAACGAAGCGAGCTATGGCAAAATCTTAAGAGACCTTTTTTGTAGAAAATTAAGTTTCCTACTTTTTATGTTCTATGATATTTTTTGATCAGATGCGTAGTTCTCGAGATATATCAAGATATTTAAAAGTTCCGAAGCCGCACCAACATAATAGAGATACAGAAACACCGTGGCCCCTTTCTTTGAGATAACTCTGCACTATTGCGCGCTGCAAATGCCACCTCCAGCTTAGCTGTGCAGAAGAAGAACAACAAGAAGAAGAAATATCTCGAAATATGTCCGTCAGGCCCCTTCCCTTGAGATATATCTGCAAATATCTCGGAAAGGAAGCGAGCTATGGCAAAATGTTAAGAGACCTTTTTTGTCGAGAATTATGTTTCCTACAATTTATGTTCTATGATATTTTTTGATCAGAAGCGTAGTGGTCGAGATATATCGAGATATTTAAAAGTTCCGAAGCCGCACCAACATAATAGAGATACAGAAACACCGTGGCCCCTTTCTTTGAGATAACTCAGCACTATTCCGAGCTGTAAATGCCACTTCCAGCTTAGCTGTGCAGAAGAAGAACAACAAGAAGAAGAAATATCTCGAAATATGTCCGTCAGGCCCCTTCCCTTGATATATATCTGCAAATATCTGGGAAACGAAGCGAGTTATGGCAAAATGTTAAGAGACCTTTTTTGTAGAGAATTATGTTTTCTACAATTTATGTTCTATGATATTTTTTGATCAGAAGCGTAGTTCTCGAGATATATCGAGATATTTAAAAGTTCCGAAGCCGCACCAACATAATAGGGACACAGAAACACCGTGGCCCCTTTCTTTGAGATAACTCTGCACTAGTGCGAGCCGCAAATGCCACTACCAGCTTAGCTGTGCAGAAGAAGAACAACAAGAAGAAGAAATATCTCGAAATATGTCCGTCAGGCCCCTTCCCTTGAGATATATCTGCAAATATCTCGGAAACGAAGCGAGCTATGGCAAAATGTTAAGAGACCTTTTTTGTAGAGAATTAAGTTTCCTACTTTTTATGTTCTATGATATTTTTTGATCAGATGCGTAGTTCTCGAGATATATCAAGATATTTAAAAGTTCCGAAGCCGCACCAACATAATAGAGATACAGAAACACCGTGGCCCCTTTCTTTGAGATAACTCTGCACTATTGCGAGCTGCAAATGCCACTTCCAGCTTAGCTGTGCAGAGGAAGAACAACAAGAAGAAGAAATATCTCGAAATATGTCCGTCAGGCCAGTTCCTTTGAGCTGAATCTGCAAATATGTCGGAAACGAAGCGAGCTATGGCAAAATGTTAAGAGACGTTTTTTGTAGAGAATTATGTTTCCTACAATTTATGTTCTATGATATTTTTTGATCAGAAGCGTAGTTCTCGAGATATATCGAGATATTTAAAAGTTCCGAAGCCGCACCAACATAATAGGGATACAGAAACACCGTGGCCCCTTTCTTTGAGATAACTCTGCACTAGTGCGAGCCGCAAATGCCACTTCCAGCTTAGCTGTGCAGAAGAGGAACAACAGGAAGAAGAAATATCTCGAAATATGTCCGTCAGGCCCCTTCCCTTGAGATATATCTGCAAATATCTCGGAAACGAAGCGAGCTATGGCAAAATGTTAAGAGACCTTTTTTGTAGAGAATTATGTTTCCTACAATTTATGTTCTATGATATTTTTTGATCAGAAGCGTAGTTTTCGAGATATATCGAGATATTTAAAAGTTCCGAAGCCGCACCAACATAATAGAGATACAGAAACACCGTGGCCCCTTTCTTTGAGATAACTGTGCACTAGTGCGAGCCGCAAATGCCACTTCCAGCTTAGCTGTGCAGAAGAAGAACAACAAGAAGAAGAAATATCTCGAAATATGTCCGTCAGGCCCCTTCCCTTGAGATATATCTGCAAATATCTCGGAAACGAAGCGAGCTATGGCAAAATGTTAAGAGACCGTTTTTGTAGAGAATTAAGTTTCCTACTTTTTATGTTCTATGATATTTTTTGATCAGACGCGTAGTTCTCGAGATATATCAAGATATTTAAAAGTTCCGAAGCCGCACCAACATAATAGAGATACAGAAACACCGTGGCCCCTTTCTTTGAGATAACTCTGCACTATTGCGAGCTGCAAATGCCACTTCCAGCTTAGCTGTGCAGAAGAAGAACAACAAGAAGAAGAAATATCTCGAAATATGTCCGTCAGGCCCCTTCCCTTGAGATATATCTGCAAATATCTCGGAAACGAAGCGAGCTATGGCAAAATGTTAAGAGACCTTTTTTGTCGAGAATTATGTTTCCTACAATTTATGTTCTATGATATTTTTTGATCAGAAGCGTAGTTTTCGAGATATATCGAGATATTTAAAAGTTCCGAAGCCGCACCAACATAATAGAGATACAGAAACACCGTGGCCCCTTTCTTTGAGATAACTCTGCACTATTGCGAGCTGGAAATGCCACTTCCAGTTTAGCTGTGCAGAAGAAGAACAACAAGAAGAAGAAATATCTCGAAATATGTCCGTTAGTCCCCTTCCCTTGAGATAAATCTGCAAATATCTCGGAAACGAAGCGAGCTATGGCAAAATGTTAAGAGACCGTTTTTGTAGAGAATTAAGTTTCCTACTTTTTATGTTCTATGATATTTTTTGATCAGACGCGTAGTTCTCGAGATATATCAAGATATTTAAAAGTTCCGAAGCCGCACCAACATAATAGAGATACAGAAACACCGTGGCCCCTTTCTTTGAGATCACTCTGCACTATTGCGAGCTGCAAATGCCACTTCCAGCTTAGCTGTGCAGAAGAAGAACAACAAGAAGAAGAAATATCTCGAAATATGTCCGTCAGGCCCCTTCCCTTGAGATATATCTGCAAATATCTCGGAAACGAAGCGAGCTATGGCAAAATGTTAAGAGACCTTTTTTGTCGAGAATTATGTTTCCTACAATTTATGTTCTATGATATTTTTTGATCAGAAGCGTAGTTTTCGAGATATATCGAGATATTTAAAAGTTCCGAAGCCGCACCAACATAATAGAGATACAGAAACACCGTGGCCCCTTTCTTTGAGATAACTCTGCACTATTGCGAGCTGGAAATGCCACTTCCAGTTTAGCTGTGCAGAAGAAGAACAACAAGAAGAAGAAATATCTCGAAATATGTCCGTTAGTCCCCTTCCCTTGAGATAAATCTGCAAATATCTCGGAAACGAAGCGAGCTATGGCAAAATGTTAAGAGACCGTTTTTGTAGAGAATTAAGTTTCCTACTTTTTATGTTCTATGATATTTTTTGATCAGATGCGTAGTTCTCGAGATATATCAAGATATTTAAAAGTTCCGAAGCCGCACCAACATAATAGAGATACAGAAACACCGTGGCCCCTTTCTTTGAGATAACTCTGCACTATTGCGAGCTGCAAATGCCACTTCCAGCTTAGCTGTGCAGAGGAAGAACAACAAGAAGAAGAAATATCTCGAAATATGTCCGTCAGGCCCCTTCCCTTGAGATATATCTGCAAATATCTCGGAAACGAAGCGAGCTATGGCAAAATGTTAAGAGACCTTTTTTGTAGAGAATTATGTTTCCTACAATTTATGTTCTATGATATTTTTTGATCAGAAGCGTAGTTCTCGAGATATATCGAGATATTTAAAAGTTCCGAAGCCGCACCAACATAATAGGGATACAGAAACACCGTGGCCCCTTTCTTTGAGATAACTCTGCACTAGTGCGAGCCGCAAATGCCACTTCCAGCTTAGCTGTGCAGAAGAAGAACAACAAGAAGTAGAAATATCTCGAAATATGTCCGTCAGGCCCCTTCCCTTGAGATAAATCTGCAAATATCTCGGAAACGAAGCGAGCTATGGCAGAATGTTAAGAGACGTTTTTTGTAGAGAATTATGTTTCCTACAATTTATGTTCTATGATATTTTTTGATCAGAAGCGTAGTTCTCGAGATATATTGAGATATTTAAAAGTTCCGAAGCCGCACCAACATAATAGGGATACCGAAACACCGTGGCCCCTTTCTTTGAGATAACTCTGCACTAGTGCGAGCCGCAAATGCCACTTCCAGCTTAGCTGTGCAGAAGAAGAACAACAAGAAGAAGAAATATCTCGAAATATGTCCGTCAGGCCCCTTCCCTTGAGATAAATCTGCAAATATCTCGGAAACGAAGAGAGCTATGGCAAAATGTTAAGAGACCTTTTTTGTAGAGAATTAAGTTTCCTACTTTTCATGTTCTATGATATTTTTTGATCAGATGCGTAGTTCTCGAGATATATCAAGATATTTAAAAGTTCCGAAGCCGCACCAACATAATAGAGATACAGAAACACCGTGGCCCCTCTCTTTGAGATAACTCTGCACTATTGCGAGCTGGAAATGCCACTTCCAGTTTAGCTGTGCAGAAGACGAACAACAAGAAGAAGAAATATCTCGAAATATGTCCGTTAGGCCCCTTCCCTTGAGATAAATCTGCAAATATCTCGGAAACGAAGCGAGCTATGGCAAAATGTTAAGAGACCTTTTTTGTAGAGAATTAAGTTTCCTACTTTTTATGTTCTATGATATTTTTTGATCAGATGCGTAGTTCTCGAGATATATCAAGATATTTAAAAGTTCCGAAGCCGCACCAACATAATAGAGATACAGAAACACCGTGGCCCCTTTCTTTGAGATAACTCTGCACTATTGCGAGCTGGAAATGCCACTTCCAGTTTAGCTGTGCAGAAGAAGAACAACAAGAAGAAGAAATATCTCGAAATATGTCCGTTAGTCCCCTTCCCTTGAGATAAATCTGCAAATATCTCGGAAACGAAGCGAGCTATGGCAAAATGTTAAGAGACAGTTTTTGTAGAGAATTAAGTTTCCTACTTTTTATGTTCTATGATATTTTTTGATCAGACGCGTAGTTCTCGAGATATATCAAGATATTTAAAAGTTCCGAAGCCGCACCAACATAATAGAGATACAGAAACACCGTGGCCCCTTCCTTTGAGATCACTCTGCACTATTGCGAGCTGCAAATGCCACTTCCAGCTTAGCTGTGCAGAAGAAGAACAACAAGAAGAAGAAATATCTCGAAATATGTCCGTCAGGCCCCTTCCCTTGAGATATATCTGCAAATATCTCGGAAACGAAGCGAGCTATGGCAAAATGTTAAGAGACCTTTTTTGTCGAGAATTATGTTTCCTACAATTTATGTTCTATGATATTTTTTGATCAGAAGCGTAGTTTTCGAGATATATCGAGATATTTAAAAGTTCCGAAGCCGCACCAACATAATAGAGATACAGAAACACCGTGGCCCCTTTCTTTGAGATAACTCTGCACTATTGCGAGCTGGAAATGCCACTTCCAGTTTAGCTGTGCAGAAGAAGAACAACAAGAAGAAGAAATATCTCGAAATATGTCCGTTAGTCCCCTTCCCTTGAGATAAATCTGCAAATATCTCGGAAACGAAGCGAGCTATGGCAAAATGTTAAGAGACCGTTTTTGTAGAGAATTAAGTTTCCTACTTTTTATGTTCTATGATATTTTTTGATCAGACGCGTAGTTCTCGAGATATATCAAGATATTTAAAAGTTCCGAAGCCGCACCAACATAATAGAGATACAGAAACACCGTGGCCCCTTTCTTTGAGATCACTCTGCACTATTGCGAGCTGCAAATGCCACTTCCAGCTTAGGTGTGCAGAAGAAGAACAACAAGAAGAAGAAATATCTCGAAATATGTCCGTCAGGCCCCTTCCCTTGAGATATATCTGCAAATATCTCGGAAACGAAGCGAGCTATGGCAAAATGTTAAGAGACCTTTTTTGTCGAGAATTATGTTTCCTACAATTTATGTTCTATGATATTTTTTGATCAGAAGCGTAGTTTTCGAGATATATCGAGATATTTAAAAGTTCCGAAGCCGCACCAACATAATAGAGATACAGAAACACCGTGGCCCCTTTCTTTGAGATAACTCTGCACTATTGCGAGCTGGAAATGCCACTTCCAGTTTAGCTGTGCAGAAGAAGAACAACAAGAAGAAGAAATATCTCGAAATATGTCCGTTAGTCCCCTTCCCTTGAGATAAATCTGCAAATATCTCGGAAACGAAGCGAGCTATGGCAAAATCTTAAGAGACCTTTTTTGTAGAGAATTAAGTTTCCTACTTTTTATGTTCTATGATATTTTTTGATCAGATGCGTAGTTCTCGAGATATATCAAGATATTTAAAAGTTCCGAAGCCGCACCAACATAATAGAGATACAGAAACACCGTGGCCCCTTTCTTTGAGATAACTCTGCACTATTGCGCGCTGCAAATGCCACCTCCAGCTTAGCTGTGCAGAAGAAGAACAACAAGAAGAAGAAATATCTCGAAATATGTCCGTCAGGCTCCTTCCCTTGAGATATATCTGCAAATATCTCGGAAAGGAAGCGAGCTATGGCAAAATGTTAAGAGACCTTTTTTGTAGAGAATTAAGTTTCCTACTTTCTATGTTCTATGATATTTTTTGATCAGATGCGTAGTTCTCGAGATATATCAAGATATTTAAAAGTTCCGAAGCCGCACCAACATAATAGAGATACAGAAACACCGTGGCCCCTTTCTTTGAGATAACTCTGCACTATTGCGCGCTGCAAATGCCACTTCCAGCTTAGCTGTGCAGAAGAAGAACAAGAAGAAGAAGAAATATCTCGAAATATGTCCGTCAGGCCCCTTCCCTTGAGATAAATCTGCAAATATCTCGGAAACGAAGCGAGCTATGGCAAAATGTTAAGAGACCTTTTTTGTAGAGAATTAAGTTTCCTACTTTTTATGTTGTATGATATTTTTTGATCAGATGCGTAGTTCTCGAGATATATCAAGATATTTAAAAGTTCCGAAGCCGCACCAACATAATAGAGATACAGAAACACCGTGGCCCCTTTCTTTGAGATAACTCTGCACTATTGCGAGCTGCAAATGCCACTTCCAGCTTAGCTGTGCAGAAGAAGAACAACAAGAAGAAGAAATATCTCGAAATATGTCCGTCAGGCCCCTTCCCTTGAGATATATCTGCAAATATCTCGGAAACGAAGCGAGCTATGGCAAAATGTTAAGAGACCTTTTTTGTCGAGAATTATGTTTCCTACAATTTATGTTCTATGATATTTTTTGATCAGAAGCGTAGTTTTCGAGATATATCGAGATATTTAAAAGTTCCGAAGCCGCACCAACATAATAGAGATACAGAAACACCGTGGCCCCTTTCTTTGAGATAACCCTGCACTATTGCGAGCTGGAAATGCCACTTCCAGTTTAGCTGTGCAGAAGAAGAACAACAAGAAGAAGAAATATCTCGAAATATGTCCGTTAGTCCCCTTCCCTTGAGATAAATCTGCAAATATCTCGGAAACGAAGCAAGCTATGGCAAAATCTTAAGAGACCTTTTTTGTAGAGAATTAAGTTTCCTACTTTTTATGTTCTATGATATTTTTTGATCAGATGCGTAGTTCTCGAGATATATCAAGATATTTAAAAGTTCCGAAGCCGCACCAACATAATAGAGATACAGAAACACCGTGGCCCCTTTCTTTGAGATAACTCTGCACTATTGCGCGCTGCAAATGCCACTTCCAGCTTAGCTGTGCAGAAGAAGAACAAGAAGAAGAAGAAATATCTCGAAATATGTCCGTCAGGCCCCTTCCCTTGAGATATATCTGCAAATATCTCGGAAACGAAGCGAGCTATGGCAAAATGTTAAGAGACCTTTTTTGTAGAGAATTAAGTTTCCTACTTTTTATGTTCTATGATATTTTTTGATCAGATGCGTAGTTCTCGAGATATATCAAGATATTTAAAAGTTCCGAAGCCGCACCAACATAATAGAGATACAGAAACACCGTGGCCCCTTTCTTTGAGATAACTCTGCACTATTGCGAGCTGGAAATGCCACTTCCAGTTTAGCTGTGCAGAAGAAGAACAACAAGAAGAAGAAATATCTCGAAATATGTCCGTTAGTCCCCTTCCCTTGAGATAAATCTGCAAATATCTCGGAAACGAAGCGAGCTATGGCAAAATGTTAAGAGACCGTTTTTGTAGAGAATTAAGTTTCCTACTTTTTATGTTCTATGATATTTTTTGATCAGACGCGTAGTTCTCGAGATATATCAAGATATTTAAAAGTTCCGAAGCCGCACCAACATAATAGAGATACAGAAACACCGTGGCCCCTTTCTTTGAGATCACTCTGCACTATTGCGAGCTGCAAATGCCACTTCCAGCTTAGCTGTGCAGAAGAAGAACAACAAGAAGAAGAAATATCTCGAAATATGTCCGTCAGGCCCCTTCCCTTGAGATATATCTGCAAATATCTCGGAAACGAAGCGAGCTATGGCAAAATGTTAAGAGACCTTTTTTGTCGAGAATTATGTTTCCTACAATTTATGTTCTATGATATTTTTTGATCAGAAGCGTAGTTTTCGAGATATATCGAGATATTTAAAAGTTCCGAAGCCGCACCAACATAATAGAGATACAGAAACACCGTGGCCCCTTTCTTTGAGATAACTCTGCACTATTGCGAGCTGGAAATGCCACTTCCAGTTTAGCTGTGCAGAAGAAGAACAACAAGAAGAAGAAATATCTCGAAATATGTCCGTTAGTCCCCTTCCCTTGAGATAAATCTGCAAATATCTCGGAAACGAAGCGAGCTATGGCAAAATGTTAAGAGACCGTTTTTGTAGAGAATTAAGTTTCCTACTTTTTATGTTCTATGATATTTTTTGATCAGACGCGTAGTTCTCGAGATATATCAAGATATTTAAAAGTTCCGAAGCCGCACCAACATAATAGAGATACAGAAACACCGTGGCCCCTTTCTTTGAGATCACTCTGCACTATTGCGAGCTGCAAATGCCACTTCCAGCTTAGCTGTGCAGAAGAAGAACAACAAGAAGAAGAAATATCTCGAAATATGTCCGTCAGGCCCCTTCCCTTGAGATATATCTGCAAATATCTCGGAAACGAAGCGAGCTATGGCAAAATGTTAAGAGACCTTTTTTGTCGAGAATTATGTTTCCTACAATTTATGTTCTATGATATTTTTTGATCAGAAGCGTAGTTTTCGAGATATATCGAGATATTTAAAAGTTCCGAAGCCGCACCAACATAATAGAGATACAGAAACACCGTGGCCCCTTTCTTTGAGATAACTCTGCACTATTGCGAGCTGGAAATGCCACTTCCAGTTTAGCTGTGCAGAAGAAGAACAACAAGAAGAAGAAATATCTCGAAATATGTCCGTTAGTCCCCTTCCCTTGAGATAAATCTGCAAATATCTCGGAAACGAAGCGAGCTATGGCAAAATCTTAAGAGACCTTTTTTGTAGAGAATTAAGTTTCCTACTTTTTATGTTCTATGATATTTTTTGATCAGATGCGTAGTTCTCGAGATATATCAAGATATTTAAAAGTTCCGAAGCCGCACCAACATAATAGAGATACAGAAACACCGTGGCCCCTTTCTTTGAGATAACTCTGCACTATTGCGCGCTGCAAATGCCACCTCCAGCTTAGCTGTGCAGAAGAAGAACAACAAGAAGAAGAAATATCTCGAAATATGTCCGTCAGGCTCCTTCCCTTGAGATATATCTGCAAATATCTCGGAAAGGAAGCGAGCTATGGCAAAATGTTAAGAGACCTTTTTTGTAGAGAATTAAGTTTCCTACTTTCTATGTTCTATGATATTTTTTGATCAGATGCGTAGTTCTCGAGATATATCAAGATATTTAAAAGTTCCGAAGCCGCACCAACATAATAGAGATACAGAAACACCGTGGCCCCTTTCTTTGAGATAACTCTGCACTATTGCGCGCTGCAAATGCCACTTCCAGCTTAGCTGTGCAGAAGAAGAACAAGAAGAAGAAGAAATATCTCGAAATATGTCCGTCAGGCCCCTTCCCTTGAGATAAATCTGCAAATATCTCGGAAACGAAGCGAGCTATGGCAAAATGTTAAGAGACCTTTTTTGTAGAGAATTAAGTTTCCTACTTTTTATGTTGTATGATATTTTTTGATCAGATGCGTAGTTCTCGAGATATATCAAGATATTTAAAAGTTCCGAAGCCGCACCAACATAATAGAGATACAGAAACACCGTGGCCCCTTTCTTTGAGATAACTCTGCACTATTGCGAGCTGCAAATGCCACTTCCAGCTTAGCTGTGCAGAAGAAGAACAACAAGAAGAAGAAATATCTCGAAATATGTCCGTCAGGCCCCTTCCCTTGAGATATATCTGCAAATATCTCGGAAACGAAGCGAGCTATGGCAAAATGTTAAGAGACCTTTTTTGTCGAGAATTATGTTTCCTACAATTTATGTTCTATGATATTTTTTGATCAGAAGCGTAGTTTTCGAGATATATCGAGATATTTAAAAGTTCCGAAGCCGCACCAACATAATAGAGATACAGAAACACCGTGGCCCCTTTCTTTGAGATAACCCTGCACTATTGCGAGCTGGAAATGCCACTTCCAGTTTAGCTGTGCAGAAGAAGAACAACAAGAAGAAGAAATATCTCGAAATATGTCCGTTAGTCCCCTTCCCTTGAGATAAATCTGCAAATATCTCGGAAACGAAGCAAGCTATGGCAAAATCTTAAGAGACCTTTTTTGTAGAGAATTAAGTTTCCTACTTTTTATGTTCTATGATATTTTTTGATCAGATGCGTAGTTCTCGAGATATATCAAGATATTTAAAAGTTCCGAAGCCGCACCAACATAATAGAGATACAGAAACACCGTGGCCCCTTTCTTTGAGATAACTCTGCACTATTGCGCGCTGCAAATGCCACTTCCAGCTTAGCTGTGCAGAAGAAGAACAAGAAGAAGAAGAAATATCTCGAAATATGTCCGTCAGGCCCCTTCCCTTGAGATATATCTGCAAATATCTCGGAAACGAAGCGAGCTATGGCAAAATGTTAAGAGACCTTTTTTGTAGAGAATTAAGTTTCCTACTTTTTATGTTCTATGATATTTTTTGATCAGATGCGTAGTTCTCGAGATATATCAAGATATTTAAAAGTTCCGAAGCCGCACCAACATAATAGAGATACAGAAACACCGTGGCCCCTTTCTTTGAGATAACTCTGCACTATTGCGAGCTGGAAATGCCACTTCCAGTTTAGCTGTGCAGAAGAAGAACAACAAGAAGAAGAAATATCTCGAAATATGTCCGTTAGTCCCCTTCCCTTGAGATAAATCTGCAAATATCTCGGAAACGAAGCGAGCTATGGCAAAATGTTAAGAGACCGTTTTTGTAGAGAATTAAGTTTCCTACTTTTTATGTTCTATGATATTTTTTGATCAGACGCGTAGTTCTCGAGATATATCAAGATATTTAAAAGTTCCGAAGCCGCACCAACATAATAGAGATACAGAAACACCGTGGCCCCTTTCTTTGAGATCACTCTGCACTATTGCGAGCTGCAAATGCCACTTCCAGCTTAGCTGTGCAGAAGAAGAACAACAAGAAGAAGAAATATCTCGAAATATGTCCGTCAGGCCCCTTCCCTTGAGATATATCTGCAAATATCTCGGAAACGAAGCGAGCTATGGCAAAATGTTAAGAGACCTTTTTTGTCGAGAATTATGTTTCCTACAATTTATGTTCTATGATATTTTTTGATCAGAAGCGTAGTTTTCGAGATATATCGAGATATTTAAAAGTTCCGAAGCCGCACCAACATAATAGAGATACAGAAACACCGTGGCCCCTTTCTTTGAGATAACTCTGCACTATTGCGAGCTGGAAATGCCACTTCCAGTTTAGCTGTGCAGAAGAAGAACAACAAGAAGAAGAAATATCTCGAAATATGTCCGTTAGTCCCCTTCCCTTGAGATAAATCTGCAAATATCTCGGAAACGAAGCGAGCTATGGCAAAATGTTAAGAGACCGTTTTTGTAGAGAATTAAGTTTCCTACTTTTTATGTTCTATGATATTTTTTGATCAGACGCGTAGTTCTCGAGATATATCAAGATATTTAAAAGTTCCGAAGCCGCACCAACATAATAGAGATACAGAAACACCGTGGCCCCTTTCTTTGAGATCACTCTGCACTATTGCGAGCTGCAAATGCCACTTCCAGCTTAGCTGTGCAGAAGAAGAACAACAAGAAGAAGAAATATCTCGAAATATGTCCGTCAGGCCCCTTCCCTTGAGATATATCTGCAAATATCTCGGAAACGAAGCGAGCTATGGCAAAATGTTAAGAGACCTTTTTTGTCGAGAATTATGTTTCCTACAATTTATGTTCTATGATATTTTTTGATCAGAAGCGTAGTTTTCGAGATATATCGAGATATTTAAAAGTTCCGAAGCCGCACCAACATAATAGAGATACAGAAACACCGTGGCCCCTTTCTTTGAGATAACTCTGCACTATTGCGAGCTGGAAATGCCACTTCCAGTTTAGCTGTGCAGAAGAAGAACAACAAGAAGAAGAAATATCTCGAAATATGTCCGTTAGTCCCCTTCCCTTGAGATAAATCTGCAAATATCTCGGAAACGAAGCGAGCTATGGCAAAATCTTAAGAGACCTTTTTTGTAGAGAATTAAGTTTCCTACTTTTTATGTTCTATGATATTTTTTGATCAGATGCGTAGTTCTCGAGATATATCAAGATATTTAAAAGTTCCGAAGCCGCACCAACATAATAGAGATACAGAAACACCGTGGCCCCTTTCTTTGAGATAACTCTGCACTATTGCGCGCTGCAAATGCCACCTCCAGCTTAGCTGTGCAGAAGAAGAACAACAAGAAGAAGAAATATCTCGAAATATGTCCGTCAGGCTCCTTCCCTTGAGATATATCTGCAAATATCTCGGAAAGGAAGCGAGCTATGGCAAAATGTTAAGAGACCTTTTTTGTAGAGAATTAAGTTTCCTACTTTTTATGTTCTATGATATTTTTTGATCAGATGCGTAGTTCTCGAGATATATCAAGATATTTAAAAGTTCCGAAGCCGCACCAACATAATAGAGATACAGAAACACCGTGGCCCCTTTCTTTGAGATAACTCTGCACTATTGCGCGCTGCAAATGCCACTTCCAGCTTAGCTGTGCAGAAGAAGAACAAGAAGAAGAAGAAATATCTCGAAATATGTCCGTCAGGCCCCTTCCCTTGAGATAAATCTGCAAATATCTCGGAAACGAAGCGAGCTATGGCAAAATGTTAAGAGACCTTTTTTGTAGAGAATTAAGTTTCCTACTTTTTATGTTGTATGATATTTTTTGATCAGATGCGTAGTTCTCGAGATATATCAAGATATTTAAAAGTTCCGAAGCCGCACCAACATAATAGAGATACAGAAACACCGTGGCCCCTTTCTTTGAGATAACTCTGCACTATTGCGAGCTGCAAATGCCACTTCCAGCTTAGCTGTGCAGAGGAAGAACAACAAGAAGAAGAAATATCTCGAAATATGTCCGTCAGGCCCCTTCCCTTGAGATATATCTGCAAATATCTCGGAAACGAAGCGAGCTATGGCAAAATGTTAAGAGACCTTTTTTGTAGAGAATTATGTTTCCTACAATTTATGTTCTATGATATTTTTTGATCAGAAGCGTAGTTCTCGAGATATATCGAGATATTTAAAAGTTCCGAAGCCGCACCAACATAATAGGGATACAGAAACACCGTGGCCCCTTTCTTTGAGATAACTCTGCACTAGTGCGAGCCGCAAATGCCACTTCCAGCTTAGCTGTGCAGAAGAAGAACAACAAGAAGAAGAAATATCTCGAAATATGTCCGTCAGGCCCCTTCCCTTGAGATAAATCTGCAAATATCTCGGAAACGAAGCGAGCTATGGCAGAATGTTAAGAGACGTTTTTTGTAGAGAATTATGTTTCCTACAATTTATGTTCTATGATATTTTTTGATCAGAAGCGTAGTTCTCGAGATATATTGAGATATTTAAAAGTTCCGAAGCCGCACCAACATAATAGGGATACCGAAACACCGTGGCCCCTTTCTTTGAGATAACTCTGCACTAGTGCGAGCCGCAAATGCCACTTCCAGCTTAGCTGTGCAGAAGAAGAACAACAGGAAGAAGAAATATCTGGAAATATGTCCGTCAGGCCCCTTCCCTTGAGATAAATCTGCAAATATCTCGGAAACGAAGAGAGCTATGGCAAAATGTTAAGAGACCTTTTTTGTAGAGAATTAAGTTTCCTACTTTTCATGTTCTATGATATTTTTTGATCAGACGCGTAGTTCTCGAGATATATCAAGATATTTAAAAGTTCCGAAGCCGCACCAACATAATAGAGATACAGAAACACCGTGGCCCCTTTCTTTGAGATCACTCTGCACTATTGCGAGCTGCAAATGCCACTTCCAGCTTAGCTGTGCAGAAGAAGAACAACAAGAAGAAGAAATATCTCGAAATATGTCCGTCAGGCCCCTTCCCTTGAGATATATCTGCAAATATCTCGGAAACGAAGCGAGCTATGGCAAAATGTTAAGAGACCCTTTTTGTCGAGAATTATGTTTCCTACAATTTATGTTCTATGATATTTTTTGATCAGAAGCGTAGTTTTCGAGATATATCGAGATATTTAAAAGTTCCGAAGCCGCACCAACATAATAGAGATACAGAAACACCGTGGCCCCTTTCTTTGAGATAACTCTGCACTATTGCGAGCTGGAAATGCCACTTCCAGTTTAGCTGTGCAGAAGAAGAACAACAAGAAGAAGAAATATCTCGAAATATGTCCGTTAGTCCCCTTCCCTTGAGATAAATCTGCAAATATCTCGGAAACGAAGCGAGCTATGGCAAAATCTTAAGAGACCTTTTTTGTAGAGAATTAAGTTTCCTACTTTTTATGTTCTATGATATTTTTTGATCAGATGCGTAGTTCTCGAGATATATCAAGATATTTAAAAGTTCCGAAGCCGCACCAACATAATAGAGATACAGAAACACCGTGGCCCCTTTCTTTGAGATAACTCTGCACTATTGCGCGCTGCAAATGCCACCTCCAGCTTAGCTGTGCAGAAGAAGAACAACAAGAAGAAGAAATATCTCGAAATATGTCCGTCAGGCTCCTTCCCTTGAGATATATCTGCAAATATCTCGGAAAGGAAGCGAGCTATGGCAAAATGTTAAGAGACCTTTTTTGTAGAGAATTAAGTTTCCTACTTTTTATGTTCTATGATATTTTTTGATCAGATGCGTAGTTCTCGAGATATATCAAGATATTTAAAAGTTCCGAAGCCGCACCAACATAATAGAGATACAGAAACACCGTGGCCCCTTTCTTTGAGATAACTCTGCACTATTGCGCGCTGCAAATGCCACTTCCAGCTTAGCTGTGCAGAAGAAGAACAAGAAGAAGAAGAAATATCTCGAAATATGTCCGTCAGGCCCCTTCCCTTGAGATAAATCTGCAAATATCTCGGAAACGAAGCGAGCTATGGCAAAATGTTAAGAGACCTTTTTTGTAGAGAATTAAGTTTCCTACTTTTTATGTTCTATGATATTTTTTGATCAGATGCGTAGTTCTCGAGATATATCAAGATATTTAAAAGTTCCGAAGCCGCACCAACATAATAGAGATACAGAAACACCGTGGCCCCTCTCTTTGAGATAACTCTGCACTATTCCGAGCTGTAAATGCCACTTCCAGCTTAGCTGTGCAGAAGAAGAACAACAAGAAGAAGAAATATCTCGAAATATGTCCGTCAGGCCCCTTCCCTTGTGATATATCTGCAAATATCTCGGAAACGAAGCGAGCTATGGCAAAATGTTAAGAGACCTTTTTTGTAGAGAATTATGTTTCCTACAATTTATATTCTATGATATTTTTTGATCAGAAGCGTAGTTCTCGAGATATATCGAGATATTTAAAAGTTCCGAAGCCGCACCAACATAATAGGGATACAGAAACACCGTGGCCCCTTTCTTTGAGATAACTCTGCACTAGTGCGAGCCGCAAATGCCACTTCCAGCTTAGCTGTGCAGAAGAAGAACAACAAGAAGAAGAAATATCTCGAAATATGTCCGTCAGGCCCCTTCCCTTGAGATAAATCTGCAAATATCTCGGAAACGAAGCGAGCTATGGCAAAATGTTAAGAGACGTTTTTTGTAGAGAATTAAGTTTCCTACTTTTCATGTTCTATGATATTTTTTGATCAGATGCGTAGTTCTCGAGATATATCAAGATATTTAAAAGTTCCGAAGCCGCACCAACATAATAGAGATACAGAAACACCGTGGCCCCTTTCTTTGAGATAACTCTGCACTATTGCGAGCTGGAAATGCCACTTCCAGTTTAGCTGTGCAGAAGAAGAACAACAAGAAGAAGAAATATCTCGAAATATGTCCGTCAGGCCCCTTCCCTTGAGATATATCTGCAAATATCTCGGAAACGAAGCGAGCTATGGCAAAATGTTAAGAGACCTTTTTTGTCGAGAATTATGTTTCCTACAATTTATGTTCTATGATATTTTTTGATCAGAAGCGTAGTTTTCGAGATATATCGAGATATTTAAAAGTTCCGAAGCCGCACCAACATAATAGAGATACAGAAACACCGTGGCCCCTTTCTTTGAGATAACTCTGCACTATTGCGAGCTGGAAATGCCACTTCCAGTTTAGCTGTGCAGAAGAAGAACAACAAGAAGAAGAAATATCTCGAAATATGTCCGTTAGTCCCCTTCCCTTGAGATAAATCTGCAAATATCTCGGAAACGAAGCGAGCTATGGCAAAATCTTAAGAGACCTTTTTTGTAGAGAATTAAGTTTCCTACTTTTTATGTTCTATGATATTTTTTGATCAGATGCGTAGTTCTCGAGATATATCAAGATATTTAAAAGTTCCGAAGCCGCACCAACATAATAGAGATACAGAAACACCGTGGCCCCTTTCTTTGAGATAACTCTGCACTATTGCGCGCTGCAAATGCCACCTCCAGCTTAGCTGTGCAGAAGAAGAACAACAAGAAGAAGAAATATCTCGAAATATGTCCGTCAGGCTCCTTCCCTTGAGATATATCTGCAAATATCTCGGAAAGGAAGCGAGCTATGGCAAAATGTTAAGAGACCTTTTTTGTAGAGAATTAAGTTTCCTACTTTTTATGTTCTATGATATTTTTTGATCAGATGCGTAGTTCTCGAGATATATCAAGATATTTAAAAGTTCCGAAGCCGCACCAACATAATAGAGATACAGAAACACCGTGGCCCCTTTCTTTGAGATAACTCTGCACTATTGCGCGCTGCAAATGCCACTTCCAGCTTAGCTGTGCAGAAGAAGAACAAGAAGAAGAAGAAATATCTCGAAATATGTCCGTCAGGCCCCTTCCCTTGAGATAAATCTGCAAATATCTCGGAAACGAAGCGAGCTATGGCAAAATGTTAAGAGACCTTTTTTGTAGAGAATTAAGTTTCCTACTTTTTATGTTGTATGATATTTTTTGATCAGATGCGTAGTTCTCGAGATATATCAAGATATTTAAAAGTTCCGAAGCCGCACCAACATAATAGAGATACAGAAACACCGTGGCCCCTTTCTTTGAGATAACTCTGCACTATTGCGAGCTGCAAATGCCACTTCCAGCTTAGCTGTGCAGAGGAAGAACAACAAGAAGAAGAAATATCTCGAAATATGTCCGTCAGGCCCCTTCCCTTGAGATATATCTGCAAATATCTCGGAAACGAAGCGAGCTATGGCAAAATGTTAAGAGACCTTTTTTGTAGAGAATTATGTTTCCTACAATTTATGTTCTATGATATTTTTTGATCAGAAGCGTAGTTCTCGAGATATATCGAGATATTTAAAAGTTCCGAAGCCGCACCAACATAATAGGGATACAGAAACACCGTGGCCCCTTTCTTTGAGATAACTCTGCACTAGTGCGAGCCGCAAATGCCACTTCCAGCTTAGCTGTGCAGAAGAAGAACAACAAGAAGAAGAAATATCTCGAAATATGTCCGTCAGGCCCCTTCCCTTGAGATAAATCTGCAAATATCTCGGAAACGAAGCGAGCTATGGCAGAATGTTAAGAGACGTTTTTTGTAGAGAATTATGTTTCCTACAATTTATGTTCTATGATATTTTTTGATCAGACGCGTAGTTCTCGAGATATATCAAGATATTTAAAAGTTCCGAAGCCGCACCAACATAATAGAGATACAGAAACACCGTGGCCCCTTTCTTTGAGATCACTCTGCACTATTGCGAGCTGCAAATGCCACTTCCAGCTTAGCTGTGCAGAAGAAGAACAACAAGAAGAAGAAATATCTCGAAATATGTCCGTCAGGCCCCTTCCCTTGAGATATATCTGCAAATATCTCGGAAACGAAGCGAGCTATGGCAAAATGTTAAGAGACCCTTTTTGTCGAGAATTATGTTTCCTACAATTTATCTTCTATGATATTTTTTGATCAGAAGCGTAGTTTTCGAGATATATCGAGATATTTAAAAGTTCCGAAGCCGCACCAACATAATAGAGATACAGAAACACCGTGGCCCCTTTCTTTGAGATAACTCTGCACTATTGCGAGCTGGAAATGCCACTTCCAGTTTAGCTGTGCAGAAGAAGAACAACAAGAAGAAGAAATATCTCGAAATATGTCCGTTAGTCCCCTTCCCTTGAGATAAATCTGCAAATATCTCGGAAACGAAGCGAGCTATGGCAAAATCTTAAGAGACCTTTTTTGTAGAGAATTAAGTTTCCTACTTTTTATGTTCTATGATATTTTTTGATCAGATGCGTAGTTCTCGAGATATATCAAGATATTTAAAAGTTCCGAAGCCGCACCAACATAATAGAGATACAGAAACACCGTGGCCCCTTTCTTTGAGATAACTCTGCACTATTGCGCGCTGCAAATGCCACCTCCAGCTTAGCTGTGCAGAAGAAGAACAACAAGAAGAAGAAATATCTCGAAATATGTCCGTCAGGCTCCTTCCCTTGAGATATATCTGCAAATATCTCGGAAAGGAAGCGAGCTATGGCAAAATGTTAAGAGACCTTTTTTGTAGAGAATTAAGTTTCCTACTTTTTATGTTCTATGATATTTTTTGATCAGATGCGTAGTTCTCGAGATATATCAAGATATTTAAAAGTTCCGAAGCCGCACCAACATAATAGAGATACAGAAACACCGTGGCCCCTTTCTTTGAGATAACTCTGCACTATTGCGCGCTGCAAATGCCACTTCCAGCTTAGCTGTGCAGAAGAAGAACAAGAAGAAGAAGAAATATCTCGAAATATGTCCGTCAGGCCCCTTCCCTTGAGATAAATCTGCAAATATCTCGGAAACGAAGCGAGCTATGGCAAAATGTTAAGAGACCTTTTTTGTAGAGAATTAAGTTTCCTACTTTTTATGTTCTATGATATTTTTTGATCAGATGCGTAGTTCTCGAGATATATCAAGATATTTAAAAGTTCCGAAGCCGCACCAACATAATAGAGATACAGAAACACCGTGGCCCCTCTCTTTGAGATAACTCTGCACTATTCCGAGCTGTAAATGCCACTTCCAGCTTAGCTGTGCAGAAGAAGAACAACAAGAAGAAGAAATATCTCGAAATATGTCCGTCAGGCCCCTTCCCTTGTGATATATCTGCAAATATCTCGGAAACGAAGCGAGCTATGGCAAAATGTTAAGAGACCTTTTTTGTAGAGAATTATGTTTCCTACAATTTATATTCTATGATATTTTTTGATCAGAAGCGTAGTTCTCGAGATATATCGAGATATTTAAAAGTTCCGAAGCCGCACCAACATAATAGGGATACAGAAACACCGTGGCCCCTTTCTTTGAGATAACTCTGCACTAGTGCGAGCCGCAAATGCCACTTCCAGCTTAGCTGTGCAGAAGAAGAACAACAAGAAGAAGAAATATCTCGAAATATGTCCGTCAGGCCCCTTCCCTTGAGATAAATCTGCAAATATCTCGGAAACGAAGCGAGCTATGGCAAAATGTTAAGAGACGTTTTTTGTAGAGAATTAAGTTTCCTACTTTTCATGTTCTATGATATTTTTTGATCAGATGCGTAGTTCTCGAGATATATCAAGATATTTAAAAGTTCCGAAGCCGCACCAACATAATAGAGATACAGAAATACCGTGGCCCCTTTCTTTGAGATAACTCTGCACTATTGCGAGCTGGAAATGCCACTTCCAGTTTAGCTGTGCAGAAGAAGAACAACAAGAAGAAGAAATATCTCGAAATATGTCCGTCAGGCCCCTTCCCTTGAGATATATCTGCAAATATCTCGGAAACGAAGCGAGCTATGGCAAAATGTTAAGAGACCTTTTTTGTCGAGAATTATGTTTCCTACAATTTATGTTCTATGATATTTTTTGATCAGAAGCGTAGTTTTCGAGATATATCGAGATATTTAAAAGTTCCGAAGCCGCACCAACATAATAGGGATACAGAAACACCGTGGCCCCTTTCTTTGAGATAACTCTGCACTATTGCGAGCTGTAAATGCCACTTCCAGCTTAGCTGTGCAGAAGAAGAACAACAAGAAGAAGAAATATCTCGAAATATGTCCGTCAGGCCCCTTCCCTTGAGATATATCTGCAAATATCTCGGAAACGAAGCGAGCTATGGCAAAATGTTAAGAGACCTTTTTTGTCGAGAATTATGTTTCCTACAATTTATGTTCTATGATATTTTTTGATCAGAAGCGTAGTTTTCGAGATATATCGAGATATTTAAAAGTTCCGAAGCCGCACCAACATAATAGAGATACAGAAACACCGTGGCCCCTTTCTTTGAGATAACTCTGCACTATTGCGAGCTGGAAATGCCACTTCCAGTTTAGCTGTGCAGAAGAAGAACAACAAGAAGAAGAAATATCTCGAAATATGTCCGTTAGTCCCCTTCCCTTGAGATAAATCTGCAAATATCTCGGAAACGAAGCGAGCTATGGCAAAATGTTAAGAGACCGTTTTTGTAGAGAATTAAGTTTCCTACTTTTTATGTTCTATGATATTTTTTGATCAGACGCGTAGTTCTCGAGATATATCAAGATATTTAAAAGTTCCGAAGCCGCACCAACATAATAGAGATACAGAAACACCGTGGCCCCTTTCTTTGAGATAACTCTGCACTATTCCGAGCTGTAAATGCCACTTCCAGCTTAGCTGTGCAGAAGAAGAACAACAAGAAGAAGAAATATCTCGAAATATGTCCGTCAGGCCCCTTCCCTTGAGATATATCTGCAAATATCTCGGAAACGAAGCGAGCTATGGCAAAATGTTAAGAGACCTTTTTTGTAGAGAATTATGTTTCCTACAATTTATGTTCTATAATATTTTTTGATCAGAAGCGTAGTTTTCGAGATATATCGAGATATTTAAAAGTTCCGAAGCCGCACCAACATAATAGAGATACAGAAACACCGTGGCCCCTTTCTTTGAGATAACGGTGCACTAGTGCGAGCCGCAAATGCCACTTCCAGCTTAGCTGTGCAGAAGAAGAACAACAAGAAGAAGAAATATCTCGAAATATGTCCGTCAGGCCCCTTCCCTTGAGATATATCTGCAAATATCTCGGAAACGAAGCGAGCTATGGCAAAATGTTAAGAGACCGTTTCTGTAGAGAATTAAGTTTCCTACTTTTTATGTTCTATGATATTTTTTGATCAGACGCGTAGTTCTCGAGATATATCAAGATATTTAAAAGTTCCGAAGCCGCACCAACATAATAGAGATACAGAAACACCGTGGCCCCTTTCTTTGAGATAACTCTGCACTATTCCGAGCTGTAAATGCCACTTCCAGCTTAGCTGTGCAGAAGAAGAACAACAAGAAGAAGAAATATCTCGAAATATGTCCGTCAGGCCCCTTCCCTTGAGATATATCTGCAAATATCTCGGAAACGAAGCGAGCTATGGCAAAATGTTAAGAGACCGTTTTTGTAGAGAATTAAGTTTCCTACTTTTTATGTTCTATGATATTTTTTGATCAGACGCGTAGTTCTCGAGATATATCAAGATATTTAAAAGTTCCGAAGCCGCACCAACATAATAGAGATACAGAAACACCGTGGCCCCTTTCTTTGAGATAACTCTGCACTTTTGCGAGCTGCAAATGCCACTTCCAGCTTAGCTGTGCAGAAGAAGAACAACAAGAAGAAGAAATATCTCGAAATATGTCCGTCAGGCCCCTTCCCTTGAGATATATCTGCAAATATCTCGGAAACGAAGCGAGCTATGGCAAAATGTTAAGACACCTTTTTTGTCGAGAATTATGTTTCCTACAATTTATGTTCTATGATATTTTTTGATCAGAAGCGTAGTTTTCGAGATATATCGAGATATTTAAAAGTTCCGAAGCCGCACCAACATAATAGAGATACAGAAACACCGTGGCCCCTTTCTTTGAGATAACTCTGCACTATTGCGAGCTGGAAATGCCACTTCCAGTTTAGCTGTGCAGAAGAAGAACAACAAGAAGAAGAAATATCTCGAAATATGTCCGTTAGTCCCCTTCCCTTGAGATAAATCTGCAAATATCTCGGAAACGAAGCGAGCTATGGCAAAATCTTAAGAGACCTTTTTTGTAGAGAATTAAGTTTCCTACTTTTTATGTTCTATGATATTTTTTGATCAGATGCGTAGTTCTCGAGATATATCAAGATATTTAAAAGTTCCGAAGCCGCACCAACATAATAGAGATACAGAAACACCGTGGCCCCTTTCTTTGAGATAACTCTGCACTATTGCGCGCTGCAAATGCCACCTCCAGCTTAGCTGTGCAGAAGAAGAACAACAAGAAGAAGAAATATCTCGAAATATGTCCGTCAGGCCCCTTCCCTTGAGATATATCTGCAAATATCTCGGAAAGGAAGCGAGCTATGGCAAAATGTTAAGAGACCTTTTTTGTCGAGAATTATGTTTCCTACAATTTATGTTCTATGATATTTTTTGATCAGAAGCGTAGTGGTCGAGATATATCGAGATATTTAAAAGTTCCGAAGCCGCACCAACATAATAGAGATACAGAAACACCGTGGCCCCTTTCTTTGAGATAACCCAGCACTATTCCGAGCTGTAAATGCCACTTCCAGCTTAGCTGTGCAGAAGAAGAACAACAAGAAGAAGAAATATCTCGAAATATGTCCGTCAGGCCCCTTCCCTTGATATATATCTGCAAATATCTCGGAAACGAAGCGAGCTATGGCAAAATGTTAAGAGACCTTTTTTGTAGAGAATTATGTTTTCTACAATTTATGTTCTATGATATTTTTTGATCAGAAGCGTAGTTCTCGAGATATATCGAGATATTTAAAAGTTCCGAAGCCGCACCAACATAATAGGGACACAGAAACACCGTGGCCCCTTTCTTTGAGATAACTCTGCACTAGTGCGAGCCGCAAATGCCACTACCAGCTTAGCTGTGCAGAAGAAGAACAACAAGAAGAAGAAATATCTCGAAATATGTCCGTCAGGCCCCTTCCCTTGAGATATATCTGCAAATATATCGGAAACGAAGCGAGCTATGGCAAAATGTTAAGAGACCTTTTTTGTAGAGAATTATGTTTCCTACAATTTATGTTCTATGATATTTTTTGATCAGAAGCGTAGTTTTCGAGATATATCGAGATATTTAAAAGTTCCGAAGCCGCACCAACATAATAGAGATACAGAAACACCGTGGCCCCTTTCTTTGAGATAACTGTGCACTAGTGCGAGCCGCAAATGCGACTTCCAGCTTAGCTGTGCAGAAGAAGAACAACAAGAAGAAGAAATATCTCGAAATATGTCCGTCAGGCCCCTTCCCTTGAGATATATCTGCAAATATCTCGGAAACGAAGCGAGCTATGGCAAAATGTTAAGAGACCGTTTTTGTAGAGAATTAAGTTTCCTACTTTTTATGTTCTATGATATTTTTTGATCAGACGCGTAGTTCTCGAGATATATCAAGATATTTAAAAGTTCCGAAGCCCCACCAACATAATAGAGATACAGAAACACCGTGGCCCCTTTCTTTGAGATAACTCTGCACTATTGCGAGCTGCAAATGCCACTTCCAGCTTAGCTGTGCAGAAGAAGAACAACAAGAAGAAGAAATATCTCGAAATATGTCCGTCAGGCCCCTTCCCTTGAGATATATCTGCAAATATCTCGGAAACGAAGCGAGCTATGGCAAAATGTTAAGAGACCTTTTTTGTCGAGAATTATGTTTCCTACAATTTATGTTCTATGATATTTTTTGATCAGAAGCGTAGTTTTCGAGATATATCGAGATATTTAAAAGTTCCGAAGCCGCACCAACATAATAGAGATACAGAAACACCGTGGCCCCTTTCTTTGAGATAACTCTGCACTATTGCGAGCTGGAAATGCCACTTCCAGTTTAGCTGTGCAGAAGAAGAACAACAAGAAGAAGAAATATCTCGAAATATGTCCGTTAGTCCCCTTCCCTTGAGATAAATCTGCAAATATCTCGGAAACGAAGCGAGCTATGGCAAAATGTTAAGAGACCTTTTTTGTAGAGAATTAAGTTTCCTACTTTTTATGTTCTATGATATTTTTTGATCAGATGCGTAGTTCTCGAGATATATCAAGATATTTAAAAGTTCCGAAGCCGCACCAACATAATAGAGATACAGAAACACCGTGGCCCCTTTCTTTGAGATAACTCTGCACTATTGCGCGCTGCAAATGCCACCTCCAGCTTAGCTGTGCAGAAGAAGAACAACAAGAAGAAGAAATATCTCGAAATATGTCCGTCAGGCCCCTTCCCTTGAGATATATCTGCAAATATCTCGGAAAGGAAGCGAGCTATGGCAAAATGTTAAGAGACCTTTTTTGTCGAGAATTATGTTTCCTACAATTTACGTTCTATGATATTTTTTGATCAGAAGCGTAGTGGTCGAGATATATCGAGATATTTAAAAGTTCCGAAGCCGCACCAACATAATAGAGATACAGAAACACCGTGGCCCCTTTCTTTGAGATAACTCTGCACTATTGCGTGCTGGAAATGCCACTTCCAGTTTAGCTGTGCAGAAGAAGAACAACAAGAAGAAGAAATATCTCGAAATATGTCCGTTAGGCCCCTTCCCTTGAGATAAATCTGCAAATATCTCGGAAACCAAGCGAGCTATGGCAAAATGTTAAGAGACCTTTTTTGTAGAGAATTAAGTTTCCTACTTTTTATGTTCTATGATATTTTTTGATCAGATGCGTAGTTCTCGAGATATATCAAGATATTTAAAAGTTCCGAAGCCGCACCAACATAATAGAGATACAGAAACACCGTGGCCCCTTTCTTTGAGATAACTCTGCACTATTGCGAGCTGCAAATGCCACTTCCAGCTTAGCTGTGCAGAGGAAGAACAACAAGAAGAAGAAATATCTCGAAATATGTCCGTCAGGCCCCTTCCCTTGAGATAAATCTGCAAATATCTCGGAAACCAAGAGAGCTATGGCAAAATGTTAAGAGACCTTTTTTGTAGAGAATTAAGTTTCCTACTTTTCATGTTCTATGATATTTTTTGATCAGATGCGTAGTTCTCGAGATATATCAAGATATTTAACAGTTCCGAAGCCGCACCAACATAATAGAGATACAGAAACACCGTGGCCCCTCTCTTTGAGATAACTCAGCACTATTCCGAGCTGTAAATGCCACTTCCAGCTTAGCTGTGCAGAAGAAGAACAACAAAAAGAAGAAATATCTCGAAATATGTCCGTCAGGCCCCTTCCCTTGAGATATATCTGCAAATATCTCGGAAACGAAGCGAGCTATGGCAAAATGTTAAGAGACGTTTTTTGTAGAGAATTAAGTTTCCTACTTTTTATGTTCTATGATATTTTTTGATCAGATGCGTAGTTCTCGAGATATATCAAGATATTTAAAAGTTCCGAAGCCGCACCAACATAATAGAGATACAGAAACACCGTGGCCCCTTTCTTTGAGATAACTCTGCACTATTCCGAGCTGTAAATACCACTTCCAGCTTAGCTGTGCAGAAGAAGAACAACAAGAAGAAGAAATATCCCGAAATATGTCCGTCAGGCCCCTTCCCTTGAGATATATCTGCAAATATCTCGGAAACGAAGCGAGCTATGGCAAAATGTTAAGAGACCTTTTTTGTAGAGAATTATGTTTCCTACAATTTATGTTCTACAATATTTTTTGATCAGAAGCGTAGTTTTCGAGATATATCGAGATATTTAAAAGTTCCGAAGCCGCACCAACATAATAGAGATACAGAAACACCGTGGCCCCTTTCTTTGAGATAACTGTGCACTAGTGCGAGCCGCAAATGCCACTTCCAGCTTAGCTGTGCAGAAGAAGAACAACAAGAAGAAGAAATATCTCGAAATATGTCCGTCAGGCCCCTTCCCTTGAGATATATCTGCAAATATCTCGGAAACGAAGCGAGCTATGGCAAAATGTTAAGAGACCGTTTTTGTAGAGAATTAAGTTTCCTACTTTTTATGTTCTATGATATTTTTTGATCAGACGCGTAGTTCTCGAGATATATCGAGATATTTAAAAGTTCCGAAGCCGCACCAACATAATAGAGATACAGAAACACCGTGGCCCCTCTCTTTGAGATAACTCTGCACTATTCCGAGCTATAAATGCCACTTCCAGCTTAGCTGTGCAGAAGAAGAACAACAAGAAGAAGAAATATCTCGAAATATGTCCGTCAGGCCCCTTCCCTTGAGATATATCTGCAAATATCTCGGAAACGAAGCGAGCTATGGCAAAATGTTAAGAGACCTTTTTTGTCGAGAATTATGTTTCCTACAATTTATGTTCTATGATATTTTTTGATCAGAAGCGTAGTTTTCGAGATATATCGAGATATTTAAAAGTTCCGAAGCCGCACCAACATAATAGAGATACAGAAACACCGTGGCCCCTTTCTTTGAGATAACTCTGCACTATTGCGCGCTGCAAATGCCACTTCCAGCTTAGCTGTGCAGAAGAAGAACAACAAGAAGAAGAAATATCTCGAAATATGTCCGTCAGGCCCCTTCCCTTGAGATATATCTGCAAATATCTCGGAAAGGAAGCGAGCTATGGCAAAATGTTAGGAGACCTTTTTTGTCGAGAATTATGTTGCCTACAATTTATGTTCTATGATATTTTTTGATCAGAAGCGTAGTGGTCGAGATATATCGAGATATTTAAAAGTTCCGAAGCCGCACCAACATAATAGAGATACAGAAACACCGTGGCCTCTTTCTTTGAGATAACTCTGCACTATTGCGAGCTGGAAATGCCACTTCCAGTTTAGCTGTGCAGAAGAAGAACAACAAGAAGAAGAAATATCTCGAAATATGTCCGTTAGGCCCCTTCCCTTGAGGTAAATCTGCAAATATCTCGGAAACGAAGCGAGCTATGGCCAAATGTTAACAGACCTTTTTTGTAGATAATTAAGTTTCCTACTTTTTATGTTCTATGATATTTTTTGATCAGATGCGTAGTTCTCGAGATATATCAAGATATTTAAAAGTTCCGAAGCCGCACCAACATAATAGAGATACAGAAACACCGTGGCCCCTTTCTTTGAGATAACTCTGCACTATTGCGCGCTGCAAATGCCACTTCCAGCTTAGCTGTGCAGAAGAAGAACAACAAGAAGAAGAAATATCTCGAAATATGTCCGTCAGACCCCTTCCCTTGAGATAAATCTGCAAATATCTCGGAAACGAAGCGAGCTATGGCAAAATGTTAAGAGACCTTTTTTGTAGAGAATTAAGTTTCCTACTTTCTATGTTCTATGATATTTTTTGATCAGATGCGCAGTTCTCGAGATATATCCAGATATTTAAAAGTTCCGAAGCGGCACCAACATAATAGAGATACAGACACACCGTGGCCCCTTTCTTTGAGGTAACTCTGCACTATTGCGAGCTGCAAATGCCACTTCCAGCTTAGCTGTGCAGAAGAAGAACAACAAGAAGAAGAAATATCTCGAAATATATCCGTCAGGCCCCTTCCCTTGAGATAAATCTGCAAATATCTCGGAAACCAAGCGAGCTATGGCAAAATGTTAAGAGACCTTTTTTGTAGAGAATTATGTTTCCTACAATTTACGTTCTCTGATATTTTTTGATCAGAAGCGTAGTTTTCGAGATATATCGAGATATTTAACAGTTCCGAAGCCGCACCAACATAATAGAGATACAGAAACACCGTGGCCCCTTTCTTTGAGATAACTCTGCACTATTGCGACCTGCAAATGCCACTTCCAGCTTCGCTGTGCAGAAGAAGAACAACAAGAAGAAGAAATATCTCGGAATATGTCCGTCAGGCCCCTTCCCTTGAGCTAAATCTGCAAATATCTCGGAAACGATGCCAGCTATGGGAAAATGTTAAGAGACCTTTTTTGTAGAGAATTAAGTTTCCTACTTTTTATGTTCTATGATATTTTTCGATCAGAGGCGTAGTTCTCGAGATATATCAAGATATTTAAAAGTTCCGAAGCCGCACCAACATAATAGAGATACAGAAACACGGTGGCCCCTTTCTTTGAGATAACTCTGCACTATTGCGCGCTGCAAATGCCACTTCCAGCTTAGCTGTGCAGAAGAAGAACAACAAGAAGAAGAAATATCTCGAAATATGTCCGTCAGGCCCCTTCCCTTGAGATAAATCTGCAAATATGTCGGAAACGAAGCGAGCTATGGCAAAATGTTAAGAGACCTTTTTTGTAGAGAATTAAGTTTCCTACTTTTTACGGTCTATGATATTTTTCGATCAGAGGCGTAGTTCTCGAGATATATCAAGATATTTAAAAGTTCCGAAGCCGCACCAACATAATAGAGATACAGAAACACCGTGGCCCCTTTCTTTGAGATAACTCTGCACTAGTGCGAGCCGCAAATGCCGCTTCCAGCTTAGCTGTGCAGAAGAAGAACAACAAGAAGAAGAAATATCTCGAAATATGTCCGTCAGGCCCCTTCCCTCGAGATAAATCTGCAAATATCTCGGAAACGAAGCGAGCTATGGCAAAATGTAAAGAGACCTTTTTTGTAGAGAATTAAGTTTCCTACTTTTTGTGTTCTATGATATTTTTTGATCGGATGCGTAGTTCTCGAGATATATCAAGATATTTAAAAGTTCCGAAGCCGCACCAACATAATAGAGATACAGAAACACCGTGGCCCCTTTCTTTGAGGTAACTCTGCACTATTGCGAGCTGCAAATGCCACTTCCAGCTTAGCTGTGCAGAAGAAGAACAACAAGAAGAAGAAATATCTCGAAATATGTCCGTCAGGCCCCTTCCCTTGAGATAAATCTGCAAATATCTCGGAAACCAAGCGAGCTATGGCAAAATGTTAAGAGACCTTATTTGTAGAGAATTAAGTTTCCTACTTTTTATGTTCTACGATATTTTTTGATCAGATGCGTAGTTCTCGAGATATATCAAGATATTTAAAAGTTCCGAAGCCGCACCAACATAATAGAGATACAGAAACACCGTGGCCCCTTTCTTTGAGATAACTCTGCACTATTGCGTGCTGCAAATGCCACTTCCAGCTTAGCTGTGCAGAAGAAGAACAACAAGAAGAAGAAATATCTCGAAATATGTCCGTCAGGCCCCTTCCCTTGAGATAAATCTGCAAATATCTCGGAAACCAAGCGAGCTATGGCAAAATGTTAAGAGACCTTTTTTGTAGAGAATTATGTTTCCTACAATTTACGTTCTCTGATATTTTTTGATCAGAAGCGTAGTTTTCGAGATATATCGAGATATTTAACAGTTCCGAAGCCGCACCAACATAATAGAGATACAGAAACACCGTGGCCCCTTTCTTTGAGAGAACTCTGCACTATTGCGACCTGCAAATGCCACTTCCAGCTTAGCTGTGCAGAAGAGGAACAACAAGAAGAAGAAATATCTCGGAATATGTCCGTCAGGCCCCTTCCCTTGAGATAAATCTGCAAATATCTCGGAAACGAAGCGAGCTATGGCAAAATGTTAAGAGACCTTTTTTGTAGAGAATTAAGTTTCCTACTTTTTATGGTCTATGATATTTTTCGATCAGAGGCGTAGTTCTCGAGATATATCAAGATATTTAAAAGTTCCGAGGCCGCACCAACATAATAGATACAGAAACACCGTGGCCCCTTTCTTTGAGATAACTCTGCACTATTGCGAGCTGCAAATGCCACTTCCAGCTTAGCTGTGCAGAAGAAGAACAACAAGAAGAAGAAATATCTCGAAATATGTCCGTCAGGCCCCTTCCCTTGAGATAAATCTGCAAATATCTCGGAAACCAAGCGAGCTATGGCAAAATGTTAAGAGACCTTTTTTGTAGAGAATTATGTTTCCTACAATTTACGTTCTCTGATATTTTTTGATCAGAAGCGTAGTTTTCGAGATGCATCGAGATATTTAAAAGTTCCGAAGCCGCACCAACATAATAGAGATACAGAAACACCGTGGCCCCTTTCTTTGAGATAACTCTGCACTATTGCGACCTGCAAATGCCACTTCCAGCTTCGCTGTGCAGAAGAGGAACAACAATCAGAAGAAATATCTCGGAATATGTCCGTCAGGCCCCTTCCCTTGAGCTAAATCTGCAAATATCTCGGAAACGATGCCAGCTATGGGAAAATGTTAAGAGACCTTTTTTGTAGAGAATTAAGTTTCCTACTTTTTATGTTCTATGATATTTTTCGATCAGAGGCGTAGTTCTCGAGATATATCAAGATATTTAAAAGTTCCGAAGCCGCACCAACATAATAGAGATACAGAAACACCGTGGCCCCTTTCTTTGAGATAACTCTGCACTAGTGCGAGCCGCAAATGCCGCTTCCAGCTTAGCTGTGCAGAAGAAGAACAACAAGAAGAAGAAATATCTCGAAATATGTCCGTCAGGCCCCTTCCCTCGAGATAAATCTGCAAATATCTCGGAAACGAAGCGAGCTATGGCAAAATGTAAAGAGACCTTTTTTGTAGAGAATTAAGTTTCCTACTTTTTGTGTTCTATGATATTTTTTGATCGGATGCGTAGTTCTCGAGATATATCAAGATATTTAAAAGTTCCGAAGCCGCACCAACATAATAGAGATACAGAAACACCGTGGCCCCTTTCTTTGAGATAACTCTGCACTATTGCGCGCTGCAAATGCCACTTCCAGCTTAGCTGTGCAGAAGAAGAACAACAAGAAGAAGAAATATCTCGAAATATGCCCGTCAGGTCCCTTCCATTGAGATAAATCGGCAAATATCTCGGAAACGAAGCGAGCTATGGCAAAATGTTAAGAGACCTTTTTTGTAGAGAATAATGTTTCCTACAATTTACGTTCTATGATATTTTTTGATCAGAAGCGTAGTTTTCGAGATATATCGAGATATTTAAAAGTTCCGAAGACGCACCAACATAATAGAGATACAGAAACACCGTGGCCCCTTTCTTTGAGATAACTGTGCACTAGTGCGAGCCGCAAATGCCACTTCCAGCTTAGCTGTGCAGAAGAAGAAGAACAAGAAGAAGAAATATCTCGAAATATGCCCGTCAGGCCCCTTCCCTTGAGATATATCTGCAAATATCTCGGAAACGAAGTGAGCTATGGCAAAATGTTAGGAGACCGTTTTTGTAGAGAATTAAGTTTCCTACTTTTTATGTTCTATGATATTTTTTGATCAGACGCGTAGTTCTCGAGATATATCAAGATATTTAAAAGTTCCGAAGCCGCACCAACATAATAGAGATACAGAAACTCCGTGGCCCCTTTCTTTGAGATAACTCTGCACTATTGCGTGCTGTAAATGCCACTTCCAGCTTAGCTGTGCAGAAGAAGAACAACAAGAAGAAGAAATATCTCGAAATATGTCCGTCAGGCCCCTTCCCTTGAGATATATCTGCAAATATCTCGGAAACGAAGCGAGCTATGGCAAAATGTTAAGAGACCTTTTTTGTAGAGAATTATGTTTCCTACAATTTACGTTCTATGATATTTTTTGATCAGAAGCGTAGTTTTCGAGATATATCGAGATATTTAAAAGTTCCGAAGCCGCACCAACATAATAGAGATACAGAAACACCGTGGCCCCTTTCTTTGAGATAACTCTGCACTAGTGCGAGCCGCAAATGCCACTTCCAGCTTAGCTGTGCAGAAGAAGAACAACAAGAAGAAGAAATATCTCGAAATATGCCCGCCAGGCCCCTTCCATTGAGATAAATCTGCTAATATCTCGGAAACGAAGCGAGCTATGGCAAAATGTTAAGAGACCTTTTTTGTAGAGAATTAAGTTTCCTACTTTTTATGTTCTATGATATTTTTTGATCAGATGCGTAGTTCTCGAGATATATCAAGATATTTAAAAGTTCCGAAGCCGCACCAACATAATAGAGATACAGAAACACCGTGGCCCCTTTCTTTGAGATAACTCTGCACTACTGCGAGCTGCAAATGCCACTTCCAGCTTAGCTGTGCAGAAGAAGAACAACAAGAAGAAGAAATATCTCGAAATATGTCCGTCAGACCCCTTCCCTTGAGATAAATCTGCAAATATCTCGGAAACGAAGCGAGCTATGGCAAAATGTTAAGAGACCTTTTTTGTAGAGAATTAAGTTTCCTACTTTTTATGTTCTATGATATTTTTTGATCAGATGCGTAGTTCTCGAGATATATCGAGATATTTAAAAGTTCCGAAGCCGCACCAACATTATAGAGATACAGAAACACCGTGGCCCCTTTCTTTGAGATAACTCTGCACTAGTGCGAGCCGCAAATGCCACTTCCAGCTTAGCTGTGCAGAAGAAGAACAACAAGAAGAAGAAATATCTCGAAATATGTCCGTCAGGCCCCTTCCCTTGAGATAAATATGCAAATATCTCGGAAACGAAGCGAGCTATGGCAAAATGTTAAGAGACCTTTTTTGTAGAGATTTAAGTTTCCTACTTTTTATGTTCTATGATATTTTTTGATCAGATGCGTTGTTCTCGAGATATATCAAGATATTTAAAAGTTCCGAAGCCGCACCAACATAATAGAGATACAGAAACACCGTGGCCCCTTTCTTTGAGATAACTCTGCACTAGTGCGAGCCGCAAATGCCACTTCCAGCTTAGCTGTGCAGAAGAAGAACAACAAGAAGAAGAAATATCTCGAAATATGTCCGTCAGGCCCCTTCCCTTGAGATAAATCTGCAAATATCTCGGAAACGAAGCGAGCTATTGCAAAATGTTAAGAGACGTTTTTTGTAGAGAATTAAGTTTCCTACTTTTTATGTTCTATGATATTTTTTGATCAGATGCGTAGTTCTCGAGATATATCAAGATATTTAAAAGTTCCGAAGCCGCACCAACATAATAGAGATACAGAAACACCGTGGCCCCTTTCGTTGAGATAACTCTGCACTATTGCGAGCTGCAAATGCCACTTCCAGCTTAGCTGTGCAGAAGAAGAACAACAAGAAGAAGAAATATCTCGAAATATGTCCGTCAGGCCCCTTCCCTTGAGATAAATCTGCAAATATCTCGGAAACCAAGCGAGCTATGGCAAAATGTTAAGAGACCTTTTTTGTAGAGAATTATGTTTCCTACAATTTACGTTCTCTGATATTTTTTGATCAGAAGCGTAGTTTTCGAGATATATCGAGATATTTAAAAGTTCCGAAGCCGCACCAACATAATAGAGATACAGAAACACCGTGGCCCCTTTCTTTGAGATAACTCTGCACTATTGCGACCTGCAAATGCCACTTCCAGCTTCGCTGTGCAGAAGAGGAACAACAAGAAGAAGAAATATCTCGGAATATGTCCGTCAGGCCCCTTCCCTTGAGCTAAATCTGCAAATATCTCGGAAACGATGCCAGCTATGGGAAAATGTTAAGAGACCTTTTTTGTAGAGAATTAAGTTTCCTACTTTTTATGTTCTATGATATTTTTCGATCAGAGGCGTAGTTCTCGAGATATATCAAGATATTTAAAAGTTCCGAAGCCGCACCAACATAATAGAGATACAGAAACACCTTGGCCCCTTTCTTTGAGATAACTCTGCACTATTGCGCGCTGCAAATGCCACTTCCAGCTTAGCTGTGCAGAAGAAGAACAACAAGAAGAAGAAATATCTCGAAATATGTCCGTCAGGCCCCTTCCCTTGAGATAAATCTGCAAATATCTCGGAAACGAAGCGAGCTATGGCAAAATGTTAAGAGACCTTTTTTGTAGAGAATTAAGTTTCCTACTTTTTACGGTCTATGATATTTTTCGATCAGAGGCGTAGTTCTCGAGATATATCAAGATATTTAAAAGTTCCGAAGCCGCATCAACATAATAGAGATACAGAAACACCGTGGCCCCTTTCTTTGAGATAACTCTGCACTAGTGCGAGCCGCAAATGCCGCTTCCAGCTTAGCTGTGCAGAAGAAGAACAACAAGAAGAAGAAATATCTCGAAATATGTCCGTCAGGCCCCTTCCCTCGAGATAAATCTGCAAATATCTCGGAAACGAAGCGAGCTATGGCAAAATGTTAAGAGACCTTTTTTGTAGAGAATTAAGTTTCCTACTTTTTATGTTCTATGATATTTTTTGATCAGATGCGTAGTTCTCGAGATATATCCAGATATTTAAAAGTTCCGAAGCGGCACCAAGATAATAGAGATACAGAAACACCGTGGCCCCTTTCTTTGAGGTAACTCTGCACTATTGCGAGCTGCAAATGCCACTTCCAGCTTAGCTGTGCAGAAGAAGAACAACAAGAAGAAGAAATATCTCGAAATATGTCCGTCAGGCCCCTTCCCTTGAGATAAATCTGCAAATATCTCGGAAACCAAGCGAGCTATGGCAAAATGTTAAGAGACCTTATTTGTAGAGAATTAAGTTTCCTACTTTTTATGTTCTACGATATTTTTTGATCAGATGCGTAGTTCTCGAGATATATCAAGATATTTAAAAGTTCCGAAGCCGCACCAACATAATAGAGATACAGAAACACCGTGGCCCCTTTCTTTGAGATAACTCTGCACTATTGCGTGCTGCAAATGCCACTTCCAGCTTAGCTGTGCAGAAGAAGAACAACAAGAAGAAGAAATATCTCGAAATATGTCCGTCAGGCCCCTTCCCTTGAGATAAATCTGCAAATATCTCGGAAACCAAGCGAGCTATGGCAAAATGTTAAGAGACCTTTTTTGTAGAGAATTATGTTTCCTACAATTTACGTTCTCTGATATTTTTTGATCAGAAGCGTAGTTTTCGAGATACATCGAGATATTTAAAAGTTCCGAAGCCGCACCAACATAATAGAGATACAGAAACACCGTGGCCCCTTTCTTTGAGATAACTCTGCACTATTGCGACCTGCAAATGCCACTTCCAGCTTAGCTGTGCAGAAGAAGAACAACAAGAAGAAGAAATATCTCGAAATATGTCCGTCAGGCCCCTTCCCTCGAGATAAATCTGCAAATATCTCGGAAACGAAGCGAGCTATGGCAAAATGTAAAGAGACCTTTTTTGTAGAGAATTAAGTTTCCTACTTTTTGTGTTCTATGATATTTTTTGATCGGATGCGTAGTTCTCGAGATATATCAAGATATTTAAAAGTTCCGAAGCCGCACCAACATAATAGAGATACAGAAACACCGTGGCCCCTTTCTTTGAGATAACTCTGCACTATTGCGCGCTGCAAATGCCACTTCCAGCTTAGCTGTGCAGAAGAAGAACAACAAGAAGAAGAAATATCTCGAAATATGCCCGTCAGGCCCCTTCCATTGAGATAAATCGGCAAATATCTCGGAAACGAAGCGAGCTATGGCAAAATGTTAAGAGACCTTTTTTGTAGAGAATTAAGTTTCCTACTTTTTATGTTCTATGATATTTTTTGATCAGATGCGTAGTTCTCGAGATATATCCAGATATTTAAAAGTTCCGAAGCGGCACCAAGATAATAGAGATACAGAAACACCGTGGCCCCTTTCTTTGAGGTAACTCTGCACTATTGCGAGCTGCAAATGCCACTTCCAGCTTAGCTGTGCAGAAGAAGAACAACAAGAAGAAGAAATATCTCGAAATATGTCCGTCAGGCCCCTTCCCTTGAGATAAATCTGCAAATATCTCGGAAACCAAGCGAGCTATGGCAAAATGTTAAGAGACCTTATTTGTAGGGAATTAAGTTTCCTACTTTTTATGTTCTACGATATTTTTTGATCAGATGCGTAGTTCTCGAGATATATCAAGATATTTAAAAGTTCCGAAGCCGCACCAACATAATAGAGATACAGAAACACCGTGGCCCCTTTCTTTGAGATAACTCTGCACTATTGCGTGCTGCAAATGCCACTTCCAGCTTAGCTGTGCAGAAGAAGAACAACAAGAAGAAGAAATATCTCGAAATATGTCCGTCAGGCCCCTTCCCTTGAGATAAATCTGCAAATATCTCGGAAACCAAGCGAGCTATGGCAAAATGTTAAGAGACCTTTTTTGTAGAGAATTATGTTTCCTACAATTTACGTTCTCTGATATTTTTTGATCAGAAGCGTAGTTTTCGAGATATATCGAGATATTTAAAAGTTCCGAAGCCGCACCAACATAATAGAGATACAGAAACACCGTGGCCCCTTTCTTTGAGATAACTCTGCACTATTGCGACCTGCAAATGCCACTTCCAGCTTCGCTGTGCAGAAGAGGAACAACAAGAAGAAGAAATATCTCGGAATATGTCCGTCAGGCCCCTTCCCTTGAGCTAAATCTGCAAATATCTCGGAAACGATGCCAGCTATGGGAAAATGTTAAGAGACCTTTTTTGTAGAGAATTAAGTTTCCTACTTTTTATGTTCTATGATATTTTTCGATCAGAGGCGTAGTTCTCGAGATATATCAAGATATTTAAAAGTTCCGAAGCCGCACCAACATAATAGAGATACAGAAACACCTTGGCCCCTTTCTTTGAGATAACTCTGCACTATTGCGCGCTGCAAATGCCACTTCCAGCTTAGCTGTGCAGAAGAAGAACAACAAGAAGAAGAAATATCTCGAAATATGTCCGTCAGGCCCCTTCCGTTGAGATAAATCTGCAAATATCTCGGAAACGAAGCGAGCTATGGCAAAATGTTAAGAGACCTTTTTTGTAGAGAATTAAGTTTCCTACTTTTTACGGTCTATGATATTTTTCGATCAGAGGCGTAGTTCTCGAGATATATCAAGATATTTAAAAGTTCCGAAGCCGCATCAACATAATAGAGATACAGAAACACCGTGGCCCCTTTCTTTGAGATAACTCTGCACTAGTGCGAGCCGCAAATGCCGCTTCCAGCTTAGCTGTGCAGAAGAAGAACAACAAGAAGAAGAAATATCTCGAAATATGTCCGTCAGGCCCCTTCCCTCGAGATAAATCTGCAAATATCTCGGAAACGAAGCGAGCTATGGCAAAATGTAAAGAGACCTTTTTTGTAGAGAATTAGGTTTCCTACTTTTTGTGTTCTATGATATTTTTTGATCGGATGCGTAGTTCTCGAGATATATCAAGATATTTAAAAGTTCCGAAGCCGCACCAACATAATAGAGATACAGAAACACCGTGGCCCCTTTCTTTGAGATAACTCTGCACTATTGCGCGCTGCAAATGCCACTTCCAGCTTAGCTGTGCAGAAGAAGAACAACAAGAAGAAGAAATATCTCGAAATATGCCCGTCAGGCCCCTTCCATTGAGATAAATCGGCAAATATCTCGGAAACGAAGCGAGCTATGGCAAAATGTTAAGAGACCTTTTTTGTAGAGAATTAAGTTTCCTACTTTTTATGTTCTATGATATTTTTTGATCAGATGCGTAGTTCTCGAGATATATCCAGATATTTAAAAGTTCCGAAGCGGCACCAAGATAATAGAGATACAGAAACACCGTGGCCCCTTTCTTTGAGGTAACTCTGCACTATTGCGAGCTGCAAATGCCACTTCCAGCTTAGCTGTGCAGAAGAAGAACAACAAGAAGAAGAAATATCTCGAAATATGTCCGTCAGGCCCCTTCCCTTGAGATAAATCTGCAAATATCTCGGAAACCAAGCGAGCTATGGCAAAATGTTAAGAGACCTTATTTGTAGAGAATTAAGTTTCCTACTTTTTATGTTCTACGATATTTTTTGATCAGATGCGTAGTTCTCGAGATATATCAAGATATTTAAAAGTTCCGAAGCCGCACCAACATAATAGAGATACAGAAACACCGTGGCCCCTTTCTTTGAGATAACTCTGCACTATTGCGTGCTGCAAATGCCACTTCCAGCTTAGCTGTGCAGAAGAAGAACAACAAGAAGAAGAAATATCTCGAAATATGTCCGTCAGGCCCCTTCCCTTGAGATAAATCTGCAAATATCTCGGAAACCAAGCGAGCTATGGCAAAATGTTAAGATACCTTTTTTGTAGAGAATTATGTTTCCTACAATTTACGTTCTCTGATATTTTTTGATCAGAAGCGTAGTTTTCGAGATATATCGAGATATTTAACAGTTCCGAAGCCGCACCAACATAATAGAGATACAGAAACACCGTGGCCCCTTTCTTTGAGATAACTCTGCACTATTGCGACCTGCAAATGCCACTTCCAGCTTAGCTGTGCAGAAGAAGAACAACAAGAAGAAGAAATATCTCGAAATATGTCCGTCAGGCCCCTTCCCTTGAGATAAATCTGCAAATATCTCGGAAACCAAGCGAGCTATGGCAAAATGTTAAGAGACCTTTTTTGTAGAGAATTATGTTTCCTACAATTTACGTTCTCTGATATTTTTTGATCAGAAGCGTAGTTTTCGAGATACATCGAGATATTTAAAAGTTCCGAAGCCGCACCAACATAATAGAGATACAGAAACACCGTGGCCCCTTTCTTTGAGATAACTCTGCACTATTGCGACCTGCAAATGCCACTTCCAGCTTAGCTGTGCAGAAGAAGAACAACAAGAAGAAGAAATATCTCGAAATATGTCCGTCAGGCCCCTTCCCTCGAGATAAATCTGCAAATATCTCGGAAACGAAGCGAGCTATGGCAAAATGTAAAGAGACCTTTTTTGTAGAGAATTAAGTTTCCTACTTTTTGTGTTCTATGATATTTTTTGATCGGATGCGTAGTTCTCGAGATATATCAAGATATTTAAAAGTTCCGAAGCCGCACCAACATAATAGAGATACAGAAACACCGTGGCCGCTTTCTTTGAGATAACTCTGCACTATTGCGCGCTGCAAATGCCACTTCCAGCTTAGCTGTGCAGAAGAGGAACAACAAGAAGAAGAAATATCTCGGAATATGTCCGTCAGGCCCCTTCCCTTGAGCTAAATCTGCAAATATCTCGGAAACGATGCCAGCTATGGGAAAATGTTAAGAGACCTTTTTTGTAGAGAATTAAGTTTCCTACTTTTTATGTTCTATGATATTTTTCGATCAGAGGCGTAGTTCTCGAGATATATCAAGATATTTAAAAGTTCCGAAGCCGCACCAACATAATAGAGATACAGAAACACCTTGGCCCCTTTCTTTGAGATAACTCTGCACTATTGCGCGCTGCAAATGCCACTTCCAGCTTAGCTGTGCAGAAGAAGAACAACAAGAAGAAGAAATATCTCGAAATATGTCCGTCAGGCCCCTTCCCTTGAGATAAATCTGCAAATATCTCGGAAACGAAGCGAGCTATGGCAAAATGTTAAGAGACCTTTTTTGTAGAGAATTAAGTTTCCTACTTTTTACGGTCTATGATATTTTTCGATCAGAGGCGTAGTTCTCGAGATATATCAAGATATTTAAAAGTTCCGAAGCCGCATCAACATAATAGAGATACAGAAACACCGTGGCCCCTTTCTTTGAGATAACTCTGCACTAGTGCGAGCCGCAAATGCCGCTTCCAGCTTAGCTGTGCAGAAGAAGAACAACAAGAAGAAGAAATATCTCGAAATATGTCCGTCAGGCCCCTTCCCTCGAGATAAATCTGCAAATATCTCGGAAACGAAGCGAGCTATGGCAAAATGTAAAGAGACCTTTTTTGTAGAGAATTAAGTTTCCTACTTTTTGTGTTCTATGATATTTTTTGATCGGATGCGTAGTTCTCGAGATATATCAAGATATTTAAAAGTTCCGAAGCCGCACCAACATAATAGAGATACAGAAACACCGTGGCCCCTTTCTTTGAGATAACTCTGCACTATTGCGCGCTGCAAATGCCACTTCCAGCTTAGCTGTGCAGAAGAAGAACAACAAGAAGAAGAAATATCTCGAAATATGCCCGTCAGGCCCCTTCCATTGAGATAAATCGGCAAATATCTCGGAAACGAAGCGAGCTATGGCAAAATGTTAAGAGACCTTTTTTGTAGAGAATTAAGTTTCCTACTTTTTATGTTCTATGATATTTTTTGATCAGATGCGTAGTTCTCGAGATATATCCAGATATTTAAAAGTTCCGAAGCGGCACCAAGATAATAGAGATACAGAAACACCGTGGCCCCTTTCTTTGAGGTAACTCTGCACTATTGCGAGCTGCAAATGCCACTTCCAGCTTAGCTGTGCAGAAGAAGAACAACAAGAAGAAGAAATATCTCGAAATATGTCCGTCAGGCCCCTTCCCTTGAGATAAATCTGCAAATATCTCGGAAACCAAGCGAGCTATGGCAAAATGTTAAGAGACCTTATTTGTAGAGAATTAAGTTTCCTACTTTTTATGTTCTACGATATTTTTTGATCAGATGCGTAGTTCTCGAGATATATCAAGATATTTAAAAGTTCCGAAGCCGCACCAACATAATAGAGATACAGAAACACCGTGGCCCCTTTCTTTGAGATAACTCTGCACTATTGCGTGCTGCAAATGCCACTTCCAGCTTAGCTGTGCAGAAGAAGAACAACAAGAAGAAGAAATATCTCGAAATATGTCCGTCAGGCCCCTTCCCTTGAGATAAATCTGCAAATATCTCGGAAACCAAGCGAGCTATGGCAAAATGTTAAGAGACCTTTTTTGTAGAGAATTATGTTTCCTACAATTTACGTTCTCTGATATTTTTTGATCAGAAGCGTAGTTTTCGAGATATATCGAGATATTTAACAGTTCCGAAGCCGCACCAACATAATAGAGATACAGAAACACCGTGGCCCCTTTCTTTGAGATAACTCTGCACTATTGCGACCTGCAAATGCCACTTCCAGCTTAGCTGTGCAGAAGAAGAACAACAAGAAGAAGAAATATCTCGAAATATGTCCGTCAGGCCCCTTCCCTTGAGATAAATCTGCAAATATCTCGGAAACCAAGCGAGCTATGGCAAAATGTTAAGAGACCTTTTTTGTAGAGAATTATGTTTCCTACAATTTACGTTCTCTGATATTTTTTGATCAGAAGCGTAGTTTTCGAGATACATCGAGATATTTAAAAGTTCCGAAGCCGCACCAACATAATAGAGATACAGAAACACCGTGGCCCCTTTCTTTGAGATAACTCTGCACTAGTGCGAGCCGCAAATGCCGCTTCCAGCTTAGCTGTGCAGAAGAAGAACAACAAGAAGAAGAAATATCTCGAAATATGTCCGTCAGGCCCCTTCCCTCGAGATAAATCTGCAAATATCTCGGAAACGAAGCGAGCTATGGCAAAATGTAAAGAGACCTTTTTTGTAGAGAATTAAGTTTCCTACTTTTTGTGTTCTATGATATTTTTTGATCGGATGCGTAGTTCTCGAGATATATCAAGATATTTAAAAGTTCCGAAGCCGCACCAACATAATAGAGATACAGAAACACCGTGGCCCCTTTCTTTGAGATAACTCTGCACTATTGCGCGCTGCAAATGCCACTTCCAGCTTAGCTGTGCAGAAGAAGAACAACAAGAAGAAGAAATATCTCGAAATATGCCCGTCAGGCCCCTTCCATTGAGATAAATCGGCAAATATCTCGGAAACGAAGCGAGCTATGGCAAAATGTTAAGAGACCTTTTTTGTAGAGAATTAAGTTTCCTACTTTTTATGTTCTATGATATTTTTTGATCAGATGCGTAGTTCTCGAGATATATCCAGATATTTAAAAGTTCCGAAGCGGCACCAAGATAATAGAGATACAGAAACACCGTGGCCCCTTTCTTTGAGGTAACTCTGCACTATTGCGAGCTGCAAATGCCACTTCCAGCTTAGCTGTGCAGAAGAAGAACAACAAGAAGAAGAAATATCTCGAAATATGTCCGTCAGGCCCCTTCCCTTGAGATAGATCTGCAAATATCTCGGAAACCAAGCGAGCTATGGCAAAATGTTAAGAGACCTTATTTGTAGGGAATTAAGTTTCCTACTTTTTATGTTCTACGATATTTTTTGATCAGATGCGTAGTTCTCGAGATATATCAAGATATTTAAAAGTTCCGAAGCCGCACCAACATAATAGAGATACAGAAACACCGTGGCCCCTTTCTTTGAGATAACTCTGCACTATTGCGTGCTGCAAATGCCACTTCCAGCTTAGCTGTGCAGAAGAAGAACAACAAGAAGAAGAAATATCTCGAAATATGTCCGTCAGGCCCCTTCCCTTGAGATAAATCTGCAAATATCTCGGAAACCAAGCGAGCTATGGCAAAATGTTAAGAGACCTTTTTTGTAGAGAATTATGTTTCCTACAATTTACGTTCTCTGATATTTTTTGATCAGAAGCGTAGTTTTCGAGATATATCGAGATATTTAAAAGTTCCGAAGCCGCACCAACATAATAGAGATACAGAAACACCGTGGCCCCTTTCTTTGAGATAACTCTGCACTATTGCGACCTGCAAATGCCACTTCTAGCTTAGCTGTGCAGAAGAGGAACAACAAGAAGAAGAAATATCTCGGAATATGTCCGTCAGGCCCCTTCCCTTGAGCTAAATCTGCAAATATCTCGGAAACGATGCCAGCTATGGGAAAATGTTAAGAGACCTTTTTTGTAGAGAATTAAGTTTCCTACTTTTTATGTTCTATGATATTTTTCGATCAGAGGCGTAGTTCTCGAGATATATCAAGATATTTAAAAGTTCCGAAGCCGCACCAACATAATAGAGATACAGAAACACCTTGGCCCCTTTCTTTGAGATAACTCTGCACTATTGCGCGCTGCAAATGCCACTTCCAGCTTAGCTGTGCAGAAGAAGAACAACAAGAAGAAGAAATATCTCGAAATATGTCCGTCAGGCCCCTTCCCTTGAGATAAATCTGCAAATATCTCGGAAACGAAGCGAGCTATGGCAAAATGTTAAGAGACCTTTTTTGTAGAGAATTAAGTTTCCTACTTTTTACGGTCTATGATATTTTTCGATCAGAGGCGTAGTTCTCGAGATATATCAAGATATTTAAAAGTTCCGAAGCCGCATCAACATAATAGAGATACAGAAACACCGTGGCCCCTTTCTTTGAGATAACTCTGCACTAGTGCGAGCCGCAAATGCCGCTTCCAGCTTAGCTGTGCAGAAGAAGAACAACAAGAAGAAGAAATATCTCGAAATATGTCCGTCAGGCCCCTTCCCTCGAGATAAATCTGCAAATATCTCGGAAACGAAGCGAGCTATGGCAAAATGTAAAGAGACCTGTTTTGTAGAGAATTAAGTTTCCTACTTTTTGTGTTCTATGATATTTTTTGATCGGATGCGTAGTTCTCGAGATATATCAAGATATTTAAAAGTTCCGACGCCGCACCAACATAATAGAGATACAGAAACACCGTGGCCCCTTTCTTTGAGATAACTCTGCACTATTGCGCGCTGCAAATGCCACTTCCAGCTTAGCTGTGCAGAAGAAGAACAACAAGAAGAAGAAATATCTCGAAATATGCCCGTCAGGCCCCTTCCATTGAGATAAATCGGCAAATATCTCGGAAACGAAGCGAGCTATGGCAAAATGTTAAGAGACCTTTTTTGTAGAGAATTAAGTTTCCTACTTTTTATGTTCTATGATATTTTTTGATCAGATGCGTAGTTCTCGAGATATATCCAGATATTTAAAAGTTCCGAAGCGGCACCAAGATAATAGAGATACAGAAACACCGTGGCCCCTTTCTTTGAGGTAACTCTGCACTATTGCGAGCTGCAAATGCCACTTCCAGCTTAGCTGTGCAGAAGAAGAACAACAAGAAGAAGAAATATCTCGAAATATGTCCGTCAGGCCCCTTCCCTTGAGATAAATCTGCAAATATCTCGGAAACCAAGCGAGCTATGGCAAAATGTTAAGAGACCTTATTTGTAGGGAATTAAGTTTCCTACTTTTTATGTTCTACGATATTTTTTGATCAGATGCGTAGTTCTCGAGATATATCAAGATATTTAAAAGTTCCGAGGCCGCACCAACATAATAGATACAGAAACACCGTGGCCCCTTTCTTTGAGATAACTCTGCACTATTGCGAGCTGCAAATGCCACTTCCAGCTTAGCTGTGCAGAAGAAGAACAACAAGAAGAAGAAATATCTCGAAATATGTCCGTCAGGCCCCTTCCCTTGAGATAAATCTGCAAATATCTCGGAAACCAAGCGAGCTATGGCAAAATGTTAAGAGACCTTTTTTGTAGAGAATTATGTTTCCTACAATTTACGTTCTCTGATATTTTTTGATCAGAAGCGTAGTTTTCGAGATACATCGAGATATTTAAAAGTTCCGAAGCCGCACCAACATAATAGAGATACAGAAACACCGTGGCCCCTTTCTTTGAGATAACTCTGCACTATTGCGCGCTGCAAATGCCACTTCCAGCTTAGCTGTGCAGAAGAGGAACAACAAGAAGAAGAAATATCTCGGAATATGTCCGTCAGGCCCCTTCCCTTGAGCTAAATCTGCAAATATCTCGGAAACGATGCCAGCTATGGGAAAATGTTAAGAGACCTTTTTTGTAGAGAATTAAGTTTCCTACTTTTTATGTTCTATGATATTTTTCGATCAGAGGCGTAGTTCTCGAGATATATCAAGATATTTAAAAGTTCCGAAGCCGCACCAACATAATAGAGATACAGAAACACCTTGGCCCCTTTCTTTGAGATAACTCTGCACTATTGCGCGCTGCAAATGCCACTTCCAGCTTAGCTGTGCAGAAGAAGAACAACAAGAAGAAGAAATATCTCGAAATATGTCCGTCAGGCCCCTTCCCTTGAGATAAATCTGCAAATATCTCGGAAACGAAGCGAGCTATGGCAAAATGTTAAGAGACCTTTTTTGTAGAGAATTAAGTTTCCTACTTTTTACGGTCTATGATATTTTTCGATCAGAGGCGTAGTTCTCGAGATATATCAAGATATTTAAAAGTTCCGAAGCCGCATCAACATAATAGAGATACAGAAACACCGTGGCCCCTTTCTTTGAGATAACTCTGCACTAGTGCGAGCCGCAAATGCCGCTTCCAGCTTAGCTGTGCAGAAGAAGAACAACAAGAAGAAGAAATATCTCGAAATATGTCCGTCAGGCCCCTTCCCTCGAGATAAATCTGCAAATATCTCGGAAACGAAGCGAGCTATGGCAAAATGTAAAGAGACCTTTTTTGTAGAGAATTAAGTTTCCTACTTTTTGTGTTCTATGATATTTTTTGATCGGATGCGTAGTTCTCGAGATATATCAAGATATTTAAAAGTTCCGAAGCCGCACCAACATAATAGAGATACAGAAACACCGTGGCCCCTTTCTTTGAGATAACTCTGCACTATTGCGCGCTGCAAATGCCACTTCCAGCTTAGCTGTGCAGAAGAAGAACAACAAGAAGAAGAAATATCTCGAAATATGTCCGTCAGGCCCCTTCCCTTGAGATAAATCTGCAAATATCTCGGAAACCAAGCGAGCTATGGCAAAATGTTAAGAGACCTTTTTTGTAGAGAATTATGTTTCCTACAATTTACGTTCTCTGATATTTTTTGATCAGAAGCGTAGTTTTCGAGATATATCGAGATATTTAACAGTTCCGAAGCCGCACCAACATAATAGAGATACAGAAACACCGTGGCCCCTTTCTTTGAGATAACTCTGCACTATTGCGACCTGCAAATGCCACTTCCAGCTTAGCTGTGCAGAAGAGGAACAACAAGAAGAAGAAATATCTCGGAATATGTCCGTCAGGCCCCTTCCCTTGAGATAAATCTGCAAATATCTCGGAAACGAAGCGAGCTATGGTAAAATGTTAAGAGACCTTTTTTGTAGAGAATTAAGTTTCCTACTTTTTATGGTCTATGATATTTTTCGATCAGAGGCGTAGTTCTCGAGATATATCAAGATATTTAAAAGTTCCGAGGCCGCACCAACATAATAGATACAGAAACACCGTGGCCCCTTTCTTTGAGATAACTCTGCACTATTGCGAGCTGCAAATGCCACTTCCAGCTTAGCTGTGCAGAAGAAGAACAACAAGAAGAAGAAATATCTCGAAATATGTCCGTCAGGCCCCTTCCCTTGAGATAAATCTGCAAATATCTCGGAAACCAAGCGAGCTATGGCAAAATGTTAAGAGACCTTTTTTGTAGAGAATTATGTTTCCTACAATTTACGTTCTCTGATATTTTTTGATCAGAAGCGTAGTTTTCGAGATACATCGAGATATTTAAAAGTTCCGAAGCCGCACCAACATAATAGAGATACAGAAACACCGTGGCCCCTTTCTTTGAGATAACTCTGCACTATTGCGACCTGCAAATGCCACTTCCAGCTTCGCTGTGGAGAAGAGGAACAACAAGAAGAAGAAATATCTCGGAATATGTCCGTCAGGCCCCTTCCCTTGAGCTAAATCTGCAAATATCTCGGAAACGATGCCAGCTATGGGAAAATGTTAAGAGACCTTTTTTGTAGAGAATTAAGTTTCCTACTTTTTATGTTCTATGATATTTTTCGATCAGAGGCGTAGTTCTCGAGATATATCAAGATATTTAAAAGTTCCGAAGCCGCACCAACATAATAGAGATACAGAAACACCGTGGCCCCTTTCTTTGAGATAACTCTGCACTATTGCGCGCTGCAAATGCCACTTCCAGCTTAGCTGTGCAGAAGAAGAACAACAAGAAGAAGAAATATCTCGAAATATGTCCGTCAGGCCCCTTCCCTTGAGATAAATCTGCAAATATCTCGGAAACGAAGCGAGCTATGGCAAAATGTTAAGAGACCTTTTTTGTAGAGAATTAAGTTTCCTACTTTTTACGGTCTATGATATTTTTCGATCAGAGGCGTAGTTCTCGAGATATATCAAGATATTTAAAAGTTCCGAAGCCGCACCAACATAATAGAGATACAGAAACACCGTGGCCCCTTTCTTTGAGATAACTCTGCACTATTGCGCGCTGCAAATGCCACTTCCAGCTTAGCTGTGCAGAAGAAGAACAACAAGAAGAAGAAATATCTCGAAATATGCCCGTCAGGCCCCTTCCATTGAGATAAATCGGCAAATATCTCGGAAACGAAGCGAGCTATGGCAAAATGTTAAGAGACCTTTTTTGTAGAGAATTAAGTTTCCTACTTTTTATGTTCTATGATATTTTTTGATCAGATGCGTAGTTCTCGAGATATATCAAGATATTTAAAAGTTCCGAAGCGGCACCAAGATAATAGAGATACAGAAACACCGTGGCCCCTTTCTTTGAGGTAACTCTGCACTATTGCGAGCTGCAAATGCCACTTCCAGCTTAGCTGTGCAGAAGAAGAACAACAAGAAGAAGAAATATCTCGAAATATGTCCGTCAGGCCCCTTCCCTTGAGATAAATCTGCAAATATCTCGGAAACCAAGCGAGCTATGGCAAAATGTTAAGAGACCTTATTTGTAGAGAATTAAGTTTCCTACTTTTTATGTTCTACGATATTTTTTGATCAGATGCGTAGTTCTCGAGATATATCAAGATATTTAAAAGTTCCGAAGCCGCACCAACATAATAGAGATACAGAAACACCGTGGCCCCTTTCTTTGAGATAACTCTGCACTATTGCGTGCTGCAAATGCCACTTCCAGCTTAGCTGTGCAGAAGAAGAACAACAAGAAGAAGAAATATCTCGAAATATGTCCGTCAGGCCCCTTCCCTTGAGATAAATCTGCAAATATCTCGGAAACGAAACGAGCTATGGCAAAATGTTAAGAGACCTTTTTTGTACAGAATTATCTTTCCTACAATTTACGTTCTCCGATATTTTTTGATCAGAAGCGTAGTTTTCGAGATATATCGAGATATTTAAAAGTTCCGAAGCCGCACCAACATAATAGAGATGCAGAAACACCGTGGCCCCTTTCTTTGGGATAACTCTGCACTATTGCGATGCCACTTCCAGCTTAGCTGTGCAGAAGAAGAACAACAAGAAGAAGAAATATCTCGAAATATGTCCGTCAGGCCACTTCCCTTGAGATAAATCTGCAAATATCTCGGAAACGAAGCGAGCTATGGCAAAATGTTAAGAGACCTTTTTTGTAGAGAATTAAGTTTCCTACTTTTTATGTTCGATGATATTTTTTGATCAGATGCGTAGTTCTCGAGATATATCAAGATATTTAAAAGTTCCGAAGCTGCACCCACATAATAGAGGTACAGAAACACCGTGGCCTCTTTCTTTGAGATAACTCTGCACTATTGCGAGCTGCAAATGCCACTTCCAGCTTAGCTGTGCAGAAGAAGAACAACAAGAAGAAGAAACATCTCGAAATATGTCCGTCAGGCCCCTTCCCTTGAGATAAATCTGCAAATATCTCGGAAACGAAGCGAGCTATGGCAAAATGTTTAGAGACCTTTCTTGTAGAGAATTAAGTTTCCTACTTTTTATGTAGTATGATATTTTTTGATCAGATGCGTAGTTCTCGAGATATATCAAGATATTTAAAAGTTCCGAAGCCGCACCAACATAATAGAGATACAGAAACACCGTGGCCCCTTTCTTTGAGATAACTCTGCACTATTGCGCGCTGCAAATGCCACGTCCAGCTTAGCTGTGCGGAAGAAGAACAACAAGAAGAAGAAATATCTCGAAATATGTCCGTCAGGCCCCATCCCTTGAGATAAATCTGTAAATATCTCGGAAACGAAGCGAGCTATGGCAAAATGTTAAGAGACCTTTTTTGTAGAGAATAATGTTTCCTACAATTTACGTTCTATGATATTTTTTGATCAGAAGCGTAGTTTTCGAGATATATCGAGATATTTAAAAGTTCCGAAGACGCACCAACATAATAGAGATACAGAAACACCGTGGCCCCTTTCTTTGAGATAACTGTGCACTAGTGCGAGCCGCAAATGCCACTTCCAGCTTAGCTGTGCAGAAGAAGAACAACAAGAAGAAGAAATATCTCGAAATATGTCCGTCAGGCCCCTTCCCTTGAGATATATCTACAAATATCTCGGAAACGAAGTGAGGTATGGCAAAATGTTAAGTGACCGTTTTTGTAGAGAATTAAGTTTCCTACTTTTTATGTTCTATGATATTTTTTGATCAGACGCGTAGTTCTCGAGATATATCAAGATATTTAAAAGTTCCGAAGCCGCACCAACATAATAGAGATACAGAAACACCGTGGCCCCTTTCTTTGAGATAACTCTGCACTATTGCGAGCTGTAAATGCCACTTCCAGCTTAGCTGTGCAGAAGAAGAACAACAAGAAGAAGAAATATCTCGAAATATGTCCGTTAGTCCCCTTCCCTTGAGATAAATCTGCAAATATCTCGGAAACGAAGCGAGCTATGGCAAAATCTTAAGAGACCTTTTTTGTAGAGAATTAAGTTTCCTACTTTTTACGGTGTATGATATTTTTCGATCAGAGGCGTAGTTCTCGAGATATATCAAGATATTTAAAAGTTCCGAAGCCGCACCAACATAATAGAGATACAGAAACACCGTGGCCCCTTTCTTTGAGATAACTCTGCACTAGTGCGAGCCGCAAATGCCGCTTCCAGCTTAGCTGTGCAGAAGAAGAACAACAAGAAGAAGAAATATCTCGAAATATGTCCGTCAGGCCCCTTCCCTCGAGATAAATCTGCAAATATCTCGGAAACGAAGCGAGCTATGGCAAAATGTTTAGAGACCTTTCTTGTAGAGAATTAAGTTTCCTACTTTTTATGTAGTATGATATTTTTTGATCAGATGCGTAGTTCTCGAGATATATCAAGATATTTAAAAGTTCCGAAGCCGCACCAACATAATAGAGATACAGAAACACCGTGGCCCCTTTCTTTGAGATAACTCTGCACTATTGCGCGCTGCAAATGCCACGTCCAGCTTAGCTGTGCGGAAGAAGAACAACAAGAAGAAGAAATATCTCGAAATATGTCCGTCAGGCCCCATCCCTTGAGATAAATCTGTAAATATCTCGGAAACGAAGCGAGCTATGGCAAAATGTTAAGAGACCTTTTTTGTAGAGAATAATGTTTCCTACAATTTACGTTCTATGATATTTTTTGATCAGAAGCGTAGTTTTCGAGATATATCGAGATATTTAAAAGTTCCGAAGACGCACCAACATAATAGAGATACAGAAACACCGTGGCCCCTTTCTTTGAGATAACTGTGCACTAGTGCGAGCCGCAAATGCCACTTCCAGCTTAGCTGTGCAGAAGAAGAACAACAAGAAGAAGAAATATCTCGAAATATGTCCGTCAGGCCCCTTCCCTTGAGATATATCTACAAATATCTCGGAAACGAAGTGAGGTATGGCAAAATGTTAAGTGACCGTTTTTGTAGAGAATTAAGTTTCCTACTTTTTATGTTCTATGATATTTTTTGATCAGACGCGTAGTTCTCGAGATATATCAAGATATTTAAAAGTTCCGAAGCCGCACCAACATAATAGAGATACAGAAACACCGTGGCCCCTTTCTTTGAGATAACTCTGCACTATTGCGAGCTGTAAATGCCACTTCCAGCTTAGCTGTGCAGAAGAAGAACAACAAGAAGAAGAAATATCTCGAAATATGTCCGTTAGTCCCCTTCCCTTGAGATAAATCTGCAAATATCTCGGAAACGAAGCGAGCTATGGCAAAATCTTAAGAGACCTTTTTTGTAGAGAATTAAGTTTCCTACTTTTTACGGTGTATGATATTTTTCGATCAGAGGCGTAGTTCTCGAGATATATCAAGATATTTAAAAGTTCCGAAGCCGCACCAACATAATAGAGATACAGAAACACCGTGGCCCCTTTCTTTGAGATAACTCTGCACTAGTGCGAGCCGCAAATGCCGCTTCCAGCTTAGCTGTGCAGAAGAAGAACAACAAGAAGAAGAAATATCTCGAAATATGTCCGTCAGGCCCCTTCCCTCGAGATAAATCTGCAAATATCTCGGAAACGAAGCGAGCTATGGCAAAATGTAAAGAGACCTTTTTTGTAGAGAATTAAGTTTCCTACTTTTTGTGTTCTATGATATTTTTTGATCGGATGCGTAGTTCTCGAGATATATCAAGATATTTAAAAGTTCCGAAGCCGCACCAACATAATAGAGATACAGAAACACCGTGGCCCCTTTCTTTGAGGTAACTCTGCACTATTGCGAGCTGCAAATGCCACTTCCAGCTTAGCTGTGCAGAAGAAGAACAACAAGAAGAAGAAATATCTCGAAATATGTCCGTCAGGCCCCTTCCCTTGAGATAAATCTGCAAATATCTCGGAAACCAAGCGAGCTATGGCAAAATGTTAAGAGACCTTATTTGTAGAGAATTAAGTTTCCTACTTTTTATGTTCTACGATATTTTTTGATCAGATGCGTAGTTCTCGAGATATATCCAGATATTTAAAAGTTCCGAAGCGGCACCAAGATAATAGAGATACAGAAACACCGTGGCCCCTTTCTTTGAGGTAACTCTGCACTATTGCGAGCTGCAAATGCCACTTCCAGCTTAGCTGTGCAGAAGAAGAACAACAAGAAGAAGAAATATCTCGAAATATGTCCGTCAGGCCCCTTCCCTTGAGATAAATCTGCAAATATCTCGGAAACCAAGCGAGCTATGGCAAAATGTTAAGAGACCTTATTTGTAGAGAATTAAGTTTCCTACTTTTTATGTTCTACGATATTTTTTGATCAGATGCGTAGTTCTCGAGATATATCAAGATATTTAAAAGTTCCGAAGCCGCACCAACATAATAGAGATACAGAAACACCGTGGCCCCTTTCTTTGAGATAACTCTGCACTATTGCGAGCTGCAAATGCCACTTCCAGCTTAGCTGTGCAGAAGAAGAACAACAAGAAGAAGAAATATCTCGAAATATGTCCGTCAGGCCCCTTCCCTTGAGATAAATCTGCAAATATCTCGGAAACGAAACGAGCTATGGCAAAATGTTAAGAGACCTTTTTTGTACAGAATTATCTTTCCTACAATTTACGTTCTCCGATATTTTTTGATCAGAAGCGTAGTTTTCGAGATATATCGAGATATTTAAAAGTTCCGAAGCCGCACCAACATAATAGAGATGCAGAAACACCGTGGCCCCTTTCTTTGGGATAACTCTGCACTATTGCGATGCCACTTCCAGCTTAGCTGTGCAGAAGAAGAACAACAAGAAGAAGAAATATCTCGAAATATGTCCGTCAGGCCACTTCCCTTGAGATAAATCTGCAAATATCTCGGAAACGAAGCGAGCTATGGCAAAATGTTAAGAGACCTTTTTTGTAGAGGATTAAGTTTCCTACTTTTTATGTTCGATGATATTTTTTGATCAGATGCGTAGTTCTCGAGATATATCAAGATATTTAAAAGTTCCGAAGCTGCACCCACATAATAGAGGTACAGAAACACCGTGGCCTCTTTCTTTGAGATAACTCTGCACTATTGCGAGCTGCAAATGCCACTTCCAGCTTAGCTGTGCAGAAGAAGAACAACAAGAAGAAGAAACATCTCGAAATATGTCCGTCAGGCCCCTTCCCTTGAGATAAATCTGCAAATATCTCGGAAACGAAGCGAGCTATGGCAAAATGTTTAGAGACCTTTCTTGTAGAGAATTAAGTTTCCTACTTTTTATGTAGTATGATATTTTTTGATCAGATGCGTAGTTCTCGAGATATATCAAGATATTTAAAAGTTCCGAAGCCGCACCAACATAATAGAGATACAGAAACACCGTGGCCCCTTTCTTTGAGATAACTCTGCACTATTGCGCGCTGCAAATGCCACGTCCAGCTTAGCTGTGCGGAAGAAGAACAACAAGAAGAAGAAATATCTCGAAATATGTCCGTCAGGCCCCATCCCTTGAGATAAATCTGTAAATATCTCGGAAACGAAGCGAGCTATGGCAAAATGTTAAGAGACCTTTTTTGTAGAGAATAATGTTTCCTACAATTTACGTTCTATGATATTTTTTGATCAGAAGCGTAGTTTTCGAGATATATCGAGATATTTAAAAGTTCCGAAGACGCACCAACATAATAGAGATACAGAAACACCGTGGCCCCTTTCTTTGAGATAACTGTGCACTAGTGCGAGCCGCAAATGCCACTTCCAGCTTAGCTGTGCAGAAGAAGAACAACAAGAAGAAGAAATATCTCGAAATATGTCCGTCAGGCCCCTTCCCTTGAGATATATCTACAAATATCTCGGAAACGAAGTGAGGTATGGCAAAATGTTAAGTGACCGTTTTTGTAGAGAATTAAGTTTCCTACTTTTTATGTTCTATGATATTTTTTGATCAGACGCGTAGTTCTCGAGATATATCAAGATATTTAAAAGTTCCGAAGCCGCACCAACATAATAGAGATACAGAAACACCGTGGCCCCTTTCTTTGAGATAACTCTGCACTATTGCGAGCTGTAAATGCCACTTCCAGCTTAGCTGTGCAGAAGAAGAACAACAAGAAGAAGAAATATCTCGAAATATGTCCGTTAGTCCCCTTCCCTTGAGATAAATCTGCAAATATCTCGGAAACGAAGCGAGCTATGGCAAAATCTTAAGAGACCTTTTTTGTAGAGAATTAAGTTTCCTACTTTTTACGGTGTATGATATTTTTCGATCAGAGGCGTAGTTCTCGAGATATATCAAGATATTTAAAAGTTCCGAAGCCGCACCAACATAATAGAGATACAGAAACACCGTGGCCCCTTTCTTTGAGATAACTCTGCACTAGTGCGAGCCGCAAATGCCGCTTCCAGCTTAGCTGTGCAGAAGAAGAACAACAAGAAGAAGAAATATCTCGAAATATGTCCGTCAGGCCCCTTCCCTCGAGATAAATCTGCAAATATCTCGGAAACGAAGCGAGCTATGGCAAAATGTTTAGAGACCTTTCTTGTAGAGAATTAAGTTTCCTACTTTTTATGTAGTATGATATTTTTTGATCAGATGCGTAGTTCTCGAGATATATCAAGATATTTAAAAGTTCCGAAGCCGCACCAACATAATAGAGATACAGAAACACCGTGGCCCCTTTCTTTGAGATAACTCTGCACTATTGCGCGCTGCAAATGCCACGTCCAGCTTAGCTGTGCGGAAGAAGAACAACAAGAAGAAGAAATATCTCGAAATATGTCCGTCAGGCCCCATCCCTTGAGATAAATCTGTAAATATCTCGGAAACGAAGCGAGCTATGGCAAAATGTTAAGAGACCTTTTTTGTAGAGAATAATGTTTCCTACAATTTACGTTCTATGATATTTTTTGATCAGAAGCGTAGTTTTCGAGATATATCGAGATATTTAAAAGTTCCGAAGACGCACCAACATAATAGAGATACAGAAACACCGTGGCCCCTTTCTTTGAGATAACTGTGCACTAGTGCGAGCCGCAAATGCCACTTCCAGCTTAGCTGTGCAGAAGAAGAACAACAAGAAGAAGAAATATCTCGAAATATGTCCGTCAGGCCCCTTCCCTTGAGATATATCTACAAATATCTCGGAAACGAAGTGAGGTATGGCAAAATGTTAAGTGACCGTTTTTGTAGAGAATTAAGTTTCCTACTTTTTATGTTCTATGATATTTTTTGATCAGACGCGTAGTTCTCGAGATATATCAAGATATTTAAAAGTTCCGAAGCCGCACCAACATAATAGAGATACAGAAACACCGTGGCCCCTTTCTTTGAGATAACTCTGCACTATTGCGAGCTGTAAATGCCACTTCCAGCTTAGCTGTGCAGAAGAAGAACAACAAGAAGAAGAAATATCTCGAAATATGTCCGTTAGTCCCCTTCCCTTGAGATAAATCTGCAAATATCTCGGAAACGAAGCGAGCTATGGCAAAATCTTAAGAGACCTTTTTTGTAGAGAATTAAGTTTCCTACTTTTTACGGTGTATGATATTTTTCGATCAGAGGCGTAGTTCTCGAGATATATCAAGATATTTAAAAGTTCCGAAGCCGCACCAACATAATAGAGATACAGAAACACCGTGGCCCCTTTCTTTGAGATAACTCTGCACTAGTGCGAGCCGCAAATGCCGCTTCCAGCTTAGCTGTGCAGAAGAAGAACAACAAGAAGAAGAAATATCTCGAAATATGTCCGTCAGGCCCCTTCCCTCGAGATAAATCTGCAAATATCTCGGAAACGAAGCGAGCTATGGCAAAATGTAAAGAGACCTTTTTTGTAGAGAATTAAGTTTCCTACTTTTTGTGTTCTATGATATTTTTTGATCGGATGCGTAGTTCTCGAGATATATCAAGATATTTAAAAGTTCCGAAGCCGCACCAACATAATAGAGATACAGAAACACCGTGGCCCCTTTCTTTGAGGTAACTCTGCACTATTGCGAGCTGCAAATGCCACTTCCAGCTTAGCTGTGCAGAAGAAGAACAACAAGAAGAAGAAATATCTCGAAATATGTCCGTCAGGCCCCTTCCCTTGAGATAAATCTGCAAATATCTCGGAAACCAAGCGAGCTATGGCAAAATGTTAAGAGACCTTATTTGTAGAGAATTAAGTTTCCTACTTTTTATGTTCTACGATATTTTTTGATCAGATGCGTAGTTCTCGAGATATATCCAGATATTTAAAAGTTCCGAAGCGGCACCAAGATAATAGAGATACAGAAACACCGTGGCCCCTTTCTTTGAGGTAACTCTGCACTATTGCGAGCTGCAAATGCCACTTCCAGCTTAGCTGTGCAGAAGAAGAACAACAAGAAGAAGAAATATCTCGAAATATGTCCGTCAGGCCCCTTCCCTTGAGATAAATCTGCAAATATCTCGGAAACCAAGCGAGCTATGGCAAAATGTTAAGAGACCTTATTTGTAGAGAATTAAGTTTCCTACTTTTTATGTTCTACGATATTTTTTGATCAGATGCGTAGTTCTCGAGATATATCAAGATATTTAAAAGTTCCGAAGCCGCACCAACATAATAGAGATACAGAAACACCGTGGCCCCTTTCTTTGAGATAACTCTGCACTATTGCGAGCTGCAAATGCCACTTCCAGCTTAGCTGTGCAGAAGAAGAACAACAAGAAGAAGAAATATCTCGAAATATGTCCGTCAGGCCCCTTCCCTTGAGATAAATCTGCAAATATCTCGGAAACGAAACGAGCTATGGCAAAATGTTAAGAGACCTTTTTTGTACAGAATTATCTTTCCTACAATTTACGTTCTCCGATATTTTTTGATCAGAAGCGTAGTTTTCGAGATATATCGAGATATTTAAAAGTTCCGAAGCCGCACCAACATAATAGAGATGCAGAAACACCGTGGCCCCTTTCTTTGGGATAACTCTGCACTATTGCGATGCCACTTCCAGCTTAGCTGTGCAGAAGAAGAACAACAAGAAGAAGAAATATCTCGAAATATGTCCGTCAGGCCACTTCCCTTGAGATAAATCTGCAAATATCTCGGAAACGAAGCGAGCTATGGCAAAATGTTAAGAGACCTTTTTTGTAGAGGATTAAGTTTCCTACTTTTTATGTTCGATGATATTTTTTGATCAGATGCGTAGTTCTCGAGATATATCAAGATATTTAAAAGTTCCGAAGCTGCACCCACATAATAGAGGTACAGAAACACCGTGGCCTCTTTCTTTGAGATAACTCTGCACTATTGCGAGCTGCAAATGCCACTTCCAGCTTAGCTGTGCAGAAGAAGAACAACAAGAAGAAGAAACATCTCGAAATATGTCCGTCAGGCCCCTTCCCTTGAGATAAATCTGCAAATATCTCGGAAACGAAGCGAGCTATGGCAAAATGTTTAGAGACCTTTCTTGTAGAGAATTAAGTTTCCTACTTTTTATGTAGTATGATATTTTTTGATCAGATGCGTAGTTCTCGAGATATATCAAGATATTTAAAAGTTCCGAAGCCGCACCAACATAATAGAGATACAGAAACACCGTGGCCCCTTTCTTTGAGATAACTCTGCACTATTGCGCGCTGCAAATGCCACGTCCAGCTTAGCTGTGCAGAAGAAGAACAACAAGAAGAAGAAATATCTCGAAATATGTCCGTCAGGCCCCATCCCTTGAGATAAATCTGCAAATATCTCGGAAACGAAGCGAGCTATGGCAAAATGTTAAGAGACCTTTTTTGTAGAGAATAATGTTTCCTACAATTTACGTTCTATGATATTTTTTGATCAGAAGCGTAGTTTTCGAGATATATCGAGATATTTAAAAGTTCCGAAGACGCACCAACATAATAGAGATACAGAAACACCGTGGCCCCTTTCTTTGAGATAACTGTGCACTAGTGCGAGCCGCAAATGCCACTTCCAGCTTAGCTGTGCAGAAGAAGAACAACAAGAAGAAGAAATATCTCGAAATATGTCCGTCAGGCCCCTTCCCTTGAGATATATCTGCAAATATCTCGGAAACGAAGTGAGGTATGGCAAAATGTTAAGAGACCGTTTTTGTAGAGAATTAAGTTTCCTACTTTTTATGTTCTATGATATTTTTTGATCAGACGCGTAGTTCTCGAGATATATCAAGATATTTAAAAGTTCCGAAGCCGCACCAACATAATAGAGATACAGAAACACCGTGGCCCCTTTCTTTGAGATAACTCTGCACTATTGCGAGCTGTAAATGCCACTTCCAGCTTAGCTGTGCAGAAGAAGAACAACAAGAAGAAGAAATATCTCGAAATATGTCCGTCAGGCCCCTTCCCTTGAGATATATCTGCAAATATCTCGGAAACGAAGCGAGCTATGGCAAAATGTTAAGAGACCTTTTTTGTAGAGAATTATGTTTCCTACAATTTATGTTCTATGATATTTTTTGATCAGAAGCGTAGTTTTCGAGATATATCGAGATATTTAAAAGTTCCGAAGCCGCACCAACATAATAGAGATACAGAAACACCGTGGCCCCTTTCTTTGAGATAACTCTGCACTAGTGCGAGCCGCAAATGCCACTTCCAGCTTAGCTGTGCAGAAGAAGAACAACAAGAAGAAGAAATATCTCGAAATATGTCCGTCAGGCCCCTTCCCTTGAGATAAATCTGCAAATATCTCGGAAACGAAGCGAGCTATGGCAAAATGTTAAGAGACCTTTTCTGTAGAGAATTAAGTTTCCTACTTTTTACGGTCTATGATATTTTTCGATCAGAGGCGTAGTTCTCGAGATATATCAAGATATTTAAAAGTTCCGAAGCCGCACCAACATAATAGAGATACAGAAACACCGTGGCCCCTTTCTTTGAGATAACTCTGCACTAGTGCGAGCCGCAAATGCCGCTTCCAGCTTAGCTGTGCAGAAGAAGAACAACAAGAAGAAGAAATATCTCGAAATATGTCCGTCAGGCCCCTTCCCTCGAGATAAATCTGCAAATATCTCGGAAACGAAGCGAGCTATGGCAAAATGTTAAGAGACCTTTTTTGTAGAGAATTAAGTTTCCTACTTTTTATGTTCTATGATATTTTTTGATCAGATGCGTAGTTCTCGAGATATATCCAGATATTTAAAAGTTCCGAAGCGGCACCAAGATAATAGAGATACAGAAACACCGTGGCCCGTTTCTTTGAGGTAACTCTGCACTATTGCGAGCTGCAAATGCCACTTCCAGCTTAGCTGTGCAGAAGAAGAACAACAAGAAGAAGAAATATCTCGAAATATGTCCGTCAGGCCCCTTCCCTTGAGATAAATCTGCAAATATCTCGGAAACCAAGCGAGCTATGGCAAAATGTTAAGAGACCTTATTTGTAGAGAATTAAGTTTCCTACTTTTTATGTTCTACGATATTTTTTGATCAGATGCGTAGTTCTCGAGATATATCAAGATATTTAAAAGTTCCGAAGCCGCACCAACATAATAGAGATACAGAAACACCGTGGCCCCTTTCTTTGAGATAACTCTGCACTATTGCGAGCTGCAAATGCCACTTCCAGCTTAGCTGTGCAGAAGAAGAACAACAAGAAGAAGAAATATCTCGAAATATGTCCGTCAGGCCCCTTCCCTTGAGATAAATCTGCAAATATCTCGGAAACGAAACGAGCTATGGCAAAATGTTAAGAGACCTTTTTTGTACAGAATTATCTTTCCTACAATTTACGTTCTCCGATATTTTTTGATCAGAAGCGTAGTTTTCGAGATATATCGAGATATTTAAAAGTTCCGAAGCCGCACCAACATAATAGAGATGCAGAAACACCGTGGCCCCTTTCTTTGGGATAACTCTGCACTATTGCGATGCCACTTCCAGCTTAGCTGTGCAGAAGAAGAACAACAAGAAGAAGAAATATCTCGAAATATGTCCGTCAGGCCACTTCCCTTGAGATAAATCTGCAAATATCTCGGAAACGAAGCGAGCTATGGCAAAATGTTAAGAGACCTTTTTTGTAGAGAATTAAGTTTCCTACTTTTTATGTTCGATGATATTTTTTGATCAGATGCGTAGTTCTCGAGATATATCGAGATATTTAAAAGTTCCGAAGCCGCACCAACATTATAGAGATACAGAAACACCGTGGCCCCTTTCTTTGAGATAACTCTGCACTAGTGCGAGCCGCAAATGCCACTTCCAGCTTAGCTGTGCAGAAGAAGAACAACAAGAAGAAGAAATATCTCGAAATATGTCCGTCAGGCCCCTTCCCTTGAGATAAATATGCAAATATCTCGGAAACGAAGCGAGCTATGGCAAAATGTTAAGAGACCTTTTTTGTAGAGAATTAAGTTTCCTACTTTTTATGTTCTATGATATTTTTTGATCAGATGCGTTGTTCTCGAGATATATCAAGATATTTAAAAGTTCCGAAGCCGCACCAACATAATAGAGATACAGAAACACCGTGGCCCCTTTCTTTGAGATAACTCTGCACTATTGCGAGCTGCAAATGCCACTTCCAGCTTAGCTGTGCAGAAGAAGAACAACAAGAAGAAGAAATATCTCGAAATATGTCTGTCAGGCCCCTTCCCTTGAGATAAATATGCAAATATCTCGGAAACGAAGCGAGCTATGGCAAAATGTTAAGAGACCTTTTTTGTAGAGAATTAAGTTTCCTACTTTTTATGTTCTATGATATTTTTTGATCAGATGCGTTGTTCTCGAGATATATCGAGATATTTAAAAGTTCCGAAGCCGCACCAACATAATAGAGATACAGAAACACCGTGGCCCCTTTCTTTGAGATAACTCTGCACTAGTGCGAGCCGCAAATGCCACTTCCAGCTTAGCTGTGCAGAAGAAGAACAACAAGAAGAAGAAATATCTCGAAATATGCCCGTCAGGCCCCTTCCATTGAGATAAATCTGCAAATATCTCGGAAACGAAGCGAGCTATGGCAAAATGTTAAGAGACCTTTTTTGTAGAGAATTAAGTTTCCTACTTTTTATGTTCTATGATATTTTTTGATCAGATGCGTAGTTCTCGAGATATATCAAGATATTTAAAAGTTCCGAAGCCGCACCAACATAATAGAGATACAGAAACACCGTGGCCCCTTTCTTTGAGATAACTCTGCACTACTGCGAGCTGCAAATGCCACTTCCAGCTTAGCTGTGCAGAAGAAGAACAACAAGAAGAAGAAATATCTCGAAATATGTCCGTCAGACCCCTTCCCTTGAGATAAATCTGCAAATATCTCGGAAACGAAGCGAGCTATGGCAAAATGTTAAGAGACCTTTTTTGTAGAGAATTAAGTTTCCTACTTTTCATGTTCTATGATATTTTTTGATCAGATGCGTAGTTCTCGAGATATATCGAGATATTTAAAAGTTCCGAAGCCGCACCAACATTATAGAGATACAGAAACACCGTGGCCCCTTTCTTTGAGATAACTCTGCACTAGTGCGAGCCGCAAATGCCACTTCCAGCTTAGCTGTGCAGAAGAAGAACAACAAGAAGAAGAAATATCTCGAAATATGTCCGTCAGGCCCCTTCCCTTGAGATAAATATGCAAATATCTCGGAAACGAAGCGAGCTATGGCAAAATGTTAAGAGACCTTTTTTGTAGAGAATTAAGTTTCCTACTTTTTATGTTCTATGATATTTTTTGATCAGATGCGTTGTTCTCGAGATATATCAAGATATTTAAAAGTTCCGAAGCCGCACCAACATAATAGAGATACAGAAACACCGTGACCCCTTTCTTTGAGATAACTCTGCACTATTGCGAGCTGCAAATGCCACTTCCAGCTTAGCTGTGCAGAAGAAGAACAACAAGAAGAAGAAATATCTCGAAATATGTCTGTCAGGCCCCTTCCCTTGAGATAAATATGCAAATATCTCGGAAACGAAGCGAGCTATGGCAAAATGTTAAGAGACCTTTTTTGTAGAGAATTAAGTTTCCTACTTTTTATGTTCTATGATATTTTTTGATCAGATGCGTTGTTCTCGAGATATATCGAGATATTTAAAAGTTCCGAAGCCGCACCAACATAATAGAGATACAGAAACACCGTGGCCCCTTTCTTTGAGATAACTCTGCACTAGTGCGAGCCGCAAATGCCACTTCCAGCTTAGCTGTGCAGAAGAAGAACAACAAGAAGAAGAAATATCTCGAAATATGCCCGTCAGGCCCCTTCCATTGAGATAAATCTGCAAATATCTCGGAAACGAAGCGAGCTATGGCAAAATGTTAAGAGACCTTTTTTGTAGAGAATTAAGTTTCCTACTTTTTATGTTCTATGATATTTTTTGATCAGATGCGTAGTTCTCGAGATATATCAAGATATTTAAAAGTTCCGAAGCCGCACCAACATAATAGAGATACAGAAACACCGTGGCCCCTTTCTTTGAGATAACTCTGCACTACTGCGAGCTGCAAATGCCACTTCCAGCTTAGCTGTGCAGAAGAAGAACAACAAGAAGAAGAAATATCTCGAAATATGTCCGTCAGGCCCCTTCCCTTGAGATAAATATGCAAATATCTCGGAAACGAAGCGAGCTATGGCAAAATGTTAAGAGACCTTTTTTGTAGAGAATTAAGTTTCCTACTTTTTATGTTCTATGATATTTTTTGATCAGATGCGTTGTTCTCGAGATATATCAAGATATTTAAAAGTTCCGAAGCCGCACCAACATAATAGAGATACAGAAACACCGTGGCCCCTTTCTTTGAGATAACTCTGCACTATTGCGAGCTGCAAATGCCACTTCCAGCTTAGCTGTGCAGAAGAAGAACAACAAGAAGAAGAAATATCTCGAAATATGTCTGTCAGGCCCCTTCCCTTGAGATAAATATGCAAATATCTCGGAAACGAAGCGAGCTATGGCAAAATGTTAAGAGACCTTTTTTGTAGAGAATTAAGTTTCCTACTTTTTATGTTCTATGATATTTTTTGATCAGATGCGTTGTTCTCGAGATATATCAAGATATTTAAAAGTTCCGAAGCCGCACCAACATAATAGAGATACAGAAACACCGTGGCCCCTTTCTTTGAGATAACTCTGCACTAGTGCGAGCCGCAAATGCCGCTTCCAGCTTAGCTGTGCAGAAGAAGAACAACAAGAAGAAGAAATATCTCGAAATATGTCCGTCAGGCCCCTTCCCTCGAGATAAATCTGCAAATATCTCGGAAACGAAGCGAGCTATGGCAAAATGTTAAGAGACCTTTTTTGTAGAGAATTAAGTTTCCTACTTTTTATGTTCTATGATATTTTTTGATCAGATGCGTAGTTCTCGAGATATATCCAGATATTTAAAAGTTCCGAAGCGGCACCAAGATAATAGAGATACAGAAACACCGTGGCCCGTTTCTTTGAGGTAACTCTGCACTATTGCGAGCTGCAAATGCCACTTCCAGCTTAGCTGTGCAGAAGAAGAACAACAAGAAGAAGAAATATCTCGAAATATGTCCGTCAGGCCCCTTCCCTTGAGATAAATCTGCAAATATCTCGGAAACCAAGCGAGCTATGGCAAAATGTTAAGAGACCTTATTTGTAGAGAATTAAGTTTCCTACTTTTTATGTTCTACGATATTTTTTGATCAGATGCGTAGTTCTCGAGATATATCAAGATATTTAAAAGTTCCGAAGCCGCACCAACATAATAGAGATACAGAAACACCGTGGCCCCTTTCTTTGAGATAACTCTGCACTATTGCGAGCTGCAAATGCCACTTCCAGCTTAGCTGTGCAGAAGAAGAACAACAAGAAGAAGAAATATCTCGAAATATGTCCGTCAGGCCCCTTCCCTTGAGATAAATCTGCAAATATCTCGGAAACGAAACGAGCTATGGCAAAATGTTAAGAGACCTTTTTTGTACAGAATTATCTTTCCTACAATTTACGTTCTCCGATATTTTTTGATCAGAAGCGTAGTTTTCGAGATATATCGAGATATTTAAAAGTTCCGAAGCCGCACCAACATAATAGAGATGCAGAAACACCGTGGCCCCTTTCTTTGGGATAACTCTGCACTATTGCGATGCCACTTCCAGCTTAGCTGTGCAGAAGAAGAACAACAAGAAGAAGAAATATCTCGAAATATGTCCGTCAGGCCACTTCCCTTGAGATAAATCTGCAAATATCTCGGAAACGAAGCGAGCTATGGCAAAATGTTAAGAGACCTTTTTTGTAGAGAATTAAGTTTCCTACTTTTTATGTTCGATGATATTTTTTGATCAGATGCGTAGTTCTCGAGATATATCGAGATATTTAAAAGTTCCGAAGCCGCACCAACATTATAGAGATACAGAAACACCGTGGCCCCTTTCTTTGAGATAACTCTGCACTAGTGCGAGCCGCAAATGCCACTTCCAGCTTAGCTGTGCAGAAGAAGAACAACAAGAAGAAGAAATATCTCGAAATATGTCCGTCAGGCCCCTTCCCTTGAGATAAATATGCAAATATCTCGGAAACGAAGCGAGCTATGGCAAAATGTTAAGAGACCTTTTTTGTAGAGAATTAAGTTTCCTACTTTTTATGTTCTATGATATTTTTTGATCAGATGCGTTGTTCTCGAGATATATCAAGATATTTAAAAGTTCCGAAGCCGCACCAACATAATAGAGATACAGAAACACCGTGGCCCCTTTCTTTGAGATAACTCTGCACTATTGCGAGCTGCAAATGCCACTTCCAGCTTAGCTGTGCAGAAGAAGAACAACAAGAAGAAGAAATATCTCGAAATATGTCTGTCAGGCCCCTTCCCTTGAGATAAATATGCAAATATCTCGGAAACGAAGCGAGCTATGGCAAAATGTTAAGAGACCTTTTTTGTAGAGAATTAAGTTTCCTACTTTTTATGTTCTATGATATTTTTTGATCAGATGCGTTGTTCTCGAGATATATCGAGATATTTAAAAGTTCCGAAGCCGCACCAACATAATAGAGATACAGAAACACCGTGGCCCCTTTCTTTGAGATAACTCTGCACTAGTGCGAGCCGCAAATGCCACTTCCAGCTTAGCTGTGCAGAAGAAGAACAACAAGAAGAAGAAATATCTCGAAATATGCCCGTCAGGCCCCTTCCATTGAGATAAATCTGCAAATATCTCGGAAACGAAGCGAGCTATGGCAAAATGTTAAGAGACCTTTTTTGTAGAGAATTAAGTTTCCTACTTTTTATGTTCTATGATATTTTTTGATCAGATGCGTAGTTCTCGAGATATATCAAGATATTTAAAAGTTCCGAAGCCGCACCAACATAATAGAGATACAGAAACACCGTGGCCCCTTTCTTTGAGATAACTCTGCACTACTGCGAGCTGCAAATGCCACTTCCAGCTTAGCTGTGCAGAAGAAGAACAACAAGAAGAAGAAATATCTCGAAATATGTCCGTCAGACCCCTTCCCTTGAGATAAATCTGCAAATATCTCGGAAACGAAGCGAGCTATGGCAAAATGTTAAGAGACCTTTTTTGTAGAGAATTAAGTTTCCTACTTTTCATGTTCTATGATATTTTTTGATCAGATGCGTAGTTCTCGAGATATATCGAGATATTTAAAAGTTCCGAAGCCGCACCAACATTATAGAGATACAGAAACACCGTGGCCCCTTTCTTTGAGATAACTCTGCACTAGTGCGAGCCGCAAATGCCACTTCCAGCTTAGCTGTGCAGCAGAAGAACAACAAGAAGAAGAAATATCTCGAAATATGTCCGTCAGGCCCCTTCCCTTGAGATAAATATGCAAATATCTCGGAAACGAAGCGAGCTATGGCAAAATGTTAAGAGACCTTTTTTGTAGAGAATTAAGTTTCCTACTTTTTATGTTCTATGATATTTTTTGATCAGATGCGTTGTTCTCGAGATATATCAAGATATTTAAAAGTTCCGAAGCCGCACCAACATAATAGAGATACAGAAACACCGTGACCCCTTTCTTTGAGATAACTCTGCACTATTGCGAGCTGCAAATGCCACTTCCAGCTTAGCTGTGCAGAAGAAGAACAACAAGAAGAAGAAATATCTCGAAATATGTCTGTCAGGCCCCTTCCCTTGAGATAAATATGCAAATATCTCGGAAACGAAGCGAGCTATGGCAAAATGTTAAGAGACCTTTTTTGTAGAGAATTAAGTTTCCTACTTTTTATGTTCTATGATATTTTTTGATCAGATGCGTTGTTCTCGAGATATATCGAGATATTTAAAAGTTCCGAAGCCGCACCAACATAATAGAGATACAGAAACACCGTGGCCCCTTTCTTTGAGATAACTCTGCACTAGTGCGAGCCGCAAATGCCACTTCCAGCTTAGCTGTGCAGAAGAAGAACAACAAGAAGAAGAAATATCTCGAAATATGCCCGTCAGGCCCCTTCCATTGAGATAAATCTGCAAATATCTCGGAAACGAAGCGAGCTATGGCAAAATGTTAAGAGACCTTTTTTGTAGAGAATTAAGTTTCCTACTTTTTATGTTCTATGATATTTTTTGATCAGATGCGTAGTTCTCGAGATATATCAAGATATTTAAAAGTTCCGAAGCCGCACCAACATAATAGAGATACAGAAACACCGTGGCCCCTTTCTTTGAGATAACTCTGCACTACTGCGAGCTGCAAATGCCACTTCCAGCTTAGCTGTGCAGAAGAAGAACAACAAGAAGAAGAAATATCTCGAAATATGTCCGTCAGGCCCCTTCCCTTGAGATAAATATGCAAATATCTCGGAAACGAAGCGAGCTATGGCAAAATGTTAAGAGACCTTTTTTGTAGAGAATTAAGTTTCCTACTTTTTATGTTCTATGATATTTTTTGATCAGATGCGTTGTTCTCGAGATATATCAAGATATTTAAAAGTTCCGAAGCCGCACCAACATAATAGAGATACAGAAACACCGTGGCCCCTTTCTTTGAGATAACTCTGCACTATTGCGAGCTGCAAATGCCACTTCCAGCTTAGCTGTGCAGAAGAAGAACAACAAGAAGAAGAAATATCTCGAAATATGTCTGTCAGGCCCCTTCCCTTGAGATAAATATGCAAATATCTCGGAAACGAAGCGAGCTATGGCAAAATGTTAAGAGACCTTTTTTGTAGAGAATTAAGTTTCCTACTTTTTATGTTCTATGATATTTTTTGATCAGATGCGTTGTTCTCGAGATATATCAAGATATTTAAAAGTTCCGAAGCCGCACCAACATAATAGAGATACAGAAACACCGTGGCCCCTTTCTTTGAGATAACTCTGCACTATTGCGAGCTGCAAATGCCACTTCCAGCTTAGCTGTGCAGAAGAAGAACAACAAGAAGAAGAAATATCTCGAAATATGTCTGTCAGGCCCCTTCCCTTGAGATATATCTGCAAATATCTCGGAAACGAAGCGAGCTATGGCAAAATGTTGAGAGACCTTTTTTGTAGAGAATTAAGTTTCCTACTTTTTATGTTCTATGATATTTTTTGATCGGATGCGTAGTTCTCGAGATATATCAAGATATTTAAAAGTTCCGAAGCCGCACCAACATAATAGAGATACAGAAACACCGTGGCCCCTTTCTTTGAGATAACTCTGCACTAGTGCGAGCCGCAAATGCCACTTCCAGCTTAGCTGTGCAGAAGAAGAACAACAAGAAGAAGAAATATCTCGAAATATGTCCGTCAGGCCCCTTCCCTTGAGATAAATATGCAAATATCTCGGAAACGAAGCGAGCTATGGCAAAATGTTAAGAGACCTTTTTTGTAGAGAATTAAGTTTCCTACTTTTTATGTTCTATGATATTTTTTGATCAGATGCGTTGTTCTCGAGATATATCAAGATATTTAAAAGTTCCGAAGCCGCACCAACATAATAGAGATACAGAAACACCGTGGCCCCTTTCTTTGAGATAACTCTGCACTATTGCGAGCTGCAAATGCCACTTCCAGCTTAGCTGTGCAGAAGAAGAACAACAAGAAGAAGAAATATCTCGAAATATGTCTGTCAGGCCCCTTCCCTTGAGATATATCTGCAAATATCTCGGAAACGAAGCGAGCTATGGCAAAATGTTGAGAGACCTTTTTTGTAGAGAATTAAGTTTCCTACTTTTTATGTTCTATGATATTTTTTGATCGGATGCGTAGTTCTCGAGATATATCAAGATATTTAAAAGTTCCGAAGCCGCACCAACATAATAGAGATACAGAAACACCGTGGCCCCTTTCTTTGAGATAACTCTGCACTAGTGCGAGCCGCAAATGCCGCTTCCAGCTTAGCTGTGCAGAAGAAGAACAACAAGAAGAAGAAATATCTCGAAATATGTCCGTCAGGCCCCTTCCCTTGAGATAAATCTGCAAATATCTCGGAAACGAAGCGAGCTATGGCAAAATGTTAAGAGACGTTTTTTGTAGAGAATTAAGTTTCCTACAATTTATGTTCTATGATATTTTTTGATCAGAAGCGTAGTTTTCGAGATATATCGAGATATTTAAAAGTTCCGAAGCCGCACCAACATAATAGAGATACAGAAACACCGTGGCCCCTTTCTTTGAGATAACTCTGCACTAGTGCGAGCCGCGAATGCCACTTCCAGCTTAGCTGTGCAGAAGAAGAACAACAAGAAGAAGAAATATCTCGAAATATGTCCGTCAGGCCCCTTCCCTTGAGATAAATCTGCAAATATCTCGGAAACGAAGCGAGCTATGGCAAAATGTTAAGAGACCTTTTTTGTAGAGAATTAAGTTTCCTACTTTTTATGTTCGATGATATTTTTTGATCATATGCGTAGTTCTCGAGATATATCAAGATATTTAAAAGTTCCGAAGCTGCACCCACATAATAGAGGTACAGAAACACCGTGGCCTCTTTCTTTGAGATAACTCTGCACTATTGCGAGCTGCAAATGCCACTTCCAGCTTAGCTGTGCAGAAGAAGAACAACAAGAAGAAGAAACATCTCGAAATATGTCCGTCAGGCCCCTTCCCTTCAGATAAATCTGCAAATATCTCGGAAACGAAGCGAGCTATGGCAAAATGTTTAGAGACCTTTCTTGTAGAGAATTAAGTTTCCTACTTTTTATGTAGTATGATATTTTTTGATCAGATGCGTAGTTCTCGAGATATATCAAGATATTTAAAAGTTCCGAAGCCGCACCAACATAATAGAGATACAGAAACACCGTGGCCCCTTTCTTTGAGATAACTCTGCACTATTGCGCGCTGCAAATGCCACTTCCAGCTTAGCTGTGCAGAAGAAGAACAACAAGAAGAAGAAATATCTCGAAATATGTCCGTCAGGCCCCATCCCTTGAGATAAATCTGCAAATATCTCGGAAACGAAGCGAGCTATGGCAAAATGTTAAGAGACCTTTTTTGTAGAGAATAATGTTTCCTACAATTTACGTTCTATGATATTTTTTGATCAGAAGCGTAGTTTTCGAGATATATCGAGATATTTAAAAGTTCCGAAGACGCACCAACATAATAGAGATACAGAAACACCGTGGCCCCTTTCTTTGAGATAACTGTGCACTAGTGCGAGCCGCAAATGCCACTTCCAGCTTAGCTGTGCAGAAGAAGAACAACAAGAAGAAGAAATATCTCGAAATATGTCCGTCAGGCCCCTTCCCTTGAGATATATCTGCAAATATCTCGGAAACGAAGTGAGCTATGGCAAAATGTTAAGAGACCGTTTTTGTAGAGAATTAAGTTTCCTACTTTTTATGTTCTATGATATTTTTTGATCAGACGCGTAGTTCTCGAGATATATCAAGATATTTAAAAGTTCCGAAGCCGCACCAACATAATAGAGATACAGAAACACCGTGGCCCCTTTCTTTGAGATAACTCTGCACTATTGCGAGCTGTAAATGCCACTTCCAGCTTAGCTGTGCAGAAGAAGAACAACAAGAAGAAGAAATATCTCGAAATATGTCCGTCAGGCCCCTTCCCTTGAGATATATCTGCAAATATCTCGAAAACGAAGCGAGCTATGGCAAAATGTTAAGAGACCTTTTTTGTAGAGAATTATGTTTCCTACAATTTATGTTCTATGATATTTTTTGATCAGAAGCGTAGTTTTCGAGATATATCGAGATATTTAAAAGTTCCGAAGCCGCACCAACATAATAGAGATACAGAAACACCGTGGCCCCTTTCTTTGAGATAACTCTGCACTAGTGCGAGCCGCAAATGCCACTTCCAGCTTAGCTGTGCAGAAGAAGAACAACAAGAAGAAGAAATATCTCGAAATATGTCCGTCAGGCCCCTTCCCTTGAGATAAATATGCAAATATCTCGGAAACGAAGCGAGCTATGGCAAAATGTTAGGAGACCTTTTTTGTAGAGAATTAAGTTTCCTACTTTTTATGTTCTATGATATTTTTTGATCAGATGCGTTGTTCTCGAGATATATCAAGATATTTAAAAGTTCCGAAGCCGCACCAACATAATAGAGATACAGAAACACCGTGGCCCCTTTCTTTGAGATAACTCTGCACTATTGCGAGCTGCAAATGCCACTTCCAGCTTAGCTGTGCAGAAGAAGAACAACAAGAAGAAGAAATATCTCGAAATATGTCTGTCAGGCCCCTTCCCTTGAGATATATCTGCAAATATCTCGGAAACGAAGCGAGCTATGGCAAAATGTTGAGAGACCTTTTTTGTAGAGAATTAAGTTTCCTACTTTTTATGTTCTATGATATTTTTTGATCAGATACGTAGTTCTCGAGATATATCAAGATATTTAAAAGTTCCGAAGCCGCACCAACATAATAGAGATACAGAAACACCGTGGCCCCTTTCTTTGAGATAACTCTGCACTATTGCGCGCTGCAAATGCCACTTCCAGCTTAGCTGTGCAGAAGAAGAACAACAAGAAGAAGAAATATCTCGAAATATGTCTGTCAGGCCCCTTCCCTTGAGATATATCTGCAAATATCTCGGAAACGAAGCGAGCTATGGCAAAATGTTGAGAGACCTTTTTTGTAGAGAATTAAGTTTCCTACTTTTTATGTTCTATGATATTTTTTGATCGGATGCGTAGTTCTCGAGATATATCAAGATATTTAAAAGTTCCGAAGCCGCACCAACATAATAGAGATACAGAAACACCGTGGCCCCTTTCTTTGAGATAACTCTGCACTAGTGCGAGCCGCAAATGCCGCTTCCAGCTTAGCTGTGCAGAAGAAGAACAACAAGAAGAAGAAATATCTCGAAATATGTCCGTCAGGCCCCTTCCCTTGAGATAAATCTGCAAATATCTCGGAAACGAAGCGAGCTATGGCAAAATGTTAAGAGACGTTTTTTGTAGAGAATTAAGTTTCCTACAATTTATGTTCTATGATATTTTTTGATCAGAAGCGTAGTTTTCGAGATATATCGAGATATTTAAAAGTTCCGAAGCCGCACCAACATAATAGAGATACAGAAACACCGTGGCCCCTTTCTTTGAGATAACTCTGCACTAGTGCGAGCCGCGAATGCCACTTCCAGCTTAGCTGTGCAGAAGAAGAACAACAAGAAGAAGAAATATCTCGAAATATGTCCGTCAGGCCCCTTCCCTTGAGATAAATCTGCAAATATCTCGGAAACGAAGCGAGCTATGGCAAAATGTTAAGAGACCTTTTTTGTAGAGAATTAAGTTTCCTACTTTTTATGTTCGATGATATTTTTTGATCATATGCGTAGTTCTCGAGATATATCAAGATATTTAAAAGTTCCGAAGCTGCACCCACATAATAGAGGTACAGAAACACCGTGGCCTCTTTCTTTGAGATAACTCTGCACTATTGCGAGCTGCAAATGCCACTTCCAGCTTAGCTGTGCAGAAGAAGAACAACAAGAAGAAGAAACATCTCGAAATATGTCCGTCAGGCCCCTTCCCTTCAGATAAATCTGCAAATATCTCGGAAACGAAGCGAGCTATGGCAAAATGTTTAGAGACCTTTCTTGTAGAGAATTAAGTTTCCTACTTTTTATGTAGTATGATATTTTTTGATCAGATGCGTAGTTCTCGAGATATATCAAGATATTTAAAAGTTCCGAAGCCGCACCAACATAATAGAGATACAGAAACACCGTGGCCCCTTTCTTTGAGATAACTCTGCACTATTGCGCGCTGCAAATGCCACTTCCAGCTTAGCTGTGCAGAAGAAGAACAACAAGAAGAAGAAATATCTCGAAATATGTCCGTCAGGCCCCATCCCTTGAGATAAATCTGCAAATATCTCGGAAACGAAGCGAGCTATGGCAAAATGTTAAGAGACCTTTTTTGTAGAGAATAATGTTTCCTACAATTTACGTTCTATGATATTTTTTGATCAGAAGCGTAGTTTTCGAGATATATCGAGATATTTAAAAGTTCCGAAGACGCACCAACATAATAGAGATACAGAAACACCGTGGCCCCTTTCTTTGAGATAACTGTGCACTAGTGCGAGCCGCAAATGCCACTTCCAGCTTAGCTGTGCAGAAGAAGAACAACAAGAAGAAGAAATATCTCGAAATATGTCCGTCAGGCCCCTTCCCTTGAGATATATCTGCAAATATCTCGGAAACGAAGTGAGCTATGGCAAAATGTTAAGAGACCGTTTTTGTAGAGAATTAAGTTTCCTACTTTTTATGTTCTATGATATTTTTTGATCAGACGCGTAGTTCTCGAGATATATCAAGATATTTAAAAGTTCCGAAGCCGCACCAACATAATAGAGATACAGAAACACCGTGGCCCCTTTCTTTGAGATAACTCTGCACTATTGCGAGCTGTAAATGCCACTTCCAGCTTAGCTGTGCAGAAGAAGAACAACAAGAAGAAGAAATATCTCGAAATATGTCCGTCAGGCCCCTTCCCTTGAGATATATCTGCAAATATCTCGAAAACGAAGCGAGCTATGGCAAAATGTTAAGAGACCTTTTTTGTAGAGAATTATGTTTCCTACAATTTATGTTCTATGATATTTTTTGATCAGAAGCGTAGTTTTCGAGATATATCGAGATATTTAAAAGTTCCGAAGCCGCACCAACATAATAGAGATACAGAAACACCGTGGCCCCTTTCTTTGAGATAACTCTGCACTAGTGCGAGCCGCAAATGCCACTTCCAGCTTAGCTGTGCAGAAGAAGAACAACAAGAAGAAGAAATATCTCGAAATATGTCCGTCAGGCCCCTTCCCTTGAGATAAATATGCAAATATCTCGGAAACGAAGCGAGCTATGGCAAAATGTTAGGAGACCTTTTTTGTAGAGAATTAAGTTTCCTACTTTTTATGTTCTATGATATTTTTTGATCAGATGCGTTGTTCTCGAGATATATCAAGATATTTAAAAGTTCCGAAGCCGCACCAACATAATAGAGATACAGAAACACCGTGGCCCCTTTCTTTGAGATAACTCTGCACTATTGCGAGCTGCAAATGCCACTTCCAGCTTAGCTGTGCAGAAGAAGAACAACAAGAAGAAGAAATATCTCGAAATATGTCTGTCAGGCCCCTTCCCTTGAGATATATCTGCAAATATCTCGGAAACGAAGCGAGCTATGGCAAAATGTTGAGAGACCTTTTTTGTAGAGAATTAAGTTTCCTACTTTTTATGTTCTATGATATTTTTTGATCAGATACGTAGTTCTCGAGATATATCAAGATATTTAAAAGTTCCGAAGCCGCACCAACATAATAGAGATACAGAAACACCGTGGCCCCTTTCTTTGAGATAACTCTGCACTATTGCGCGCTGCAAATGCCACTTCCAGCTTAGCTGTGCAGAAGAAGAACAACAAGAAGAAGAAATATCTCGAAATATGCCCGTCAGGCCCCTTCCATTGAGATAAATCTGCAAATATCTCGGAAACGAAGCGAGCTATGGCAAAATGTTAAGAGACCTTTTTTGTAGAGAATTAAGTTTCCTACTTTTTATGTTCGATGATATTTTTTGATCAGATGCGTAGTTCTCGAGATATATCAAGATATTTAAAAGTTCCGAAGCTGCACCCACATAATAGAGGTACAGAAACACCGTGGCCTCTTTCTTTGAGATAACTCTGCACTATTGCGAGCTGCAAATGCCACTTCCAGCTTAGCTGTGCAGAAGAAGAACAACAAGACGAAGAAACATCTCGAAATATGTCCGTCAGGCCCCTTCCCTTGAGATAAATCTGCAAATATCTCGGAAACGAAGCGAGCTATGGCAAAATGTTTAGAGACCTTTCTTGTAGAGAATTAAGTTTCCTACTTTTTATGTAGTATGATATTTTTTGATCAGATGCGTAGTTCTCGAGATATATCAAGATATTTAAAAGTTCCGAAGCCGCACCAACATAATAGAGATACAGAAACACCGTGGCCCCTTTCTTTGAGATAACTCTGCACTATTGCGACCTGCAAATGCCACTTCCAGCTTAGCTGTGCAGAAGAGGAACAACAAGAAGAAGAAATATCTCGGAATATGTCCGTCAGGCCCCTTCCCTTGAGCTAAATCTGCAAATCTCTCGGAAACGATGCCAGCTATGGGAAAATGTTAAGAGACCTTTTTTGTAGAGAATTAAGTTTCCTACTTTTTATGTTCTATGATATTTTTCGATCAGAGGCGTAGTTCTCGAGATATATCAAGATATTTAAAAGTTCCGAAGCCGCACCAACATAATAGAGATACAGAAACACCGTGGCCCCTTTCCTTGAGATAACTCTGCACTATTGCGCGCTGCAAATGCCACTTCCAGCTTAGCTGTGCAGAAGAAGAACAACAAGAAGAAGAAATATCTCGAAATATGTCCGTCAGGCCCCTTCCCTTGAGATAAATCTGCAAATATATCGGAAACGAAGCGAGCTATGGCAAAATGTTAAGAGACCTTTTTTGTAGAGAATTAAGTTTCCTACTTTTTACGGTCTATGATATTTTTCGATCAGAGGCGTAGTTCTCGAGATATATCAAGATATTTAAAAGTTCCGAAGCCGCACCAACATAATAGAGATACAGAAACACCGTGGCCCCTTTCTTTGAGATAACTCTGCACTAGTGCGAGCCGCAAATGCCGCTTCCAGCTTAGCTGTGCAGAAGAAGAACAACAAGAAGAAGAAATATCTCGAAATATGTCCGTCAGGCCCCTTCCCTCGAGATAAATCTGCAAATATCTCGGAAACGAAGCGAGCTATGGCAAAATGTTAAGAGACCTTATTTGTAGAGAATTAAGTTTCCTACTTTTTATGTTCTACGATATTTTTTGATCAGATGCGTAGTTCTCGAGATATATCAAGATATTTAAAAGTTCCGAAGCCGCACCAACATAATAGAGATACAGAAACACCGTGGCCCCTTTCTTTGAGATAACTCTGCACTATTGCGAGCTGCAAATGCCACTTCCAGCTTAGCTGTGCAGAAGAAGAACAACAAGAAGAAGAAATATCTCGAAATATGTCTGTCGGGCCCCTTCCCTTGAGATATATCTGCAAATATCTCGGAAACGAAGCGAGCTATGGCAAAATGTTGAGAGACCTTTTTTGTAGAGAATTAAGTTTCCTACTTTTTATGTTCTATGATATTTTTTGATCAGATACGTAGTTCTCGAGATATATCAAGATATTTAAAAGTTCCGAAGCCGCACCAACATAATAGAGATACAGAAACACCGTGGCCCCTTTCTTTGAGATAACTCTGCACTATTGCGCGCTGCAAATGCCACTTCCAGCTTAGCTGTGCAGAAGAAGAACAACAAGAAGAAGAAATATCTCGAAATATGCCCGTCAGGCCCCTTCCATTGAGATAAATCTGCAAATATCTCGGAAACGAAGCGAGCTATGGCAAAATGTTAAGAGACCTTTTTTGTAGAGAATTAAGTTTCCTACTTTTTATGTTCGATGATATTTTTTGATCAGATGCGTAGTTCTCGAGATATATCAAGATATTTAAAAGTTCCGAAGCTGCACCCACATAATAGAGGTACAGAAACACCGTGGCCTCTTTCTTTGAGATAACTCTGCACTATTGCGAGCTGCAAATGCCACTTCCAGCTTAGCTGTGCAGAAGAAGAACAACAAGACGAAGAAACATCTCGAAATATGTCCGTCAGGCCCCTTCCCTTGAGATAAATCTGCAAATATCTCGGAAACGAAGCGAGCTATGGCAAAATGTTTAGAGACCTTTCTTGTAGAGAATTAAGTTTCCTACTTTTTATGTAGTATGATATTTTTTGATCAGATGCGTAGTTCTCGAGATATATCAAGATATTTAAAAGTTCCGAAGCCGCACCAACATAATAGAGATACAGAAACACCGTGGCCCCTTTCTTTGAGATAACTCTGCACTATTGCGACCTGCAAATGCCACTTCCAGCTTAGCTGTGCAGAAGAGGAACAACAAGAAGAAGAAATATCTCGGAATATGTCCGTCAGGCCCCTTCCCTTGAGCTAAATCTGCAAATATCTCGGAAACGATGCCAGCTATGGGAAAATGTTAAGAGACCTTTTTTGTAGAGAATTAAGTTTCCTACTTTTTATGTTCTATGATATTTTTCGATCAGAGGCGTAGTTCTCGAGATATATCAAGATATTTAAAAGTTCCGAAGCCGCACCAACATAATAGAGATACAGAAACACCGTGGCCCCTTTCCTTGAGATAACTCTGCACTATTGCGCGCTGCAAATGCCACTTCCAGCTTAGCTGTGCAGAAGAAGAACAACAAGAAGAAGAAATATCTCGAAATATGTCCGTCAGGCCCCTTCCCTTGAGATAAATCTGCAAATATATCGGAAACGAAGCGAGCTATGGCAAAATGTTAAGAGACCTTTTTTGTAGAGAATTAAGTTTCCTACTTTTTACGGTCTATGATATTTTTCGATCAGAGGCGTAGTTCTCGAGATATATCAAGATATTTAAAAGTTCCGAAGCCGCACCAACATAATAGAGATACAGAAACACCGTGGCCCCTTTCTTTGAGATAACTCTGCACTAGTGCGAGCCGCAAATGCCGCTTCCAGCTTAGCTGTGCAGAAGAAGAACAACAAGAAGAAGAAATATCTCGAAATATGTCCGTCAGGCCCCTTCCCACGAGATAAATCTGCAAATATCTCGGAAACGAAGCGAGCTATGGCAAAATGTTAAGAGACCTTATTTGTAGAGAATTAAGTTTCCTACTTTTTATGTTCTACGATATTTTTTGATCAGATGCGTAGTTCTCGAGATATATCAAGATATTTAAAAGTTCCGAAGCCGCACCAACATAATAGAGATACAGAAACACCGTGGCCCCTTTCTTTGAGATAACTCTGCACTATTGCGAGCTGCAAATGCCACTTCCAGCTTAGCTGTGCAGAAGAAGAACAACAAGAAGAAGAAATATCTCGAAATATGTCCGTCAGGCCCCTTCCCTTGAGATATATCTGCAAATATCTCGGAAACGAAGTGAGGTATGGCAAAATGTTAAGAGACCGTTTTTGTAGAGAATTAAGTTTCCTACTTTTTATGTTCTATGATATTTTTTGATCAGACGCGTAGTTCTCGAGATATATCAAGATATTTAAAAGTTCCGAAGCCGCACCAACATAATAGAGATACAGAAACACCGTGGCCCCTTTCTTTGAGATAACTCTGCACTATTGCGAGCTGTAAATGCCACTTCCAGCTTAGCTGTGCAGAAGAAGAACAACAAGAAGAAGAAATATCTCGAAATATGTCCGTCAGGCCCCTTCCCTTGAGATATATCTGCAAATATCTCGGAAACGAAGCGAGCTATGGCAAAATGTTAACAGACCTTTTTTGTAGAGAATTATGTTTCCTACAATTTATGTTCTATGATATTTTTTGATTAGAAGCGTAGTTTTCGAGATATATCGAGATATTTAAAAGTTCCGAAGCCGCACCAACATAATAGAGATACAGAAACACCGTGGCCCCTTTCTTTGAGATAACTCTGCACTAGTGCGAGCCGCAAATGCCACTTCCAGCTTAGCTGTGCAGAAGAAGAACAACAAGAAGAAGAAATATCTCGAAATATGCCCGTCAGGCCCCTTCCATTGAGATAAATCTGCAAATATCTCGGAAACGAAGCGAGCTGTGGCAAAATGTTAAGAGACCTTTTTTGTAGAGAGTTAAGTTTCCTACTTTTTATGTTCTATGATATTTTTTGATCAGATGCGTAGTTCTCGAGATATATCAAGATATTTAAAAGTTCCGAAGCCGCACCAACATAATAGAGATACAGAAACACCGTGGCCCCTTTCTTTGAGATAACTCTGCACTACTGCGAGCTGCAAATGCCACTTCCAGCTTAGCTGTGCAGAAGAAGAACAACAAGAAGAAGAAATATCTAGAAATATGTCCGTCAGACCCCTTCCCTTGAGATAAATCTGCAAATATCTCGGAAACGAAGCGAGCTATGGCAAAATGTTAAGAGACCTTTTTTGTAGAGAATTAAGTTTCCTACTTTTTATGTTCTATGATATTTTTTGATCAGACGCGTAGTTCTCGAGATATATCAAGATATTTGAAAGTTCCGAAGCCGCACCAACATAATAGAGATACAGAAACACCGTGGCCCCTTTCTTTGAGATAACTCTGCACTATTGCGAGCTGTAAATGCCACTTCCAGCTTAGCTGTGCAGAAGAAGAACAACAAGAAGAAGAAATATCTCGAAATATGTCCGTCAGGCCCCTTCCCTTGAGATAAATATGCAAATATCTCGGAAACGAAGTGAGCTATGGCAAAATGTTAAGAGACCTTTTTTGTAGAGAATTAAGTTTCCTACTTTTTATGTTCTATGATATTTTTTGATCAGATGCGTTGTTCTCGAGATATATCAAGATATTTAAAAGTTCCGAAGCCGCACCAACATAATAGAGATACAGAAACACCGTGGCCCCTTTCTTTGAGATAACTCTGCACTATTGCGAGCTGCAAATGCCACTCCCAGCTTAGCTGTGCAGAAGAAGAACAACAAGAAGAAGAAATATCTCGAAATATGTCCGTCAGGCCCCTTCCCTTGAGATATATCTGCAAATATCTCGGAAACGAAGCGAGCTATGGCAAAATGTTAAGAGACCTTTTTTGTAGAGAATTAAGTTTCCTACTTTTTATGTTCTATGATATTTTTTGATCAGATGCGTAGTTCTCGAGATATATCAAGATATTTAAAAGTTCCGAAGCCGCACCAACATAATAGAGATACAGAAACACCGTGGCCCCTTTCTTTGAGATAACTCTGCACTACTGCGAGCTGCAAATGCCACTTCCAGCTTAGCTGTGCAGAAGAAGAACAACAAGAAGAAGAAATATCTCGAAATATGTCCGTCAGACCCCTTCCCTTGAGATAAATCTGCAAATATCTCGGAAACGAAGCGAGCTATGGCAAAATGTTAAGAGACCTTTTTTGTAGAGAATTAAGTTTCCTACTTTTTATGTTCTATGATATTTTTTGATCAGACGCGTAGTTCTCGAGATATATCGAGATATTTAAAAGTTCCGAAGCCGCACCAACATAATAGAGATACCGAAACACCGTGGCCCCTTTCTTTGAGATAACTCTGCACTAGTGCGAGCCGCAAATGCCACTTCCAGCTTAGCTGTGCAGAAGAAGAACAACAAGAAGAAGAAATATCTCGAAATATGTCCGTCAGGCCCCTTCCCTTGAGATAAATATGCAAATATCTCGGAAACGAAGCGAGCTATGGCAAAATGTTAAGAGACCTTTTTTGTAGAGAATTAAGTTTCCTACTTTTTATGTTCTATGATATTTTTTGATCAGATGCGTTGTTCTCGAGATATATCAAGATATTTAAAAGTTCCGAAGCCGCACCAACATAATAGAGATACAGAAACACCGTGGCCCCTTTCTTTGAGATAACTCTGCACTATTGCGAGCTGCAAATGCCACTTCCAGCTTAGCTGTGCAGAAGAAGAACAACAAGAAGAAGAAATATCTCGAAATATGTCTGTCAGGCCCCTTCCCTTGAGATATATCTGCAAATATCTCGGAAACGAAGCGAGCTATGGCAAAATGTTGAGAGTCCTTTTTTGTAGAGAATTAAGTTTCCTACTTTTTATGTTCTATGATATTTTTTGATCGGATGCGTAGTTCTCGAGATATATCATGATATTTAAAAGTTCCGAAGCCGCACCAACATAATAGAGATACAGAAACACCGTGGCCCCTTTCTTTGAGATAACTCTGCACTATTGCGCGCTGCAAATGCCACTTCCAGCTTAGCTGTGCAGAAGAAGAACAACAAGAAGAAGAAATATCTCGAAATATGCCCGTCAGGCCCCTTCCATTGAGATAAATCTGCAAATATCTCGGAAACGAAGCGAGCTATGGCAAAATGTTAAGAGACCTTTTTTGTAGAGAATTAAGTTTCCTACTTTTTATGTTCTATGATATTTTTTGATCAGATGCGTAGTTCTCGAGATATATCAAGATATTTAAAAGTTCCGAAGCCGCACCAACATAATAGAGATACAGAAACACCGTGGCCCCTTTCTTTGAGATAACTCTGCACTACTGCGAGCTGCAAATGCCACTTCCAGCTTAGCTGTGCAGAAGAAGAACAACAAGAAGAAGAAATATCTCGAAACATGTCCGTCAGACCCCTTCCCTTGCGATAAATCTGCAAATATCTCGGAAACGAAGCGAGCTATTGCAAAACGTTAAGAGACCTTTTTTGTAGAGAATTAGGTTTCCTACTTTTTATGTTCTATGATATTTTTTGATCAGATGCGTAGTTCTCGAGATATATCAAGATATTTAAAAGCTCCGAAGCTGCACCAACATAATAGAGGTACAGAAACACCGTGGCCCCTTTCTTTGAGATAACTCTGCACTAGTGCGAGCCGCAAATGCCACTTCCAGCTTAGCTGTGCAGAAGAAGAACAACAAGAAGAAGAATTATCTCGAAATATGTCCGTCAGGCCCCTTCCCTTGAGATAAATCTGCAAATATCTCGGAAACGAAGCGAGCTATGGCAAAATGTTAAGAGACCTTTTTTGTAGAGAATTAAGTTTCCTACTTTTTATGTTCTATGATATTTTTTGATCAGATGCGTAGTTCTCGAGATATACCAACATATTTAAAAGTTCCGAAGCCGCACCAACATAATAGAGATACAGAAACACCGTGGCCCCTTTCTTTGAGATAACTCTGCACTATTGCGAGCTGCAAATGCCACTTCCAGCTTAGCTGTGCGGAGGAAGAACAACAAGAAGAAGAAATATCTCGAAATATGTCCGTCAGGCCAGTTCCTTTGAGCTGAATCTGCAAATATCTCGGAAACGAAGCGAGCTATGGCAAAATGTTAAGAGACGTTTTTTGTAGAGAATTATGTTTCCTACAATTTATGTTCTATGATATTTTTTGATCAGAAGCGTAGTTTTCGAGATATATCGAGATATTTAAAAGTTCCGAAGCCGCACCAACATAATAGAGATACAGAAACACCGTGGCCCCTTTCTTTGAGATAACTCTGCACTAGTGCGAGCCGCAAAAACCACTTCCAGCTTAGCTGTGCAGAAGAAGAACAACAAGAAGAAGAAATATCTCGAAATATGTCCGTCAGGCCCCTTCCCTTGAGATAAATATGCAAATATCTCGGAAACGAAGCGAGCTATGGCAAAATGTTAAGAGACCTTTTTTGTAGAGAATTAATTTTCCTACAATTTATGTTCTATGATATTTTTTGATCAGAAGCGTAGTTTTCGAGATATATCAAGATATTTAAAAGTTCCGAAGCCGCACCAACATAATAGAGATACAGAAACACCGTGGCCCCTTTCTTTGAGATAACTCTGCACTATTGCGAGCTGTAAATGCCACTTCCAGCTTAGCTGTGCAGAAGAAGAACAACAAGAAGAAGAAATATCTCGAAATATGTCCGTCAGGCCCCTTCCCTTGAGATATATCTGCAAATATCTCGGAAACGAAGCGAGCTATGGCAAAATGTTAAGAGACCTTTTTTGTAGAGAATTATGTTTCCTACAATTTATGTTCTATGATATTTTTTGATCAGAAGCGTAGTTTTCGAGATATATCGAGATATTTAAAAGTTCCGAAGCCGCACCAACATAATAGAGATACAGAAACACCGTGGCCCCTTTCTTTGAGATAACTCTGCACTAGTGCGAGCTGCAAATGCCACTTCCAGCTTAGCTGTGCGGAGGAAGAACAACAAGAAGAAGAAATATCTCGAAATATGTCCGTCAGGCCAGTTCCTTTGAGCTGAATCTGCAAATATCTCGGAAACGAAGCGAGCTATGGCAAAATGTTAAGAGACGTTTTTTGTAGAGAATTATGTTTCCTAACAATTTATGTTCTATGATATTTTTTGATCAGAAGCGTAGTTTTCGAGATATATCGAGATATTTAAAAGTTCCGAAGCCGCACCAACATAATAGAGATACAGAAACACCGTGGCCCCTTTCTTTGAGATAACTCTGCACTAGTGCGAGCCGCAAATGCCACTTCCAGCTTAGCTGTGCAGAAGAAGAACAACAAGAAGAAGAAATATCTCGAAATATGTCCGTCAGGCCCCTTCCCTTGAGATAAATATGCAAATATCTCGGAAACGAAGCGAGCTATGGCAAAATGTTAAGAGACCTTTTTTGTAGAGAATTAATTTTCCTACTTTTTATGTTCTATGATATTTTTTGATCAGATACGTAGTTCTCGAGATATATCAAGATATTTAAAAGTTCCGAAGCCGCACCAATATAATAGAGATACAGAAACACCGTGGCCCCTTTCTTTGAGATAACTCTGCACTATTGCGAGCTGTAAATGCCACTTCCAGCTTAGCTGTGCAGAAGAAGAACAAGAAGAAGAAGAAATATCTCGAAATATGTCCGTCAGGCCCCTTCCCTTGAGATATATCTGCAAATATCTCGGAAACGAAGCGAGCTATGGCAAAATGTTAAGAGACCTTTTTTGTAGAGAATTATGTTTCCTACAATTTATGTTCTATGATATTTTTTGATCAGAAGCGTAGTTTTCGAGATATATCGAGATATTTAAAAGTTCCGAAGCCGCACCAACATAATAGAGATACAGAAACACCGTGGCCCCTTTCTTTGAGATAACTCTGCACTAGTGCGAGCCGCAAATGCCACTTCCAGCTTAGCTGTGCAGAAGAAGAACAACAAGAAGAAGAAATATCTCGAAATATGTCCGTCAGGCCCCTTCCCTTGAGATAAATATGCAAATATCTCGGAAACGAAGCGTGCTATGGCAAAATGTTAAGAGACCTTTTTTGTACAGAATTAAGTTTCCTACTTTTTATGTTCTATGATATTTTTTGATCAGATGCGTAGTTCTCGAGATATATCAAGATATTTAAAAGTTCCGAAGCCGCACCAACATAATAGAGATACAGAAACACCGTGGCCCCTTTCTTTGAGATAACTCTGCACCATTGCGAGCTGCAAATGCCACTTCCAGCTTAGCTGTGCAGAGCAAGAACAACAAGAAGAAGAAATATCTCGAAATATGTCCGTCAGGCCAGTTCCTTTGAGCTGAATCTGCAAATATCTCGGAAACGAAGCGAGCTATGGCAAAATGTTAAGAGACGTTTTTTGTAGAGAATTATGTTTCCTACAATTTATGTTCTATGATATTTTTGATCAGAAGCGTAGTTTTCGAGATATATCGAGATATTTAAAAGTTCCGAAGCCGCACCAACATAATAGAGATACAGAAACACCGTGGCCCCTTTCTTTGAGATAACTCTGCACTAGTGCGAGCCGCAAATGCCACTTCCAGCTTAGCTGTGCAGAAGAAGAACAACAAGAAGAAGAAATATCTCGAAATATGTCCGTCAGGCCCCTTCCCTTGAGATAAATATGCAAATATCTCGGAAACGAAGCGAGCTATGGCAAAATGTTAAGAGACCTTTTTTGTAGAGAATTAAGTTTCCTACTTTTTATGTTCTATGATATTTTTTGATCAGATACGTAGTTCTCGAGATATATCAAGATATTTAAAAGTTCCGAAGCCGCACCAACATAATAGAGATACAGAAACACCGTGGCCCCTTTCTTTGAGATAACTCTGCACTATTGCGAGCTGTAAATGCCACTTCCAGCTTAGCTGTGCAGAAGAAGAACAACAAGAAGAAGAAATATCTCGAAATATGTCCGTCAGGCCCCTTCCCTTGAGCTGAATCTGCAAATATCTCGGAAACGAAGCGAGCTATGGCAAAATGTTAAGAGACGTTTTTTGTAGAGAATTATGTTTCCTACAATTTATGTTCTATGATATTTTTTGATCAGAAGCGTAGTTTTCGAGATATATCGAGATATTTAAAAGTTCCGGAGCCGCACCAACATAATAGAGATACAGAAACACCGTGGCCCCTTTCTTTGAGATAACTCTGCACTAGTGCGAGCCGCAAATGCCACTTCCAGCTTAGCTGTGCAGAAGAAGAACAACAAGAAGAAGAAATATCTCGAAATATGTCCGTCAGGCCCCTTCCCTTGAAATATATCTGCAAATATCTCGGAAACGAAGCGAGCTATGGCAAAATGTTAAGAAACCGTTTTTGTAGAGAATTAAGTTTCCTACTTTTTATGTTCTATGATATTTTTTGATCGGACGCGTAGTTCTCGAGATATATCAAGATATTTAAAAGTTCCGAAGCCGCACCAACATAATAGAGATACAGAAACACCGTGGCCCCTTTCGTTGAGATAACTCTGCACTAGTACGAGCCGCAAATGCCACTTCCAGCTTAACTGTGCAGAAGAAGAACAACAAGAAGAAGAAATATCTCGAAATATGTCCGTCAGGCCCCTTCCCTTGAGATAAATCTGCAAATATCTCGGAAACGAAGCGAGCTATGGCAAAATGTTAAGAGACCTTTTTTGTAGAGAATTAAGTTTCCTACTTTTTATGTTCTATGATATTTTTTTATCAGATGCGTAGTTCTCGAGATATATCAAGATATTTAAAAGTTCCGAAGCCGCACCAACATAATAGAGATACAGAAACACCGTGGCCCCTTGCTTTGAGATAACTCTGCACTATTGCGAGCTGCAAATGACACTTCCAGCTTAGCTGTGCAGAAGAAGAACAACAAGAAGAAGAAATATCTCGAAATATGTCCGTCAGGCCAGTTCCTTTGAGCTGAATCTGCAAATATCTCGGAAACGAAGCGAGCTATGGCAAAATGTTAAGAGACATTTTTTGTAGAGAATTATGTTTCCTACAATTTATGTTCTATGATATTTTTTGATCAGAAGCGTAGTTTTCGAGATATATCGAGATACTTAAAAGTTCCGAAGCCGCACCAACATAATAGAGATACAGAAACACCGTGGCCCCTTTCTTTGAGATAACTGTGCACTAGTCCGAGCCGCAAATGCCACTTCCAGCTTAGCTGTGCAGAAGAAGAACAACAAGTAGAAGAAATATCTCGAAATATGTCCGTCAGGCCCCTTCCCTTGAGATAAATCTGCAAATATCTCGGAAACGAAGCGAGCTATGGCAAAATGTTAAGAGACCTTTTTTGTAGAGAATTATGTTTCTTACTTTTTATGTTCTATGATATTTTTTGATCAGATGCGTAGTTCTCGAGATATATCAAGATATTTAAAAGTTCCGAAGCCGCACCAACATAATAGAGATACAGAAACACCGTGGCCCCTTTCTTTGAGATATCTCTGCACTATTGCGAGCTGCAAATGCCACTTCCAGCTTAGCTGTGCAGAAGAAGAACAACAAGAAGAAGAAATATCTCGAAATATGTCCGTCAGGCCACTTCCCTTGAGATAAATCTGCAAATATCTCGGAAACGAAGCGTGCTATGGCAAAATGTTAAGAAACCTTTTTTGTAGACAATTAAGTTTCCTACTTTTTATGTTCTATGATATTTTTTGATCAGATGCGTAGTTCTCGAGATATATCAAGATATTTAAAAGTTCCGAAGCCGCACCAACATAATAGAGATACAGAAACACCGTGGCCCCTTTCTTTGAGATAACTCTGCACCATTGCGAGCTGCAAATGCCACTTCCAGCTTAGCTGTGCAGAGCAAGAACAACAAGAAGAAGAAATATCTCGAAATATGTCCGTCAGGCCAGTTCCTTTGAGCTGAATCTGCAAATATCTCGGAAACGAAGCGAGCTATGGCAAAATGTTAAGAGACGTTTTTTGTAGAGAATTATGTTTCCTACAATTTATGTTCTATGATATTTTTTGATCAGAAGCGTAGTTTTCGAGATATATCGAGATATTTAAAAGTTCCGAAGCCGCACCAACATAATAGAGATACAGAAACACCGTGGCCCCTTTCGTTGAGATAACTCTGCACTAGTACGAGCCGCAAATGCCACTTCCAGCTTAACTGTGCAGAAGAAGAACAACAAGAAGAAGAAATATCTCGAAATATGTCCGTCAGGCCCCTTCCCTTGAGATAAATCTGCAAATATCTCGGAAACGAAGCGAGCTATGGCAAAATGTTAAGAGACCTTTTTTGTAGAGAATTAAGTTTCCTACTTTTTATGTTCTATGATATTTTTTTATCAGATGCGTAGTTCTCGAGATATATCAAGATATTTAAAAGTTCCGAAGCCGCACCAACATAATAGAGATACAGAAACACCGTGGCCCCTTGCTTTGAGATAACTCTGCACTATTGCGAGCTGCAAATGACACTTCCAGCTTAGCTGTGCAGAAGAAGAACAACAAGAAGAAGAAATATCTCGAAATATGTCCGTCAGGCCAGTTCCTTTGAGCTGAATCTGCAAATATCTCGGAAACGAAGCGAGCTATGGCAAAATGTTAAGAGACATTTTTTGTAGAGAATTATGTTTCCTACAATTTATGTTCTATGATATTTTTTGATCAGAAGCGTAGTTTTCGAGATATATCGAGATACTTAAAAGTTCCGAAGCCGCACCAACATAATAGAGATACAGAAACACCGTGGCCCCTTTCTTTGAGATAACTGTGCACTAGTCCGAGCCGCAAATGCCACTTCCAGCTTAGCTGTGCAGAAGAAGAACAACAAGTAGAAGAAATATCTCGAAATATGTCCGTCAGGCCCCTTCCCTTGAGATAAATCTGCAAATATCTCGGAAACGAAGCGAGCTATGGCAAAATGTTAAGAGACCTTTTTTGTAGAGAATTATGTTTCTTACTTTTTATGTTCTATGATATTTTTTGATCAGATGCGTAGTTCTCGAGATATATCAAGATATTTAAAAGTTCCGAAGCCGCACCAACATAATAGAGATACAGAAACACCGTGGCCCCTTTCTTTGAGATATCTCTGCACTATTGCGAGCTGCAAATGCCACTTCCAGCTTAGCTGTGCAGAAGAAGAACAACAAGAAGAAGAAATATCTCGAAATATGTCCGTCAGGCCACTTCCCTTGAGATAAATCTGCAAATATCTCGGAAACGAAGCGAGCTATGGCAAAATGTTAAGAGACCTTTTTTGTAGAGAATTAAGTTTCCTACTTTTTATGTTGTATGATATTTTTTGATCAGACGCGAAGTTCTCGAGATATATCAAGATATTTAAAAGTTCCGAAGCCGCACCAACATAATAGAGATACAGAAACACGGTGGCCCCTTTCATTGAGATAACTCTGCACTAGTGCGAGCCGCAAATGCCACTTCCAGCTTCGCTGTGCAGAAGAAGAACAACAAGAAGAAGAAATATATCGAAATATGTCCGTCAGGCCCCTTCCCTTGAGATAAATCTGCAAATATCTCGGAAACGAAGAGAGCTATGGCAAAATGTTAAGAGACCTTTTTGGTAGAGAATTAAGTTTCCTACTTTTCATGTTCTATGATATTTTTTGATCAGATGCGTAGTTCTCGAGATATATCAAGATATTTAAAAGTTCCGAAGCCGCACCAACATAATAGAGATACAGAAACACCGTGGCCCCTTTCTTTGAGATAACTCTGCACTATTGCGAGCTGCAAATGCCACTTCCAGCTTAGCTGTGCAGAAGAAGAACAATAAGAAGAAGAAATATCTCGAAATATGTCCGTCAGGCCAGTTCCTTTGAGCTGAATCTGCAAATATCTCGGAAACGAAGCGAGCTATGGCAAAATGTTAAGAGACATTTTTTGTAGAGAATTATGTTTCCTACAATTTATGTTCTATGATATTTTTTGATCAGAAGCGTAGTTTTCGAGATATATCGAGATACTTAAAAGTTCCGAAGCCGCACCAACATAATAGAGATACAGAAACACCGTGGCCCCTTTCTTTGAGATAACTGTGCACTAGTGCGAGCCGCAAATGCCACTTCCAGCTTAGCTGTGCAGAAGAAGAACAACAAGTAGAAGAAATATCTCGAAATATGTCCGTCAGGCCCCTTCCCTTGAGATATATCTGCAAATATCTCGGAAACGAAGCGAGCTATGGCAAAATCTTAAGAGACCTTTTTTGTAGAGAATTATGTGTCCTACAATTTAGGTTCTATGATATTTTTTGATCAGAAGCGTAGTTTTCGAGATATATCGAGATATTTAAAAGTTCCGAAGCCGCACCAACATAATAGAGATACAGAAACACCGTGGCCCCTTTCATTGAGATAACTCTGCACTAGTGCAAGCCGCAAATGCCACTTCCAGCTTAGCTGTGCAGAAGAAGAACAACAAGAAGAAGAAATATCTCGAAATATGTCCGTCAGGCCCCTTCCCTTGAGATAAATCTGCAAATATCTCGGAAACGAAGAGAGCTATGGCAAAATGTTAAGAGACCTTTTTGGTAGAGAATTAAGTTTCCTACTTTTCATGTGATATGATATTTTTTGATCAGATGCGTAGTTCTCGAGATATATCAAGATATTTAAAAGTTCCGAAGCCGCACCAACATAATAGAGATACAGAAACACCGTGGCCCCTTTCTTTGAGATAACTCTGCACTATTGCGAGCTGCAAATGCCACTTCCAGCTTAGCTGTGCAGAAGAAGAACAACAAGAAGAAGAAATATCTCGAAATATGTCCGTCAGGCCCATTCCCTTGAGATATATCTGCAAATATCTCGGAAACGAAGCGAGCTATGGCAAAATGTTAAGAGACCTTTTTTGTAGAGAATTATGTTTCCTACAATTTAGTTTCTATGATATTTTTTGATCAGAAGCGTAGTTTTCGAGATATATCGAGATATTTAAAAGTTCCGAAGCCGCACCAACATAATAGAGATACAGAAACACCGTGGCCCCTTTCTTTGAGATAACTCTGCACTAGTGCGAGCCGCAAATGCCACTTCCAGCTTAGCTGTGCAGAAGAAGAACAACAAGAAGAAGAAATATCTCGAAATATGTCCGTCAGGCCCCTTCCCTTGAGATATATCTGCAAATATCTCGGAAACGAAGCGAGCTATGGCAAAATGTTAAGAGACCTTTTTTGTAGAGAATTATGTTTGCTACAATTTATGTTCTATGATATTTTTTGATCAGAAGCGTAGTTTTCGAGATATATCGAGATATTTAAAAGTTCCGAAGCCGCACCAACATAATAGAGATACAGAAACACCGTGGCCCCTTTCTTTGAGATAACTCTGCACTAGTGCGAGCCGCAAATGCCACTTCCAGCTTAGCTGTGCAGAAGAAGAACAACAAGAAGAAGAAATATCTCGAAATATGTCCGTCAGACCCCTTCCCTTGAGATGAATCTGCAAATATCTCGGAAACGAAGCGAGCTATGGCAAAATGTTAAGAGACCTTTTTTGTAGAGAACAATGTTTCCTACAATTTACGTTCTATGATATTTTTTGATCAGAAGCGTAGTTTCCGAGATATATCGAGATATTTAAAAGTTCCGAAGACGCACCAACATAATAGAGATACAGAAACACCGTGGCCCCTTTCGTTGAGATAACTCTGCACTGTTGCGAGCTGTAAATGCCACTTCCAGCTTAGCTGTGCAGAAGAAGAACAACAAGAAGAAGAAATATCTCGAAATATGTCCGTCAGGCCCCTTCCCTTGAGATATATCTGCAAATATCTCGGAAACGAAGCGAGCTATGGCAAAATGTTAAGAGACCTTTTTTGTAGAGAATTATGCTTCCTACAATTTATGTTCTATGATATTTTTTGATCAGAAGCGTAGTTTTCGAGATATATCGAGATATTTAAAAGTTCCGAAGCCGCACCAACATAATAGAGATACAGAAACACCGTGGCCCCTTTCGTTGAGATAACTCTGCACTAGTGCGAGGGGCAAATGCCACTTCCAGCTTAGCTGTGCAGAAGAAGAACAACAAGAAGAACAAATATCTCGAAATATGTCCGTCAGGCCCCTTCCCTTGAGATAAATCTGCAAATATCTCGGAAACGAAGCGAGCTATGGCAAAATGTTAAGAGACCTTTTTTGTAGAGAATTATGTTTCCTACTTTTTATGTTCTATGATATTTTTTGATCAGACGCGTAGTTCTCGAGATATATCAAGATATTTAAAAGTTCCGAAGCCGCACCAACATAATAGAGATACAGAAACACCGTGGCCCCTTTCTTTGAGATAACTCTGCACTATTGCGAGCTGCAAATGCCACTTCCAGCTTAGCTGTGCAGAAGAAGAACAACAAGAAGAAGAAATATCTCGAAATATGTCCGTCAGGCCAGTTCCTTTGAGCTGAATCTGCAAATATCTCGGAAACGAAGCGAGCTATGGCAAAATGTTAAGAGACGTTTTTTGTAGAGAATTATGTTTCCTACAATTTATGTTCCATGATATTTTTTGATCAGAAGCGTAGTTTTCGAGATATATCGAGATATTTAAAAGTTCCGAAGACGCACCAACATAATAGAGATACAGAAACACCGTGGCCCCTTTCTTTGAGATAACTGTGCACTAGTGCGAGCCGCAAATGCCACTTCCAGCTTAGCTGTGCTGAAGAAGAACAACAAGAAGAAGAAATATCTCGAAATATGCCCGTCAGGCCCCTTCCATTGAAATATATCTGCAAATATCTCGGAAACGAAGCGAGCTATGGCAAAATGTTAAGAGACCGTTTTTGTAGAGAATTAAGTTTCCTACTTTTTATGTTCTATGATATTTTTTGATCAGACGCGTAGTTCTCGAGATATATCAAGATATTTAAAAGTTCCGAAGCCGCACCAACATAATAGAGATACAGAAACACCGTGGCCCCTTTCGTTGAGATAACTCTGCACTAGTGCGAGGGGCAAATGCCACTTCCAGCTTAGCTGTGCAGAAGAAGAACAACAAGAAGAACAAATATCTCGAAATATGTCCGTCAGGCCCCTTCCCTTGAGATAAATCTGCAAATATCTCGGAAACGAAGCGAGCTATGGCAAAATGTTAAGAGACCTTTTTTGTAGAGAACAATGTTTCCTACAATTTACGTTCTATGATATTTTTTGATCAGAAGCGTAGTTTTCGAGATATATCGAGATATTTAAAAGTTCCGAAGACGCACCAACATAATAGAGATACAGAAACACCGTGGCCCCTTTCTTTGAGATAACTGTGCGCACGTGCGAGCCGCAAATGCCACTTCCAGCTTAGCTGTGCAGAAGAAGAACAACAAGAAGAAGAAATATCTCGAAATATGTCCGTCAGGCCAGTTCCTTTGAGCTGAATCTGCAAATATCTCGGAAACGAAGCGAGCTATGGCAAAATGTTAAGAGACCTTTTTTGTAGAGAATTATGTTTCCTACAATTTATGTTCTATGATATTTTTTGATCAGAAGCGTAGTTTTCGAGATATATCGAGATATTTAAAAGTTCCGAAGCCGCACCAACATAATAGAGATACAGAAACACCGTGGCCCCTTTCTTTGAGATAACTCTGCACTAGTGCGAGCCGCAAATGCCACTTCCAGCTTAGCTGTGCAGAAGAAGAACAACAAGAAGAAGAAATATCTCGAAATATGCCCGTCAGGCCCCTTCCATTGAAATATATCTGCAAATATCTCGGAAACGAAGCGAGCTATGGCAAAATGTTAAGAGACCGTTTTTGTAGAGAATTAAGTTTCCTACTTTTTATGTTCTATGATATTTTTTGATCAGACGCGTAGTTCTCGAGATATATCAAGATATTTAAAAGTTCCGAAGCCGCACCAACATAATAGAGATACAGAAACACCGTGGCCCCTTTCTTTGAGATAACTCTGCACCATTGCGAGCTGCAAATGCCACTTCCAGCTTAGCTGTGCAGAAGAAGAACAACAAGAAGAAGAAATATCTCGAAATATGTCCGTCAGACCCCTTCCCTTGAGATGAATCTGCAAATATCTCGGAAACGAAGCGAGCTATGGCAAAATGTTAAGAGACCTTTTTTGTAGAGAACAATGTTTCCTACAATTTACGTTCTATGATATTTTTTGATCAGAAGCGTAGTTTTCGAGATATATCGAGATATTTAAAAGTTCCGAAGACGCACCAACATAATAGAGATACAGAAACACCGTGGCCCCTTTCTTTGAGATAACTGTGCGCACGTGCGAGCCGCAAATGCCACTTCCAGCTTAGCTGTGCAGAAGAAGAACAACAAGAAGAAGAAATATCTCGAAATATGTCCGTCAGGCCAGTTCCTTTGAGCTGAATCTGCAAATATCTCGGAAACCAAGCGAGCTATGGCAAAATGTTAAGAGACCTTTTTTGTAGGGAATTATGTTTCCTACAATTTATGTTCCATGATATTTTTTGATCAGAAGCGTAGTTTTCGAGATATATCGAGATATTTAAAAGTTCCGAAGACGCACCAACATAATAGAGATACAGAAACACCGTGGCCCCTTTCGTTGAGATAACTCTGCACTGTTGCGAGCTGTAAATGCCACTTCCAGCTTAGCTGTGCAGAAGAAGAACAACAAGAAGAAGAAATATCTCGAAATATGTCCGTCAGGCCCCTTCCCTTGAGATATATCTGCAAATATCTCGGAAACGAAGCGAGCTATGGCAAAATGTTAAGAGACCTTTTTTGTAGAGAATTATGCTTCCTACAATTTATGTTCTATGATATTTTTTGATCAGAAGCGTAGTTTTCGAGATATATCGAGATATTTAAAAGTTCCGAAGCCGCACCAACATAATAGAGATACAGAAACACCGTGGCCCCTTTCGTTGAGATAACTCTGCACTAGTGCGAGGGGCAAATGCCACTTCCAGCTTAGCTGTGCAGAAGAAGAACAACAAGAAGAACAAATATCTCGAAATATGTCCGTCAGGCCCCTTCCCTTGAGATAAATCTGCAAATATCTCGGAAACGAAGCGAGCTATGGCAAAATGTTAAGAGACCTTTTTTGTAGAGAATTATGTTTCCTACTTTTTATGTTCTATGATATTTTTTGATCAGACGCGTAGTTCTCGAGATATATCAAGATATTTAAAAGTTCCGAAGCCGCACCAACATAATAGAGATACAGAAACACCGTGGCCCCTTTCTTTGAGATAACTCTGCACTATTGCGAGCTGCAAATGCCACTTCCAGCTTAGCTGTGCAGAAGAAGAACAACAAGAAGAAGAAATATCTCGAAATATGTCCGTCAGGCCAGTTCCTTTGAGCTGAATCTGCAAATATCTCGGAAACGAAGCGAGCTATGGCAAAATGTTAAGAGACGTTTTTTGTAGAGAATTATGTTTCCTACAATTTATGTTCCATGATATTTTTTGATCAGAAGCGTAGTTTTCGAGATATATCGAGATATTTAAAAGTTCCGAAGACGCACCAACATAATAGAGATACAGAAACACCGTGGCCCCTTTCTTTGAGATAACTGTGCACTAGTGCGAGCCGCAAATGCCACTTCCAGCTTAGCTGTGCTGAAGAAGAACAACAAGAAGAAGAAATATCTCGAAATATGCCCGTCAGGCCCCTTCCATTGAAATATATCTGCAAATATCTCGGAAACGAAGCGAGCTATGGCAAAATGTTAAGAGACCGTTTTTGTAGAGAATTAAGTTTCCTACTTTTTATGTTCTATGATATTTTTTGATCAGACGCGTAGTTCTCGAGATATATCAAGATATTTAAAAGTTCCGAAGCCGCACCAACATAATAGAGATACAGAAACACCGTGGCCCCTTTCGTTGAGATAACTCTGCACTAGTGCGAGCCGCAAATGCCACTTCCAGCTTAGCTGTGCAGAAGAAGAACAACAAGAAGAAGAAATATCTCGAAATATGTCCGCCAGGCCCCTTCCCTTGAGATAAATCTGCAAATATCTCGGAAACGAAGAGAGCTATGGCAAAATGTTAAGAGACCTGTTTTGTAGAGAATTAAGTTTCCTACTTTTCATGTTCTATGATATTTTTTGATCAGATGCGTAGTTCTCGAGATATATCAAGATATTTAAAAGTTCCGAAGCCGCACCAACATAATAGAGATACAGAAACACCGTGGCCCCTTTCTTTGAGATAACTCTGCACTGTTGCGAGCTGTAAATGCCACTTCCAGCTTAGCTGTGCAGAAGAAGAACAACAAGAAGAAGAAATATCTCGAAATATGTCCGTCAGGCCCCTTCCCTTGAGATATATCTGCAAATATCTCGGAAACGAAGCGAGCTATGGCAAAATGTTAAGAGACCTTTTTTGTAGAGAATTATGCTTCCTACAATTTATGTTCTATGATATTTTTTGATCAGAAGCGTAGTTTTCGAGATATATCGAGATATTTAAAAGTTCCGAAGCCGCACCAACATAATAGAGATACAGAAACACCGTGGCCCCTTTCTTTGAGATAACTCTGCACTAGTGCGAGGGGCAAATGCCACTTCCAGCTTAGCTGTGCAGAAGAAGAACAACAAGAAGAACAAATATCTCGAAATATGTCCGTCAGGCCCCTTCCCTTGAGATAAATCTGCAAATATCTCGGAAACGAAGCGAGCTATGGCAAAATGTTAAGAGACCTTTTTTGTAGAGAATTATGTTTCCTACTTTTTATGTTCTATGATATTTTTTGATCAGATGCGTAGTTCTCGAGATATATCAAGATATTTAAAAGTTCCGAAGCCGCACCAACATAATAGAGATACAGAAACACCGTGGCCCCTTTCTTTGAGATAACTCTGCACTATGGCGAGCTGCAAATGCCACTTCCAGCTTAGCTGTGCAGAGGAAGAACAACAAGAAGAAGAAATATCTCGAAATATGTCCGTCAGGCCAGTTCCTTTGAGCTGAATCTGCAAATATCTCGGAAACGAAGCGAGCTATGGCAAAATGTTAAGAGACGTTTTTTGTAGAGAATTATGTTTCCTACAATTTATGTTCTATGATATTTTTTGATCAGAAGCGTAGTTTTCGAGATATATCGAGATATTTAAAAGTTCCGAAGCCGCACCAACATAATAGGGATACAGAAACACCGTGGCCCCTTTCTTTGAGATAACTCTGCACTAGTGCGAGCCGCAAATGCCACTTCCAGCTTAGCTGTGCAGAAGAAGAACAACAAGAAGAAGAAATATCTCGAAATATGTCCGTCAGGCCCCTTCCCTTGAGATAAATCTGCAAGTATCTCGGAAACGAAGCGAGCTATGGCAAAATGTTAAGAGAACTTTTTTGTAGAGAATTATGTTTTCTACAATTTATGTTCTATGATATTTTTTGATCAGAAGCGTAGTTTTCGAGATATATCGAGATATTTAAAAGTTCCGAAGCCGCACCAACATAATAGAGATACAGAAACACCGTGGCCCCTTTCTTTGAGATAACTCTGCACTAGTGCGAGCCGCAAATGCCACTTCCAGCTTAGCTGTGCAGAAGAAGAACAACAAGAAGAAGAAATATCTCGAAATATGTCCGTTAGGCCCCTTCCCTTGAGATAAATCTGCAAATATCTCGGAAACGAAGCGAGCTATGGCAAAATGTTAAGAGACCTTTTTTGTAGAGAATTATGTTTTCTACAATTTATGTTCTATGATATTTTTTGATCAGAAGCGTAGTTTTCGAGATATATCGAGATATTTAAAAGTCCCGAAGCCGCACCAACATAATAGAGATACAGAAACACCGTGGCCCCTTTCTTTGAGATAACTCTGCACTAGTGCGAGCTGCAAATGCCACTTCCAGCATAGCTGTGCAGAAGAAGAACAACAAGAAGAAGAAATATCTCGAAATATGTCCGTCAGGCCCCGTCCCTTGAGATAAATCTGCAAATATCTCGGAAACGAAGCGAGCTATGGCAAAATGTTAAGAGACCTTTTTTGTAGAGAATTAAGTTTCCTACTTTTTATGTTCTATGATATTTTTTGATCAGATGCGTAGTTCTCGAGATATATCAAGATATTTAAAAGTTCCGAAGCCGCACCAACATAATAGAGATACAGAAACACCGTGGCCCCTTTCTTTGAGATAACTCTGCACTAGTGCGAGCCGCAAATGCCACTTCCAGCTTAGCTGTGCAGAAGAAGAACAACAAGAAGAAGAAATATCTCGAAATATGTCCGTCAGGCCCCTTCCCTTGAGATAAATCTGCAAATATCTCGGAAACGAAGCGAGCTATGGCAAAATGTTAAGAGACCTTTTCTGTAGAGAATTATGTTTCCTACAATTTATGTTCTATGATATTTTTTGATCAGAAGCGTAGTTTTCGAGATATATCGAGATATTTAAAAGTTCCGAAGCCGCACCAACATAATAGAGATACAGAAACACCGTGGCCCCTTTCTTTGAGACAACTCTGCACTAGTGCGAGCCGCAAATGCCACTTCCAGCTTAGCTGTGCAGAAGAAGAACAACAAGAAGAAGAAATATCTCGAAATATGTCCGTCAGGCCCCTTCCCTTGAGATAAATATGCAAATATCTCGGAAACGAAGCGAGCTATGGCAAAATGTTAAGAGACCTTTTTTGTAGCGAATTAAGTTTCCTACTTTTTATGTTCGATGATATTTTTTGATCAGATGCGTAGTTCTCGAGATATATCAAGATATTTAAAAGTTCCGAAGCTGCACCAACATAATAGAGGTACAGAAACACCGTGGCCTCTTTCTTTGAGATAACTCTGCACTATTGCGAGCTGCAAATGCCACTTCGAGCTTAGCTGTGCAGAAGAAGGACAACAAGAAGAAGAAATATCTCGAAATATGTCCGTCAGACCCCTTCCCTTGAGATGAATCTGCAAATATCTCGGAAACGAAGCGAGCTATGGCAAAATGTTAAGAGACCTTTTTTGTAGAGAATAATGTTTCCTACAATTTACGTTCTATGATATTTTTTGATCAGAAGCGTAGTTTTCGAGATATATCGAGATATTTAAAAGTTCCGAAGACGCACCAACATAATAGAGATACAGAAACACCGTGGCCCCTTTCTTTGAGATAACTGTGCACTAGTGCGAGCCGCAAATGCCACTTCCAGCTTAGCTGTGCAGAAGAAGAACAACAAGAAGAAGAAATATCTCGAAATATGCCCGTCAGGCCCCTTCCATTGAAATATATCTGCAAATATCTCGGAAACGAAGCGAGCTATGGCAAAATGTTAAGAGACCGTTTTTGTAGAGAATTAAGTTTCCAACTTTTTATGTTCTATGATATTTTTTGATCAGACGCGTAGTTCTCGAGATATATCAAGATATTTAAAAGTTCCGAAGCCGCACCAACATAATAGAGATACAGAAACACCGTGGCCCCTTTCGTTGAGATAACTCTGCACTAGTGCGAGCCGCAAATGCCACTTCCAGCTTAGCTGTGCAGAAGAAGAACAACAAGAAGAAGAAATATCTCGAAATATGTCCGTCAGGCCCCTTCCCTTGAGATAAATCTGCAAATATCTCGGAAACGAAGAGAGCTATGGCAAAATGTTAAGAGACCTTTTTTGTAGAGAATTAAGTTTCCTACTTTTCATGTTCTATGATATTTTTTGATCAGATGCGTAGTTCTCGAGATATATCAAGATATTTAAAAGTTCCGAAGCCGCACCAACATAATAGAGATACAGAAACACCGTGGCCCCTTTCCTTGAGATAACTCTGAACTATTGCGAGCTGCAAATGCCACTTCCAGCTTAGCTGTGCAGAAGAAGAACAACAAGAAGAAGAAATATCTCGAAATATGTCCGCCAGGCCCCTTCCCTTGAGATAAATCTGCAAATATCTCGGAAACGAAGAGAGCTATGGCAAAATGTTAAGAGACCTGTTTTGTAGAGAATTAAGTTTCCTACTTTTCATGTTCTATGATATTTTTTGATCAGATGCGTAGTTCCCGAGATATATCAAGATATTTAAAAGTTCCGAAGCCGCACCAACATAATAGAGATACAGAAACACCGTGGCCCCTTTCTTTGAGATAACTCTGCACTGTTGCGAGCTGTAAATGCCACTTCCAGCTTAGCTGTGCAGAAGAAGAACAACAAGAAGAAGAAATATCTCGAAATATGTCCGTCAGGCCCCTTCCCTTGAGATATATCTGCAAATATCTCGGAAACGAAGCGAGCTATGGCAAAATGTTAAGAGACCTTTTTTGTAGAGAATTATGCTTCCTACAATTTATGTTCTATGATATTTTTTGATCAGAAGCGTAGTTTTCGAGATATATCGAGATATTTAAAAGTTCCGAAGCCGCACCAACATAATAGAGATACAGAAACACCGTGGCCCCTTTCGTTGAGATAACTCTGCACTAGTGCGAGGGGCAAATGCCACTTCCAGCTTAGCTGTGCAGAAGAAGAACAACAAGAAGAACAAATATCTCGAAATATGTCCGACAGGCCCCTTCCCTTGCGATAAATCTGCAAATATCTCGGAAACGAAGCGAGCTATGGCGAAATGTTAAGAGACCTTTTTTGTAGAGAATTAAGTTTCCTACTTTTTATCTTCTATGATATTTTTTGATCAGATGCGTAGTTCTCGAAATATATCAAGATATTTAAAAGTTCCGAAGCCGCACCAACATAATAGAGATACAGAAACACCGTGGCCCCTCTCTTTGAGATAACTCTGCACTATTGCGAGCTGCAAATGCCACTTCCAGCTTAGCTGTGCAGAGGAAGAACAACAAGAAGAAGAAATATCTCGAAATATGTCCGTCAGGCCAGTTCCTTTGAGCTGAATCTGCAAATATCTCGGAAACGAAGCGAGCTATGGCAAAATGTTAAGAGACGTTTTTTGTAGAGAATTATGTTTCCTACAATTTATGTTCTATGATATTTTTTGATCAGAAGCGTAGTTTTCGAGATATATCGAGATATTTAAAAGTTCCGATGCCGCACCAACATAATAGGGATACAGAAACACCGTGGCCCCTTTCTTTGAGATAACTCTGCACTAGTGCGAGCCGCAAATGCCACTTCCAGCTTAGCTGTGCAGAAGAAGAACAACAAGAAGAAGAAATATCTCGAAATATGTGCGTCAGGCCCCTTCCCTTGAGATAAATCTGCAAATATCTCGGAAACGAAGCGAGCTATGGCAAAATGTTAAGAGACCTTTTTTGTAGAGAATTATGTTTTCTACAATTTATGTTCTATGATATTTTTTGATCAGAAGCGTAGTTTTCGAGATATATCGAGATATTTAAAAGTTCCGAAGCCGCACCAACATAATAGAGATACAGAAACACCGTGGCCCCTTTCTTTGAGATAACTCTGCACTAGTGCGAGCTGCAAATGCCACTTCCAGCTTAGCTGTGCAGAAGAAGAACAACAAGAAGAAGAAATATCTCGAAATATGTCCGTCAGGCCCCTTCCCTTGAGATAAATCTGCAAATATCTCGGAAACGAAGCGAGCTATGGCAAAATGTTAAGAGAACTTTTTTGTAGAGAATTAAGTTTCCTACTTTTTATGTTCTATGATATTTTTTGATCAGATGCGTAGTTCTCGAGATATATCAAGATATTTAAAAGTTCCGAAGCCGCACCAACATAATAGAGATACAGAAACACCGTGGCCCCTTTCTTTGAGATAACTCTGCACTAGTGCGAGCCGCAAATGCCACTTCCAGCTTAGCTGTGCAGAAGAAGAACAACAAGAAGAAGAAATATCTCGAAATATGTCCGTCAGGCCCCTTCCCTTGAGATAAATCTGCAAATATCTCGGAAACGAAGCGAGCTATGGCAAAATGTTAAGAGACCTTTTCTGTAGAGAATTATGTTTCCTACAATTTATGTTCTATGATATTTTTTGATCAGAAGCGTAGTTTTCGAGATATATCGAGATATTTAAAAGTTCCGAAGCCGCACCAACATAATAGAGATACAGAAACACCGTGGCCCCTTTCTTTGAGATAACTCTGCACTAGTGCGAGCTGCAAATGCCACTTCCAGCTTAGCTGTGCAGAAGAAGAACAACAAGAAGAAGAAATATCTCGAAATATGTCCGTCAGGCCCCTTCCCTTGAGATAAATCTGCAAATATCTCGGAAACGAAGCGAGCTATGGCGAAATGTTAAGAGACCTTTTTTGTAGAGAATTAAGTTTCCTACTTTTTATCTTCTATGATATTTTTTGATCAGATGCGTAGTTCTCGAAATATATCAAGATATTTAAAAGTTCCGAAGCAGCACCAACATAATAGAGATACAGAAACACCGTGGCCCCTCTCTTTGAGATAACTCTGCACTATTGCGAGCTGCAAATGCCACTTCCAGCTTAGCTGTGCAGAAGAAGAACAACAAGAATAAGAAATATCTCGAAATATGTCCGTCACGCCCCTTCCCTTGAGATAAATCTGCAAATATCTCGGAAACGAAGCGAGCTATGGCAAAATGTTTAGAGACCTTTCTTGTAGAGAATTAAGTTTCCTACTTTTTATGTAGTATGATATTTTTCGATCAGATGCGTAGTTCTCGAGATATATCAAGATATTTAAAAGTTCCGAAGCCGCACCAACATAATAGAGATACAGAAACACCGTGGCCCCTTTCTTTGAGATAACTCTGCACTAGTGCGAGCTGCAAATGCCACTTCCAGCTTAGCTGTGCAGAAGAAGAACAACAAGAAGAAGAAATATCTCGAAATATGTCCGTCAGGCCCCTTCCCTTGAGATAAATCTGCAAATATCTCGGAAACGAAGCGAGCTATGGCAAAATGTTAAGAGACCTTTTTTGTAGAGAATTAAGTTTCCTACTTTTTATGTTCTATGATATTTTTTGATCAGATGCGTAGTTCTCGAGATATATCAAGATATTTAAAAGTTCCGAAGCCGCACCAACATAATAGAGATACAGAAACACCGTGGCCCCTTTCTTTGAGACAACTCTGCACTAGTGCGAGCTGCAAATGCCACTTCCAGCTTAGCTGTGCAGAAGAAGAACAACAAAAAGAAGAAATATCTCGAAATATGTCCGTCAGGCCCCTTCCCTTGAGATAAATCTGCAAATATCTCGGAAACGAAGCGAGCTATGGCAAAATGTTAAGAGACCTTTTCTGTAGAGAATTATGTTTCCTACAATTTATGTTCTATGATATTTTTTGATCAGAAGCGTAGTTTTCGAGATATATCGAGATATTTAAAAGTTCCGAAGCCGCACCAACATAATAGAGATACAGAAACACCGTGGCCCCTTTCTTTGAGATAACTCTGCACTAGTGCGAGCTGCAAATGCCACTTCCAGCTTAGCTGTGCAGAAGAAGAACAACAAGAAGAAGAAATATCTCGAAATATGTCCGCAGGCCCCTTCCCTTGAGATAAATCTGCAAATATCTCGGAAACGAAGCGAGCTATGGCGAAATGTTAAGAGACCTTTTTTGTAGAGAATTAAGTTTCCTACTTTTTATCTTCTATGGTATTTTTTGATCAGATGCGTAGTTCTCGAAATATATCAAGATATTTAAAAGTTCCGAAGCAGCACCAACATAATAGAGATACAGAAACACCGTGGCCCCTCTCTTTGAGATAACTCTGCACTATTGCGAGCTGCAAATGCCACTTCCAGCTTAGCTGTGCAGAAGAAGAACAACAAGAATAAGAAATATCTCGAAATATGTCCGTCACGCCCCTTCCCTTGAGATAAATCTGCAAATATCTCGGAAACGAAGCGAGCTATGGCAAAATGTTTAGAGACCTTTCTTGTAGAGAATTAAGTTTCCTACTTTTTATGTAGTATGATATTTTTCGATCAGATGCGTAGTTCTCGAGATATATCAAGATATTTAAAAGTTCCGAAGCCGCACCAACATAATAGAGATACAGAAACACCGTGGCCCCTTTCTTTGAGATAACTCTGCACTAGTGCGAGCTGCAAATGCCACTTCCAGCTTAGCTGTGCAGAAGAAGAACAACAAGAAGAAGAAATATCTCGAAATATGTCCGTCAGGCCCCTTCCCTTGAGATAAATCTGCAAATATCTCGGAAACGAAGCGAGCTATGGCAAAATGTTAAGAGACCTTTTTTGTAGAGAATTAAGTTTCCTACTTTTTATGTTCTATGATATTTTTTGATCAGATGCGTAGTTCTCGAGATATATCAAGATATTTAAAAGTTCCGAAGCCGCACCAACATAATAGAGATACAGAAACACCGTGGCCCCTTTCTTTGAGATAACTCTGCACTAGTGCGAGCGGCAAATGCCACTTCCAGCTTAGCTGTGCAGAAGAAGAACAACAAAAAGAAGAAATATCTCGAAATATGTCCGTCAGGCCCCTTCCCTTGAGATAAATCTGCAAATATCTCGGAAACGAAGCGAGCTATGGCAAAATGTTAAGAGACCTTTTTTGTAGAGAATTAAGTTTCCGACTTTTTATGTTCTATGATATTTTTCGATCGGAGGCGTAGTTCTCGAGATATATCAAGATATTTAAAAGTTCCGAAGCCGCACCAACATAATAGAGATACAGAAACACCATGGCCCCTTTCTTTGAGATAACTCTGCACGATTGCGAGCTGGAAATGCCACTTCCAGTTTAGCTGTGCAGAAGAAGAACAACAAGAAGAAGAAATATCTCGAAATATGTCCATCAGGACCCTTCCCTTGAGATAAATCTGCAAATATCTCGGAAACGAAGCGAGCTATGGCAAAATGTTAAGAGACCTTTTTTGTAAAGAATTATGTTTCCTACAATTTATGTTCTATGATATTTTTTGATCAGAAGCGTAGTTTTCGAGATATATCGAGATATTTAAAAGTTCCGAAGCCGCACCAACATAATAGAGATACAGAAACACCGTGGCCCCTTTCTTTGGGATAACTCTGCACTATTGCGAGCTGCAAATGCCACTTCCAGCTTAGCTGTGCAGAAGAAGAACAACAAGAAGAAGAAATATCTCGAAATATGTCCGTCAGGCCCGTTCCTTTGAGCTGAATCTGCAAATATCTCGGAATCGAAGCGAGCTATGGCAAAATGTTAAGAGACGTTTTTTGTAGAGAATTATGTTTCCTACAATTTATGTTCTATGATATTTTTTGATCAGAAGCGTAGTTTTCGAGATATATCGAGATATTTAAAAGTTCCGAAGCCGCACCAACATAATAGAGATACAGAAACACCGTGGCCCCTTTCTTCGAGATAACTCTGCACTAGTGCGAGCCGCAAATGCCACTTCCAGCTTAGCTGTGCAGAAGAAGAACAACAAGAAGAAGAAATATCTCGAAATATGTCCGACAGGCCCCTTCCCTTGAGATAAATCTGCAAATATCTCGGAAACGAAGCGAGCTATGGCGAAATGTTAAGAGACCTTTTTTGTAGAGAATTAAGTTTCCTACTTTTTATCTTCTATGATATTTTTTGATCAGATGCGTAGTTCTCGAAATATATCAAGATATTTAAAAGTTCCGAAGCCGCACCAACATAATAGAGATACAGAAACACCGTGGCCCCTCTCTTTGAGATAACTCTGCACTATTGCGAGCTGCAAATGCCACTACCAGCTTAGCTGTGCAGAGGAAGAACAACAAGAAGAAGAAATATCTCGAAATATGTCCGTCAGGCCAGTTCCTTTGAGCTGAATCTGCAAATATCTCGGAAACGAAGCGAGCTATGGCAAAATGTTAAGAGACGTTTTTTGTAGAGAATTATGTTTCCTACAATTTATGTTCTATGATATTTTTTGATCAGAAGCGTAGTTTTCGAGATATATCGAGATATTTAAAAGTTCCGATGCCGCACCAACATAATAGGGATACAGAAACACCGTGGCCCCTTTCTTTGAGATAACTCTGCACTAGTGCGAGCCGCAAATGCCACTTCCAGCTTAGCTGTGCAGAAGAAGAACAACAAGAAGAAGAAATATCTCGAAATATGTCCGTCAGGCCCCTTCCCTTGAGATAAATCTGCACATATCTCGGAAACGAAGCGAGCTATGTCAAAATGTTAAGAGACCTTTTTTGTAGAGAATTATGTTTTCTACAATTTATGTTCTATGATATTTTTTGATCAGAAGCGTAGTTTTCGAGATATATCGAGATATTTAAAAGTTCCGAAGCCGCACCAACATAATAGAGATACAGAAACACCGTGGCCCCTTTCTTTGAGATAACTCTGCACTAGTGCGAGCTGCAAATGCCACTTCCAGCTTAGCTGTGCAGAAGAAGAACAACAAGAAGAAGAAATATCTCGAAATATGTCCGTCAGGCCCCTTCCTTTGAGATAAATCTGCAAATATCTCGGAAACGAAGCGAGCTATGGCAAAATGTTAAGAGACCTTTTTTGTAGAGAATTAAGTTTCCTACTTTTTATGTTCTATGATATTTTTTGATCAGATGCGTAGTTCTCGAGATATATCAAGATATTTAAAAGTTCCGAAGCCGCACCAACATAATAGAGATACAGAAACACCGTGGCCCCTTTCTTTGAGATAACTCTGCACTAGTGCGAGCCGCAAATGCCACTTCCAGCTTAGCTGTGCAGAAGAAGAACAACAAGAAGAAGAAATATCTCGAAATATGTCCTTCAGGCCCCTTCCCTTGAGATAAATCTGCAAATATCTCGGAAACGAAGCGAGCTATGGCAAAATGTTAAGAGACCTTTTTTGTAGAGAATTAAGTTTCCTACTTTTTATGTTCTATGATATTTTTTGATCAGATGCGTAGTTCTCGAGATATATCAAGATATTTAAAAGTTCCGAAGCCGCACCAACATAATAGAGATACAGAAACACCGTGGCCCCTTTCTTTGAGATAACTCTGCACTATTGCGAGCTGCAAATGCCACTTCCAGCTTAGCTGTGCAGAGGAAGAACAACAAGAAGAAGAAATATCTCGAAATATGTCCGTCAGGCCAGTTCCTTTGAGCTGAATCTGCAAATATCTCGGAAACAAAGCGAGCTATGGCAAAATGTTAAGAGACGTTTTTTGTAGAGAATTATGTTTCCTACAATTTATGTTCTATGATATTTTTTGATCAGAAGCGTAGTTTTCGAGATATATCGAGATATTTAAAAGTTCCGAAGCCGCACCAACATAATAGAGATACAGAAACAGCGTGGCCCCTTTCTTTGGGATAACTCTGCACTAGTGCGAGCCGCAAATGCCACTTCCAGCTTAGCTGTGCAGAAGAAGAACAACAAGAAGAAGAAATATCTCGAAATATGTCCGTCAGGCCCCTTCCCTTGAGATAAATCTGCAAATATCTCGGAAACGAAGCGAGCTATGGCAAAATGTTAAGAGACCTTTTCTGTAGAGAATTATGTTTCCTACAATTTATGTTCTATGATATTTTTTGATCAGAAGCGTAGTTTTCGAGATATATCGAGATATTTAAAAGTTCCGAAGCCGCACGAACATAATAGAGATACAGAAACACCTTGGCCCCTTTCTTTGAGATAACTCTGCACTAGTGCGAGCTGCAAATGACACTTCCAGCTTAGCTGTGCAGAAGAAGAACAACAAGAAGAAGAAATATCTCGAAATATGTCCGTCAGGCCCCTTCCCTTGAGATAAATCTGCAAATATCTCGGAAACGAAGCGAGCTATGGCAAAATGTTAAGAGACCTTTTTTGTAGAGAATTAAGTTTCCTACTTTTTATGTTCTATGATATTTTTTGATCAGATGCGTAGTTCTCGAGATATATCAAGATATTTAAAAGTTCCGAAGCCGCACCAACATAATAGAGATACAGAAACACCGTGGCCCCTTTCTTTGAGATAACTCTGCACTATTGCGAGCTGCAAATGCCACTTCCAGCTTAGCTGTGCAGAGGAAGAACAACAAGAAGAAGAAATATCTCGAAATATGTCCGTCAGGCCAGTTCCTTTGAGCTGAATCTGCAAATATCTCGGAAACGAAGCGAGCTATGGCAAAATGTTAAGAGACCTTTTTTGTAGAGAATTAAGTTTCCGACTTTTTATGTTCTATGATAATTTTCGATCAGAGGCGTAGTTCTCGAGATATATCAAGATATTTAAAAGTTCCGAAGCCGCACCAACATAATAGAGATACAGAAACGCCATGGCCCCTTTCTTTGAGATAACTCTGCACGATTGCGAGCTGGAAATGCCACTTCCAGTTTAGCTGTGCAGAAGAAGAACAACAAGAAGAAGAAATATCTCGAAATATGTCCATCAGGACCCTTCCCTTGAGATAAATCTGCAAATATCTCGGAAACGAAGCGAGCTATGGCAAAATGTTAAGAGACCTTTTTTGAAAAGAATTATGTTTCCTACAATTTATGTTCTATGATATTTTTTGATCAGAAGCGTAGTTTTCGAGATATATCGAGATATTTAAAAGTTCCGAAGCCGCACCAACATAATAGAGATACAGAAACACCGTGGCCCCTTTCTTTGGGATAACTCTGCACTATTGCGAGCTGCAAATGCCACTTCCAGCTTAGCTGTGCATAAGAAGAACAACAAGAAGAAGAAATATCTCGAAATATGTCCGTCAGGCCCCTTCCCTTGAGATAAATCTGCAAATATCTCGGAAACGAAGAGAGCTATGGCAAAATGTTAAGAGACCTTTTTTGTAGAGAATTATGTTTCCTACAATTTATGTTGTATGATATTTTTTGATCAGAAGCGTAGTTTTCGAGATATATCGAGATATTTAAAAGTTCCGAAGCCGCACCAACATAATAGAGATACAGAAACACCGTGGCCCCTTTCTTTGAGATAACTCTGCACTAGTGCGGGCCGCAAATGCCACTTCCAGCTTAGCTGTGCAGAAGAAGAACAACAAGAAGAAGAAATATCTCGAAATATGTCCGTCAGGCCCCTTCCCTTGAGATAAATATGCAAATATCTCGGAAACGAAGCGAGCTATGGCAAAATGTTAAGAGACCTTTTTTGTAGAGAATTAAGTTTCCTACTTTTTATGTTCTATGATATTTTTTGATCAGATGCGTAGTTCTCGAGATATATCAAGATATTTAAAAGTTCCGAAGCCGCACCAACATAATAGAGATACAGAAACACCGTGGCCCCTTTTTTTGAGATAACTCTGCACTATTGCGAGCTGCAAATGCCACTTCCAGCTTAGCTGTGCAGAAGAAGAACAACAAGAAGAAGAAATATCTCGAAATATGTCCGTCAGGCCCCTTCCCTTGAGATAAATCTGCAAATATCTCGGAAACGAAGAGAGCTATGGCAAAATGTTAAGAGACCTTTTTTGTAGAGAATTATGTTTCCTACTTTTTATGTTCTATGATATTTTTTGATCAGACGCGTAGTTCTCGAGATATATCAAGATATTTAAAAGTTCCGATGCCGCACCAACATAATAGAGATACAGAAACACCGTGGCCCCTTTCTTTGAGATAACTCTGCACTATTGCGAGCTGCAAATGCCACTTCCAGCTTAGCTGTGCAGAAGAAGAACAACAAGAAGAAGAAATATCTCGAAATATGTCCGTCAGGCCCCTTCCCTTGAGATAAATATGCAAATATCTCGGAAACGAAGCGAGCTGTGGCAAAATGTTAAGAGACCGTTGTTCTAGAGAATTAAGTTTCCTACTTTTTATGTTCTATGATATTTTTTGATCAGACGCGTAGTTCTCGAGATACATCAAGATATTTAAAAGTTCCGAAGCCGCACCAACATAATAGAGATACAGAAACACCGTGGCCCCTTTCTTTGAGATAACTCTGCACTATTGCGAGCTGCAAATGCCACTTCCAGCTTAGCTGTGCAGAAGAAGAACAACAAGAAGAAGAAATATCTCGAAATATGTCCGTCAGGCCCCTTCCCTTGAGATAAATGTGCAAATATCTCGGAAACGAAGAGAGCTATGGCAAAATATTAAGAGACCTTTTTTGTAGAGAATTATGTTTCCCACAATTTATGTTCTATGATATTTTTTGATCAGAAGCGTAGTTTTCGAGATATATCGAGATATTTAAAAGTTCCGAAGCCGCACCAACATAATAGAGATACAGAAACACCGTGGCCCCTTTCTTTGAGATAACTCTGCACTAGTGCGAGCTGCAAATGCCACTTCCAGCTTAGCTGTGCAGAAGAAGAACAACAAGAAGAATAAATATCTCGAAATATGTCCGTCAGGCCCCTTCCCTTGAGATAAATCTGCAAATATCTCGGAAACGAAGAGAGCTATGGCAAAATGTTAAGAGACCTTTTTTGTAGAGAATTATGTTTCCTACAATTTATGTTCTATGATATTTTTTGATCAGAAGCGTAGTTTTCGAGATATATCGAGATATTTAAAAGTTCCGAAGCCGCACCAACATAATAGAGATACAGAAACACCGTGGCCCCTTTCTTTGAGATAACTCTGCACTAGTGCGAGCCGCAAATGCCACTTCCAGCTTAGCTGTGCAGAGGAAGAACAACAAGAAGAAGAAATATCTCGAAATATGTCCGTCAGGCCAGTTCCTTTGAGCTGAATCTGCAAATATCTCGGAAACGAAGCGAGCTATGGCAAAATGTTAAGAGACCTTTTTTGTAGAGAATTAAGTTTCCTACTTTTTATGTTCGATGATATTTTTTGATCAGATGCGTAGTTCTCGAGATATATCAAGATATTTAAAAGTTCCGAAGCTGCACCAACATAATAGAGGTACAGAAACACCGTGGCCTCTTTCTTTGAGATAACACTGCACTATTGCGAGCTGCAAATGCCACTTCGAGCTTAGCTGTGCAGAAGAAGAACAACAAGAAGAAGAAATATCTCGAAATATGTCCGTCAGACCCCTTCCCTTGAGATGAATCTGCAAATATCTCGGAAACGAAGCGAGCTATGGCAAAATGTTAAGAGACCTTTTTTGTAGAGAATTAAGTTTCCTACTTTTTATGTTCTATGATATTTTTTGATCAGAAGCGTAGTTTTCGAGATATATCGAGATATTTAAAAGTTCCGAAGCCGCACCAACATAATAGAGATACAGAAACACCGCGGCCCCTTTCTTTGAGATAACTCTGCACTAGTGCGAGCCGCAAATGCCACTTCCAGCTTAGCTGTGCAGAAGAAGAACAACAAGAAGAAGAAATATCTCGAAATATGTCCGTCAGGCCCCTTCCCTTGAGATAAATCTGCAAATATCTCGGAAACGAAGAGAGCTATGGCAAAATGTTAAGAGACCTTTTTTGTAGAGAATTATGTTTCCTACAATTTATGTTCTATGATATTTTTTGATCAGAAGCGTAGTTTTCGAGATATATCGAGATATTTAAAAGTTCCGAAGCCGCACCAACATAATAGAGATACAGATACACCGTGGCCCCTTTCTTTGAGATAACTCTGCACTAGTGCGAGCTGCAAATGCCACTTCCAGCTTAGCTGTGCAGAAGAAGAACAACAAGAAGAAGAAATATCTCGAAATATGTCCGTCAGGCCCCTTCCCTTGAGATAAATCTGCAAATATCTCGGAAACGAAGAGAGCTATGGCAAAATGTTAAGAGACCTTTTTTGTAGAGAATTATGTTTCCTACAATTTATGTTCTATGATATTTTTTGATCAGAAGCGTAGTTTTCGAGATATATCGAGATATTTAAAAGTTCCGAAGCCGCACCAACATAATAGAGATACAGAAACACCGTGGCCCCTTTCTTTGAGATAACTCTGCACTAGTGCGAGCCGCAAATGCCACTTCCAGCTTAGCTGTGCAGAAGAAGAACAACAAGAAGAAGAAATATCTCGAAATATGTCCGTCAGGCCCCTTCCGTTGAGATAAATATGCAAATATCTCGGAAACGAAGCGAGCTATGGCAAAATGTTAAGAGACCTTTTTTGTAGAGAATTAAGTTTCCTACTTTTTATGTTCTATGATATTTTTTGATCAGAAGCGTAGTTTTCGAGATATATCGAGATATTTAAAAGTTCCGAAGCCGCACCAACATAATAGAGATACAGAAACACCGTGGCCCCTTTCTTTGAGATAACTCTGCACTAGTGCGAGCCGCAAATGCCACTTCCAGCTTAGCTGTGCAGAAGAAGAACAACAAGAAGAAGAAATATCTCGAAATATGTCCGTCAGGCCCCTTCCCTTGAGATAAATCTGCAAATATCTCGGAAACGAAGCGAGCTATGGCAAAATGTTAAGAGACCTTTTTTGTAGAGAATTAAGTTTCCTACTTTTTATGTTCTATGATATTTTTTGATCAGACGCGTAGTTCTCGAGATATATCAAGATATTTAAAAGTTCCGAAGCCGCACCAACATAATAGAGATACAGAAACACCGTGGCCCCTTTCTTTGAGATAACTCTGCACTATTGCGAGCTGCAAATGCCACTTCCAGCTTAGCTGTGCAGAAGAAGAACAACAAGAAGGAGAAATATCTCGAAATATGTCCGTCAGGCCCCTTCCCTTGAGATAAATCTGCAAATATCTCGGAAACGAAGAGAGCTATGGCAAAATGTTAAGAGACCTTTTTTGTAGAGAATTATGTTTCCTACAATTTATGTTCTATGATATTTTTTGATCAGAAGCGTAGTTTTCGAGATATATCGAGATATTTAAAAGTTCCGAAGCCGCACCAACATAATAGAGATACAGAAACACCGTGGCCCCTTTCTTTGAGATAACTCTGCACTAGTGCGAGCCGCAAATGCCAGTTCCAGCTTAGCTGTGCAGAAGAACAACAACAAGAAGAAGAAATATCTCGAAATATGTCCGCCAGGCCCCTTCCCTTGAGATATATCTGCAAATATCTCGGAAACGAAGCGAGCTATGGCAAAATGTTAAGAGACCTTTTTTGTAGAGAATTAAGTTTCCTACTTTTTATGTTCTATGATATTTTTTGATCAGATGCGTAGTTCTCGAGATATATCAAGATATTTAAAAGTTCCGAAGCCGCACCAACATAATAGAGATACAGAAACACCGTGGCCCCTTTCTTTGAGATAACTCTGCACTATTGCGAGCTGCAAATGCCACTTCCAGCTTAGCTGTGCAGAGTAAGAACAACAAGAAGAAGAAATATCTCGAAATATGTCCGTCAGGCCAGTTCCTTTGAGCTGAATCTGCAAATATCTCGGAAACGAAGCGAGCTATGGCAAAATGTTAAGAGACCGTTTTTGTAGAGAATTAAGTTTCCTACTTTTTATGTTCTATGATATTTTTTGATCAGATGCGTAGTTCTCGAGATATATCAAGATATTTAAAAGTTCCGAAGCCGCACCAACATAATAGAGATACAGAAACACCGTGGCCCCTTTCTTTGAGATAACTCTGCACTAGTGCGAGCCGCAAATGCCACTTCCAGCTTAGCTGTGCAGAAGAAGAACAACAAGAAGAAGAAATATCTCGAAATATGTCCGTCAGGCCCCTTCCCTTGAGATATATCTGCAAATATCTCGGAAACGAAGCGAGCTATGGCAAAATGTTAAGAGACCTTTTTTGTAGAGAATTAAGTTTCCTACTTTTTATGTTCTATGATATTTTTTGATCAGATGCGTAGTTCTCGAGATATATCAAGATATTTAAAAGTTCCGAAGCCGCACCAACATAATAGAGATACAGAAACACCGTGGCCCCTTTCTTTGAGATAACTCTGCACTAGTGCGAGCCGCAAATGCCACTTCCAGCTTAGCTGTGCAGAAGAAGAACAACAAGAAGAAGAAATATCTCGAAATATGTCCGTCAGGCCCCTTCCCTTGAGATAAATCTGCAAATATCTCGGAAACGAAGAGAGCTATGGCAAAATGTTAAGAGACCTTTTTTGTAGAGAATTATGTTACCTACAATTTATGTTCTATGATATTTTTTGATCAGAAGCGTAGTTTTCGAGATATATCGAGATATTTAAAAGTTCCGAAGCCGCACCAACATAATAGAGATACAGAAACACCGTGGCCCCTTTCTTTGAGATAACTCTGCACTAGTGCGAGCCGCAAATGCCACTTCCAGCTTAGCTGTGCAGAAGAAGAACAACAAGAAGAAGAAATATCTCGAAATATGTCCGTCAGGCCCCTTCCGTTGAGATAAATATGCAAATATCTCGGAAACGAAGCGAGCTATGGCAAAATGTTAAGAGACCTTTTTTGTAGAGAATTAAGTTTCCTACTTTTTATGTTCTATGATATTTTTTGATCAGACGCGTAGTTCTCGAGATATATCAAGATATTTAAAAGTTCCGAAGCCGCACCAACATAATAGAGATACAGAAACACCGTGGCCCCTTTCTTTGAGATAACTCTGCACTATTGCGAGCTGCAAATGCCACTTCCAGCTTAGCTGTGCAGAAGAAGAACAACAAGAAGGAGAAATATCTCGAAATATGTCCGTCAGGCCCCTTCCCTTGAGATAAATCTGCAAATATCTCGGAAACGAAGAGAGCTATGGCAAAATGTTAAGAGACCTTTTTTGTAGAGAATTATGTTTCCTACAATTTATGTTCTATGATATTTTTTGATCAGAAGCGTAGTTTTCGAGATATATCGAGATATTTAAAAGTTCCGAAGCCGCACCAACATAATAGAGATACAGAAACACCGTGGCCCCTTTCTTTGAGATAACTCTGCACTAGTGCGAGCCGCAAATGCCAGTTCCAGCTTAGCTGTGCAGAAGAACAACAACAAGAAGAAGAAATATCTCGAAATATGTCCGCCAGGCCCCTTCCCTTGAGATAAATCTGCAAATATCTCGGAAACGAAGCGAGCTATGGCAAAATGTTAAGAGACCTTTTTTGTAGAGAATTAAGTTTCCTACTTTTTATGTTCTATGATATTTTTTGATCAGATGCGTAGTTCTCGAGATATATCAAGATATTTAAAAGTTCCGCGGCCGCACCAACATAATAGAGATACAGAAACACCGTGGCCCCTTTCTTTGAGATAACTCTGCACTAGTGCGAGCCGCAAATGCCACTTCCAGCTTAGCTGTGCAGAAGAAGAACAACAAGAAGAAGAAATATCTCGAAATATGTCCGTCAGGCCCCTTCCCTTGAGATATATCTGCAAATATCTCGGAAACGAAGCGAGCTATGGCAAAATGTTAAGAGACCTTTTTTGTAGAGAATTAAGTTTCCTACTTTTTATGTTCTATGATATTTTTTGATCAGATGCGTAGTTCTCGAGATATATCAAGATATTTAAAAGTTCCGAAGCCGCACCAACATAATAGAGATACAGAAACACCGTGGCCCCTTTCTTTGAGATAACTCTGCACTATTGCGAGCTGCAAATGCCACTTCCAGCTTAGCTGTGCAGAGTAAGAACAACAAGAAGAAGAAATATCTCGAAATATGTCCGTCAGGCCAGTTCCTTTGAGCTGAATCTGCAAATATCTCGGAAACCAAGCGAGCTATGGCAAAATGTTAAGAGACCGTTTTTGTAGAGAATTAAGTTTCCTACTTTTTATGTTCTATGATATTTTTTGATCAGATGCGTAGTTCTCGAGATATATCAAGATATTTAAAAGTTCCGAAGCCGCACCAACATAATAGAGATACAGAAACACCGTGGCCCCTTTCTTTGAGATAACTCTGCACTAGTGCGAGCCGCAAATGCCACTTCCAGCTTAGCTGTGCAGAAGAAGAACAACAAGAAGAAGAAATATCTCGAAATATGTCCGTCAGGCCCCTTCCCTTGAGATATATCTGCAAATATCTCGGAAACGAAGCGAGCTATGGCAAAATGTTAAGAGACCTTTTTTGTAGAGAATTATGTTTCCTACAATTTATGTTCTATGATATTTTTTGATCAGAAGCGTAGTTTTCGAGATATATCGTGATATTTAAAAGTTCCGAAGCCGCACCAACATAATAGAGATACAGAAACACCGTGGCCCCTTTCTTTGAGATAACTCTGCACTAGTGCGAGCCGCAAATGCCACTTCCAGCTTAGCTGTGCAGAAGAAGAACAACAAGAAGAAGAAATATCTCGAAATATGTCCGTCAGGCCCCTTCCCTTGAGATAAATATGCAAATATCTCGGAAACGAAGCGAGCTATGGCAAAATGTTAAGAGACCTTTTTTGTAGAGAATTAAGTTTCCTACTTTTTATGTTCTATGATATTTTTTGATCAGATGCGTAGTTCTCGAGATATATCAAGATATTTAAAAGTTCCGAAGCCGCACCAACATAATAGAGATACAGAAACACCGTGGCCCCTTTCTTTGAGATAACTCTGCACTATTGCGAGCTGCAAATGCCACTTCAAGCTTAGCTGTGCAGAGGAAGAACAACAAGAAGAAGAAATATCTCGAAATATGTCCGTCAGGCCAGTTCCTTTGAGCTGAATCTGCAAATATCTCGGAAACGAAGCGAGCTATGGCAAAATGTTAAGAGACCTTTTTTATAGAGAATTAAGTTTCCTACCTTTTATGTTCTATGATATTTTTTGATCAGATGCGTAGTTCTCGAGATATATCAAGATATTTAAAAGTTCCGAAGCCGCACCAACATAATAGAGATACAGAAACACCGTGGCCCCTTTCTTTGAGATAACTCTGCACTATTGCGAGCTGTAAATGCCACTTCCAGCTTAGCTGTGCAGAAGAAGAACAACAAGAAGAAGAAATATCTCGAAATATGTCCGTCAGGCCCCTTCCCTTGAGATATATCTGCACATATCTCGGAAACGAAGCGAGCTATGGCAAAATGTTAAGAGACCTTTTTTGTAGAGAATTATGTTTCCTACAATTTATGTTCTATGATATTTTTTGATCAGAAGCGTAGTTTTCGAGATATATCGAGATATTTAAAAGTTCCGAAGGCGCACCAACATAATAGAGATACAGAAACACCGTGGCCCCTTTCTTTGAGATAACTCTGCACTAGTGCGAGCCGCAAATGCCACTTCCAGCTTAGCTGTGCAGAAGAAGAACAACAAGAAGAAGAAATATCTCGAAATATGTCCGTCAGGCCCCTTCCCTTGAGATAAATCTGCAAATATCTCGGAAACGAAGCGAGCTATGGCAAAATGTTAAGAGACCTTTTTTGTAGAGAATTAAGTTTCCTACTTTTTATGTTCTATGATATTTTTTGATCAGATGCGTAGTTCTCGAGATATATCAAGATATTTAAAAGTTCCGAAGCCGCACCAACATAATAGAGATACAGAAACACCGTGGCCCCTTTCTTTGAGATAACTCTGCACTATTGCGAGCTGGAAATGCCACTTCCAGTTTAGCTGTGCAGAAGAAGAACAACAAGAAGAAGAAATATCTCGAAATATGTCCGTTAGGCCCCTTCCCTTGAGATGAATCTGCAAATATCTCGGAAACGAAGCGAGCTATGGCAAAATGTTAAGAGACCTTTTTTGTAGAGAATTAAGTTTCCTACTTTTTATGTTCTATGATATTTTTTGATCCGAAGCGTAGTTTTCGAGATATATCGAGATATTTAAAAGTTCCGAAGCCGCACCAACATAATAGAGATACAGAAACACCGTGGCCCCTTTCTTTGAGATAACTCTGCACTAGTGCGAGCCGCAAATGCCACTTCCAGCTTAGCTGTGCAGAAGAAGAACAACAAGAAGAAGAAATATCTCGAAATATGTCCGTCAGGCCCCTTCCCTTGAGATAAATATGCAAATATCTCGGAAACGAAGCGAGCTATGGCAAAATGTTAAGAGACCTTTTTTGTAGAGAATTAAGTTTCCTACTTTTTATGTTCTATGATATTTTTTGATCAGATGCGTAGTTCTCGAGATATATCAAGATATTTAAAAGTTCCGAAGCCGCACCAACATAATAGAGATACAGAAACACCGTGGCCCCTTTCTTTGAGATAACTCTGCACTAGTGCGAGCCGCAAATGCCACTTCCAGCTTAGCTGTGCAGAAGAAGAACAACAAGAAGAAGAAATATCTCGAAATATGTCCGTCAGGCCCCTTCCCTTGAGATAAATCTGCAAATATCTCGGAAACGAAGCGAGCTATGGCAAAATGTTAAGAGACCTTTTTTGTAGAGAATTAAGTTTCCTACTTTTTATGTTCTATGATATTTTTTGATCAGATGCGTAGTTCTCGAGATATATCAAGATATTTAAAAGTTCCGAAGCCGCACCAACATAATAGAGATACAGAAACACCGTGGCCCCTTTCTTTGAGATAACTCTGCACTAGTGCGAGCCGCAAATGCCACTTCCAGCTTAGCTGTGCAGAAGAAGAACAACAAGAAGAAGAAATATCTCGAAATATCTCCGTCAGGCCCCTTCCCTTGAGATATATCTGCAAATATCTCGGAAACGAAGCGAGCTATGGCAAAATGTTAAGAGACCTTTTTTGTAGAGAATTATGTTGCCTACAATTTATGTTCTATGATATTTTTTGATCAGAAGCGTAGTTTTCGAGATATATCGTGATATTTAAAAGTTCCGAAGCCGCACCAACATAATAGAGATACAGAAACACCGTGGCCCCTTTCTTTGAGATAACTCTGCACTATTGCGAGCTGCAAATGCCACTTCCAGCTTAGCTGTGCAGAGGAAGAACAACAAGAAGAAGAAATATCTCGAAATATGTCCGTCAGGCCAGTTCCTTTGAGCTGAATCTGCAAATATCTCGGAAACGAAGCGAGCTGTGGCAAAATGTTAAGAGACCGTTTTTGTAGAGAATTAAGTTTCCTACTTTTTATGTTCTATGATATTTTTTGGTCAGATGCGTAGTTCTCGAGATATATCAAGATATTTAAAAGTTCCGAAGCCGCACCAACATAATAGAGATACAGAAACACCGTGGCCCCTTTCTTTGAGATAACTCTGCACTAGTGCGAGCCGCAAATGCCACTTCCAGCTTAGCTGTGCAGAAGAAGAACAACAAGAAGAAGAAATATCTCGAAATATGTCCGTCAGACCCCTTCCCTTGAGATGAATCTGCCAATATCTCGGAAACGAAGCGAGCTATGGCAAAATGTTAAGAGACCTTTTTTGTAGAGAATTAAGTTTCCTACTTTTTATGTTCTATGATATTTTTTGATCAGAAGCGTAGTTTTCGAGATATATCGAGATATTTAAAAGTTCCGAAGGCGCACCAACATAATAGAGATACAGAAACACCGTGGCCCCTTTCTTTGAGATAACTCTGCACTATTGCGAGCTGCAAATGCCACTTCCAGCTTAGCTGTGCAGAGGAAGAACAACAAGAAGAAGAAATATCTCGAAATATGTCCGTCAGGCCAGTTCCTTTGAGCTGAATCTGCAAATATCTCGGAAACGAAGCGAGCTATGGCAAAATGTTAAGAGACCGTTTTTGTAGAGAATTAAGTTTCCTACTTTTTATGTTCTATGATATTTTTTGATCAGATGCGTAGTTCTCGAGATATATCAAGATATTTAAAAGTTCCGAAGCCGCACCAACATAATAGAGATACAGAAACACCGTGGCCCCTTTCTTTGAGATAACTCTGCACTAGTGCGAGCCGCAAATGCCACTTCCAGCTTAGCTGTGCAGAAGAAGAACAACAAGAAGAAGAAATATCTCGAAATATGTCCGTCAGACCCCTTCCCTTGAGATGAATCTGCAAATATCTCGGAAACGAAGCGAGCTATGGCAAAATGTTAAGAGACCTTTTTTGTAGAGAATTAAGTTTCCTACTTTTTATGTTCTATGATATTTTTTGATCAGAAGCGTAGTTTTCGAGATATATCGAGATATTTAAAAGTTCCGAAGGCGCACCAACATAATAGAGATACAGAAACACCGTGGCCCCTTTCTTTGAGATAACTCTGCACTAGTGCGAGCCGCAAATGCCACTTCCAGCTTAGCTGTGCAGAAGAAGAACAACAAGAAGAAGAAATATCTCGAAATATGTCCGTCAGGCCCCTTCCCTTGAGATAAATCTGCAAATATCTCGGAAACGAAGCGAGCTATGGCAAAATGTTAAGAGACCTTTTTTGTAGAGAATTAAGTTTCCTACTTTTTATGTTCTATGATATTTTTTGATCAGATGCGTAGTTCTCGAGATATATCAAGATATTTAAAAGTTCCGAAGCCGCACCAACATAATAGAGATACAGAAACACCGTGGCCCCTTTCTTTGAGATAACTCTGCACTACTGCGAGCTGGAAATGCCACTTCCAGTTTAGCTGTGCAGAAGAAGAACAACAAGAAGAAGAAATATCTCGAAATATGTCCGTCAGACCCGTTCCCTTGAGATGAATCTGCAAATATCTCGGAAACGAAGCGAGCTATGGCAAAATGTTAAGAGACCTTTTTTGTAGAGAATTAAGTTTCCTACTTTTTATGTTGTATGATATTTTTTGATCCGAAGCGTAGTTTTCGAGATATATCGAGATATTTAAAAGTTCCGAAGCCGCACCAACATAATAGAGATACAGAAACACCGTGGCCCCTTTCTTTGAGATAACTCTGCACTAGTGCGAGCCGCAAATGCCACTTCCAGCTTAGCTGTGCAGAAGAAGAACAACAAGAAGAAGAAATATCTCGAAATATGTCCGTCAGGCCCCTTCCCTTGAGATAAATATGCAAATATCTCGGAAACGAAGCGAGCTATGGCAAAATGTTAAGAGACCTTTTTTGTAGAGAATTAAGTTTCCTACTTTTTATGTTCTATGATATTTTTTGATCAGATGCGTAGTTCTCGAGATATATCAAGATATTTAAAAGTTCCGAAGCCGCACCAACATAATAGAGATACAGAAACACCGTGGCCCCTTTCTTTGAGATAACTCTGCAGTAGTGCGAGCCGCAAATGCCACTTCCAGCTTAGCTGTGCAGAAGAAGAACAACAAGAAGAAGAAATATCTCGAAATATGTCCGTCAGGCCCCTTCCCTTGAGATAAATCTGCAAATATCTCGGAAACGAAGCGAGCTATGGCAAAATGTTAAGAGACCTTTTTTGTAGAGAATTAAGTTTCCTACTTTTTATGTTCTATGATATTTTTTGATCAGATGCGTAGTTCTCGAGATATATCAAGATATTTAAAAGTTCCGAAGCCGCACCAACATAATAGAGATACAGAAACACCGTGGCCCCTTTCTTTGAGATAACTCTGCACTACTGCGAGCTGGAAATGCCACTTCCAGTTTAGCTGTGCAGAAGAAGAACAACAAGAAGAAGAAATATCTCGAAATATGTCCGTTAGGCCCCTTCCCTTGAGATAAATCTGCAAATATCTCGGAAACGAAGCGAGCTATGGCAAAATGTTAAGAGACCTTTTTTGTAGAGAATTAAGTTTCCTACTTTTTATGTTCTATGATATTTTTTGATCAGAAGCGTAGTTTTCGAGATATATCGATATATTTAAAAGTTCCGAAGCCGCACCAACATAATAGAGATACAGAAACACCGTGGCCCCTTTCTTTGAGATAACTCTGCACTAGTGCGAGCCGCAAATGCCACTTCCAGCTTAGCTGTGCAGAAGAAGAACAACAAGAAGAAGAAATATCTCGAAATATGTCCGTCAGGCCCCTTCCCTTGAGATAAATATGCAAATATCTCGGAAACGAAGCGAGCTATGGCAAAATGTTAAGAGACCTTTTTTGTAGAGAATTAAGTTTCCAACTTTTTATGTTCGATGATATTTTTTGATCAGATGCGTAGTTCTCGAGATATATCAAGATATTTAAAAGTTCCGAAGCTGCACCAACATAATAGAGGTACAGAAACACCGTGGCCTCTTTCTTTGAGATAACTCTGCACTATTGCGAGCTGCAAATGCCACTTCGAGCTTAGCTGTGCAGAAGAAGAACAACAAGAAGAAGAAATATCTCGAAATATGTCCGTCAGACCCGTTCCCTTGAGATGAATCTGCAAATATCTCGGAAACGAAGCGAGCTATGGCAAAATGTTAAGAGACCTTTTTTGTAGAGAATTAAGTTTCCTACTTTTTATGTTGTATGATATTTTTTGATCCGAAGCGTAGTTTTCGAGATATATCGAGATATTTAAAAGTTCCGAAGCCGCACCAACATAATAGAGATACAGAAACACCGTGGCCCCTTTCTTTGAGATAACTCTGCACTAGTGCGAGCCGCAAATGCCACTTCCAGCTTAGCTGTGCAGAAGAAGAACAACAAGAAGAAGAAATATCTCGAAATATGTCCGTCAGGCCCCTTCCCTTGAGATAAATATGCAAATATCTCGGAAACGAAGCGAGCTATGGCAAAATGTTAAGAGACCTTTTTTGTAGAGAATTAAGTTTCCTACTTTTTATGTTCTATGATATTTTTTGATCAGATGCGTAGTTCTCGAGATATATCAAGATATTTAAAAGTTCCGAAGCCGCACCAACATAATAGAGATACAGAAACACCGTGGCCCCTTTCTTTGAGATAACTCTGCAGTAGTGCGAGCCGCAAATGCCACTTCCAGCTTAGCTGTGCAGAAGAAGAACAACAAGAAGAAGAAATATCTCGAAATATGTCCGTCAGGCCCCTTCCCTTGAGATAAATCTGCAAATATCTCGGAAACGAAGCGAGCTATGGCAAAATGTTAAGAGACCTTTTTTGTAGAGAATTAAGTTTCCTACTTTTTATGTTCTATGATATTTTTTGATCAGATGCGTAGTTCTCGAGATATATCAAGATATTTAAAAGTTCCGAAGCCGCACCAACATAATAGAGATACAGAAACACCGTGGCCCCTTTCTTTGAGATAACTCTGCACTAGTGCGAGCCGCAAATGCCACTTCCAGCTTAGCTGTGCAGAAGAAGAACAACAAGAAGAAGAAATATCTCGAAATATCTCCGTCAGGCCCCTTCCCTTGAGATATATCTGCAAATATCTCGGAAACGAAGCGAGCTATGGCAAAATGTTAAGAGACCTTTTTTGTAGAGAATTATGTTTCCTACAATTTATGTTCTATGATATTTTTTGATCAGAAGCGTAGTTTTCGAGATATATCGTGATATTTAAAAGTTCCGAAGCCGCACCAACATAATAGAGATACAGAAACACCGTGGCCCCTTTCTTTGAGATAACTCTGCACTATTGCGAGCTGCAAATGCCACTTCCAGCTTAGCTGTGCAGAGGAAGAACAACAAGAAGAAGAAATATCTCGAAATATGTCCGTCAGGCCAGTTCCTTTGAGCTGAATCTGCAAATATCTCGGAAACGAAGCGAGCTATGGCAAAATGTTAAGAGACCTTTTTTGTAGAGAATTAAGTTTCCTACTTTTTATGTTCTATGATATTTTTTGATCAGATGCGTAGTTCTCGAGATATATCAAGATATTTAAAAGTTCCGAAGCCGCACCAACATAATAGAGATACAGAAACACCGTGGCCCCTTTCTTTGAGATAACTCTGCACTAGTGCGAGCCGCAAATGCCACTTCCAGCTTAGCTGTGCAGAAGAAGAACAACAAGAAGAAGAAATATCTCGAAATATGTCCGTCAGGCCCCTTCCCTTGAGATAAATATGCAAATATCTCGGAAACGAAGCGAGCTATGGCAAAATGTTAAGAGACCTTTTTTGTAGAGAATTAAGTTTCCTACTTTTTATGTTCTATGATATTTTTTGATCAGATGCGTAGTTCTCGAGATATATCAAGATATTTAAAAGTTCCGAAGCCGCACCAACATAATAGAGATACAGAAACACCGTGGCCCAGTTCTTTGAGATAACTCTGCACTATTGCGAGCTGGAAATGCCACTTCCAGTTTAGCTGTGCAGAAGAAGAACAACAAGAAGAAGAAATATCTCGAAATATGTCCGTTAGGCCCCTTCCCTTGAGATAAATCTGCAAATATCTCGGAAACAAAGCGAGCTATGGCAAAATGTTAAGAGACCTTTTTTGTAGAGAATTAAGTTTCCTACTTTTTATGATCTATGATATTTTTTGATCAGAAGCGTAGTTTTCGAGATATATCGAGATATTTAAAAGTTCCGAAGCCGCACCAACATAATAGAGATACAGAAACACCGTGGCCCCTTTCTTTGAGATAACTCTGCACTAGTGCGAGCCGCAAATGCCACTTCCAGCTTAGTTGTGCAGAAGAAGAACAACAAGAAGAGGAAATATCTCGAAATATGTCCGTCAGGCCCCTTCCCTTGAGATAAATATGCAAATATCTCGGAAACGAAGCGAGCTATGGCAAAATGTTAAGAGACCTTTTTTGTAGAGAATTAAGTTTCCTACTTTTTATGTTCTATGATATTTTTTGATCAGATGCGTAGTTCTCGAGATATATCAAGATATTTAAAAGTTCCGAAGCCGCACCAACATAATAGAGATACAGAAACACCGTGGCCCCTTTCTTTGAGATAACTCTGCACTAGTGCGAGCCGCAAATGCCACTTCCAACTTAGCTGTGCAGAAGAAGAACAACAAGAAGAAGAAATATCTCGAAATATGTCCGTCAGGCCCCTTCCCTTGAGATAAATCTGCAAATATCTCGGAAACGAAGCGAGCTATGGCAAAATGTTAAGAGACCTTTTTTGTAGAGAATTAAGTTTCCTACTTTTTATGTTCTATGATATTTTTTGATCAGATGCGTAGTTCTCGAGATATATCAAGATATTTAAAAGTTCCGAAGCCGCACCAACATAATAGTGATACAGAAACACCGTGGCCCGTTTCTTTGAGATAACTCTGCACTAGTGCGAGCCGCAAATGCCACTTCCAGCTTAGCTGTGCAGAAGAAGAACAACAAGAAGAAGAAATATCTCGAAATATGTCCGTCAGGCCCCTTCCCTTGAGATATATCTGCAAATATCTCGGAAACGAAGCGAGCTATGGCAAAATGTAAAAGAGACCTTTTTTGTAGAGAATTATGTTTCCTACAATTTATGTTCTATGACATTTTTTGATCAGAAGCGTTGTTTTCGAGATATATCGAGATATTTAAAAGTTCCGAAGCCGCACCAACATAATAGAGATACAGAAACACCGTGGCCCCTTTCTTTGAGATAACTCTGCACTAGTGCGAGCCGCAAATGCCACTTCCAGCTTAGCTGTGCAGAAGAAGAACAACAAGAAGAAGAAATATCTCGAAATATGTCCGTCAGGCCCCTTCCCTTGAGATAAATATGCAAATATCTCGGAAACGAAGCGAGCTATGGCAAAATGTTAAGAGACCTTTTTTGTAGAGAATTAAGTTTCCTACTTTTTATGTTCTATGATATTTTTTGATCAGATGCGTAGTTCTCGAGATACATCAAGATATTTAAAAGTTCCGAAGCCGCACCAACATAATAGAGATACAGAAACACCGTGGCCCCTTTCTTTGAGATAACTCTGCACTATTGCGAGCTGCAAATGCCACTTCCAGCTTAGCTGTGCAGAGGAAGAACAACAAGAAGAAGAAATATCTCGAAATATGTCCGTCAGGCCAGTTCCTTTGAGCTGAATCTGCAAATATCTCGGAAACGAAGCGAGCTATCGCAAAATGTTAAGAGACCGTTTTTGTAGAGAATTAAGTTTCCTACTTTTTATGTTCTATGATATTTTTTGATGAGACGCGTAGTTCTCGAGATATATCAAGATATTTAAAAGTTCCGAAGCCGCACCAACATAATAGAGATACAGAAACACCGTGGCCCCTTTCTTTGAGATAACTCTGCACTATTGCGAGCTGCAAATGCCACTTCCAGCTTAGCTGTGCAGAAGGAGAACAACAAGAAGGAGAAATATCTCGAAATATGTCCGTCAGGCCCCTTCCCTTGAGATAAATCTGCAAATATCTCGGAAACGAAGAGAGCTATGGCAAAATGTTAAGAGACCTTTTTTGTAGAGAATTAAGTTTCCTACTTTTCATGTTCTATGATATTTTTTGATCAGATGCGTAGTTCTCGAGATATATCAAGATATTTAAAAGTTCCGAAGTCGCACCAACATAATAGAGATACAGAAACACCGTGGCCCCTTTCTTTGAGATAACTCTGCACTAGTGCGAGCCGCAAATGCCACTTCCAGCTTAGCTGTGCAGAAGAAGAACAACAAGAAGAAGAAATATCTCGAAATATGTCCGTCAGGCCCCTTCCCTTGGGATAAATCTGCAAATATCTCGGAAACCAAGCGAGCTATGGCAAAATGTTAAGAGACCTTTTTTGTAGAGAATTAAGTTTCCTACTTTTTATGTTCTATGATATTTTTTGATCAGATGCGTAGTTCTCGAGATATATCAAGATATTTAAAAGTTCCGAAGCCGCACCAACATAATAGAGATACAGAAACACCGTGGCCCCTTTCTTTGAGATAACTCTGCACTATTGCGAGCTGTAAATGCCACTTCCAGCTTAGCTGTGCAGAAGAAGAACAAACAAGAAGAAGAAATATCTCGAAATATGTCCGTCAGGCCCCTTCCCTTGAGATATATCTGCAAATATCTCGGAAACGAAGCGAGCTATGGCAAAATGTTAAGAGACCTTTTTTGTAGAGAATTATGTTTCCTACAATTTATGTTCTATGATATTTTTTGATCAGAAGCGTAGTTTTCGAGATACATCGAGATATTTAAAAGTTCCGAAGCCGCACCAACATAATAGAGATACAGAAACACCGTGGCCCCTTTCTTTGAGATAACTCTGCACTAGTGCGAGCCGCAAATGCCACTTCCAGCTTAGCTGTGCAGAAGAAGAACAACAAGAAGAAGAAATATCTCGAAATATGTCCGTCAGGCCCCTTCCCTTGAGATATATCTGCAAATATCTCGGGAACGAAGCGAGCTATGGCAAAATGTTAAGAGACCTTTTTTGTAGAGAATTCTGTTTCCTACAATTTATGTTCTATGATATTTTTTGATCAGAAGCGTAGTTTTCGAGATATATCGAGATATTTAAAAGTTCCGAAGCCGCACCAACATAATAGAGATACAGAAACACCGTGGCCCCTTTCTTTGAGATAACTCTGCACTAGTGCGAGCCGCAAATGCCACTTCCAGCTTAGCTGTGCAGAAGAAGAACAACAAGAAGAAGAAATATCTCGAAATATGTCCGTCAGGCCCCTTCCCTTGAGATAAATCTGCAAATATCTCGGAAACGAAGCGAGCTATGGCAAAATGTTAAGAGACCTTTTTTGTAGAGAATTAAGTTTCCTACTTTTTATGTTCTATGATATTTTTTGATCAGATGCGTAGTTCTCGAGATATATCAAGATATTTAAAAGTTCCGAAGCCGCACCAACATAATAGAGATACAGAAACACCGTGGCCCCTTTCTTTGAGATAACTCTGCACTATTGCGAGCTGCAAATGCCACTTCCAGCTTAGCTGTGCAGAGGAAGAACAACAAGAAGAAGAAATATCTCGAAATATGTCCGTCAGGCCAGTTCCTTTGAGCTGAATCTGCAAATATCTCGGAAACGAAGCGAGCTATGGCAAAATGTTAAGAGACGTTTTTTATAGAGAATTATGTTTCCTACAATTTATGTTCTATGATATTTTTTGATCAGAAGCGTAGTTTTCGAGATATATCGAGATATTTAAAAGTTCCGAAGCCGCACCAACATAATAGGGATACAGAAACACCGTGGCCCCTTTCTTTGAGATAACTCTGCACTAGTGCGAGCCGCAAATGCCACTTCCAGCTTAGCTGTGCAGAAGAAGAACAACAAGAAGAAGAAATATCTCGCAATATGTCCGTCAGGCCCCTTCCCTTGAGATAAATCTGCAAATATCTCGGAAACGAAGCGAGCTATGGCAAAATGTTAAGAGACCTTTTTTGTAGAGAATTAAGTTTCCTACTTTTTATGTTCTATGATATTTTTTGATCAGATGCGTAGTTCTCGAGATATATCAAGATATTTAAAAGTTCCGAAGCCGCACCAACATAATAGAGATACAGAAACACCGTGGCCCCTTTCTTTGAGATAACTCTGCACTATTGCGAGCTGCAAATGCCACTTCCAGCTTAGCTGTGCAGAGGAAGAACAACAAGAAGAAGAAATATCTCAAAATATGTCCGTCAGGCCAGTTCATTTGAGCTGAATCTGCAAATATCTCGGAAACGAAGCGAGCTATGGCAAAATGTTAAGAGACGTTTTTTACAGAGAATTATGTTTCCTACAATTTATGTTCTCTGATATTTTTTGATCAGAAGCGTAGTTTTCGAGATATATCGAGATATTTAAAAGTTCCGAAGCCGCACCAACATAATAGGGATACAGAAACACCGTGGCCCCTTTCTTTGAGATAACTCTGCACTATTGCGAGCTGTAAATGCCACTTCCAGCTTAGCTGTGCAGAAGAAGAACAACAAGAAGAAGAAATATCTCGAAATATGTCCGTCAGGCCCCTTCCCTTGAGATATATCTGCAAATATCTCGGAAACGAAGCGAGCTATGGCAAAATGTTAAGAGACCTTTTTTGTAGGGAATTAAGTTTCCTACTTTTTATGTTCTATGATATTTTTTGATCGGATGCGTAGCTCTCGAGATATATCAAGATATTTAAAAGTTCCGAAGCCGCACCAACATAATAGAGATACAGAAACACCGTGGCCCCTTTCTTTGAGATAACTCTGCACTATTGCGAGCTGCAAATGCCACTTCCAGCTTAGCTGTGCAGAAGAAGACCAACAAGAAGAAGAAATATCTCGAAATATGTCCGTCAGGCCCCTTCCCTTGAGATAAATCTGCAAATATCTCGGAAACGAAGCGAGCTATGGCAAAATGTTAAGAGACCTTATTTGTGGAGAATTAAGTTTCCTACTTTTTATGTTCTATGATATTTTTTGATCAGAAGCGTAGTTGTCGAGATACATCGAGATATTTAAAAGTTCCGAAGCCGCACCAACATAATAGAGATACAGAAACACCGTGGCCCCTTTCTTTGAGATAACTCTGCACTATTGCGAGCTGCAAATGCCACTTCCAGCTTAGCTGTGCAGAAGAAGAACAACAAGAAGAAGAAATATCTCGAAATATGTCCGTCAGGCCCCTTCCCTTGAGATATATCTGCAAATATCTCGGAAACGAAGCGAGCTATGGCAAAATGTTAAGAGACCTTTTTTGTAGAGAATTATGTTTCCTACAATTTAGGTTCTATGATATTTTTTGATCAGAAGCGTAGTTTTCGAGATATATCGAGATATTTAAAAGTTCCGAAGCCGCACCAACATAATAGAGATACAGAAACACCGTGGCCCCTTTCTTTGAGATAACTCTGCACTAGTGCGAGCCGCAAATGCCACTTCCAGCTTAGCTGTGCAGAAGAAGAACAACAAGAAGAAGAAATATCTCGAAATATGTCCGTCAGGCCCCTTCCCTTGAGATAAATATGCAAATATCTCGGAAACGAAGCGAGGTATGGCAAAATGTTAAGAGACCTTTTTTGTAGAGAATTAAGTTTCCTACTTTTTACGTTATATGATATTTTTTGATCAGATGCGTAGTTCTCGAGATATATCAAGATATTTAAAAGTTCCGAAGCCGCACCAACATAATAGAGATACAGAAACACCGTGGCCCCTTTCTTTGAGATAACTCTGCACGATTGCGAGCTGGAAATGCCACTTCCAGTTTAGCTGTGCAGAAGAAGAACAACAAGAAGAAGAAATATCTCGAAATATGTCCATCAGGACCCTTCCCTTGAGATAAATCTGCAAATATCTCGGAAACGAAGCGAGCTATGGCAAAATGTTAAGAGACGTTTTTTGTAGAGAATAATGTTTCCTACAATTTACGTTCTATGATATTTTTTGATCAGAAGCGTAGTTTTCGAGATATATCGATATATTTAAAAGTTCCGAAGCCGCACCAACATAATAGAGATACAGAAACACCGTGGCCCCTTTCTTTGAGATAACTCTGCACTAGTGCGAGCCGCAAATGCCACTTCCAGCTTAGCTGTGCAGAAGAAGAACAACAAGAAGAAGAAATATCTCGAAATATGTCCGTCAGGCCCCTTCCCTTGAGATAAATCTGCAAATATCTCGGACACGAAGCGAGCTATGGCAAAATGTTAAGAGACCTTTTTTGTAGAGAATTAAGTTTCCTACTTTTTATGTTCTATGATATTTTTTGATCAGATGCGTAGTTCTCGAGATATATCAAGATATTTAAAAGTTCCGAAGCCGCACCAACATAATAGAGATACAGAAACACCGTGGCCCCTTTCTTTGAGATAACTCTGCACTATTGCGAGCTGCAAATGCCACTTCCAGCTTAGCTGTGCAGAGGAAGAACAACAAGAAGAAGAAATATCTCAAAATATGTCCGTCAGGCCAGTTCCTTTGAGCTGAATCTGCAAATATCTCGGAAACGAAGCGAGCTATGGCAAAATGTTAAGAGACGTTTTTTACAGAGAATTATGTTTCCTACAATTTATGTTCTATGATATTTTTTGATCAGAAGCGTAGTTTTCGAGATATATCGAGATATTTAAAAGTTCCGAAGCCGCACCAACATAATAGGGATACAGAAACACCGTGGCCCCTTTCTTTGAGATAACTCTGCACTAGTGCGAGCCGCAAATGCCACTTCCAGCTTAGCTGTGCAGAAGAAGAACAACAAGCAGAGGAAATATCTCGCAATATGTCCGTCAGGCCCCTTCCCTTGAGATAAATCTGCAAATATCTCGGAAACGAAGCGAGCTATGGCAAAATGTTAAGAGACCTTTTTTGTAGAGAATTAAGTTTCCTACTTTTTATGTTCTATGATATTTTTTGATCAGATGCGTAGTTCTCAAGATATATCAAGATATTTAAAAGTTCCGAAGCCGCACCAACATAATAGAGATACAGAAACACCGTGGCCCCTTTCTTTGAGATAACTCTGCACTATTGCGAGCTGTAAATGCCACTTCCAGCTTAGCTGTGCAGAAGAAGAACAACAAGAAGAAGAAATATCTCGAAATATGTCCGTCAGGCCCCTTCCCTTGAGATATATCTGCAAATATCTCGGAAACGAAGCGAGCTATGGCAAAATGTTAAGAGACCTTTTTTGTAGGGAATTAAGTTTCCTACTTTTTATGTTCTATGATATTTTTTGATCGGAGGCGTAGCTCTCGAGATATATCAAGATATTTAAAAGTTCCGAAGCCGCACCAACATAATAGAGATACAGAAACACCGTGGCCCCTTTCTTTGAGATAACTCTGCACTATTGCGAGCTGCAAATGCCACTTCCAGCTTAGCTGTGCAGAAGAAGACCAACAAGAAGAAGAAATATCTCGAAATATGTCCGTCAGGCCCCTTCCCTTGAGATAAATCTGCAAATATCTCGGAAACGAAGCGAGCTATGGCAAAATGTTAAGAGACCTTATTTGTGGAGAATTAAGTTTCCTACTTTTTATGTTCTATGATATTATTTGATCAGATGCGTAGTTCTCGAGATATATCAAGATATTTAAAAGTTCCGAAGCCGCACCAACATAATAGAGATACAGAAACACCGTGGCCCCTTTCTTTGAGATAACTCTGCACTATTGCGAGCTGGAAATGCCACTTCCAGTTTAGCTGTGCAGAAGAAGAACAACAAGAAGAAGAAATATCTCGAAATATGTCCGTCAGGCCCCTTCCCTTGAGATATATCTGCATATATCTCGGAAACGAAGCGAGCTATGGCAAAATGTTGAGAGACCTTTTTTGTAGAGAATTAAGTTTTCTACTTTTTATGTTCTATGATATTTTTTGATCAGATGCGTAGTTCTCGAGATATATCAAGATATTTAAAAGTTCCGAAGCCGCACCAACATAATAGAGATACAGAAACACCGTGGCCCCTTTCTTTGAGATAACTCGGCACTACTGCGAGCTGGAAATGCCACTTCCAGTTTAGCTGTGCAGAAGAAGAACAACAAGAAGAAGAAATATCTCGAAATATGTCCGTCAGACCTCTTCCCTTGAGATAAATCTGCAAATATCTCGGAAACGATGCGATCTATGGCAAAATGTTAAGAGACCTTTTTTGTAGAGAATTAAGTTTCCTACTTTTTATGTTCTATGATATTTTTTGATCAGATGCGTAGTTCTCGAGATATATCAAGATATTTAAAAGTTCCGAAGCCGCACCAACATAATAGAGATACAGAAACACCGTGGCCCCTTTCTTTGAGATAACTCTGCAGTATTGCGATCTGTAAATGCCACTTCCAGCTTAGCTGTGCAGGAGAAGAACAACAAGAAGAAGAAATATCTCGAAATATGTCCGTCAGGCCCCTTCCCTTGAGATAAATCTGCAAATATCTCGGAAACGAAGCGAGCTATGGCAAAATGTTAAGAGACCTTTTTTGTAGAGAATTATGTTTCCTACAATTTATGTTCTATGATATTTTTTGATCAGAAGCGTAGTTTTCGAGATATATCGAGATATTTAAAAGTTCCGAAGCCGCACCAACATAATAGAGATACAGAAACACCGTGGCCCCTTTCTTTGAGATAACTCTGCACTATTGCGAGCTGTAAATGCCACTTCCAGCTTAGCTGTGCAGAAGAAGAACAACAAGAAGAAGAAATATCTCGAAATATGTCCGTCAGGCCCCTTCCCTTGAGATATATCTGCAAATATCTCGGAAACGAAGCGAGCTATGGCAAAATGTTAAGAGACCTTTTTTGTAGAGAATTATGTTTCCTACAATTTATGTTCTATGATATTTTTTGATCAGAAGCGTAGTTTTCGAGATACATCGAGATATTTAAAAGTTCCGAAGCCGCACCAACATAATAGAGATACAGAAACACCGTGGCCCCTTTCTTTGAGATAACTCTGCACTAGTGCGAGCCGCAAATGCCACTTCCAGCTTAGCTGTGCAGAAGAAGAACAACAAGAAGAAGAAATATCTCGAAATATGTCCGTCAGGCCCCTTCCCTCGAGATAAATCTGCAAATATCTCGGAAACGAAGCGAGCTATGGCAAAATGTTAAGAGACCTTTTTTGTAGGGAATTAAGTTTCCTACTTTTTATGTTCTATGATATTTTTTGATCAGATGCGTAGTTCTCGAGATATATCAAGATATTTAAAAGTTCCGAAGCCGCACCAACATAATAGAGATACAGAAACACCGTGGCCCCTTTCTTTGAGATAAGTCTGCACTAGTGCGAGCCGCAAATGCCGCTTCCAGCTTAGCTGTGCAGAAGAAGAACAACAAGAAGAAGAAATATCTCGAAATATGTCCGTCAGGCCCCTTCCCTTGAGATAAATCTGCAAATATCTCGGAAACGAAGCGAGCTATGGCAAAATGTTAAGAGACCTTTTTTGTAGGGAATTAAGTTTCCTACTTTTCATGTTCTATGATATTTTTTGATCGGATGCGTAGCTCTCGAGATATATCAAGATATTTAAAAGTTCCGAAGCCGCACCAACATAATAGAGATACAGAAACACCGTGGCCCCTTTCTTTGAGATAACTCTGCACTATTGCGAGCTGCAAATGCCACTTCCAGCTTAGCTGTGCAGAAGAAGACCAACAAGAAGAAGAAATATCTCGAAATATGTCCGTCAGGCCCCTTCCCTTGAGATAAATCTGCAAATATCTCGGAAACGAAGCGAGCTATGGCAAAATGTTAAGAGACCTTATTTGTGGAGAATTAAGTTTCCTACTTTTTATGTTCTATGATATTATTTGATCAGATGCGTAGTTCTCGAGATATATCAAGATATTTAAAAGTTCCGAAGCCGCACCAACATAATAGAGATACAGAAACACCGTGGCCCCTTTCTTTGAGATAACTCTGCACTATTGCGAGCTGGAAATGCCACTTCCAGTTTAGCTGTGCAGAAGAAGAACAACAAGAAGAAGAAATATCTCGAAATATGTCCGTCAGGCCCCTTCCCTTGAGATAAATCTGCATATATCTCGGAAACGAAGCGAGCTATGGCAAAATGTTGAGAGACCTTTTTTGTAGAGAATTAAGTTTTCTACTTTTTATGTTCTATGATATTTTTTGATCAGATGCGTAGTTCTCGAGATATATCAAGATATTTAAAAGTTCCGAAGCCGCACCAACATAATAGAGATACAGAAACACCGTGGCCCCTTTCTTTGAGATAACTCGGCACTACTGCGAGCTGGAAATGCCACTTCCAGTTTAGCTGTGCAGAAGAAGAACAACAAGAAGAAGAAATATCTCGAAATATGTCCGTCAGACCTCTTCCCTTGAGATAAATCTGCAAATATCTCGGAAACGAAGCGATCTATGGCAAAATGTTAAGAGACCTTTGTTGTAGAGAATTAAGTTTCCTACTTTTTATGTTCTATGATATTTTTTGATCAGATGCGTAGTTCTCGAGATATATCAAGATATTTAAAAGTTCCGAAGCCGCACCAACATAATAGAGATACAGAAACACCGTGGCCCCTTTCTTTGAGATAACTCTGCAGTATTGCGATCTGTAAATGCCACTTCCAGCTTAGCTGTGCAGGAGAAGAACAACAAGAAGAAGAAATATCTCGAAATATGTCCGTCAGGCCCCTTCCCTTGAGATATATCTGCAAATATCTCGGAAACGAAGCGAGCTATGGCAAAATGTTAAGAGACCTTTTTTGTAGAGAATTATGTTTCCTACAATTTATGTTCTATGATATTTTTTGATCAGAAGCGTAGTTTTCGAGATATATCGAGATATTTAAAAGTTCCAAAGCCGCACCAACATAATAGAGATACAGAAACACCGTGGCCCCTTTCTTTGAGATAACTCTGCACTAGTGCGAGCCGCAAATGCCACTTCCAGCTTAGCTGTGCAGAAGAAGAACAACAAGAAGAAGAAATATCTCGAAATATGTCCGTCAGGCCCCTTCCCTTGAGATAAATCTGCAAATATCTCGGAAACGAAGCGAGCTATGGCAAAATGTTGAGAGACCTTTTTTGTAGAGAATTAAGTTTCCTACTTTTTATGTTCTATGATATTTTTTGATCAGATGCGTAGTTCTCGAGATATATCAAGATATTTAAAAGTTCCGAAGCCGCACCGACATAATAGAGATACAGAAACACCGTGGCCCCTCTCTTTGAGATAACTCTGCACTATTGCGAGCTGGAAATGCCACTTCCAGTTTAGCTGTGCAGAAGAAGAACAACAAGAAGAAGAAATATCTCGAAATATGTCCGTCAGGCCCCTTCCCTTGAGATAAATCTGCAAATATCTCGGAAACGAAGCGAGCTATGGCAAAATGTTAAGAGACCTTTTTTGTAGAGAATTATGTTTCCTACAATTTATGTTCTATGATATTTTTTGATCAGAAGCGTAGTTTTCGAGATATATCGAGATATTTAAAAGTTCCGAAGCCGCACCAACATAATAGAGATACAGAAACACCGTGGCCCCTTTCTTTGAGATAACTCTGCACTAGTGCGAGCCGCAAATGCCACTTCTAGCTTAGCTGTGCAGAAGAAGAACAACAAGAAGAAGAAATATCTCGAAATATGTCCGTCAGGCCCCTTCCCTTGACATAAATCTGCAAATATCTCGGAAACGAAGCGAGCTATGGCAAAATGTTAAGAGACCTTATTTGTGGAGAATTAAGTTTCCTACTTTTTATGTTCTATGATATTATTTGATCAGATGCGTAGTTCTCGAGATATATCAAGATATTTAAAAGTTCCGAAGCCGCACCAACATAATAGAGATACAGAAACACCGTGGCCCCTTTCTTTGAGATAACTCTGCACTATTGCGAGCTGGAAATGCCACTTCCAGTTTAGCTGTGCAGAAGAAGAACAACAAGAAGAAGAAATATCTCGAAATATGTCCGTCAGGCCCCTTCCCTTGAGATAAATCTGCATATATCTCGGAAACGAAGCGAGCTATGGCAAAATGTTGAGAGACCTTTTTTGTAGAGAATTATGTTTCCTACAATTTATGTTCTATGATATTTTTTGATCAGAAGCGTAGTTTTCGAGATATATCGAGATATTTAAAAGTTCCGAAGCCGCACCAACATAATAGAGATACAGAAACACCGTGGCCCCTTTCTTTGAGATAACTCTGCACTAGTGCGAGCCGCAAATGCCACTTCTAGCTTAGCTGTGCAGAAGAAGAACAACAAGAAGAAGAAATATCTCGAAATATGTCCGTCAGGCCCCTTCCCTTGACATAAATCTGCAAATATCTCGGAAACGAAGCGAGCTATGGCAAAATGTTAAGAGACCTTATTTGTGGAGAATTAAGTTTCCTACTTTTTATGTTCTATGATATTATTTGATCAGATGCGTAGTTCTCGAGATATATCAAGATATTTAAAAGTTCCGAAGCCGCACCAACATAATAGAGATACAGAAACACCGTGGCCCCTTTCTTTGAGATAACTCTGCACTATTGCGAGCTGGAAATGCCACTTCCAGTTTAGCTGTGCAGAAGAAGAACAACAAGAAGAAGAAATATCTCGAAATATGTCCGTCAGGCCCCTTCCCTTGAGATAAATCTGCATATATCTCGGAAACGAAGCGAGCTATGGCAAAATGTTGAGAGACCTTTTTTGTAGAGAATTAAGTTTTCCACTTTTTATGTTCTATGATATTTTTTGATCAGATGCGTAGTTCTCGAGATATATCAAGATATTTAAAAGTTCCGAAGCCGCACCAACATAATAGAGATACAGAAACGCCGTGGCCCCTTTCTTTGAGATAACTCGGCACTACTGCGAGCTGGAAATGCCACTTCCAGTTTAGCTGTGCAGAAGAAGAACAACAAGAAGAAGAAATATCTCGAAATATGTCCGTCAGACCTCTTCCCTTGAGATAAATCTGCAAATATCTCGGAAACGAAGCGATCTATGGCAAAATGTTAAGAGACCTTTGTTGTAGAGAATTAAGTTTCCTACTTTTTATGTTCTATGATATTTTTTGATCAGATGCGTAGTTCTCGAGATATATCAAGATATTTAAAAGTTCCGAAGCCGCACCAACATAATAGAGATACAGAAACACCGTGGCCCCTTTCTTTGAGATAACTCTGCAGTATTGCGATCTGTAAATGCCACTTCCAGCTTAGCTGTGCAGGAGAAGAACAACAAGAAGAAGAAATATCTCGAAATATGTCCGTCAGGCCCCTTCCCTTGAGATATATCTGCAAATATCTCGGAAACGAAGCGAGCTATGGCAAAATGTTAAGAGACCTTTTTTGTAGAGAATTATGTTTCCTACAATTTATGTTCTATGATATTTTTTGATCAGAAGCGTAGTTTTCGAGATATATCGAGATATTTAAAAGTTCCAAAGCCGCACCAACATAATAGAGATACAGAAACACCGTGGCCCCTTTCTTTGAGATAACTCTGCACTAGTGCGAGCCGCAAATGCCACTTCCAGCTTAGCTGTGCAGAAGAAGAACAACAAGAAGAAGAAATATCTCGAAATATGTCCGTCAGGCCCCTTCCCTTGAGATAAATCTGCAAATATCTCGGAAACGAAGCGAGCTATGGCAAAATGTTGAGAGACCTTTTTTGTAGAGAATTAAGTTTCCTACTTTTTATGTTCTATGATATTTTTTGATCAGATGCGTAGTTCTCGAGATATATCAAGATATTTAAAAGTTCCGAAGCCGCACCGACATAATAGAGATACAGAAACACCGTGGCCCCTCTCTTTGAGATAACTCTGCACTATTGCGAGCTGGAAATGCCACTTCCAGTTTAGCTGTGCAGAAGAAGAACAACAAGAAGAAGAAATATCTCGAAATATGTCCGTCAGGCCCCTTCCCTTGAGATAAATCTGCAAATATCTCGGAAACGAAGCGAGCTATGGCAAAATGTTAAGAGACCTTTTTTGTAGAGAATTATGTTTCCTACAATTTATGTTCTATGATATTTTTTGATCAGAAGCGTAGTTTTCGAGATATATCGAGATATTTAAAAGTTCCGAAGCCGCACCAACATAATAGAGATACAGAAACACCGTGGCCCCTTTCTTTGAGATAACTCTGCACTAGTGCGAGCCGCAAATGCCACTTCTAGCTTAGCTGTGCAGAAGAAGAACAACAAGAAGAAGAAATATCTCGAAATATGTCCGTCAGGCCCCTTCCCTTGAGATAAATCTGCAAATATCTCGGAAACGAAGCGAGCTATGGCAAAATGTTAAGAGACCTTTTTTGTAGAGAATTAAGTTTCCTACTTTTTATGTTCTATGATATTTTTTGATCAGAGGCGTAGTTCTCGAGATATATCAAGATATTTAAAAGTTCCGAAGCCGCACCAACATAATAGAGATACAGAAACACCGTGGCCCCTTTCTTTGAGATAACTCTGCACTATTGCGAGCTGCAAATGCCACTTCCAGCTTAGCTGTGCAGAGGAAGAACAACAAGAAGAAGAAATATCTCGAAATATGTCCGTCAGGCCAGTTCCTTTGAGCTGAATCTGCAAATATCTCGGAAACGAAGCGAGCTATGGCAAAATGTTAAGAGACCTCTTTTGTAGAGAATTATGTTTCCTACAATTTATGTTCTATGATATTTTTTGATCAGAAGCGTAGTTTTCGAGATATATCGAGATATTTAAAAGTTCCGAAGCCGCACCAACATAATAGAGATACAGAAACACCGTGGCCCCTTTCTTTGAGATAACTCTGCACTAGTGCGAGCCGCAAATGCCACTTCCAGCTTAGCTGTGCAGAAGAAGAACAACAAGAAGAAGAAATATCTCGAAATATGTCCGTCAGGCCCCTTCCCTTGAGATAAATCTGCAAATATCTCGGAAACGAAGCGAGCTATGGCAAAATGTTAAGAGACGTTTTTTGTAGAGAATTATGTTTCCTACAATTTATGTTCTATGATATTTTTTGATCAGAAGCGTAGTTTTCGAGATATATCGATATATTTAAAAGTTCCGAAGCCGCACCAACATAATAGGGATACAGAAACACCGTGGCCCCTTTCTTTGAGATAACTCTGCACTAGTGCGAGCCGCAAATGCCACTTCCAGCTTAGCTGTGCAGAAGAAGAACAACAAGAAGAAGAAATATCTCGAAATATGTCCGTCAGGCCCCTTCCCTTGAGATAAATCTGCAAATATCTCGGAAACGAAGCGAGCTATGGCAAAATGTTAAGAGACCTTTTTTGTAGAGAATTAAGTTTCCTACTTTTTATGTTCTATGATATTTTTTGATCAGATGCGTAGTTCTCGAGATATATCAAGATATTTAAAAGTTCCGAAGCCGCACCAACATAATAGAGATACAGAAACACCGTGGCCCCTTTCTTTGAGATAACTCTGCAGTATTGCGAGCTGTAAATGCCACTTCCAGCTTAGCTGTGCAGGAGAAGAACAACAAGAAGAAGAAATATCTCGAAATATGTCCGTCAGGCCCCTTCCCTTGAGATATATCTGCAAATATCTCGGGAACGAAGCGAGCTATGGCAAAATGTTAAGAGACCTTTTTTGTAGAGAATTATGTCTCCTACAATTTATGTTCTATGATATTTTTTGATCAGAAGCGTAGTTTTCGAGATATATCGAGATATTTAAAAGTTCCGAAGCCGCACCAACATAATAGAGATACAGAAACACCGTGGCCCCTTTCTTTGAGATAACTCTGCACTAGTGCGAGCCGCAAATGCCACTTCCAGCTTAGCTGTGCAGAAGAAGAACAACAAGAAGAAGAAATATCTCGAAATATGTCCGTCAGGCCCCTTCCCTTGAGATAAATCTGCAAATATCTCGGAAACGAAGCGAGCTATGGCAAAATGTTAAGAGACCTTTTTTGTAGAGAATTAAGTTTCCTACTTTTTATGTTCTATGATATTTTTTGATCAGATGCGTAGTTCTCGAGATATATCAAGATATTTAAAAGTTCCGAAGCCGCACCAACATAATAGAGATACAGAAACACCGTGGCCCCTTTCTTTGAGATAACTCTGCACTATTGCGAGCTGCAAATGCCACTTCCAGCTTAGCTGTGCAGAGGAAGAACAACAAGAAGAAGAAATATCTCGAAATATGTCCGTCAGGCCAGTTCCTTTGAGCTGAATCTGCAAATATCTCGGAAACGAAGCGAGCTATGGCAAAATGTTAAGAGACGTTTTTTGTAGAGAATTATGTTTCCTACAATTTATGTTCTATGATATTTTTTGATCAGAAGCGTAGTTTTCGAGATATATCGAGATATTTAAAAGTTCCGAAGCCGCACCAACATAATAGGGATACAGAAACACCGTGGCCCCTTTCTTTGAGATAACTCTGCACTAGTGCGAGCCGCAAATGCCACTTCCAGCTTAGCTGTGCAGAAGAAGAACAACAAGAAGGAGAATTATCTCGAAATATGTCCGTCAGGCCCCTTCCCTTGAGATAAATCTGCTAATATCTCGGAAACGAAGCGAGCTATGGCAAAATGTTAAGAGACCTTTTTTGTAGAGAATTAAGTTTCCTACTTTTTATGTTCTATGATATTTTTTGATCAGATGCGTAGTTCTCGAGATATATCAAGATATTTAAAAGTTCCGAAGCCGCACCAACATAATAGAGATACAGAAACACCGTGGCCCCTTTCTTTGAGATAACTCTGCAGTATTGCGAGCTGTAAATGCCACTTCCAGCTTAGCTGTGCAGGAGAAGAACAACAAGAAGAAGAAATATCTCGAAATATGTCCGTCAGGCCCCTTCCCTTGAGATATATCTGCAAATATCTCGGAAACGAAGCGAGCTCTGGCAAAATGTTAAGAGACCTTTTTTGTAGAGAATTATGTTTCCTACTTTTTATGTTCTATGATATTTTTTGATCAGATGCGTAGTTCTCGAGATATATCAAGATATTTAAAAGTTCCGAAGCCGCACCAACATAATAGAGATACAGAAACACCGTGCCCCTTTCTTTGAGATAACTCTGCACTATTGCGAGCTGTAAATGCCACTTCCAGCTTAGCTGTGCAGAAGAAGAACAACAAGAAGAAGAAATATCTCGAAATATGTCCGTCAGGCCCCTTCCCTTGAGATAAATCTGCAAATATCTCGGAAACGAAGCGAGCTATGGCAAAATGTTGAGAGACCTTTTTTGTAGAGAATTATGTTTCCTACAATTTATGTTCTATGATATTTTTTGATCAGAAGCGTAGTTTTCGAGATATATCGAGATATTTAAAAGTTCCGAAGCCGCACCAACATAATAGAGATACAGAAACACCGTGGCCCCTTTCTTTGAGATAACTCTGCACTAGTGCGAGCCGCAAATGCCACTTCCAGTTTAGCTGTGCAGAAGAAGAACAACAAGAAGAAGAAATATCTCGAAATATGTCCGTCAGACCTCTTCCCTTGAGATAAATCTGCAAATATCTCGGAAACGAAGCGATCTATGGCAAAATGTTAAGAGACCTTTGTTGTAGAGAATTAAGTTTCCTACTTTTTATGTTCTATGATATTTTTTGATCAGATGCGTAGTTCTCGAGATATATCAAGATATTTAAAAGTTCCGAAGCCGCACCAACATAATAGAGATACAGAAACACCGTGGCCCCTTTCTTTGAGATAACTCTGCAGTATTGCGATCTGTAAATGCCACTTCCAGCTTAGCTGTGCAGGAGAAGAACAACAAGAAGAAGAAATATCTCGAAATATGTCCGTCAGGCCCCTTCCCTTGAGATATATCTGCAAATATCTCGGAAACGAAGCGAGCTATGGCAAAATGTTAAGAGACCTTTTTTGTAGAGAATTATGTTTCCTACAATTTATGTTCTATGATATTTTTTGATCAGAAGCGTAGTTTTCGAGATATATCGAGATATTTAAAAGTTCCAAAACCGCACCAACATAATAGAGATACAGAAACACCGTGGCCCCTTTCTTTGAGATAACTCTGCACTAGTGCGAGCCGCAAATGCCACTTCCAGCTTAGCTGTGCAGAAGAAGAACAACAAGAAGAAGAAATATCTCGAAATATGTCCGTCAGGCCCCTTCCCTTGAGATAAATCTGCAAATATCTCGGAAACGAAGCGAGCTATGGCAAAATGTTGAGAGACCTTTTTTGTAGAGAATTAAGTTTCCTACTTTTTATGTTCTATGATATTTTTTGATCAGATGCGTAGTTCTCGAGATATATCAAGATATTTAAAAGTTCCGAAGCCGCACCGACATAATAGAGATACAGAAACACCGTGGCCCCTCTCTTTGAGATAACTCTGCACTATTGCGAGCTGGAAATGCCACTTCCAGTTTAGCTGTGCAGAAGAAGAACAACAAGAAGAAGAAATATCTCGAAATATGTCCGTCAGGCCCCTTCCCTTGAGATAAATCTGCAAATATCTCGGAAACGAAGCGAGCTATGGCAAAATGTTAAGAGACCTTTTTTGTAGAGAATTATGTTTCCTACAATTTATGTTCTATGATATTTTTTGATCAGATGCGTAGTTCTCGAGATATATCAAGATATTTAAAAGTTCCGAAGCCGCACCAACATAATAGAGATACAGAAACACCGTGGCCCCTTTCTTTGAGATAACTCTGCACTATTGCGAGCTGTAAATGCCACTTCCAGCTTAGCTGTGCAGAAGAAGAACAACAAGAAGAAGAAATATCTCGAAATATGTCCGTCAGGCCCCTTCCCTTGAGATAAATCTGCAAATATCTCGGAAACGAAGCGAGCTATGGCAAAATGTTAAGAGACGTTTTTTGTAGAGAATTATGTTTCCTACAATTTATGTTCTATGATATTTTTTGATCAGAAGCGTAGTTTTCGAGATATATCGAGATATTTAAAAGTTCCGAAGCCGCACCAACATAATAGGGATACAGAAACACCGTGGCCCCTTTCTTTGAGATAACTCTGCACTATTGCGAGCTGTAAATGCCACTTCCAGCTTAGCTGTGCAGAACAAGAACAACAAGAAGAAGAAATATCTCGAAATATGTCCGTCAGGCCCCTTCCCTTGAGATAAATCTGCAAATATCTCGGAAACGAAGCGAGCTATGGCAAAATGTTGAGAGACCTTTTTTGTAGAGAATTATGTTTCCTACAATTTATGTTCTATGATATTTTTTGATCAGAAGCGTAGTTTTCGAGATATATCGAGATATTTAAAAGTTCCGAAGCCGCACCAACATAATAGAGATACAGAAACACCGTGGCCCCTTTCTTTGAGATAACTCTGCACTAGTGCGAGCCGCAAATGCCACTTCCAGTTTAGCTGTGCAGAAGAAGAACAACAAGAAGAAGAAATATCTCGAAATATGTCCGTCAGGCCCCTTCCCTTGAGATAAATCTGCAAATATCTCGGAAACGAAGCGAGCTATGGTAAAATGTTAAGAGACCTTTTTTGTAGAGAATTAAGTTTCCTACTTTTTATGTTCTATGATATTTTTTGATCAGATGCGTAGTTCTCGAGATATATCAAGATATTTAAAAGTTCCGAAGCCGCACCAACATAATAGAGATACAGAAACACCGTGGCCCCTTTCTTACAGATAACTCTGCACTATTGCGAGCTGCAAATGCCACTTCCAGCTTAGCTGTGCAGAGGAAGAACAACAAGAAGAAGAAATATCTCGAAATATGTCCGTCAGGCCAGTTGCTTTGAGCTGAATCTGCAAATATCTCGGAAACGAAGCGAGCTATGGCAAAATGTTAAGAGACGTTTTTTGTAGAGAATTATGTTTCCTACAATTTATGTTCTATGATATTTTTTGATCAGAAGCGTAGTTTTCGAGATATATCGAGATATTTAAAAGTTCCGAAGCCGCACCAACATAATAGAGATACAGAAACACCGTGGCCCCTCTCTTTGAGATAACTCTGCACTATTGCGAGCTGGAAATGCCACTTCCAGTTTAGCTGTGCAGAAGAAGAACAACAAGAAGAAGAAATATCTCGAAATATGTCCGTTAGGCCCCTTCCCTTGAGATAAATCTGCAAATATCTCGGAAACGAAGCGAGCTATGGCAAAATGTTAAGAGACGTTTTTTGTAGAGAATTATGTTTCCTACAATTTATGTTCTATGATATTTTTTGATCAGAAGCGTAGTTTTCGAGATGTATCGAGATATTTAAAAGTTCCGAAGCCGCACCAACATAATAGGGATACAGAAACACCGTGGCCCCTTTCTTTGAGATAACTCTGCACTAGTGCGAGCCGCAAATGCCACTTCCAGCTTAGCTGTGCAGAAGAAGAACAACAAGAAGAAGAAATATCTCGAAATATGTCCGTCAGGCCCCTTCCCTTGAGATAAATCTGCAAATATCTCGGAAACGAAGCGAGCTATGGCAAAATGTTAAGAGACCTTTTTTGTAGAGAATTAAGTTTCCTACTTTTTATGTTCTACGATATTTTTTGATCAGATGCGTAGTTCTCGAGATATATCAAGATATTTAAAAGTTCCGAAGCCGCACCAACATAATAGAGATACAGAAACACCGTGGCCCCTTTCTTTGAGATAACTCTGCAGTATTGCGAGCTGTAAATGCCACTTCCAGCTTAGCTGTGCAGGAGAAGAACAACAAGAAGAAGAAATATCTCGAAATATGTCCGTCAGGCCCCTTCCCTTGAGATATATCTGCAAATATCTCGGGAACGAAGCGAGCTATGGCAAAATGTTAAGAGACCTTTTTTGTAGAGAATTATGTTTCCTACAATTTATGTTCTATGATATTTTTTGATCAGAAGCGTAGTTTTCGAGATATATCAAGATATTTAAAAGTTCCGAAGCCGCACCGACATAATAGAGATACAGAAACACCGTGGCCCCTCTCTTTGAGATAACTCTGCACTATTGCGAGCTGGAAATGCCACTTCCAGTTTAGCTGTGCAGAAGAAGAACAACAAGAAGAAGAAATATCTCGAAATATGTCCGTCAGGCCCCTTCCCTTGAGATAAATCTGCAAATATCTCGGAAACGAAGCGAGCTATGGCAAAATGTTAAGAGACCTTTTTTGTAGAGAATTATGTTTCCTACAATTTATGTTCTATGATATTTTTTGATCAGAAGCGTACTTTTCGAGATATATCGAGATATTTAAAAGTTCCGAAGCCGCACCAACATAATAGAGATACAGAAACACCGTGGCCCCTTTCTTTGAGATAACTCTGCACTAGCGCGAGCCGCAAATGCCACTTCCAGCTTAGCTGTGCAGAAGAAGAACAACAAGAAGAAGAAATATCTCGAAATATGTCCGTCAAGCCCCTTCCCTTGAGATAAATCTGCAAATATCTCGGAAACGAAGCGAGCTATGGCAAAATGTTAAGAGACCTTTTTTGTAGAGAATTAAGTTTCCTACTTTTTATGTTCTATGATATTTTTTGATCAGATGCGTAGTTCTCGAGATATATCAAGATATTTAAAAGTTCCGAAGCCGCACCAACATAATAGAGATACAGAAACACCGTGGCCCCTTTCTTTGAGATAACTCTGCACTATTGCGAGCTGCAAATGCCACTTCCAGCTTAGCTGTGCAGAGGAAGAACAACAAGAAGAAGAAATATCTCGAAATATGTCCGTCAGGCCAGTTCCTTTGAGCTGAATCTGCAAATATCTCGGAAACGAAGCGAGCTATGGCAAAATGTTAAGAGACGTTTTTTGTAGAGAATTATGTTTCCTACAATTTATGTTCTATGATATTTTTTGATCAGAAGCGTAGTTTTCGAGATATATCGAGATATTTAAAAGTTCCGAAGCCGCACCAACATAATAGGGATACAGAAACACCGTGGCCCCTTTCTTTGAGATAACTCTGCACTAGTGCGAGCCGCAAATGCCACTTCCAGCTTAGCTGTGCAGAAGAAGAACAACAAGAAGAAGAAATATCTCGAAATATGTCCGTCAGGCCCCTTCCCTTGAGATAAATCTGCAAATATCTCGGAAACGAAGCGAGCTATGGTAAAATGTTAAGAGACCTTTTTTGTAGAGAATTAAGTTTCCTACTTTTTATGTTCTATGATATTTTTTGATCAGATGCGTAGTTCTCGAGATATATCAAGATATTTAAAAGTTCCGAAGCCGCACCAACATAATAGAGATACAGAAACACCGTGGCCCCTTTCTTACAGATAACTCTGCACTATTGCGAGCTGCAAATGCCACTTCCAGCTTAGCTGTGCATAGGAAGAACAACAAGAAGAAGAAATATCTCGAAATATGTCCGTCAGGCCAGTTCCTTTGATCTGAATCTGCAAATATCTCGGAAACGAAGCGAGCTATGGCAAAATGTTAAGAGACGTTTTTTGTAGAGAATTATGTTTCCTACAATTTATGTTCTATGATATTTTTTGATCTGATGCGTAGTTTTTGAGATATATCAAGATATTTAAAAGTTCCGAAGCCGCACCAACATAATAGAGATACAGAAACACCGTGGCCCCTTTCTTACAGATAACTCTGCACTATTGCGAGCTGCAAATGCCACTTCCAGCTTAGCTGTGCAGAGGAAGAACAACAAGAAGAAGAAATATCTCGAAATATGTCCGTCAGGCCAGTTGCTTTGAGCTGAATCTGCAAATATCTCGGAAACGAAGCGAGCTATGGCAAAATGTTAAGAGACGTTTTTTGTAGAGAATTATGTTTCCTACAATTTATGTTCTATGATATTTTTTGATCAGAAGCGTAGTTTTCGAGATATATCGAGATATTTAAAAGTTCCGAAGCCGCACCAACATAATAGAGATACAGAAACACCGTGGCCCCTCTCTTTGAGATAACTCTGCACTATTGCGAGCTGGAAATGCCACTTCCAGTTTAGCTGTGCAGAAGAAGAACAACAAGAAGAAGAAATATCTCGAAATATGTCCGTTAGGCCCCTTCCCTTGAGATAAATCTGCAAATATCTCGGAAACGAAGCGAGCTATGGCAAAATGTTAAGAGACGTTTTTTGTAGAGAATTATGTTTCCTACAATTTATGTTCTATGATATTTTTTGATCAGAAGCGTAGTTTTCGAGATGTATCGAGATATTTAAAAGTTCCGAAGCCGCACCAACATAATAGGGATACAGAAACACCGTGGCCCCTTTCTTTGAGATAACTCTGCACTAGTGCGAGCCGCAAATGCCACTTCCAGCTTAGCTGTGCAGAAGAAGAACAACAAGAAGAAGAAATATCTCGAAATATGTCCGTCAGGCCCCTTCCCTTGAGATAAATCTGCAAATATCTCGGAAACGAAGCGAGCTATGGCAAAATGTTAAGAGACCTTTTTTGTAGAGAATTAAGTTTCCTACTTTTTATGTTGTACGATATTTTTTGATCAGATGCGTAGTTCTCGAGATATATCAAGATATTTAAAAGTTCCGAAGCCGCACCAACATAATAGAGATACAGAAACACCGTGGCCCCTTTCTTTGAGATAACTCTGCAGTATTGCGAGCTGTAAATGCCACTTCCAGCTTAGCTGTGCAGGAGAAGAACAACAAGAAGAAGAAATATCTCGAAATATGTCCGTCAGGCCCCTTCCCTTGAGATATATCTGCAAATATCTCGGGAACGAAGCGAGCTATGGCAAAATGTTAAGAGACCTTTTTTGTAGAGAATTATGTTTCCTACAATTTATGTTCTATGATATTTTTTGATCAGAAGCGTAGTTTTCGAGATATATCAAGATATTTAAAAGTTCCGAAGCCGCACCGACATAATAGAGATACAGAAACACCGTGGCCCCTCTCTTTGAGATAACTCTGCACTATTGCGAGCTGGAAATGCCACTTCCAGTTTAGCTGTGCAGAAGAAGAACAACAAGAAGAAGAAATATCTCGAAATATGTCCGTCAGGCCCCTTCCCTTGAGATAAATCTGCAAATATCTCGGAAACGAAGCGAGCTATGGCAAAATGTTAAGAGACCTTTTTTGTAGAGAATTAAGTTTCCTACTTTTTATGTTCTATGATATTTTTTGATCAGATGCGTAGTTCTCGAGATATGTCAAGATATTTAAAAGTTCCGAAGCCGCACCAACATAATAGAGATACAGAAACACCGTGGCCCTTTTCTTTGAGATAACTCTGCACTATTGCGAGCTGCAAATGCCACTTCCAGCTTAGCTGTGCAGAGGAAGAACAACAAGAAGAAGAAATATCTCGAAATATGTCCGTCAGGCCAGTTCCTTTGAGCTGAATCTGCAAATATCTCGGAAACGAAGCGAGCTATGGCAAAATGTTAAGAGACGTTTTTTGTAGAGAATTATGTTTCCTACAATTTATGTTCTATGATATTTTTTGATCAGAAGCGTAGTTTTCGAGATATATCGAGATATTTAAAAGTTCCGAAGCCGCACCAACATAATAGGGATACAGAAACACCGTGGCCCCTTTCTTTGAGATAACTCTGCACTAGTGCGAGCCGCAAATGCCACTTCCAGCTTAGCTGTGCAGAAGAAGAACAACAAGAAGAAGAAATATCTCGAAATATGTCCGTCAGGCCCCTTCCCTTGAGATAAATCTGCAAATATCTCGGAAACGAAGCGAGCTATGGTAAAATGTTAAGAGACCTTTTTTGTAGAGAATTAAGTTTCCTACTTTTTATGTTCTATGATATTTTTTGATCAGATGCGTAGTTCTCGAGATATATCAAGATATTTAAAAGTTCCGAAGCCGCACCAACATAATAGAGATACAGAAACACCGTGGCCCCTTTCTTACAGATAACTCTGCACTATTGCGAGCTGCAAATGCCACTTCCAGCTTAGCTGTGCATAGGAAGAACAACAAGAAGAAGAAATATCTCGAAATATGTCCGTCAGGCCAGTTCCTTTGATCTGAATCTGCAAATATCTCGGAAACGAAGCGAGCTATGGCAAAATGTTAAGAGACGTTTTTTGTAGAGAATTATGTTTCCTACAATTTATGTTCTATGATATTTTTTGATCTGATGCGTAGTTTTTGAGATATATCAAGATATTTAAAAGTTCCGAAGCCGCACCAACATAATAGAGATACAGAAACACCGTGGCCCCTTTCTTTGAGATAACTCTGCACTATTGCGAGCTGCAAATGCCACTTCCAGCTTAGCTGTGCAGAAGAAGAACAACAAGAAGAAGAAATATCTCGAAATATGTCCGTCAGGCCCCTTCCCTTGAGATAAATCTGCAAATATCTCGGAAACGAAGCGAGCTATGGTAAAATGTTAAGAGACCTTTTTTGTAGAGAATTAAGTTTCCTACTTTTTATGTTCTATGATATTTTTTGATCAGATGCGTAGTTCTCGAGATATATCAAGATATTTAAAAGTTCCGAAGCCGCACCAACATAATAGAGATACAGAAACACCGTGGTCCCTTTCTTACAGATAACTCTGCACTATTGCGAGCTGCAAATGCCACTTCCAGCTTAGCTGTGCATAGGAAGAACAACAAGAAGAAGAAATATCTCGAAATATGTCCGTCAGGCCAGTTCCTTTGATCTGAATCTGCAAATATCTCGGAAACGAAGCGAGCTATGGCAAAATGTTAAGAGACGTTTTTTGTAGAGAATTATGTTTCCTACAATTTATGTTCTATGATATTTTTTGATCTGATGCGTAGTTTTTGAGATATATCAAGATATTTAAAAGTTCCGAAGCCGCACCAACATAATAGAGATACAGAAACACCGTGGCCCCTTTCTTTGAGATAACTCTGCACTATTGCGAGCTGCAAATGCCACTTCCAGCTTAGCTGTGCAGAAGAAGAACATCAAGAAGAAGAAATATCTCGAAATATGTCCATCAGGCCCCTTCCCTTGAGATAAATCTGCAAATATCTCGGAAACGAAGCGAGCTATGGCAAAATGTTAAGAGACGTTTTTTGTAGAGAATTATGTTTCCTACAATTTATGTTCTATGATATTTTTTGATCTGATGCGTAGTTTTTGAGATATATCAAGATATTTAAAAGTTCCGAAGCCGCACCAACATAATAGAGATACAGAAACACCGTGGCCCCTTTCTTTGAGATAACTCTGCACTATTGCGAGCTGCAAATGCCACTTCCAGCTTAGCTGTGCAGAGGAAGAACAACAAGAAGAAGAAATATCTCGAAATATGTCCGTCAGGCCAGTTCCTTTGAGCTGAATCTGCAAATATCTCGGAAACGAAGCGAGCTATGGCAAAATGTTAAGAGACGTTTTTTGTAGAGAATTATGTTTCCTACAATTTATGTTCTATGATATTTTTTGATCAGAAGCGTAGTTTTCGAGATATATCGAGATATTTAAAAGTTCCGAAGCCGCACCAACATAATAGGGATACAGAAACACCGTGGCCCCTTTCTTTGAGATAACTCTGCAGTATTGCGAGCTGTAAATGCCACTTCCAGCTTAGCTGTGCAGAAGAAGAACAACAAGAAGAAGAAATATCTCGAAATATGTCCGTCAGGCCCCTTCCCTTGAGATAAATCTGCAAATATCTCGGAAACGAAGAGAGCTATGGCAAAATGTTAAGAGACCTTTTGTGTAGAGAATTAAGTTTCCTACTTTTTATGTTCTATGATATTTTTTGATCTGATGCGTAGTTCTCGAGATATATCAAGATATTTAAAAGTTCCGAAGCCGCACCAACATAATAGAGATACAGAAACACCGCGGCCCCTTTCTTTGAGATAACTCTGCACTATTGCGAGCTGCAAATGCCACTTCCAGCTAAGCTGTGCAGAAGAAGAACATCAAGAAGAAGAAATATCTCGAAATATGTCCGTCAGGCCCCTTCCCTTGAGATAAATCTGCAAATATCTCGGAAACGAAGAGAGCTATGGCAAAATGTTAAGAGACCTTTTTTGTAGAGAATTAAGTTTCCTACTTTTTATGTTCTATGATAGTTTTTGATCTGATGCGTAGTTCTCGAGATATATCAAGATATTTAAAAGTTCCGAAGCCGCACCAACATAATAGAGATACAGAAACACCGTGGCCCCTTTCTTTGAGATAACTCTGCACTATTGCGAGCTGTAAATGCCCCTTCCAGCTTAGCTGTGCAGAAGAAGAACATCAAGAAGAAGAAATGTCTCGAAATATGTCCGTCAGGTCCCTTCCCTTGAGATAAATCTGCAAATATCTCGGAAACGAAGAGAGCTATGGCAAAATGTTAAGAGACCTTTTTTGTAGAGAATTAAGTTTCCTACTTTTTATGTTCTATGATAGTTTTTGATCTGATGCGTAGTTCTCGAGATATATCAAGATATTTAAAAGTTCCGAAGCCGCACCAACATAATAGAGATACAGAAACACCGTGGCCCCTTTCTTTGAGATAACTCTGCACTATTGCCAGCTGTAAATGCCACTTCCAGCTTAGCTGTGCAGAAGAAGAACAACAAGAAGAAGACAAATCTCGAAATATGTCCGTCAGGCCCCTTCCCTTGAGATAAATCTGCAAATATCTCGGAAACGAAGCGAGGTATGGCAAAATGTTGAGAGACCTTTTTTGTAGAGAATTAAGTTTCCTACGTTTTATGTTCTATGATATTTTTTGATCAGATGCGTAGTTCTCGAGATATATCAAGATATTTAAAAGTTCCGAAGCCGCACCAACATAATAGAGATACAGAAACACCGTGGCCCCTTTCTTTGAGATAACTCTGCACTATTGCGAGCTGCTAATGCCACTTCCAGTTTAGCTGTGCAGAAGAAGAACATCAAGAAGAAGAAATATCTCGAAATATGTCCGTCAGGCCCCTTCCCTTGAGATAAATCTGCAAATATCTCGGAAACGAAGAGAGCTATGGCAAAATGTTAAGAGACCTTTTTTGTAGAGAATTAAGTTTCCTACTTTTTATGTTCTATGATAGTTTTTGATCTGATGCGTAGTTCTCGAGATATATCAAGATATTTAAAAGTTCCGAAGCCGCACCAACATAATAGAGATACAGAAACACCGTGGCCCCTTTCTTTGAGATAACTCTGCACTATTGCCAGCTGTAAATGCCACTTCCAGCTTAGCTGTGCAGAAGAAGAACAACAAGAAGAAGACATATCTCGAAATATGTCCGTCAGGCCCCTTCCCTTGAGATAAATCTGCAAATATCTCGGAAACGAAGCGAGGTATGGCAAAATGTTGAGAGACCTTTTTTGTAGAGAATTAAGTTTCCTACGTTTTATGTTCTATGATATTTTTTGATCAGATGCGTAGTTCTCGAGATATATCAAGATATTTAAAAGTTCCGAAGCCGCACCAACATAATAGAGATACAGAAACACCGTGGCCCCTTTCTTTGAGATAACTCTGCACTATTGCGAGCTGTAAATGCCACTTCCAGCTTAGCTGTGCAGAAGAAGAACATCAAGAAGAAGAAATGTCTCGAAATATGTCCGTCAGGTCCCTTCCCTTGAGATAAATCTGCAAATATCTCGGAAACGAAGCGAGGTATGGCAAAATGTTGAGAGACCTTTTTTGTAGAGAATTAAGTTTCCTACGTTTTATGTTCTATGATATTTTTTGATCAGATGCGTAGTTCTCGAGATATATCAAGATATTTAAAAGTTCCGAAGCCGCACCAACATAATAGAGATACAGAAACACCGTGGCCCCTTTCTTTGAGATAACTCTGCACTATTGCGAGCTGCAAATGCCACTTCCAGCTTAGCTGTGCAGAAGAAGAACATCAAGAAGAAGAAATATCTCGAAATATGTCCGTCAGGCCCCTTACCTTGAGATAAATCTGCAAATATCTCGGAAACGAAGAGAGCTATGGCAAAATGTTAAGAGACCTTTTTTGTAGAGAATTAAGTTTCCTACTTTTTATGTTCTATGATAGTTTTTGATCTGATGCGTAGTTCTCGAGATATATCAAGATATTTAAAAGTTCCGAAGCCGCACCAACATAATAGAGATACAAAAACACCGTGGCCCCTTTCTTTGAGATAACTCTGCACTATTGCGAGCTGCAAATGCCACTTCCAGCTTAGCTGTGCAGAAGAACAACAAGAAGAAGAAATATCTCGAAATATGTCCGTCAGGCCCCTTCCCTTCAGGTAAATCTGCAAATATCTCGGAAACAAAGAGAGCTATGGCAAAATGTTAAGAGACCTTTTTTGTAGAGAATTAAGTTTCCTACAATTTATGTTCTATGATATTTTTTGATCAGAAGCGTAGTTTTCGAGATATATCGAGATATTTAAAAGTTCCGAAGCCGCACCAACATAATAGAGATACAGAAACACCGTGGCCCCTTTCGTTGAGATAACTCTGCACTAGTGCGAGCCGCAAATGCCACTTCCAGCTTAGCTGTGCAGAAGAAGAACAACAAGAAGAAGAAATATCTCGAAATATGTCCGTCAGGCCCCTTCCCTTGAGATAAATCTGCAAATATCTCGGAAACGAAGCGAGCTATGGCAAAATGTTAAGAGACCTTTTTTGTAGAGAATTAAGTTTCCTACTTTTTATGTTCTATGATATTTTTTGATCAGATGCGTAGTTCTCGAGATATATCAAGATATCTAAAAGTTCCGAAGCCGCACCAACATAATAGAGATACAGAAACACCGTGGCCCCTTTCTTTGAGATAACTCTGCACTATTGCGAGCTGCAAATGCCACTTCCAGCTTAGCTGTGCAGAAGAAGAACAACAAGAAGAAGAAATATCTCGAAATATGTCCGTCAGGCCCCTTCCCTTGAGATATATCTGCAAATATCTCGGAAACGAAGCGAGCTATGGCAAAATGTTAAGAGACCTCTTTTGTAGAGAATTATGTTTCGTACAATTTATGTTCTATGATATTTTTTGGTCAGAAGCGTAGTTTTCGAGATATATCGAGATATTTAAAAGTTCCAAAGCCGCACCAACATAATAGAGATACAGAAACACCGTGGCCCCTTTCTTTGAGATAACTCTGCACTAGTGCGAGCCGCAAATGCCACTTCCAGCTTAGCTGTGCAGAAGAAGAACAACAAGAAGAAGAAATATCTCGAAATATGTCCGTCAGGCCCCTTCCCTTGAGATATATCTGCAAATATCTCGGAAACGAAGCGAGCTATGGCAAAATGTTAAGAGACCTTTTTTGTAGAGAATTAAGTTTCCTACTTTTTATGTTCTATGATATTTTTTGATCAGATGCGTAGTTCTCGAGATATATCAAGATATTTAAAAGTTCCGAAGCCGCAGCAACATAATAGAGATACAGAAACACCGTGGCCCCTTTCTTTCAGATAACTATGCACTATTGCGAGCTGCAAATGCCACTTCCAGCTTAGCTGTGCAGAAGAACAACAAGAAGAAGAAATATCTCGAAATATGTCCGTCAGGCCCCTTCCCTTGAGGTAAATCTGCAAATATCTCGGAAACAAAGAGAGCTATGGCAAAATGTTAAGAGACCTTTTTTGTAGAGAATTAAGTTTCCTACAATTTATGTTCTATGATATTTTTTGATCAGAAGCGTAGTTTTCGAGATATATCGAGATATTTAAAAGTTCCGAAGCCGCACCAACATAATAGAGATACAGAAACACCGTGGCCCCTTTCGTTGAGATAACTCTGCACTAGTGCGAGCCGCAAATGCCACTTCCAGCTTAGCTGTGCAGAAGAAGAACAACAAGAAGAAGAAATATCTCGAAATATGTCCGTCAGGCCCCTTCCCTTGAGATAAATCTGCAAATATCTCGGAAACGAAGCGAGCTATGGCAAAATGTTAAGAGACCTTTTTTGTAGAGAATTAAGTTTCCTACTTTTTATGTTCTATGATATTTTGTGATCAGATGCGTAGTTCTCGAGATATATCAAGATATTTAAAAGTTCCGAAGCCGCACCAACATAATAGAGATACAGAAACACCGTGGCCCCTTTCTTTGAGATAACTCTGCACTATTGCGAGCTGCAAATGCCACTTCCAGCTTAGCTGTGCAGAAGAAGAACAACAAGAAGAAGAAATATCTCGAAATATGTCCGTCAGGCCCCTTCCCTTGAGATAAATCTGCAAATATCTCGGAAACGAAGAGAGCTATGGCAAAATGTTAAGAGACCTTTTTTGTAGAGAATTAAGTTTCCTACTTTTTATGTTCTATGATATTTTTTGATTAGATGCGTAGTTCTCGAGATATATCAAGATATTTAAAAGTTCCGAAGCCGCACCAACATAATAGAGATACAGAAACACCGTGGCCCCTTTCTTTCAGATAACTATGCACTATTGCGAGCTGCAAATGCCACTTCCAGCTTAGCTGTGCAGAAGAACAACAAGAAGAAGAAATATCTCGAAATATGTCCGTCAGGCCCCTTCCCTTGAGATAAATCTGCAAATATCTCGGAAACGAAGAGAGCTATGGCAAAATGTTAAGAGACCTTTTGTGTAGAGAATTAAGTTTCCTACAATTTATGTTCTATGATATTTTTTGATCAGAAGCGTAGTTTTCGAGATATATCGAGATATTTAAAAGTTCCGAAGCCGCACCAACATAATAGAGATACAGAAACACCGTGGCCCCTTTCGTTGAGATAACTCTGCACTAGTGCGAGCCGCAAATGCCACTTCCAGCTTAGCTGTGCAGAAGAAGAACAACAAGAAGAAGAAATATCTCGAAATATGTCCGTCAGGCCCCTTCCCTTGAGATAAATCTGCAAATATCTCGGAAACGAAGCGAGCTATGGCAAAATGTTAAGAGACCTTTTTTGTAGAGAATTAAGTTTCCTACTTTTTATGTTCTATGATATTTTTTGATCAGATGCGTAGTTCTCGAGATATATCAAGATATCTAAAAGTTCCGAAGCCGCACCAACATAATAGAGATACAGAAACACCGTGGCCCCTTTCTTTGAGATAACTCTGCACTATTGCGAGCTGCAAATGCCACTTCCAGCTTAGCTGTGCAGAAGAAGAACAACAAGAAGAAGAAATATCTCGAAATATGTCCGTCAGGCCCCTTCCCTTGAGATAAATCTGCAAATATCTCGGAAACGAAGAGAGCTATGGCAAAATGTTAAGAGCCCTTTTTTGTAGAGAATTAAGTTTCCTACTTTTTATGTTCTATGATATTTTTTGATTAGATGCGTAGTTCTCGAGATATATCAAGATATTTAAAAGTTCCGAAGCCGCACCAACATAATAGAGATACAGAAACACCGTGGCCCCTTTCTTTCAGATAACTATGCACTATTGCGAGCTGCAAATGCCACTTCCAGCTTAGCTGTGCAGAAGAACAACAAGAAGAAGAAATATCTCGAAATATGTCCGTCAGGCCCCTTCCCTTGAGATAAATCTGCAAATATCTCGGAAACAAAGAGAGCTATGGCAAAATGTTAAGAGACCTTTTTTGTAGAGAATTAAGTTTCCTACAATTTATGTTCTATGATATTTTTTGATCAGAAGCGTAGTTTTCGAGATATATCGAGATATTTAAAAGTTCCGAAGCCGCACCAACATAATAGACATACAGAAACACCGTGGCCCCTTTCGGTGAGATAACTCTGCACTAGTGCGAGCCGCAAATGCCACTTCCAGCTTAGCTGTGCAGAAGAAGAACAACAAGAAGAAGAAATATCTCGAAATATGTCCGTCAGGCCCCTTCCCTTGAGATAAATCTGCAAATATCTCGGAAACGAAGCGAGCTATGGCAAAATGTTAAGAGACCTTTTTTGTAGAGAATTAAGTTTGCTACTTTTTATGGTCTATGATATTTTTTGATCAGATGCGTAGTTCTCGAGATATATCAAGATATCTAAAAGTTCCGAAGCCGCACCAACATAATAGAGATACAGAAACACCGTGGCCCCTTTCTTTGAGATAACTCTGCACTATTGCGAGCTGCAAATGCCACTTCCAGCTTAGCTGTGCAGAAGAAGAACAACAAGAAGAAGAAATATCTCGAAATATGTCCGTCAGGCCCCTTCCCTTGAGATAATTCTGCAAATATCTCGGAAACGAAGAGAGCTATGGCAAAATGTTAAGAGACCTTTTTTGTAGAGAATTAAGTTTCCTACTTTTTTTGTTCTATGATATTTTTTGATTAGACGCGTAGTTCTCGAGATATATCAAGATATTTAAAAGTTCCGAAGCCGCACCAACATAATAGAGATACAGAAACACCGTGGCCCCTTTCTTTGAGATAACTCTGCACTATTGCGAGCTGCAAATGCCACTTCCAGCTTAGCAGTGCAGAAGAAGAACAACAAGAAGAAGAAATATCTCGAAATATGTCCGTCAGGCCCCTTCCCTTGAGATAAATCTGCAAATATCTCGGAAACGAAGAGAGCTATGGCAAAATGTTATGAGACCTTTTTTGTAGAGAATTAAGTTTCCTACAATTTATGTTCTATGATATTTTTTGATCAGAAGCGTAGTTTTCGAGATATATCGAGATATTTAAAAGTTCCGAAGCCGCACCAACATAATAGAGATACAGAAACACCGTGGCCCCTTTCGTTGAGATAACTCTGCACTAGTGCGAGCCGCAAATGCCACTTCCAGCTTAGCTGTGCAGAAGAAGAACAACAAGAAGAAGAAATATCTCGAAATATGTCCGTCAGGCCCCTTCCCTTGAGATAAATCTGCAAATATCTCGGAAACGAAGCGAGCTATGGCAAAATGTTAAGAGACCTTTTTTGTAGAGAATTAAGTTTCCTACTTTTTATGTTCTATGATATTTTTTGATCAGATGCGTAGTTCTCGAGATATATCAAGATATTTAAAAGTTCCGAAGCCGCACCAACATAATAGAGATACAGAAACACCGTGGCCCCTTTCTTTGAGATAACTCTGCACTATTGCGAGCTGCAAATGCCACTTCCAGCTTAGCTGTGCAGAAGAAGAACAACAAGAAGAAGAAATATCTGGAAATATGTCCGTCAGGCCCCTTCCCTTGAGATAAATCTGCAAATATCTCGGAAACGAAGCGAGCTATGGCAAAATGTTGAGAGACCTTTTTTGTACAGAATTAAGTTTCCTACTATTTATGTTCTATGATATTTTTGGATCAGATGCGTAGTTCTCGAGATATATCAAGATATTTAAAAGTTCCGAAGCCGCACCAACATAATAGAGATACAGAAACACCGTGGCGCCTTTCTTTGAGATAACTCTGCACTAGAGCGAGCCGCAAATGCCACTTCCAGCTTAGCTGTGCAGAAGAAGAACAACAAGAAGAAGAAATATCTCGAAATATGTCCGTCAGGCCACTTCCCTTGAGATAAATCTGCAAATATCTCGGAAACGAAGCGAGCTATGGCAAAATGTTAAGAGACCTTTTTTGTAGAGAATTATGTTTCCTACTTTTTATGTTCTATGATATTTTTTGATCAGACGCGTAGCTCTCGAGATATATCAAGATATTTAAAAGTTCCGAAGCCGCACCAACATAATAGAGATACAGAAACACCGTGGCCCCTTTCGTTGAGATAACTCTGCACTAGTGCGAGCCGCAAACGCCACTTCCAGCTTAGCTGTGCAGAAGAAGAACAACAAGAAGAAGAAATATCTCGAAATATGTCCGTCAGGCCCCTTCCCTTGAGATAAATCTGCAAATATCTAGGAAACGAAGCGAGCTATGGCAAAATGTTAAGAGACCTTTTTTGTAGAGAATTAAGTTTCCTACTTTTTATGTTCTATGATATTTTTTGATCAGATGCGTAGTTCTCGAGATATATCAAGATATCTAAAAGTTCCGAAGCCGCACCAACATAATAGAGATACAGAAACACCGTGGCCCCTTTCTTTGAGATAACTCTGCACTATTGCGAGCTGCAAATGCCACTTCCAGCTTAGCTGTGCAGAAGAAGAACAACAAGAAGAAGAAATATCTGGAAATATGTCCGTCAGGCCCCTTCCCTTGAGATAAATCTGCAAATATCTCGGAAACGAAGCGAGCTATGGCAAAATGTTGAGAGACCTTTTTTGTAGAGAATTAAGTTTCCTACTATTTACGTTCTATGATATTTTTGGATCAGATGCGTAGTTCTCGAGATATATCAAGATATTTAAAAGTTCCGAAGCCGCACCAACATAATAGAGATACAGAAACACCGTGGCCCCTTTCTTTGAGATAACTCTGCACTAGAGCGAGCCGCAAATGCCACTTCCAGCTTAGCTGTGCAGAAGAAGAACAACAAGAAGAAGAAATATCTGGAAATATGTCCGTCAGGCCCCTTCCCTTGAGATAAATCTGCAAATATCTCGGAAACGAAGCGAGCTATGGCAAAATGTTGAGAGACCTTTTTTGTAGAGAATTAAGTTTCCTACTATTTATGTTCTATGATATTTTTGGATCAGATGCGTAGTTCTCGAGATATATCAAGATATTTAAAAGTTCCGAAGCCGCACCAACATAATAGAGATACAGAAACACCGTGGCCCCTTTCTTTGAGATAACTCTGCACTATTGCGAGCTGTAACTGCCACTTCCAGCTTAGCTGTGCAGAAGAAGAACAACAAGAAGAAGAAATATCTCGAAATATGTCCGTCAGGCCCCTTCCCTTGAGATATATCTGCAAATATCTCGGAAACGAAGCGAGCTATGGCGAAATGTTAAGAGACCTTTTTTGTAGAGAATTATGTTTCCTACAATTTATGTTCTATGATATTTTTTGATCAGAAGCGTAGTTTTCGAGATATATCGAGATATTTAAAAGTTCCGAAGCCGCACCAACATAATAGAGATACAGAAACACCGTGGCCCCTTTCGTTGAGATAACTCTGCACTAGTGCGAGCCGCAAATGCCACTTCCAGCTTAGCTGTGCAGAAGAAGAACAACAAGAAGAAGAAATATCTCGAAATATGTCCGTCAGGCCCCTTCCCTTGAGATAAATCTGCAAATATCTCGGAAACGAAGCGAGCTATGGCAAAATGTTAAGAGACCTTTTTTGTAGAGAATTAAGTTTCCTACTTTTTATGTTCTATGATATTTTTTGATCAGATGCGTAGTTCTCGAGATATATCAAGATATTTAAAAGTTCCGAAGCCGCACCAACATAATAGAGATACAGAAACACCGTGGCCCCTTTCTTTGAGATAACTCTGCACTATTGCGAGCTGCAAATGCCACTTCCAGCTTAGCTGTGCAGAAGAAGAACAACAAGAAGAAGAAATATCTGGAAATATGTCCGTCAGGCCCCTTCCCTTGAGATAAATCTGCAAATATCTCGGAAACGAAGCGAGCTATGGCAAAATGTTGAGAGACCTTTTTTGTAGAGAATTAAGTTTCCTACTATTTACGTTCTATGATATTTTTGGATCAGATGCGTAGTTCTCGAGATATATCAAGATATTTAAAAGTTCCGAAGCCGCACCAACATAATAGAGATACAGAAACACCGTGGCCCCTTTCTTTGAGATAACTCTGCACTAGAGCGAGCCGCAAATGCCACTTCCAGCTTAGCTGTGCAGAAGAAGAACAACAAGAAGAAGAAATATCTCGAAATATGTCCGTCAGGCCACTTCCCTTGAGATAAATCTGCAAATATCTCGGAAACCAAGCGAGCTATGGCAAAATGTTAAGAGACCTTTTTTGTAGAGAATTATGTTTCCTACTTTTTATGTTCTATGATATTTTTTGATCAGACGCGTAGCTCTCGAGATATATCAAGATATTTAAAAGTTCCGAAGCCGCACCAACATAATAGAGATACAGAAACACCGTGGCCCCTTTCTTTGAGATAACTCTGCACTATTGCGAGCTGCAAATGCCACTTCCAGCTTAGCTGTGCAGAAGAAGAACAACAAGAAGAAGAAATATCTGGAAATATGTCCGTCAGGCCCCTTCCCTTGAGATAAATCTGCAAATATCTCGGAAACGAAGCGAGCTATGGCAAAATGTTGAGAGACCTTTTTTGTAGAGAATTAAGTTTCCTACTATTTATGTTCTATGATATTTTTGGATCAGATGCGTAGTTCTCGAGATATATCAAGATATTTAAAAGTTCCGAAGCCGCACCAACATAATAGAGATACAGAAACACCGTGGCCCCTTTCTTTGAGATAACTCTGCACTAGAGCGAGCCGCAAATGCCACTTCCAGCTTAGCTGTGCAGAAGAAGAACAACAAGAAGAAGAAATATCTGGAAATATGTCCGTCAGGCCCCTTCCCTTGAGATAAATCTGCAAATATCTCGGAAACGAAGCGAGCTATGGCAAAATGTTGAGAGACCTTTTTTGTAGAGAATTAAGTTTCCTACTATTTATGTTCTATGATATTTTTGGATCAGATGCGTAGTTCTCGAGATATATCAAGATATTTAAAAGTTCCGAAGCCGCACCAACATAATAGAGATACAGAAACACCGTGGCCCCTTTCTTTGAGATAACTCTGCACTATTGCGAGCTGTAACTGCCACTTCCAGCTTAGCTGTGCAGAAGAAGAACAACAAGAAGAAGAAATATCTCGAAATATGTCCGTCAGGCCCCTTCCCTTGAGATATATCTGCAAATATCTCGGAAACGAAGCGAGCTATGGCGAAATGTTAAGAGACCTTTTTTGTAGAGAATTATGTTTCCTACAATTTATGTTCTATGATATTTTTTGATCAGAAGCGTAGTTTTCGAGATATATCGAGATATTTAAAAGTTCCGAAGCCGCACCAACATAATAGAGATACAGAAACACCGTGGCCCCTTTCGTTGAGATAACTCTGCACTAGTGCGAGCCGCAAATGCCACTTCCAGCTTAGCTGTGCAGAAGAAGAACAACAAGAAGAAGAAATATCTCGAAATATGTCCGTCAGGCCCCTTCCCTTGAGATAAATCTGCAAATATCTCGGAAACGAAGCGAGCTATGGCAAAATGTTAAGAGACCTTTTTTGTAGAGAATTAAGTTTCCTACTTTTTATGTTCTATGATATTTTTTGATCAGATGCGTAGTTCTCGAGATATATCAAGATATTTAAAAGTTCCGAAGCCGCACCAACATAATAGAGATACAGAAACACCGTGGCCCCTTTCTTTGAGATAACTCTGCACTATTGCGAGCTGCAAATGCCACTTCCAGCTTAGCTGTGCAGAAGAAGAACAACAAGAAGAAGAAATATCTGGAAATATGTCCGTCAGGCCCCTTCCCTTGAGATAAATCTGCAAATATCTCGGAAACGAAGCGAGCTATGGCAAAATGTTAAGAGACCTTTTTTGTAGAGAATTAAGTTTCCTACTTTTTATGTTCTATGATATTTTTTGATCAGACGCGTAGCTCTCGAGATATATCAAGATATTTAAAAGTTCCGAAGCCGCACCAACATAATAGAGATACAGAAACACCGTGGCCCCTTTCTTTGAGATAACTCTGCACTAGTGCGAGCCGCAAATGCCACTTCCAGCTTAGCTGTGCAGAAGAAGAACAACAAGAAGAAGAAATATCTCGAAATATGTCCGTCAGGCCCCTTCCCTTGACATAAATCTGCAAATATCTCGGAAACGAAGAGAGCTATGGCAAAATCTTAAGAGACCTTTTTTGTAGAGAATTAAGTTTCCTACAATTTATATTCTATGATATTTTTTGATCAGAAGCGTAGTTTTCGAGATATATCGAGATATTTTAAAGTTCCGAAGCCGCACCAACATAATAGAGATACAGAAACACCGTGGCCCCTTTCGTTGAGATAACTCTGCACTAGTGCGAGCCGCAAATGCCACTTCCAGCTTAGCTGTGCAGAAGAAGAACAACAAGAAGAAGAAATATCTCGAAATATGTCCGTCAGGCCCCTTCCCTTGAGATAAATCTGCAAATATCTCGGAAACGAAGCGAGCTATGGCAAAATGTTAAGAGACCTTTTTTGTAGAGAATTAAGTTTCCTACTTTTTATGTTCTATGATATTTTTTGATCAGATACGTAGTTCTCGAGATATATCAAGATACTTAAAAGTTCCGAAGCCGCACCAACATAATAGAGATACAGAAACACCGTGGCCCCTTTCTTTGAGATAACTCTGCACTATTGCGAGCTGCAAATGCCACTTCCAGCTTAGCTGTGCAGAAGAAGAACAACAAGAAGAAGAAATATCTCGAAATATGTCCGTCAGGCCCCTTCCCTTGAGATAAATCTGCAAATATCTCGGAAACGAAGAGAGCTATGGCAAAATGTTAAGAGACCTTTTTTGTAGAGAATTATGTTTCCTACTTTTTATGTTCTATGATATTTTTTGATCAGACGCGTAGCTCTCGAGATATATCAAGATATTTAAAAGTTCCGAAGCCGCACCAACATAATAGAGATACAGAAACACCGTGGCCCCTTTCTTTGAGATAACTCTGCACTAGTGCGAGCCGCAAATGCCACTTCCAGCTTAGCTGTGCAGAAGAAGAACAACAAGAAGAAGAAATATCTCGAAATATGTCCGTCAGGCCCCTTCCCTTGAGATAAATCTGCAAATATCTCGGAAACGAAGAGAGCTATGGCAAAATGTTAAGAGACCTTTTTTGTAGAGAATTAAGTTTCCTACAATTTATATTCTATGATATTTTTTGATCAGAAGCGTAGTTTTCGAGATATATCGAGATATTTAAAAGTTCCGAAGCCGCACCAACATAATAGAGATACAGAAACACCGTGGCCCCTTTCGTTGAGATAACTCTGCACTAGTGCGAGCCGCAAATGCCACTTCCAGCTTAGCTGTGCAGAAGAAGAACAACAAGAAGAAGAAATATCTCGAAATATGTCCGTCAGGCCCCTTCCCTTGAGATAAATCTGCAAATATCTCGGAAACGAAGCGAGCTATGGCAAAATGTTAAGAGACCTTTTTTGTAGAGAATTAAGTTTCCTACTTTTTATGTTCTATGATATTTTTTGATCAGATACGTAGTTCTCGAGATATATCAAGATATTTAAAAGTTCCGAAGCCGCACCAACATAATAGAGATACAGAAACACCGTGGCCCCTTTCTTTGAGATAACTCTGCACTATTGCGAGCTGCAAATGCCACTTCCAGCTTAGCTGTGCAGAAGAAGAACAACAAGAAGAAGAAATATCTCGAAATATGTCCGTCAGGCCCCTTCCCTTGAGATAAATCTGCAAATATCTCGGAAACGAAGAGAGCTATGGCAAAATGTTAAGTGACCTTTTTTGTAGAGAATTAAGTTTCCTACTTTTTATGTTCTATGATATTTTTTGATTAGATGCGTAGTTCTCGAGATATATCAAGATATTTAAAAGTTCCGAAGCCGCACCAACATAATAGAGATACAGAAACACCGTGGCCCCTTTCTTTCAGATAACTATGCACTATTGCGAGCTGCAAATGCCACTTCCAGCTTAGCTGTGCAGAAGAACAACAAGAAGAAGAAATATCTCGAAATATGTCCGTCAGGCCCCTTCCCTTGAGATAAATCTGCAAATATCTCGGAAACGAAGAGAGCTATGGCAAAATGTTAAGAGACCTTTTTTGTAGAGAATTAAGTTTCCTACAATTTATGTTCTATGATATTTTTTGATCAGAAGCGTAGTTTTCGAGATATATCGAGATATTTAAAAGTTCCGAAGCCGCACCAACATAATAGAGATACAGAAACACCGTGGCCCCTTTCTTTCAGATAACTATGCACTATTGCGAGCTGCAAATGCCACTTCCAGCTTAGCTGTGCAGAAGAACAACAAGAAGAAGAAATATCTCGAAATATGTCCGCCAGGCCCCTTCCCTTGAGATAAATCTGCAAATATCTCGGAAACGAAGAGAGCTATGGCAAAATGTTAAGAGACCTTTTTTGTAGAGAATTAAGTTTCCTACAATTTATGTTCTATGATATTTTTTGATCAGAAGCGTAGTTTTCGAGATATATCGAGATATTTAAAAGTTCCGAAGCCGCACCAACATAATAGAGATACAGAAACACCGTGGCCCCTTTCGTTGAGATAACTCTGCACTAGTGCGAGCCGCAAATGCCACTTCCAGCTTAGCTGTGCAGAAGAAGAACAACAAGAAGAAGAAATATCTCGAAATATGTCCGTCAGGCCCCTTCCCTTGAGATAAATCTGCAAATATCTCGGAAACGAAGCGAGCTATGGCAAAATGTTAAGAGACCTTTTTTGTAGAGAATTAAGTTTCCTACTTTTTATGTTCTATGATATTTTTTGATTAGATGCGTAGTTCTCGAGATATATCAAGATATTTAAAAGTTCCGAAGCCGCACCAACATAATAGAGATACAGAAACACCGTGGCCCCTTTCTTTCAGATAACTATGCACTATTGCGAGCTGCAAATGCCACTTCCAGCTTAGCTGTGCAGAAGAACAACAAGAAGAAGAAATATCTCGAAATATGTCCGTCAGGCCCCTTCCCTTGAGATAAATCTGCAAATATCTCGGAAACGAAGAGAGCTATGGCAAAATGTTAAGAGACCTTTTTTGTAGAGAATTAAGTTTCCTACAATTTATGTTCTATGATATTTTTTGATCAGAAGCGTAGTTTTTGAGATATATCGAGATATTTAAAAGTTCCGAAGCCGCACCAACATAATAGAGATACAGAAACACCGTGGCCCCTTTCGTTGAGATAACTCTGCACTAGTGCGAGCCGCAAATGCCACTTCCAGCTTAGCTGTGCAGAAGAAGAACAACAAGAAGAAGAAATATCTCGAAATATGTCCGTCAGGCCCCTTCCCTTGAGATAAATCTGCAAATATCTCGGAAACGAAGAGAGCTATGGCAAAATGTTAAGAGACCTTTTTTGTAGAGAATTAAGTTTCCTACTTTTTATGTTCTATGATATTTTTTGATTAGATGCGTAGTTCTCGAGATATATCAAGATATTTAAAAGTTCCGAAGCCGCACCAACATAATAGAGATACAGAAACACCGTGGCCCCTTTCTTTCAGATAACTATGCACTATTGCGAGCTGCAAATGCCACTTCCAGCTTAGCTGTGCAGAAGAACAACAAGAAGAAGAAATATCTCGAAATATGTCCGTCAGGCCCCTTCCCTTGAGATAAATCTGCAAATATCTCGGAAACGAAGAGAGCTATGGCAAAATGTTAAGAGACCTTTTTTGTAGAGAATTAAGTTTCCTACAATTTATGTTCTATGATATTTTTTGATCAGAAGCGTAGTTTTCGAGATATATCGAGATATTTAAAAGTTCCGAAGCCGCACCAACATAATAGAGATACAGAAACACCGTGGCCCCTTTCGTTGAGATAACTCTGCACTAGTGCGAGCCGCAAATGCCACTTCCAGCTTAGCTGTGCAGAAGAAGAACAACAAGAAGAAGGAATATCTCGAAATATGTCCGTCAGGCCCCTTCCCTTGAGATAAATCTGCAAATATCTCGGAAACGAAGCGAGCTATGGCAAAATGTTAAGAGACCTTTTTTGTAGAGAATTAAGTTTCCTACTTTTTATGTTGTATGATATTTTTTGATCAGATGCGTAGTTCTCGAGATATATCAAGATATTTAAAAGTTCCGAAGCCGCACCAACATAATAGAGATACAGAAACACCGTGGCCCCTTTCTTTGAGATAACTCTGCACTATTGCGAGCTGCAAATGCCACTTCCAGCTTAGCTGTGCAGAAGAAGAACAACAAGAAGAAGAAATATCTCGAAATATGTCCGCCAGGCCCCTTCCCTTGAGATAAATCTGCAAATATCTCGGAAACGAAGAGAGCTATGGCAAAATGTTAAGAGACCTTTTTTGTAGAGAATTAAGTTTCCTACTTTTTATGTTCTATGATATTTTTTGATTAGATGCGTAGTTCTCGAGATATATCAAGATATTTAAAAGTTCCGAAGCCGCACCAACATAATAGAGATACAGAAACACCGTGGCCCCTTTCTTTCAGATAACTATGCACTATTGCGAGCTGCAAATGCCACTTCCAGCGTAGCTGTGCAGAAGAACAACAAGAAGAAGAAATATCTCGAAATATGTCCGTCAGGCCCCTTCCCTTGAGATAAATCTGCAAATATCTCGGAAACGAAGAGAGCTATGGCAAAATGTTAAGAGACCTTTTTTGTAGAGAATTAAGTTTCCTACAATTTATGTTCTATGATATTTTTTGATCAGAAGCGTAGTTTTCGAGATATATCGAGATATTTAAAAGTTCCGAAGCCGCACCAACATAATAGAGATACAGAAACACCGTGGCCCCTTTCGTTGAGATAACTCTGCACTAGTGCGAGCCGCAAATGCCACTTCCAGCTTAGCTGTGCAGAAGAAGAACAACAAGAAGAAGAAATATCTCGAAATATGTCCGTCAGGCCACTTCCCTTGAGATAAATCTGCAAATATCTCGGAAACGAAGCGAGCTATGGCAAAATGTTAAGAGACCTTTTTTGTAGAGAATTAAGTTTCCTACTTTTTATGTTCTATGATATTTTTTGATCAGATGCGTAGTTCTCGAGATATATCAAGATATCTAAAAGTTCCGAAGCCGCACCAACATAATAGAGATACAGAAACACCGTGGCCCCTTTCTTTGAGATAACTCTGCACTATTGCGAGCTGCAAATGCCACTTCCAGCTTAGCTGTGCAGAAGAAGAACAACAAGAAGAAGAAATATCTCGAAATATGTCCGTCAGGCCCCTTCCCTTGAGATAAATCTGCAAATATCTCGGAAACGAAGAGAGCTATGGCAAAATGTTAAGAAACCTTTTTTGTAGAGAATTAAGTTTCCTACTTTTTATGTTCTATGATATTTTTTGATTAGATGCGTAGTTCTCGAGATATATCAAGATATTTAAAAGTTCCGAAGCCGCACCAACATAATAGAGATACAGAAACACCGTGGCCCCTTTCTTTCAGATAACTATGCACTATTGCGAGCTGCAAATGCCACTTCCAGCTTAGCTGTGCAGAAGAACAACAAGAAGAAGAAATATCTCGAAATATGTCCGTCAGGCCCCTTCCCTTGAGATAAATCTGCAAATATCTCGGAAACGAAGAGAGCTATGGCAAAATGTTAAGACACCTTTTTTGTAGAGAATTAAGTTTCCTACAATTTATGTTCTATGATATTTTTTGATCAGAAGCGTAGTTTTCGAGATATATCGAGATATTTAAAAGTTCCGAAGCCGCACCAACATAATAGAGATACAGAAACACCGTGGCCCCTTTCGTTGAGATAACTCTGCACTATTGCGAGCTGTAAATGCCACTTCCAGCTTAGCTGTGCAGAAGAAGAACAACAAGAAGAAGAAATATCTCGAAATATGTCCGTCAGGCCCCTTCCCTTGAGATATATCTGCAAATATCTCGGAAACGAAGCGAGCTATGGCGAAATGTTAAGAGACCTTTTTTGTAGAGAATTATGTTTCCTACAATTTATGTTCTATGATATTTTTTGATCAGAAGCGTAGTTTTCGAGATATATCGAGATATTTAAAAGTTCCGAAGCCGCACCAACATAATAGAGATACAGAAACACCGTGGCCCCTTTCGTTGAGATAACTCTGCACTAGTGCGAGCCGCAAATGCCACTTCCAGCTTAGCTGTGCAGAAGAAGAACAACAAGAAGAAGAAATATCTCGAAATATGTCCGTCAGGCCCCTTCCCTTGAGATAAATCTGCAAATATCTCGGAAACGAAGCGAGCTATGGCAAAATGTTAAGAGACCTTTTTTGTAGAGAATTAAGTTTCCTACTTTTCATGTTCTATGATATTTTTTGATCAGATGCGTAGTTCTCGAGATATATCAAGATATTTAAAAGTTCCGAAGCCGCACCAACATAATAGAGATACAGAAACACCGTGGCCCCTTTCTTTGAGATAACTCTGCACTATTGCGAGCTGCAAATGCCACTTCCAGCTTAGCTGTGCAGAAGAAGAACAACAAGAAGAAGAAGTATCTGGAAATATGTCCGTCAGGCCCCTTCCCTTGAGATAAATCTGCAAATATCTCGGAAAGGAAGCGAGCTATGGCAAAATGTTGAGAGACCTTTTTTGTAGAGAATTAAGTTTCCTACTATTTATGTTCTATGATATTTTTGGATCAGATGCGTAGTTCTCGAGATATATCAAGATATTTAAAAGTTCCGAAGCCGCACCAACATAATAGAGATACAGAAACACCGTGGCCCCTTTCTTTGAGATAACTCTGCACTAGAGCGAGCCGCAAATGCCACTTCCAGCTTAGCTGTGCAGAAGAAGAACAACAAGAAGAAGAAATATCTCGAAATATGTCCGTCAGGCCCCTTCCCTTGAGATAAATCTGCAAATATCTCGGAAACGAAGCGAGCTAGGGCAAAATGTTAAGAGACCTTTTTTGTAGAGAATTAAGTTTCCTACTTTTTATGTTCTATGATATTTTTTGATCAGATGCGTAGTTCTCGAGATATATCAAGATATTTAAAAGTTCCGAAGCCGCACCAACATAATAGAGATACAGAAACACCGTGGCCCCTTTCTTTGAGATAACTCTGCACTATTGCGAGCTGCAAATGCCACTTCCAGCTTAGCTGTGCAGAAGAAGAACAACAAGAAGAAGAAATATCTCGAAATATGTCCGTCAGGCCCCTTCCCTTGAGATAAATCTGCAAATATCTCGGAAACGAAGAGAGCTATGGCAAAATGTTAAGAGACCTTTTTTGTAGAGAATTAAGTTTCCTACTTTTTATGTTCTATGATATTTTTTGATCTGATGCGTAGTTCTCGAGATATATCAAGATATTTAAATGTTCCGAAGCCGCACCATCATAATAGAGATACAGAAACACCGTGGCCCCTTTCTTTGAGATAACTCTGCACTATTGCGAGCTGTAAATGCCACTTCCAGCTTAGCTGTGCAGAAGAAGAACAACAAGAAGAAGAAATATCTCGAAATATGTCCGTCAGGCCCCTTCCCTTGAGATATATCTGCAAATATCTCGGAAACGAAGCGAGCTATGGCGAAATGTTTAGAGACCTTTTTTGTAGAGAATTATGTTTCCTACAATTTATGTTCTATGATATTTTTTGATCAGAAGCGTAGTTTTCGAGATATATCGAGATATTTAAAAGTTCCGAAGCCGCACCAACATAATAGAGATACAGAAACACCGTGGCCCCTTTCGTTGAGATAACTCTGCACTAGTGCGAGCCGCAAATGCCACTTCCAGCTTAGCTGTGCAGAAGAAGAACAACAAGAAGAAGAAATATCTCGAAATATGTCCGTCAGGCCCCTTCCCTTGAGATAAATCTGCAAATATCTCGGAAACGAAGAGAGCTATGGCAAAATGTTAAGACACCTTTTTTGTAGAGAATTAAGTTTCCTACAATTTATGTTCTATGATATTTTTTGATCAGAAGCGTAGTTTTCGAGATATATCGAGATATTTAAAAGTTCCGAAGCCGCACCAACATAATAGAGATACAGAAACACCGTGGCCCCTTTCGTTGAGATAACTCTGCACTATTGCGAGCTGTAAATGCCACTCCAGCTTAGCTGTGCAGAAGAAGAACAACAAGAAGAAGAAATATCTCGAAATATGTCCGTCAGGCCCCTTCCCTTGAGATATATCTGCAAATATCTCGGAAACGAAGCGAGCTATGGCGAAATGTTAAGAGACCCTTTTTGTAGAGAATTATGTTTCCTACAATTTATGTTCTATGATATTTTTTGATCAGAAGCGTAGTTTTCGAGATATATCGAGATATTTAAAAGTTCCGAAGCCGCACCAACATAATAGAGATACAGAAACACCGTGGCCCCTTTCGTTGAGATAACTCTGCACTAGTGCGAGCCGCAAATGCCACTTCCAGCTTAGCTGTGCAGAAGAAGAACAACAAGAAGAAGAAATATCTCGAAATATGTCCGTCAGGCCCCTTCCCTTGAGATAAATCTGCAAATATCTCGGAAACGAAGCGAGCTATGGCAAAATGTTAAGAGACCTTTTTTGTAGAGAATTAAGTTTCCTACTTTTCATGTTCTATGATATTTTTTGATCAGATGCGTAGTTCTCGAGATATATCAAGATATTTAAAAGTTCCGAAGCCGCACCAACATAATAGAGATACAGAAACACCGTGGCCCCTTTCTTTGAGATAACTCTGCACTATTGCGAGCTGCAAATGCCACTTCCAGCTTAGCTGTGCAGAAGAAGAACAACAAGAAGAAGAAGTATCTGGAAATATGTCCGTCAGGCCCCTTCCCTTGAGATAAATCTGCAAATATCTCGGAAAGGAAGCGAGCTATGGCAAAATGTTGAGAGACCTTTTTTGTAGAGAATTAAGTTTCCTACTATTTATGTTCTATGATATTTTTGGATCAGATGCGTAGTTCTCGAGATATATCAAGATATTTAAAAGTTCTGAAGCCGCACCAACATAATAGAGATACAGAAACACCGTGGCCCCTTTCTTTGAGATAACTCTGCACTAGAGCGAGCCGCAAATGCCACTTCCAGCTTAGCTGTGCAGAAGAAGAACAACAAGAAGAAGAAATATCTCGAAATATGTCCGTCAGGCCCCTTCCCTTGAGATAAATCTGCAAATATCTCGGAAACGAAGCGAGCTAGGGCAAAATGTTAAGAGACCTTTTTTGTAGAGAATTAAGTTTCCTACTTTTTATGTTCTATGATATTTTTTGATCAGATGCGTAGTTCTCGAGATATATCAAGATATTTAAAAGTTCCGAAGCCGCACCAACATAATAGAGATACAGAAACACCGTGGCCCCTTTCTTTGAGATAACTCTGCACTATTGCGAGCTGCAAATGCCACTTCCAGCTTAGCTGTGCAGAAGAAGAACAACAAGAAGAAGAAATATCTCGAAATATGTCCGTCAGGCCCCTTCCCTTGAGATAAATCTGCAAATATCTCGGAAACGAAGAGAGCTATGGCAAAATGTTAAGAGACCTTTTTTGTAGAGAATTAAGTTTCCTACTTTTTATGTTCTATGATATTTTTTGATCTGATGCGTAGTTCTCGAGATATATCAAAATATTTAAAAGTTCCGAAGCCGCACCAACATAATAGAGATACAGAAACACCGTGGCCCCTTTCTTTGAGATAACTCTGCACTATTGCGAGCTGTAAATGCCACTTCCAGCTTAGCTGTGCAGAAGAAGAACAACAAGAAGAAGAAATATCTCGAAATATGTCCGTCAGGCCCCTTCCCTTGAGATATATCTGCAAATATCTCGGAAACGAAGCGAGCTATGGCAAAATGTTAAGAGACCTTTTTTGTAGAGAATTAAGTTTCCTACTTTTTATGTTCTATGATATTTTTTGATCAGATGCGTAGTTCTCGAGATATATCAAGATATTTAAAAGTTCCGAAGCCGCACCAACATAATAGAGATACAGAAACACCGTGGCCCCTTTCTTTGAGATAACTCTGCACTATTGCGAGCTGCAAATGCCACTTCCAGCTTAGCTGTGCAGAAGAAGAACAACAAGAAGAAGAAATATCTCGAAATATGTCCGTCAGGCCCCTTCCCTTGAGATAAATCTGCAAATATCTCGGAAACGAAGAGAGCTATGGTAAAATGTTAAGAGACCTTTTTTGTAGAGAATTAAGTTTCCTACTTTTTATGTTCTATGATATTTTTTGATTAGATGCGTAGTTCTCGAGATATATCAAGATATTTAAAAGTTCCGAAGCCGCACCAACATAATAGAGATACAGAAACACCGTGGCCCCTTTCTTTCAGATAACTATGCACTATTGCGAGCTGCAAATGCCACTTCCAGCTTAGCTGTGCAGAAGAACAACAAGAAGAAGAAATATCTCGAAATATGTCCGTCAGGCCCCTTCCCTTGAGATAAATCTGCAAATATCTCGGAAACGAAGAGAGCTATGGCAAAATGTTAAGAGACCTTTTTTGTAGAGAATTAAGTTTCCTACAATTTATGTTCTATGATATTTTTTGATCAGAAGCGTACTTTTTGAGATATATCGAGATATTTAAAAGTTCCGAAGCCGCACCAACATAATAGAGATACAGAAACACCGTGGCCCCTTTCGTTGAGATAACTCTGCACTAGTGCGAGCCGCAAATGCCACTTCCAGCTTAGCTGTGCAGAAGAAGAACAACAAGAAGAAGAAATATCTCGAAATATGTCCGTCAGGCCCCTTCCCTTGAGATAAATCTGCAAATATCTCGGAAACGAAGCGAGCTATGGCAAAATGTTAAGAGACCTTTTTTGTAGAGAATTAAGTTTCCTACTTTTTATGTTCTATGATATTTTTTGATCAGATGCGTAGTTCTCGAGATATATCAAGATATTTAAAAGTTCCGAAGCCGCACCAACATAATAGAGATACAGAAACACCGTGGCCCCTTTCTTTGAGATAACTCTGCACTATTGCGAGCTGCAAATGCCACTTCCAGCTTAGCTGTGCAGAAGAAGAACAACAAGAAGAAGAAATATCTCGAAATATGTCCGTCAGGCCCCTTCCCTTGAGATAAATCTGCAAATATCTCGGAAACGAAGAGAGCTATGGCAAAATGTTAAGAGACCTTTTTTGTAGAGAATTAAGTTTCCTACTTTTTATGTTCTATGATATTTTTTGATTAGATGCGTAGTTCTCGAGATATATCAAGATATTTAAAAGTTCCGAAGCCGCACCAACATAATAGAGATACAGAAACACCGTGGCCCCTTTCTTTCAGATAACTATGCACTATTGCGAGCTGCAAATGCCACTTCCAGCTTAGCTGTGCAGAAGAACAACAAGAAGAAGAAATATCTCGAAATATGTCCGTCAGGCCCCTTCCCTTGAGATAAATCTGCAAATATCTCGGAAACGAAGAGAGCTATGGCAAAATGTTAAGAGACCTTTTTTGTAGAGAATTAAGTTTCCTACTTTTTATGTTCTATGATATTTTTTGATCTGATGCGTAGTTCTCGAGATATATCAAGATATTTAAAAGTTGCGAAGCCGCACCAACATAATAGAGATACAGAAACACCGTGGCCCCTTTCTTTGAGATAACTCTGCACTATTGCGAGCTGTAAATGCCACTTCCAGCTTAGCTGTGCAGAAGAAGAACAACAAGAAGAAGAAATATCTCGAAATATGTCCGTCAGGCCCCTTCCCTTGAGATATATCTGCAAATATCTCGGAAACGAAGCGAGCTATGGCGAAATGTTTAGAGACCTTTTTTGTAGAGAATTATGTTTCCTACAATTTATGTTCTATGATATTTTTTGATCAGAAGCGTAGTTTTCGAGATATATCGAGATATTTAAAAGTTCCGAAGCCGCACCAACATAATAGAGATACAGAAACACCGTGGCCCCTTTCGTTGAGATAACTCTGCACTAGTGCGAGCCGCAAATGCCACTTCCAGCTTAGCTGTGCAGAAGAAGAACAACAAGAAGAAGAAATATCTCGAAATATGTCCGTCAGGCCCCTTCCCTTGAGATAAATCTGCAAATATCTCGGAAACGAAGAGAGCTATGGCAAAATGTTAACAGACCTTTTTTGTAGCGAATTAAGTTTCCTACAATTTATGTTCTATGATATTTTTTGATCAGAAGCGTAGTTTTCGAGATATATCGAGATATTTAAAAGTTCCGAAGCCGCACCAACATAATAGAGATACAGAAACACCGTGGCCCCTTTCGTTGAGATAACTCTGCACTAGTGCGAGCCGCAAATGCCACTTCCAGCTTAGCTGTGCAGAAGAAGAACAACAAGAAGAAGAAATATCTCGAAATATGTCCGTCAGGCCCCTTCCCTTGAGATAAATCTGCAAATATCTCGGAAACGAAGCGAGGTAGGGCAAAATGTTAAGAGACCTTTTTTGTAGAGAATTAAGTTTCCTACTTTTTATGTTCTATGATATTTTTTGATCAGATGCGTAGTTCTCGAGATATATCAAGATATTTAAAAGTTCCGAAGCCGCACCAACATAATAGAGATACAGAAACACCGTGGCCCCTTTCTTTGAGATAACTCTGCACTATTGCGAGCTGCAAATGCCACTTCCAGCTTAGCTGTGCAGAAGAAGAACAACAAGAAGAAGAAATATCTCGAAATATGTCCGTCAGGCCCCTTCCCTTGAGATAAATCTGCAAATATCTCGGAAACGAAGAGAGCTATGGCAAAATGTTAAGACACCTTTTTTGTAGAGAATTAAGTTTCCTACTTTTTATGTTCTATGATATTTTTGGATTAGATGCGTAATTCTCGAGATATATCAAGATATTTAAAAGTTCCGAAGCCGCACCAACATAATAGAGATACAGAAACACCGTGGCCCCTTTCTTTCAGATAACTATGCACTATTGCGAGCTGCAAATGCCACTTCCAGCTTAGCTGTGCAGAAGAACAACAAGAAGAAGAAATATCTCGAAATATGTCCGTCAGGCCCCTTCCCTTGAGATAAATCTGCAAATATCTCGGAAACGAAGAGAGCTATGGCAAAATGTTAAGAGACCTTTTTTGTAGAGAATTAAGTTTCCTACTTTTTATGTTCTATGATATTTTTTGATTAGATGCGTAGTTCTCGAGATATATCAAGATATTTAAAAGTTCCGAAGCCGCACCAACATAATAGAGATACAGAAACACCGTGGCCCCTTTCTTTCAGATAACTATGCACTATTGCGAGCTGCAAATGCCACTTCCAGCTTAGCTGTGCAGAAGAACAACAAGAAGAAGAAATATCTCGAAATATGTCCGTCAGGCCCCTTCCCTTGAGATAAATCTGCAAATATCTCGGAAACGAAGAGAGCTATGGCAAAATGTTAAGAGACCTTTTTTGTAGAGAATTAAGTTTCCTACAATTTATGTTCTATGATATTTTTTGATCAGAAGCGCAGTTTTTGAGATATATCGAGATATTTAAAAGTTCCGAAGCCGCACCAACATAATAGAGATACAGAAACACCGTGGCCCCTTTCGTTGAGATAACTCTGCACTAGTGCGAGCCGCAAATGCCACTTCCAGCTTAGCTGTGCAGAAGAAGAACAACAAGAAGAAGAAATATCTCGAAATATGTCCGTCAGGCCCCTTCCCTTGAGATAAATCTGCAAATATCTCGGAAACGAAGCGAGCTATGGCAAAATGTTAAGAGACCTTTTTTGTAGAGAATTAAGTTTCCTACTTTTTATGTTCTATGATATTTTTTGATCAGATGCGTAGTTCTCGAGATATATCAAGATATTTAAAAGTTCCGAAGCCGCACCAACATAATAGAGATACAGAAACACCGTGGCCCCTTTCTTTGAGATAACTCTGCACTAGTGCGAGCCGCAAATGCCACTTCCAGCTTAGCTGTGCAGAAGAAGAACAACAAGAAGAAGAAATATCTCGAAATATGTCCGTCAGGCCCCTTCCCTTGAGATAAATCTGCAAATATCTCGGAAACGAAGCGAGCTATGGCAAAATGTTAAGAGACCTTTTTTGTAGAGAATTAAGTTTCCTACTTTTCATGTTCTATGATATTTTTTGATCAGATGCGTAGTTCTCGAGATATATCAAGATATTTAAAAGTTCCGAAGCCGCACCAACATAATAGAGATACAGAAACACCGTGGCCCCTTTCTTTGAGATAACTCTGCACTATTGCGAGCTGCAAATGCCACTTCCAGCTTAGCTGTGCAGAAGAAGAACAACAAGAAGAAGAAGTATCTGGAAATATGTCCGTCAGGCCCCTTCCCTTGAGATAAATCTGCAAATATCTCGGAAACGAAGCGAGCTATGGCAAAATGTTGAGAGACCTTTTTTGTAGAGAATTAAGTTTCCTACTATTTATGTTCTATGATATTTTTGGATCAGATGCGTAGTTCTCGAGATATATCAAGATATTTAAAAGTTCCGAAGCCGCACCAACATAATAGAGATACAGAAACACCGTGGCCCCTTTCTTTGAGATAACTCTGCACTAGAGCGAGCCGCAAATGCCACTTCCAGCTTAGCTGTGCAGAAGAAGAACAACAAGAAGAAGAAATATCTCGAAATATGTCCGTCAGGCCCCTTCCCTTGAGATAAATCTGCAAATATCTCGGAAACGAAGAGAGCTATGGCAAAATGTTAAGAGACCTTTTTTGTAGAGAATTAAGTTTCCTACTTTTTATGTTCTATGATATTTTTTGATTAGATGCGTAGTTCTCGAGATATATCAAGATATTTAAAAGTTCCGAAGCCGCACCAACATAATAGAGATACAGAAACACCGTGGCCCCTTTCTTTCAGATAACTATGCACTATTGCGAGCTGCAAATGCCACTTCCAGCTTAGCTGTGCAGAAGAACAACAAGAAGAAGAAATATCTCGAAATATGTCCGTCAGGCCCCTTCCCTTGAGATAAATCTGCAAATATCTCGGAAACGAAGAGAGCTATGGCAAAATGTTAAGAGACCTTTTTTGTAGAGAATTAAGTTTCCTACAATTTATGTTCTATGATATTTTTTGATCAGAAGCGTAGTTTTTGAGATATATCGAGATATTTAAAAGTTCCGAAGCCGCACCAACATAATAGAGATACAGAAACACCGTGGCCCCTTTCGTTGAGATAACTCTGCACTAGTGCGAGCCGCAAATGCCACTTCCAGCTTAGCTGTGCAGAAGAAGAACAACAAGAAGAAGAAATATCTCGAAATATGTCCGTCTGGCCCCTTCCCTTGAGATAAATCTGCAAATATCTCGGAAACGAAGCGAGCTATGGCAAAATGTTAAGAGACCTTTTTTGTAGAGAATTAAGTTTCCTACTTTTTATGTTCTATGATATTTTTTGATCAGATGCGTAGTTCTCGAGATATATCAAGATATTTAAAAGTTCCGAAGCCGCACCAACATAATAGAGATACAGAAACACCGTGGCCCCTTTCTTTGAGATAACTCTGCACTATTGCGAGCTGCAAATGCCACTTCCAGCTTAGCTGTGCAGAAGAAGAACAACAAGAAGAAGAAATATCTCGAAATATGTCCGTCAGGCCCCTTCCCTTGAGATAAATCTGCAAATATCTCGGAAACGAAGAGAGCTATGGTAAAATGTTAAGAGACCTTTTTTGTAGAGAATTAAGTTTCCTACTTTTTATGTTCTATGATATTTTTTGATTAGATGCGTAGTTCTCGAGATATATCAAGATATTTAAAAGTTCCGAAGCCGCACCAACATAATAGAGATACAGAAACACCGTGGCCCCTTTCTTTCAGATAACTATGCACTATTGCGAGCTGCAAATGCCACTTCCAGCTTAGCTGTGCAGAAGAACAACAAGAAGAAGAAATATCTCGAAATATGTCCGTCAGGCCCCTTCCCTTGAGATAAATCTGCAAATATCTCGGAAACGAAGAGAGCTATGGCAAAATGTTAAGAGACCTTTTTTGTAGAGAATTAAGTTTCCTACAATTTATGTTCTATGATATTTTTTGATCAGAAGCGTAGTTTTTGAGATATATCGAGATATTTAAAAGTTCCGAAGCCGCACCAACATAATAGAGATACAGAAACACCGTGGCCCCTTTCGTTGAGATAACTCTGCACTAGTGCGAGCCGCAAATGCCACTTCCAGCTTAGCTGTGCAGAAGAAGAACAACAAGAAGAAGAAATATCTGGAAATATGTCCGTCAGGCCCCTTCCCTTGAGATAAATCTGCAAATATCTCGGAAACGAAGCGAGCTATGGCAAAATGTTAAGAGACCTTTTTTGTAGAGAATTAAGTTTCCTACTTTTTATGTTCTATGATATTTTTTGATCAGATGCGTAGTTCTCGAGATATATCAAGATATTTAAAAGTTCCGAAGCCGCACCAACATAATAGAGATACAGAAACACCGTGGCCCCTTTCTTTGAGATAACTCTGCACTATTGCGAGCTGCAAATGCCACTTCCAGCTTAGCTGTGCAGAAGAAGAACAACAAGAAGAAGAAATATCTCGAAATATGTCCGTCAGGCCCCTTCCCTTGAGATAAATCTGCAAATATCTCGGAAACGAAGAGAGCTATGGCAAAATGTTAAGAGACCTTTTTTGTAGAGAATTAAGTTTCCTACTTTTTATGTTCTATGATATTTTTTGATTAGATGCGTAGTTCTCGAGATATATCAAGATATTTAAAAGTTCCGAAGCCGCACCAACATAATAGAGATACAGAAACACCGTGGCCCCTTTCTTTCAGATAACTATGCACTATTGCGAGCTGCAAATGCCACTTCCAGCTTAGCTGTGCAGAAGAACAACAAGAAGAAGAAATATCTCGAAATATGTCCGTCAGGCCCCTTCCCTTGAGATAAATCTGCAAATATCTCGGAAACGAAGAGAGCTATGGCAAAATGTTAAGAGACCTTTTTTGTAGAGAATTAAGTTTCCTACTTTTTATGTTCTATGATATTTTTTGATCTGATGCGTAGTTCTCGAGATATATCAAGATATTTAAAAGTTCCGAAGCCGCACCAACATAATAGAGATACAGAAACACCGTGGCCCCTTTCTTTCAGATAACTATGCACTATTGCGAGCTGCAAATGCCACTTCCAGCTTAGCTGTGCAGAAGAACAACAAGAAGAAGAAATATCTCGAAATATGTCCGTCAGGCCCCTTCCCTTGAGATGAATCTGCAAATATCTCGGAAACGAAGAGAGCTATGGCAAAATGTTAAGAGACCTTTTTTGTAGAGAATTAAGTTTCCTACAATTTATGTTCTATGATATTTTTTGATCAGAAGCGTAGTTTTCGAGATATATCGAGATATTTAAAAGTTCCGAAGCCGCACCAACATAATAGAGATACAGAAACACCGTGGCCCCTTTCTTTCAGATAACTATGCACTATTGCGAGCTGCAAATGCCACTTCCAGCTTAGCTGTGCAGAAGAACAACAAGAAGAAGCAATATCTCGAAATATGTCCGTCAGGCCCCTTCCCTTGAGATAAATCTGCAAATATCTCGGAAACGAAGAGAGCTATGGCAAAATGTTAAGAGACCTTTTTTGTAGAGAATTAAGTTTCCTACTTTTTATGTTCTATGATATTTTTTGATCAGATGCGTAGTTCTCGAGATATATCAAGATATTTAAAAGTTCCGAAGCCGCACCAACATAATAGAGATACAGAAACACCGTGGCCCCTTTCTTTGAGATAACTCTGCACTAGTGCGAGCCGCAAATGCCACTTCCAGCTTAGCTGTGCAGAAGAAGAACAACAAGAAGAAGAAATATCTCGAAATATGTCCGTCAGGCCCCTTCCCTTGAGATAAATCTGCAAATATCTCGGAAACGAAGCGAGCTAGAGCAAAATGTTAAGAGACCTTTTTTGTAGAGAATTAAGTTTCCTACTTTTTATGTTCTATGATATTTTTTGATCAGATGCGTAGTTCTCGAGATATATCAAGATATTTAAAAGTTCCGAAGCCGCACCAACATAATAGAGATACAGAAACACCGTGGCCCCTTTCTTTGAGATAACTCTGCACTATTGCGAGCTGCAAATGCCACTTCCAGCTTAGCTGTGCAGAAGAACAACAAGAAGAAGAAATATCTCGAAATATGTCCGTCAGGCCCCTTCCCTTGAGATAAATCTGCAAATATCTCGGAAACGAAGAGAGCTATGGCAAAATGTTAAGAGACCTTTTTTGTAGAGAATTAAGTTTCCTACTTTTTATGTTCTATGATATTTTTTGATTAGATGCGTAGTTCTCGAGATATATCAAGATATTTAAAAGTTCCGAAGCCGCACCAACATAATAGAGATACAGAAACACCGTGGCCCCTTTCTTTCAGATAACTATGCACTATTGCGAGCTGCAAATGCCACTTCCAGCTTAGCTGTGCAGAAGAACAACAAGAAGAAGAAATATCTCGAAATATGTCCGTCAGGCCCCTTCCCTTGAGATAAATCTGCAAATATCTCGGAAACGAAGCGAGCTATGGCAAAATGTTAAGAGACCTTTTTTGTAGAGAATTAAGTTTCCTACTTTTTATGTTCTATGATATTTTTTGATCAGATGCGTAGTTCTCGAGATATATCAAGATATTTAAAAGTTCCGAAGCCGCACCAACATAATAGAGATACAGAAACACCGTGGCCCCTTTCTTTGAGATAACTCTGCACTATTGCGAGCTGCAAATGCCACTTCCAGCTTAGCTGTGCAGAAGAAGAACAACAAGAAGAAGAAATATCTCGAAATATGTCCGTCAGGCCCCTTCCCTTGAGATAAATCTGCAAATATCTCGGAAACGAAGAGAGCTATGGCAAAATGTTAAGAGACCTTTTTTGTAGAGAATTAAGTTTCCTACTTTTTATGTTCTATGATATTTTTTGATTAGATGCGTAGTTCTCGAGATATATCAAGATATTTAAAAGTTCCGAAGCCGCACCAACATAATAGAGATACAGAAACACCGTGGCCCCTTTCTTTCAGATAACTATGCACTATTGCGAGCTGCAAATGCCACTTCCAGCTTAGCTGTGCAGAAGCACAACAAGAAGAAGAAATATCTCGAAATATGTCCGTCAGGCCCCTTCCCTTGAGATAAATCTGCAAATATCTCGGAAACGAAGAGAGCTATGGCAAAATGTTAAGAGACCTTTTTTGTAGAGAATTAAGTTTCCTACTTTTTATGTTCTATGATATTTTTTGATCTGATGCGTAGTTCTCGAGATATATCAAGATATTTAAAAGTTCCGAAGCCGCACCAACATAATAGAGATACAGAAACACCGTGGCCCCTTTCTTTCAGATAACTATGCACTATTGCGAGCTGCAAATGCCACTTCCAGCTTAGCTGTGCAGAAGAACAACAAGAAGAAGAAATATCTCGAAATATGTCCGTCAGGCCCCTTCCCTTGAGATGAATCTGCAAATATCTCGGAAACGAAGAGAGCTATGGCAAAATGTTAAGACACCTTTTTTGTAGAGAATTAAGTTTCCTACAATTTATGTTCTATGATATTTTTTGATCAGAAGCGTAGTTTTCGAGATATATCGAGATATTTAAAAGTTCCGAAGCCGCACCAACATAATAGAGATACAGAAACACCGTGGCCCCTTTCTTTCAGATAACTATGCACTATTGCGAGCTGCAAATGCCACTTCCAGCTTAGTTGTGCAGAAGAACAACAAGAAGAAGCAATATCTCGAAATATGTCCGTCAGGCCCCTTCCCTTGAGATAAATCTGCAAATATCTCGGAAACGAAGAGAGCTATGGCAAAATATTAAGAGACCTTTTTTGTAGAGAATTAAGTTTCCTACTTTTTATGTTCTATGATATTTTTTGATCTGATGCGTAGTTCTCGAGATATATCAAGATATTTAAAAGTTCCGAAGCCGCACCAACATAATAGAGATACAGAAACACCGTGGCCCCTTTCTTTGAGATAACTCTGCACTATTGCGAGCTGTAAATGCCACTTCCAGCTTAGCTGTGCAGAAGAAGGACAACAAGAAGAAGAAATATCTCGAAATATGTCCGTCAGGCCCCTTCCCTTGAGATATATCTGCAAATATCTCGGAAACCAAGCGAGCTATGGCGAAATGTTAAGAGACCTTTTTTGTAGAGAATCATGTTTCCTACAATTGATGTTCTATGATATTTTTTGATCAGAAGCGTAGTTTTCGAGATATATCGAGATATTTAAAAGTTCCGAAGCCGCACCAACATAATAGAGATACAGAAACACCGTGGCCCCTTTCTTTGAGATAACTCTGCACTATTGCGAGCTGCAAATGCCACTTCCAGCTTAGCTGTGCAGAGGAAGAACAACAAGAAGAAGAAATATCTCGAAATATGTCCGTCAGGCCCCTTCCCTTGAGATATATCTGCAAATATCTCGGAAACGAAGCGAGCTATGGCGAAATGTTAAGAGACCTTTTTTGTAGAGAATTATGTTTCCTACAATTTATGTTCTATGATATTTTTCGATCAGAAGCGTAGTTTTCGAGATATATCGAGATATTTAAAAGTTCCGAAGCCGCACCAACATAATAGAGATACAGAAACACCGTGGCCCCTTTCGTTGAGATAACTCTGCACTAGTGCGAGCCGCAAATGCCACTTCCAGCTTAGCTGTGCAGAAGAAGAACAACAAGAAGAAGAAATATCTCGAAATATGTCCGTCAGGCCCCTTCCCTTGAGATAAATCTGCAAATATCTCGGAAACGAAGCGAGCTATGGCAAAATGTTAAGAGACCTTTTTTGTAGAGAATTAAGTTTCCTACTTTTTATGTTCTATGATATTTTTTGATCAGATGCGTAGTTCTCGAGATATATCAAGATATTTAAAAGTTCCGAAGCCGCACCAACATAATAGAGATACAGAAACACCGTGGCCCCCTTCTTTGAGATAACTCTGCACTATTGCGAGCTGTAAATGCCACTTCCAGCTTAGCTGTGCAGAAGAAGAACAACAAGAAGAAGAAATATCTCGAAATATGTCCGTCAGGCCCCTTCCCTTGAGATATATCTGCAAATATCTCGGAAACGAAGCGAGCTATGGCAAAATGTTAAGAGACCTTTTTTGTAGAGAATTGAGTTTCCTACTTTTTATGTTCTATGATATTTTTTGATCAGATGCGTAGTTCTCGAGATATATCGAGATATTTAAAAGTTCCGAAGCCGCACCAACATAATAGGGATACAGAAACACCGTGGCCCCTTTCTTTGAGATAACTCTGCACTATTGCGAGCTGCAAATGCCACTTCCAGCTTAGCTGTGCAGAAGAAGAACAACAAGAAGAAGAAATATCTCGAAATATGTCCGTCAGGCCCCTTCCCTTGAGATAAATCTGCAAATATCTCGGAAACGAAGAGAGCTATGGCAAAATGTTAAGAGACCTTTTTTGTAGAGAATTAAGTTTCCTACTCTTTATGTTCTATGATATTTTTTGATTAGATGCGTAGTTCTCGAGATATATCAAGATATTTAAAAGTTCCGAAGCCGCACCAACATAATAGAGATACAGAAACACCGTGGCCCCTTTCTTTCAGATAACTATGCACTATTGCGAGCTGCAAATGCCACTTCCAGCTTAGCTGTGCAGAAGAACAACAAGAAGAAGAAATATCTCGAAATATGTCCGTCAGGCCCCTTCCCTTGAGATAAATCTGCAAATATCTCGGAAACGAAGAGAGCTATGGCAAAATGTTAAGAGACCTTTTTTGTAGAGAATTAAGTTTCCTACTTTTTATGTTCTATGATATTTTTTGATTAGATGCGTAGTTCTTGAGATATATCAAGATATTTAAAAGTTCCGAAGCCGCACCAACATAATAGAGATACAGAAACACCGTGGCCCCTTTCTTTGAGATAACTATGCACTATTGCGAGCTGCAAATGCCACTTCCAGCTTAGCTGTGCAGAAGCACAACAAGAAGAAGAAATATCTCGAAATATGTCCGTCAGGCCCCTTCCCTTGAGATAAATCTGCAAATATCTCGGAAACGAAGAGAGCTATGGCAAAATGTTAAGAGACCTTTTTTGTAGAGAATTAAGTTTCCTACTCTTTATGTTCTATGATATTTTTTGATTAGATGCGTAGTTCTCGAGATATATCAAGATATTTAAAAGTTCCGAAGCCGCACCAACATAATAGAGATACAGAAACACCGTGGCCCCTTTCTTTCAGATAACTATGCACTATTGCGAGCTGCAAATGCCACTTCCAGCTTAGCTGTGCAGAAGAACAACAAGAAGAAGAAATATCTCGAAATATGTCCGTCAGGCCCCTTCCCTTGAGATAAATCTGCAAATATCTCGGAAACGAAGAGAGCTATGGCAAAATGTTAAGAGACCTTTTTTGTAGAGAATTAAGTTTCCTACAATTTATGTTCTATGATATTTTTTGATCAGAAGCGTAGTTGTCGAGATATATCGAGATATTTAAAAGTTCCGAAGCCGCACCAACATAATAGAGATACAGAAACACCGTGGCCCCTTTCTTTGAGATAACTCTGCACTATTGCGAGCTGCAAATGCCACTTCCAGCTTAGCTGTGCAGAAGAAGAACAACAAGAAGAAGAAATATCTCGAAATATGTCCGTCAGGCCCCTTCCCTTGAGATAAATCTGCAAATATCTCGGAAACGAAGCGAGCTATGGCAAAATGTTGAGAGACCTTTTTTGTAGAGAATTAAGTTTCCTACTATTTATGTTCTATGATATTTTTGGATCAGATGCGTAGTTCTCGAGATATATCAAGATATTTAAAAGTTCCGAAGCCGCACCAACATAATAGAGATACAGAAACACCGTGGCCCCTTTCTTTCAGATAACTATGCACTATTGCGAGCTGCAAATGCCACTTCCAGCTTAGCTGTGCAGAAGAACAACAAGAAGAAGCAATATCTCGAAATATGTCCGTCAGGCCCCTTCCCTTGAGATAAATCTGCAAATATCTCGGAAACGAAGAGAGCTATGGCAAAATGTTAAGAGACCTTTTTTGTAGAGAATTAAGTTTCCTACTTTTTATGTTCTATGATATTTTTTGATCTGATGCGTAGTTCTCGAGATATATCAAGATATTTAAAAGTTCCGAAGCCGCACCAACATAATAGAGATACAGAAACACCGTGGCCCCTTTCTTTGAGATAACTCTGCACTATTGCGAGCTGTAAATGCCACTTCCAGCTTAGCTGTGCAGAAGAAGAACAACAAGAAGAAGAAATATCTCGAAATATGTCCGTCAGGCCCCTTCCCTTGAGATATATCTGCAAATATCTCGGAAACGAAGCGAGCTATGGCGAAATGTTAAGAGACCTTTTTTGTAGAGAATTATGTTTCCTACAATTTATGTTCTATGATATTTTTTGATCAGAAGCGTAGTTTTCGAGATATATCAAGATATTTAAAAGTTCCGAAGCCGCACCAACATAATAGAGATACAGAAACACCGTGGCCCCTTTCTTTGAGATAACTCTGCACTATTGCGAGCTGTAAATGCCACTTCCAGCTTAGCTGTGCAGAAGAAGAACAACAAGAAGAAGAAATATCTCGAAATATGTCCGTCAGGCCCCTTCCCTTGAGATATATCTGCAAATATCTCGGAAACGAAGCGAGCTATGGCGAAATGTTAAGAGACCTTTTTTGTAGAGAATTATGTTTCCTACAATTTATGTTCTATGATATTTTTTGATCAGAAGCGTAGTTGTCGAGATATATCGAGATATTTAAAAGTTCCGAAGCCGCACCAACATAATAGAGATACAGAAACACCGTGGCCCCTTTCTTTGAGATAACTCTGCACTATTGCGAGCTGCAAATGCCACTTCCAGCTTAGCTGTGCAGAAGAAGAACAACAAGAAGAAGAAATATCTCGAAATATGTCCGTCAGGCCCCTTCCCTTGAGATAAATCTGCAAATATCTCGGAAACGAAGCGAGCTATGGCAAAATGTTGAGAGACCTTTTTTGTAGAGAATTAAGTTTCCTACTATTTATGTTCTATGATATTTTTGGATCAGATGCGTAGTTCTCGAGATATATCAAGATATTTAAAAGTTCCGAAGCCGCACCAACATAATAGAGATACAGAAACACCGTGGCCCCTTTCTTTCAGATAACTATGCACTATTGCGAGCTGCAAATGCCACTTCCAGCTTAGCTGTGCAGAAGAACAACAAGAAGAAGCAATATCTCGAAATATGTCCGTCAGGCCCCTTCCCTTGAGATAAATCTGCAAATATCTCGGAAACGAAGAGAGCTATGGCAAAATGTTAAGAGACCTTTTTTGTAGAGAATTAAGTTTCCTACTTTTTATGTTCTATGATATTTTTTGATCTGATGCGTAGTTCTCGAGATATATCAAGATATTTAAAAGTTCCGAAGCCGCACCAACATAATAGAGATACAGAAACACCGTGGCCCCTTTCTTTGAGATAACTCTGCACTATTGCGAGCTGTAAATGCCACTTCCAGCTTAGCTGTGCAGAAGAAGAACAACAAGAAGAAGAAATATCTCGAAATATGTCCGTCAGGCCCCTTCCCTTGAGATATATCTGCAAATATCTCGGAAACGAAGCGAGCTATGGCGAAATGTTAAGAGACCTTTTTTGTAGAGAATTATGTTTCCTACAATTTATGTTCTATGATATTTTTTGATCAGAAGCGTAGTTTTCGAGATATATCAAGATATTTAAAAGTTCCGAAGCCGCACCAACATAATAGAGATACAGAAACACCGTGGCCCCTTTCTTTGAGATAACTCTGCACTATTGCGAGCTGTAAATGCCACTTCCAGCTTAGCTGTGCAGAAGAAGAACAACAAGAAGAAGAAATATCTCGAAATATGTCCGTCAGGCCCCTTCCCTTGAGATATATCTGCAAATATCTCGGAAACGAAGCGAGCTATGGCGAAATGTTAAGAGACCTTTTTTGTAGAGAATTATGTTTCCTACAATTTATGTTCTATGATATTTTTTGATCAGAAGCGTAGTTTTCGAGATATATCGAGATATTTAAAAGTTCCGAAGCCGCACCAACATAATAGAGATACAGAAACACCGTGGCCCCTTTCGTTGAGATAACTCTGCACTAGTGCGAGCCGCAAATGCCACTTCCAGCTTAGCTGTGCAGAAGAAGAACAACAAGAAGAAGAAATATCTCGAAATATGTCCGTCAGGCCCCTTCCCTTGAGATAAATCTGCAAATATCTCGGAAACGAAGCGAGCTATGGCAAAATGTTAAGAGACCTTTTTTGTAGGGAATTAAGTTTCCTACTTTTTATGTTCTATGATATTTTTTGATCAGATGCGTAGTTCTCGAGATATATCGAGATATTTAAAAGTTCCGAAGCCGCACCAACATAATAGGGATACAGAAACACCGTGGCCCCTTTCTTTGAGATAACTCTGCACTATTGCGAGCTGCAAATGCCACTTCCAGCTTAGCTGTGCAGAAGAAGAACAACAAGAAGAAGAAATATCTCGAAATATGTCCGTCAGGCCCCTTCCCTTGAGATAAATCTGCAAATATCTCGGAAACGAAGAGAGCTATGGCAAAATGTTAAGAGACCTTTTTTGTAGAGAATTAAGTTTCCTACTTTTTATGTTCTATGATATTTTTTGATTAGATGCGTAGTTCTCGAGATATATCAAGATATTTAAAAGTTCCGAAGCCGCACCAACATAATAGAGATACAGAAACACCGTGGCCCCTTTCTTTCAGATAACTATGCACTATTGCGAGCTGCAAATGCCACTTCCAGCTTAGCTGTGCAGAAGAACAACAAGAAGAAGAAATATCTCGAAATATGTCCGTCAGGCCCCTTCCCTTGAGATAAATCTGCAAATATCTCGGAAACGAAGAGAGCTGTGGCAAAATGTTAAGAGACCTTTTTTGTAGAGAATTAAGTTTCCTACAATTTATGTTCTATGGTATTTTTTGATCAGAAGCGTAGTTTTCGAGATATATCGAGATATTTAAAAGTTCCGAAGCCGCACCAACATAATAGAGATACAGAAACACCGTGGCCCCTTTCGTTGAGATAACCCTGCACTAGTGCGAGCCGCAAATGCCACTTCCAGCTTAGCTGTGCAGAAGAAGAACAACAAGAAGAAGAAATATCTCGAAATATGTCCGTCAGGCCCCTTCCCTTGAGATAAATCTGCAAATTTCTCGGAAACGAAGCGAGCTATGGCAAAATGTTAAGAGACCTTTTTTGTAGAGAATTAAGTTTCCTACTTTTTATGTTCTATGATATTTTTTGATCAGATGCGTAGTTCTCGAGATATATCAAGATATTTAAAAGTTCCGAAGCCGCACCAACATAATAGAGATACAGAACCACCGTGGCCCCTTTCTTTGAGATAACTCTGCACTATTGCGAGCTGCAAATGCCACTTCCAGCTTAGCTGTGCAGAAGAAGAACAACAAGAAGAAGAAATATCTCGAAATATGTCCGTCAGGCCCCTTCCCTTGAGATAAATCTGCAAATATCTCGGAAACGAAGCGAGCTATGGCAAAATGTTGAAAGACCTTTTTTGTAGAGAATTAAGTTTCCTACTATTTATGTTCTATGATATTTTTGGATCAGATGCGTAGTTCTCGAGATATATCAAGATATTTAAAAGTTCCGAAGCCGCACCAACATAATAGAGATACAGAAACACCGTGGCCCCTTTCTTTCAGATAACTATGCACTATTGCGAGCTGCAAATGCCACTTCCAGCTTAGCTGTGCAGAAGAACAACAAGAAGAAGCAATATCTCGAAATATGTCCGTCAGGCCCCTTCCCTTGAGATAAATCTGCAAATATCTCGGAAACGAAGAGGTGCTATGGCAAAATGTTAAGAGACCTTTTTTGTAGAGAATTAAGTTTCCTACTTTTTATGTTCTATGATATTTTTTGATCTGATGCGTAGTTCTCGAGATATATCAAGATATTTAAAAGTTCCGAAGCCGCACCAACATAATAGAGATACAGAAACACCGTGGCCCCTTTCTTTGAGATAACTCTGCACTATTGCGAGCTGTAAATGCCACTTCCAGCTTAGCTGTGCAGAAGAAGAACAACAAGAAGAAGAAATATCTCGAAATATGTCCGTCAGGCCCCTTCCCTTGAGATATATCTGCAAATATCTCGGAAACGAAGCGAGCTATGGCGAAATGTTAAGAGACCTTTTTTGTAGAGAATTATGTTTCCTACAATTTATGTTCTATGATATTTTTTGATCAGAAGCGTAGTTTTCGAGATATATCAAGATATTTAAAAGTTCCGAAGCCGCACCAACATAATAGAGATACAGAAACACCGTGGCCCCTTTCTTTCAGATAACTATGCACTATTGCGAGCTGCAAATGCCACTTCCAGCTTAGCTGTGCAGAAGAACAACAAGAAGAAGAAATATCTCGAAATATGTCCGTCAGGCCCCTTCCCTTGAGATAAATCTGCAAATATCTCGGAAACGAAGAGAGCTGTGGCAAAATGTTAAGAGACCTTTTTTGTAGAGAATTAAGTTTCCTACAATTTATGTTCTATGATATTTTTTGATCAGAAGCGTAGTTTTCGAGATATATCGAGATATTTAAAAGTTCCGAAGCCGCACAAACATAATAGAGATACAGAAACACCGTGGCCCCTTTCGTTGAGATAACTCTGCACTAGTGCGAGCCGCAAATGCCACTTCCAGCTTAGCTGTGCAGAAGAAGAACAACAAGAAGAAGAAATATCTCGAAATATGTCCGTCAGGCCCCTTCCCTTGAGATAAATCTGCAAATATCTCGGAAACGAAGCGAGCTATGGCAAAATGTTAAGAGACCTTTTTTGTAGAGAATTAAGTTTCCTACTTTTTATGTTCTATGATATTTTTTGATCAGATGCGTAGTTCTCGAGATATATCAAGATATTTAAAAGTTCCGAAGCCGCACCAACATAATAGAGATACAGAAACACCGTGGCCCCTTTCTTTGAGATAACTCTGCACTATTGCGAGCTGCAAATGCCACTTCCAGCTTAGCTGTGCAGAAGAAGAACAACAAGAAGAAGAAATATCTCGAAATATGTCCGTCAGGCCCCTTCCCTTGAGATAAATCTGCAAATATCTCGGAAACGAAGCGAGCTATGGCAAAATGTTGAGAGACCTTTTTTGTAGAGAATTAAGTTTCCTACTATTTATGTTCTATGATATTTTTGGATCAGATGCGTAGTTCTCGAGATATATCAAGATATTTAAAAGTTCCGAAGCCGCACCAACATAATAGAGATACAGAAACACCGTGGCCCCTTTCTTTCAGATAACTATGCACTATTGCGAGCTGCAAATGCCACTTCCAGCTTAGCTGTGCAGAAGAACAACAAGAAGAAGCAATATCTCGAAATATGTCCGCCAGGCCCCTTCCCTTGAGATAAATCTGCAAATATCTCGGAAACGAAGAGAGCTATGGCAAAATGTTAAGAGACCTTTTTTGTAGAGAATTAAGTTTCCTACTTTTTATGTTCTATGATATTTTTTGATCTGATGCGTAGTTCTCGAGATATATCAAGATATTTAAAAGTTCCGAAGCCGCACCAACATAATAGAGATACAGAAACACCGTGGCCCCTTTCTTTGAGATAACTCTGCACTATTGCGAGCTGTAAATGCCACTTCCAGCTTAGCTGTGCAGAAGAAGAACAACAAGAAGAAGAAATATCTCGAAATATGTCCGTCAGGCCCCTTCCCTTGAGATAAATCTGCAAATATCTCGGAAACGAAGAGAGCTATGGCAAAATGTTAAGAGACCTTTTTTGTAGAGAATTAAGTTTCCTACTTTTTATGTTCTATAATATTTTTTGATCTGATGCGTAGTTCTCGAGATATATCAAGATATTTAAAAGTTCCGAAGCCGCACCAACATAATAGAGATACAGAAACACCGTGGCCCCTTTCTTTGAGATAACTCTGCACTATTGCGAGCTGTAAATGCCACTTCCAGCTTAGCTGTGCAGAAGAAGAACAACAAGAAGAAGAAATATCTCGAAATATGTCCGTCAGGCCCCTTCCCTTGAGATATATCTGCAAATATCTCGGAAACGAAGCGAGCTATGGCGAAATGTTAAGAGACCTTTTTTGTAGAGAATTATGTTTCCTACAATTTATGTTCTATGATATTTTTTGATCAGAAGCGTAGTTTTCGAGATATATCGAGATATTTAAAAGTTCCGAAGCCGCACCAACATAATAGAGATACAGAAACACCGTGGCCCCTTTCGTTGAGATAACTCTGCACTAGTGCGAGCCGCAAATGCCACTTCCAGCTTAGCTGTGCACAAGAAGAACAACAAGAAGAAGAAATATCTCGAAATATGTCCGTCAGGCCCCTTCCCTTGAGATAAATCTGCAAATATCTCGGAAACGAAGCGAGCTATGGCAAAATGTTAAGAGACCTTTTTTGTAGAGAATTAAGTTTCCTACTTTTTATGTTCTATGATATTTTTTGATCAGATGCGTAGTTCTCGAGATATATCAAGATATTTAAAAGTTCCGAAGCCGCACCAACATAATAGAGATACAGAAACACCGTGGCCCCTTTCTTTCAGATAACTATGCACTATTGCGAGCTGCAAATGCCACTTCCAGCTTAGCTGTGCAGAAGAACAACAAGAAGAAGAAATATCTCGAAATATGTCCGTCAGGCCCCTTCCCTTGAGATAAATCTGCAAATATCTCGGAAACGAAGAGAGCTGTGGCAAAATGTTAAGAGACCTTTTTTGTAGAGAATTAAGTTTCCTACAATTTATGTTCTATGATATTTTTTGATCAGAAGCGTAGTTTTCGAGATATATCGAGATATTTAAAAGTTCCGAAGCCGCACCAACATAATAGAGATACAGAAACACCGTGGCCCCTTTCGTTGAGATAACTCTGCACTAGTGCGAGCCGCAAATGCCACTTCCAGCTTAGCTGTGCAGAAGAAGAACAACAAGAAGAAGAAATATCTCGAAATATGTCCGTCAGGCCCCTTCCCTTGAGATAAATCTGCAAATATCTCGGAAACGAAGCGAGCTATGGCAAAATGTTAACAGACCTATTTTGTAGAGAATTAAGTTTCCTACTTTTTATGTTCTATGATATTTTTTGATCAGATGCGTAGTTCTCGAGATATATCAAGATATCTAAAAGTTCCGAAGCCGCACCAACATAATAGAGATACAGAAAGACCGTGGCCCCTTTCTTTGAGATAACTCTGCACTATTGCGAGCTGCAAATGCCACTTCCAGCTTAGCTGTGCAGAAGAAGAACAACAAGAAGAAGAAATATCTCGAAATATGTCCGTCAGGCCCCTTCCCTTGAGATAAATCTGCAAATATCTCGGAAACGAAGCGAGCTATGGCAAAATGTTGAGAGACCTTTTTTGTAGAGAATTAAGTTTCCTACTATTTATGTTCTATGATATTTTTGGATCAGATGCGTAGTTCTCGAGATATATCAAGATATTTAAAAGTTCCGAAGCCGCACCAACATAATAGAGATACAGAAACACCGTGGCCCCTTTCTTTCAGATAACTATGCACTATTGCGAGCTGCAAATGCCACTTCCAGCTTAGCTGTGCAGAAGAACAACAAGAAGAAGCAATATCTCGAAATATGTCCGTCAGGCCCCTTCCCTTGAGATAAATCTGCAAATATCTCGGAAACGAAGAGAGCTATGGCAAAATGTTAAGAGACCTTTTTGGAGAGAATTAAGTTTCCTACTTTTTATGTTCTATAATATTTTTTGATCTGATGCGTAGTTCTCGAGATATATCAAGATATTTAAAAGTTCCGAAGCCGCACCAACATAATAGAGATACAGAAACACCGTGGCCCCTTTCTTTGAGATAACTCTGCACTATTGCGAGCTGTAAATGCCACTTCCAGCTTAGCTGTGCAGAAGAAGAACAACAAGAAGAAGCAATATCTCGAAATATGTCCGTCAGGCCCCTTCCCTTGAGATAAATCTGCAAATATCTCGGAAACGAAGAGAGCTATGGCAAAATGTTAAGAGACCTTTTTTGTAGAGAATTAAGTTTCCTACTTTTTATGTTCTATGATATTTTTTGATCTGATGCGTAGTTCTCGAGATATATCAAGATATTTAAAAGTTCCGAAGCCGCACCAACATAATAGAGATACAGAAACACCGTGGCCCCTTTCGTTGAGATAACTCTGCACTAGTGCGAGCCGCAAATGCCACTTCCAGCTTAGCTGTGCAGAAGAAGAACAACAAGAAGAAGAAATATCTCGAAATATGTCCGTCAGGCCCCTTCCCTTGAGATAAATCTGCAAATATCTCGGAAACGAAGCGAGCTATGGCAAAATGTTAGGAGACCTTTTTTGTAGAGAATTAAGTTTCCTACTTTTTATGTTCTATGATATTTTTTGATCAGATGCGTAGTTCTCGAGATATATCAAGATATTTAAAAGTTCCGAAGCCGCACCAACATAATAGAGATACAGAAACACCGTGGCCCCTTTCTTTGAGATAACTCTGCACTATTGCGAGCTGCAAATGCCACTTCCAGCTTAGCTGTGCAGAAGAAGAACAACAAGAAAAAGAAATATCTGGAAATATGTCCGTCAGGCCCCTTCCCTTGAGATAAATCTGCAAATATCTCGGAAACGAAGCGAGCTATGGCAAAATGTTGAGAGACCTTTTTTGTAGAGAATTAAGTTTCCTACTATTTATGTTCTATGATATTTTTGGATCAGATGCGTAGTTCTCGAGATATATCAAGATATTTAAAAGTTCCGAAGCCGCACCAACATAATAGAGATACAGAAACACCGTGGCCCCTTTCTTTGAGATAACTCTGCACTAGAGCGAGCCGCAAATGCCACTTCCAGCTTAGCTGTGCAGAAGAAGAACAACAAGAAGAAGAAATATCTCGAAATATGTCCGTCAGGCCACTTCCCTTGAGATAAATCTGCAAATATCTCGGAAACGAAGCGAGCTATGGCAAAATGTTAAGAGACCTTTTTTGTAGAGAATTATGTTTCCTACTATTTATGTTCTATGATATTTTTGGATCAGATGCGTAGCTCTCGAGATATATCAAGATATTTAAAAGTTCCGAAACCGCACCAACATAATAGAGATACAGAAACACCGTGGCCCCTTTCTTTCAGATAACTATGCACTATTGCGAGCTGCAAATGCCACTTCCAGCTTAGCTGTGCAGAAGAACAACAAGAAGAAGAAATATCTCGAAATATGTCCGTCAGGCCCCTTCCCTTGAGATATATCTGCAAATATCTCGGAAACGAAGAGAGCTATGGCAAAATGTTAAGAGACCTTTTTTGTAGAGAATTAAGTTTCCTACAATTTATGTTCTATGATATTTTTTGATCAGAAGCGTAGTTTTCGAGATAATATCGAGATATTTAAAAGTTCCGAAGCCGCACCAACATAATAGAGATACAGAAACACCGTGGCCCTTTTCGTTGAGATAACTCTGCACTAGTGCGAGCCGCAAATGCCACTTCCAGCTTAGCTGTGCAGAAGAAGAACAACAAGAAGAAGAAATATCTCGAAATATGTCCGTCAGGCCCCTTCCCTTGAGATAAATCTGCAAATATCTCGGAAACGAAGCGAGCTATGGCAAAATGTTAAGAGACCTTTTTTGTAGAGAATTAAGTTTCCTACTTTTTATGTTCTATAATATTTTTTGATCAGATGCGTAGTTCTCGAGATATATCAAGATATTTAAAAGTTCCGAAGCCGCACCAACATAATAGAGATACAGAAACACCGCGGCCCCTTTCTTTGAGATAACTCTGCACTATTGCGAGCTGCAAATGCCACTTCCAGCTTAGCTGTGCAGAAGAAGAACAACAAGAAGAAGAAATATCTGGAAATATGTCCGTCAGGCCCCTTCCCTTGAGATAAATCTGCAAATATCTCGGAAACGAAGCGAGCTATGGCAAAATGTTGAGAGACCTTTTTTGTAGAGAATTAAGTTTCCTACTATTTATGTTCTATGATATTTTTGGATCAGATGCGTAGTTCTCGAGATATATCAAGATATTTAAAAGTTCCGAAGCCGCACCAACATAATAGAGATACAGAAACACCGTGGCCCCTTTCTTTGAGATAACTCTGCACTAGAGCGAGCCGCAAATGCCACTTCCAGCTTAGCTGTGCAGAAGAAGAACAACAAGAAGAAGAAATATCTCGAAATATGTCCGTCAGGCCACTTCCCTTGAGATAAATCTGCAAATATCTCGGAAACGAAGCGAGCTATGGCAAAATGTTAAGAGACCTTTTTTGTAGAGAATTATGTTTCCTACTTTTTATGTTCTATGATATTTTTTGATCAGACGCGGAGCTCTCGAGATATATCAAGATATTTAAAAGTTCCGAAACCGCACCAACATAATAGGGATACAGAAACACCGTGGCCCCTTTCTTTGAGATAACCCTGCACTAGTGCGAGCCGCAAATGCCACTTCCAGCTTAGCTGTGCAGAAGAAGAACAACAAGAAGAAGAAATATCTCGAAATATGTCCGTCAGGCCCCTTCCCTTGAGATAAATCTGCAAATATCTCGGAAACGAAGCGAGCTATGGCGAAATGTTAAGAGACCTTTTTTGTAGAGAATTAAGTTTCCTACTTTTTATGTTCTATGATATTTTTTGATCAGATGCGTAGTTCTCGAGATATATCAAGATATTTAAAAGTTCCGAAGCCGCACCAACATAATAGAGATACAGAAACACCGTGGCCCCTTTCTTTGAGATAACTCTGCACGATTGCGAGCTGTAAATGCCACTTCCAGCTTAGCTGTGCAGAAGAAGGACAACAAGAAGAAGAAATATCTCGAAATATGTCCGACAGGCCCCTTCCCTTGAGATAAATCTGCAAATATCTCGGAAACGAAGCGAGCTATGGCGAAATGTTAAGAGACCTTTTTTGTAGAGAATTAAGTTTCCTACTTTTTATGTTCTATGATATTTTTTGATCAGATGCGTAGTTCTCGAGATATATCGAGATATTTAAAAGTTCCGAAGCCGCACCAACATAATAGAGATACAGAAACACCGTGGCCCCTCTCTTTGAGATAACTCTGCACTACTGCGAGCTGGAAATGCCACTTCCAGTATAGCTGTGCAGAAGAAGAACAACAAGAAGAAGAAATATCTCGAAATATGTCCGTTAGGCCCCTTCCCTTGAGATAAATCTGCAAATATCTCGGAAACGAAGCGAGCTATGGCAAAATGTTAAGAGACCTATTTTGTAGAGAATTAAGCATCCTACTTTTTATGTTCTATGATATTTTTTGATCAGATGCGTAGTTCTCGAGATATATCAAGATATTTAAAAGTTCCGAAGCCGCACCAACATAATAGAGATACAGAAACACCGTGGCCCCTTTCTTTGAGATAACTCTGCACTATTGCGCGCTGTAAATGCCACTTCCAGCTTAGCTGTGCAGAAGAAGAACATCAAGAAGAAGAAATATCTCGAAATATGTCCGTCAGGCCCCTTCCCTTGAGATATATCTGCAAATATCTCGGAAACGAAGCGAGCTATGACAAAATGTTAAGAGACCTTTTTTGTAGAGAATTAAGTTTCCTACAATTTATGTTCTATGATATTTTTTGATCAGATGCATAGTTCTCGAGATATATCAAGATATCTAAAAGTTCCGAAGCCGCACCAACATAATAGAGATACAGAAACACCGTGGCCCCTTTCTTTCAGATAACTATGCACTATTGCGAGCTGCAAATGCCACTTCCAGCTTAGCTGTGCAGAAGAACAACAAGAAGAAGAAATATCTCGAAATATGTCCGTCAGGCCCCTTCCCTTGAGATAAATCTGCAAATATCTCGGAAACGAAGAGAGCTATGGCAAAATGTTAAGAGACCTTTTTTGTAGAGAATTAAGTTTCCTACAATTTCTGTTCTATGATATTTTTTGATCAGAAGCGTAGTTTTCGAGATAATATCGAGATATTTAAAAGTTCCGAAACCGCACCAACATAATAGAGATACAGAAACACCGTGGCCCCTTTCGTTGAGATAACTCTGCACTAGTGCGAGCCGCAAATGCCACTTCCAGCTTAGCTGTGCAGAAGAAGAACAACAAGAAGAAGAAATATCTCGAAATATGTCCGTCAGGCCCCTTCCCTTGAGATAAATCTGCAAATATCTCGGAAACGAAGCGTGCTATGGCAAAATGTTAAGAGACCTTTTTTGTAGAGAATTATGTTTCCTACTTTTTATGTTCTATGATATTTTTTGATCAGACGCGTAGCTCTCGAGATATATCAAGATATTTAAAAGTTCCGAAACCGCACCAACATAATAGAGATACAGAAACACCGTGGCCCCTTTCTTTGAGATAACTCTGCACTAGTGCGAGCCGCAAATGCCACTTCCAGCTTAGCTGTGCAGAAGAAGAACAACAAGAAGAAGAAATATCTCGAAATATGTCCGTCAGGCCCCTTCCCTTGAGATAAATCTGCAAATATCTCGGAAACGAAGCGAGCTATGGCGAAATGTTAAGAGACCTTTTTTGTAGAGAATTAGGTTTCCTACTTTTTATGTTCTATGATATTTTCTGATCAGATGCGTAGTTCTCGAGATATATCAAGATATCTAAAAGTTCCGAAGCCGCACCAACATAATAGAGATACAGAAACACCGTGGCCCCTTTCTTTGAGATAACTCTGCACTATTGCGAGCTGCAAATGCCACTTCCAGCTTAGCTGTGCAGAAGAAGAACAACAAGAAGAAGAAATATCTCGAAATATGTCCGTCAGGCCAGTTCCTTTGAGCTGAATCTGCAAATATCTCGGAAACGAAGCGAGCTATGGCAAAATGTTAAGAGACGTTTTTTATAGAGAATTATGTTTCCTACAATTTATCTTCTATGATATTTTTTGATCAGAAGCGTAGTTTTCGAGATATATCGAGATATTTAAAAGTTCCGAAGCCGCACCAACATAATAGGGATACAGAAACACCGTGGCCCCTTTCTTTGAGATAACTCTGCACTAGTGCGAGCCGCAAATGCCACTTCCAGCTTAGCTGTGCAGAAGCAGAACAACAAGAAGAAGAAATATCTCGAAATATGTCCGTCAGGCCCCTTCCCTTGAGATATATCTGCAAATATCTCGGAAACGAAGCGAGCTATGGCAAAATGTTAAGAGACCTTTTTTGTAGAGAATTATGTTTCCTACAATTTATGTTCTATGATATTTTTTGATCAGAAGCGTAGTTTTCGAGATATATCGAGATATTTAAAAGTTCCGAAGCCGCACCAACATAATAGGGATACAGAAACACCGTGGCCCCTTTCTTTGAGATAACTCTGCACTAGTGCGAGCCGCAAATGCCACTTCCAGCTTAGCTGTGCAGAAGAAGAACAACAAGAAGAAGAAATATCTCGAAATATGTCCGTCAGGCCCCTTCCCTTGAGATAAATCTGCAAATATCTCGGAAACGAAGCGAGCTATGGCGAAATGTTAAGAGACCTTTTTTGTAGAGAATTAAGTTTCCTACTTTTTATGTTCTATGATATTTTTTGATCAGATGCGTAGTTCTCGAGATATATCAAGATATTTAAAAGTTCCGAAGCCGCACCAACATAATAGAGATACAGAAACACCGTGGCCCCTTTCTTTGAGATAACTCTGCACTAGTGCGAGCCGCAAATGCCACTTCCAGCTTAGCTGTGCAGAAGAAGAACAACAAGAAGAAGAAATATCTCGAAATATGTCCGTCAGGCCAGTTCCTTTGAGCTGAATCTGCAAATATCTCGGAAACGAAGCGAGCTATGGCAAAATGTTAAGAGACGTTTTTTATAGAGAATTATGTTTCCTACAATTTATCCTCTATGATATTTTTTGATCAGAAGCGTAGTTTTCGAGATATATCGAGATATTTAAAAGTTCCGAAGCCGCACCAACATAATAGGGATACAGAAACACCGTGGCCCCTTTCTTTGAGATAACTCTGCACTAGTGCGAGCCGCAAATGCCACTTCCAGCTTAGCTGTGCAGAAGCAGAACAACAAGAAGAAGAAATATCTCGAAATATGTCCGTCAGGCCCCTTCCCTTGAGATATATCTGCAAATATCTCGGAAACGAAGCGAGCTATGGCAAAATGTTAAGAGACCTTTTTTGTAGAGAATTATGCTTCCTACAATTTATGTTCTATGATATTTTTTGATCAGAAGCGTAGTTTTCGAGATACATCGAGATATTTAAAAGTTCCGAAGCCGCACCAACATAATAGAGATACAGAAACACCGTGGCCCCTTTCTTTGAGATAACTCTGCACTAGTGCGAGCCGCAAATGCCAGTTCCAGCTTAGCTGTGCAGAAGAAGAACAACAAGAAGAAGAAATATCTCGAAATATGTCCGTCAGGCCCCTTCCCTTGAGATAAATCTGCAAATATCTCGGAAACGAAGCGAGCTATGGCGAAATGTTAAGAGACCTTTTTTGTAGAGAATTAAGTTTCCTACTTTTTATGTTCTATGATATTTTTTGATCAGATTCGTAGTTCTCGAGATATATCAAGATATTTAAAAGTTCCGAAGCCGCACCAACATAATAGAGATACAGAAACACCGTGGCCCCTTTCTTTGAGATAACTCTGCACGATTGCGAGCTGTAAATGCCACTTCCAGCTTAGCTGTGCAGAAGAAGGACAACAAGAAGAAGAAATATCTCGAAATATGTCCGTCAGGCCCCTTCCCTTGAGATAAATCTGCAAATATCTCGGAAACGAAGCGAGCTATGGCAAAATGTTAAGAGACCTTTTTTGTAGAGAATTATGTTTCCTACTTTTTATGTTCTATGATATTTTTTGATCAGACGCGTAGCTCTCGAGATATATCAAGATATTTAAAAGTTCCGAAACCGCACCAACATAATAGAGATACAGAAACACCGTGGCCCCTCTCTTTGAGATAACTCTGCACTACTGCGAGCTGGAAATGCCACTTCCAGTTTAGCTGTGCAGAAGAAGAACAACAAGAAGAAGAAATATCTCGAAATATGTCCGTTAGGCCCCTTCCCTTGAGATAAATCTGCAAATATCTCGGAAACGAAGCGAGCTATGGCAAAATGTTAAGAGACCTCTTTTGTAGAGAATTAAGCTTCCTACTTTTTATGTTCTATGATATTTTTTGATCAGATGCGTAGTTCTCGAGATATATCAAGATATTTAAAAGTTCCGAAGCCGCACCAACATAATAGAGATACAGAAACACCGTGGCCCCTTTCTTTGAGATAACTCTGCACTAGTGCGAGCCGCAAATGCCACTTCCAGCTTAGCTGTGCAGAAGAAGAACAACAAGAAGAAGAAATATCTCGAAATATGTCCGTCAGGCCCCTTCCCTTGAGATAAATCTGCAAATATCTCGGAAACAAAGCGAGCTATGGCAAAATGTTAAGAGACGTTTTTTATAGAGAATTATGTTTCCTACAATTTATGTTCTATGATATTTTTTGATCAGAAGCGTAGTTTTCGAGATATATCGAGATATTTAAGAGTTCCGAAGCCGCACCAACATAATAGGGATACAGAAACACCGTGGCCCCTTTCTTTGAGATAACCCTGCACTAGTGCGAGCCGCAAATGCCACTTCCAGCTTAGCTGTGCAGAAGAAGGACAACAAGAAGAAGAAATATCTCGAAATATGTCCGTCAGGCCCCTTCCCTTGAGATAAATCTGCAAATATCTCGGAAACGAAGCGAGCTATGGCGAAATGTTAAGAGACCTTTTTTGTAGAGAATTAAGTTTCCTACTTTTTATGTTCTATGATATTTTTTGATCAGATGCGTAGTTCTCGAGATATATCAAGATATTTAAAAGTTCCGAAGCCGCACCAACATAATAGAGATACAGAAACACCGTGGCCCCTTTCTTTGAGATAACTCTGCACTAGTGCGAGCCGCAAATGCCACTTCCAGCTTAGCTGTGCAGAAGAAGAACAACAAGAAGAAGAAATATCTCGAAATATGTCCGTCAGGCCCCTTCCCTTGAGATAAATCTGCAAATATCTCGGAAACGAAGCGAGCTATGGCGAAATGTTAAGAGACCTTTTTTGTAGAGAATTAAGTTTCCTACTTTTTATGTTCTATGATATTTTTTGATCAGATTCGTAGTTCTCGAGATATATCAAGATATTTAAAAGTTCCGAAGCCGCACCAACATAATAGAGATACAGAAACACCGTGGCCCCTTTCTTTGAGATAACTCTGCACGATTGCGAGCTGTAAATGCCACTTCCAGCTTAGCTGTGCAGAAGAAGGACAACAAGAAGAAGAAATGTCTCGAAATATGTCCGTCAGGCCCCTTCCCTTGAGATAAATCTGCAAATATCTCGGAAACGAAGCGAGCTATGGCAAAATGTTAAGAGACCTTTTTTGTAGAGAATTATGTTTCCTACTTTTTATGTTCTATGATATTTTTTGATCAGACGCGTAGCTCTCGAGATATATCAAGATATTTAAAAGTTCCGAAACCGCACCAACATAATAGAGATACAGAAACACCGTGGCCCCTCTCTTTGAGATAACTCTGCACTACTGCGAGCTGGAAATGCCACTTCCAGTTTAGCTGTGCAGAAGAAGAACAACAAGAAGAAGAAATATCTCGAAATATGTCCGTTAGGCCCCTTCCCTTGAGATAAATCTGCAAATATCTCGGAAACGAAGCGAGCTATGGCAAAATGTTAAGAGACCTCTTTTGTAGAGAATTAAGCTTCCTACTTTTTATGTTCTATGATATTTTTTGATCAGATGCGTAGTTCTCGAGATATATCAAGATATTTAAAAGTTCCGAAGCCGCACCAACATAATAGAGATACAGAAACACCGTGGCCCCTTTCTTTGAGATAACTCTGCACTAGTGCGAGCCGCAAATGCCACTTCCAGCTTAGCTGTGCAGAAGAAGAACAACAAGAAGAAGAAATATCTCGAAATATGTCCGTCAGGCCCCTTCCCTTGAGATAAATCTGCAAATATCTCGGAAACAAAGCGAGCTATGGCAAAATGTTAAGAGACGTTTTTTATAGAGAATTATGTTTCCTACAATTTATGTTCTATGATATTTTTTGATCAGAAGCGTAGTTTTCGAGATATATCGAGATATTTAAGAGTTCCGAAGCCGCACCAACATAATAGGGATACAGAAACACCGTGGCCCCTTTCTTTGAGATAACCCTGCACTAGTGCGAGCCGCAAATGCCACTTCCAGCTTAGCTGTGCAGAAGAAGGACAACAAGAAGAAGAAATATCTCGAAATATGTCCGTCAGGCCCCTTCCCTTGAGATAAATCTGCAAATATCTCGGAAACGAAGCGAGCTATGGCGAAATGTTAAGAGACCTTTTTTGTAGAGAATTAAGTTTCCTACTTTTTATGTTCTATGATATTTTTTGATCAGATGCGTAGTTCTCGAGATATATCAAGATATTTAAAAGTTCCGAAGCCGCACCAACATAATAGAGATACAGAAACACCGTGGCCCCTTTCTTTGAGATAACTCTGCACTAGTGCGAGCCGCAAATGCCACTTCCAGCTTAGCTGTGCAGAAGAAGAACAACAAGAAGAAGAAATATCTCGAAATATGTCCGTCAGGCCCCTTCCCTTGAGATATATCTGCAAATATCTCGGAAACGAAGCGAGCTATGGCAAAATGTTAAGAGACCTTTTTTGTAAAGAATTAAGTTTCCTACTTTTTATGTTGTATGCTATTTTTTGATCAGATGCGTAGTTCTCGAGATATATCAAGATATTTAAAAGTTCCGAAGCCGCACCAACATAATAGAGATACAGAAACACCGTGGCCCCTTTCTTTGAGATAACTCTGCACTATTGCGAGCTGCAAATGCCACTTCCAGCTTAGCTGTGCAGAGGAAGAACAACAAGAAGAAGAAATATCTCGAAATATGTCCGTCAGGCCAGTTCCTTTGAGCTGAATCTGCAAATATCTCGGAAACGAAGCGAGCTATGGCAAAATGTTGAGAGACGTTTTTTGTAGAGAATTGTGTTTCCTACAATTTATGTTCTATGATATTTTTTGATGAGATGCGTAGTTCTCGAGATATATCAAGATATTTAAAAGTTCCGAAGCCGCACCAACATAATAGAGATACAGAAACACCGTGGCCCCTTTCTTTGAGATAACTCTGCACTATTGCGAGCTGCAAATGCCACTTCCAGCTTAGCTGTGCAGAGGAAGAACAACAAGAAGAAGAAATATCTCGAAATATGTCCGTCAGGCCAGTTCCTTTGAGCTGAATCTGCAAATATCTCGGAAACGAAGCGAGCTATGGCAAAATGTTAAGAGACGTTTTTTGTAGAGAATTATGTTTCCTACAATTTATGTTCTATGATATTTTTTGATCAGAAGCGTAGTTTTCGAGATATATCGAGATATTTAAAAGTTCCGAAGCCGCACCAACATAATAGAGATACAGAAACACCGTGGCCCCTTTCTTTGATAACTCTGCACTATTGCGAGCTGCAAATGTCACTTCCAGCTCAGCTGTGCAGAGGAAGAACAACAAGAAGAAGAAATATCTCGAAATATGTCCGTCAGGCCAGTTCCTTTGAGCTGAATCTGCAAATATCTCGGAAACGAAGCGAGCTATGGCAAAATGTTAAGAGACGTTTTTTATAGAGAATTATGTTTCCTACAATTTATGTTCTATGATATTTTTTGATCAGAAGCGTAGTTTTCGAGATATATCGAGATATTTAAAAGTTCCGAAGCCGCACCAACATAATAGGGATACAGAAACACCGTGGCCCCTTTCTTTGAGATAACTCTGCACTAGTGCGAGCCGCAAATGCCACTTCCAGCTTAGCTGTGCAGAAGAAGAACAACAAGAAGAAGAAAAATCTCGAAATATGTCCATCAGGACCCTTCCCTTGAGATAAATCTGCAAATATCTCGGAAACGAAGCGAGCTATGGCAAAATGTTAAGAGACCTTTTTTGTAGAGAATTAAGTTTCCTACTTTTTATGTTCTATGATATTTTTTGATCAGATGCGTAGTTCTCGAGATATATCAAGATATTTAAAAGTTCCGAAGCCGCACCAACATAATAGAGATACAGAAACACCGTGGCCCCTTTCTCTGAGATAACTCTGCACTATTGCGAGCTGCAAATGCCACTTCCAGCTTAGCTGTGCAGAAGAAGAACAACAAGAAGAAGAAATATCTCGAAATATGTCCATCAGGACCCTTCCCTTGAGATAAATCTGCAAATATCTCGGAAACGAAGCGAGCTATGGCAAAATGTTAAGAGACCTTTTTTGTAGAGAATAACGTTTCCTACAATTTACGTTCTATGATATTTTTTGATCAGAAGCGTAGTTTTCGAGATATATCGAGATATTTAAAAGTTCCGAAGCCGCACCAACATAATAGAGATACAGAAACACCGTGGCCCCTTTCTTTGAGATAACTCTGCACTATTGCGACCTGCAAGTGCCACTTCCAGCTCAGCTGTGCAGAAGAAGAACAACAAGAAGAAGAAATATCTCGAAATATGTCCGTCAGGCCCGTTCCTTTGAGCTGAATCTGCAAGTGTCTCGGAAACGAAGCGAGCTATGGCAAAATGTTAAGAGACTTTTTTGTAGAGAATTAAGTTTCCTACTTTTTATGTTCTATGATATTTTTCGATCAGAGGCGTAGTTCTCGAGATATATCAAGATATTTAAAAGTTCCGAAGCCGCACCAACATAATAGAGATACAGAAACACCGTGGCCCCTTTCTTTGAGATAACTCTGCACGATTGCGAGCTGGAAATGCCACTTCCAGTTTAGCTGTGCAGAAGAAGAACAACAAGAAGAAGAAATATCTCGAAATATGTCCATCAGGACCCTTCCCTTGAGATAAATCTGCAAATATCTCGGAAACGAAGCGAGCTATGGCAAAATGTTAAGAGACCTTTTTTGTAGAGAATTAAGTTTCCTACTTTTTATGTTCTATGATATTTTTTGATCAGATGCGTAGTTCTCGAGATATATCAAGATATTTAAAAGTTCCGAAGCCGCACCAACATAATAGAGATACAGAAAAACCGTGGCCCCTTTCTCTGAGATAACTCTGCACTATTGCGAGCTGCAAATGCCACTTCCAGCTTAGCTGTGCAGAAGAAGAACAACAAGAAGAAGAAATATCTGGAAATATGTCCGTCAGGCCCCTTCCCTTGAGATAAATCTGCAAATATCTCGGAAACGAAGAGAGCTATGGCAAAATCTAAAGAGACCTTTTTTGTAGAGAATTAAGTTTCCTACTTTTCATGTTCTATGATATTTTTTGATCAGATGCGTAGTTCTCGAGATATATCAAGATATTTAAAAGTTCCGAAGCAGCACCAACATAATAGAGATACAGAAACACCGTGGCCCCTTTCTTTGAGATAACTCTGCACTATTGCGAGCTGCAAATGCCACTTCCAGCTTAGCTGTGCAGAGGAAGAACAACAAGAAGAAGAAGTATCTCGAAATATGTCCGTCAGGCCCGTTCCTTTGAGCTGAATCTGCAAATATCTCGGAAACGAAGCGAGCTATGGCAAAATGTTAAGAGACGTTTTTTGTAGAGAATTATGTTTCCTACAATTTATGTTCTATCATATTTTTTGATCAGAAGCGTAGTTTTCGAGATATATCGAGATATTTAAAAGTTCCGAAGCCGCACCAACATAATAGAGATACAGAAACACCGTGGCCCCTTTCTTTGACATAACTCTGCACTAGTGCGAGCCGCAAATGCCACTTCCAGCTTAGCTGTGCAGAAGAAGAACAACAAGAAGAAGAAATATCTCGAAATATGTCCATCAGGACCCTTCCCTTGAGATAAATCTGCAAATATCTCGGAAACGAAGCGAGCTATGGCAAAATGTTAAGAGACGTTTTTTGTAGAGAATTATGTTTCCTACAATTTATGTTCTATGATATTTTTTGATCAGAAGCGTAGTTTTCGAGATATATCGAGATATTTAAAAGTTCCGAAGCCGCACCAACATAATAGAGATACAGAAACACCGTGGCCCCTTTCTTTGATAACTCTGCACTATTGCGAGCTGCAAATGTCACTTCCAGCTTAGCTGTGCAGAGGAAGAACAACAAGAAGAAGAAATATCTCGAAATATGTCCGTCAGGCCAGTTCCTTTGAGCTGAATCTGCAAATATCTCGGAAACGAAGCGAGCTATGGCAAAATGTTAAGAGACGTTTTTTATAGAGAATTATGTTTCCTACAATTTATGTTCTATGATATTTTTTGATCAGAAGCGCAGTTTTCGAGATATATCGAGATATTTAAAAGTTCCGAAGCCGCACCAACATAATAGGGATACAGAAACACCGTGGCCCCTTTCTTTGAGATAACTCTGCACTAGTGCGAGCCGCAAATGCCACTTCCAGCTTAGCTGTGCAGAAGACGAACAACAAGAAGAAGAAATATCTCGAAATATGTCCGTCAGGCCAGTTCCTTTGAGCTGAATCTGCAAATATCTCGGAAACGAAGCGAGCTATGGCAAAATGTTAAGAGACGTTTTTTGTAGAGAATTATGTTTCCTACAATTTATGTTCTATGATATTTTTTGATCAGAAGCGTAGTTTTCGAGATATATCGAGATATTTAAAAGTTCCGATGCCGCACCAACATAATAGGGATACAGAAACACCGTGGCCCCTTTCTTTGAGATAACTCTGCACTAGTGCGAGCCGCAAATGCCACTTCCAGCTTAGCTGTGCAGAAGAAGAACAACAAGAAGAAGAAATATCTCGAAATATGTCCGTCAGGCCAGTTCCTTTGAGCTGAATCTGCAAATATCTCGGAAACGAAGCGAGCTATGGCAAAATGTTAAGAGACCTTTTTTGTAGAGAATTAAGTTTCCTACTTTTTATGTTCTATGATATTTTTTGATCAGATGCGTAGTTCTCGAGATATATCGAGATATTTAAAAGTTCCGAAGCCGCACCAACATAATAGAGATACAGAAACACCGTGGCCCCTTTCTTTGAGATAACTCTGCACTAGTGCGAGCCGCAAATGCCACTTCCAGCTTAGCTGTGCAGAAGAAGAACAACAAGAAGAAGAAATATCTCGAAATATGTCCATCAGGACCCTTCCCTTGAGATAAATCTGCAAATATCTCGGAAACGAAGCGAGCTATGGCAAAATGTTAAGAGACGTTTTTTGTAGAGAATTATGTTTCCTACAATTTATGTTCTATCATATTTTTTGATCAGAAGCGTAGTTTTCGAGATATATCGAGATATTTAAAAGTTCCGAAGCCGCACCAACATAATAGAGATACAGAAACACCGTGGCCCCTTTCTTTGAGATAACTCTGCACTATTGCGACCTGCAAATGCCACTTCCAGCTCAGCTGTGCAGAAGAAGAACAACAAGAAGAAGAAATATCTCGAAATATGTCCGTCAGGCCCCTTCCCTTGAGATAAATCTGCAAATATCTCGGAAACGAAGCGAGCTATGGCGAAATGTTAAGAGACCTTTTGTGTAGAGAATTAAGTTTCCTACTTTTTATCTTATATGATATTTTTTGATCAGATGCGTAGTTCTCGAGATATATCGAGATATTTAAAAGTTCCGAAGCCGCACCAACATAATAGAGATACAGAAACACCGTGGCCCCTTTCTTTGAGATAACTCTGCACTATTGCGACCTGCAAATGCCACTTCCAGCTCAGCTGTGCAGAAGAAGAACAACAAGAAGAAGAAATATCTCGAAATATGTCCGTCAGGCCCCTTCCCTTGAGATAAATCTGCAAATATCTCGGAAACGAAGCGAGCTATGGCAAAATGTTAAGAGACCTTTTTTGTAGAGAATTAAGTTTCCTACTTTTTATGTTCTACGATATTTTTTGATCAGATGCGTAGTTCTCGAGATATATCGAGATATTTAAAAGTTCCGAAGCCGCACCAACATAATAGAGATACAGAAACACCGTGGCCCCTTTCTTTGAGATAACTCTGCACTGGTGCGAGCCGCAAATGCCACTTCCAGCTTAGCTGTGCAGAAGAAGAACAACAAGAAGAAGAAATATCTCGAAATATGTCCATCAGGACCCTTCCCTTGAGATAAATCTGCAAATATCTCGGAAACGAAGCGAGCTATGGCAAAATGTTAAGAGACGTTTTTTGTAGAGAATTATGTTTCCTACAATTTATGTTCTATCATATTTTTTGATCAGAAGCGTAGTTTTCGAGATATATCGAGATATTTAAAAGTTCCGAAGCCGCACCAACATAATAGAGATACAGAAACACCGTGGCCCCTTTCTTTGAGATAACTCTGCACTAGTGCGAGCCGCAAATGCCACTTCCAGCTTAGCTGTGCAGAAGAAGAACAACAAGAAGAAGAAATATCTCGAAATATGTCCGACAGGCCCCTTCCCTTGAGATAAATCTGCAAATATCTCGGAAACGAAGCGAGCTATGGCGAAATGTTAAGAGACCTTTTTTGTAGAGAATTAAGTTTCCTACTTTTTATCTTCTACGATATTTTTTGATCAGATGCGTAGTTCTCGAGATATATCAAGATATTTAAAAGTTCCGAAGCCGCACCAACATAATAGAGATACAGAAACACCGTGGCCCCTTTCTTTGAGATAACTCTGCACTATTGCGCGCTGCAAATGCCACTTCCAGCTTAGCTGTGCAGAAGAAGAACAACAAGAAGAAGAAATATCTCGAAATATGTCCGTCAGGCCCGTTCCTTTGAGCTGAATCTGCAAATATCTCGGAAACGAAGCGAGCTATGGCGAAATGTTAAGAGACCTTTTTTGTAGAGAATTAAGTTTCCTACTTTTTATCTTCTACGATATTTTTTGATCAGATGCGTAGTTCTCGAGATATATCAAGATATTTAAAAGTTCCGAAGCCGCACCAACATAATAGAGATACAGAAACACCGTGGCCCCTTTCTTTGAGATAACTCTGCACTATTGCGCGCTGCAAATGCCACTTCCAGCTTAGCTGTGCAGAAGAAGAACAACAAGAAGAAGAAATATCTCGAAATATGTCCGTCAGGCCCCTTCCCTTGAGATAAATCTGCAAATATCTCGGAAACGAAGCGAGCTATGGCAAAATGTTAAGAGACGTTTTTTGTAGAGAATTATGTTTCCTACAATTTATGTTCTATCATATTTTTTGATCAGAAGCGTAGTTTTCGAGATATATCGAGATATTTAAAAGTTCCGAAGCCGCACCAACATAATAGAGATACAGAAACACCGTGGCCCCTTTCTTTGAGATAACTCTGCACTAGTGCGAGCCGCAAATGCCACTTCCAGCTTAGCTGTGCAGAAGAAGAACAACAAGAAGAAGAAACATCTCGAAATATGTCCATCAGGACCCTTCCCTTGAGATAAATCTGCAAATATCTCGGAAACGAAGCGAGCTATGGCAAAATGTTAAGAGACCTTTTTTGTAGAGAATAATGTTTCCTACAATTTACGTTCTATGATATTTTTTGATCAGAAGCGTAGTTTTCGAGATATATCGAGATATTTAAAAGTTCCGAAGCCGCACCAACATAATAGAGATACAGAAACACCGTGGCCCCTTTCTTTGAGATAACTCTGCACTATTGCGACCTGCAAATGCCACTTCCAGCTCAGCTGTGCAGAAGAAGAACAACAAGAAGAAGAAATATCTCGAAATATGTCCGTCAGGCCCGTTCCTTTGAGCTGAATCTGCAAATATCTCGGAAACAACGCGAGCTATGGCAAAATGTTAAGAGACGTTTTTTGTAGAGAATTATGTTTCCTACAATTTATGTTCTATCATATTTTTTGATCAGAAGCGTAGTTTTCGAGATATATCGAGATATTTAAAAGTTCCGAAGCCGCACCAACATAATAGAGATACAGAAACACCGTGGCCCCTTTCTTTGAGATAACTCTGCACTAATGCGAGCCGCAAATGCCACTTCCAGCTTAGCTGTGCAGAAGAAGAACAACAAGAAGAAGAAATATCTCGAAATATGTCCGTCAGGCCCCTTCCCTTGAGATAAATCTGCAAATATCTCGGGAACGAAGCGAGCTATGGCAAAATGTTAAGAGACCTTTTTTGTAGAGAATTAAGTTTCCTACTTTTTATGTTCTATGATATTTTTTGATCAGATGCGTAGTTCTCGAGATATATCAAAATATTTAAAAGTTCCGAAGCCGCACCAACATAATAGAGATACAGAAACACCGTGGCCCCTTTCTTTGAGATAACTCTGCACGATTGCGAGCTGGAAATGCCACTTCCAGTTTAGCTGTGCAGAAGAAGAACAACAAGAAGAAGAAATATCTCGAAATATGTCCATCAGGACCCTTCCCTTGAGATAAATCTGCAAATATCTCGGAAACGAAGCGAGCTATGGCAAAATGTTAAGAGACCTTTTTTGTAGAGAATTAAGTTTCCTACTTTTTATGTTCTATGATATTTTTTGATCAGATGCGTAGTTCTCGAGATATATCAAGATATTTAAAAGTTCCGAAGCCGCACCAACATAATAGAGATACAGAAACACCGTGGCCCCTTTCTTTGAGATAACTCTGCACTAGTGCGAGCCGCAAATGCCACTTCCAGCTTAGCTGTGCAGAAGAAGAACAACAAGAAGAAGAAATATCTCGAAATATGTCCATCAGGACCCTTCCCTTGAGATAAATCTGCAAATATCTCGGAAACGAAGCGAGCTATGGCAAAATGTTAAGAGACGTTTTTTGTAGAGAATTATGTTTCCTACAATTTATGTTCTATCATATTTTTTGATCAGAAGCGTAGTTTTCGAGATATATCGAGATATTTAAAAGTTCCGAAGCCGCACCAACATAATAGAGATACAGAAACACCGTGGCCCCTTTCTTTGAGATAACTCTGCACTAGTGCGAGCCGCAAATGCCACTTCCAGCTTAGCTGTGCAGAAGAAGAACAACAAGAAGAAGAAATATCTCGAAATATGTCCGACAGGCCCCTTCCCTTGAGATAAATCTGCAAATATCTCGGAAACGAAGCGAGCTATGGCGAAATGTTAAGAGACCTTTTTTGTAGAGAATTAAGTTTCCTACTTTTTATCTTCTACGATATTTTTTGATCAGATGCGTAGTTCTCGAGATATATCAAGATATTTAAAAGTTCCGAAGCCGCACCAACATAATAGAGATACAGAAACACCGTGGCCCCTTTCTTTGAGATAACTCTGCACTATTGCGCGCTGCAAATGCCACTTCCAGCTTAGCTGTGCAGAAGAAGAACAACAAGAAGAAGAAATATCTCGAAATATGTCCGTCAGGCCCGTTCCTTTGAGCTGAATCTGCAAATATCTCGGAAACGAAGCGAGCTATGGCGAAATGTTAAGAGACCTTTTTTGTAGAGAATTAAGTTTCCTACTTTTTATCTTCTACGATATTTTTTGATCAGATGCGTAGTTCTCGAGATATATCAAGATATTTAAAAGTTCCGAAGCCGCACCAACATAATAGAGATACAGAAACACCGTGGCCCCTTTCTTTGAGATAACTCTGCACTATTGCGCGCTGCAAATGCCACTTCCAGCTTAGCTGTGCAGAAGAAGAACAACAAGAAGAAGAAATATCTCGAAATATGTCCGTCAGGCCCCTTCCCTTGAGATAAATCTGCAAATATCTCGGAAACGAAGCGAGCTATGGCAAAATGTTAAGAGACGTTTTTTGTAGAGAATTATGTTTCCTACAATTTATGTTCTATCATATTTTTTGATCAGAAGCGTAGTTTTCGAGATATATCGAGATATTTAAAAGTTCCGAAGCCGCACCAACATAATAGAGATACAGAAACACCGTGGCCCCTTTCTTTGAGATAACTCTGCACTAGTGCGAGCCGCAAATGCCACTTCCAGCTTAGCTGTGCAGAAGAAGAACAACAAGAAGAAGAAACATCTCGAAATATGTCCATCAGGACCCTTCCCTTGAGATAAATCTGCAAATATCTCGGAAACGAAGCGAGCTATGGCAAAATGTTAAGAGACCTTTTTTGTAGAGAATAATGTTTCCTACAATTTACGTTCTATGATATTTTTTGATCAGAAGCGTAGTTTTCGAGATATATCGAGATATTTAAAAGTTCCGAAGCCGCACCAACATAATAGAGATACAGAAACACCGTGGCCCCTTTCTTTGAGATAACTCTGCACTATTGCGACCTGCAAATGCCACTTCCAGCACAGCTGTGCAGAAGAAGAACAACAAGAAGAAGAAATATCTCGAAATATGTCCGTCAGGCCCGTTCCTTTGAGCTGAATCTGCAAATATCTCGGAAACAAAGCGAGCTATGGCAAAATGTTAAGAGACGTTTTTTGTAGAGAATTATGTTTCCTACAATTTATGTTCTATCATATTTTTTGATCAGAAGCGTAGTTTTCGAGATATATCGAGATATTTAAAAGTTCCGAAGCCGCACCAACATAATAGAGATACAGAAACACCGTGGCCCCTTTCTTTGAGATAACTCTGCACTAATGCGAGCCGCAAATGCCACTTCCAGCTTAGCTGTGCAGAAGAAGAACAACAAGAAGAAGAAATATCTCGAAATATGTCCGTCAGGCCCCTTCCCTTGAGATAAATCTGCAAATATCTCGGGAACGAAGCGAGCTATGGCAAAATGTTAAGAGACCTTTTTTGTAGAGAATTAAGTTTCCTACTTTTTATGTTCTATGATATTTTTTGATCAGATGCGTAGTTCTCGAGATATATCAAGATATTTAAAAGTTCCGAAGCCGCACCAACATAATAGAGATACAGAAACACCGTGGCCCCTTTCTCTGAGATAACTCTGCACTATTGCGAGCTGCAAATGCCACTTCCAGCTTAGCTGTGCAGAAGAAGAACAACAAGAAGAAGAAATATCTCGAAATATGTCCGTCAGGCCCCTTCCCTTGAGATAAATCTGCAAATATCTCGGAAACGAAGAGAGCTATGGCAAAATGTTAAGAGACCTTTTTTGTAGAGAATTAAGTTTCCTACTTTTCATGTTCTATGATATTTTTTGAACAGATGCGTAGTTCTCGAGATATATCAAGATATTTAAAAGTTCCGAAGCAGCACCAACATAATAGAGATACAGAAACACCGTGGCCCCTTTCTTTGAGATAACTCTGCACTATTGCGAGCTGCAAATGCCACTTCCAGCTTAGCTGTGCAGAGGAAGAACAACAAGAAGAAGAAGTATCTCGAAATATGTCCGTCAGGCCCGTTCCTTTGAGCTGAATCTGCAAATATCTCGGAAACGAAGCGAGCTATGGCAAAATGTTAAGAGACGTTTTTTGTAGTGAATTATGTTTCCTACAATTTATGTTCTATGATATTTTTTGATCAGAAGCGTAGTTTTCGAGATATATCGAGATATTTAAAAGTTCCGAAGCCGCACCAACATAATAGAGATACAGAAACACCGTGGCTCCTTTCTTTGAGATAACTCTGCACTAGTGCGAGCCGCCAATGCCACTTCCAGCTTAGCTGTGCAGAAGAAGAACAACAAGAAGAAGAAGTATCTCGAAATATGTCCGTCAGGCCCCTTCCCTTGAGATAAATCTGCAAATATCTCGGAAACGAAGCGAGCTATGGCAAAATGTTAAGAGATCTTTTTTGTAGAGAATTAAGTTTCCTACTTTTTATGTTCTATGATATTTTTTGATCAGATGCGTAGTTCTCGAGATATATCAAGATATTTAAAAGTTCCGAAGCCGCACCAACATAATAGAGATACAGAAACACCGTGGCCCCTTTCTTTGAGATAACTCTGCACTAGCGCGAGCCGCAAATGCCACTTACAGCTTAGCTGTGCAGAAGAAGAACAACGAGAAGAAGAAATATCTCGAAATATGTCCGTCAGGCCCCTTCCCTTGAGATAAATCTGCAAATATCTCGGAAACGAAGCGAGCTATGGCAAAATGTTAAGAGATCTTTTTTGTAGAGAATTAAGTTTCCTACTTTTTATGTTCTATGATATTTTTTGATCAGATGCGTAGTTCTCGAGATATATCAAGATATTTAAAAGTTCCGAAGCCGCACCAACATAATAGAGATACAGAAACACCGTGGCCCCTTTCTTTGAGATAACTCTGCACTAGCGCGAGCCGCAAATGCCACTTACAGCTTAGCTGTGCAGAAGAAGAACAACGAGAAGAAGAAATATCTCGAAATATGTCCGTCAGGCCCCTTCCCTTGAGATAAATCTGCAAATATCTCGGAAACGAAGCGAGCTATGGCAAAATGTTAAGAGACCTTTTTGTAGAGAATTAAGTTTCCTACTTTTTATGTTCTATGATATTTTTTGATCAGATGCGTAGTTCTCGAGATATATCAAGATATTTAAAGGTTCCGAAGCCGCACCAACATAATAGAGATACAGAAACACCGTGGCCCCTTTCTTTGAGATAACTCTGCACTATTGCGAGCTGTAAATGCCACTTCCAGCTTAGCTGTGCAGAAGAAGAACAACAAGAAGAAGAAATATCTCGAAATATGTCCGTCAGGCCCCTTCCCTTGAGATAAATCTGCAAATATCTCGGAAACGAAGCGAGCTATGGCAAAATGTTAAGAGACCTTTTTTGTACAGAATTATGTTTCCTACTTTTTATGTTTTATGATATTTTTTGATCAGACGCGTAGTTCTCGAGATATATCAAGATATTTAAAACTTCCGAAGCCGCACCAACATAATAGAGATACAGAAACACCGTGGCTCCTTTCTTTGAGATAACTCTGCCCTATTGCGAGCTGGAAATGCCACTTCCAGTTTAGCTGTGCAGAAGAAGAACAACAAGAAGAAGAAATATCTCGAAATATGTCCGTGAGGCCCCTTCCCTTGAGATAAATCTGGAAATATCTCGGAAACGAAGAGAGCTATGGCAAAATGTTAAGAGACCTTTTTTGTAGAGAATTAAGTTTCCTACTTTTTACGTTCTATGACATTTTTTGATCAGATGCGTAGTTCTCGAGATATATCAAGATATTTAAAAGTTCCGAAGCCGCACCAACATAGTAGAGATACAGAAACACCGTGGCCCCTTTCTTTGAGATAACTCTGCACTAGTGCGAGCCGCAAATGCCACTTACAGCTTAGCTGTGCAGAAGAAGAACAACAAGAAGAAGAAATATCTCGAAATATGTCCGTTAGGCCCCTTCCCTTGAGATAAATCTGCAAATATCTCGGAAACGAAGCGAGCTATGGCAAAATGTTAAGAGACCTTTTTTGTAGAGAATTAAGTTTCCTACTTTTTATGTTGTATGATATTTTTTGATCAGATGCGTAGTTCTCGAGATATATTAAGATATTTAAAAGTTCCGCAGCCGCACCAACATAATAGAGATACAGAAACACCGTGGCCCCTTTCTTTGAGATAACTCTGCACTATTGCGAGCTGCAAATGCCACTTCCAGCTTAGCTGTGCAGAAGAAGAACAACAAGAAGAAGAAGTATCTCGAAATATGTCCGTCAGGCCCCTTCCCTTGAGATAAATCTGCAAATATCTCGGAAACGAAGAGAGCTATGGCAAAATGTTAAGAGACCTTTTTTGTAGAGAATTAAGTTTCCTACTTTTTATGTTTTATGATATTTTTTGATCAGATGCGTAGTTCTCGAGATATATCAAGATATTTAAAAGTTCCGAAGCCGCACCAACATAATAGAGATACAGAAACACCGTGGCCCCTTTCTTTGAGATAACTCTGCACTATTGCGAGCTGCAAATGCCACTTCCAGCTTAGCTGTGCAGAGGAAGAACAACAAGAAGAAGAAGAAGTATCTCGAAATATGTCCGTCAGGCCCGTTCCTTTGAGCTGAATCTGCAAATATCTCGGAAACGAAGCGAGCTATGGCAAAATGTTAAGAGACGTTTTTTGTAGTGAATTATGTTTCCTACAATTTATGTTCTATGATATTTTTTGATCAGAAGCGTAGTTTTCGAGATATATCGAGATATTTAAAAGTTCCGAAGCCGCACCAACATAATAGAGATACAGAAACACTGTGGCTCCTTTCTTTGAGATAACTCTGCACTAGTGCGAGCCGCAAATGCCACTTCCAGCTTAGCTGTGCAGAAGAAGAACAACAAGAAGAAGAAGTATCTCGAAATATGTCCGTCAGGCCCCTTCCCTTGAGATAAATCTGCAAATATCTCGGAAACGAAGCGAGCTATGGCAAAATGTTAAGAGACCTTTTTTGTAGAGAATTAAGTTTCCTACTTTTTATGTTCTATGATATTTTTTGATCAGATGCGTAGTTCTCGAGATATATTAAGATATTTAAAAGTTCCGCAGCCGCACCAACATAATAGAGATACAGAAACACCGTGGCCCCTTTCTTTGAGATAACTCTGCACTATTGCGAGCTGCAAATGCCACTTCCAGCTTAGCTGTGCAGAAGAAGAACAACAAGAAGAAGAAGTATCTCGAAATATGTCCGTCAGGCCCCTTCCCTTGAGATAAATCTGCAAATATCTCGGAAACGAAGAGAGCTATGGCAAAATGTTAAGACACCTTTTTTGTAGAGAATTAAGTTTCCTACTTTTTATGTTCTATGATATTTTTTGATCAGATGCGTAGTTCTCGAGATATATCAAGATATTTAAAAGTTCCGAAGCCGCACCAACATAATAGAGATACAGAAACACCGTGGCCCCTTTCTTTGAGATAACTCTGCACTATTGCGAGCTGTAAATGCCACTTCCAGCTTAGCTGTGCAGAAGAAGAACAACAAGAAGAAGAAATATCTCGAAATATGTCCGTCAGGCCCCTTCCCTTGAGATAAATCTGCAAATATCTCGGAAACGAAGCGAGCTATGGCAAAATGTTAGGAGACCTTTTTCGTAGAGAATTATGTTTCCTACAATTTATGTTCTATGATATTTTTTGATCAGAAGCGTAGTTTTCGAGATATATCGAGATATTTAAAGGTTCCGAAGCCGCACCAACATAATAGAGATACAGAAACACCGTGGCCCCTTTCTTTGAGCTAACTCTGCACTATTGCGAGCTGCAAATGCCACTTCCAGCTTAGCTGTGCAGAAGAAGAACAACAAGAAGAAGAAGTATCTCGAAATATGTCCGTCAGGCCCCTTCCCTTGAGATAAATCTGCAAATATCTCGGAAACGAAGCGAGCTATGGCAAAATGTTAAGAGACCTTTTTTGTAGAGAATTAAGTTTCCTACTTTTTATGTTGTATGATATTTTTTGATCAGATGCGTAGTTCTCGAGATATATTAAGATATTTAAAAGTTCCGCAGCCGCACCAACATAATAGAGATACAGAAACACCGTGGCCCCTTTCTTTGAGATAACTCTGCACTATTGCGAGCTGCAAATGCCACTTCCAGCTTAGCTGTGCAGAAGAAGAACAACAAGAAGAAGAAGTATCTCGAAATATGTCCGTCAGGCCCCTTCCCTTGAGATAAATCTGGAAATATCTCGGAAACGAAGAGAGCTATGGCAAAATGTTAAGAGACCTTTTTTGTAGAGAATTAAGTTTCCTACTTTTTACGTTCTATGACATTTTTTGATCAGATGCGTAGTTCTCGAGATATATCAAGATATTTAAAAGTTCCGAAGCCGCACCAACACAGTAGAGATACAGAAACACCGTGGCCCCTTTCTTTGAGATAACTCTGCACTAGTGCGAGCCGCAAATGCCACTTACAGCTTAGCTGTGCAGAAGAAGAACAACAAGAAGAAGAAATATCTCGAAATATGTCCGTTAGGCCCCTTCCCTTGAGATAAATCTGCAAATATCTCGGAAACGAAGCGAGCTATGGCAAAATGTTAAGAGACCTTTTTTGTAGAGAATTAAGTTTCCTACTTTTTATGTTCTATGATATTTTTTGATCAGATGCGTAGTTCTCGAGATATATTAAGATATTTAAAAGTTCCGCAGCCGCACCAACATAATAGAGATACAGAAACACCGTGGCCCCTTTCTTTGAGATAACTCTGCACTATTGCGAGCTGCAAATGCCACTTCCAGCTTAGCTGTGCAGAAGAAGAACAACAAGAAGAAGAAGTATCTCGAAATATGTCCGTCAGGCCCCTTCCCTTGAGATAAATCTGCAAATATCTCGGAAACGAAGAGAGCTATGGCAAAATGTTAAGAGACCTTTTTTGTAGAGAATTAAGTTTCCTACTTTTTATGTTCTATGATATTTTTTGATCAGATGCGTAGTTCTCGAGATATATCAAGATATTTAAAAGTTCCGAAGCCGCACCAACATAATAGAGATACAGAAACACCGTGGCCCCTTTCTTTGAGATAACTCTGCACTATTGCGAGCTGCAAATGCCACTTCCAGCTTAGCTGTGCAGAGGAAGAACAACAAGAAGAAGAAGAAGTATCTCGAAATATGTCCGTCAGGCCCGTTCCTTTGAGCTGAATCTGCAAATATCTCGGAAACGAAGCGAGCTATGGCAAAATGTTAAGAGACGTTTTTTGTAGTGAATTATGTTTCCTACAATTTATGTTCTATGATATTTTTTGATCAGAAGCGTAGTTTTCGAGATATATCGAGATATTTAAAAGTTCCGAAGCCGCACCAACATAATAGAGATACAGAAACACCGTGGCTCCTTTCTTTGAGATAACTCTGCACTAGTGCGAGCCGCAAATGCCACTTCCAGCTTAGCTGTGCAGAAGAAGAACAACAAGAAGAAGAAGTATCTCGAAATATGTCCGTCAGGCCCCTTCCCTTGAGATAAATCTGCAAATATCTCGGAAACGAAGCGAGCTATGGCAAAATGTTAAGAGACCTTTTTTGTAGAGAATTAAGTTTTCTACTTTTTATGTTCTATGATATTTTTTGATCAGATGCGTAGTTCTCGAGATATATTAAGATATTTAAAAGTTCCGCAGCCGCACCAACATAATAGAGATACAGAAACACCGTGGCCCCTTTCTTTGAGATAACTCTGCACTATTGCGAGCTGCAAATGCCACTTCCAGCTTAGCTGTGCAGAAGAAGAACAACAAGAAGAAGAAGTATCTCGAAATATGTCCGTCAGGCCCCTTCCCTGAGATAAATCTGCAAATATCTCGGAAATGAAGAGAGCTATGGCAAAATGTTAAGAGACCTTTTTTGTAGAGAATTAAGTTTCCTACTTTTTATGTTCTATGATATTTTTTGATCAGATGCGTAGTTCTCGAGATATATCAAGATATTTAAAAGTTCCGAAGCCGCACCAACATAATAGAGATACAGAAACACCGTGGCCCCTTTCTTTGAGATAACTCTGCACTATTGCGAGCTGTAAATGCCACTTCCAGCTTAGCTGTGCAGAAGAAGAACAACAAGAAGAAGAAATATCTCGAAATATGTCCGTCAGGCCCCTGCCCTTGAGATATATCTGCAAATATCTCGGAAACGAAGCGAGCTATGGCAAAATGTTAAGAGACCTTCTTTGTAGAGAATTATGTTTCCTACAATTTATGTTCTATGATATTTTTTGATCAGAAGCGTAGTTTTCGAGATATATCGAGATATTTAAAGGTTCCGAAGCCGCACCAACATAATAGAGATACAGAAACACCGTGGCCCCTTTCTTTGAGATAACTCTGCACTAGTGCGAGCCGCAAATGCCACTTCCAGCTTAGCTGTGCAGAAGAAGAACAACAAGAAGAAGAAATATCTCGAAATATGTCCGTCAGGCCCCTTCCCTTGAGATAAATCTGCAAATATCTCGGAAACGAAGCGAGCTATGGCAAAATGTTAAGAGACCTTTTTTGTACAGAATTAGGTTTCCTACTTTTTATGTTCTATGATATTTTTTGATCAGATGCGTAGTTCTCGAGATATATCAAGATATTTAAAAGTTCCGAAGCCGCACCAACATAATAGAGATACAGAAACACCGTGGCCCCTTTCTTTGAGCTAACTCTGCACTATTGCGAGCTGCAAATGCCACTTCCAGCTTAGCTGTGCAGAAGAAGAACAACAAGAAGAAGAAGTATCTCGAAATATGTCCGTCAGGCCCCTTCCCTTGAGATAAATCTGCAAATATCTCGGAAACGAAGCGAGCTATGGCAAAATGTTAAGAGACCTTTTTTGTAGAGAATTAAGTTTCCTACTTTTTATGTTCTATGATATTTTTTGATGAGATGCGTAGTTCTCGAGATATATTAAGATATTTAAAAGTTCCGAAGCCGCACCAACATAATAGAGATACAGAAACACCGTGGCCCCTTTCTTTGAGATAACCCTGCACTATTGCGAGCTGCAAATGCCACTTCCAGCTTAGCTGTGCAGAAGAAGAACAACAAGAAGAAGAAGTATCTCGAAATATGTCCGTCAGGCCCCTTCCCTTGAGATAAATCTGCAAATATCTCGGAAACGAAGAGAGCTATGGCAAAATGTTAAGAGACCTTTTTTGTAGAGAATTAAGTTTCCTACTTTTTATGTTCTATGATATTTTTTGATCAGATGCGTAGTTCTCGAGATATATCAAGATATTTAAAAGTTCCGAAGCCGCACCAACATAATAGAGATACAGAAACACCGTGGCCCCTTTCTTTGAGATAACTCTGCACTATTGCGAGCTGTAAATGCCACTTCCAGCTTAGCTGTGCAGAAGAAGAGCAACAAGAAGAAGAAATATCTCGAAATATGTCCGTCAGGCCCCTGCCCTTGAGATATATCTGCAAATATCTCGGAAACGAAGCGAGCTATGGCAAAATGTTAAGAGACCTTTTTTGTAGAGAATTAAGTTTCCTACTTTTTATGTTCTATGATATTTTTTGATCAGATGCGTAGTTCTCGAGATATATCAAGATATTTAAAAGTTCCGAAGCCGCACCAACATAATAGAGATACAGAAACACCGTGGCCCCTTTCTTTGAGATAACTCTGCACTATTGCGAGCTGCAAATGCCACTTCCAGCTTAGCTGTGCAGAAGAAGAACAACAAGAAGAAGAAGTATCTCGAAATATATCCGTCAGGCCCCTTCCCTTGAGATAAATCTGCAAATATCTCGGAAACGAAGAGAGCTATGGCAAAATGTTAAGAGACCTTTTTTGTAGAGAATTAAGTTTCCTACTTTTTATGTTCTATGATATTTTTTGATCAGATGCGTAGTTCTCGAGATATATCAAGATATTTAAAAGTTCCGAAGCCGCACCAACATAATAGAGATACAGAAACACCGTGGCCCCTTTCTTTGAGATAACTCTGCACTATTGCGAGCTGCAAATGCCACTTCCAGCTTAGCTGTGCAGAGGAAGAACAACAAGAAGAAGAAGAAGTATCTCGAAATATGTCCGTCAGGCCCGTTCCTTTGAGCTGAATCTGCAAATATCTCGGAAACGAAGCGAGCTATGGCAAAATGTTAAGAGACGTTTTTTGTAGTGAATTATGTTTCCTACAATTTATGTTCTATGATATTTTTTGATCAGAAGCGTAGTTTTCGAGATATATCGAGATATTTAAAAGTTCCGAAGCCGCACCAACATAATAGAGATACAGAAACACCGTGGCTCCTTTCTTTGAGATAACTCTGCACTAGTGCGAGCCGCAAATGCCACTTCCAGCTTAGCTGTGCAGAAGAAGTACAACAAGAAGAAGAAGTATCTCGAAATATGTCCGTCAGGCCCCTTCCCTTGAGATAAATCTGCAAATATCTCGGAAACGAAGCGAGCTATGGCAAAATGTTAAGAGACCTTTTTTGTAGAGAATTAAGTTTCCTACTTTTTATGTTCTATGATATTTTTTGATCAGATGCGTAGTTCTCGAGATATATTAAGATATTTAAAAGTTCCGCAGCCGCACCAACATAATAGAGATACAGAAACACCGTGGCCCCTTTCTTTGAGATAACTCTGCACTATTGCGAGCTGCAAATGCCACTTCCAGCTTAGCTGTGCAGAAGAAGAACAACAAGAAGAAGAAGTATCTCGAAATATGTCCGTCAGGCCCCTTCCCTTGAGATAAATCTGCAAATATCTCGGAAACGAAGAGAGCTATGGCAAAATGTTAAGAGACCTTTTTTGTAGAGAATTAAGTTTCCTACTTTTTATGTTCTATGATATTTTTTGATCAGATGCGTAGTTCTCGAGATATATCAAGATATTTAAAAGTTCAGGAAGCCGCACCAACATAATAGAGATACAGAAACACCGTGGCCCCTTTCTTTGAGATAACTCTGCACTATTGCGAGCTGTAAATGCCACTTCCAGCTTAGCTGTGCAGAAGAAGAACAACAAGAAGAAGAAATATCTCGAAATATGTCCGTCAGGCCCCTTCCCTTGAGATAAATCTGCAAATATCTCGGAAACGAAGCGAGCTATGGCAAAATGTTAGGAGACCTTTTTCGTAGAGAATTATGTTTCCTACAATTTATGTTCTATGATATTTTTTGATCAGAAGCGTAGTTTTCGAGATATATCGAGATATTTAAAGGTTCCGAAGCCGCACCAACATAATAGAGATACAGAAACACCGTGGCTCCTTTCTTTGAGCTAACTCTGCACTATTGCGAGCTGCAAATGCCACTTCCAGCTTAGCTGTGCAGAAGAAGAACAACAAGAAGAAGAAGTATCTCGAAATATGTCCGTCAGGCCCCTTCCCTTGAGATAAATCTGCAAATATCTCGGAAACGAAGCGAGCTATGGCAAAATGTTAAGAGACCTTTTTTGTAGAGAATTAAGTTTCCTACTTTTTATCTTCTATGATATTTTTTGATCAGATGCGTAGTTCTAGAGATATATCAAGATATTTAAAAGTTCCGAAGCCGCACCAACATAATAGAGATACAGAAACACCGTGGCCCCTTTCTTTGAGATAACTGTGCACTAGTGCGAGCCGCAAATGCCACTTCCAGCTTAGCTGTGCAGAAGAAGAACAACAAGAAGAAGAAATATCTCGAAATATGTCCGTCAGGCCCCTTCCCTTGAGATAAATCTGCAAATATCTCGGAAACGAAGCGAGCTATGGCAAAATGTTAAGAGACCCTTTTTGTAGAGAATTAAGTTTCCCACTTTTTATGTTCTATGATATTTTTTGATCAGACGCGTAGTTCTCGAGATATATCAAGATATTTAAAAGTTCCGAAGCCGCACCAACATAATAGAGATACAGAAACACCGTGGCCCCTTTCTTTGAGATAACTCTGCACTATTGCGAGCTGCAAATGCCACTTCCAGCTTAGCTGTGCAGAAGAAGAACAACAAGAAGAAGAAATATCTCGAAATATGTCCGTCAGGCCCCTTCCCTTGAGATAAATCTGCAAATATCTCGGAAACGAAGCGAGCTATGGCAAAATGTTAAGAGACCCTTTTTGTAGAGAATTAAGTTTCCCACTTTTTATGTTCTATGATATTTTTTGATCAGACGCGTAGTTCTCGAGATATATCAAGATATTTAAAAGTTCCGAAGCCGCACCAACATAATAGAGATACAGAAACACCGTGGCCCCTTTCTTTGAGATAACTCTGCACTATTGCGAGCTGCAAATGCCACTTCCAGCTTAGCTGTGCAGAAGAAGAACAACAAGAAGAAGAAATATCTCGAAATATGTCCGTCAGGCCCCTTCCCTTGAGATAAATCTGCAAATATCTCGGAAACCAAGCGAGCTATGGCAAAATGTTAAGAGACCTTATTTGTAGAGAATTAAGTTTCCTACTTTTTATGTTCTACGATATTTTTTGATCAGATGCGTAGTTCTCGAGATATATCAAGATATTTAAAAGTTCCGAAGCTGCACCAACAGAATAGAGATACAGAAACACCGTGGCCCCTTTCTTTGAGATAGCTCTGCACTATTGCGCGCTGCAAATGCCACTTCCAGCTTAGCTGTGCAGTAGAAGAACAACAAGAAGAAGAAATATCTCGAAATATGTCCGTCAGGCCCCTTCCCTTGAGATAAATCTGCAAATATCTCGGAAACGAAGCGAGCTATGGCAAAATGTTAAGAGACCTTTTTTGTAGAGAATTAAGTTTCCTACTTTTTATGTTCTATGATATTTTTTGATCAGATGCGTAGTTCTCGAGATATAGCAAGATATTTAAAAGTTCCGAAGCCGCACCAACATAATAGAGATACAGAAACATCGTGGCCCCTTTCTTTGAGATAACTCTGCACTACTGCGAGCTGCAAATGCCACTTCCAGCTTAGCTGTGCAGAAGAAGAACAACAAGAAGAAGAAATATCTCGAAATATGTCCGTCAGGCCCCTTCCCTTGAGATAAATCTGCAAATATCTCGGAAACGAAGCGAGCTATGGCAAAATGTTAAGAGACCTTTTTTGTAGAGAATTAAGTTTCCTACTTTTTATGTTCTATGATATTTTTTGATCAGATGCGTAGTTCTCGAGATATATCCAGATATTTAAAAGTTCCGAAGCGGCACCAACATAATAGAGATACAGAAACACCGTGGCCCCTTTCTTTGAGGTAACTCTGCACTATTGCGAGCTGCAAATGCCACTTCCAGCTTAGCTGTGCAGAAGAAGAACAACAAGAAGAAGAAATATCTTGAAATATGTCCGTCAGGCCCCTTCCCTTGAGATATATCTGCAAATATCTCGGAAACGAAGCGAGCTATGGCAAAATGTTAAGAGACCTTTTTTGTCGAGAATTATGTTTCCTACAATTTATGTTCTATGATATTTTTTGATCAGAAGCGTAGTTTTCGAGATATATCGAGATATTTAAAAGTTCCGAAGCCGCACGAACATAATAGAGATACAGAAACACCGTGGCCCCTTTCTTTGAGATGACTCTGCACTATTGCGAGCTGGAAATGCCACTTCCAGTTTAGCTGTGCAGAAGAAGAACAACAAGAAGAAGAAATATCTCGAAATATGTCCGTCAGGCCCCTTCCCTTGAGATATATCTGCAAATATCTCGGAAACGAAGCGAGCTATGCCAAAATGTTAAGAGACCTTTTTTGTAGACAATTATGTTTCCTACAATTTATGTTCTATGATATTTTTTGATCAGATGCGTAGTTTTCGAGATATATCGAGATATTTAAAAGATCCGAAGCCGCACCAACATAATAGAGATACAGAAACACCGTGGCCCCTTTCTTTGATATAACTCTGCACTAGTGCGAGCCGCAAATGCCGCTTCCAGCTTAGCTGTGCAGAAGAAGAACAACAAGAAGAAGAAATATCTCGAAATATGTCCGTCAGGCCCCTTCCCTCGAGATAAATCTGCAAATATCTCGGAAACGAAGAGAGCTATGGCAAAATGTTAAGAGACCTTTTTTGTAGAGAATTAAGTTTCCTACTTTTTATGTTCTATGATATTTTTTGATCGGATGCGTAGTTCTCGAGATATATCAAGATATTTAAAAGTTCCGAAGCCGCACCAACATAATAGAGATACAGAAACACCGTGGCCCCTTTCTTTGAGATAACTCTGCACTATTGCGAGCTGCAAATGCCACTTCCAGCTTAGCTGTGCAGAAGAAGAACAACAAGAAGAAGAAATATCTCGAAATATGTCCGTCAGACCCCTTCCCTCGAGATAAATCTGCAAATATCTCGGAAACGAAGAGAGCTATGGCAAAATGTTAAGAGACCTTTTTTGTAGAGAATTAAGTTTCCTACTTTTCATGTTCTATGATATTTTTTGATCAGATGCGTAGTTCTCGAGATATATCAAGATATTTAAAAGTTCCGAAGCCGCACCAACATAATAGAGATACAGAAACACCGTGGCCCCTTTCTTTGAGATAACTCAGCACTATTGCGAGCTGCAAATGCCACTTCCAGCTTAGCTGTGCAGAAGAAGAACAACAAGAAGAAGAAATATCTCGAAATATGTCCGTCAGGCCCCTTCCCTTGAGATAAATCTGCAAATATCTCGGAAACGAAGAGAGCTATGGCAAAATGTTAAGAGACCTTTTTTGTAGAGAATTAAGTTTCCTACTTTTCATGTTCTATGATATTTTTTGATCAGATGCGTAGTTCTCGAGATATATCAAGATATTTAAACGTTCCGAAGCCGCACCAACATAATAGAGATACAGAAACACCGTGGCCCCTTTCTTTGAGATAACTCTGCACTATTGCGCGCTGCAAATGCCACTTCCAGCTTAGCTGTGCAGAAGAAGAACAACAAGAAGAAGAAATATCTCGAAATATGTCCGTCAGGCCCCTTCCCTTGAGATAAATCTGCAAATATCTCGGAAACGAAGCGAGCTATGGCAAAATGTTAAGAGACCTTTTTTGTAGAGAATTAAGTTTCCTGCTTTTTATGTTCTATGATATTTTTTGATCAGATGCGTAGTTCTCGAGATATATCAAGATATTTAAAAGTTCCGAAGCCGCACCAACATAATAGAGATACAGAAACACCGTGGCCCCTTTCTTTGAGATAACTCTGCACTATTGCGAGCTGCAAATGCCACTTCCAGCTTAGCTGTGCAGAAGAGGAACAACAAGAAGAAGAAATATCTCGGAATATGTCCGTCAGGCCCCTTCCCTTGAGATAAATCTGCAAATATCTCGGAAACGATGCCAGCTATGGGAAAATGTTAAGAGACCTTTTTTGTAGAGAATTAAGTTTCCTACTTTTTATCTTCTATGATATTTTTTGATCAGATGCGTAGTTCTAGAGATATATCAAGATATTTAAAAGTTCCGAAGCCGCACCAACATAATAGAGATACAGAAACACCGTGGCCCCTTTCTTTGAGATAACTGTGCACTAGTGCGAGCCGCAAATGCCACTTCCAGCTTAGCTGTGCAGAAGAAGAACAACAAGAAGAAGAAATATCTCGAAATATGTCCGTCAGGCCCCTTCCCTTGAGATAAATCTGCAAATATCTCGGAAACGAAGCGAGCTATGGCAAAATGTTAAGAGACCCTTTTTGTAGAGAATTAAGTTTCCCACTTTTTATGTTCTATGATATTTTTTGATCAGACGCGTAGTTCTCGAGATATATCAAGATATTTACAAGTTCCGAAGCCGCACCAACATAATAGAGATACAGAAACACCGTGGCCCCTTTCTTTGAGATAACTCTGCACTATTGCGAGCTGCAAATGCCACTTCCAGCTTAGCTGTGCAGAAGAAGAACAACAAGAAGAAGAAATATCTCGAAATATGTCCGTCAGGCCCCTTCCCTTGAGATAAATCTGCAAATATCTCGGAAACGAAGAGAGCTATGGCAAAATGTTAAGAGACCTTTTTTGTAGAGAATTAAGTTTCCTACTTTTCATGTTCTATGATATTTTTTGATCAGATGCGTAGTTCTCGAGATATATCAAGATATTTAAACGTTCCGAAGCCGCACCAACATAATAGAGATACAGAAACACCGTGGCCCCTTTCTTTGAGATAACTCTGCACTATTGCGCGCTGCAAATGCCACTTCCAGCTTAGCTGTGCAGAAGAAGAACAACAAGAAGAAGAAATATCTCGAAATATGTCCGTCAGGCCCCTTCCCTTGAGATATATCTGCAAATATCTCGGAAACGAAGCGAGCTATGCCAAAATGTTAAGAGACCTTTTTTGTAGACAATTATGTTTCCTACAATTTATGCTCTATGATATTTTTTGATCAGATGCGTAGTTTTCGAGATATATCGAGATATTTAAAAGATCCGAAGCCGCACCAACATAATAGAGATACAGAAACACCGTGGCCCCTTTCTTTGATATAACTCTGCACTAGTGCGAGCCGCAAATGCCGCTTCCAGCTTAGCTGTGCAGAAGAAGAACAACAAGAAGAAGAAATATCTCGAAATATGTCCGTCAGGCCCCTTCCCTCGAGATAAATCTGCAAATATCTCGGAAACGAAGAGAGCTATGGCAAAATGTTAAGAGACCTTTTTTGTAGAGAATTAAGTTTCCTACTTTTTATGTTCTATGATATTTTTTGATCGGATGCGTAGTTCTCGAGATATATCAAGATATTTAAAAGTTCCGAAGCCGCACCAACATAATAGAGATACAGAAACACCGTGGCCCCTTTCTTTGAGATAACTCTGCACTATTGCGAGCTGCAAATGCCACTTCCAGCTTAGCTGTGCAGAAGAAGAACAACAGGAAGAAGAAATATCTCGAAATATGTCCGTCAGACCCCTTCCCTCGAGATAAATCTGCAAATATCTCGGAAACGAAGAGAGCTATGGCAAAATGTTAAAGACCTTTTTTGTAGAGAATTAAGTTTCCTACTTTTCATGTTCTATGATATTTTTTGATCAGATGCGTAGTTCTCGAGATATATCAAGATATTTAAACGTTCCGAAGCCGCACCAACATAATAGAGATACAGAAACACCGTGGCCCCTTTCTTTGAGATAACTCTGCACTATTGCGCGCTGCAAATGCCACTTCCAGCTTAGCTGTGCAGAAGAAGAACAACAAGAAGAAGAAATATCTCGAAATATGTCCGTCAGGCCCCTTCCCTTGAGATAAATCTGCAAATATCTCGGAAACGAAGCGAGCTATGGCAAAATGTTAAGAGACCTTTTTTGTAGAGAATTAAGTTTCCTGCTTTTTATGTTCTATGATATTTTTTGATCAGATGCGTAGTTCTCGAGATATATCAAGATATTTAAAAGTTCCGAAGCCGCACCAACATAATAGAGATACAGAAACACCGTGGCCCCTTTCTTTGAGATAACTCTGCACTATTGCGAGCTGCAAATGCCACTTCCAGCTTAGCTGTGCAGAAGAGGAACAACAAGAAGAAGAAATATCTCGGAATATGTCCGTCAGGCCCCTTCCCTTGAGATAAATCTGCAAATATCTCGGAAACGATGCCAGCTATGGGAAAATGTTAAGAGACCTTTTTTGTAGAGAATTAAGTTTCCTACTTTTTATCTTCTATGATATTTTTTGATCAGATGCGTAGTTCTAGAGATATATCAAGATATTTAAAAGTTCCGAAGCCGCACCAACATAATAGAGATACAGAAACACCGTGGCCCCTTTCTTTGAGATAACTGTGCACTAGTGCGAGCCGCAAATGCCACTTCCAGCTTAGCTGTGCAGAAGAAGAACAACAAGAAGAAGAAATATCTCGAAATATGTCCGTCAGGCCCCTTCCCTTGAGATATATCTGCAAATATCTCGGAAACGAAGCGAGCTATGCCAAAATGTTAAGAGACCTTTTTTGTAGACAATTATGTTTCCTACAATTTATGTTCTATGATATTTTTTGATCAGATGCGTAGTTTTCGAGATATATCGAGATATTTAAAAGTTCCGAAGCCGCACCAACATAATAGAGATACAGAAACACCGTGGCCCCTTTCTTTGATATAACTCTGCACTAGTGCGAGCCGCAAATGCCGCTTCCAGCTTAGCTGTGCAGAAGAAGAACAACAAGAAGAAGAAATATCTCGAAATATGTCCGTCAGGCCCCTTCCCTTGAGATAAATCTGCAAATATCTCGGAAACGAAGCGAGCTATGGCAAAATGTTAAGAGACCCTTTTTGTAGAGAATTAAGTTTCCCACTTTTTATGTTCTATGATATTTTTTGATCAGACGCGTAGGTCTCGAGATATATCAAGATATTTACAAGTTCCGAAGCCGCACCAACATAATAGAGATACAGAAACACCGTGGCCCCTTTCTTTGAGATAACTCTGCACTATTGCGAGCTGCAAATGCCACTTCCAGCTTAGCTGTGCAGAAGAAGAACAACAAGAAGAAGAAATATCTCGAAATATGTCCGTCAGGCCCCTTCCCTTGAGATATATCTGCAAATATCTCGGAAACGAAGCGAGCTATGCCAAAATGTTAAGAGACCTTTTTTGTAGACAATTATGTTTCCTACAATTTATGTTCTATGATATTTTTTGATCAGATGCGTAGTTTTCGAGATATATCGAGATATTTAAAAGATCCGAAGCCGCACCAACATAATAGAGATACAGAAACACCGTGGCCCCTTTCTTTGATATAACTCTGCACTAGTGCGAGCCGCAAATGCCGCTTCCAGCTTAGCTGTGCAGAAGAAGAACAACAAGAAGAAGAAATATCTCGAAATATGTCCGTCAGGCCCCTTCCCTCGAGATAAATCTGCAAATATCTCGGAAACGAAGAGAGCTATGGCAAAATGTTAAGAGACCTTTTTTGTAGAGAATTAAGTTTCCTACTTTTTATGTTCTATGATATTTTTTGATCGGATGCGTAGTTCTCGAGATATATCAAGATATTTAAAAGTTCCGAAGCCGCACCAACATAATAGAGATACAGAAACACCGTGGCCCCTTTCTTTGAGATAACTCTGCACTATTGCGAGCTGCAAATGCCACTTCCAGCTTAGCTGTGCAGAAGAAGAACAACAAGAAGAAGAAATATCTCGAAATATGTCCGTCAGACCCCTTCCCTCGAGATAAATCTGCAAATATCTCGGAAACGAAGAGAGCTATGGCAAAATGTTAAGAGACCTTTTTTGTAGAGAATTAAGTTTCCTACTTTTCATGTTCTATGATATTTTTTGATCAGATGCGTAGTTCTCGAGATATATCAAGATATTTAAAAGTTCCGAAGCCGCACCAACATAATAGAGATACAGAAACACCGTGGCCCCTTTCTTTGAGATAACTCAGCACTATTGCGAGCTGCAAATGCCACTTCCAGCTTAGCTGTGCAGAAGAAGAACAACAAGAAGAAGAAATATCTCGAAATATGTCCGTCAGGCCCCTTCCCTTGAGATAAATCTGCAAATATCTCGGAAACGAAGAGAGCTATGGCAAAATGTTAAGAGACCTTTTTTGTAGAGAATTAAGTTTCCTACTTTTCATGTTCTATGATATTTTTTGATCAGATGCGTAGTTCTCGAGATATATCAAGATATTTAAACGTTCCGAAGCCGCACCAACATAATAGAGATACAGAAACACCGTGGCCCCTTTCTTTGAGATAACTCTGCACTATTGCGCGCTGCAAATGCCACTTCCAGCTTAGCTGTGCAGAAGAAGAACAACAAGAAGAAGAAATATCTCGAAATATGTCCGTCAGGCCCCTTCCCTTGAGATAAATCTGCAAATATCTCGGAAACGAAGCGAGCTATGGCAAAATGTTAAGAGACCTTTTTTGTAGAGAATTAAGTTTCCTGCTTTTTATGTTCTATGATATTTTTTGATCAGATGCGTAGTTCTCGAGATATATCAAGATATTTAAAAGTTCCGAAGCCGCACCAACATAATAGAGATACAGAAACACCGTGGCCCCTTTCTTTGAGATAACTCTGCACTATTGCGAGCTGCAAATGCCACTTCCAGCTTAGCTGTGCAGAAGAGGAACAACAAGAAGAAGAAATATCTCGGAATATGTCCGTCAGGCCCCTTCCCTTGAGATAAATCTGCAAATATCTCGGAAACGATGCCAGCTATGGGAAAATGTTAAGAGACCTTTTTTGTAGAGAATTAAGTTTCCTACTTTTTATCTTCTATGATATTTTTTGATCAGATGCGTAGTTCTAGAGATATATCAAGATATTTAAAAGTTCCGAAGCCGCACCAACATAATAGAGATACAGAAACACCGTGGCCCCTTTCTTTGAGATAACTGTGCACTAGTGCGAGCCGCAAATGCCACTTCCAGCTTAGCTGTGCAGAAGAAGAACAACAAGAAGAAGAAATATCTCGAAATATGTCCGTCAGGCCCCTTCCCTTGAGATAAATCTGCAAATATCTCGGAAACGAAGCGAGCTATGGCAAAATGTTAAGAGACCCTTTTTGTAGAGAATTAAGTTTCCCACTTTTTATGTTCTATGATATTTTTTGATCAGACGCGTAGTTCTCGAGATATATCAAGATATTTACAAGTTCCGAAGCCGCACCAACATAATAGAGATACAGAAACACCGTGGCCCCTTTCTTTGAGATAACTCTGCACTATTGCGAGCTGCAAATGCCACTTCCAGCTTAGCTGTGCAGAAGAAGAACAACAAGAAGAAGAAATATCTCGAAATATGTCCGTCAGGCCCCTTCCCTTGAGATAAATCTGCAAATATCTCGGAAACGAAGAGAGCTATGGCAAAATGTTAAGAGACCTTTTTTGTAGAGAATTAAGTTTCCTACTTTTCATGTTCTATGATATTTTTTGATCAGATGCGTAGTTCTCGAGATATATCAAGATATTTAAACGTTCCGAAGCCGCACCAACATAATAGAGATACAGAAACACCGTGGCCCCTTTCTTTGAGATAACTCTGCACTATTGCGCGCTGCAAATGCCACTTCCAGCTTAGCTGTGCAGAAGAAGAACAACAAGAAGAAGAAATATCTCGAAATATGTCCGTCAGGCCCCTTCCCTTGAGATATATCTGCAAATATCTCGGAAACGAAGCGAGCTATGCCAAAATGTTAAGAGACCTTTTTTGTAGACAATTATGTTTCCTACAATTTATGCTCTATGATATTTTTTGATCAGATGCGTAGTTTTCGAGATATATCGAGATATTTAAAAGATCCGAAGCCGCACCAACATAATAGAGATACAGAAACACCGTGGCCCCTTTCTTTGATATAACTCTGCACTAGTGCGAGCCGCAAATGCCGCTTCCAGCTTAGCTGTGCAGAAGAAGAACAACAAGAAGAAGAAATATCTCGAAATATGTCCGTCAGGCCCCTTCCCTCGAGATAAATCTGCAAATATCTCGGAAACGAAGAGAGCTATGGCAAAATGTTAAGAGACCTTTTTTGTAGAGAATTAAGTTTCCTACTTTTTATGTTCTATGATATTTTTTGATCGGATGCGTAGTTCTCGAGATATATCAAGATATTTAAAAGTTCCGAAGCCGCACCAACATAATAGAGATACAGAAACACCGTGGCCCCTTTCTTTGAGATAACTCTGCACTATTGCGAGCTGCAAATGCCACTTCCAGCTTAGCTGTGCAGAAGAAGAACAACAAGAAGAAGAAATATCTCGAAATATGTCCGTCAGACCCCTTCCCTCGAGATAAATCTGCAAATATCTCGGAAACGAAGAGAGCTATGGCAAAATGTTAAAGACCTTTTTTGTAGAGAATTAAGTTTCCTACTTTTCATGTTCTATGATATTTTTTGATCAGATGCGTAGTTCTCGAGATATATCAAGATATTTAAACGTTCCGAAGCCGCACCAACATAATAGAGATACAGAAACACCGTGGCCCCTTTCTTTGAGATAACTCTGCACTATTGCGCGCTGCAAATGCCACTTCCAGCTTAGTTGTGCAGAAGAAGAACAACAAGAAGAAGAAATATCTCGAAATATGTCCGTCAGGCCCCTTCCCTTGAGATAAATCTGCAAATATCTCGGAAACGAAGCGAGCTATGGCAAAATGTTAAGAGACCTTTTTTGTAGAGAATTAAGTTTCCTGCTTTTTATGTTCTATGATATTTTTTGATCAGATGCGTAGTTCTCGAGATATATCAAGATATTTAAAAGTTCCGAAGCCGCACCAACATAATAGAGATACAGAAACACCGTGGCCCCTTTCTTTGAGATAACTCTGCACTATTGCGAGCTGCAAATGCCACTTCCAGCTTAGCTGTGCAGAAGAGGAACAACAAGAAGAAGAAATATCTCGGAATATGTCCGTCAGGCCCCTTCCCTTGAGATAAATCTGCAAATATCTCGGAAACGATGCCAGCTATGGGAAAATGTTAAGAGACCTTTTTTGTAGAGAATTAAGTTTCCTACTTTTTATCTTCTATGATATTTTTTGATCAGATGCGTAGTTCTAGAGATATATCAAGATATTTAAAAGTTCCGAAGCCGCACCAACATAATAGAGATACAGAAACACCGTGGCCCCTTTCTTTGAGATAACTGTGCACTAGTGCGAGCCGCAAATGCCACTTCCAGCTTAGCTGTGCAGAAGAAGAACAACAAGAAGAAGAAATATCTCGAAATATGTCCGTCAGGCCCCTTCCCTTGAGATATATCTGCAAATATCTCGGAAACGAAGCGAGCTATGCCAAAATGTTAAGAGACCTTTTTTGTAGACAATTATGTTTCCTACAATTTATGTTCTATGATATTTTTTGATCAGATGCGTAGTTTTCGAGATATATCGAGATATTTAAAAGATCCGAAGCCGCACCAACATAATAGAGATACAGAAACACCGTGGCCCCTTTCTTTGATATAACTCTGCACTAGTGCGAGCCGCAAATGCCGCTTCCAGCTTAGCTGTGCAGAAGAAGAACAACAAGAAGAAGAAATATCTCGAAATATGTCCGTCAGGCCCCTTCCCTCGAGATAAATCTGCAAATATCTCGGAAACGAAGAGAGCTATGGCAAAATGTTAAGAGACCTTTTTTGTAGAGAATTAAGTTTCCTACTTTTCATGTTCTATGATATTTTTTGATCGGATGCGTAGTTCTCGAGATATATCAAGATATTTAAACGTTCCGAAGCCGCACCAACATAATAGAGATACAGAAACACCGTGGCCCCTTTCTTTGAGATAACTCTGCACTATTGCGCGCTGCAAATGCCACTTCCAGCTTAGCTGTGCAGAAGAAGAACAACAAGAAGAAGAAATATCTCGAAATATGTCCGTCAGGCCCCTTCCCTTGAGATATATCTGCAAATATCTCGGAAACGAAGCGAGCTATGCCAAAATGTTAAGAGACCTTTTTTGTAGACAATTATGTTTCCTACAATTTATGCTCTATGATATTTTTTGATCAGATGCGTAGTTTTCGAGATATATCGAGATATTTAAAAGATCCGAAGCCGCACCAACATAATAGAGATACAGAAACACCGTGGCCCCTTTCTTTGATATAACTCTGCACTAGTGCGAGCCGCAAATGCCGCTTCCAGCTTAGCTGTGCAGAAGAAGAACAACAAGAAGAAGAAATATCTCGAAATATGTCCGTCAGGCCCCTTCCCTCGAGATAAATCTGCAAATATCTCGGAAACGAAGAGAGCTATGGCAAAATGTTAAGAGACCTTTTTTGTAGAGAATTAAGTTTCCTACTTTTTATGTTCTATGATATTTTTTGATCGGATGCGTAGTTCTCGAGATATATCAAGATATTTAAAAGTTCCGAAGCCGCACCAACATAATAGAGATACAGAAACACCGTGGCCCCTTTCTTTGAGATAACTCTGCACTATTGCGAGCTGCAAATGCCACTTCCAGCTTAGCTGTGCAGAAGAAGAACAACAAGAAGAAGAAATATCTCGAAATATGTCCGTCAGACCCCTTCCCTCGAGATAAATCTGCAAATATCTCGGAAACGAAGAGAGCTATGGCAAAATGTTAAAGACCTTTTTTGTAGAGAATTAAGTTTCCTACTTTTCATGTTCTATGATATTTTTTGATCAGATGCGTAGTTCTCGAGATATATCAAGATATTTAAACGTTCCGAAGCCGCACCAACATAATAGAGATACAGAAACACCGTGGCCCCTTTCTTTGAGATAACTCTGCACTATTGCGCGCTGCAAATGCCACTTCCAGCTTAGCTGTGCAGAAGAAGAACAACAAGAAGAAGAAATATCTCGAAATATGTCCGTCAGGCCCCTTCCCTTGAGATAAATCTGCAAATATCTCGGAAACGAAGCGAGCTATGGCAAAATGTTAAGAGACCTTTTTTGTAGAGAATTAAGTTTCCTGCTTTTTATGTTCTATGATATTTTTTGATCAGATGCGTAGTTCTCGAGATATATCAAGATATTTAAAAGTTCCGAAGCCGCACCAACATAATAGAGATACAGAAACACCGTGGCCCCTTTCTTTGAGATAACTCTGCACTATTGCGAGCTGCAAATGCCACTTCCAGCTTAGCTGTGCAGAAGAGGAACAACAAGAAGAAGAAATATCTCGGAATATGTCCGTCAGGCCCCTTCCCTTGAGATAAATCTGCAAATATCTCGGAAACGATGCCAGCTATGGGAAAATGTTAAGAGACCTTTTTTGTAGAGAATTAAGTTTCCTACTTTTTATCTTCTATGATATTTTTTGATCAGATGCGTAGTTCTAGAGATATATCAAGATATTTAAAAGTTCCGAAGCCGCACCAACATAATAGAGATACAGAAACACCGTGGCCCCTTTCTTTGAGATAACTGTGCACTAGTGCGAGCCGCAAATGCCACTTCCAGCTTAGCTGTGCAGAAGAAGAACAACAAGAAGAAGAAATATCTCGAAATATGTCCGTCAGGCCCCTTCCCTTGAGATATATCTGCAAATATCTCGGAAACGAAGCGAGCTATGCCAAAATGTTAAGAGACCTTTTTTGTAGACAATTATGTTTCCTACAATTTATGTTCTATGATATTTTTTGATCAGATGCGTAGTTTTCGAGATATATCGAGATATTTAAAAGATCCGAAGCCGCACCAACATAATAGAGATACAGAAACACCGTGGCCCCTTTCTTTGATATAACTCTGCACTAGTGCGAGCCGCAAATGCCGCTTCCAGCTTAGCTGTGCAGAAGAAGAACAACAAGAAGAAGAAATATCTCGAAATATGTCCGTCAGGCCCCTTCCCTCGAGATAAATCTGCAAATATCTCGGAAACGAAGAGAGCTATGGCAAAATGTTAAGAGACCTTTTTTGTAGAGAATTAAGTTTCCTACTTTTTATGTTCTATGATATTTTTTGATCGGATGCGTAGTTCTCGAGATATATCAAGATATTTAAAAGTTCCGAAGCCGCACCAACATAATAGAGATACAGAAACACCGTGGCCCCTTTCTTTGAGATAACTCTGCACTATTGCGAGCTGCAAATGCCACTTCCAGCTTAGCTGTGCAGAAGAAGAACAACAAGAAGAAGAAATATCTCGAAATATGTCCGTCAGACCCCTTCCCTCGAGATAAATCTGCAAATATCTCGGAAACGAAGAGAGCTATGGCAAAATGTTAAGAGACCTTTTTTGTAGAGAATTAAGTTTCCTACTTTTCATGTTCTATGATATTTTTTGATCAGATGCGTAGTTCTCGAGATATATCAAGATATTTAAAAGTTCCGAAGCCGCACCAACATAATAGAGATACAGAAACACCGTGGCCCCTTTCTTTGAGATAACTCTGCACTATTGCGCGCTGCAAATGCCACTTCCAGCTTAGCTGTGCAGAAGAAGAACAACAAGAAGAAGAAATATCTCGAAATATGTCCGTCAGGCCCCTTCCCTTGAGATAAATCTGCAAATATCTCGGAAACGAAGCGAGCTATGGCAAAATGTTAAGAGACCTTTTTTGTAGAGAATTAAGTTTCCTGCTTTTTATGTTCTATGATATTTTTTGATCAGATGCGTAGTTCTCGAGATATATCAAGATATTTAAAAGTTCCGAAGCCGCACCAACATAATAGAGATACAGAAACACCGTGGCCCCTTTCTTTGAGATAACTCTGCACTATTGCGAGCTGCAAATGCCACTTCCAGCTTAGCTGTGCGGAAGAGGAACAACAAGAAGAAGGAATATCTCGGAATATGTCCGTCAGGCCCCTTCCCTTGAGATAAATCTGCAAATATCTCGGAAACGATGCCAGCTATGGGAAAATGTTAAGAGACCTTTTTTGTAGAGAATTAAGTTTCCTATATTTTATCTTCTATGATATTTTTTGTTCAGATGCGTAGTTCTAAGAGATATATCAAGATATTTAAAAATTCCGAAGCCGCACCAACATAATAGAGATACAGAAACACCGTGGCCCCTTTCTTTGAGATAACTGTGCACTAGTGCGAGCCGCAAATGCCACTTCCAGCTTAGCTGTGCAGAAGAAGAACAACAAGAAGAAGAAATATCTCGAAATATGTCCGTCAGGCCCCTTCCCTTGAGATAAATCTGCAAATATCTCGGAAACGAAACGAGCTATGGCAAAATGTTAAGAGACCCTTTTTGTAGAGAATTAAGTTTCCCACTTTTTATGTTCTATGATATTTTTTGATCAGACGCGTAGTTCTCGCGATATATCAAGATATTTAAAAGTTCCGAAGCCGCACCAACATAATAGAGATACAGAAACACCGTGGCCCCTTTCTTTGAGATAACTCTGCACTATTGCGAGCTGCAAATGCCACTTCCAGCTTAGCTGTGCAGAAGAAGAACAACAAGAAGAAGAAATATCTCGAAATATGTCCGTCAGGCCCCTTCCCTTGAGATATATCTGCAAATATCTCGGAAACGAAGCGAGCTATGGCAAAATGTTAAGAGACCTTTTTTGTAGACAATTATGTTTCCTACAATTTATGTTCTATGATATTTTTTGATCAGATGCGTAGTTTTCGAGATATATCGAGATATTTAAAAGATCCGAAGCCGCACCAACATAATAGAGATACAGAAACACCGTGGCCCCTTTCTTTGATATAACTCTGCACTAGTGCGAGCCGCAAATGCCGCTTCCAGCTTAGCTGTGCAGAAGAAGAACAACAAGAAGAAGAAATATCTCGAAATATGTCCGTCAGGCCCCTTCCCTCGAGATAAATCTGCAAATATCTCGGAAACGAAGCGAGCTATGGCAAAATGTTAAGAGACCTTTTTTGTAGAGAATTAAGTTTCCTACTTTTTATGTTCTATGATATTCTTTGATCGGATGCGTAGTTCTCGAGATATATCAAGATATTTAAAAGCTCCGAAGCTGCACCAACATAATAGAGGTACAGAAACACCGTGGCCCCTTTCTTTGAGATAACTCTGCACTATTGCGAGCTGCAAATGCCACTTCCAGCTTAGCTGTACAGAAGAAGAACAACAAGAATAAGAAATATCTCGAAATATGTCCGTCAGGCCCCTTCCCTTGAGATAAATCTGCAAATATCTCGGAAACGAAGCGAGCTATGGCAAAATGTTAAGAGACCTTTTTTGTAGAGAATTATGTTTCCTACTTTTTATGTTCTATGATATTTTTCGATCAGAGGGGTAGTTCTCGAGATATATCAAGATATTTAAAAGTTCCGAAGCCGCACCAACATAATAGAGATACAGAAACACCGTGGCCCCTCTCTTTGAGATAACTCTGCACGATTGCGAGCTGGAAATGCCACTTCCAGTTTAGCTGTGCAGAAGAAGAACAACAAGAAGAAGAAATATCTCGAAATATGTCCGTCAGGACCCTTCCCTTGAGATAAATCTGCAAATATCTCGGAAACGAAGCGAGCTATGGCAAAATGTTAAGAGACCTTTTTTGTAGAGAATTATGTTTCCTACAATTTAGGTTCTCTGATATTTTTTGATCAGAAGCGTAGTTTTCGAGATATATCGAGATATTTAAAAGTTCCGAAGCCGCACCAACATAATAGAGATACGGAAACACCGTGGCCCCTTTCTTTGGGATAACTGTGCACTATTGCGAGCTGGAAATGCCACTTCCAGTTTAGCTGTGCAGAAGAAGAACAACAAGAAGAAGAAATATCTCGACATATGTCCGTGAGGCCCCTTCCCTTGAGATAAATCTGCAAATATCTCGGAAACGAAGCGAGCTACGGCAAAATATTTAGCGACCTTTTTTGTAGAAAATTAGGTTTCCTACTTTTTATGTTCTATGATATTTTTTGATCAGATGCGTAGTTCTCGAGATATATCAAGATATTTAAAAGTTCCGAAGCCGCACCAACATAATAGAGATGCAGAAACACCGTGGCCCCTTTCTTTGAGATAACTCTGCACTATTGCGAGCTGCAAATGCCACTTCCAGCTTAGCCGTGCAGAAGAAGAACAACAAGAAGAAGAAATATCTGGAAATATGTCCGTCAGGCCCCTTCCCTTGAGATAAATCTGCAAATATCTCGGAAACCAAGCGAGCTATGGCAAAATGTTAAGAGACCTTATTTGTAGAGAATTAAGTTTCCTACTTTTTATGTTCTAAGATATTTTTTGATCAGAAGCGTAGTTCTCGAGATATATCAAGATATTTAAAAGTTCCGAAGCCGCACCAACATAATAGAGATACAGAAACACCGTGGCCCCTTTCTTTGAGATAACTCTGCACTACTGCGAGCTGCAATTGCCACTTCCAGCTTAGCTGTGCAGAAGAAGAACAACAAGAAGAAGAAATATCTCGAAATATGTCCGTCAGGCCCCTTCCCTTGAGATAAATCTGCAAATATCTCGGAAACGAAGCGAGCTATGGCAAAATGTTAAGAGACCTTTTTTGTAGAGAATTATGTTTCCTACAATTTACGTTCTCTGATATTTTTTGATCAGAAGCGTAGTTTTCGAGATATATCAAGATATTTAAAAGTTCCGAAGCCGCACCAACATAATAGAGATACAGAAACACTGTGGCCCCTTTCTTTGAGATAACTCTGCACTATTGCGCGCTGCAAATGCCACTTCCAGCTTAGCTGTGCAGAAGAAGAACAACAAGAAGAAGAAATATCTCGAAATATGTCCGTCAGGCCCCTTCCCTTGAGATAAATCTGCAAATATCTGGGAAACGAAGCGAGCTATGGCAAAATGTTAAGAGACCTTTTTTGTAGAGAATTAAGTTTCCTACTTTTTATGTTCTATGATATTTTGTTGATCAGATGCGTAGTTCTCGAGATATATCAAGATATTTAAAAGCTCCGAAGCTGCACCAACATAATAGAGGTACAGAAACACCGTGGCCCCTTTCTTTGAGATAACTCTGCACTATTGCGAGCTGCAAATGCCACTTCCAGCTTAGCTGTGCAGAAGAAGAACAACAAGAATAAGAAATATTTCGAAATATGTCCGTCAGGCCCCTTCCCTTGAGATAAATCTGCAAATATCTCGGAAACGAAGCGAGCTACGGCAAAATGTTAAGAGACCTTTTTTGTAGAGAATTAAGTTTCCTACTTTTTATGTTCTATGATATTTTTCGATCAGAGGGGTAGTTCTCGAGATATATCAAGATATTTAAAAGTTCCGAAGCCGCACCAACATAATAGAGATACAGAAACACCGTGGCCCCTCTCTTTGAGATAACTCTGCACGATTGCGAGCTGGAAATGCCACTTCCAGTTTAGCTGTGCAGAAGAAGAACAACAAGAAGAAGAAATATCTCGAAATATGTCCGTCAGGACCCTTCCCTTGAGATAAATCTGCAAATATCTCGGAAACGAAGCGAGCTATAGCAAAATGTTAAGAGACCTTTTTTGTAGAGAATTATGTTTCCTATAATTTAGGTTCTCTGATATTTTTTGATCAGAAGCGTAGTTTTCGAGATATATCGAGATATTTAAAAGTTCCGAAGCCGCACCAACATAATAGAGATACGGAAACACCGTGGCCCCTTTCTTTGGGATAGCTGTGCACTATTGCGAGCTGGAAATGCCACTTCCAGTTTAGCTGTGCAGAAGAAGAACAACAAGAAGAAGAAATATCTCGAAATATGTCCGTCAGGACCCTTCCCTTGAGATAAATCTGCAAATATCTCGGAAACGAAGCGAGCTATTGCAAAACCTTGAGAGACCTTTTTTGTAGAGAATTAAGTTTCCTACTTTTTATGTTCTATGATATTTTTTGATCAGATGCGTAGTTCTCGAGATATATCAAGATATTTAAAAGCTCCGAAGCTGCACCAACATAATAGAGGTACAGAAACACCGTGGCCCCTTTCTTTGAGATAACTCTGCACTATTGCGAGCTGCAAATGCCACTTCCAGCTTAGCTGTGCAGAAGAAGAACAACAAGAATAAGAAATATTTCGAAATATGTCCATCAGGACCCTTCCCTTGAGATAAATCTGCAAATATCTCGGAAACGAAGCGAGCTATGGCAAAATGTTAGGAGACCTTTTTTGTAGAGAATTATGTTTCCTACAATTAATGTTCTATGATATTTTCTTATCAGAAGCGTAGTTTTCGAGATATATCGAGATATTTAAAAGTTCCGAAGCCGCACCAACATAATAGAGATACGGAAACACCGTGGCCCCTTTCTTTGGGATAACTCTGCACTATTGCGAGCTGGAAATGCCACTTCCAGTTTAGCTGTGCAGAAGAAGAACAACAAGAAGAAGAAATATCTCGAAATATGTCCGACAGGACCCTTCCCTTGAGATAAATCTGCAAATATCTCGGAAACGAAGCGAGCTATTGCAAAACGTTAAGAGACCTTTTTTGTAGGGAATTAAGTTTCCTACTTTTTATATTCTATGATATTTTTTGATCAGATGCGTAGTTCTCGAGATATATCAAGATATTTAAAAGCTCCGAAGCTGCACCAACATAATAGAGGTACAGAAACACCGTGGCCCCTTTCTTTGAGATAACTCTGCACTATTGCGAGCTGCAAATGCCACTTCCAGCTTAGCTGTGCAGAAGAAGAACAACAAGAATAAGAAATATTTCGAAATATGTCCGTCAGGCCCCTTCCCTTGAGATAAATCTGCAAATATCTCGGAAACGAAGCGAGCTATGGCAAAATGTTAAGAGACCTTTTTTGTAGAGAATTAAGTTTCCTACTTTTTATGTTCTATGATATTTTTTGATCAGATGCGTAGTTCTCGAGATATAGCAAGATATTTAAAAGTTCCGAAGCCGCACCAACATAATAGAGATACAGAAACACCGTGGCCCCTTTCTTTGAGATAACTCTGCACTACTGCGAGCTGCAAATGCCACTTCCAGCTTAGCTGTGCAGAAGAAGAACAACAAGAAGAAGAAATATCTCGAAATATGTCCGTCAGGCCCCTTCCCTTGAGATAAATCTGCAAATATCTCGGAAACGAAGCGAGCTATTGCAAAACGTTAAGAGACCTTTTTTGTAGAGAATTAAGTTTCCTACTTTTTATGTTCTATGATATTTTTTGATCAGATGCGTAGTTCTCGAGATATATCAAGATATTTAAAAGTTCCGAAGCCGCACCAACATAATAGAGATACGGAAACACCGTGGCCCCTTTCTTTGGGATAACTGTGCACTATTGCGAGCTGGAAATGCCACTTCCAGTTTAGCTGTGCAGAAGAAGAACAACAAGAAGAAGAAATATCTCGAAATATGTCCGTCAGGACCCTTCCCTTGAGATAAATCTGCAAATATCTCGGAAACGAAGCGAGCTATTGCAAAACGTTAAGAGACCTTTTTTGTAGAGAATTAAGTTTCCTACTTTTTATGTTCTATGATATTTTTTGATCAGATGCGTAGTTCTCGAGATATATCAAGATATTTAAAAGCTCCGAAGCTGCACCAACATAATAGAGGTACAGAAACACCGTGGCCCCTTTCTTTGAGATAACTCTGCACTATTGCGAGCTGCAAATGCCACTTGCAGCTTAGCTGTGCAGAAGAAGAACAACAAGAATAAGAAATATTTCGAAATATGTCCGTCAGGCCCCTTCCCTTGAGATAAATCTGCAAATATCTCGGAAACCAAGCGAGCTATGGCAAAATGTTAAGAGACCTTATTTGTAGAGAATTAAGTTTCCTACTTTTTATGTTCTACGATATTTTTTGATCAGATGCGTAGTTCTCGAGATATATCAAGATATTTAAAAGTTCCGAAGCCGCACCAACAGAATAGAGATACAGAAACACCGTGGCCCCTTTCTTTGAGATAGCTCTGCACTATTGCGCGCTGCAAATGCCACTTCCAGCTTAGGTGTGCAGAAGAAGAAGAACAAGAAGAAGAAATATCTCGAAATATGTCCGTCAGGCCCCTTCCCTTGAGATAAATCTGCAAATATCTCGGAAACGAAGCGAGCTATGGCAAAATGTTAGGAGACCTTTTTTGTAGAGAATTATGTTTCCTACAATTTATGTTTTATGATATTTTTTGATCAGAAGCGTAGTTTTCGAGATATATCGAGATATTTAAAAGTTCCGAAGCCGCACCAACATAATAGAGATACAGAAACACCGTGGCCCCTTTCTTTGAGATAACTCTGCACGATTGCGAGCTGGAAATGCCACTTCCAGTTTAGCTGTGCAGAAGAAAAACAACAAGAAGAAGAAATATCTCGAAATATGTCCATCAGGACCCTTCCCTTGAGATAAATCTGCAAATATCTCGGAAACGAAGCGAGCTATGGCAAAATGTTAGGAGACCTTTTTCGTAGAGAATTATGTTTCCTACAATTTATGTTCTATGATATTTTTTGATCAGAAGCGTAGTTTTCGAGATATATCGAGATATTTAAAAGTTCCGAAGCCGCACCAACATAATAGAGATACGGAAACACCGTGGCCCCTTTCTTTGGGATAACTCTGCACTATTGCGAGCTGGAAATGCCACTTCCAGTTTAGCTGTGCAGAAGAAGAACAACAAGAAGAAGAAATATCTCGAAATATGTCCGTCAGGACCCTTCCCTTGAGATAAATCTGCAAATATCTCGGAAACGAAGCGAGCTATTGCAAAACGTTAAGAGACCTTTTTTGTAGAGAATTAAGTTTCCTACTTTTTATATTCTATGATATTTTTTGATCAGATTCGTAGTTCTCGAGATATATCAAGATATTTAAAAGCTCCGAAGCTGCACCAACATAATAGAGGTACAGAAACACCGTGGCCCCTTTCTTTGAGATAACTCTGCACTATTGCGAGCTGCAAATGCCACTTCCAGCTTAGCTGTGCAGAAGAAGAACAACAAGAATAAGAAATATTTCGAAATATGTCCGTCAGGCCCCTTCCCTTGAGATAAATCTGCAAATATCTCGGAAACCAAGCGAGCTATGGCAAAGTGTTAAGAGACCTTATTTGTAGAGAATTAAGTTTCCTACTTTTTATGTTCTACGATATTTTTTGATCAGATGCGTAGTTCTCGAGATATATCAAGATATTTAAAAGTTCCGAAGCCGCACCAACAGAATAGAGATACAGAAACACCGTGGCCCCTTTCTTTGAGATAGCTCTGCACTATTGCGCGCTGCAAATGCCACTTCCAGCTTAGCTGTGCAGAAGAAGAACAACAAGAAGAAGAAATATCTCGAAATATGTCCGTCAGGCCCCTTCCCTTGAGATAAATCTGCAAATATCTCGGAAACGAAGCGAGCTATGGCAAAATGTTAGGAGACCTTTTTTGTAGAGAATTATGTTTCCTACAATTTATGTTCTATGATATTTTTTGATCAGAAGCGTAGTTTTCGAGATATATCGAGATATTTAAAAGTTCCGAAGCCGCACCAACATAATAGAGATACGGAAACACCGTGGCCCCTTTCTTTGGGATAACTCTGCACTATTGCGAGCTGGAAATGCCACTTCCAGTTTAGCTGTGCAGAAGAAGAACAACAAGAAGAAGAAATATCTCGAAATATGTCCGACAGGACCCTTCCCTTGAGATAAATCTGCAAATATCTCGGAAACGAAGCGAGCTATTGCAAAACGTTAAGAGACCTTTTTTGTAGAGAATTAAGTTTCCTACTTTTTATATTCTATGATATTTTTTGATCAGATGCGTAGTTCTCGAGATATATCAAGATATTTAAAAGCTCCGAAGCTGCACCAACATAATAGAGGTACAGAAACACCGTGGCCCCTTTCTTTGAGATAACTCTGCACTATTGCGAGCTGCAAATGCCACTTCCAGCTTAGCTGTGCAGAAGAAGAACAACAAGAATAAGAAATATTTCGAAATATGTCCGTCAGGCCCCTTCCCTTGAGATAAATCTGCAAATATCTCGGAAACGAAGCGAGCTATGGCAAAATGTTAAGAGACCTTTTTTGTAGAGAATTAAGTTTCCTACTTTTTATGTTCTATGATATTTTTTGATCAGATGCGTAGTTCTCGAGATATAGCAAGATATTTAAAAGTTCCGAAGCCGCACCAACATAATAGAGATACAGAAACACCGTGGCCCCTTACTTTGAGATAACTCTGCACTACTGCGAGCTGCAAATGCCACTTCCAGCTTAGCTGTGCAGAAGAAGAACAACAAGAAGAAGAAATATCTCGAAATATGTCCGTCAGGCCCCTTCCCTTGAGATAAATCTGCAAATATCTCGGAAACGAAGCGAGCTATTGCAAAACGTTAAGAGACCTTTTTTGTAGAGAATTAAGTTTCCTACTTTTTATGTTCTATGATATTTTTTGATCAGATGCGTAGTTCTCGAGATATATCAAGATATTTAAAAGTTCCGAAGCCGCACCAACATAATAGAGATACGGAAACACCGTGGCCCCTTTCTTTGGGATAACTGTGCACTATTGCGAGCTGGAAATGCCACTTCCAGTTTAGCTGTGCAGAAGAAGAACAACAAGAAGAAGAAATATCTCGAAATATGTCCGTCAGGCCCCTTCCCTTGAGATAAATCTGCAAATATCTCGGTAACGAAGCGAGCTATGGCAAAATGTTAGGAGACCTTTTTTGTAGAGAATTATGTTTCCTACAATTTATGTTTTATGATATTTTTTGATCAGAAGCGTAGTTTTCGAGATATATCGAGATATTTAAAAGTTCCGAAGCCGCACCAACATAATAGAGATACAGAAACACCGTGGCCCCTTTCTTTGAGATAACTCTGCACGATTGCGAGCTGGAAATGCCACTTCCAGTTTAGCTGTGCAGAAGAAAAACAACAAGAAGAAGAAATATCTCGAAATATGTCCATCAGGACCCTTCCCTTGAGATAAATCTGCAAATATCTCGGAAACGAAGCGAGCTATGGCAAAATGTTAGGAGACCTTTTTCGTAGAGAATTATGTTTCCTACAATTTATGTTCTATGATATTTTTTGATCAGAAGCGTAGTTTTCGAGATATATCGAGATATTTAAAAGTTCCGAAGCCGCACCAACATAATAGAGATACGGAAACACCGTGGCCCCTTTCTTTGGGATAACTCTGCACTATTGCGAGCTGGAAATGCCACTTCCAGTTTAGCTGTGCAGAAGAAGAACAACAAGAAGAAGAAATATCTCGAAATATGTCCGTCAGGACCCTTCCCTTGAGATAAATCTGCAAATATCTCGGAAACGAAGCGAGCTATTGCAAAACGTTAAGAGACCTTTTTTGTAGAGAATTAAGTTTCCTACTTTTTATATTCTATGATATTTTTTGATCAGATGCGTAGTTCTCGAGATATATCAAGATATTTAAAAGCTCCGAAGCTGCACCAACATAATAGAGGTACAGAAACACCGTGGCCCCTTTCTTTAAGATAACTCTGCACTATTGCGAGCTGCAAATGCCACTTCCAGCTTAGCTGTGCAGAAGAAGAACAACAAGAATAAGAAATATTTCGAAATATGTCCGTCAGGCCCCTTCCCTTGAGATAAATCTGCAAATATCTCGGAAACCAAGCGAGCTATGGCAAAGTGTTAAGAGACCTTATTTGTAGAGAATTAAGTTTCCTACTTTTTATGTTCTACGATATTTTTTGATCAGATGCGTAGTTCTCGAGATATATCAAGATATTTAAAAGTTCCGAAGCCGCACCAACAGAATAGAGATACAGAAACACCGTGGCCCCTTTCTTTGAGATAGCTCTGCACTATTGCGCGCTGCAAATGCCACTTCCAGCTTAGCTGTGCAGAAGAAGAACAACAAGAAGAAGAAATATCTCGAAATATGTCCGTCAGGCCCCTTCCCTTGAGATAAATCTGCAAATATCTCGGAAACGAAGCGAGCTATGGCAAAATGTTAAGAGACCTTTTTTGTAGAGAATTAAGTTTCCTACTTTTTATGTTCTATGATATTTTTTGATCAGATGCGTAGTTCTCGAGATATAGCAAGATATTTAAAAGTTCCGAAGCCGCACCAACATAATAGAGATACAGAAACACCGTGGCCCCTTTCTTTGAGATAACGCTGCACTACTGCGAGCTGCAAATGCCACTTCCAGCTTAGCTGTGCAGAAGAAGAACAACAAGAAGAAGAAATATCTCGAAATATGTCCGTCAGGCCTCTTCCCTTGAGATAAATCTGCAAATATCTCGGAAACGAAGCGAGCTATGGCAAAATGTTAAGAGACCTTTTTTGTAGAGAATTAAGTTTCCTACTTTTTATGTTCTATGATATTTTTTGATCAGATGCGTAGTTCTCGAGATATATCCAGATATTTAAAAGTTCCGAAGCCGCACCAACATAATAGAGATACAGAAACACCGTGGCCCCTTTCTTTGAGATAACTCTGCACTATTGCGAGCTGCAGATGCCACTTCCAGCTTAGCTGTGCAGAAGAAGAAGAACAAGAAGAAGAAATATCTGGAAATATGTCCGTCAGGCCCCTTCCCTTGAGATAAATCTGCAAATATCTCGGAAACGAAGCGAGCTACGGCAAAATGTTAAGAGACCTTTTTTGTAGAAAATTAGGATTCCTACTTTTTATGTTCTATGATATTTTTTGAACAGATGCGTAGTTCTCGAGATATATCAAGATATTTAAAAGTTCCGAAGCCGCACTAACATAATAGAGATACAGAAACACCGTGGCCCCTTTCTTTGAGATAACTCTGCACTATTGCGAGCTGCAAATGCCACTTCCAGCTTAGCTGTGCAGAAGAAGAACAACAAGAATAAGAAATATTTCGAAATATGTCCGTCAGGCCCCTTCCCTTGAGATAAATCTGCAAATATCTCGGAAACGAAGCGAGCTACGGCAAAATGTTAAGAGACCTTTTTTGTAGAGAATTAAGTTACCTACTTTTTATGTTCTATGATATTTTTCGATCAGAGGGGTAGTTCTCGAGATATATCAAGATATTTAAAAGTTCCGAAGCCGCACCAACATAATAGAGATACAGAAACACCGTGGCCCCTCTCTTTGAGATAACTCTGCACGATTGCGAGCTGGAAATGCCACTTCCAGTTTAGCTGTGCAGAAGAAGAACAACAAGAAGAAGAAATATCTCGAAATATGTCCGTCAGGACCCTTCCCTTGAGATAAATCTGCAAATATCTCGGAAACGAAGCGAGCTATGGCAAAATGTTAAGAGACCTTTTTTGTAGAGAATTATGTTTCCTACAATTTAGGTTCTCTGATATTTTTTGATCAGAAGCGTAGTTTTCGAGATATATCGAGATATTTAAAAGTTCCGAAGCCGCACCAACATAATAGAGATACAGAAACACCGTGGCCACTTTCTTTGAGATAACTCTGCACTATTGCGACCTGCAAATGCCACTTCCAGCTTAGCTGTGCAGAAGAAGAACAACAAGAAGAAGAAATATCTCGAAATATGTCCGTCAGGACCCTTCCCTTGAGATAAATCTGCAAATATCTCGGAAACGAAGCGAGCTACGGCAAAATGTTAAGAGACCTTTTTTGTAGAAAATTAGGTTTCCTACTTTTTATGTTCTATGATATTTTTCGATCAGAGGCGTAGTTCTCGAGATATATCAAGATATTTAAAAGTTCCGAAGCCGCACCAACATAATAGAGATACAGAAACACCGTGGCCCCTTTCTTTGAGATAACTCTGCACTATTGCGAGCTGCAAATGCCACTTCCAGCTTAGCTGTGCAGAAGAAGAACAACAAGAAGAAGAAATATCTCGAAATATGTCCGTCAGGCCCCTTCCCTTGAGATAAATCTGCAATTATCTCGGAAACGAAGCGAGCTATGGCAAAATCTTAAGAGACCTTTTTTGTAGAGAATTATGTTTCCTACAATTTACGTTCTCTGATATTTTTTGATCAGAAGCGTAGTTTTCGAGATATATCGAGATATTTAAAAGTTCCGAAGCCGCACCAACATAATAGAGATACAGAAACACCGTGGCCCCTTTCTTTGAGATAACTCTGCACTACTGCGAGCTGGAAATGCCACTTCCAGTTTAGCTGTGCAGAAGAAGAACAACAAGAAGAAGAAACATCTCGAAATATGTCCATCAGGACCCTTCCCTTGAGATAAATCTGCAAATATCTCGGAAACGAAGTGAGCTATGGCAAAATGTTAAGAGACCTTTTTTGTAGAGAATTATGCTTCCTACAATTTATGTTCTATGATATTTTTTGATCAGAAGCGTAGTTTTCGAGATATATCGAGATATTTAAAAGTTCCGAAGCCGCACCAACATAATAGAGATACAGAAACACCGTGGCCCCTTTCTTTGGGATAACTCTGCACTATTGCGAGCTGGAAATGCCACTTCCAGTTTTGCTGTGCAGAAGAAGAACAACAAGAAGAAGAAATATCTCGAAATATGTCCGTCGGCCCCTTCCCTTGAGATAAATCTGCAAATATCTCGGAAACGAAGCGAGCTATGGCAAAATGTTAAGAGACCTTTTTTGTAGAGAATTCAGTTTCCTACTTTTTATGTTGTATGATATTTTTCGATCAGAGGCGTAGTTCTCGAGATATATCAAGATATTTAAAAGTTCCGAAGCCGCACCAACATAATAGAGATACAGAAACACCGTGGCCCCTTTCTTTGGGATAACTCTGCACTATTGCGAGCTGGAAATGCCACTTCCAGTTTTGCTGTGCAGAAGAAGAACAACAAGAAGAAGAAATATCTCGAAATATGTCCGTCGGCCCCTTCCCTTGAGATAAATCTGCAAATATCTCGGAAACGAAGCGAGCTATGGCAAAATGTTAAGAGACCTTTTTTGTAGAGAATTCAGTTTCCTACTTTTTATGTTGTATGATATTTTTCGATCAGAGGCGTAGTTCTCGAGATATATCAAGATATTTAAAAGTTCCGAAGCCGCACCAACATAATAGAGATACAGAAACACCGTGGCCCCTTTCTTTGAGATTACTCTGCACGATTGCGAGCTGGAAATGCCACTTCCAGTTTAGCTGTGCAGAAGAAGAACAACAAGAAGAAGAAATATCTCGAAATATGTCCATCAGGACCCTTCCCTTGAGATAAATCTGCAAATATCTCGGAAACGAAGCGAGCTATGGCAAAATGTTAAGAGACCTTTTTCGTAGAGAATTATGTTTCCTACAATTTATGTTCTATGATATTTTTTGATCAGAAGCGTAGTTTTCGAGATATATCGAGATATTTAAAAGTGCCGAAGCCGCACCAACATAATAGAGATACAGAAACACCGTGGCCCCTTTCTTTGGGATAACTCTGCACTATTGCGAGCTGGAAATGCCACTTCCAGTTTAGCTGTGCAGAAGAAGAACAACAAGAAGAAGAAATATCTCGAAATATGTCCGTCAGGACCCTTCCCTTGAGATAAATCTGCAAATATCTCGGAAACGAAGCGAGCTATGGCAAAATGTTAAGAGACCTTTTTTGTAGAGAATTATGTTTCCTACTTTTTATGTTCTATGATATTTTTTGATCAGACGCGTAGTTCTCGAGATATATCAAGATATTTAAAAGTTCCGAAGCCGCACCAACATAATAGAGATACAGAAACACCGTGGCCCCTTTCTTTGAGATAACTCTGCACTATTGCGAGCTGCAAATGCCACTTCCAGCTTAGCTGTGCAGAAGAAGAACAACAAGAAGAAGAAATATCTCGAAATATGTCCGTCAGGCCCCTTCCCTTGAGATAAATCTCCAAATATCTCGGAAACGAAGCGAGCTATGGCAAAATGTTAAGAGATCTTATGTGTAGAGAATTAAGTTTCCTACTTTTTATGTTCTATGGTATTTTTTGATCAGATGCGTAGTTCTCGAGATATATCAAGATATTTAAAAGTTCCGAAGCCGCACCAACATAATAGAGATACAGAAACACCGTGGCCCCTTTCTTTAAGATAACTCTGCACTATTGCGAGCTGCAAATGCCACTTCCAGCTTAGCTGTGCAGAGGAAGAACAACAAGAAGAAGAAATATCTCGAAATATGTCCGTCAGGCCAGTTCCTTTGAGCTGAATCTGCAAATATCTCGGAAACGAAGCGAGCTATGGCAAAATGTTAAGAGACGTTTTTTGTAGAGAATTATGTTTCCTACAATTTATGTTCTATGATATTTTTTGATCAGAAGCGTAGTTTTCGAGATATATCGAGATATTTAAAAGTTCCGACGCCGCACCAACATAATAGAGATACAGAAACACCGTGGCCCCTTTCTTTGAGATAACTCTGCACTAGTGCGAGCCGCAAATGCCACTTCCAGCTTAGCTGTGCAGAAGAAGAACAACAAGAAGAAGAAATATCTCGAAATATGTCCGTCAGGCCCCTCCCTTGAGATATATCTGCAAATATCTCGGAAACGAAGCGAGCTATTGCAAAATGTTAAGAGACCTTTTTTGTAGAGAATTAGGTTTCCTACTTTTTATGTTCTATGATATTTTTTGATCAGATGCGTAGTTCTCGAGATATATCAAGATATTTAAAAGTTCCGAAGCCGCACCAACATAATAGAGATACAGAAACACCGTGGCCCCTTTCTTTGAGATAACTCTGCACTAGTGCGAGCCGCAAATGCCACTTCCAGCTTAGCTGTGCAGAAGAAGAACAACAAGAAGAAGAAATATCTCGAAATATGTCCGTCAGGCCCCTTCCCTTGAGATAAATTTTCAAATATCTCGGAAACGAAGCGAGCTATGGCAAAATGTTAAGCGACCTTTTTTGTAGAGAATTAAGTTTCCTACTTTTTATGTTCTATGATATTTTTTGATCAGATGCGTAGTTCTCGAGATATATCAAGATATTTAAAAGTTCCGAAGCCGCACCAACATAATAGAGATACAGAAACACCGTGGCCCCTTTCTTTGAGATAACTCTGCACTATTGCGAGCTGCAAATGCCACTTTCAGCTTAGCTGTACAGAAGAAGAACAACAAGAAGAAGAAATATCTCGAAATATGTCCGTCAGGCCCCTTCCCTTGAGATAAATCTGCAAATATCTCGGAAACGAAGAGAGCTATGGCAAAATGTTAAGAGACCTTTTTTGTAGAGAATTAGGTTTCCTACTTTTTATGTTCTATGATATTTTCTGATCAGATGCGTAGTTCTCGAAATATATCAAGATATTCAAAAGTTCCGAAGCCGCACCAACATAATAGAGATACAGAAACACCGTGGCCCCTTTCTTTGAGATAACTCTGCACTATTGCGAGCTGCAAATGCCACTTCCAGCTTAGCTGTGCAGTGGAAGAACAACAAGAAGAAGAAATATCTCGAAATATGTCCGTCAGGCCAGTTCCTTTGAGCTGAATCTGCAAATATCTCGGAAACGAAGCGAGCTATGGCAAAATGTTAAGAGACGTTTTTTGTAGAGAATTAAGTTTCCTACTTTTTATGTTCTATGATATTTTTTGATCAGATGCGTAGTTCTCGAGATATATCAAGATATTTAAAAGTTCCGAAGCCGCACCAACATAATAGAGATACAGAAACACCGTGGCCCCTTTCTTTGAGATAACTCTGCACTATTGCGAGCTGCAAATGCCACTTTCAGCTTAGCTGTACACAAGAAGAACAACAAGAAGAAGAAATATCTCGAAATATGTCCGTCAGGCCCCTTCCCGTGAGATAAATCTGCAAATATCTCGGAAACGAAGAGAGCTATGGCAAAATGTTAAGAGACCTTTTTTGTAGAGAATTAGGTTTCCTACTTTTTATGTTCTATGATATTTTTTGATCAGATGCGTAGTTCTCGAGATATATCAAGATATTTAAAAGTTCCGAAGCCGCACCAACATAATAGAGATACAGAAACACCGTGGCCCCTTTCTTTGAGATAACTCTGCACTATTGCGAGCTGCAAATGCCACTTCCAGCTTAGCTGTGCAGAAGAAGAACAACAAGAAGAAGAAATATCTCGAAATATGTCCGTCAGGCCCCTTCCCTTGAGATAAATCTGCAAATATCTCGGAAACGAAGAGAGCTATGGCAAAATGATAAGAGACCTTTTTTGTAGAGAATTAAGTTGCCTACTTTTTATGTTCTATGATATTTTTTGATCAGATGCGTAGTTCTCGAGATATATCAAGATATTTAAAAGTTCCGAAGCCGCACCAACATAATAGAGATACAGAAACACCGTGGCCCCTTTCTTTGAGATAACTATGCACTATTGCGAGCTGCAAATGCCACTTCCAGCTTAGCTGTGCAGAAGAAGAACAACAAGAAGAAGAAATATCACGAAATATGTCCGTTAGGCCCCTTCCCTTGAGATAAATCTGCAAATATCTCGGAAACGAAGCGAGCTATGGCAAAATGATAAGAGACCTTTTTTGTAGCGAATTAAGTTTCCTACTTTTTATGTTCTATGATATTTTTTGATCAGATGCGTAGTTCTCGAGATATATCAAGATATTTAAAAGTTCCGAAGCCGCACCAACATAATAGAGATACAGAAACACCGTGGCCCCTTTCTTTCAGATAGCTATGCACTATTGCGAGCTGCAAATGCCACTTCCAGCTTAGCTGTGCAGAAGAAGAACAACAAGAAGAAGAAATATCTGGAAATATGTCCGTCAGGCCCCTTACCTTGAGATAAATCTGCAAATATCTCGGAAACGAAGCGAGCTATGGCAAAATGTTAAGAGACCTTTTTTGTAGAGAATTAAGTTTCCTACTTTTTATCTTCTATGATATTTTCTGATCAGATGCGTAGTTCTCGAGATATATCAAGATATTTAAAAGTTCCGAAGCCGCACCAACATAATAGAGATACAGAAACACCGTGGCCCCTTTTTTTGAGATAACTCTGCACTATTGCGAGCTGCAAATGCCACTTTCAGCTTAGCTGTGCAGAAGAAGAACAACAAGAAGAAGAAATATCTCGAAATATGTCCGTCAGGCCCCTTCCCTTGAGATAAATCTGCAAATATCTCGGAAACGAAGCGAGCTATGGCAAAATGTTAAGAGATCTTTTTTGTAGAGAATTAAGTTTCCTACTTTTTATGTTCTATGATATTTTTTGATCAGATGCGTAGTTCTCGAGATATATCAAGATATTCAAAAGTTCCGAAGCCGCACCAACATAATAGAGATACAGAAACACCGTGGCCCCTTTCTTTGAGATAACTCTGCACTATTGCGAGCTGCAAATGCCACTTCCAGCTTAGCTGTGCAGTGGAAGAACAACAAGAAGAAGAAATATCTCGAAATATGTCCGTCAGGCCAGTTCCTTTGAGCTGAATCTGCAAATATCTCGGAAACGAAGCGAGCTATGGCAAAATGTTAAGAGACGTTTTTTGTAGAGAATTATGTTTCCTACAATTTATGTTCTATGATATTTTTTGATCAGAAGCGTAGTTCACGAGATATATCAAGATATTTAAAAGTTGCGAAGCCGCACCAACATAATAGGGATACAGAAACACCGTGGCCCCGTTCTTTGAGATAACTCTGCACTAGTGCGAGCCGCAAATGCCACTTCCAGCTTAGCTGTGCAGAAGAAGAACAACAAGAAGAAGAAATATCTCGAAATATGTCCGTCAGGCCAGTTCCTTTGAGCTGAATCTGCAAATATCTAGGAAACGAAGCGAGCTATGGCAAAATGTTAAGAGACGTTTTTTGTAGAGAATTAAGTTTCCTACTTTTTATGTTCTATGATATTTTTTGATCAGATGCGTAGTTCTCGAGATATATCAAGATATTTAAAAGTTCCGAAGCCGCACCAACATAATAGAGATACAGAAACACCGTGGCCCCTTTTTTTGAGATAACTCTGCACTATTGCGAGCTGGAAATGCCACTTTCAGCTTAGCTGTGCAGAAGAAGAACAACAAGAAGAAGAAATATCTCGAAATATGTCCGTCAGGCCCCTTCCCTTGAGATAAATCTGCAAATATCTCGGAAACGAAGCGAGCTATGGCAAAATGTTAAGAGACCTTTTTTGTAGAGAATTATGTTTCCTACAATTTATGTTCTATGATATTTTTTGATCAGAAGCGTAGTTTTCGAGATATATCGAGATATTTAAAAGTTCCGAAGCCGCACCAACATAATAGAGATACAGAAACACCGTGGCCCCTTTCTTTGGGATAACTCTGCACTAGTGCGAGCCGCAAATGCCACTTCCAGCTTAGCTGTGCAGAAGAAGAACAACAAGAAGAAGAAATATCTCGAAATATGTCCGTCAGGCCCCTTCCCTTGAGATAAATCTGCAAATATCTCGGAAACGAAGCGAGCTATGGCAAAATGTTAAGAGATCTTTTTTGTAGAGAATTAAGTTTCCTACTTTTTATGTTCTATGATATTTTTTGATCAGATGCGTAGTTCTCGAGATATATCAAGATATTCAAAAGTTCCGAAGCCGCACCAACATAATAGAGATACAGAAACACCGTGGCCCCTTTCTTTGAGATAACTCTGCACTATTGCGAGCTGCAAATGCCACTTCCAGCTTAGCTGTGCAGTGGAAGAACAACAAGAAGAAGAAATATCTCGAAATATGTCCGTCAGGCCAGTTCCTTTGAGCTGAATCTGCAAATATCTCGGAAACGAAGCGAGCTATGGCAAAATGTTAAGAGACGTTTTTTGTAGAGAATTATGTTTCCTACAATTTATGTTCTATGATATTTTTTGATCAGAAGCGTAGTTCACGAGATATATCAAGATATTTAAAAGTTGCGAAGCCGCACCAACATAATAGGGATACAGAAACACCGTGGCCCCGTTCTTTGAGATAACTCTGCACTAGTGCGAGCCGCAAATGCCACTTCCAGCTTAGCTGTGCAGAAGAAGAACAACAAGAAGAAGAAATATCTCGAAATATGTCCGTCAGGCCAGTTCCTTTGAGCTGAATCTGCAAATATCTCGGAAACGAAGCGAGCTATGGCAAAATGTTAAGAGACGTTTTTTGTAGAGAATTAAGTTTCCTACTTTTTATGTTCTATGATATTTTTTGATCAGATGCGTAGTTCTCGAGATATATCAAGATATTTAAAAGTTCCGAAGCCGCACCAACATAATAGAGATACAGAAACACCGTGGCCCCTTTCTTTGAGATAACTCTGCACTATTGCGAGCTGCAAATGCCACTTTCAGCTTAGCTGTACAGAAGAAGAACAACAAGAAGAAGAAATATCTCGAAATATGTCCGTCAGGCCCCTTCCCTTGAGATAAATCTGCAAATATCTCGGAAACGAAGAGAGCTATGGCAAAATGTTGAGAGACCTTTTTTGTAGAGAATTAGGTTTCCTACTTTTTATGTTCTATGATATTTTTTGATCAGATGCGTAGTTCTCGAGATATATCAAGATATTTAAAAGTTCCGAAGCCGCACCAACATAATAGAGATACAGAAACACCGTGGCCCCTTTCTTTGAGATAACTCTGCACTATTGCGAGCTGCAAATGCCACTTCCAGCTTAGCTGTGCAGTGGAAGAACAACAAGAAGAAGAAATATCTCGAAATATGTCCGTCAGGCCAGTTCCTTTGAGCTGAATCTGCAAATATCTCGGAAACGAAGCGAGCTATGGCAAAATGTTAAGAGACGTTTTTTGTAGAGAATTAAGTTTCCTACTTTTTATGTTCTATGATATTTTTTGATCAGATGCGTAGTTCTCGAGATATATCAAGATATTTAAAAGTTCCGAAGCCGCACCAACATAATAGAGATACAGAAACACCGTGGCCCCTTTCTTTGAGATAACTCTGCACTATTGCGAGCTGCAAATGCCACTTTCAGCTTAGCTGTACAGAAGAAGAACAACAAAAAGAAGAAATATCTCGAAATATGTCCGTCAGGCCCCTTCCCTTGAGATAAATCTGCAAATATCTCGGAAACGAAGAGAGCTATGGCAAAATGTTGAGAGACCTTTTTTGTAGAGAATTAGGTTTCCTACTTTTTATGTTCTATGATATTTTTTGATCAGATGCGTAGTTCTCGAGATATATCAAGATATTTAAAAGTTCCGAAGCCGCACCAACATAATAGAGATACAGAAACACCGTGGCCCCTTTCTTTGAGATAACTCTGCACTATTGCGAGCTGCAAATGCCACTTCCAGCTTAGCTGTGCAGAAGAAGAACAACAAGAAGAAGAAATATCTCGAAATATGTCCGTCAGGCCCCTTCCCTTGAGATAAATCTGCAAATATCTCGGAAACGAAGCGAGCTATGGCAAAATGTTAAGAGACCTTTTTTGTAGAGAATTATGTTTCCTACAATTGATGTTCTATGATATTTTTTGATCAGAAGCGTAGTTTTCGAGATATATCGAGATATTTAAAAGTTCCGAAGCCGCACCAACATAATAGAGATACAGAAACACCGTGGCCCCTTTCTTTGGGATAACTCTGCACTAGTGCGAGCCGCAAATGCCACTTCCAGCTTAGCTGTGCAGAAGAAGAACAACAAGAAGAAGAAATATCTCGAAATATGTCCGTCAGGCCCCTTCCCTTGAGATAAATCTGCAAATATATCGGAAACGAAGCGAGCTATGGCAAAATGTTCAGAGACCTTTTTTGTAGAGAATTAAGTTTCCTACTTTTTATGTTCTACGATATTTTTTGATCAGATGCGTAGTTCTCGAGATATATCAAGATATTCAAAAGTTCCGAAGCCACACCAACATAATAGAGATACAGAAACACCGTGGCCCCTTTCTTTGAGATAACTCTGCACTATTGCGAGCTGCAAATGCCACTTCCAGCTTAGCTGTGCAGTGGAAGAACAACAAGAAGAAGAAATATCTCGAAATATGTCCGTCAGGCCAGTTCCTTTGAGCTGAATCTGCAAATATCTCGGAAACGAAGCGAGCTATGGCAAAATGTTAAGAGACGTTTTTTGTAGAGAATTATGTTTCCTACAATTTATGTTCTATGATATTTTTTGATCAGAAGCGTAGTTCTCGAGATATATCAAGATATTTAAAAGTTGCGAAGCCGCACCAACATAATAGGGATACAGAAACACCGTGGCCCCGTTCTTTGAGATAACTCTGCACTAGTGCGAGCCGCAAATGCCACTTCCAGCTTAGCTGTGCAGAAGAAGAACAACAAGAAGAAGAAATATCTCGAAATATATCCGTCAGGCCCCTTCCCTTGAGATAAATATGCAAATATCTCGGAAACGAAGCGAGCTATGGCAAAATGTTAAGCGACCTTTTTTGTAGGGAATTAAGTTTCCTACTTTTTATGTTCTATGATATTTTTTGATCAGATGCGTAGTTCTCGAGATATATCAAGATATTTAAAAGTTCCGAAGCCGCACCAACATAATAGAGATACAGAAACACCGTGGCCCCTTTCTTTGAGATAACTCTGCACTATTGCGAGCTGCAAATGCCACTTTCAGCTTAGCTGTACAGAAGAAGAACAACAAGAAGAAGAAATATCTCGAAATATGTCCGTCAGGCCCCTTCCCTTGAGATAAATCTGCAAATATCTCGGAAACGAAGAGAGCTATGGCAAAATGTTAAGAGACCTTTTTTGTAGAGAATTAGGTTTCCTACTTTTTATGTTCTATGATATTTTTTGATCAGATGCGTAGTTCTCGAGATATATCAAGATATTCAAAAGTTCCGAAGCCGCACCAACATAATAGAGATACAGAAACACCGTGGCCCCTTTCTTTGAGATAACTCTGCACTATTGCGAGCTGCAAATGCCACTTCCAGCTTAGCTGTGCAGTGGAAGAACAACAAGAAGAAGAAATATCTCGAAATATGTCCGTCAGGCCCCTTCCCTTGAGATAAATCTGCAAATATCTCGGAAACGAAGAGAGCTATGGCAAAATGTTAAGAGACCTTTTTTGTAGAGAATTAGGTTTCCTACAATTTATGTTCTATGACATTTTTTGATCAGAAGCGTAGTTTTCGAGATATATCGAGATATTTAAAAGTTCCGTAGCCGCACCAACATAATAGGGATACAGAAACACCGTGGCCCCCTTCTTTGAGATAACTCTGCACTAGTGCGAGCCGCAAATGCCACTTCCAGCTTAGCTGTGCAGAAGAAGAACAACAAGAAGAAGAAATATCTCGAAATATGTCCGTCAGGCCACTTCCCTTGAGATAAATCTGCGAATATCTCGGAAACGAAGCGAGCTATGGCAAAATGTTAAGAGACGTTTTTTGTAGAGAATTATGTTTCCTACAATTTATGTTCTATGATATTTTTTGATCAGAAGCGTAGTTTTCGAGATATATCGAGATATTTAAAAGTTCCGAAGCCGCACCAACATAATAGACATACAGAAACACCGTGGCCCCTTTCTTTGAGATAACTCTGCACTAGTGCGAGCCGCAAATGCCACTTCCAGCTTAGCTGTACAGAAGAAGAACAACAAGAAGAAGAAATATCTCGAAATATGTCCGTCAGGCCCCTTCCCTTGAGATAAATCTGCAAATATCTCGGAAACGAAGCGAGCTATGGCAAAATGTTTAGAGACCTTTCTTGTAGAGAATTAAGTTTCCTACTTTTTATGTAGTATGATATTTTTTGATCAGATGCGTAGTTCTCGAGATATATCAAGATATTTAAAAGTTCCGAAGCCGCACCAACATAATAGAGATACAGAAACACCGTGGCCCCTTTCTTTGAGATAACTCTGCACTATTGCGCGCTGCAAATGCCACTTCCAGCTTAGCTGCGCAGAAGAAGAACAACAAGAAGAAGAAAAATCTCGAAATATGTCCGTCAGGCCCCTTCCCTTGAGATAAATCTGCAAATATCTCGGAAACGAAGCGAGCTATGGCAAAATGTTAAGAGACCTTTTTTGTAGAGAATTAAGTTTCCTACTTTTTATGTTCGATGATATTTTTTGATCAGATGCGTAGTTCTCGAGATATATCAAGATATTTAAAAGTTCCGAAGCTGCACCAACATAATAGAGGTACAGAAACACCGTGGCCTCTTTCTTTGAAATAACTCTGCACTATTGCGAGCTGCAAATGCCACTTCGAGCTTAGCTGTGCAGAAGAAGAATAACAAGAAGAAGAAATATCTCGAAATATGTCCGTCAGGCCCCTTCCCTTGAGATAAATCTGCAAATATCTCGGAAACGAAGCGAGCTATCGCAAAATGTTAAGAGACCTTTTTTGTAGAGAATTATGTTTCCTACAATTTATGTTCTACGATATTTTTTGATCAGAAGCGTAGTTTTCGAGATATATCGAGATATTTAAAAGTTCCGAAGCCGCACCAACATAATAGAGATACAGAAACACCGTGGCCCCTTTCTTTGAGATAACTCTGCACTAGTGCGAGCTGCAAATGCCACTTCCAGCTTAGCTGTGCAGAAGAAGAACAACAAGAAGAAGAAATATCTCGAAATATGTCCGTCAGGCCAGTTCCTTTGAGCTGAATCTGCAAATATCTCGGAAACGAAGCGAGCTATGGCAAAATGTTAAGAGACCTTTTTTGTAGAGAATTATGTTTCCTACAATTTATGTTCTATGATATTTTTTGATCAGAAGCGTAGTTTTCGAGATATATCGAGATATTTAAAAGTTCCGAAGACGCACCAACATAATAGATATACAGAAACACCGTGGCCCCTTTCTTTGAGATAACTGTGCACCAGTGCGAGCCGCAAATGCCACTTCCAGCTTAGCTGTACAGAAGAAGAACAACAAGAAGAAGAAATATCTCGAAATATGTCCGTCAGGCCCCTTCCCTTGAGATAAATCTGCAAATATCTCGGAAACGAAGCGAGCTATGGCAAAATGTTTAGAGACCTTTCTTGTAGAGAATTAAGTTTCCTACTTTTTATGTAGTATGATATTTTTTGATCAGATGCGTAGTTCTCGAGATATATCAAGATATTTAAAAGTTCCGAAGCCGCACCAACATAATAGAGATACAGAAACACCGTGGCCCCTTTCTTTGAGATAACTCTGCACTATTGCGCGCTGCAAATGCCACTTCCAGCTTAGCTGCGCAGAAGAAGAACAACAAGAAGAAGAAAAATCTCGAAATATGTCCGTCAGGCCCCTTCCCTTGAGATAAATCTGCAAATATCTCGGAAACGAAGCGAGCTATGGCAAAATGTTAAGAGACCTTTTTTGTAGAGAATTAAGTTTCCTACTTTTTATGTTCGATGATATTTTTTGATCAGATGCGTAGTTCTCGAGATATATCAAGATATTTAAAAGTTCCGAAGCTGCACCAACATAATAGAGGTACAGAAACACCGTGGCCTCTTTCTTTGAAATAACTCTGCACTATTGCGAGCTGCAAATGCCACTTCGAGCTTAGCTGTGCAGAAGAAGAATAACAAGAAGAAGAAATATCTCGAAATATGTCCGTCAGGCCCCTTCCCTTGAGATAAATCTGCAAATATCTCGGAAACGAAGCGAGCTATGGCAAAATGTTAAGAGACCTTTTTTGTAGAGAATTAAGTTTCCTACTTTTCATGTTTCATGATATTTTTTGATCAGATGCGTAGTTCTCGAGACATATCAAGATATTTAAAAGTTCCGAAGCCGCACCAACATAATAGAGATACAGAAACACCGTGGCCCCTTTCTTTGAGATAACTCTGCACTATTGCGAGCTGTAAATGCCACTTCCAGCATAGCTGTGCAGAAGAAGAACAACAAGAGGAAGAAATATCTCGAAATATGTCCGTCAGGCCAGTTCCTTTGAGCTGAATCTGCAAATATCTCGGAAACGAAGCGAGCTATGGCAAAATGTTAAGAGACCTTTTTTGTAGAGAATTATGTTTCCTACAATTTATGTTCTATGATATTTTTTGATCAGAAGCGTAGTTTTCGAGATATATCGAGATATTTAAAAGTTCCGAAGACGCACCAACATAATAGATATACAGAAACACCGTGGCCCCTTTCTTTGAGATAACTGTGCACCAGTGCGAGCCGCAAATGCCACTTCCAGCTTAGCTGTGCAGAAGAAGAACAACAAGAAGAAGAAATATCTCGAAATATGTCCGTCAGGCCCCTTCCCTTGAGATAAATCTGCAAATATCTCGGAAACGAAGCGAGCTATGGCAAAATGTTAAGAGACCGTTTTTGTAGAGAATTAAGTTTCCTACTTTTTATGTTCTATGATATTTTTTGATCAGATGCGTAGTTCTCGAGATATATCAAGATATTTAAAAGTTCCGAAGCCGCACCAACATAATAGGGATACAGAAACACCGTGGCCCCTTTCTTTGAGATAACTCTGCACTAGTGCGAGCCGCAAATGCCACTTCCAGCTTAGCTGTGCAGAAGAAGAACAACAAGAAGAAGAAATATCTCGAAATATGTCCGTCAGGCCCCTTCCCTTGAGATAAATCTGCAAATATCTCGGAAACGAAGCGAGCTATCGCAAAATGTTAAGAGACCTTTTTTGTAGAGAATTATGTTTCCTACAATTTATGTTCTACGATATTTTTTGATCAGAAGCGTAGTTTTCGAGATATATCGAGATATTTAAAAGTTCCGAAGCCGCACCAACATAATAGAGATACAGAAACACCGTGGCCCCTTTCTTTGAGATAACTCTGCACTAGTGCGAGCTGCAAATGCCACTTCCAGCTTAGCTGTGCAGAAGAAGAACAACAAGAAGAAGAAATATCTCGAAATATGTCCGTCAGGCCCCTTCCCTTGAGATATATCTGCAAATATCTCGGAAACGAAGCGAGCTATGGCAAAATGTTAAGAGACCTTTTTTGTAGAGAATTAAGTTTCCTACTTTTCATGTTCTATGATATTTTTTGATCAGATGCGTAGTTCTCGAGATATATCAAGATATTTAAAAGTTCCGAAGCCGCACCAACATAATAGAGATACAGAAACACCGTGGCCCCTTTCTTTGAGATAACTCTGCACTAGTGCGAGCCGCAAATGCCACTTCCAGCTTAGCTGTGCAGAAGAAGAACAACAAGAAGAAGAAATATCTCGAAATATGTCCGTCAGGCCCCTTCCCTTGAGATAAATCTGCAAATATCTCGGAAACGAAGCGAGCTATCGCAAAATGTTAAGAGACCTTTTTTGTAGAGAATTATGTTTCCTACAATTTATGTTCTACGATATTTTTTGATCAGAAGCGTAGTTTTCGAGATATATCGAGATATTTAAAAGTTCCGAAGCCGCACCAACATAATAGAGATACAGAAACACCGTGGCCCCTTTCTTTGAGATAACTCTGCACTAGTGCGAGCTGCAAATGCCACTTCCAGCTTAGCTGTGCAGAAGAAGAACAACAAGAAGAAGAAATATCTCGAAATATGTCCGTCAGGCCCCTTCCCTTGAGATAAATCTGCAAATATCCCGGAAACGAAGCGAGCTATGGCAAAATGTTAAGAGACCTTTTTTGTAGAGAATTAAGTTTCCTACTTTTCATGTTCTATGATATTTTTTGATCAGATGCGTAGTTCTCGAGATATATCAAGATATTTAACTGTTCCGAAGCCGCACCAACATAATAGAGATACAGAAACACCGTGGCCCCTTTCTTTGAGATAACTCTGCACTATTGCGAGCTGTAAATGCCACTTCCAGCTTAGCTGTGCAGAAGAAGAACAAGAAGAAGAAGAAATATCTCGATATATGTCCCTCAGGCCCCTTCCCTTGAGATAAATCTGCAAATATCTCGGAAACCAAGCGAGCTATGGCAAAATGTTAAGAGACCTTTTTTGTAGAGAATTATGTTTCCTACAATTTATGTTCTATGATATTTTTTGATCAGAAGCGTAGTTTTCGAGATATATCGAGATATTTAAAAGTTCCGAAGCCGCACCAACATAATAGAGATACAGAAACACCGTGGCCCCTTTCTTTGAGATAACTCTGCACTAGTGCGAGCCGCAAATGCCACTTCCAGCTTAGCTGTGCAGAAGAAGAACAACAAGAAGAAGAAATATCTCGAAATATGTCCGTCAGGCCCCTTCCCTTGAGATAAATCTGCAAATATCTCGGAAACGAAGCGAGCTATGGCAAAATGTTAAGAGACCTTTTTTGTAGAGAATTAAGTTTCCTACTTTTCATGTTCTATGATATTTTTTGATCAGATGCGTAGTTCTCGAGATATATCAAGACATTTAACTGTTCCGAAGCCGCACCAACATAATAGAGATACAGAAACACCGTGGCCCCTTTCTTTGAGATAACTCTGCACTATTGCGAGCTGTAAATGCCACTTCCAGCTTAGCTGTGCAGAAGAAGAACAAGAAGAAGAAGAAATATCTCGATATATGTCCCTCAGGCCCCTTCCCTTGAGATAAATCTGCAAATATCTCGGAAACGAAGCGAGCTATGGCAAAATGTTAAGAGACCGTTTTTGTAGAGAATTAAGTTTCCTACTTTTTATTTCCTATGATATTTTTTGATCAGATGCGTAGTTCTCGAGATATATCAAGATATTTAAAAGTTCCGAAGCCGCACCAACATAATAGGGATACAGAAACACCGTGGCCCCTTTCTTTGAGATAACTCTGCACTAGTGCGAGCCGCAAATGCCACTTCCAGCTTAGCTGTGCAGAAGAAGAACAACAAGAAGAAGAAATATCTCGAAATATGTCCGTCAGGCCCCTTCCCTTGAGATAAATCTGCAAATATCTCGGAAACGAAGCGAGCTATCGCAAAATGTTAAGAGACCTTTTTTGTAGAGAATTATGTTTCCTACAATTTATGTTCTACGATATTTTTTGATCAGAAGCGTAGTTTTCGAGATATATCGAGATATTTAAAAGTTCCGAAGCCGCACCAACATAATAGAGATACAGAAACACCGTGGCCCCTTTCTTTGAGATAACTCTGCACTAGTGCGAGCTGCAAATGCCACTTCCAGCTTAGCTGTGCAGAAGAAGAACAACAAGAAGAAGAAATATCTCGAAATATGTCCGTCAGGCCCCTTCCCTTGAGATATATCTGCAAATATCTCGGAAACGAAGCGAGCTATGGCAAAATGTTAAGAGACCTTTTTTGTAGAGAATTATGTTTCCTACTTTTTATGTTCTATGATATTTTTTGATCAGACGCGTCGTTCTCGAGATATATCAAGATATTTAAAAGTTCCGAAGCCGCACCAACATAATAGAGATACAGAAACACCGTGGCCCCTTTCTTTGAGATAACTCTGCACTAGTGCGAGCTGCAAATGCCACTTCCAGCTTAGCTGTGCAGAAGAAGAACAACAAGAAGAAGAAATATCTCGAAATATGTCCGTCAGGCCAGTTCCTTTGAGCTGAATCTGCAAATATCTCGGAAACGAAGCGAGCTATGGCAAAATGTTAAGAGACCTTTTTTGTAGAGAATTAAGTTTCCTACTTTTCATGTTCTATGATATTTTTTGATCAGATGCGTAGCTCTCGAGATATATCAAGATATTTAAAAGTTCCGAAGCCGCACCAACATAATAGAGGTACAGAAACACCGTGGCCCCTTTCTTTGAGATAACTCTGCACTATTGCGAGCTGCAAATGCCACTTCCAGCTTAGCTGTGCAGAGGAAGAACAACAAGAAGAAGAAATATCTCGAAATATGTCCGTCAGGCCAGTTCCTTTGAGCTGAATCTGCAAATATCTCGGAAACGAAGCGAGCTATGGCAAAATGTTAAGAGACCTTTTTTGTAGAGAATTAAGTTTCCTACTTTTCATGTTCTATGATATTTTTTGATCAGATGCGTAGCTCTCGAGATATATCAAGATATTTAAAAGTTCCGAAGCCGCACCAACATAATAGAGGTACAGAAACACCGTGGCCCCTTTCTTTGAGATAACTGTGCACTAGTGCGAGCCGCAAATGCAACTTCCAGCTTAGCTGTGCAGAAGAAGAACAACAAGAAGAAGAAATATCTGGAAATATGTCCGTCAGGCCGCTTCCCTTGAGATATATCTGCAAATATCTCGGAAACGAAGCGAGCTATGGCAAAATGTTAAGAGACCATTTTTGTAGAGAATTATGCTTCCTACAATTTATGTTCTATGATATTTTTTGATCAGAAGCGTAGTTTTCGAGATATATCGAGATATTTAAAAGTTCCGAAGCCGCACCAACATAATAGAGATACAGAAACACCGTGGCCCCTTTCGTTGAGATAACTCTGCACTAGTGCGAGCCGCAAATGCCACTTCCAGCTTAGCTGTGCAGAAGAAGAACAACAAGAAGAAGAAATATCTCGAAATATGTCCGTCAGGCCCCTTCCCTTGAGATAAATATGCAAATATCTCGGAAACGAAGCGAGCTATGGCAAAATGTTAAGAGACCTTTTTTGTAGAGAATTAAGTTTCCTACTTTTTATGTTCTATGATATTTTTTGATCAGATGCGTAGTTCTCGAGATATATCAAGATATTTAAAAGTTCCGAAACCGCACCAACATAATAGAGATACAGAAACACCGTGGCCCCTTTCTTTGAGACAACTCTGCACTATTGCGAGCTGGAAATGCCACTTCCAGTTTAGCTGTGCAGAAGAAGAACAACAAGAAGAAGAAATATCTCGAAATATGTCCGTTAGGCCCCTTCCCTTGAGATAAATCTGCAAATATCTCGGAAACGAAGCGAGCTATGGCAAAATGTTAAGAGACCTTTTTTGTAGAGAATGAAGTTTCCTACTTTTTATGTTCTATGATATATTTTGATCAGAAGCGTAGTTTTCGAGATATATCGAGATATTTAAAAGTTCCGAAGCCGCACCAACATAATAGAGATACAGAAACACCGTGGCCCCTTTCTTTGAGATAACTCTGCACTATTGCGACCTGCAAATGCCACTTCCAGCTCAGCTGTGCAGAAGAAGAACAACAAGAAGAAGAAATATCTCGAAATATGTCCGTCAGGCCGCTTCCCTTGAGATATATCTGCAAATATCTCGGAAACGAAGCGAGCTATGGCAAAATGTTAAGAGACCATTTTTGTAGAGAATTATGCTTCCTACAATTTATGTTCTATGATATTTTTTGATCAGAAGCGTAGTTTTCGAGATATATCGAGATATTTAAAAGTTCCGAAGCCGCACCAACATAATAGAGATACAGAAACACCGTGGCCCCTTTCTTTGAGATAACTCTGCACTAGTGCGAGCTGCAAATGCCACTTCCAGCTTAGCTGTGCAGAAGAAGAACAACAAGAAGAAGAAATATCTCGAAATATGTCCGTCAGGCCCCTTCCCTTGAGATAAATCTGCAAATATCTCGGAAACGAAGCGAGCTATGGCAAAATGTTAAGAGACCTTTTTTGTAGAGAATTAAGTTTCCTACTTTTCATGTTCTATGATATTTTTTGATCAGATGCGTAGTTCTCGAGATATATCAAGATATTTAACTGTTCCGAAGCCGCACCAACATAATAGAGATACAGAAACACCGTGGCCCCTTTCTTTGAGATAACTCTGCACTATTGCGAGCTGTAAATGCCACTTCCAGCTTAGCTGTGCAGAAGAAGAACAACAAGAAGAAGAAATATCTCGAAATATGTCCGTCAGGCCCCTTCCCTTGAGATAAATCTGCAAATATCTCGGAAACGAAGCGAGCTATCGCAAAATGTTAAGAGACCTTTTTTGTAGAGAATTATGTTTCCTACAATTTATGTTCTACGATATTTTTTGATCAGAAGCGTAGTTTTCGAGATATATCGAGATATTTAAAAGTTCCGAAGCCGCACCAACATAATAGAGATACAGAAACACCGTGGCCCCTTTCTTTGAGATAACTCTGCACTAGTGCGAGCTGCAAATGCCACTTCCAGCTTAGCTGTGCAGAAGAAGAACAACAAGAAGAAGAAATATCTCGAAATATGTCCGTCAGGCCCCTTCCCTTGAGATATATCTGCAAATATCTCGGAAACGAAGCGAGCTATGGCAAAATGTTAAGAGACCTTTTTTGTAGAGAATTATGTTTCCTACTTTTTATGTTCTATGATATTTTTTGATCAGACGCGTAGTTCTCGAGATATATCAAGATATTTAAAAGTTCCGAAGCCGCACCAACATAATAGAGATACAGAAACACCGTGGCCCCTTTCTTTGAGATAACTCTGCACTAGTGCGAGCTGCAAATGCCACTTCCAGCTTAGCTGTGCAGAAGAAGAACAACAAGAAGAAGAAATATCTCGAAATATGTCCGTCAGGCCCCTTCCCTTGAGATAAATCTGCAAATATCTCGGAAACGAAGCGAGCTATGGCAAAATATTCAGAGACCTTTTTTGTAGAGAATTAAGTTTCCTACTTTTCATGTTCTATGATATTTTTTGATCAGATGCGTAGTTCTCGAGATATATCAAGATATTTAAAAGTTCCGAAGCCGCACCAACATAATAGAGATACAGAAACACCGTGGCCCCTTTCTTTGAGATAACTCTGCACTAGTGCGAGCCGCAAATGCCACTTCCAGCTTAGCTGTGCAGAAGAAGAACAACAAGAAGAAGAAATATCTCGAAATATGTCCGTCAGGCCCCTTCCCTTGAGATAAATCTGCAAATATCTCGGAAACGAAGCGAGCTATCGCAAAATGTTAAGAGACCTTTTTTGTAGAGAATTATGTTTCCTACAATTTATGTTCTACGATATTTTTTGATCAGAAGCGTAGTTTTCGAGATATATCGAGATATTTAAAAGTTCCGAAGCCGCACCAACATAATAGAGATACAGAAACACCGTGGCCCCTTTCTTTGAGATAACTCTGCACTAGTGCGAGCTGCAAATGCCACTTCCAGCTTAGCTGTGCAGAAGAAGAACAACAAGAAGAAGAAATGTCTCGAAATATGTCCGTCAGGCCCCTTCCCTTGAGATAAATCTGCAAATATCTCGGAAACGAAGCGAGCTATGGCAAAATGTTAAGAGACCTTTTTTGTAGAGAATTAAGTTTCCTACTTTTCATGTTCTATGATATTTTTTGATCAGATGCGTAGTTCTCGAGATATATCAAGATATTTAACTGTTCCGAAGCCGCACCAACATAATAGAGATACAGAAACACCGTGGCCCCTTTCTTTGAGATAACTCTGCACTATTGCGAGCTGTAAATGCCACTTCCAGCTTAGCTGTGCAGAAGAAGAACAAGAAGAAGAAGAAATATCTCGATATATGTCCCTCAGGCCCCTTCCCTTGAGATAAATCTGCAAATATCTCGGAAACCAAGCGAGCTATGGCAAAATGTTAAGAGACCTTTTTTGTAGAGAATTAAGTTTCCTACTTTTCATGTTCTATGATATTTTTTGATCAGATGCGTAGTTCTCGAGATATATCAAGATATTTAACTGTTCCGAAGCCGCACCAACATAATAGAGATACAGAAACACCGTGGCCCCTTTCTTTGAGATAACTCTGCACTATTGCGAGCTGTAAATGCCACTTCCAGCTTAGCTGTGCAGAAGAAGAACAAGAAGAAGAAGAAATATCTCGATATATGTCCCTCAGGCCCCTTCCCTTGAGATAAATCTGCAAATATCTCGGAAACCAAGCGAGCTATGGCAAAATGTTAAGAGACCTTTTTTGTAGAGAATTAAGTTTCCTACTTTTCATGTTCTATGATATTTTTTGATCAGATGCGTAGTTCTCGAGATATATCAAGATATTTAACTGTTCCGAAGCCGCACCAACATAATAGAGATACAGAAACACCGTGGCCCCTTTCTTTGAGATAACTCTGCACTATTGCGAGCTGTAAATGCCACTTCCAGCTTAGCTGTGCAGAAGAAGAACAAGAAGAAGAAGAAATATCTCGATATATGTCCCTCAGGCCCCTTCCCTTGAGATAAATCTGCAAATATCTCGGAAACCAAGCGAGCTATGGCAAAATGTTAAGAGACCTTTTTTGTAGAGAATTATGTTTCCTACAATTTATGTTCTATGATATTTTTTGATCAGAAGCGTAGTTTTCGAGATATATCGAGATATTTAAAAGTTCCGAAGCCGCACCAACATAATAGAGATACAGAAACACCGTGGCCCCTTTCTTTGAGATAACTCTGCACTAGTGCGAGCCGCAAATGCCACTTCCAGCTTAGCTGTGCAGAAGAAGAACAACAAGAAGAAGAAATATCTCGAAATATGTCCGTCAGGCCCCTTCCCTTGAGATAAATCTGCAAATATCTCGGAAACGAAGCGAGCTATGGCAAAATGTTAAGAGACCTTTTTTGTAGAGAATTAAGTTTCCTACTTTTCATGTTCTATGATATTTTTTGATCAGATGCGTAGTTCTCGAGATATATCAAGACATTTAACTGTTCCGAAGCCGCACCAACATAATAGAGATACAGAAACACCGTGGCCCCTTTCTTTGAGATAACTCTGCACTATTGCGAGCTGTAAATGCCACTTCCAGCTTAGCTGTGCAGAAGAAGAACAAGAAGAAGAAGAAATATCTCGATATATGTCCCTCAGGCCCCTTCCCTTGAGATAAATCTGCAAATATCTCGGAAACGAAGCGAGCTATGGCAAAATGTTAAGAGACCGTTTTTGTAGAGAATTAAGTTTCCTACTTTTTATGTCCTATGATATTTTTTGATCAGATGCGTAGTTCTCGAGATATATCAAGATATTTAAAAGTTCCGAAGCCGCACCAACATAATAGGGATACAGAAACACCGTGGCCCCTTTCTTTGAGATAACTCTGCACTAGTGCGAGCCGCAAATGCCACTTCCAGCTTAGCTGTGCAGAAGAAGAACAACAAGAAGAAGAAATATCTCGAAATATGTCCGTCAGGCCCCTTCCCTTGAGATAAATCTGCAAATATCTCGGAAACGAAGCGAGCTATCGCAAAATGTTAAGAGACCTTTTTTGTAGAGAATTATGTTTCCTACAATTTATGTTCTACGATATTTTTTGATCAGAAGCGTAGTTTTCGAGATATATCGAGATATTTAAAAGTTCCGAAGCCGCACCAACATAATAGAGATACAGAAACACCGTGGCCCCTTTCTTTGAGATAACTCTGCACTAGTGCGAGCTGCAAATGCCACTTCCAGCTTAGCTGTGCAGAAGAAGAACAACAAGAAGAAGAAATATCTCGAAATATGTCCGTCAGGCCCCTTCCCTTGAGATATATCTGCAAATATCTCGGAAACGAAGCGAGCTATGGCAAAATGTTAAGAGACCTTTTTTGTAGAGAATTATGTTTTCTACTTTTTATGTTCTATGATATTTTTTGATCAGACGCGTAGTTCTCGAGATATATCAAGATATTTAAAAGTTCCGAAGCCGCACCAACATAATAGAGATACAGAAACACCGTGGCCCCTTTCTTTGAGATAACTCTGCACTAGTGCGAGCTGCAAATGCCACTTCCAGCTTAGCTGTGCAGAAGAAGAACAACAAGAAGAAGAAATATCTCGAAATATGTCCGTCAGGCCCCTTCCCTTGAGATAAATCTGCAAATATCTCGGAAACGAAGCGAGCTATGGCAAAATATTAAGAGACCTTTTTTGTAGAGAATTAAGTTTCCTACTTTTCATGTTCTATGATATTTTTTGATCAGATGCGTAGTTCTCGAGATATATCAAGATATTTAAAAGTTCCGAAGCCGCACCAACATAATAGAGATACAGAAACACCGTGGCCCCTTTCTTTGAGATAACTCTGCACTAGTGCGAGCCGCAAATGCCACTTCCAGCTTAGCTGTGCAGAAGAAGAACAACAAGAAGAAGAAATATCTCGAAATATGTCCGTCAGGCCCCTTCCCTTGAGATAAATCTGCAAATATCTCGGAAACGAAGCGAGCTATCGCAAAATGTTAAGAGACCTTTTTTGTAGAGAATTATGTTTCCTACAATTTATGTTCTACGATATTTTTTGATCAGAAGCGTAGTTTTCGAGATATATCGAGATATTTAAAAGTTCCGAAGCCGCACCAACATAATAGAGATACAGAAACACCGTGGCCCCTTTCTTTGAGATAACTCTGCACTAGTGCGAGCTGCAAATGCCACTTCCAGCTTAGCTGTGCAGAAGAAGAACAACAAGAAGAAGAAATATCTCGAAATATGTCCGTCAGGCCCCTTCCCTTGAGATAAATCTGCAAATATCTCGGAAACGAAGCGAGCTATGGCAAAATGTTAAGAGACCTTTTTTGTAGAGAATTAAGTTTCCTACTTTTCATGTTCTATGATATTTTTTGATCAGATGCGTAGTTCTCGAGATATATCAAGATATTTAACTGTTCCGAAGCCGCACCAACATAATAGAGATACAGAAACACCGTGGCCCCTTTCTTTGAGATAACTCTGCACTATTGCGAGCTGTAAATGCCACTTCCAGCTTAGCTGTGCAGAAGAAGAACAAGAAGAAGAAGAAATATCTCGATATATGTCCCTCAGGCCCCTTCCCTTGAGATAAATCTGCAAATATCTCGGAAACCAAGCGAGCTATGGCAAAATGTTAAGAGACCTTTTTTGTAGAGAATTATGTTTCCTACAATTTATGTTCTATGATATTTTTTGATCAGAAGCGTAGTTTTCGAGATATATCGAGATATTTAAAAGTTTCGAAGCCGCACCAACATAATAGAGATACAGAAACACCGTGGCCCCTTTCTTTGAGATAACTCTGCACTAGTGCGAGCCGCAAATGCCACTTCCAGCTTAGCTGTGCAGAAGAAGAACAACAAGAAGAAGAAATATCTCGAAATATGTCCGTCAGGCCCCTTCCCTTGAGATAAATCTGCAAATATCTCGGAAACGAAGCGAGCTATGGCAAAATGTTAAGAGACCTTTTTTGTAGAGAATTAAGTTTCCTACTTTTTATGTTCTATGATATTTTTTGATCAGATGCGTAGTTCTCGAGATATATCAAGATATTTAAAAGTTCCGAAGCCGCACCAACATAATAGGGATACAGAAACACCGTGGCCCCTTTCTTTGAGATAACTCTGCACTAGTGCGAGCCGCAAATGCCACTTCCAGCTTAGCTGTGCAGAAGAAGAACAACAAGAAGAAGAAATATCTCGAAATATGTCCGTCAGGCCCCTTCCCTTGAGATAAATCTGCAAATATCTCGGAAACGAAGCGAGCTATCGCAAAATGTTAAGAGACCTTTTTTGTAGAGAATTATGTTTCCTACAATTTATGTTCTACGATATTTTTTGATCAGAAGCGTAGTTTTCGAGATATATCGAGATATTTAAAAGTTCCGAAGCCGCACCAACATAATAGAGATACAGAAACACCGTGGCCCCTTTCTTTGAGATAACTCTGCACTAGTGCGAGCTGCAAATGCCACTTCCAGCTTAGCTGTGCAGAAGAAGAACAACAAGAAGAAGAAATATCTCGAAATATGTCCGTCAGGCCCCTTCCCTTGAGATAAATCTGCAAATATCTCGGAAACGAAGCGAGCTATGGCAAAATGTTAAGAGACCTTTTTTGTAGAGAATTAAGTTTCCTACTTTTCATGTTCTATGATATTTTTTGATCAGATGCGTAGTTCTCGAGATATATCAAGATATTTAAAAGTTCCGAAGCCGCACCAACATAATAGAGATACAGAAACACCGTGGCCCCTTTCTTTGAGATAACTCTGCACTAGTGCGAGCCGCAAATGCCACTTCCAGCTTAGCTGTGCAGAAGAAGAACAACAAGAAGAAGAAATATCTCGAAATATGTCCGTCAGGCCCCTTCCCTTGAGATAAATCTGCAAATATCTCGGAAACGAAGCGAGCTATCGCAAAATGTTAAGAGACCTTTTTTGTAGAGAATTATGTTTCCTACAATTTATGTTCTACGATATTTTTTGATCAGAAGCGTAGTTTTCGAGATATATCGAGATATTTAAAAGTTCCGAAGCCGCACCAACATAATAGAGATACAGAAACACCGTGGCCCCTTTCTTTGAGATAACTCTGCACTAGTGCGAGCTGCAAATGCCACTTCCAGCTTAGCTGTGCAGAAGAAGAACAACAAGAAGAAGAAATATCTCGAAATATGTCCGTCAGGCCCCTTCCCTTGAGATAAATCTGCAAATATCTCGGAAACGAAGCGAGCTATGGCAAAATGTTAAGAGACCTTTTTTGTAGAGAATTAAGTTTCCTACTTTTCATGTTCTATGATATTTTTTGATCAGATGCGTAGTTCTCGAGATATATCAAGATATTTAAATGTTCCGAAGCCGCACCAACATAATAGAGATACAGAAACACCGTGGCCCCTTTCTTTGAGATAACTCTGCACTATTGCGAGCTGTAAATGCCACTTCCAGCTTAGCTGTGCAGAAGAAGAACAACAAGAAGAAGAAATATCTCGATATATGTCCCTCAGGCCCCTTCCCTTGAGATAAATCTGCAAATATCTCGGAAACCAAGCGAGCTATGGCAAAATGTTAAGAGACCTTTTTTGTAGAGAATTATGTTTGCTACAATTTATGTTCTATGATATTTTTTGATCAGAAGCGTAGTTTTCGAGATACATCGAGATATTTAAAAGTTCCGAAGCCGCACCAACATAATAGAGATACAGAAACACCGTGGCCCCTTTCTTTGAGATAACTCTGCACTAGTGCGAGCCGCAAATGCCACTTCCAGCTTAGCTGTGCAGAAGAAGAACAACAAGAAGAAGAAATATCTCGAAATATGTCCGTCAGGCCCCTTCCCCTGAGATAAATCTGCAAATATCTCGGAAACGAAGCGAGCTATGGCAAAATGTTAAGAGACCTTTTTTGTAGAGAATTAAGTTTCCTACTTTTTATGTTCTATGATATTTTTTGATCAGATGCGTAGTTCTCGAGATATATCAAGATATTTAAAAGTTCCGAAGCCGCACCAACATAATAGGGATACAGAAACACCGTGGCCCCTTTCTTTGAGATAACTCTGCACTAGTGCGAGCCGCAAATGCCACTTCCAGCTTAGCTGTGCAGAAGAAGAACAACAAGAAGAAGAAATATCTCGAAATATGTCCGTCAGGCCCCTTCCCTTGAGATAAATCTGCAAATATCTCGGAAACGAAGCGAGCTATCGCAAAATGTTAAGAGACCTTTTTTGTAGAGAATTATGTTTCCTACAATTTATGTTCTACGATATTTTTTGATCAGAAGCGTAGTTTTCGAGATATATCGAGATATTTAAAAGTTCCGAAGCCGCACCAACATAATAGAGATACAGAAACACCGTGGCCCCTTTCTTTGAGATAACTCTGCACTAGTGCGAGCTGCAAATGACACTTCCAGCTTAGCTGTGCAGAAGAAGAACAACAAGAAGAAGAAATATCTCGAAATATGTCCGTCAGGCCCCTTCCCTTGAGATAAATCTGCAAATATCTGGGAAACGAAGCGAGCTATGGCAAAATGTTAAGAGACCTTTTTTGTAGAGAATTAAGTTTCCTACTTTTCATGTTCTATGATATTTTTTGATCAGATGCGTAGTTCTCGAGATATATCAAGATATTTAAATGTTCCGAAGCCGCACCAACATAATAGAGATACAGAAACACCGTGGCCCCTTTCTTTGAGATAACTCTGCACTATTGCGAGCTGTAAATGCCACTTCCAGCTTAGCTGTGCAGAAGAAGAACAACAAGAAGAAGAAATATCTCGAAATATGTCCCTCAGGCCCCTTCCCTTGAGATAAATCTGCAAATATCTCGGAAACCAAGCGAGCTATGGCAAAATGTTAAGAGACCTTTTTTGTAGAGAATTATGTTTCCTACAATTTATGTTCTATGATATTTTTTGATCAGAAGCGTAGTTTTCGAGATATATCGAGATATTTAAAAGTTCCGAAGCCGCACCAACATAATAGAGATACAGAAACACCGTGGCCCCTTTCTTTGAGATAACTCTGCACTAGTGCGAGCCGCAAATGCCACTTCCAGCTTAGCTGTGCAGAAGAAGAACAACAAGAAGAAGAAATATCTCGAAATATGTCCGTCAGGCCCCTTCCCTTGAGATAAATCTGCAAATATCTCGGAAACGAAGCGAGCTATGGCAAAATGTTAAGAGACCTTTTTTGTAGAGAATTAAGTTTCCTACTTTTTATGTTCTATGATATTTTTTGATCAGATGCGTAGTTCTCGAGATATATCAAGATATTTAAAAGTTCCGAAGCCGCACCAACATAATAGGGATACAGAAACACCGTGGCCCCTTTCTTTGAGATAACTCTGCACTAGTGCGAGCCGCAAATGCCACTTCCAGCTTAGCTGTGCAGAAGAAGAACAACAAGAAGAAGAAATATCTCGAAATATGTCCGTCAGGCCCCTTCCCTTGAGATAAATCTGCAAATATCTCGGAAACGAAGCGAGCTATCGCAAAATGTTAAGAGACCTTTTTTGTAGAGAATTATGTTTCCTACAATTTATGTTCTACGATATTTTTTGATCAGAAGCGTAGTTTTCGAGATATATCGAGATATTTAAAAGTTCCGAAGCCGCACCAACATAATAGAGATACAGAAACACCGTGGCCCCTTTCTTTGAGATAACTCTGCACTAGTGCGAGCTGCAAATGCCACTTCCAGCTTAGCTGTGCAGAAGAAGAACAACAAGAAGAAGAAATATCTCGAAATATGTCCGTCAGGCCCCTTCCCTTGAGATAAATCTGCAAATATCTCGGAAACGAAGCGAGCTATGGCAAAATGTTAAGAGACCTTTTTTGTAGAGAATTAAGTTTCCTACTTTTCATGTTCTATGATATTTTTTGATCAGATGCGTAGTTCTCGAGATATATCAAGATATTTAAAAGTTCCGAAGCCGCACCAACATAATAGAGATACAGAAACACCGTGGCCCCTTTCTTTGAGATAACTCTGCACTAGTGCGAGCCGCAAATGCCACTTCCAGCTTAGCTGTGCAGAAGAAGAACAACAAGAAGAAGAAATATCTCGAAATATGTCCGTCAGGCCCCTTCCCTTGAGATAAATCTGCAAATATCTCGGAAACGAAGCGAGCTATCGCAAAATGTTAAGAGACCTTTTTTGTAGAGAATTATGTTTCCTACAATTTATGTTCTACGATATTTTTTGATCAGAAGCGTAGTTTTCGAGATATATCGAGATATTTAAAAGTTCCGAAGCCGCACCAACATAATAGAGATACAGAAACACCGTGGCCCCTTTCTTTGAGATAACTCTGCACTAGTGCGAGCTGCAAATGCCACTTCCAGCTTAGCTGTGCAGAAGAAGAACAACAAGAAGAAGAAATATCTCGAAATATGTCCGTCAGGCCCCTTCCCTTGAGATAAATCTGCAAATATCTCGGAAACGAAGCGAGCTATGGCAAAATGTTAAGAGACCTTTTTTGTAGAGAATTAAGTTTCCTACTTTTCATGTTCTATGATATTTTTTGATCAGATGCGTAGTTCTCGAGATATATCAAGATATTTAAATGTTCCGAAGCCGCACCAACATAATAGAGATACAGAAACACCGTGGCCCCTTTCTTTGAGATAACTCTGCACTATTGCGAGCTGTAAATGCCACTTCCAGCTTAGCTGTGCAGAAGAAGAACAACAAGAAGAAGAAATATCTCGATATATGTCCCTCAGGCCCCTTCCCTTGAGATAAATCTGCAAATATCTCGGAAACCAAGCGAGCTATGGCAAAATGTTAAGAGACCTTTTTTGTAGAGAATTATGTTTCCTACAATTTATGTTCTATGATATTTTTTGATCAGAAGCGTAGTTTTCGAGATACATCGAGATATTTAAAAGTTCCGAAGCCGCACCAACATAATAGAGATACAGAAACACCGTGGCCCCTTTCTTTGAGATAACTCTGCACTAGTGCGAGCCGCAAATGCCACTTCCAGCTTAGCTGTGCAGAAGAAGAACAACAAGAAGAAGAAATATCTCGAAATATGTCCGTCAGGCCCCTTCCCCTGAGATAAATCTGCAAATATCTCGGAAACGAAGCGAGCTATGGCAAAATGTTAAGAGACCTTTTTTGTAGAGAATTAAGTTTCCTACTTTTTATGTTCTATGATATTTTTTGATCAGATGCGTAGTTCTCGAGATATATCAAGATATTTAAAAGTTCCGAAGCCGCACCAACATAATAGGGATACAGAAACACCGTGGCCCCTTTCTTTGAGATAACTCTGCACTAGTGCGAGCCGCAAATGCCACTTCCAGCTTAGCTGTGCAGAAGAAGAACAACAAGAAGAAGAAATATCTCGAAATATGTCCGTCAGGCCCCTTCCCTTGAGATAAATCTGCAAATATCTCGGAAACGAAGCGAGCTATCGCAAAATGTTAAGAGACCTTTTTTGTAGAGAATTATGTTTCCTACAATTTATGTTCTACGATATTTTTTGATCAGAAGCGTAGTTTTCGAGATATATCGAGATATTTAAAAGTTCCGAAGCCGCACCAACATAATAGAGATACAGAAACACCGTGGCCCCTTTCTTTGAGATAACTCTGCACTAGTGCGAGCTGCAAATGCCACTTCCAGCTTAGCTGTGCAGAAGAAGAACAACAAGAAGAAGAAATATCTCGAAATATGTCCGTCAGGCCCCTTCCCTTGAGATAAATCTGCAAATATCTCGGAAACCAAGCGAGCTATGGCAAAATGTTAAGAGACCTTTTTTGTAGAGAATTATGTTTCCTACAATTTATGTTCTATGATATTTTTTGATCAGAAGCGTAGTTTTCGAGATATATCGAGATATTTAAAAGTTCCGAAGCCGCACCAACATAATAGAGATACAGAAACACCGTGGCCCCTTTCTTTGAGATAACTCTGCACTAGTGCGAGCCGCAAATGCCACTTCCAGCTTAGCTGTGCAGAAGAAGAACAACAAGAAGAAGAAATATCTCGAAATATGTCCGTCAGGCCCCTTCCCTTGAGATAAATCTGCAAATATCTCGGAAACGAAGCGAGCTATGGCAAAATGTTAAGAGACCTTTTTTGTAGAGAATTAAGTTTCCTACTTTTTATGTTCTATGATATTTTTTGATCAGATGCGTAGTTCTCGAGATATATCAAGATATTTAAAAGTTCCGAAGCCGCACCAACATAATAGGGATACAGAAACACCGTGGCCCCTTTCTTTGAGATAACTCTGCACTAGTGCGAGCCGCAAATGCCACTTCCAGCTTAGCTGTGCAGAAGAAGAACAACAAGAAGAAGAAATATCTCGAAATATGTCCGTCAGGCCAGTTCCTTTGAGCTGAATCTGCAAATATCTCGGAAACGAAGCGAGCTATGGCAAAATGTTAAGAGACGTTTTTTGTAGAGAATTATGTTTCCTACAATTTATGTTCTATGATATTTTTTGATCAGAAGCGTAGTTTTCGAGATATATCGAGATATTTAAAAGTTCCGAAGCCGCACCAACATAATAGGGATACAGAAACACCGTGGCCCCTTTCTTTGAGATAACGCTGCACTATTGCGACCTGCAAATGCCACTTCCAGCTCAGCTGTGCAGAAGAAGAACAACAAGAAGAAGAAATATCTCGAAATACGTCCGTCAGGCCCCTTCCCTTGAGATAAATCTGCAAATATCTCGGAAACGAAGCGAGCTATGGCAAAACGTTAAGAGACCTTTTTTGTAGAGAATTAAGTTTGCTACTTTTTATGTTCTATGATATTTTTTGATCAGATGCGTAGTTCTCGAGATATATCAAGATATTTAAAAGTTCCGAAACCGCACCAACATAATAGAGATACAGAAACACCGTGGCCCCTTTCTTTGAGATAACTCTGCACTATTGCGAGCTGGAAATGCCACTTCCAGTTTAGCTGTGCAGAAGAAGAACAACAAGAAGAAGAAATATCTCGAAATATGTCCGTTAGGCCCCTTCCCTTGAGATAAATCTGCAAATATCTCGGAAACGAAGCGAGCTATGGCAAAATGTTAAGAGACCTTTTTTGTAGAGAATTAAGTTTCCTACTTTTTATGTTCGATGATATTTTTTGATCAGAAGCGTAGTTTTCGAGATATATCGAGATATTTAAAAGTTCCGAAGCCGCACCAACATAATAGAGATACAGAAACACCGTGGCCCCTTTCTTTGAGATAACTCTGCACTAGTGCGAGCTGCAAATGCCACTTCCAGCTTAGCTGTGCAGAAGAAGAACAACAAGAAGAAGAAATATCTCGAAATATGTCCGTCAGGCCCCTTCCCTTGAGATAAATCTGCAAATATCTCGAAAACGAAGCGAGCTATGGCAAAATGTTAAGAGACCTTTTTTGTAGAGAATTAAGTTTCCTACTTTTTATGTTCTATGATATTTTTTGATCAGATGCGTAGTTCTCGAGATATATCAAGATATTTAAAAGTTCCGAAGCCGCACCAACATAATAGAGATACAGAAACACCGTGGCCCCTTTCTTTGAGATAACTCTGCACTATTGCGAGCTGTAAATGCCACTACCAGCTTAGCTGTGCAGAAGAAGAACAACAAGAAGAAGAAATATCTCGAAATATGTCCGTCAGGCCCCTTCCCTTGAGATATATCTGCAAATATCTCGGAAACGCAGCGAGCTATGGCAAAATGTTAAGAGACCTTTTTTGTAGAGAATTATGTTTCCTACAATTTATGTTCTATGATATTTTTTGATCAGAAGCGTAGTTTTCGAGATATATCGAGATATTTAAAAGTTCCGAAGCCGCACCAACATAATAGAGATACAGAAACACCGTGGCCCCTTTCTTTGAGATACCTCTGCACTAGTGAGAGCCGCAAATGCCACTTCCAGCTTAGCTGTGCAGAAGAAGAACAACAAGAAGAAGAAATATCTCGAAATATGTCCGTCAGGCCCCTTCCCTTGAGATAAATCTGCAAATATCTCGGAAACGAAGCGAGCTATGGCAAAATGTTAAGAGACCTTTTTTGTAGAGAATTAAGTTTCCTACTTTTCATGTTCTATGATATTTTTTGATCAGATGCGTAGTTCTCGAGATATATCAAGATATTTAAATGTTCCGAAGCCGCACCAACATAATAGAGATACAAAAACACCGTGGCCCCTTTCTTTGAGATAACTCTGCACTATTGCGAGCTGTAAATGCCACTTCCAGCTTAGCTGTGCAGAAGAAGAACAACAAGAAGAAGAAATATCTCGAAATATGTCCCTCAGGCCCCTTCCCTTGAGATAAATCTGCAAATATCTCGGAAACCAAGCGAGATATGGCAAAATGTTAAGAGACCTTTTTTGTAGAGAATTATGTTTCCTACAATTTATGTTCTACGATATTTTTTGATCAGAAGCGTAGTTTTCGAGATATATCGAGATATTTAAAAGTTCCGAAGCCGCACCAACATAATAGAGATACAGAAACACCGTGGCCCCTTTCTTTGAGATAACTCTGCACTAGTGCGAGCCGCAAATGCCACTTCCAGTTTAGCTGTGCAGAAGAAGAACAACAAGAAGAAGAAATATCTCGAAATATGTCCGTTAGGCCCCTTCCCTTGAGATAAATCTGCAAATATCTCGGAAACGAAGCGAGCTATGGCAAAATGTTAAGAGACCTTTTTTGTAGAGAATTAAGTTTCCTACTTTTTATGTTCGATGATATTTTTTGATCAGAAGCGTAGTTTTCGAGATATATCGAGATATTTAAAAGTTCCGAAGCCGCACCGACATAATAGAGATACAGAAACACCGTGGCCCCTTTCTTTGCGATAACTCTGCACTAGTGCGAGCCGCAAATGCCACTTCCAGCTTAGCTGTGCAGAAGAAGAACAACAAGAAGAAGAAATGTCTCGAAATATGTCCGTCAGGCCCCTTCCCTTGAGATAAATATGCAAATATCTCGGAAACGAAGCGAGCTATGGCAAAATGTTAAGAGACCTTTTTTGTAGAGAATTAAGTTTCCTACTTTTTATGTTCTATGATATTTTTTGATCAGAAGCGTAGTTTTCGAGATATATCGAGATATTTAAAAGTTCCGAAGCCGCACCAACATAATAGAGATACAGAAACACCGTGGCCCCTTTCTTTGAGATACCTCTGCACTAGTGAGAGCCGCAAATGCCACTTCCAGCTTAGCTGTGCAGAAGAAGAACAACAAGAAGAAGAAATATCTCGAAATATGTCCGTCAGGCCCCTTCCCTTGAGATAAATATGCAAATATCTCGGAAACGAAGCGAGCTATGGCAAAATGGTAAGAGACCTTTTTTGTAGAGAATTAAGTTTCCTACTTTTTATGTTCGATGATATTTTTTGATCAGAAGCGTAGTTTTCGAGATATATCGAGATATTTAAAAGTTCCGAAGCCGCACCAACATAATAGAGATACAGAAACACCGTGGCCCCTTTCTTTGAGATAACTCTGCACTAGTGCGAGCTGCAAATGCCACTTCCAGCTTAGCTGTGCAGAAGAAGAACAACAAGAAGAAGAAATATCTCGAAATATGTCCGTCAGGCCCCTTCCCTTGAGATAAATCTGCAAATATCTCGAAAACGAAGCGAGCTATGGCAAAATGTTAAGAGACCTTTTTTGTAGAGAATTAAGTTTCCTACTTTTTATGTTCTATGATATTTTTTGATCAGATGCGTAGTTCTCGAGATATATCAAGATATTTAAAAGTTCCGAAGCCGCACCAACATAATAGAGATACAGAAACACCGTGGCCCCTTTCTTTGAGATAACTCTGCACTATTGCGAGCTGTAAATGCCACTACCAGCTTAGCTGTGCAGAAGAAGAACAACAAGAAGAAGAAATATCTCGAAATATGTCCGTCAGGCCAGTTCCTTTGAGATAAATCTGCAAATATCTCGGAAACGAAGCGAGCTATGGCAAAATGTTAAGAGACCTTTTTTCTAGAGAATTAAGTTTCCTACTTTTTATGTTCTATGATATTTTTTGATCAGATGCGTAGTTCTCGAGATATATCAAGATATTTAAAAGTTCCGAAACCGCACCAACATAATAGAGATACAGAAACACCGTGGCCCCTTTCTTTGAGATAACTCTGCACTATTGCGAGCTGGAAATGCCACTTCCAGTTTAGCTGTGCAGAAGAAGAACAACAAGAAGAAGAAATATCTCGAAATATGTCCGTTAGGCCCCTTCCCTTGAGATAAATCTGCAAATATCTCGGAAACGAAGCGAGCTATGGGAAAATGTTAAGAGACCTTTTTTGTAGAGAATTAAGTTTCCTACTTTTTATGTTCGATGATATTTTTTGATCAGAAGCGTAGTTTTCGAGATATATCGAGATATTTAAAAGTTCCGAAGCCGCACCAACATAATAGAGATACAGAAACACCGTGGCCCCTTTCTTTGAGATAACTCTGCACTAGTGCGAGCCGCAAATGCCACTTCCAGCTTAGCTGTGCAGAAGAAGAACAACAAGAAGAAGAAATATCTCGAAATATGTCCGTCAGGCCCCTTCCCTTGAGATAAATATGCAAATATCTCGGAAACGAAGCGAGCTATGGCAAAATGTTTAGAGACCTTTTTTGTAGAGAATTAAGTTTCCTACTTTTTATGTTCTATGATATTTTTTGATCAGAAGCGTAGTTTTCGAGATATATCGAGATATTTAAAAGTTCCGAAGCCGCACCAACATAATAGAGATACAGAAACACCGTGGCCCCTTTCTTTGAGATAACTCTGCACTAGTGCGAGCTGCAAATGCCACTTCCAGCTTAGCTGTGCAGAAGAAGAACAACAAGAAGAAGAAATATCTCGAAATATGTCCGTCAGGCCCCTTCCCTTGAGATAAATCTGCAAATATCTCGGAAACGAAGCGAGCTATGGCAAAATGTTAAGAGACCTTTTTTGTAGAGAATTAAGTTTCCTACTTTTTATGTTCTATGATATTTTTTGATCAGATGCGTAGTTCTCGAGATATATCAAGATATTTAAAAGTTCCGAAGCCGCACCAACATAATAGAGATACAGAAACACCGTGGCCCCTTTCTTTGAGATAACTATGCACTATTGCGAGCTGTAAATGCCACTTCCAGCTTAGCTGTGCAGAAGAAGAACAACAAGAAGAAGAAATATCTCGAAATATGTCCGCCAGGCCCCTTCCCTTGAGATATATCTGCAAATATCTCGGAAACGAAGCGAGCTATGGCAAAATGTTAAGAGACCTTTCTTGTAGAGAATTATGTTTCCTACAATTTATGTTCTATGATATTTTTTGATCAGAAGCGTAGTTTTCGAGATATATCGAGATATTTAAAAGTTCCGAAGCCGCACCAACATAATAGAGATACAGAAACACCGTGGCCCCTTTCTTTGAGATAACTCTGCACTAGTGAGAGCCGCAAATGCCACTTCCAGCTTAGCTGTGCAGAAGAAGAACAACAAGAAGAAGAAATATCTCGAAATATGTCCGTCAGGCCCCTTCCCTTGAGATAAATATGCAAATATCTCGGAAACGAAGCGAGCTATGGCAAAATGTTAAGAGACCTTTTTTGTAGAGAATTAAGTTTCCTACTTTTTATGTTCTATGATATTTTTTGATCAGATGCGTAGTTCTCGAGATATATCAAGATATTTAAAAGTTCCGAAGCCGCACCAACATAATAGGGATACAGAAACACCGTGGCCCCTTTCTTTGAGATAACTCTGCACTAGTGCGAGCCGCAAATGCCACTTCCAGCTTAGCTGTGCAGAAGAAGAACAACAAGAAGAAGAAATATCTCGAAATATGTCCGTCAGGCCAGTTCCTTTGAGCTGAATCTGCAAATATCTCGGAAACGAAGCGAGCTATGGCAAAATGTTAAGAGACGTTTTTTGTAGAGAATTATGTTTCCTACAATTTATGTTCTATGATATTTTTTGATCAGAAGCGTAGTTTTCGAGATATATCGAGATATTTAAAAGTTCCGAAGCCGCACCAACATAATAGGGATACAGAAACACCGTGGCCCCTTTCTTTGAGATAACTCTGCACTATTGCGACCTGCAAATGCCACTTCCAGCTCAGCTGTGCAGAAGAAGAACAACAAGAAGAAGAAATATCTCGAAATACGTCCGTCAGGCCCCTTCCCTTGAGATAAATCTGCAAATATCTCGGAAACGAAGCGAGGTATGGCAAAATGTTAAGAGACCTTTTTTGTAGAGAATTAAGTTTCCTACTTTTTATGTTCTATGATATTTTTTGATCAGATGCGTAGTTCTCGAGATATATCAAGATATTTAAAAGTTCCGAAACCGCACCAACATAATAGAGATACAGAAACACCGTGGCCTCTTTCTTTGAGATAACTCTGCACTATTGCGAGCTGGAAATGCCACTTCCAGTTTAGCTGTGCAGATGAAGAACAACAAGAAGAAGAAATATCTCGAAATATGTCCGTTAGGCCCCTTCCCTTGAGATAAATCTGCAAATATCTCGGAAACGAAGCGAGCTATGGCAAAATGTTAAGAGACCTTTTTTGTAGAGAATTAAGTTTCCTACTTTTTATGTTCGATGATATTTTTTGATCAGAAGCGTAGTTTTCGAGATATATCGAGATATTTAAAAGTTCCGAAGCCGCACCGACATAATAGAGATACAGAAACACCGTGGCCCCTTTCTTTGCGATAACTCTGCACTAGTGCGAGCCGCAAATGCCACTTCCAGCTTAGCTGTGCAGAAGAAGAACAACAAGAAGAAGAAATATCTCGAAATATGTCCGTCAGGCCCCTTCCCTTGAGATAAATATGCAAATATCTCGGAAACGAAGCGAGCTATGGCAAAATGTTAAGAGACCTTTTTTGTAGAGAATTAAGTTTCCTACTTTTTATGTTCTATAATATTTTTTGATCAGAAGCGTAGTTTTCGAGATATATCGAGATATTTAAAAGTTCCGAAGCCGCACCAACATAATAGAGATACAGAAACACCGTGGCCCCTTTCTTTGAGATAACTCTGCACTAGTGCGAGCTGCAAATGCCACTTCCAGCTTAGCTGTGCAGAAGAAGAACAACAAGAAGAAGAAATATCTCGAAATATGTCCGTCAGGCCCCTTCCCTTGAGATAAATCTGCAAATATCTCGGAAACGAAGCGAGCTATGGCAAAATGTTAAGAGACCTTTTTTGTAGAGAATTAAGTTTCCTACTTTTTATGTTCGATGATATTTTTTGATCAGATGCGTAGTTCTCGAGATATATCAAGATATTTAAAAGTTCCGAAGCTGCACCAACATAATAGAGGTACAGAAACACCGTGGCCTCTTTCTTTGAGATAACTCTGCACTATTGCGAGCTGCAAATGCCGCTTTGAGCTTAGCTGTGCAGAAGAAGAACAACAAGAAGAAGAAATATCTCGAAATATGTCCGTCAGACCCCTTCCCTTGAGATGAATCTGCAAATATCTCGGAAACGAAGCGAGCTATGGCAAAATGTTAAGAGACCTTTTTTGTAGAGAATAATGTTTCCTACAATTTACGTTCTATGATATTTTTTGATCAGAAGCGTAGTTTTCGAGATATATCGAGATATTTAAAAGTTCCGAAGCCGCACCAACATAATAGGGATACAGAAACACCGTGGCCCCTTTCTTTGAGATAACTCTGCACTATTGCGACCTGCAAATGCCACTTCCAGTTTAGCTGTGCAGAAGAAGAACAACAAGAAGAAGAAATATCTCGAAATATGTCCGTTAGGCCCCTTCCCTTGAGATAAATCTGCAAATATCTCGGAAACGAAGCGAGCTATGGCAAAATGTTAAGAGACCTTTTTTGTAGAGAATTAAGTTTCCTACTTTTTATGTTCTATGATATTTTTTGATCAGAAGCGTAGTTTTCGAGATATATCGAGATATTTAAAAGTTCCGAAGCCGCACCAGCATAATAGAGATACAGAAACACCGTGGCCCCTTTCTTTGAGATACCTCTGCACTAGTGAGAGCCGCAAATGCCACTTCCAGCTTAGCTGTGCAGAAGAAGAACAACAAGAAGAAGAAATATCTCGAAATATGTCCGTCAGGCCCCTTCCCTTGAGATAAATATGCAAATATCTCGGAAACGAAGCGAGCTATGGCAAAATGGTAAGAGACCTTTTTTGTAGAGAATTAAGTTTCCTACTTTTTACGTTCTATCATATTTTTTGATCAGATGCGTAGTTCTCGAGATATATCAAGATATTTAAAAGTTCCGAAGCCGCACCAACATAATAGAGATACAGAAACACCGTGGCCCCTTTCATTGAGATAACTCTGCACTATTGCGAGCTGGAAATGCCACTTCCAGCTTAGCTGTGCAGAAGAAGAACAACAAGAAGAAGAAATATCTCGAAATATGTCCGTCAGGCCACTTCCCTTGAGATGAATCTGCAAATATCTCGGAAACAAAGCGAGCTATGGCAAAATGTTAAGAGACCTTTTTTGTAGAGAATAATGTTTCCTACAATTTACGTTCTATGATATTTTTTGATCAGAAGCGTAGTTTTCGAGATATATCGAGATATTTATAAGTTCCGAAGCCGCACCAACATAATAGAGATACAGAAACACCGTGGCCCCTTTCTTTGAGATAACTCTGCACTATTGCGACCTGCAAATGCCACTTCCAGCTCAGCTGTGCAGAAGAAGAACAACAAGAAGAAGAAATATCTCGAAATATGTCCGTCAGGCCCCTTCCCTTGAGATATATCTGCAAATATCTCGGAAACGCAGCGAGCTATGGCAAAATGTTAAGAGACCTTTTTTGTAGAGAATTATGTTTCCTACAATTTATGTTCTATGATATTTTTTGATCAGAAGCGTAGTTTTCGAGATATATCGAGATATTTAAAAGTTCCGAAGCCGCACCAACATAATAGAGATACAGAAACACCGTGGCCCCTTTCTTTGAGATACCTCTGCACTAGTGAGAGCCGCAAATGCCACTTCCAGCTTAGCTGTGCAGAAGAAGAACAACAAGAAGAAGAAATATCTCGAAATATGTCCGTCAGGCCCCTTCCCTTGAGATAAATCTGCAAATATCTCGGAAACGAAGCGAGCTATGGCAAAATGTTAAGAGACCTTTTTTGTAGAGAATTAAGTTTCCTACTTTTCATGTTCTATGATATTTTTTGATCAGATGCGTAGTTCTCGAGATATATCAAGATATTTAAATGTTCCGAAGCCGCACCAACATAATAGAGATACAAAAACACCGTGGCCCCTTTCTTTGAGATAACTCTGCACTATTGCGAGCTGTAAATGCCACTTCCAGCTTAGCTGTGCAGAAGAAGAACAACAAGAAGAAGAAATATCTCGAAATATGTCCCTCAGGCCCCTTCCCTTGAGATAAATCTGCAAATATCTCGGAAACCAAGCGAGATATGGCAAAATGTTAAGAGACCTTTTTTGTAGAGAATTATGTTTCCTACAATTTATGTTCTACGATATTTTTTGATCAGAAGCGTAGTTTTCGAGATATATCGAGATATTTAAAAGTTCCGAAGCCGCACCAACATAATAGAGATACAGAAACACCGTGGCCCCTTTCTTTGAGATAACTCTGCACTAGTGCGAGCCGCAAATGCCACTTCCAGTTTAGCTGTGCAGAAGAAGAACAACAAGAAGAAGAAATATCTCGAAATATGTCCGTTAGGCCCCTTCCCTTGAGATAAATCTGCAAATATCTCGGAAACGAAGCGAGCTATGGCAAAATGTTAAGAGACCTTTTTTGTAGAGAATTAAGTTTCCTACTTTTTATGTTCGATGATATTTTTTGATCAGAAGCGTAGTTTTCGAGATATATCGAGATATTTAAAAGTTCCGAAGCCGCACCGACATAATAGAGATACAGAAACACCGTGGCCCCTTTCTTTGCGATAACTCTGCACTAGTGCGAGCCGCAAATGCCACTTCCAGCTTAGCTGTGCAGAAGAAGAACAACAAGAAGAAGAAATGTCTCGAAATATGTCCGTCAGGCCCCTTCCCTTGAGATAAATATGCAAATATCTCGGAAACGAAGCGAGCTATGGCAAAATGTTAAGAGACCTTTTTTGTAGAGAATTAAGTTTCCTACTTTTTATGTTCTATGATATTTTTTGATCAGAAGCGTAGTTTTCGAGATATATCGAGATATTTAAAAGTTCCGAAGCCGCACCAACATAATAGAGATACAGAAACACCGTGGCCCCTTTCTTTGAGATACCTCTGCACTAGTGAGAGCCGCAAATGCCACTTCCAGCTTAGCTGTGCAGAAGAAGAACAACAAGAAGAAGAAATATCTCGAAATATGTCCGTCAGGCCCCTTCCCTTGAGATAAATATGCAAATATCTCGGAAACGAAGCGAGCTATGGCAAAATGGTAAGAGACCTTTTTTGTAGAGAATTAAGTTTCCTACTTTTTATGTTCGATGATATTTTTTGATCAGAAGCGTAGTTTTCGAGATATATCGAGATATTTAAAAGTTCCGAAGCCGCACCAACATAATAGAGATACAGAAACACCGTGGCCCCTTTCTTTGAGATAACTCTGCACTAGTGCGAGCTGCAAATGCCACTTCCAGCTTAGCTGTGCAGAAGAAGAACAACAAGAAGAAGAAATATCTCGAAATATGTCCGTCAGGCCCCTTCCCTTGAGATAAATCTGCAAATATCTCGAAAACGAAGCGAGCTATGGCAAAATGTTAAGAGACCTTTTTTGTAGAGAATTAAGTTTCCTACTTTTTATGTTCTATGATATTTTTTGATCAGATGCGTAGTTCTCGAGATATATCAAGATATTTAAAAGTTCCGAAGCCGCACCAACATAATAGAGATACAGAAACACCGTGGCCCCTTTCTTTGAGATAACTCTGCACTATTGCGAGCTGTAAATGCCACTACCAGCTTAGCTGTGCAGAAGAAGAACAACAAGAAGAAGAAATATCTCGAAATATGTCCGTCAGGCCAGTTCCTTTGAGATAAATCTGCAAATATCTCGGAAACGAAGCGAGCTATGGCAAAATGTTAAGAGACCTTTTTTCTAGAGAATTAAGTTTCCTACTTTTTATGTTCTATGATATTTTTTGATCAGATGCGTAGTTCTCGAGATATATCAAGATATTTAAAAGTTCCGAAACCGCACCAACATAATAGAGATACAGAAACACCGTGGCCCCTTTCTTTGAGATAACTCTGCACTATTGCGAGCTGGAAATGCCACTTCCAGTTTAGCTGTGCAGAAGAAGAACAACAAGAAGAAGAAATATCTCGAAATATGTCCGTTAGGCCCCTTCCCTTGAGATAAATCTGCAAATATCTCGGAAACGAAGCGAGCTATGGGAAAATGTTAAGAGACCTTTTTTGTAGAGAATTAAGTTTCCTACTTTTTATGTTCGATGATATTTTTTGATCAGAAGCGTAGTTTTCGAGATATATCGAGATATTTAAAAGTTCCGAAGCCGCACCAACATAATAGAGATACAGAAACACCGTGGCCCCTTTCTTTGAGATAACTCTGCACTAGTGCGAGCCGCAAATGCCACTTCCAGCTTAGCTGTGCAGAAGAAGAACAACAAGAAGAAGAAATATCTCGAAATATGTCCGTCAGGCCCCTTCCCTTGAGATAAATATGCAAATATCTCGGAAACGAAGCGAGCTATGGCAAAATGTTTAGAGACCTTTTTTGTAGAGAATTAAGTTTCCTACTTTTTATGTTCTATGATATTTTTTGATCAGAAGCGTAGTTTTCGAGATATATCGAGATATTTAAAAGTTCCGAAGCCGCACCAACATAATAGAGATACAGAAACACCGTGGCCCCTTTCTTTGAGATAACTCTGCACTAGTGCGAGCTGCAAATGCCACTTCCAGCTTAGCTGTGCAGAAGAAGAACAACAAGAAGAAGAAATATCTCGAAATATGTCCGTCAGGCCCCTTCCCTTGAGATAAATCTGCAAATATCTCGGAAACGAAGCGAGCTATGGCAAAATGTTAAGAGACCTTTTTTGTAGAGAATTAAGTTTCCTACTTTTTATGTTCTATGATATTTTTTGATCAGATGCGTAGTTCTCGAGATATATCAAGATATTTAAAAGTTCCGAAGCCGCACCAACATAATAGAGATACAGAAACACCGTGGCCCCTTTCTTTGAGATAACTATGCACTATTGCGAGCTGTAAATGCCACTTCCAGCTTAGCTGTGCAGAAGAAGAACAACAAGAAGAAGAAATATCTCGAAATATGTCCGCCAGGCCCCTTCCCTTGAGATATATCTGCAAATATCTCGGAAACGAAGCGAGCTATGGCAAAATGTTAAGAGACCTTTCTTGTAGAGAATTATGTTTCCTACAATTTATGTTCTATGATATTTTTTGATCAGAAGCGTAGTTTTCGAGATATATCGAGATATTTAAAAGTTCCGAAGCCGCACCAACATAATAGAGATACAGAAACACCGTGGCCCCTTTCTTTGAGATAACTCTGCACTAGTGAGAGCCGCAAATGCCACTTCCAGCTTAGCTGTGCAGAAGAAGAACAACAAGAAGAAGAAATATCTCGAAATATGTCCGTCAGGCCCCTTCCCTTGAGATAAATATGCAAATATCTCGGAAACGAAGCGAGCTATGGCAAAATGTTAAGAGACCTTTTTTGTAGAGAATTAAGTTTCCTACTTTTTATGTTCTATGATATTTTTTGATCAGATGCGTAGTTCTCGAGATATATCAAGATATTTAAAAGTTCCGAAGCCGCACCAACATAATAGGGATACAGAAACACCGTGGCCCCTTTCTTTGAGATAACTCTGCACTAGTGCGAGCCGCAAATGCCACTTCCAGCTTAGCTGTGCAGAAGAAGAACAACAAGAAGAAGAAATATCTCGAAATATGTCCGTCAGGCCAGTTCCTTTGAGCTGAATCTGCAAATATCTCGGAAACGAAGCGAGCTATGGCAAAATGTTAAGAGACGTTTTTTGTAGAGAATTATGTTTCCTACAATTTATGTTCTATGATATTTTTTGATCAGAAGCGTAGTTTTCGAGATATATCGAGATATTTAAAAGTTCCGAAGCCGCACCAACATAATAGGGATACAGAAACACCGTGGCCCCTTTCTTTGAGATAACTCTGCACTATTGCGACCTGCAAATGCCACTTCCAGCTCAGCTGTGCAGAAGAAGAACAACAAGAAGAAGAAATATCTCGAAATACGTCCGTCAGGCCCCTTCCCTTGAGATAAATCTGCAAATATCTCGGAAACGAAGCGAGGTATGGCAAAATGTTAAGAGACCTTTTTTGTAGAGAATTAAGTTTCCTACTTTTTATGTTCTATGATATTTTTTGATCAGATGCGTAGTTCTCGAGATATATCAAGATATTTAAAAGTTCCGAAACCGCACCAACATAATAGAGATACAGAAACACCGTGGCCTCTTTCTTTGAGATAACTCTGCACTATTGCGAGCTGGAAATGCCACTTCCAGTTTAGCTGTGCAGATGAAGAACAACAAGAAGAAGAAATATCTCGAAATATGTCCGTTAGGCCCCTTCCCTTGAGATAAATCTGCAAATATCTCGGAAACGAAGCGAGCTATGGCAAAATGTTAAGAGACCTTTTTTGTAGAGAATTAAGTTTCCTACTTTTTATGTTCGATGATATTTTTTGATCAGAAGCGTAGTTTTCGAGATATATCGAGATATTTAAAAGTTCCGAAGCCGCACCGACATAATAGAGATACAGAAACACCGTGGCCCCTTTCTTTGCGATAACTCTGCACTAGTGCGAGCCGCAAATGCCACTTCCAGCTTAGCTGTGCAGAAGAAGAACAACAAGAAGAAGAAATATCTCGAAATATGTCCGTCAGGCCCCTTCCCTTGAGATAAATATGCAAATATCTCGGAAACGAAGCGAGCTATGGCAAAATGTTAAGAGACCTTTTTTGTAGAGAATTAAGTTTCCTACTTTTTATGTTCTATGATATTTTTTGATCAGAAGCGTAGTTTTCGAGATATATCGAGATATTTAAAAGTTCCGAAGCCGCACCAACATAATAGAGATACAGAAACACCGTGGCCCCTTTCTTTGAGATAACTCTGCACTAGTGCGAGCTGCAAATGCCACTTCCAGCTTAGCTGTGCAGAAGAAGAACAACAAGAAGAAGAAATATCTCGAAATATGTCCGTCAGGCCCCTTCCCTTGAGATAAATCTGCAAATATCTCGGAAACGAAGCGAGCTATGGCAAAATGTTAAGAGACCTTTTTTGTAGAGAATTAAGTTTCCTACTTTTTATGTTCGATGATATTTTTTGATCAGATGCGTAGTTCTCGAGATATATCAAGATATTTAAAAGTTCCGAAGCTGCACCAACATAATAGAGGTACAGAAACACCGTGGCCTCTTTCTTTGAGATAACTCTGCACTATTGCGAGCTGCAAATGCCGCTTTGAGCTTAGCTGTGCAGAAGAAGAACAACAAGAAGAAGAAATATCTCGAAATATGTCCGTCAGACCCCTTCCCTTGAGATGAATCTGCAAATATCTCGGAAACGAAGCGAGCTATGGCAAAATGTTAAGAGACCTTTTTTGTAGAGAATAATGTTTCCTACAATTTACGTTCTATGATATTTTTTGATCAGAAGCGTAGTTTTCGAGATATATCGAGATATTTAAAAGTTCCGAAGCCGCACCAACATAATAGGGATACAGAAACACCGTGGCCCCTTTCTTTGAGATAACTCTGCACTATTGCGACCTGCAAATGCCACTTCCAGTTTAGCTGTGCAGAAGAAGAACAACAAGAAGAAGAAATATCTCGAAATATGTCCGTTAGGCCCCTTCCCTTGAGATAAATCTGCAAATATCTCGGAAACGAAGCGAGCTATGGCAAAATGTTAAGAGACCTTTTTTGTAGAGAATTAAGTTTCCTACTTTTTATGTTCTATGATATTTTTTGATCAGAAGCGTAGTTTTCGAGATATATCGAGATATTTAAAAGTTCCGAAGCCGCACCAGCATAATAGAGATACAGAAACACCGTGGCCCCTTTCTTTGAGATACCTCTGCACTAGTGAGAGCCGCAAATGCCACTTCCAGCTTAGCTGTGCAGAAGAAGAACAACAAGAAGAAGAAATATCTCGAAATATGTCCGTCAGGCCACTTCCCTTGAGATGAATCTGCAAATATCTCGGAAACAAAGCGAGCTATGGCAAAATGTTAAGAGACCTTTTTTGTAGAGAATTATGTTTCCTACAATTTATGTTCTATGATATTTTTTGATCAGAAGCGTAGTTTTCGAGATATATCGAGATATTTAAAAGTTCCGAAGCCGCACCAACATAATAGGGATACAGAAACACCGTGGCCCCTTTCTTTGAGATAACTCTGCACTATTGCGACCTGCAAATGCCACTTCCAGCTCAGCTGTGCAGAAGAAGAACAACAAGAAGAAGAAATATCTCGAAATACGTCCGTCAGGCCCCTTCCCTTGAGATAAATCTGCAAATATCTCGGAAACGAAGCGAGGTATGGCAAAATGTTAAGAGACCTTTTTTGTAGAGAATTAAGTTTCCTACTTTTTATGTTCTATGATATTTTTTGATCAGATGCGTAGTTCTCGAGATATATCAAGATATTTAAAAGTTCCGAAACCGCACCAACATAATAGAGATACAGAAACACCGTGGCCTCTTTCTTTGAGATAACTCTGCACTATTGCGAGCTGGAAATGCCACTTCCAGTTTAGCTGTGCAGATGAAGAACAACAAGAAGAAGAAATATCTCGAAATATGTCCGTTAGGCCCCTTCCCTTGAGATAAATCTGCAAATATCTCGGAAACGAAGCGAGCTATGGCAAAATGTTAAGAGACCTTTTTTGTAGAGAATTAAGTTTCCTACTTTTTATGTTCGATGATATTTTTTGATCAGAAGCGTAGTTTTCGAGATATATCGAGATATTTAAAAGTTCCGAAGCCGCACCGACATAATAGAGATACAGAAACACCGTGGCCCCTTTCTTTGCGATAACTCTGCACTATTGCGACCTGCAAATGCCACTTCCAGTTTAGCTGTGCAGAAGAAGAACAACAAGAAGAAGAAATATCTCGAAATATGTCCGTCAGGCCACTTCCCTTGAGATGAATCTGCAAATATCTCGGAAACAAAGCGAGCTATGGCAAAATGTTAAGAGACCTTTTTTGTAGAGAATAATGTTTCCTACAATTTACGTTCTATGATATTTTTTGATCAGAAGCGTAGTTTTCGAGATATATCGAGATATTTATAAGTTCCGAAGCCGCACCAACATAATAGAGATACAGAAACACCGTGGCCCCTTTCTTTGAGATAACTCTGCACTATTGCGACCTGCAAATGCCACTTCCAGCTCAGCTGTGCAGAAGAAGAACAACAAGAAGAAGAAATATCTCGAAATACGTCCGTCAGGCCCCTTCTCTTGAGATAAATCTGCAAATATCTCGGAAACGAAGCGAGCTATGGCAAAATGTTAAGAGACCTTTTTTGTAGAGAATTAAGTTTCCTACTTTTTATGTTCTATGATATTTTTTGATCAGATGCGTAGTTCTCGAGATATATCAAGATATTTGAAAGTTCCGAAACCGCACCAACATAATAGAGATACAGAAACACCGTGGCCCCTTTCTTTGAGATAACTCTGCACTATTGCGAGCTGGAAATGCCACTTCCAGTTTAGCTGTGCAGAAGAAGAACAACAAGAAGAAGAAATATCTCGAAATATGTCCGTTAGGCCCCTTCCCTTGAGATAAATCTGCAAATATCTCGGAAACGAAGCGAGCTATGGGAAAATGTTAAGAGACCTTTTTTGTAGAGAATTAAGTTTCCTACTTTTTATGTTCGATGATATTTTTTGATCAGAAGCGTAGTTTTCGAGATATATCGAGATATTTAAAAGTTCCGAAGCCGCACCAACATAATAGAGATACAGAAACACCGTGGCCCCTTTCTTTGAGATAACTCTGCACTAGTGCGAGCCGCAAATGCCACTTCCAGCTTAGCTGTGCAGAAGAAGAACAACAAGAAGAAGAAATATCTCGAAATATGTCCGTCAGGCCCCTTCCCTTGAGATAAATATGCAAATATCTCGGAAACGATGCGAGCTATGGCAAAATGTTTAGAGACCTTTTTTGTAGAGAATTAAGTTTCCTACTTTTTATGTTCTATGATATTTTTTGATCAGAAGCGTAGTTTTCGAGATATATCGAGATATTTAAAAGTTCCGAAGCCGCACCAACATAATAGAGATACAGAAACACCGTGGCCCCTTTCTTTGAGATAACTCTGCACTAGTGCGAGCTGCAAATGCCACTTCCAGCTTAGCTGTGCAGAAGAAGAACAACAAGAAGAAGAAATATCTCGAAATATGTCCGTCAGGCCCCTTCCCTTGAGATAAATCTGCAAATATCTCGGAAACGAAGCGAGCTATGGCAAAATGTTAAGAGACCTTTTTTGTAGAGAATTAAGTTTCCTACTTTTTATGTTCGATGATATTTTTTGATCAGATGCGTAGTTCTCGAGATATATCAAGATATTTAAAAGTTCCGAAGCTGCACCAACATAATAGAGGTACAGAAACACCGTGGCCTCTTTCTTTGAGATAACTCTGCACTATTGCGAGCTGCAAATGCCGCTTTGAGCTTAGCTGTGCAGAAGAAGAACAACAAGAAGAAGAAATATCTCGAAATATGTCCGTCAGACCCCTTCCCTTGAGATGAATCTGCAAATATCTCGGAAACGAAGCGAGCTATGGCAAAATGTTAAGAGACCTTTTTTGTAGAGAATAATGTTTCCTACAATTTACGTTCTATGATATTTTTTGATCAGAAGCGTAGTTTTCGAGATATATCGAGATATTTAAAAGTTCCGAAGCCGCACCAACATAATAGAGATACAGAAACACCGTGGCCCCTTTCTTTGAGATAACTCTGCACTATTGCGACCTGCAAATGCCACTTCCAGCTCAGCTGTGCAGAAGAAGAACAACAAGAAGAAGAAATATCTCGAAATATGTCCGTCAGGCCCCTTCCCTTGAGATAAATCTGCAAATATCTCGGAAACGAAGCGAGCTATGGCAAAATGTTAAGAGACCTTTTTTGTAGAGAATTAAGTTTCCTACTTTTTATGTTCTATGATATTTTTTGATCAGAAGCGTAGTTTTCGAGATATATCGAGATATTTAAAAGTTCCGAAGCCGCACCGACATAATAGAGATACAGAAACACCGTGGCCCCTTTCTTTGCGATAACTCTGCACTAGTGCGAGCCGCAAATGCCACTTCCAGCTTAGCTGTGCAGAAGAAGAACAACAAGAAGAAGAAATATCTCGAAATATGTCCGTCAGGCCAGTTCCTTTGAGCTGAATCTGCAAATATCTCGGAAACGAAGCGAGCTATGGCAAAATGTTAAGAGACGTTTTTTGTAGAGAATTATGTTTCCTACAATTTATGTTCTATGATATTTTTTGATCAGAAGCGTAGTTTTCGAGATATATCGAGATATTTAAAAGTTCCGAAGCCGCACCAACATAATAGGGATACAGAAACACCGTGGCCCCTTTCTTTGAGATAACTCTGCACTATTGCGACCTGCAAATGCCACTTCCAGTTTAGCTGTGCAGAAGAAGAACAACAAGAAGAAGAAATATCTCGAAATATGTCCGTTAGGCCCCTTCCCTTGAGATAAATCTGCAAATATCTCGGAAACGAAGCGAGCTATGGCAAAATGTTAAGAGACCTTTTTTGTAGAGAATTAAGTTTCCTACTTTTTATGTTCGATGATATTTTTTGATCAGAAGCGTAGTTTTCGAGATATATCGAGATATTTAAAAGTTCCGAAGCCGCACCGACATAATAGAGATACAGAAACACCGTGGCCCCTTTCTTTGCGATAACTCTGCACTAGTGCGAGCCGCAAATGCCACTTCCAGCTTAGCTGTGCAGAAGAAGAACAACAAGAAGAAGAAATATCTCGAAATATGTCCGTCAGGCCCCTTCCCTTGAGATAAATATGCAAATATCTCGGAAACGAAGCGAGCTATGGCAAAATGTTAAGAGACCTTTTTTGTAGAGAATTAAGTTTCCTACTTTTTATGTTCTATGATATTTTTTGATCAGAAGCGTAGTTTTCGAGATATATCGAGATATTTAAAAGTTCCGAAGCCGCACCAACATAATAGAGATACAGAAACACCGTGGCCCCTTTCTTTGAGATACCTCTGCACTAGTGAGAGCCGCAAATGCCACTTCCAGCTTAGCTGTGCAGAAGAAGAACAACAAGAAGAAGAAATATCTCGAAATATGTCCGTCAGGCCCCTTCCCTTGAGATAAATATGCAAATATCTCGGAAACGAAGCGAGCTATGGCAAAATGGTAAGAGACCTTTTTTGTAGAGAATTAAGTTTCCTACTTTTTACGTTCTATGATATTTTTTGATCAGATGCGTAGTTCTCGAGATATATCAAGATATTTAAAAGTTCCGAAGCCGCACCAACATAATAGAGATACAGAAACACCGTGGCCCCTTTCATTGAGATAACTCTGCACTATTGCGAGCTGGAAATGCCACTTCCAGCTTAGCTGTGCAGAAGAAGAACAACAAGAAGAAGAAATATCTCGAAATATGTCCGTCAGGCCACTTCCCTTGAGATGAATCTGCAAATATCTCGGAAACAAAGCGAGCTATGGCAAAATGTTAAGAGACCTTTTTTGTAGAGAATAATGTTTCCTACAATTTACGTTCTATGATATTTTTTGATCAGAAGCGTAGTTTTCGAGATATATCGAGATATTTAAAAGTTCCGAAGCCGCACCAACATAATAGAGATACAGAAACACCGTGGCCCCTTTCTTTGAGATAACTCTGCACTATTGCGACCTGCAAATGCCACTTCCAGCTCAGCTGTGCAGAAGAAGAACAACAAGAAGAAGAAATATCTCGAAATACGTCCGTCAGGCCCCTTCTCTTGAGATAAATCTGCAAATATCTCGGAAACGAAGCGAGCTATGGCAAAATGTTAAGAGACCTTTTTTGTAGAGAATTAAGTTTCCTACTTTTTATGTTCTATGATATTTTTTGATCAGATGCGTAGTTCTCGAGATATATCAAGATATTTAAAAGTTCCGAAACCGCACCAACATAATAGAGATACAGAAACACCGTGGCCCCTTTCTTTGAGATAACTCTGCACTATTGCGAGCTGGAAATGCCACTTCCAGTTTAGCTGTGCAGAAGAAGAACAACAAGAAGAAGAAATATCTCGAAATATGTCCGTTAGGCCCCTTCCCTTGAGATAAATCTGCAAATATCTCGGAAACGAAGCGAGCTATGGCAAAATGTTAAGAGACCTTTTTTGTAGAGAATTAAGTTTCCTACTTTTTATGTTCGATGATATTTTTTGATCAGAAGCGTAGTTTTCGAGATATATCGAGATATTTAAAAGTTCCGAAGCCGCACCAACATAATAGAGATACAGAAACACCGTGGCCCCTTTCTTTGAGATAACTCTGCACTAGTGCGAGCCGCAAATGCCACTTCCAGCTTAGCTGTGCAGAAGAAGAACAACAAGAAGAAGAAATATCTCGAAATATGTCCGTCAGGCCCCTTCCCTTGAGATAAATATGCAAATATCTCGGAAACGATGCGAGCTATGGCAAAATGTTTAGAGACCTTTTTTGTAGAGAATTAAGTTTCCTACTTTTTATGTTCTATGATATTTTTTGATCAGAAGCGTAGTTTTCGAGATATATCGAGATATTTAAAAGTTCCGAAGCCGCACCAACATAATAGAGATACAGAAACACCGTGGCCCCTTTCTTTGAGATAACTCTGCACTAGTGCGAGCTGCAAATGCCACTTCCAGCTTAGCTGTGCAGAAGAAGAACAACAAGAAGAAGAAATATCTCGAAATATGTCCGTCAGGCCCCTTCCCTTGAGATAAATCTGCAAATATCTCGGAAACGAAGCGAGCTATGGCAAAATGTTAAGAGACCTTTTTTGTAGAGAATTAAGTTTCCTACTTTTTATGTTCTATGATATTTTTTGATCAGATGCGTAGTTCTCGAGATATATCAAGATATTTAAAAGTTCCGAAGCCGCACCAACATAATAGAGATACAGAAACACCGTGGCCCCTTTCTTTGAGATAACTCTGCACTAGTGCGAGCCGCAAATGCCACTTCCAGCTTAGCTGTGCAGAAGAAGAACAACAAGAAGAAGAAATATCTCGAAATATGTCCGCCAGGCCCCTTCCCTTGAGATATATCTGCAAATATCTCGGAAACGAAGCGAGCTATGGCAAAATGTTAAGAGACCTTTCTTGTAGAGAATTATGTTTCCTACAATTTATGTTCTATGATATTTTTTGATCAGAAGCGTAGTTTTCGAGATATATCGAGATATTTAAAAGTTCCGAAGCCGCACCAACATAATAGAGATACAGAAACACCGTGGCCCCTTTCTTTGAGATAACTCTGCACTAGTGAGAGCCGCAAATGCCACTTCCAGCTTAGCTGTGCAGAAGAAGAACAACAAGAAGAAGAAATATCTCGAAATATGTCCGTCAGGCCCCTTCCCTTGAGATAAATCTGCAAATATCTCGGAAACCAAGCGAGCTATGGCAAAATGTTAAGAGACCTTTTTTGTAGAGAATTAAGTTTCCTACTTTTTATGTTCGATGATATTTTTTGATCAGATGCGTAGTTCTCGAGATATATCAAGATATTTAAAAGTTCCGAAGCTGCACCAACATAATAGAGGTACAGAAACACCGTGGCCTCTTTCTTTGAGATAACTCTGCACTATTGCGAGCTGCAAATGCCGCTTTGAGCTTTGCTGTGCAGAAGAAGAACAACAAGAAGAAGAAATATCTCGAAATATGTCCGTCAGACCCCTTCCCTTGAGATGAATCTGCAAATATCTCGGAAACGAAGCGAGCTATGGCAAAATGTTAAGAGACCCTTTTTGTAGAGAATAATGTTTCCTACAATTTACGTTCTATGATATTTTTTGATCAGAAGCGTAGTTTTCGAGATATATCGAGATATTTAAAAGTTCCGAAGCCGCACCAACATAATAGAGATACAGAAACACCGTGGCCCCTTTCATTGAGATAACTCTGCACTAGTGAGAGCCGCAAATGCCACTTCCAGCTTAGCTGTGCAGAAGAAGAACAACAAGAAGAAGAAATATCTCGAAATATGTCCGTCAGGCCCCTTCCCTTGAGATAAATATGCAAATATCTCGGAAACGAAGCGAGCTATGGCAAAATGTTAAGAGACCTTTTTTGTAGAGAATGAAGTTTCCTACTTTTTATGTTCTATAATATTTTTTGATCAGATGCGTAGTTCTCGAGATATATCAAGATATTTAAAAGTTCCGAAGCTGCACCAACATAATAGAGATACAGAAACACCGTGGCCCCTTTCTTTGAGATAACTCTGCACTAGTGCGAGCCGCAAATGCCACTTCCAGCTTAGCTGTGCAGAAGAAGAACAACAAGAAGAAGAAATATCTCGAAATATGTCCGTCAGGCCCCTTCCCTTGAGATAAATATGCAAATATCTCGGAAACGAAGCGAGCTATGGCAAAATGTTAAGAGACCTTTTTTGTAGAGAATTAAGTTTCCTACTTTTTATGTTCTATGATATTTTTTGATCAGAAGCGTAGTTTTCGAGATATATCGAGATATTTAAAAGTTCCGAAGCCGCACCAACATAATAGAGATACAGAAACACCGTGGCCCCTTTCTTTGAGATAACTCTGCACTAGTGCGAGCTGCAAATGCCACTTCCAGCCTAGCTGTGCAGAAGAAGAACAACAAGAAGAAGAAATATCTCGAAATATATCCGTCAGGCCCCTTCCCTTGAGATAAATATGCAAATATCTCGGAAACGAAGCGAGCTATGGCAAAATGTTAAGAGACCTTTTTTGTAGAGAATTAAGTTTCCTACTTTTTATGTTCTATGATATTTTTTGATCAGATGCGTAGTTCTCGAGATATATCAAGATATTTAAAAGTTCCGAAGCCGCACCAACATAATAGAGGTACAGAAACACCGTGGCCTCTTTCTTTGAGATAACTCTGCACTATTGCGAGCTGCAAATGCCGCTTTGAGCTTTGCTGTGCAGAAGAAGAACAACAAGAAGAAGAAATATCTCGAAATATGTCCGTCAGACCCCTTCCCTTGAGATGAATCTGCAAATATCTCGGAAACGAAGCGAGCTATGGCAAAATGTTAAGAGACCTTTTTTGTAGAGAATAATGTTTCCTACAATTTACGTTCTATGATATTTTTTGATCAGAAGCGTAGTTTTCGAGATATATCGAGATATTTAAAAGTTCCGAAGCCGCACCAACATAATAGAGATACAGAAACACCGTGGCCCCTTTCTTTGAGATAACTCTGCACTATTGCGACCTGCAAATGCCACTTCCAGCTCAGCTGTGCAGAAGAAGAACAACAAGAAGAAGAAATATCTCGAAATATGTCCGTCAGGCCACTTCCCTTGAGATAAATCTGCAAATATCTCGGAAACGAAGCGAGCTATGGCAAAATGTTAAGAGACCTTTTTTGTAGAGAATGAAGTTTCCTACTTTTTATGTTCTATGATATTTTTTGATCAGATGCGTAGTTCTCGAGATATATCAAGATATTTAAAAGTTCCGAAGCTGCACCAACATAATAGAGATACAGAAACACCGTGGCCCCTTTCTTTGAGATAACTCTGCACTAGTGCGAGCCGCAAATGCCACTTCCAGCTTAGCTGTGCAGAAGAAGAACAACAAGAAGAAGAAATATCTCGAAATATGTCCGTCAGGCCCCTTCCCTTGAGATAAATATGCAAATATCTCGGAAACGAAGCGAGCTATGGCAAAATGTTAAGAGACCTTTTTTGTAGAGAATTAAGTTTCCCACTTTTTATGTTCTATGATATTTTTTGATCAGAAGCGTAGTTTTCGAGATATATCGAGATATTTAAAAGTTCCGAAGCCGCACCAACATAATAGAGATACAGAAACACCGTGGCCCCTTTCTTTGAGATAACTCTGCACTAGTGCGAGCTGCAAATGCCACTTCCAGCCTAGCTGTGCAGAAGAAGAACAACAAGAAGAAGAAATATCTCGAAATATATCCGTCAGGCCCCTTCCCTTGAGATAAATATGCAAATATCTCGGAAACGAAGCGAGCTATGGCAAAATGTTAAGAGACGTTTTTTGTAGAGAATTAAGTTTCCTACTTTTTATGTTCTATGATATTTTTTGATCAGATGCGTAGTTCTCGAGATATATCAAGATATTTAAAAGTTCCGAAGCCGCACCAACATAATAGAGATACAGAAACACCGTGGCCCCTTTCATTGAGATAACTCTGCACTATTGCGAGCTGGAAATGCCACTTCCAGCTTAGCTGTGCAGAAGAAGAACAACAAGAAGAAGAAATATCTCGAAATATGTCCGTCAGGCCCCTTCCCTTGAGATAAATATGCAAATATCTCGGAAACGAAGCGAGCTATGGCAAAATGTTAAGAGACCTTTTTTGTAGAGAATAATGTTTCCTACAATTTACGTTCTATGATATTTTTTGATCAGAAGCGTAGTTTTCGAGATATATCGAGATATTTAAAAGTTCCGAAGCCGCACCAACATAATAGAGATACAGAAACACCGTGGCCCCTTTCTCTGAGATAACTCTGCACTATTGCGACCTGCAAATGCCACTTCCAGCTCAGCTGTGCAGAAGAAGAACAACAGGAAGAAGAAATATCTCGAAATATGTCCGTCAGGCCACTTCCCTTGAGATAAATCTGCAAATATCTCGGAAACGAAGCGAGCTATGGCAAAATGTTAAGAGACGTTTTTTGTAGAGAATGAAGTTTCCTACTTTTTATGTTCGATGATATTTTTTGATCAGATGCGTAGTTCTCGAGATATATCAAGATATTTAAAAGTTCCGAAGCTGCACCAACATAATAGAGGTACAGAAACACCGTGGCCTCTTTCTTTGAGATAACTCTGCACTATTGCGAGCTGCAAATGCCGCTTCGAGCTTAGCTGTGCAGAAGAAGAACAACAAGAAGAAGAAATATCTCGAAATATGTCCGTCAGACCCCTTCCCTTGAGATGAATCTGCAAATATCTCGGAAACGAAGCGAGCTATGGCAAAATGTTAAGAGACCTTTTTTGTAGAGAATAATGTTTCCTACAATTTACGTTCTATGATATTTTCTGATCAGAAGCGTAGTTTTCGAGATATATCGAGATATTTAAAAGTTCCGAAGCCGCACCAACATAATAGAGATACAGAAACACCGTGGCCCCTTTCTTTGAGATAACTCTGCACTATTGCGACCTGCAAATGCCACTTCCAGCTCAGCTGTGCAGAAGAAGAACAACAAGAAGAAGAAATATCTCGAAATATGTCCGTCAGGCCCCTTCCCTTGAGATAAATCTGCAAATATCTCGGAAACGAAGCGAGCTATGGCAAAATGTTAAGAGACCTTTTTTGTAGAGAATTAAGTTTCCTGCTTTTTATGTTCTATGATATTTTTTGATCAGATGCGTAGTTCTCGAGATATATCAAGATATTTAAAAGTTCCGAAACCGCACCAACATAATAGAGATACAGAAACACCGTGGCCTCTTTCTTTGAGATAACTCTGCACTATTGCGAGCTGCAAATGCCGCTTTGAGCTTTGCTGTGCAGAAGAAGAACAACAAGAAGAAGAAATATCTCGAAATATGTCCGTCAGACCCCTTCCCTTGAGATGAATCTGCAAATATCTCGGAAACGAAGCGAGCTATGGCAAAATGTTAAGAGACCTTTTTTGTAGAGAATAATGTTTCCTACAATTTACGTTCTATGATATTTTTTGATCAGAAGCGTAGTTTTCGAGATATATCGAGATATTTAAAAGTTCCGAAGCCGCACCAACATAATAGAGATACAGAAACACCGTGGCCCCTTTCTTTGAGATAACTCTGCACTATTGCGACCTGCAAATGCCACTTCCAGCTCAGCTGTGCAGAAGAAGAACAACAAGAAGAAGAAATATCTCGAAATATGTCCGTCAGGCCACTTCCCTTGAGATAAATCTGCAAATATCTCGGAAACGAAGCGAGCTATGGCAAAATGTTAAGAGACCTTTTTTGTAGAGAATGAAGTTTCCTACTTTTTATGTTCTATGATATTTTTTGATCAGATGCGTAGTTCTCGAGATATATCAAGATATTTAAAAGTTCCGAAGCTGCACCAACATAATAGAGATACAGAAACACCGTGGCCCCTTTCTTTGAGATAACTCTGCACTAGTGCGAGCCGCAAATGCCACTTCCAGCTTAGCTGTGCAGAAGAAGAACAACAAGAAGAAGAAATATCTCGAAATATGTCCGTCAGGCCCCTTCCCTTGAGATAAATATGCAAATATCTCGGAAACGAAGCGAGCTATGGCAAAATGTTAAGAGACCTTTTTTGTAGAGAATTAAGTTTCCTACTTTTTATGTTCTATGATATTTTTTGATCAGAAGCGTAGTTTTCGAGATATATCGAGATATTTAAAAGTTCCGAAGCCGCACCAACATAATAGAGATACAGAAACACCGTGGCCCCTTTCTTTGAGATAACTCTGCACTAGTGCGAGCTGCAAATGCCACTTCCAGCCTAGCTGTGCAGAAGAAGAACAACAAGAAGAAGAAATATCTCGAAATATATCCGTCAGGCCCCTTCCCTTGAGATAAATATGCAAATATCTCGGAAACGAAGCGAGCTATGGCAAAATGTTAAGAGACGTTTTTTGTAGAGAATTAAGTTTCCTACTTTTTATGTTCTATGATATTTTTTGATCAGATGCGTAGTTCTCGAGATATATCAAGATATTTAAAAGTTCCGAAGCCGCACCAACATAATAGAGATACAGAAACACCGTGGCCCCTTTCATTGAGATAACTCTGCACTATTGCGAGCTGGAAATGCCACTTCCAGCTTAGCTGTGCAGAAGAAGAACAACAAGAAGAAGAAATATCTCGAAATATGTCCGTCAGGCCCCTTCCCTTGAGATAAATATGCAAATATCTCGGAAACGAAGCGAGCTATGGCAAAATGTTAAGAGACCTTTTTTGTAGAGAATTAAGTTTCCTACTTTTTATGTTCTATGATATTTTTTGATCAGAAGCGTAGTTTTCGAGATATATCGAGATATTTAAAAGTTCCGAAGCCGCACCAACATAATAGAGATACAGAAACACCGTGGCCCCTTTCTTTGAGATAACTCTGCACTAGTGCGAGCTGCAAATGCCACTTCCAGCTTAGCTGTGCAGAAGAAGAACAACAAGAAGAAGAAATATCTCGAAATATGTCCGTCAGGCCCCTTCCCTTGAGATAAATCTGCAAATATCTCGGAAACGAAGCGAGCTATGGCAAAATGTTAAGAGACCTTTTTTGTAGAGAATTAAGTTTCCTACTTTTTATGTTCTATGATATTTTTTGATCAGATGCGCAGTTCTCGAGATATATCAAGATATTTAAAAGTTCCGAAGTCGCACCAACATAATAGAGATACAGAAACACCGTGGCCCCTTTCTTTGAGATAACTCTGCACTATTGCGAGCTGTAAATGCCACTTCCAGCTTAGCTGTGCAGAAGAAGAACAACAAGAAGAAGAAATATCTCGAAATATGTCCGTCAGGCCCCTTCCCTTGAGATGAATCTGCAAATATCTCGGAAACGACGCAGCTATGGCAAAATGTTAAGAGACCTTTTTTGTAGAGAATAATGCTTCCTACAATTTACGTTCTATGATATTTTTTGATCAGAAGCGTAGTTTTCGAGATATATCGAGATATTTAAAAGTTCCGAAGCCGCACCAACATAATAGAGATACAGAAACACCGTGGCCCCTTTCTTTGAGATAACTCTGCACTATTGCGACCTGCAAATGCCACTTCCAGCTCAGCTGTGCAGAAGAAGAACAACAGGAAGAAGAAATATCTCGAAATATGTCCGTCAGGCCACTTCCCTTGAGATAAATCTGCAAATATCTCGGAAACGAAGCGAGCTATGGCAAAATGTTAAGAGACGTTTTTTGTAGAGAATGAAGTTTCCTACTTTTTATGTTCGATGATATTTTTTGATCAGATGCGTAGTTCTCGAGATATATCAAGATATTTAAAAGTTCCGAAGCTGCACCAACATAATAGAGGTACAGAAACACCGTGGCCTCTTTCTTTGAGATAACTCTGCACTATTGCGAGCTGCAAATGCCGCTTCGAGCTTAGCTGTGCAGAAGAAGAACAACAAGAAGAAGAAATATCTCGAAATATGTCCGTCAGACCCCTTCCCTTGAGATGAATCTGCAAATATCTCGGAAACGAAGCGAGCTATGGCAAAATGTTAAGAGACCTTTTTTGTAGAGAATAATGTTTCCTACAATTTACGTTCTATGATATTTTCTGATCAGAAGCGTAGTTTTCGAGATATATCGAGATATTTAAAAGTTCCGAAGCCGCACCAACATAATAGAGATACAGAAACACCGTGGCCCCTTTCTTTGAGATAACTCTGCACTATTGCGACCTGCAAATGCCACTTCCAGCTCAGCTGTGCAGAAGAAGAACAACAAGAAGAAGAAATATCTCGAAATATGTCCGTCAGGCCCCTTCCCTTGAGATAAATCTGCAAATATCTCGGAAACGAAGCGAGCTATGGCAAAATGTTAAGAGACCTTTTTTGTAGAGAATTAAGTTTCCTGCTTTTTATGTTCTATGATATTTTTTGATCAGATGCGTAGTTCTCGAGATATATCAAGATATTTAAAAGTTCCGAAACCGCACCAACATAATAGAGATACAGAAACACCGTGGCCCCTTTCTTTGAGATAACTCTGCACTAGTGCGAGCTGCAAATGCCACTTCCAGCTTAGCTGTGCAGAAGAAGAACAACAAGAAGAAGAAATATCTCGAAATATGTCCGTCAGACCCCTTCCCTTGAGATAAATCTGCAAATATCTCGGAAACGAAGCGAGCTATGGCAAAATGTTAAGAGACCTTTTTTGTAGAGAATAATGTTTCCTACAATTTACGTTCTATGATATTTTCTGATCAGAAGCGTAGTTTTCGAGATATATCGAGATATTTAAAAGTTCCGAAGCCGCACCAACATAATAGAGATACAGAAACACCGTGGCCCCTTTCTTTGAGATAACTCTGCACTATTGCGACCTGCAAATGCCACTTCCAGCTCAGCTGTGCAGAAGAAGAACAACAAGAAGAAGAAATATCTCGAAATATGTCCGTCAGGCCCCTTCCCTTGAGATAAATCTGCAAATATCTCGGAAACGAAGCGAGCTATGGCAAAATGTTAAGAGACCTTTTTTGTAGAGAATTAAGTTTCCTACTTTTTATGTTCTATGATATTTTTTGATCAGATGCGTAGTTCTCGAGATATATCAAGATATTTAAAAGTTCCGAAACCGCACCAACATAATAGAGATACAGAAACACCGTGGCCCCTTTCTTTGAGATAACTCTGCACTATTGCGAGCTGGAAATGCCACTTCCAGTTTAGCTGTGCAGAAGAAGAACAACAAGAAGAAGAAATATCTCGAAATATGTCCGTTAGGCCCCTTCCCTTGAGATAAATCTGCAAATATCTCGGAAACGAAGCGAGCTATGGCAAAATGTTAAGAGACCTTTTTTGTAGAGAATTAAGTTTCCTACTTTTTATGTTCTATGATATTTTTTGATCAGAAGCGTAGTTTTCTTGATATATCGAGATATTTAAAAGTTCCGAAGCCGCACCAACATAATAGAGATACAGAAACACCGTGGCCCCTTTCTTTGAGATAACTCTGCACTAGTGCGAGCCGCAAATGCCACTTCCAGCTTAGCTGTGCAGAAGAAGAACAACGAGAAGAAGAAATATCTCGAAATATGTCCGTCAGGCCCCTTCCCTTGAGATATATATGCAAATATCTCGGAAACGAAGCGAGCTATGGCAAAATGTTAAGAGACCTTTTTTGTAGAGAATAACGTTTCCTACAATTTACGTTCTATGATATTTTTTGATCAGAAGCGTAGTTTTCGAGATATATCGAGATATTTAAAAGTTCCGAAGCCGCACCAACATAATAGAGATACAGAAACACCGTGGCCCCTTTCTTTGAGATAACTCTGCACTATTGCGACCTGCAAATGCCACTTCCAGCTCAGCTGTGCAGAAGAAGAACAACAAGAAGAAGAAATATCTCGAAATATGTCCGTCAGGCCACTTCCCTTGAGATAAATCTGCAAATATCTCGGAAACCAAGCGAGCTATGGCAAAATGTTAAGAGACCTTTTTTGTAGAGAATTAAGTTTCCTACTTTTTATGTTCGATGATATTTTTTGATCAGATGCGTAGTTCTCGAGATATATCAAGATATTTAAAAGTTCCGAAGCTGCACCAACATAATAGAGGTACAGAAACACGGTGGCCTCTTTCTTTGAGATAACTCTGCACTATTGCGAGCTGCAAATGCCGCTTCGAGCTTAGCTGTGCAGAAGAAGAACAACAAGAAGAAGAAATATCTCGAAATATGTCCGTCAGACCCCTTCCCTTGAGATGAGTCTGCAAATATCTCGGAAACGAAGCGAGCTATGGCAAAATGTTAAGAGACCTTTTTTGTAGAGAATAATGTTTCCTACAATTTACGTTCTATGATATTTTTTGATCAGAAGCGTAGTTTTCGAGATATATCGAGATATTTAAAAGTTCCGAAGCCGCACCAACATAATAGAGATACAGAAACACCGTGGCCCCTTTCTTTGAGATAACTCTGCACTATTGCGACCTGCAAATGCCACTTCCAGCTTAGCTGTGCAGAGGAAGAACAACAAGAAGAAGAAATATCTCGAAATATGTCCGTCAGGCCAGTTCCTTTGAGCTGAATCTGCAAATATCTCGGAAACGAAGCGAGCTATGGCAAAATGTTAAGAGACGTTTTTTGTAGAGAATTATGTTTCCTACAATTTATGTTCTATGATATTTTTTGATCAGAAGCGTAGTTTTCGAGATATATCGAGATATTTAAAAGTTCCGAAGCCGCACCAACATAATAGAGATACAGAAACACCGTGGCCCCTTTCTTTGAGATAACTCTGCACTAGTGAGAGCCGCAAATGCCACTTCCAGCTTAGCTGTGCAGAAGAAGAACAACAAGAAGAAATATCTCGAAATATGTCCGTTAGGCCCCTTCCCTTGAGATAAATCTGCAAATATCTCGGAAACGAAGCGAGCTATGGCAAAATGTTAAGAGACGTTTTTTGTAGAGAATGATGTTTCCTACAATTTATGTTCTATGATATTTTTTGATCAGAAGCGTAGTTTTCGAGATATATCGAGATATTTAAAAGTTCCGAAGCCGCACCAACATAATAGAGATACAGAAACACCGTGGCCCCTTTCTTTGAGATAACTCTGCACTATTGCGAGCTGCCAATGCCACTTCCAGCTTAGCTGTGCAGAAGAAGAACAACAAGAAGAAGAAATATCTCGAAATATGTCCGTCAGGCCCCTTCCCTTGAGATAAATCTGCAAATATCTCGGAAACGAAGCGAGCTATGGCAAAATGTTTAGAGACCTTTCTTGTAGAGAATTAAGTTTCCTACTTTTTATGTAGTATGATATTTTTTGATCAGATGCGTAGTTCTCGAGATATATCAAGATATTTAAAAGTTCCGAAGCCGCACCAACATAATAGAGATACAGAAACACCGTGGCCCCTCTCTTTGAGATAACTCTGCACTAGTGCGAGCCGCAAATGCCACTTCCAGCTTAGCTGTGCAGAAGAAGAACAACAAGAAGAAGAAATATCTCGAAATATGTCCGTTAGGCCCCTTCCCTTGAGATAAATCTGCAAATATCTCGGAAACGAAGCGAGCTATGGCAAAATGTTAAGAGGCCTTTTTTGTAGAGAATTAAGTTTCCTACTTTTTATGTTCTATGATATTTTTTGATCAGAAGCGTAGTTGTCGAGATATATCGAGGTATTTAAAAGTTCCGAAGCCGCACCAACATAATAGAGATACAGAAACACCGTGGCCCCTTTCTTTGAGATAACTCTGCACTAGTGCGAGCCGGAAATGCCACTTCCAGCTTAGCTGTGCAGAAGAAGAACAACAAGAAGAAGAAATATCTCGAAATATGTCCGTCAGGCCCCTTCCCTTGAGATAAATATGCAAATATCTCGGAAACGAAGCGAGCTATGGCAAAATGTTAAGAGACCTTTTTTGTAGAGAACTAAGTTTCCTACTTTTTATGTTCTATGACATTTTTTGATCAGATGCGTAGTTCTCGAGATATATCAAGATATTTAAAAGTTCCGAAGCCGCACCAACATAATAGAGATACAGAAACACCGTGGCCCCTTTCTTTGAGATAACTCTGCACTATTGCGAGCTGCAAATGCCACTTCCAGCTTAGCTGTGCAGAGGAAGAACAACAAGAAAAAGAAGTATCTCGAAATATGTCCGTCAGGCCCGTTCCTTTGAGCTGAATCTGCAAATATCTCGGAAACGAAGCGAGCTATGGCAAAATGTTAAGAGACGTTTTTTGTAGAGAATTATGTTTCCTACAATTTATGTTCTATGATATTTTTCGATCAGAAGCGTAGTTTTCGAGATATATCGAGATATTTAAAAGTTCCGAAGCCGCACCAACATAATAGAGATACAGAAACACCGTGGCCCCTTTCTTTGAGATAACTCTGCACTATTGCGACCTGCAAATGCCACTTCCAGCTCAGCTGTGCAGAAGAAGAACAACAAGAAGAAGAAATATCTCGAAATATGTCCGTCAGGCCACTTCCCTTGAGATAAATCTGCAAATATCTCGGAAACCAAGCGAGCTATGGCAAAATGTTAAGAGACCTTTTTTGTAGAGAATTAAGTTTCCTACTTTTTATGTTCGATGATATTTTTTGATCAGATGCGTAGTTCTCGAGATATATCAAGATATTTAAAAGTTCCGAAGCTGCACCAACATAATAGAGGTACAGAAACACGGTGGCCTCTTTCTTTGAGATAACTCTGCACTATTGCGAGCTGCAAATGCCGCTTCGAGCTTAGCTGTGCAGAAGAAGAACAACAAGAAGAAGAAATATCTCGAAATATGTCCGTCAGACCCCTTCCCTTGAGATGAGTCTGCAAATATCTCGGAAACGAAGCGAGCTATGGCAAAATGTTAAGAGACCTTTTTTGTAGAGAATAATGTTTCCTACAATTTACGTTCTATGATATTTTTTGATCAGAAGCGTAGTTTTCGAGATATATCGAGATATTTAAAAGTTCCGAAGCCGCACCAACATAATAGAGATACAGAAACACCGTGGCCCCTTTCTTTGAGATAACTCTGCACTATTGCGACCTGCAAATGCCACTTCCAGCTTAGCTGTGCAGAGGAAGAACAACAAGAAGAAGAAATATCTCGAAATATGTCCGTCAGGCCAGTTCCTTTGAGCTGAATCTGCAAATATCTCGGAAACGAAGCGAGCTATGGCAAAATGTTAAGAGACGTTTTTTGTAGAGAATTATGTTTCCTACAATTTATGTTCTATGATATTTTTTGATCAGAAGCGTAGTTTTCGAGATATATCGAGATATTTAAAAGTTCCGAAGCCGCACCAACATAATAGAGATACAGAAACACCGTGGCCCCTTTCTTTGAGATAACTCTGCACTAGTGAGAGCCGCAAATGCCGCTTCCAGCTTAGCTGTGCAGAAGAAGAACAACAAGAAGAAATATCTCGAAATATGTCCGTTAGGCCCCTTCCCTTGAGATAAATCTGCAAATATCTCGGAAACGAAGCGAGCTATGGCAAAATGTTAAGAGACGTTTTTTGTAGAGAATGATGTTTCCTACAATTTATGTTCTATGATATTTTTTGATCAGAAGCGTAGTTTTCGAGATATATCGAGATATTTAAAAGTTCCGAAGCCGCACCAACATAATAGAGATACAGAAACACCGTGGCCCCTTTCTTTGAGATAACTCTGCACTATTGCGAGCTGCCAATGCCACTTCCAGCTTAGCTGTGCAGAAGAAGAACAACAAGAAGAAGAAATATCTCGAAATATGTCCGTCAGGCCCCTTCCCTTGAGATAAATCTGCAAATATCTCGGAAACGAAGCGAGCTATGGCAAAATGTTTAGAGACCTTTCTTGTAGAGAATTAAGTTTCCTACTTTTTATGTAGTATGATATTTTTTGATCAGATGCGTAGTTCTCGAGATATATCAAGATATTTAAAAGTTCCGAAGCCGCACCAACATAATAGAGATACAGAAACACCGTGGCCCCTCTCTTTGAGATAACTCTGCACTAGTGCGAGCCGCAAATGCCACTTCCAGCTTAGCTGTGCAGAAGAAGAACAACAAGAAGAAGAAATATCTCGAAATATGTCCGTTAGGCCCCTTCCCTTGAGATAAATCTGCAAATATCTCGGAAACGAAGCGAGCTATGGCAAAATGTTAAGAGGCCTTTTTTGTAGAGAATTAAGTTTCCTACTTTTTATGTTCTATGATATTTTTTGATCAGAAGCGTAGTTGTCGAGATATATCGAGGTATTTAAAAGTTCCGAAGCCGCACCAACATAATAGAGATACAGAAACACCGTGGCCCCTTTCTTTGAGATAACTCTGCACTAGTGCGAGCCGGAAATGCCACTTCCAGCTTAGCTGTGCAGAAGAAGAACAACAAGAAGAAGAAATATCTCGAAATATGTCCGTCAGGCCCCTTCCCTTGAGATAAATATGCAAATATCTCGGAAACGAAGCGAGCTATGGCAAAATGTTAAGAGACCTTTTTTGTAGAGAATTAAGTTTCCTACTTTTTATGTTCTATGACATTTTTTGATCAGATGCGTAGTTCTCGAGATATATCAAGATATTTAAAAGTTCCGAAGCCGCACCAACATAATAGAGATACAGAAACACCGTGGCCCCTTTCTTTGAGATAACTCTGCACTATTGCGAGCTGCAAATGCCACTTCCAGCTTAGCTGTGCAGAGGAAGAACAACAAGAAAAAGAAGTATCTCGAAATATGTCCGTCAGGCCCGTTCCTTTGAGCTGAATCTGCAAATATCTCGGAAACGAAGCGAGCTATGGCAAAATGTTAAGAGACGTTTTTTGTAGAGAATTATGTTTCCTACAATTTATGTTCTATGATATTTTTCGATCAGAAGCGTAGTTTTCGAGATATATCGAGATATTTAAAAGTTCCGAAGCCGCACCAACATAATAGAGATACAGAAACACCGTGGCCCCTTTCTTTGAGATAACTCTGCACTAGTGCGAGCCGCAAATGCCACTTCCAGCTTAGCTGTGCAGAAGAAGAACAACAAGAAGAAGAAATATCTCGAAATATGTCCGTCAGGCCCCTTCCCTTGAGATAAATCTGCAAATATCTCGGAAAGGAAGCGAGCTATGGCAAAATGTTATGAGACCTTTTTTGTAGAGAATTAAGTTTCCTACTTTTTATGTTCTATGATATTTTTTGATCAGATGCGTAGTTCTCGAGATATATCAAGATATTTAAAAGTTCCGAAGCCGCACCAACATAATACAGATACAGAAACACCGTGGCCCCTTTCTTTGAGATAACGCTGCACTAGTGCGAGCCGCAAATATCACTTCCAGCTTAGCTGTGCAGAAGAAGAACAACAAGAAGAAGAAATATCTCGAAATATGTCCGTCAGGCCCCTTCCCTTGAGATAAATCTGCAAATATCTCGGAAACGAAGCGAGGTATGGCAAAATGTTAAGAGACCTTTTTTGTAGAGAATTAAGTTTCCTACTTTTTATGTTCTATGATATTTTTTGATCAGATGCGTAGTTCTCGAGATATATCAAGATATTTAAAAGTTCCGAAGCCGCACCAACATAATAGAGATACAGAAACACCGTGGCCCCTCTCTTTGATATAACTCTGCACTATTGCGAGCTGCAAATGCCACTTCCAGCTTAGCTGTGCAGAAGAAGAACAACAAGAAGAAGAAATATCTCGAAATATGTCCGTCAGGCCAGTTCCTTTGAGCTGAATCTGCAAATATCTCGGAAACGAAGAGAGCTATGGCAAAATGTTAAGAGACCTTTTTTGTAGAGAATTAAGTTTCCTACTTTTTATGTTCGATGATATTTTTTGATCAGATGCGTAGTTCTCGAGATATATCAAGATATTTAAAAGTTCCGAAGCTGCACCAACATAATAGAGGTACAGAAACACCGTGGCCTCTTTCTTTGAGATAACTCTGCACTAGTGCGAGCCGCAAATGCCACTTCCAGCTTAGCTGTGCAGAAGAAGAACAACGAGAAGAAGAAATATCTCGAAATATGTCCGTCAGGCCCCTTCCCTTGAGATATATATGCAAATATCTCGGAAACGAAGCGAGCTATGGCAAAATGTTAAGAGACCTTTTTTGTAGAGAATAACGTTTCCTACAATTTACGTTCTATGATATTTTTTGATCAGAAGCGTAGTTTTCGAGATATATCGAGATATTTAAAAGTTCCGAAGCCGCACCAACATAATAGAGATACAGAAACACCGTGGCCCCTTTCTTTGAGATAACTCTGCACTATTGCGACCTGCAAATGCCACTTCCAGCTCAGCTGTGCAGAAGAAGAACAACAAGAAGAAGAAATATCTCGAAATATGTCCGTCAGGCCACTTCCCTTGAGATAAATCTGCAAATATCTCGGAAACCAAGCGAGCTATGGCAAAATGTTAAGAGACCTTTTTTGTAGAGAATTAAGTTTCCTACTTTTTATGTTCGATGATATTTTTTGATCAGATGCGTAGTTCTCGAGATATATCAAGATATTTAAAAGTTCCGAAGCCGCACCAACATAATAGAGATACAGAAACACCGTGGCCCCTTTCGTTGAGATAACTCTGCACTAGTGCGAGCCGCAAATGCCACTTCCAGCTTAGCTGTGCAGAAGAAGAACAACAAGAAGAAGAAATATCTCGAAATATGTCCGTCAGGCCCCTTCCCTTGAGATAAATCTGCACATATCTCGGAAACGAAGCGAGCTATGGCAAAATGTTAAGAGACCTTTTTTGTAGAGAATTAAGTTTCCTACTTTTTATGTTCTATGATATTTTTTGATCAGATGCGTAGTTCTCGAGATATATCAAGATATTTAAAAGTTCCGAAGCCGCACCAACATAATAGAGATACAGAAACACCGTGGCCCCTTTCTTTGAGATAACTCTGCACTATTGCGAGCTGTAAATGCCACTTCCAGCTTAGCTGTGCAGAAGAAGAACAACAAGAAGAAGAAATATCTCGAAATCTGTCCGTCAGGCCCCTTCCCTTGAGATATATCTGCAAATATCTCGGAAACGAAGCGAGCTATGGCAAAATGTTAAGAGACCTTTTTTGTAGAGAATTATGTTTCCTACAATTTATGTTCTATGATATTTTTTGATCAGAAGCGTAGTTTTCGAGATACATCGAGATATTTAAAAGTTCCGAAGCCGCACCAACATAATAGAGATACAGAAACACCGTGGCCCCTTTCTTTGAGATAACTCTGCACTAGTGCGAGCCGCAAATGCCACTTCCAGCTTAGCTGTGCAGAAGAAGAACAACAAGAAGAAGAAATATCTCGAAATATGTCCGGCAGGCCCCTTCCCTTGAGATATATCTGCAAATATCTCGGAAACGAAGCGAGCTATGGCAAAATGTTAAGAGACCTTTTTTGTAGAGAATTCTGTTTCCTACAATTTATGTTCTATGATATTTTTTGATCAGAAGCGTAGTTTTCGAGATATATCGAGATATTTAAAAGTTCCGAAGCCGCACCAACATAATAGAGATACAGAAACACCGTGGCCCCTTTCTTTGAGATAACTCTGCACTAGTGCGAGCCGCAAATGCCACTTCCAGCTTAGCTGTGCAGAAGAAGAACAACAAGAAGAAGAAATATCTCGAAATATGTCCGTCAGGCCAGTTCCTTTGAGCTGAATCTGCAAATATCTCGGAAACGAAGCGAGCTATGGCAAAATGTTAAGAGACGTTTTTTGTAGAGAATTATGTTTCCTACAATTTATGTTCTATGATATTTTTTGATCAGAAGCGTAGTTTTCGAGATATATCGAGATACTTAAAAGTTCCGAAGCCGCACCAACATATTAGAGATACAGAAACACCGTGGCCCCTTTCTTTGAGATAACTGTGCACTAGTGCGAGCCGCAAATGCCACTTCCAGCTTAGCTGTGCAGAAGAAGAACAACAAGAAGAAGAAACTTCTCGAAATATGTCCGTTAGGCCCCTTCCCTTGAGATAAATCTGCACATATCTCGGAAACGAAGCGAGCTATGGCAAAATGTTAAGAGACGTTTTTTGTAGAGAATTATGTTTCCTACTATTTATGTTCTATGATATTTTTTGATCAGAAGCGTAGTTTTCGAGATACATCGAGATATTTAAAAGTTCCGAAGCCGCACCAACATAATAGAGATACAGAAACACCGTGGCCCCTTTCTTTGAGATAACTCTGCACTAGTGCGAGCCGCAAATGCCACTTCCAGCTTAGCTGTGCAGAAGAAGAACAACAAGAAGAAGAAATATCTCGAAATATGTCCGGCAGGCCCCTTCCCTTGAGATATATCTGCAAATATCTCGGAAACGAAGCGAGCTATGGCAAAATGTTAAGAGACCTTTTTTGTAGAGAATTCTGTTTCGTACAATTTATGTTCTATGATATTTTTTGATCAGAAGCGTAGTTTTCGAGATATATCGAGATATTTGAAAGTTCCGAAGCCGCACCAACATAATAGAGATACAGAAACACCGTGGCCCCTTTCCTTGAGATAACTCTGCACTATTGCGAGCTGCAAATGCCACTTCCAGCTTAGCTGTGCAGAAGAACAACAACAAGAAGAAGAAATATCTCGAAATATGTCCGTCAGGCCCCTTCCCTTGAGATAAATCTGCACATATCTCGGAAACGAAGCAAGCTATGGCAAAATGTTAAGAGACGTTTTTTGTAGAGAATTATGTTTCCTACTATTTATGTTCTATGATATTTTTTGATCCGAAGTGTAGTTTTCGAGATATATCAAGATATATAAAAGTTCCGAAGCCGCACCAACATAATAGAGATACAGAAACACCGTGGCCCCTCTCTTTGAGATAACTCTGCACTATTGCGAGCTGGAAATGCCACTTCCAGTTTAGCTGTGCAGAAGAAGGACAACAAGAAGAAGAAATATCTCGAAATATGTCCGTTAGGCCCCTTTCCTTGAGATAAATCTGCAAATATCTCGGAAACGAAGCGAGCTATGGCAAAATGTTAAGAGACGTTTTTTATAGAGAATTATGTTTCCTACAATTTATGTTCTATGATATTTTTTGATCAGAAGCGTAGTTTTCGAGATACATCGAGATATTTAAAAGTTCCGAAGCCGCACCAACATAATAGAGATACAGAAACACCGTGGCCCCTTTCTTTGAGATAACTCTGCACTAGTGCGAGCCGCAAATGCCACTTCCAGCTTAGCTGTGCAGAAGAAGAACAACAAGAAGAAGAAATATCTCGAAATATGTCCGTTAGGCCCCTTTCCTTGAGATAAATCTGCAAATATCTCGGAAACGAAGCGACCTATGGCAAAATGTTAAGAGACCTTTTTTGTAGAGAATTAAGTTTCCTACTTTTTATGTTCTATGATATTTTTTGATCAGATGCGTAGTTCTCGAGATATATCAAGATATTTAAAAGTTCCGAAGCCGCACCAACATAATAGAGATACAGAAACGCCGTGGCCCCTTTCTTTGAGATAACTCTGCACTATTGCGAGCTGCAAATGCCACTTCCAGCTTAGCTGTGCAGAGGAAGAACAACAAGAAGAAGAAATATCTCGAAATATGTCCGTCAGGCCAGTTCCTTTGAGATGAATCTGCAAATATCTCGGAAACGAAGCGAGCTATGGCAAAATGTTAAGAGACGTTTTTTATAGAGAATTATGTTTCCTACAATTTATGTTCTATGATATTTTTTGATCAGAAGCGTAGTTTTCGAGATACATCGAGATATTTAAAAGTTCCGAAGCCGCACCAACATAATAGAGATACAGAAACACCGTGGCCCCATTCTTTGAGATAACTCTGCACTAGTGCGAGCCGCAAATGCCACTTCCAGCTTAGCTGTGCAGAAGAAGAACAACAAGAAGAAGAAATATCTCGAAATATGTCCGTCAGGCCCCTTCCCTTGAGATAAATCTGCACATATCTCGGAAACGAAGCGAGCTATGGCAAAATGTTAAGAGACGTTTTTTGTAGAGAATTATGTTTCCTACTATTTATGTTCTATGATATTTTTTGATCCGAAGCGTAGTTTTCGAGATATATCGAGATATTTAAAAGTTCCGAAGCCGCACCAACATAGTAGGGATACAGAAACACCGTGGCCCCTTTCCTTGAGATAACTCTGCACTAGTGCGAGCCGCAAATGCCACTTCCAGCTTAGCTGTGCAGAAGAAGAACAACAAGAAGAAGAAATATCTCGAAATATGTCCGTCAGGCCCCTTCCCTTGAGATAAATCTGCAAATATCCCGGAAACGAAGCGAGCTATGGCAAAATGTTAAGAGACCTTTTTTGTAGAGAATTAAGTTTCCTACTTTTTATGTTCGATGATATTTTTTGATCAGATGCGTAGTTCTCGAGATATATCAAGATATTTAAAAGTTCCGAAGCTGCACCAACATAATAGAGGTACAGAAACACCGTGGCCTCTTTCTTTGAGATAACTCTGCACTATTGCGAGCTGCAAATGCCACTTCGAGCTTAGCTGTGCAGAAGAAGAACAACAAGAAGAAGAAATATCTCGAAATATGTCCGTCAGGCCCCTTCCCTTGAGATAAATATGCAAATATCTCGGAAACGAAGCGAGCTATGGCAAAATGTTAAGAGACCTTTTTTGTAGAGAATTAATTTTCCTACTTTTTATGTTCTACGATATTTTTTGATGAGATGCGTAGTTCTCGAGATATATCAAGATATTTAAAAGTTCCGAAGCCGCACCAACATAATAGAGATACAGAAACACCGTGGCCCCTTTCTTTGAGATAACTCTGCACTATTGCGAGCTGCAAATGCCACTTCCAGCTTAGCTGTGCAGAGGAAGAACAACAAGAAGAAGAAATATCTCGAAATATGTCCGTCAGGCCAGTTGCTTTGAGCTGAATCTGCAAATATCTCGGAAACGAAACGAGCTATGGCAAAATGTTAAGAGACGTTTTTTGTAGAGAATTATGTTTCCTACAATTTATGTTCTATGATATTTTTTGATCAGAAGCGTAGTTTTCGAGATATATCGAGATATTTAAAAGTTCCGAAGCCGCACCAACGTAATAGAGATACAGAAACACCGTGGCCCCTTTCTTTGAGATAACTCTGCACGATTGCGAGCTGGAAATGCCACTTCCAGTTTAGCTGTGCAGAAAAAGAACAACAAGAAGAAGAAATATCTCGAAATATGTCCATCAGGACCCTTCCCTTGAGATATATCTGCAAATATCTCGGAAACGAAATGAGCTATGGCAAAATGTTAAGAGACCTTTTTTGTAGAGAATTATGTTTCCTACAATTTATGTTCTATGATATTTTTTGATCAGAAGCGTAGTTTTCGAGATATATCGAGATATGTAAAAGTTCCGAAGCCGCACCAACATAATAGAGATACAGAAACACCGTGGCCCGTTTCTTTGGGATAACTCTGCACTCTTGCGAGCTGCAAATGCCACTTCCAGCTTAGCTGTGCAGAAGAAGAACAACAAGAAGAAGAAATATCTCGAAATATGTCCGTCAGGCCACTTCCCTCGAGATAAATCTGCAAATATCTCGGAAACGAAGCGAGCTATGGCAAAATGTAAAGAGACCTTTTTTGTAGAGAATTAAGTTTCCTACTTTTTATGTTCTATGATATTTTTTGATCGGTTGCGTAGTTCTCGAGATATATCAAGATATTTAAAAGTTCCGAAGCCGCACCAACATAATAGAGATACAGAAACACCGTGGCCCCTTTCTTTGAGATAACTCTGCACTATTGCGAGCTGCAAATGCCACTTCCAGCTTAGCTGTGCAGAAGAAGAACAACAAGAAGAAGAAATATCTCGAAATATGTCCGTCAGGCCCCTTCCCTTGAGATAAATCTGCATATATCTCGGAAACGAAGCGAGCTATGGCAAAATGTTGAGAGACCTTTTTTGTAGAGAATGAAGTTTTCTACTTTTTATGTTCTACGATATTTTTTGATCAGATGCGTAGTTCTCGAGATATATCAAGATATTTAAAAGTTCCGAAGCCGCACCAACATAATAGAGATACAGAAACACCGTGGCCCCTTTCTTTGAGATAACTCGGCACTACTGCGAGCTGGAAATGCCACTTCCAGTTTAGCTGTGCAGAAGAAGAACAACAAGAAGAAGAAATATCTCGAAATATGTCCGTCAGGCCCCTTCCCTTGAGATAAATCTGCAAGTATCTTGGAAACGAAGCGCGCTATGGCAAAATGTTAAGAGACCTTTTTTGTAGAGAATTAAGTTTCCTACTTTTTATGTTCTATGATATTTTTTGATCAGATGCGTAGTTCTCGAGATATATCAAGATATTTAAAAGTTCCGAAGCCGCACCAACATAATAGAGATACAGAAACACCGTGGCCCCTATCTTTGAGATAACTCTGCACTATTGCGAGCTGCAAATGCCACTTCCAGCTTAGCTGTGCAGAAGAAGAACAACAAGAAGAAGAAATATCTCGAAATATGTCCGTCAGGCCCCTTCCCTTGAGATAAATCTGCAAATATCTCGGAAACGAAGCGAGCTATGGCAAAATGTTTAGCGACTTTATTTGTAGAGAATTAAGTTTCCTACTTTTTACGTTCTATGATATTTTTTAATCAGATGCGTAGTTCTCGAGATATATAAAGATATTTTAAAGTTCCGAAGCCGCACCAACATAATAGAGATACAGAAACACCGTGGCCCCTTTCTTCGAGATAACTCTGCACTATTCTGAGCTGCAAATGCCACTTCCAGCTTAGCTGTGCAGAAGAAGAACAACAAGAAGAAGAAATATCTCGAAAAATGTCCGTCAGGCCCCTTCCCTTGAGATAAATCTGCAAATATCTCGGAAACGAAGCGAGCTATGGCAAAATGTTAAGAGACGTTTTTTATAGAGAATTATGTTTCCTACAATTTATGTTCTATGATATTTTTTGATCAGAAGCGTAGTTTTCGAGATACATCGAGATATTTAAAAGTTCCGAAGCCGCACCAACATAATAGAGATACAGAAACACCGTGGCCCCTTTCTTTGAGATAACTCTGCACTAGTGCGAGCCGCAAATGCCACTTCCAGCTTAGCTGTGCAGAAGAAGAACAACAAGAAGAAGAAATATCTCGAAATATGTCCGTTAGGCCCCTTTCCTTGAGATAAATCTGCAAATATCTCGGAAACGAAGCGACCTATGGCAAAATGTTAAGAGACCTTTTTTGTAGAGAATTAAGTTTCCTACTTTTTATGTTCTATGATATTTTTTGATCAGATGCGTAGTTCTCGAGATATATCAAGATATTTAAAAGTTCCGAAGCCGCACCAACATAATAGAGATACAGAAACGCCGTGGCCCCTTTCTTTGAGATAACTCTGCACTATTGCGAGCTGCAAATGCCACTTCCAGCTTAGCTGTGCAGAGGAAGAACAACAAGAAGAAGAAATATCTCGAAATATGTCCGTCAGGCCAGTTCCTTTGAGATGAATCTGCAAATATCTCGGAAACGAAGCGAGCTATGGCAAAATGTTAAGAGACGTTTTTTATAGAGAATTATGTTTCCTACAATTTATGTTCTATGATATTTTTTGATCAGAAGCGTAGTTTTCGAGATACATCGAGATATTTAAAAGTTCCGAAGCCGCACCAACATAATAGAGATACAGAAACACCGTGGCCCCATTCTTTGAGATAACTCTGCACTAGTGCGAGCCGCAAATGCCACTTCCAGCTTAGCTGTGCAGAAGAAGAACAACAAGAAGAAGAAATATCTCGAAATATGTCCGTCAGGCCCCTTCCCTTGAGATAAATCTGCACATATCTCGGAAACGAAGCGAGCTATGGCAAAATGTTAAGAGACGTTTTTTGTAGAGAATTATGTTTCCTACTATTTATGTTCTATGATATTTTTTGATCCGAAGCGTAGTTTTCGAGATATATCGAGATATTTAAAAGTTCCGAAGCCGCACCAACATAGTAGGGATACAGAAACACCGTGGCCCCTTTCCTTGAGATAACTCTGCACTAGTGCGAGCCGCAAATGCCACTTCCAGCTTAGCTGTGCAGAAGAAGAACAACAAGAAGAAGAAATATCTCGAAATATGTCCGTCAGGCCCCTTCCCTTGAGATAAATCTGCAAATATCCCGGAAACGAAGCGAGCTATGGCAAAATGTTAAGAGACCTTTTTTGTAGAGAATTAATTTTCCTACTTTTTATGTTCTACGATATTTTTTGATGAGATGCGTAGTTCTCGAGATATATCAAGATATTTAAAAGTTCCGAAGCCGCACCAACATAATAGAGATACAGAAACACCGTGGCCCCTTTCTTTGAGATAACTCTGCACTATTGCGAGCTGCAAATGCCACTTCCAGCTTAGCTGTGCAGAGGAAGAACAACAAGAAGAAGAAATATCTCGAAATATGTCCGTCAGGCCAGTTCCTTTGAGCTGAATCTGCAAATATCTCGGAAACGAAACGAGCTATGGCAAAATGTTAAGAGACGTTTTTTGTAGAGAATTATGTTTCCTACAATTTATGTTCTATGATATTTTTTGATCAGAAGCGTAGTTTTCGAGATATATCGAGATATTTAAAAGTTCCGAAGCCGCACCAACGTAATAGAGATACAGAAACACCGTGGCCCCTTTCTTTGAGATAACTCTGCACGATTGCGAGCTGGAAATGCCACTTCCAGTTTAGCTGTGCAGAAAAAGAACAACAAGAAGAAGAAATATCTCGAAATATGTCCATCAGGACCCTTCCCTTGAGATATATCTGCAAATATCTCGGAAACGAAATGAGCTATGGCAAAATGTTAAGAGACCTTTTTTGTAGAGAATTATGTTTCCTACAATTTATGTTCTATGATATTTTTTGATCAGAAGCGTAGTTTTCGAGATATATCGAGATATGTAAAAGTTCCGAAGCCGCACCAACATAATAGAGATACAGAAACACCGTGGCCCGTTTCTTTGGGATAACTCTGCACTCTTGCGAGCTGCAAATGCCACTTCCAGCTTAGCTGTGCAGAAGAAGAACAACAAGAAGAAGAAATATCTCGAAATATGTCCGTCAGGCCACTTCCCTCGAGATAAATCTGCAAATATCTCGGAAACGAAGCGAGCTATGGCAAAATGTAAAGAGACCTTTTTTGTAGAGAATTAAGTTTCCTACTTTTTATGTTCTATGATATTTTTTGATCGGTTGCGTAGTTCTCGAGATATATCAAGATATTTAAAAGTTCCGAAGCCGCACCAACATAATAGAGATACAGAAACACCGTGGCCCCTTTCTTTGAGATAACTCGGCACTACTGCGAGCTGGAAATGCCACTTCCAGTTTAGCTGTGCAGAAGAAGAACAACAAGAAGAAGAAATATCTCGAAATATGTCCGTCAGGCCCCTTCCCTTGAGATAAATCTGCAAGTATCTTGGAAACGAAGCGAGCTATGGCAAAATGTTAAGAGACCTTTTTTGTAGAGAATTAAGTTTCCTACTTTTTATGTTCTATGATATTTTTTGATCAGATGCGTAGTTCTCGAGATATATCAAGATATTTAAAAGTTCCGAAGCCGCACCAACATAATAGAGATACAGAAACACCGTGGCCCCTATCTTTGAGATAACTCTGCACTATTGCGAGCTGCAAATGCCACTTCCAGCTTAGCTGTGCAGAAGAAGAACAACAAGAAGAAGAAATATCTCGAAATATGTCCGTCAGGCCCCTTCCCTTGAGATAAATCTGCAAATATCTCGGAAACGAAGCGAGCTATGGCAAAATGTTTAGCGACTTTATTTGTAGAGAATTAAGTTTCCTACTTTTTACGTTCTATGATATTTTTTAATCAGATGCGTAGTTCTCGAGATATATAAAGATATTTTAAAGTTCCGAAGCCGCACCAACATAATAGAGATACAGAAACACCGTGGCCCCTTTCTTCGAGATAACTCTGCACTATTCTGAGCTGCAAATGCCACTTCCAGCTTAGCTGTGCAGAAGAAGAACAACAAGAAGAGGAAATATCTCGAAAAATGTCCGTCAGGCCCCTTCCCTTGAGATAAATCTGCAAATATCTCGGAAACGAAGCGAGCTATGGCAAAATGTTAAGAGACCTTATTTGTAGAGAATTAAGTTTCCTACTTTTTATGTTCTATGATATTTTTTGATCAGATGCGTAGTTCTCGAGATATATCAAGATATTTAAAAGTTCCGAAGCCGCACCAACATAATAGAGATACAGAAACACCGTGGCCCCTTTCTTTGAGATAACTCTGCACTATTGCGAGCTGTAAATGCCACGTCCAGCTTAGCTGTGCAGAAGAAGAACAACAAGAAGAAGAAATATCTCGAAATATGTCCGTCAGGCCCCTTCCCTCGAGATAAATCTGCAAATATCTCGGAAACGAAGCGAGCTATGGCAAAATGTTAAGAGACCTTTTTTGTAGAGAATTAAGTTTCCTACTTTTTATGTTCTATGATATTTTTTGATCGGATGCGTAGCTCTCGAGATATATCAAGATATTTAAAAGTTCCGAAGCCGCACCAACATAATAGAGATACAGAAACACCGTGGCCCCTTCCTTTGAGATAACTCTGCACTATTGCGAGCTGCAAATGCCACTTCCAGCTTAGCTGTGCAGAAGAAGAACAACAAGAAGAAGAAATATCTCGAAATATGTCCGTCAGACCCCTTCCCTTGAGATAAATCTGCAAATATCTCGGAAACGAAGCGAGCTATGGCAAAATGTTAAGAGACCTTTTTTGTAGAGAATTATGTTTCCCACAATTTACGTTCTATGATATTTTTTGATCAGATGCGTAGTTCTCGAGATATATAAAGATATTTTAAAGTTCCGAAGCCGCACCAACATAATAGAGATACAGAAACACCGTGGCCCCTTTCTTCGAGATAACTCTGCACTATTCTGAGCTGCAAATGCCACTTCCAGCTTAGCTGTGCAGAAGAAGAACAACAAGAAGAAGAAATATCTCGAAAAATGTCCGTCAGGCCCCTTCCCTTGAGATAAATCTGCAAATATCTCGGAAACGAAGCGAGCTATGGCAAAATGTTAAGAGACCTTATTTGTAGAGAATTAAGTTTCCTACTTTTTATGTTCTATGATATTTTTTGATCAGATGCGTAGTTCTCGAGATATATCAAGATATTTAAAAGTTCCGAAGCCGCACCAACATAATAGAGATACAGAAACACCGTGGCCCCTTTCTTTGAGATAACTCTGCACTATTGCGAGCTGTAAATGCCACGTCCAGCTTAGCTGTGCAGAAGAAGAACAACAAGAAGAAGAAATATCTCGAAATATGTCCGTCAGGCCCCTTCCCTCGAGATAAATCTGCAAATATCTCGGAAACGAAGCGAGCTATGGCAAAATGTTAAGAGACCTTTTTTGTAGAGAATTAAGTTTCCTACTTTTTATGTTCTATGATATTTTTTGATCGGATGCGTAGCTCTCGAGATATATCAAGATATTTAAAAGTTCCGAAGCCGCACCAACATAATAGAGATACAGAAACACCGTGGCCCCTTTCTTTGAGATAACTCTGCACTATTGCGAGCTGCAAATGCCACTTCCAGCTTAGCTGTGCAGAAGAAGAACAACAAGAAGAAGAAATATCTCGAAATATGTCCGTCAGACCCCTTCCCTTGAGATAAATCTGCAAATATCTCGGAAACGAAGCGAGCTATGGCAAAATGTTAAGAGACCTTTTTTGTAGAGAATTATGTTTCCCACAATTTACGTTCTATGATATTTTTTGATCAGAAGCGTAGTTTTCGAGATATATCGAGATATTTAAAAGATCCGAAGCCGCACCAACATAATAGAGATACAGAAACACCGTGGCCCCTTTCTTCGAGATAACTCTCCACTATTGCGAGCTGCAAATGCCACTTCCAGCTTAGCTGTGCAGAAGAAGACCAACAAGAAGAAGAAATATCTCGAAATATGTCCGTCAGGCCCCTTCCCTTGAGATAAATCTGCAAATATCTCGGAAACGAAGCGAGCTATGGCAAAATGTTAAGAGACCTTATTTGTGGAGAATTAAGTTTCCTACTTTTTATGTTCTATGATATTATTTGATCAGATGCGTAGTTCTCGAGATATATCAAGATATTTAAAAGTTCCGAAGCCGCACCAACATAATAGAGATACAGAAACACCGTGGCCCCTTTCTTTGAGATAACTCTGCACTATTGCGAGCTGCAAATGCCACTTCCAGCTTAGCTGTGCAGAAGAAGAACAACAAGAAGAAGAAATATCTCGAAATATGTCCGTCAGGCCCCTTCCCTTGAGATAAATCTGCAAATATCTCGGAAACGAAGCGAGCTATGGCAAAATGTTAAGAGACCTTTTTTGTAGAGAATTAAGTTTCCTACGTCTTATGTTGTATGATATTTTTTGATCAGATGCGTAGTTCTCGAGATATATCAAGATATTTAAAAGTTCCGAAGCCGCACCAACATAATAGAGATACAGAAACACCGTGGCCCCTCTCTTTGAGATAACTCTGCACTATTGCGAGCTGCAAATGCCACTTCCAGTTTAGCTGTGCAGAAGAAGACCAACAAGAAGAAGAAATATCTCGAAATATGTCCGTCAGGCCCCTTCCCTTGAGATAAATCTGCAAATATCTCGGAAACGAAGCGAGCTATGGCAAAATGTTAAGAGACCTTATTTATGGAGAATTAAGTTTCCTACTTTTTATGTTCTATGATATTATTTGATTAGATGCGTAGTTCTCGAGATATATCAAGATATTTAAAAGTTCCGAAGCCGCACCAACATAATAGAGATACAGAAACACCGTGGCCCCTTTCTTTGAGATAACTCTGCACTATTGCGAGCTGCAAATGCCACTTCCAGCTTAGCTGTGCAGAAGAAGAACAACAAGAAGAAGAAATATCTCGAAATATGTCCGTCAGGCCCCTTCCCTTGAGATAAATCTGCATATATCTCGGAAACGAAGCGAGCTATGGCAAAATGTTGAGAGACCTTTTTTGTAGAGAATTAAGTTTTCTACTTTTTATGTTCTATGATATTTTTTGATCAGATGCGTAGTTCTCGAGATATATCAAGATATTTAAAAGTTCCGAAGCCGCACCAACATAATAGAGATACAGAAACACCGTGGCCCCTTTCTTTGAGATAACTCGGCACTACAGCGAGCAGGAAATGCCACTTCCAGTTTAGCTGTGCAGAAGAAGAACAACAAGAAGAAGAAATATCTCGAAATATGTCCGTCAGGCCCCTTCCCTTGAGATAAATCTGCAAGTATCTTGGAAACGAAGCGAGCTATGGCAAAATGTTAAGAGACCTTATTTGTGGAGAATTAAGTTTCCTACTTTTTGTTCTATGATATTATTTGATCAGATGCGTAGTTCTCGAGATATATCAAGATATTTAAAAGTTCCGAAGCCGCACCAACATAATAGAGATACAGAAACACCGTGGCCCCTTTCTTTGAGATAACTCTGCACTATTGCGAGCTGCAAATGCCACTTCCAGCTTAGCTGTGCAGAAGAAGAACAACAAGAAGAAGAAATATCTCGAAATATGTCCGTCAGGCCCCTTCCCTTGAGATAAATCTGCATATATCTCGGAAACGAAGCGAGCTATGGCAAAATGTTGAGAGACCTTTTTTGTAGAGAATTAAGTTTTCTACTTTTTATGTTCTATGATATTTTTTGATCAGATGCGTAGTTCTCGAGATATATCAAGATATTTAAAAGTTCCGAAGCCGCACCAACATAATAGAGATACAGAAACACCGTGGCCCCTTTCTTTGAGATAACTCGGCACTACAGCGAGCTGGAAATGCCACTTCCAGTTTAGCTGTGCAGAAGAAGAACAACAAGAAGAAGAAATATCTCGAAATATGTCCGTCAGGCCCCTTCCCTTGAGATAAATCTGCAAGTATCTTGGAAACGAAGCGAGCTATGGCAAAATGTTAAGAGACCTTTTTTGTAGAGAATTAAGTTTCCTACTTTTTATGTTCTATGATATTTTTTGATCAGATGCGTAGTTCTCGAGATATATCAAGATATTTAAAAGTTCCGAAGCCGCACCAACATAATAGAGATACAGAAACACCGTGGCCCCTTTCTTTGAGATAACTCTGCACTATTGCGAGCTGCAAATGCCACTTCCAGCTTAGCTGTGCAGAAGAAGAACAACAAGAAGAAGAAATATCTCGAAATATGTCCGTCAGGCCCCTTCCCTTGAGATAAATCTGCAAATATCTCGGAAACGAAGCGAGCTATGGCAAAATGTTAAGCGACTTTATTTGTAGAGAATTAAGTTTCCTACTTTTTACGTTCTATGATATTTTTTAATCAGATGCGTAGTTCTCGAGATATATAAAGATATTTTAAAGTTCCGAAGCCGCACCAACATAATAGAGATACAGAAACACCGTGACCCCTTTCTTCGAGATAACTCTGCACTATTGCGAGCTGCAAATGCCACTTCCAGCTTAGCTGTGCAGAAGAAGAACAACAAGAAGAAGAAATATCTCGAAAAATGTCCGTCAGGCCCCTTCCCTTGAGATAAATCTGCAAATATCTCGGAAACGAAGCGAGCTATGGCAAAATGTTAAGAGACCTTTTTTGTTGAGAATTATGTTTCCCACAATTTAGGTTCTATGATATTTTTTGATCAGAAGCGTAGTTTTCGAGATATATCGAGATATTTAAAAGATCCGAAGCCGCACCAACATAATAGAGATACAGAAACACCGTGGCCCCTTTCTTCGAGATAACTCTGCAGTATTGCGAGCTGCAAATGCCACTTCCAGCTTAGCTGTGCAGAAGAAGACCAACAAGAAGAAGAAATATCTCGAAATATGTCCGTCAGGCCCCTTCCCTCGAGATAAATCTGCAAATATCTCGGAAACGAAGCGAGCTATGGCAAAATGTTAAGAGACCTTTTTTGTAGAGAATTAAGTTTCCTAGTTTTTATGTTCCATGATATTTTTTGATCGGATGCGTAGCTCTCGAGATATATCAAGATATTTAAAAGTTCCGAAGCCGCACCAACATAATAGAGATACAGAAACACCGTGGCCCCTTTCTTTGAGATAACTCTGCACTATTGCGAGCTGCAAATGCCACTTCCAGCTTAGCTGTGCAGAAGAAGAACAACAAGAAGAAGAAATATCTCGAAATATGTCCGTCAGGCCCCTTCCCTTGAGATAAATCTGCATATATCTCGGAAACGAAGCGAGCTATGGCAAAATGTTGAGAGACCTTTTTTGTAGAGAATTAAGTTTTCTACTTTTTATGTTCTATGATATTTTTTGATCAGATGCGTAGTTCTCGAGATATATCAAGATATTTAAAAGTTCCGAAGCCGCACCAACATAATAGAGATACAGAAACACCGTGGCCCCTTTCTTTGAGATAACTCGGCACTACTGCGAGCTGGAAATGCCACTTCCAGTTTAGCTGTGCAGAAGAAGAACAACAAGAAGAAGAAATATCTCGAAATATGTCCGTCAGGCCCCTTCCCTTGAGATAAATCTGCAAGTATCTTGGAAACGAAGCGAGCTATGGCAAAATGTTAAGAGACCTTATTTGTGGAGAATTAAGTTTCCTACTTTTTATGTTCTATGATATTATTTGATCAGATGCGTAGTTCTCGAGATATATCAAGATATTTAAAAGTTCCGAAGCCGCACCAACATAATAGAGATACAGAAACACCGTGGCCCCTTTCTTTGAGATAACTCTGCACTATTGCGAGCTGCAAATGCCACTTCCAGCTTAGCTGTGCAGAAGAAGAACAACAAGAAGAAGAAATATCTCGAAATATGTCCGTCAGGCCCCTTCCCTTGAGATAAATCTGCATATATCTCGGAAACGAAGCGAGCTATGGCAAAATGTTGAGAGACCTTTTTTGTAGAGAATTAAGTTTTCTACTTTTTATGTTCTATGATATTTTTTGATCAGATGCGTAGTTCTCGAGATATATCAAGATATTTAAAAGTTCCGAAGCCGCACCAACATAATAGAGATACAGAAACACCGTGGCCCCTTTCTTTGAGATAACTCGGCACTACTGCGAGCTGGAAATGCCACTTCCTGTTTAGCTGTGCAGAAGAAGAACAACAAGAAGAAGAAATATCTCGAAATATGTCCGTCAGGCCCCTTCCCTTGAGATAAATCTGCAAGTATCTTGGAAACGAAGCGAGCTATGGCAAAATGTTAAGAGACCTTTTTTATAGAGAATTAAGTTTCCTACTTTTTATGTTCTATGATATTTTTTGATCAGATGCGTAGTTCTCGAGATATATCAAGATATTTAAAAGTTCCGTAGCCGCACCAACATAATAGAGATACAGAAACACCGTGGCCCCTTTCTTTGAGATAACTCTGCACTATTGCGAGCTGCAAATGCCACTTCCAGCTTAGCTGTGCAGAAGAAGAACAACAAGAAGAAGAAATATCTCGAAATATGTCCGTCAGGCCCCTTCCCTTGAGATAAATCTGCAAATATCTCGGAAACGAAGCGAGCTATGGCAAAATTGTAAGCGACTTTATTTGTAGAGAATTAAGTTTCCTACTTTTTACGTTCTATGATATTTTTTAATCAGATGCGTAGTTCTCGAGATATATAAAGATATTTTAAAGTTCCGAAGCCGCACCAACATAATAGAGATACAGAAACACCGTGGCCCCTTTCTTCGAGATAACTCTGCACTATTGCGAGCTGCAAATGCCACTTCCAGCTTAGCTGTGCAGAAGAAGAACAACAAGAAGAAGAAATATCTCGAAATATGTCCGTCAGGCCCCTTCCCTTGAGATAAATCTGCAAATATCTCGGAAACGAAGCGAGCTATGGCAAAATGTTAAGAGACCTTTTTTGTAGAGAATTAAGTTTCCTACGTCTTATGTTGTATGATATTTTTTGATCAGATGCGTAGTTCTCGAGATATATCAAGATATTTAAAAGTTCCGAAGCCGCACCAACATAATAGAGATACAGAAACACCGTGGCCCCTCTCTTTGAGATAACTCTGCACTATTGCGAGCTGCAAATGCCACTTCCAGTTTAGCTGTGCAGAAGAAGACCAACAAGAAGAAGAAATATCTCGAAATATGTCCGTCAGGCCCCTTCCCTTGAGATAAATCTGCAAATATCTCGGAAACGAAGCGAGCTATGGCAAAATGTTAAGAGACCTTATTTGTGGAGAATTAAGTTTCCTACTTTTTATGTTGTATGATATTATTTGATCAGATGCGTAGTTCTCGAGATATATCAAGATATTTAAAAGTTCCGAAGCCGCACCAACATAATAGAGATACAGAAACACCGTGGCCCCTTTCTTTGAGATAACTCGGCACTACTGCGAGCTGGAAATGCCACTTCCAGTTTAGCTGTGCAGAAGAAGAACAACAAGAAGAAGAAATATCTCGAAATATGTCCGTCAGGCCCCTTCCCTTGAGATAAATCTGCAAGTATCTTGGAAACGAAGCGAGCTATGGCAAAATGTTAAGAGACCTTATTTGTGGAGAATTAAGTTTCCTACTTTTTATGTTGTATGATATTATTTGATCAGATGCGTAGTTCTCGAGATATATCAAGATATTTAAAAGTTCCGAAGCCGCACCAACATAATAGAGATACAGAAACACCGTGGCCCCTTTCTTTGAGATAACTCTGCACTATTGCGAGCTGCAAATGCCACTTCCAGCTTAGCTGTGCAGAAGAAGAACAACAAGAAGAAGAAATATCTCGAAATATGTCCGTCAGGCCCCTTCCCTTGAGATAAATCTGCATATATCTCGGAAACGAAGCGAGCTATGGCAAAATGTTGAGAGACCTTTTTTGTAGAGAATTAAGTTTTCTACTTTTTATGTTCTATGATATTTTTTGATCAGATGCGTAGTTCTCGAGATATATCAAGATATTTAAAAGTTCCGAAGCCGCACCAACATAATAGAGATACAGAAACACCGTGGCCCCTTTCTTTGAGATAACTCGGCACTACTGCGAGCTGGAAATGCCACTTCCAGTTTAGCTGTGCAGAAGAAGAACAACAAGAAGAAGAAATATCTCGAAATATGTCCGTCAGGCCCCTTCCCTTGAGATAAATCTGCAAGTATCTTGGAAACGAAGCGAGCTATGGCAAAATGTTAAGAGACCTTTTTTATAGAGAATTAAGTTTCCTACTTTTTATGTTCTATGATATTTTTTGATCAGATGCGTAGTTCTCGAGATATATCAAGATATTTAAAAGTTCCGTAGCCGCACCAACATAATAGAGATACAGAAACACCGTGGCCCCTTTCTTTGAGATAACTCTGCACTATTGCGAGCTGCAAATGCCACTTCCAGCTTAGCTGTGCAGAAGAAGAACAACAAGAAGAAGAAATATCTCGAAATATGTCCGTCAGGCCCCTTCCCTTGAGATAAATCTGCAAATATCTCGGAAACGAAGCGAGCTATGGCAAAATTGTAAGCGACTTTATTTGTAGAGAATTAAGTTTCCTACTTTTTATGTTCTATGATATTTTTTGATCAGACGCGTAGTTCTCGAGATATATCAAGATATTTAAAAGTTCCGAAGCCGCACCAACATAATAGAGATACAGAAACACCGTGGCTCCTTTCTTTTAGATAACTCTGCACTATTGCGACCTGGAAATGCCACTTCCAGTTTAGCTGTGCAGAAGAAGAACAACAAGAAGAAGAAATATCTCGAAATAAGTCCGTTAGGCCCCTTCCCTTGAGATAAATCTGCAAATATCTCGGAAACGAAGCGAGCTATGGCAAAATGTTAAGAGACCTTTTTTGTAGAGAATTAAGTTTCCTACGTTTTATGTTGTATGATATTTTTTGATCAGATGCGTAGTTCTCGAGATATATCAAGATATTTAAAAGTTCCGAAGCCGCTCCAACATAATAGAGATACAGAAACACCGTGGCCCCTCTCTTTGAGATAACTCTGCACTATTGCGAGCTGCAAATGCCACTTCCAGTTTAGCTGTGCAGAAGAAGAACAACAAGAAGAAGAAACATCTCGAAATATGTCCGTTAGGCCCCTTCCCTTGAGATTAATCGGCAAGTATCTCGGAAACGAAGCGAGCTATGGCAAAATGTTGAGAGACCTTTTTTGTAGAGAATTAAGTTTCCTACTTTTTATGTTCTATGATATTTTTCGATCAGAGGCGTAGTTCTCGAGATATATCAAGATATTTAAAAGTTCCGAAGCCGCACCAACATAATAGAGATACAGAAACACCGTGGCTCCTTTCTTTTAGATAACTCTGCACTATTGCGACCTGGAAATGCCACTTCCAGTTTAGCTGTGCAGAAGAAGAACAACAAGAAGAAGAAATATCTCGAAATAAGTCCGTTAGGCCCCTTCCCTTGAGATAAATCTGCAAATATCTCGGAAACGAAGCGAGCTATGGCAAAATGTTAAGAGACCTTTTTTGTAGAGAATTAAGTTTCCTACGTTTTATGTTGTATGATATTTTTTGATCAGATGCGTAGTTCTCGAGATATATCAAGATATTTAAAAGTTCCGAAGCCGCTCCAACATAATAGAGATACAGAAACACCGTGGCCCCTCTCTTTGAGATAACTCTGCACTATTGCGAGCTGCAAATGCCACTTCCAGTTTAGCTGTGCAGAAGAAGAACAACAAGAAGAAGAAACATCTCGAAATATGTCCGTTAGGCCCCTTCCCTTGAGATTAATCGGCAAGTATCTCGGAAACGAAGCGAGCTATGGCAAAATGTTGAGAGACCTTTTTTGTAGAGAATTAAGTTTCCTACTTTTTATGTTCTATGATATTTTTCGATCAGAGGCGTAGTTCTCGAGATATATCAAGATATTTCAAAGTTCCGAAGCCGCACCAACATAATAGAGATACAGAAACACCGTGGCTCCTTTCTTTTAGATAACTCTGCACTATTGCGACCTGGAAATCCCACTTCCAGTTTAGCTGTGCAGAAGAAGAACAACAAGAAGAAGAAATATCTCGAAATAAGTCCGTTAGGCCCCTTCCCTTGAGATAAATCTGCAAATATCTCGGAAACGAAGCGAGCTATGGCAAAATGTTAAGAGACCTTTTTTGTAGAGAATTAAGTTTCCTACGTTTTATGTTGTATGATATTTTTTGATCAGATGCGTAGTTCTCGAGATATATCAAGATATTTAAAAGTTCCGAAGCCGCACCAACATAATAGAGATACAGAAACACCGTGGCCCCTCTCTTTGAGATAACTCTGCACTATTGCGAGCTGCAAATGCCACTTCCAGTTTAGCTGTGCAGAAGAAGAACAACAAGAAGAAGAAATATCTCGAAAAATGTCCGTCAGGCCCCTTCCCTTGAGATAAATCTGCAAATATCTCGGAAACGAAGCGAGCTATGGCAAAATGTTAAGAGACCTTATTTGTAGAGAATTAAGTTTCCTACTTTTTATGTTCTATGATATTTTTTGATCAGATGCGTAGTTCTCGAGATATATCAAGATATTTAAAAGTTCCGAAGCCGCACCAACATAATAGAGATACAGAAACACCGTGGCCCCTTTCTTTGAGATAACTCTGCACTATTGCGAGCTGTAAATGCCACGTCCAGCTTAGCTGTGCAGAAGAAGAACAACAAGAAGAAGAAATATCTCGAAATATGTCCGTCAGGCCCCTTCCCTCGAGATAAATCTGCAAATATCTCGGAAACGAAGCGAGCTATGGCAAAATGTTAAGAGACCTTTTTTGTAGAGAATTAAGTTTCCTACTTTTTATGTTCTATGATATTTTTTGATCGGATGCGTAGCTCTCGAGATATATCAAGATATTTAAAAGTTCCGAAGCCGCACCAACATAATAGAGATACAGAAACACCGTGGCCCCTTTCTTTGAGATAACTCTGCACTATTGCGAGCTGCAAATGCCACTTCCAGCTTAGCTGTGCAGAAGAAGAACAACAAGAAGAAGAAATATCTCGAAATATGTCCGTCAGGCCCCTTCCCTTGAGATAAATCTGCAAATATCTCGGAAACGAAGCGAGCTATGGCAAAATGTTAAGAGACCTTTTTTGTAGAGAATTAAGTTTCCTACGTCTTATGTTGTATGATATTTTTTGATCAGATGCGTAGTTCTCGAGATATATCAAGATATTTAAAAGTTCCGAAGCCGCACCAACATAATAGAGATACAGAAACACCGTGGCCCCTCTCTTTGAGATAACTCTGCACTATTGCGAGCTGCAAATGCCACTTCCAGTTTAGCTGTGCAGAAGAAGACCAACAAGAAGAAGAAATATCTCGAAATATGTCCGTCAGGCCCCTTCCCTTGAGATAAATCTGCAAATATCTCGGAAACGAAGCGAGCTATGGCAAAATGTTAAGAGACCTTATTTGTGGAGAATTAAGTTTCCTACTTTTTATGTTGTATGATATTATTTGATCAGATGCGTAGTTCTCGAGATATATCAAGATATTTAAAAGTTCCGAAGCCGCACCAACATAATAGAGATACAGAAACACCGTGGCCCCTTTCTTTGAGATAACTCTGCACTATTGCGAGCTGCAAATGCCACTTCCAGCTTAGCTGTGCAGAAGAAGAACAACAAGAAGAAGAAATATCTCGAAATATGTCCGTCAGGCCCCTTCCCTTGAGATAAATCTGCATATATCTCGGAAACGAAGCGAGCTATGGCAAAATGTTGAGAGACCTTTTTTGTAGAGAATTAAGTTTTCTACTTTTTATGTTCTATGATATTTTTTGATCAGATGCGTAGTTCTCGAGATATATCAAGATATTTAAAAGTTCCGAAGCCGCACCAACATAATAGAGATACAGAAACACCGTGGCCCCTTTCTTTGAGATAACTCGGCACTACTGCGAGCTGGAAATGCCACTTCCAGTTTAGCTGTGCAGAAGAAGAACAACAAGAAGAAGAAATATCTCGAAATATGTCCGTCAGGCCCCTTCCCTTGAGATAAATCTGCAAGTATCTTGGAAACGAAGCGAGCTATGGCAAAATGTTAAGAGACCTTTTTTATAGAGAATTAAGTTTCCTACTTTTTATGTTCTATGATATTTTTTGATCAGATGCGTAGTTCTCGAGATATATCAAGATATTTCAAAGTTCCGAGGCCGCACCAACATAATAGAGATACAGAAACACCGTGGCTCCTTTCTTTTAGATAACTCTGCACTATTGCGACCTGGAAATGCCACTTCCAGTTTAGCTGTGCAGAAGAAGAACAACAAGAAGAAGAAATATCTCGAAATAAGTCCGTTAGGCCCCTTCCCTTGAGATAAATCTGCAAATATCTCGGAAACGAAGCGAGCTATGGCAAAATGTTAAGAGACCTTTTTTGTAGAGAATTAAGTTTCCTACGTTTTATGTTGTATGATATTTTTTGATCAGATGCGTAGTTCTCGAGATATATCAAGATATTTAAAAGTTCCGAAGCCGCACCAACATAATAGAGATACAGAAACACCGTGGCCCCTCTCTTTGAGATAACTCTGCACTATTGCGAGCTGCAAATGCCACTTCCAGTTTAGCTGTGCAGAAGAAGAACAACAAGAAGAAGAAATATCTCGAAAAATGTCCGTCAGGCCCCTTCCCTTGAGATAAATCTGCAAATATCTCGGAAACGAAGCGAGCTATGGCAAAATGTTAAGAGACCTTATTTGTAGAGAATTAAGTTTCCTACTTTTTATGTTCTATGATATTTTTTGATCAGATGCGTAGTTCTCGAGATATATCAAGATATTTAAAAGTTCCGAAGCCGCACCAACATAATAGAGATACAGAAACACCGTGGCCCCTTTCTTTGAGATAACTCTGCACTATTGCGAGCTGTAAATGCCACGTCCAGCTTAGCTGTGCAGAAGAAGAACAACAAGAAGAAGAAATATCTCGAAATATGTCCGTCAGGCCCCTTCCCTCGAGATAAATCTGCAAATATCTCGGAAACGAAGCGAGCTATGGCAAAATGTTAAGAGACCTTTTTTGTAGAGAATTAAGTTTCCTACTTTTTATGTTCTATGATATTTTTTGATCGGATGCGTAGCTCTCGAGATATATCAAGATATTTAAAAGTTCCGAAGCCGCACCAACATAATAGAGATACAGAAACACCGTGGCCCCTTTCTTTGAGATAACTCTGCACTATTGCGAGCTGCAAATGCCACTTCCAGCTTAGCTGTGCAGAAGAAGAACAACAAGAAGAAGAAATATCTCGAAATATGTCCGTCAGACCCCTTCCCTTGAGATAAATCTGCAAATATCTCGGAAACGAAGCGAGCTATGGCAAAATGTTAAGAGATCTTTTTTGTAGAGAATTATGTTTCCCACAATTCAGGTTCTATGATATTTTTTGATCAGAAGCGTAGTTTTCGAGATATATCGAGATATTTAAAAGATCCGAAGCCGCACCAACATAATAGAGATACAGAAACACCGTGGCCCCTTTCTTCGAGATAACTCTGCACTATTGCGAGCTGCAAATGCCACTTCCAGCTTAGCTGTGCAGAAGAAGACCAACAAGAAGAAGAAATATCTCGAAATATGTCCGTCAGGCCCCTTCCCTTGAGATAAATCTGCAAATATCTCGGAAACGAAGCGAGCTATAGCAAAATGTTAAGAGACCTTATTTGTGGAGAATTAAGTTTCCTACTTTTTATGTTCTATGATATTATTTGATCAGATGCGTAGTTCTCGAGATATATCAAGATATTTAAAAGTTCCGAAGCCGCACCAACATAATAGAGATACAGAAACACCGTGGCCCCTTTCTTTGAGATAACTCTGCACTATTGCGAGCTGCAAATGCCACTTCCAGCTTAGCTGTGCAGAAGAAGAACAACAAGAAGAAGAAATATCTCGAAATATGTCCGTCAGGCCCCTTCCCTTGAGATAAATCTGCAAATATCTCGGAAACGAAGCGAGCTATGGCAAAATGTTAAGAGACCTTTTTTGTAGAGTATTAAGTTTCCTACTTTTTATGTTCTATGATATTTTTCGATCAGAGGCGTAGTTCTCGAGATATATCAAGATATTTCAAAGTTCCGAAGCCGCACCAACATAATAGAGATACAGAAACACCGTGGCCCCTTTCTTTGAGATAACTCTGCACGATTGCGAGCTGGAAATGCCACTTCCAGTTTAGCTGTGCAGAAGAAGAACAACAAGAAGAAGAAATATCTCGAAATATGTCCATCAGGCCCCTTCCCTTGAGATAAATCTGCAAATATCTCGGAAACGAAGCGAGCTATTGCAAAACGTTAAGAGACCTTTTTTGTAGAGAATTAAGTTTCCTACTTTTTATGTTCTATGATATTTTTTGATCAGAGGCGTAGTTCTCGAGATATATCAAGATATTTAAAAGCTCCGAAGCTGCACCAACATAATAGAGGTACAGAAACACCGTGGCCCCTTTCTTTGAGATAACTCTGCACTATTGCGAGCTGCAAATGCCACTTCCAGCTTAGCTGTGGAGAAGAAGAACAACAAGAATAAGAAATATTTCGAAATATGTCCGTCAGGCCCCTTCCCTTGAGATAAATCTGCAAATATCTCGGAAACGAAGCGAGCTACGGCAAAATGTTAAGAGACCTTTTTTGTAGAAAATTAGGTTTCCTACTTTTTATGTTCTAGGATATTTTTTGATCAGATGCGTAGTTCTCGAGATATATCAAGATATTTAAAAGTTCCGAAGCCGCACCAACATAATAGAGATACAGAAACACCGTGGCCCCTTTCTTTGCGATAACTCTGCACTATTGCGAGCTGCAAATGCCACTTCCAGCTTAGCTGTGCAGAAGAAGAACAACAAGAAGAAGAAATATCTCGAAATATGTCCGTCAGGCCCCTTCCCTTGAGATAAATCTGCAAATATCTCGGAAACGAAGCGAGCTATGCCAAAATGTTAAGAGACCTTATTTGTAGAGAATTAAGTTTTCTACTTTTTATGTTGTATGATATTTTTTGATGAGATGCGTAGTTCTCGAGATATATCGAGATATTTAAAAGTTCCGAAGCCGCACCAACATAATAGAGATACAGAAACACCGTGGCCCCTTTCTTTGAGATAACTGTGCACTATTGCGAGCTGCAAATGCCACTTCCAGCTTAGCTGTGCAGAAGAAGAACAACAAGAAGAAGAAATATCTCGAAATATGTCCGTCAGGCCCCTTCCCTTGAGATAAATCTGCAAATATCTCGGAAACGAAGCGAGCTATGGCAAAATGTTAAGAGACCTTTTTTGTAGAGAATTAAGTTTCCTACTTTTTATCTTCTATGATATTTTCTGATCTGATTCGTAGTTCTCGAGATATATCAAGATATTTAAAAGTTCCGAAGCCGCACCAACATAATAGAGATACAGAAACACCGTGGCCCCTCTCTTTGAGATAACTCTGCACAATTGCGAGCTGCAAATGCCACTTCCAGCTTAGCTGTGCAGAAGAAGAACAACAAGAAGAAGAAATATCTCGAAATATGTCCGTCAGGCCCCTTCCCTTGAGATAAATCTGCAAATATCTCGGAAACGAAGCGAGCTATGGCAAAATGTTAAGAGACCTTTTTTGTATGGAATTATGTTTCCTACTTTTTATGTTCTATGATATTTTTTGATCAGACGCGTAGTTCTCGAGATATATCAAGATATTTAAAAGTTCCGAAGCCGCACCAACATAATAGAGGTACAGAAACACCGTGGCCCCTTTCTTTGTGATAACTCTGCACTAGTGCGAGCCGCAAATGCCACTTCCAGCTTAGCTGTGCAGAAGAAGAACAACAAGAAGAAGAAATATCTCGAAATATGTCGGTTAGGCCCCTTCCCTTGAGATATATCTGCAAATATCTCGGAAACGAAGCGAGCTATGGCAAAATGTTAAGAGACCTTTTTTGTAGAGAATTATGCTTCCTACAATTTATGTTCTATGATATTCTTTGATCAGAAGCGTAGTTTTCGAGATACATCGAGATATTTAAAAGTTCCGAAGCCGCACCAACATAATAGAAATACAGAAACACCGTGGCCCCTTTCTTTGAGATAACTCTGCACTAGTGCGAGCCGCAAATGCCAGTTCCAGCTTAGCTGTGCAGAAGAAGAACAACAAGAAGATGAAATATCTCGAAATATGTCCGTCAGGCCCCTTCCCTTGAGATAAATCTGCAAATATCTCGGAAACGAAGCGAGCTATGGCAACATGTTAAGAGACCTTTTTTGTAGAGAATTAAGTTTCCTACTTTTTATGTTCTATGATATTTTTTGATCAGATGCGTAGATCTCGAGATATATCAAGATATTTAAAAGTTCCGAAGCCGCACCAACATAATAGAGATACAGAAACACCGTGGCCCCTTTCTTCGAGATAACTCTGCAGTATTGCGAGCTGCAAATGCCACTTCCAGCTTAGCTGTGCAGAAGAAGACCAACAAGAAGAAGAAATATCTCGAAATATGTCCGTCAGGCCCCTTCCCTCGAGATAAATCTGCAAATATCTCGGAAACGAAGCGAGCTATGGCAAAATGTTAAGAGACCTTTTTTGTAGAGAATTAAGTTTCCTAGTTTTTATGTTCCATGATATTTTTTGATCGGATGCGTAGCTCTCGAGATATATCAAGATATTTAAAAGTTCCGAAGCCGCACCAACATAATAGAGATACAGAAACACCGTGGCCCCTTTCTTTGAGATAACTCTGCACTATTGCGAGCTGCAAATGCCACTTCCAGCTTAGCTGTGCAGAAGAAGAACAACAAGAAGAAGAAATATCTCGAAATATGTCCGTCAGGCCCCTTCCCTTGAGATAAATCTGCATATATCTCGGAAACGAAGCGAGCTATGGCAAAATGTTGAGAGACCTTTTTTGTAGAGAATTAAGTTTTCTACTTTTTATGTTCTATGATATTTTTTGATCAGATGCGTAGTTCTCGAGATATATCAAGATATTTAAAAGTTCCGAAGCCGCACCAACATAATAGAGATACAGAAACACCGTGGCCCCTTTCTTTGAGATAACTCGGCACTACTGCGAGCTGGAAATGCCACTTCCAGTTTAGCTGTGCAGAAGAAGAACAACAAGAAGAAGAAATATCTCGAAATATGTCCGTCAGGCCCCTTCCCTTGAGATAAATCTGCAAGTATCTTGGAAACGAAGCGAGCTATGGCAAAATGTTAAGAGACCTTATTTGTGGAGAATTAAGTTTCCTACTTTTTATGTTCTATGATATTATTTGATCAGATGCGTAGTTCTCGAGATATATCAAGATATTTAAAAGTTCCGAAGCCGCACCAACATAATAGAGATACAGAAACACCGTGGCCCCTTTCTTTGAGATAACTCTGCACTATTGCGAGCTGCAAATGCCACTTCCAGCTTAGCTGTGCAGAAGAAGAACAACAAGAAGAAGAAATATCTCGAAATATGTCCGTCAGGCCCCTTCCCTTGAGATAAATCTGCATATATCTCGGAAACGAAGCGAGCTATGGCAAAATGTTGAGAGACCTTTTTTGTAGAGAATTAAGTTTTCTACTTTTTATGTTCTATGATATTTTTTGATCAGATGCGTAGTTCTCGAGATATATCAAGATATTTAAAAGTTCCGAAGCCGCACCAACATAATAGAGATACAGAAACACCGTGGCCCCTTTCTTTGAGATAACTCGGCACTACTGCGAGCTGGAAATGCCACTTCCTGTTTAGCTGTGCAGAAGAAGAACAACAAGAAGAAGAAATATCTCGAAATATGTCCGTCAGGCCCCTTCCCTTGAGATAAATCTGCAAGTATCTTGGAAACGAAGCGAGCTATGGCAAAATGTTAAGAGACCTTTTTTATAGAGAATTAAGTTTCCTACTTTTTATGTTCTATGATATTTTTTGATCAGATGCGTAGTTCTCGAGATATATCAAGATATTTAAAAGTTCCGTAGCCGCACCAACATAATAGAGATACAGAAACACCGTGGCCCCTTTCTTTGAGATAACTCTGCACTATTGCGAGCTGCAAATGCCACTTCCAGCTTAGCTGTGCAGAAGAAGAACAACAAGAAGAAGAAATATCTCGAAATATGTCCGTCAGGCCCCTTCCCTTGAGATAAATCTGCAAATATCTCGGAAACGAAGCGAGCTATGGCAAAATTGTAAGCGACTTTATTTGTAGAGAATTAAGTTTCCTACTTTTTACGTTCTATGATATTTTTTAATCAGATGCGTAGTTCTCGAGATATATAAAGATATTTTAAAGTTCCGAAGCCGCACCAACATAATAGAGATACAGAAACACCGTGGCCCCTTTCTTCGAGATAACTCTGCACTATTGCGAGCTGCAAATGCCACTTCCAGCTTAGCTGTGCAGAAGAAGAACAACAAGAAGAAGAAATATCTCGAAATATGTCCGTCAGGCCCCTTCCCTTGAGATAAATCTGCAAATATCTCGGAAACGAAGCGAGCTATGGCAAAATGTTAAGAGACCTTTTTTGTAGAGAATTAAGTTTCCTACGTCTTATGTTGTATGATATTTTTTGATCAGATGCGTAGTTCTCGAGATATATCAAGATATTTAAAAGTTCCGAAGCCGCACCAACATAATAGAGATACAGAAACACCGTGGCCCCTCTCTTTGAGATAACTCTGCACTATTGCGAGCTGCAAATGCCACTTCCAGTTTAGCTGTGCAGAAGAAGACCAACAAGAAGAAGAAATATCTCGAAATATGTCCGTCAGGCCCCTTCCCTTGAGATAAATCTGCAAATATCTCGGAAACGAAGCGAGCTATGGCAAAATGTTAAGAGACCTTATTTGTGGAGAATTAAGTTTCCTACTTTTTATGTTGTATGATATTATTTGATCAGATGCGTAGTTCTCGAGATATATCAAGATATTTAAAAGTTCCGAAGCCGCACCAACATAATAGAGATACAGAAACACCGTGGCCCCTTTCTTTGAGATAACTCGGCACTACTGCGAGCTGGAAATGCCACTTCCAGTTTAGCTGTGCAGAAGAAGAACAACAAGAAGAAGAAATATCTCGAAATATGTCCGTCAGGCCCCTTCCCTTGAGATAAATCTGCAAGTATCTTGGAAACGAAGCGAGCTATGGCAAAATGTTAAGAGACCTTATTTGTGGAGAATTAAGTTTCCTACTTTTTATGTTGTATGATATTATTTGATCAGATGCGTAGTTCTCGAGATATATCAAGATATTTAAAAGTTCCGAAGCCGCACCAACATAATAGAGATACAGAAACACCGTGGCCCCTTTCTTTGAGATAACTCTGCACTATTGCGAGCTGCAAATGCCACTTCCAGCTTAGCTGTGCAGAAGAAGAACAACAAGAAGAAGAAATATCTCGAAATATGTCCGTCAGGCCCCTTCCCTTGAGATAAATCTGCATATATCTCGGAAACGAAGCGAGCTATGGCAAAATGTTGAGAGACCTTTTTTGTAGAGAATTAAGTTTTCTACTTTTTATGTTCTATGATATTTTTTGATCAGATGCGTAGTTCTCGAGATATATCAAGATATTTAAAAGTTCCGAAGCCGCACCAACATAATAGAGATACAGAAACACCGTGGCCCCTTTCTTTGAGATAACTCGGCACTACTGCGAGCTGGAAATGCCACTTCCAGTTTAGCTGTGCAGAAGAAGAACAACAAGAAGAAGAAATATCTCGAAATATGTCCGTCAGGCCCCTTCCCTTGAGATAAATCTGCAAGTATCTTGGAAACGAAGCGAGCTATGGCAAAATGTTAAGAGACCTTTTTTATAGAGAATTAAGTTTCCTACTTTTTATGTTCTATGATATTTTTTGATCAGATGCGTAGTTCTCGAGATATATCAAGATATTTAAAAGTTCCGTAGCCGCACCAACATAATAGAGATACAGAAACACCGTGGCCCCTTTCTTTGAGATAACTCTGCACTATTGCGAGCTGCAAATGCCACTTCCAGCTTAGCTGTGCAGAAGAAGAACAACAAGAAGAAGAAATATCTCGAAATATGTCCGTCAGGCCCCTTCCCTTGAGATAAATCTGCAAATATCTCGGAAACGAAGCGAGCTATGGCAAAATTGTAAGCGACTTTATTTGTAGAGAATTAAGTTTCCTACTTTTTATGTTCTATGATATTTTTTGATCAGACGCGTAGTTCTCGAGATATATCAAGATATTTAAAAGTTCCGAAGCCGCACCAACATAATAGAGATACAGAAACACCGTGGCTCCTTTCTTTTAGATAACTCTGCACTATTGCGACCTGGAAATGCCACTTCCAGTTTAGCTGTGCAGAAGAAGAACAACAAGAAGAAGAAATATCTCGAAATAAGTCCGTTAGGCCCCTTCCCTTGAGATAAATCTGCAAATATCTCGGAAACGAAGCGAGCTATGGCAAAATGTTAAGAGACCTTTTTTGTAGAGAATTAAGTTTCCTACGTTTTATGTTGTATGATATTTTTTGATCAGATGCGTAGTTCTCGAGATATATCAAGATATTTAAAAGTTCCGAAGCCGCTCCAACATAATAGAGATACAGAAACACCGTGGCCCCTCTCTTTGAGATAACTCTGCACTATTGCGAGCTGCAAATGCCACTTCCAGTTTAGCTGTGCAGAAGAAGAACAACAAGAAGAAGAAACATCTCGAAATATGTCCGTTAGGCCCCTTCCCTTGAGATTAATCGGCAAGTATCTCGGAAACGAAGCGAGCTATGGCAAAATGTTGAGAGACCTTTTTTGTAGAGAATTAAGTTTCCTACTTTTTATGTTCTATGATATTTTTCGATCAGAGGCGTAGTTCTCGAGATATATCAAGATATTTAAAAGTTCCGAAGCCGCACCAACATAATAGAGATACAGAAACACCGTGGCTCCTTTCTTTTAGATAACTCTGCACTATTGCGACCTGGAAATGCCACTTCCAGTTTAGCTGTGCAGAAGAAGAACAACAAGAAGAAGAAATATCTCGAAATAAGTCCGTTAGGCCCCTTCCCTTGAGATAAATCTGCAAATATCTCGGAAACGAAGCGAGCTATGGCAAAATGTTAAGAGACCTTTTTTGTAGAGAATTAAGTTTCCTACGTTTTATGTTGTATGATATTTTTTGATCAGATGCGTAGTTCTCGAGATATATCAAGATATTTAAAAGTTCCGAAGCCGCTCCAACATAATAGAGATACAGAAACACCGTGGCCCCTCTCTTTGAGATAACTCTGCACTATTGCGAGCTGCAAATGCCACTTCCAGTTTAGCTGTGCAGAAGAAGAACAACAAGAAGAAGAAACATCTCGAAATATGTCCGTTAGGCCCCTTCCCTTGAGATTAATCGGCAAGTATCTCGGAAACGAAGCGAGCTATGGCAAAATGTTGAGAGACCTTTTTTGTAGAGAATTAAGTTTCCTACTTTTTATGTTCTATGATATTTTTCGATCAGAGGCGTAGTTCTCGAGATATATCAAGATATTTCAAAGTTCCGAAGCCGCACCAACATAATAGAGATACAGAAACACCGTGGCTCCTTTCTTTTAGATAACTCTGCACTATTGCGACCTGGAAATCCCACTTCCAGTTTAGCTGTGCAGAAGAAGAACAACAAGAAGAAGAAATATCTCGAAATAAGTCCGTTAGGCCCCTTCCCTTGAGATAAATCTGCAAATATCTCGGAAACGAAGCGAGCTATGGCAAAATGTTAAGAGACCTTTTTTGTAGAGAATTAAGTTTCCTACGTTTTATGTTGTATGATATTTTTTGATCAGATGCGTAGTTCTCGAGATATATCAAGATATTTAAAAGTTCCGAAGCCGCACCAACATAATAGAGATACAGAAACACCGTGGCCCCTCTCTTTGAGATAACTCTGCACTATTGCGAGCTGCAAATGCCACTTCCAGTTTAGCTGTGCAGAAGAAGAACAACAAGAAGAAGAAATATCTCGAAAAATGTCCGTCAGGCCCCTTCCCTTGAGATAAATCTGCAAATATCTCGGAAACGAAGCGAGCTATGGCAAAATGTTAAGAGACCTTATTTGTAGAGAATTAAGTTTCCTACTTTTTATGTTCTATGATATTTTTTGATCAGATGCGTAGTTCTCGAGATATATCAAGATATTTAAAAGTTCCGAAGCCGCACCAACATAATAGAGATACAGAAACACCGTGGCCCCTTTCTTTGAGATAACTCTGCACTATTGCGAGCTGTAAATGCCACGTCCAGCTTAGCTGTGCAGAAGAAGAACAACAAGAAGAAGAAATATCTCGAAATATGTCCGTCAGGCCCCTTCCCTCGAGATAAATCTGCAAATATCTCGGAAACGAAGCGAGCTATGGCAAAATGTTAAGAGACCTTTTTTGTAGAGAATTAAGTTTCCTACTTTTTATGTTCTATGATATTTTTTGATCGGATGCGTAGCTCTCGAGATATATCAAGATATTTAAAAGTTCCGAAGCCGCACCAACATAATAGAGATACAGAAACACCGTGGCCCCTTTCTTTGAGATAACTCTGCACTATTGCGAGCTGCAAATGCCACTTCCAGCTTAGCTGTGCAGAAGAAGAACAACAAGAAGAAGAAATATCTCGAAATATGTCCGTCAGGCCCCTTCCCTTGAGATAAATCTGCAAATATCTCGGAAACGAAGCGAGCTATGGCAAAATGTTAAGAGACCTTTTTTGTAGAGAATTAAGTTTCCTACGTCTTATGTTGTATGATATTTTTTGATCAGATGCGTAGTTCTCGAGATATATCAAGATATTTAAAAGTTCCGAAGCCGCACCAACATAATAGAGATACAGAAACACCGTGGCCCCTCTCTTTGAGATAACTCTGCACTATTGCGAGCTGCAAATGCCACTTCCAGTTTAGCTGTGCAGAAGAAGACCAACAAGAAGAAGAAATATCTCGAAATATGTCCGTCAGGCCCCTTCCCTTGAGATAAATCTGCAAATATCTCGGAAACGAAGCGAGCTATGGCAAAATGTTAAGAGACCTTATTTGTGGAGAATTAAGTTTCCTACTTTTTATGTTGTATGATATTATTTGATCAGATGCGTAGTTCTCGAGATATATCAAGATATTTAAAAGTTCCGAAGCCGCACCAACATAATAGAGATACAGAAACACCGTGGCCCCTTTCTTTGAGATAACTCTGCACTATTGCGAGCTGCAAATGCCACTTCCAGCTTAGCTGTGCAGAAGAAGAACAACAAGAAGAAGAAATATCTCGAAATATGTCCGTCAGGCCCCTTCCCTTGAGATAAATCTGCATATATCTCGGAAACGAAGCGAGCTATGGCAAAATGTTGAGAGACCTTTTTTGTAGAGAATTAAGTTTTCTACTTTTTATGTTCTATGATATTTTTTGATCAGATGCGTAGTTCTCGAGATATATCAAGATATTTAAAAGTTCCGAAGCCGCACCAACATAATAGAGATACAGAAACACCGTGGCCCCTTTCTTTGAGATAACTCGGCACTACTGCGAGCTGGAAATGCCACTTCCAGTTTAGCTGTGCAGAAGAAGAACAACAAGAAGAAGAAATATCTCGAAATATGTCCGTCAGGCCCCTTCCCTTGAGATAAATCTGCAAGTATCTTGGAAACGAAGCGAGCTATGGCAAAATGTTAAGAGACCTTTTTTATAGAGAATTAAGTTTCCTACTTTTTATGTTCTATGATATTTTTTGATCAGATGCGTAGTTCTCGAGATATATCAAGATATTTCAAAGTTCCGAGGCCGCACCAACATAATAGAGATACAGAAACACCGTGGCTCCTTTCTTTTAGATAACTCTGCACTATTGCGACCTGGAAATGCCACTTCCAGTTTAGCTGTGCAGAAGAAGAACAACAAGAAGAAGAAATATCTCGAAATAAGTCCGTTAGGCCCCTTCCCTTGAGATAAATCTGCAAATATCTCGGAAACGAAGCGAGCTATGGCAAAATGTTAAGAGACCTTTTTTGTAGAGAATTAAGTTTCCTACGTTTTATGTTGTATGATATTTTTTGATCAGATGCGTAGTTCTCGAGATATATCAAGATATTTAAAAGTTCCGAAGCCGCACCAACATAATAGAGATACAGAAACACCGTGGCCCCTCTCTTTGAGATAACTCTGCACTATTGCGAGCTGCAAATGCCACTTCCAGTTTAGCTGTGCAGAAGAAGAACAACAAGAAGAAGAAATATCTCGAAAAATGTCCGTCAGGCCCCTTCCCTTGAGATAAATCTGCAAATATCTCGGAAACGAAGCGAGCTATGGCAAAATGTTAAGAGACCTTATTTGTAGAGAATTAAGTTTCCTACTTTTTATGTTCTATGATATTTTTTGATCAGATGCGTAGTTCTCGAGATATATCAAGATATTTAAAAGTTCCGAAGCCGCACCAACATAATAGAGATACAGAAACACCGTGGCCCCTTTCTTTGAGATAACTCTGCACTATTGCGAGCTGTAAATGCCACGTCCAGCTTAGCTGTGCAGAAGAAGAACAACAAGAAGAAGAAATATCTCGAAATATGTCCGTCAGGCCCCTTCCCTCGAGATAAATCTGCAAATATCTCGGAAACGAAGCGAGCTATGGCAAAATGTTAAGAGACCTTTTTTGTAGAGAATTAAGTTTCCTACTTTTTATGTTCTATGATATTTTTTGATCGGATGCGTAGCTCTCGAGATATATCAAGATATTTAAAAGTTCCGAAGCCGCACCAACATAATAGAGATACAGAAACACCGTGGCCCCTTTCTTTGAGATAACTCTGCACTATTGCGAGCTGCAAATGCCACTTCCAGCTTAGCTGTGCAGAAGAAGAACAACAAGAAGAAGAAATATCTCGAAATATGTCCGTCAGACCCCTTCCCTTGAGATAAATCTGCAAATATCTCGGAAACGAAGCGAGCTATGGCAAAATGTTAAGAGATCTTTTTTGTAGAGAATTATGTTTCCCACAATTCAGGTTCTATGATATTTTTTGATCAGAAGCGTAGTTTTCGAGATATATCGAGATATTTAAAAGATCCGAAGCCGCACCAACATAATAGAGATACAGAAACACCGTGGCCCCTTTCTTCGAGATAACTCTGCACTATTGCGAGCTGCAAATGCCACTTCCAGCTTAGCTGTGCAGAAGAAGACCAACAAGAAGAAGAAATATCTCGAAATATGTCCGTCAGGCCCCTTCCCTTGAGATAAATCTGCAAATATCTCGGAAACGAAGCGAGCTATAGCAAAATGTTAAGAGACCTTATTTGTGGAGAATTAAGTTTCCTACTTTTTATGTTCTATGATATTATTTGATCAGATGCGTAGTTCTCGAGATATATCAAGATATTTAAAAGTTCCGAAGCCGCACCAACATAATAGAGATACAGAAACACCGTGGCCCCTTTCTTTGAGATAACTCTGCACTATTGCGAGCTGCAAATGCCACTTCCAGCTTAGCTGTGCAGAAGAAGAACAACAAGAAGAAGAAATATCTCGAAATATGTCCGTCAGGCCCCTTCCCTTGAGATAAATCTGCAAATATCTCGGAAACGAAGCGAGCTATGGCAAAATGTTAAGAGACCTTTTTTGTAGAGTATTAAGTTTCCTACTTTTTATGTTCTATGATATTTTTCGATCAGAGGCGTAGTTCTCGAGATATATCAAGATATTTCAAAGTTCCGAAGCCGCACCAACATAATAGAGATACAGAAACACCGTGGCCCCTTTCTTTGAGATAACTCTGCACGATTGCGAGCTGGAAATGCCACTTCCAGTTTAGCTGTGCAGAAGAAGAACAACAAGAAGAAGAAATATCTCGAAATATGTCCATCAGGCCCCTTCCCTTGAGATAAATCTGCAAATATCTCGGAAACGAAGCGAGCTATTGCAAAACGTTAAGAGACCTTTTTTGTAGAGAATTAAGTTTCCTACTTTTTATGTTCTATGATATTTTTTGATCAGAGGCGTAGTTCTCGAGATATATCAAGATATTTAAAAGCTCCGAAGCTGCACCAACATAATAGAGGTACAGAAACACCGTGGCCCCTTTCTTTGAGATAACTCTGCACTATTGCGAGCTGCAAATGCCACTTCCAGCTTAGCTGTGGAGAAGAAGAACAACAAGAATAAGAAATATTTCGAAATATGTCCGTCAGGCCCCTTCCCTTGAGATAAATCTGCAAATATCTCGGAAACGAAGCGAGCTACGGCAAAATGTTAAGAGACCTTTTTTGTAGAAAATTAGGTTTCCTACTTTTTATGTTCTAGGATATTTTTTGATCAGATGCGTAGTTCTCGAGATATATCAAGATATTTAAAAGTTCCGAAGCCGCACCAACATAATAGAGATACAGAAACACCGTGGCCCCTTTCTTTGCGATAACTCTGCACTATTGCGAGCTGCAAATGCCACTTCCAGCTTAGCTGTGCAGAAGAAGAACAACAAGAAGAAGAAATATCTCGAAATATGTCCGTCAGGCCCCTTCCCTTGAGATAAATCTGCAAATATCTCGGAAACGAAGCGAGCTATGCCAAAATGTTAAGAGACCTTATTTGTAGAGAATTAAGTTTTCTACTTTTTATGTTGTATGATATTTTTTGATGAGATGCGTAGTTCTCGAGATATATCGAGATATTTAAAAGTTCCGAAGCCGCACCAACATAATAGAGATACAGAAACACCGTGGCCCCTTTCTTTGAGATAACTGTGCACTATTGCGAGCTGCAAATGCCACTTCCAGCTTAGCTGTGCAGAAGAAGAACAACAAGAAGAAGAAATATCTCGAAATATGTCCGTCAGGCCCCTTCCCTTGAGATAAATCTGCAAATATCTCGGAAACGAAGCGAGCTATGGCAAAATGTTAAGAGACCTTTTTTGTAGAGAATTAAGTTTCCTACTTTTTATCTTCTATGATATTTTCTGATCTGATTCGTAGTTCTCGAGATATATCAAGATATTTAAAAGTTCCGAAGCCGCACCAACATAATAGAGATACAGAAACACCGTGGCCCCTCTCTTTGAGATAACTCTGCACAATTGCGAGCTGCAAATGCCACTTCCAGCTTAGCTGTGCAGAAGAAGAACAACAAGAAGAAGAAATATCTCGAAATATGTCCGTCAGGCCCCTTCCCTTGAGATAAATCTGCAAATATCTCGGAAACGAAGCGAGCTATGGCAAAATGTTAAGAGACCTTTTTTGTATGGAATTATGTTTCCTACTTTTTATGTTCTATGATATTTTTTGATCAGACGCGTAGTTCTCGAGATATATCAAGATATTTAAAAGTTCCGAAGCCGCACCAACATAATAGAGGTACAGAAACACCGTGGCCCCTTTCTTTGTGATAACTCTGCACTAGTGCGAGCCGCAAATGCCACTTCCAGCTTAGCTGTGCAGAAGAAGAACAACAAGAAGAAGAAATATCTCGAAATATGTCGGTTAGGCCCCTTCCCTTGAGATATATCTGCAAATATCTCGGAAACGAAGCGAGCTATGGCAAAATGTTAAGAGACCTTTTTTGTAGAGAATTATGCTTCCTACAATTTATGTTCTATGATATTCTTTGATCAGAAGCGTAGTTTTCGAGATACATCGAGATATTTAAAAGTTCCGAAGCCGCACCAACATAATAGAAATACAGAAACACCGTGGCCCCTTTCTTTGAGATAACTCTGCACTAGTGCGAGCCGCAAATGCCAGTTCCAGCTTAGCTGTGCAGAAGAAGAACAACAAGAAGATGAAATATCTCGAAATATGTCCGTCAGGCCCCTTCCCTTGAGATAAATCTGCAAATATCTCGGAAACGAAGCGAGCTATGGCAACATGTTAAGAGACCTTTTTTGTAGAGAATTAAGTTTCCTACTTTTTATGTTCTATGATATTTTTTGATCAGATGCGTAGATCTCGAGATATATCAAGATATTTAAAAGTTCCGAAGCCGCACCAACATAATAGAGATACAGAAACACCGTGGCCCCTTTCTTTGAGATAACTCTGCACTATTGCGAGCTGCAAATGCCACTTCCAGCTTAGCTGTGCAGAAGAAGAACAACAAGAAGAAGAAATATCTCGAAATATGTCCGTCAGGCCCCTTCCCTTGAGATAAATCTGCAAATATCTCGGAAACGAAGCGAGCTATGGCAAAATGTTAAGAGACCTTTTTTGTATGGAATTATGTTTCCTACTTTTTATGTTCTATGATATTTTTTGATCAGACGCGTAGTTCTCGAGATATATCAAGATATTTAAAAGTTCCGAAGCCGCACCAACATAATAGAGATACAGAAACACCGTGGCCCCTTTCTTTGAGATAACTCTGCACTATTGCGAGCTGCAAATGCCACTTCCAGCTTAGCTGTGCAGAAGAAGAACAACAAGAAGAAGAAATATCTCGAAATATGTCCGTCTGGCCCCTTCCCTTGAGATAAATCTGCAAATATCTCGGAAACGAAGCGAGCTATGGCGAAATGTTAAGAGACCTTTTTTGTAGAGAATTAAGTTTCCTACTTTTTATGTTCTATGATATTTTTTGATCAGATGCGTAGTTCTCGAGATATATCAAGATATTTAAAAGTTCCGAAGCCGCACCAACATAATAGAGATACAGAAACACCGTGGCCCCTTTCTTTGAGATAACTCTGCACGATTGCGAGCTGAAAATGCCACTTCCAGCTTAGCTGTGCAGAAGAAGGACAACAAGAAGAAGAAATATCTCGAAATATGTCCGTCAGGCCCCTTCCCTTGAGATAAATCTGCAAATATCTCGGAAACGAAGCGAGCTATGGCGAAATGTTAAGAGACCTTTTTTGTAGAGAATTAAGTTTCCTACTTTTTATGTTCTATGATATTTTTTGATCAGATGCGTAGTTCTCGAGATATATCAAGATATTTAAAAGCTCCGAAGCCGCACCAACATAATAGAGATACAGAAACACCGTGGCCCCTTTCTTTGAGATAACTCTGCACTATTGCGAGCTGCAAATGCCACTTCCAGCTTAGCTGTGCAGAGGAAGAACAACAAGAAGAAGAAATATCTCGAAATATGTCCGTCAGGACAGTTCCTTTGAGCTGAATCTGCAAATATCTCGGAAACGAAGCGAGCTATGGCAAAATGTTAAGAGACGTTTTTTATAGAGAATTATGTTTCCTACAATTTATGTTCTATGATATTTTTTGATCAGAAGCGTAGTTTTCGAGATATATCGAGATATTTAAAAGTTCCGAAGCCGCACCAACATAATAGGGATACAGAAACACCGTGGCCCCTTTCTTTGAGATAACTCTGCACTAGTGCGAGCCGCAAATGCCACTTCCAGCTTAGCTGTGCAGAAGAAGAACAACAAGAAGAAGAAATATCTCGAAATATGTCGGTCAGGCCCCTTCCCTTGAGATATATCTGCAAATATCTCGGAAACGAAGCGAGCTATGGCAAAATGTTAAGAGACCTTTTTTGTAGAGAATTATGCTTCCTACAATTTATGTTCTATGATATTTTTTGATCAGAAGCGTAGTTTTCGAGATACATCGAGATATTTAAAAGTTCCGAAGCCGCACCAACATAATAGAGATACAGAAACAACGTGGCCCCTTTCTTTGAGATAACTCTGCACTAGTGCGAGCCGCAAATGCCAGTTCCAGCTTAGCTGTGCAGAAGAAGAACAACAAGAAGAAGAAATATCTCGAAATATGTCCGTCAGGCCCCTTCCCTTGAGATAAATCTGCAAATATCTCGGAAACGAAGCGAGCTATGGCAAAATGTTAAGAGACCTTTTTTGTAGAGAATTAAGTTTCCTACTTTTTATGTTGTATGATATTTTTTGATCAGATGCGTAGTTCTCGAGATATATCAAGATATTTAAAAGTTCCGAAGCCGCACCAACATAATAGAGATACAGAAACACCGTGGCCCCTTTCTTTGAGATAACTCTGCACTATTGCGAGCTGCAAATGCCACTTCCAGCTTAGCTGTGCAGAGGAAGAACAACAAGAAGAAGAAATATCTCGAAATATGTCCGTCAGGCCAGTTCCTTTGAGCTGAATCTGCAAATATCTCGGAAACGAAGCGAGCTATGGCAAAATGTTAAGAGATGTTTTTTGTAGGGAATTATGTTTCCTACAATTTATGTTCTATGATATTTTTTGATCAGAAGCGTAGTTTTCGAGATATATCGAGGTATTTAAAAGTTCCGAAGCCGCACCAACATAATAGGGATACAGAAACACCGTGGCCCCTTTCTTTGAGATAACTCTGCACTAGTGCGAGCCGCAAATGCCACTTCCAGCTTAGCTGTGCAGAAGAAGAACAACAAGAAGAAGAAATATCTCGAAATATGTCCGTCAGGCCCCTTCCCTTGAGATAAATCTGCAAATATCTCGGAAACGAAGCGAGCTATGGCGAAATGTTAAGAGACCTTTTTTGTAGAGAATTAAGTTTCCTACTTTTTATGTTCTATGATATTTTTTGATCAGATGCGTAGTTCTCGAGATATATCAAGATATTTAAAAGTTCCGAAGCCGCACCAACATAATAGAGATACAGAAACACCGTGGCCCCTTTCTTTGAGATAACTCTGCACGATTGCGAGCTGTAAATGCCACTTCCAGCTTAGCTGTGCAGAAGAAGGACAACAAGAAGAAGAAATATCTCGAAATATGTCCGTCAGGCCAGTTCCTTTGAGCTGAATCTGCAAATATCTCGGAAACGAAGCGAGCTATGGCAAAATGTTAAGAGACGTTTTTTATAGAGAATTATGTTTCCTACAATTTATGTTCTATGATATTTTTTGATCAGAAGCGTAGTTTTCGAGATATATCGAGATATTTAAAAGTTCCGAAGCCGCACCAACATAATAGGGACACAGAAACACCGTGGCCCCTTTCTTTGAGATAACTCTGCACTAGTGCGAGCCGCAAATGCCACTTCCAGCTTAGCTGTGCAGAAGAAGAACAACAAGAAGAAGAAATATCTCGAAATATGTCGGTCAGGCCCCTTCCCTTGAGATATATCTGCAAATATCTCGGAAACGAAGCGAGCTATGGCAAAATGTTAAGAGACCTTTTTTGTAGAGAATTATGCTTCCTACAATTTATGTTCTATGATATTCTTTGATCAGAAGCGTAGTTTTCGAGATACATCGAGATATTTAAAAGTTCCGAAGCCGCACCAACATAATAGAAATACAGAAACACCGTGGCCCCTTTCTTTGAGATAACTCTGCACTAGTGCGAGCCGCAAATGCCAGTTCCAGCTTAGCTGTGCAGAAGAAGAACAACAAGAAGATGAAATATCTCGAAATATGTCCGTCAGGCCCCTTCCCTTGAGATAAATCTGCAAATATCTCGGAAACGAAGCGAGCTATGGCAAAATGTTAAGAGACCTTTTTTGTAGAGAATTAAGTTTCCTACTTTTTATGTTGTATGATATTTTTTGATCAGATGCGTAGTTCTCGAGATATATCAAGATATTTAAAAGTTCCGAAGCCGCACCAACATAATAGAGATACAGAAACACCGTGGCCCCTTTCTTTGAGATAACTCTGCACTAGTGCGAGCCGCAAATGCCAGTTCCAGCTTAGCTGTGCAGAAGAAGAACAACAAGAAGAAGAAATATCTCGAAATATGTCCGTCAGGCCCCTTCCCTTGAGATAAATCTGCAAATATCTCGGAAACGAAGCGAGCTATGGCAAAATGTTAAGAGACGTTTTTTGTAGACAATTAAGTTTCCTACAATTTATGTTCTATGATATTTTTTGATCAGAAGCGTAGTTTTCGAGATATATCGAGATATTTAAAAGTTCCGAAGCCGCACCAACATAATAGGGATACAGAAACACCGTGGCCCCTTTCTTTGAGATAACTCTGCACTAGTGCGAGCCGCAAATGCCACTTCCAGCTTAGCTGTGCAGAAGAAGAACAACAAGAAGAAGAAATATCTCGAAATATGTCCGTCAGGCCCCTTCCCTTGAGATATATCTGCAAATATCTCGGAAACGAAGCGAGCTATGGCAAAATGTTAAGAGACCTTTTTTGTAGAGAATTCTGTTTCCTACAATTTATGTTCTATGATATTTTTTGATCAGAAGCGTAGTTTTCGAGATATATCGAGATATTTAAAAGTTCTGAAGCCGCACCAACATAATAGAGATACAGAAACACCGTGGCCCCTTTCTTTGAGATAACTCTGCACTAGTGCGAGCCGCAAATGCCACTTCCAGCTTAGCTGTGCAGAAGAAGAACAACAAGAAGAAGAAATATCTCGAAATATGTCCGTCAGGCCCCTTCCCTTGAGATAAATCTGCAAATATCTCGGAAACGAAGCGAGCTATGGCAAAATGTTAAGAGACCTTTTTTGTAGAGAATTAAGTTTCATACTTTTTATGTTCTATGATATTTTTTGATCAGATGCGTAGTTCTCGAGATATATCAAGATATTTAAAAGTTCCGAAGCCGCACCAACATAATAGAGATACAGAAACACCGTGGCCCCTTTCTTTGAGATAACTCTGCACTATTGCGAGCTGCAAATGTCACTTCCAGCTTTGCTGTGCAGAGGAAGAACAACAAGAAGAAGAAATATCTCGAAATATGTCCGGCAGGCCAGTTCCTTTGAGCTGAATCTGCAAATATCTCGGAAACGAAGCGAGCTATGGCAAAATGTTAAGAGACGTTTTCTGTAGAGAATTATGTTTCCTACAATTTATGTTCTATGATATTTTTTGTTCAGAAGCGTAGTTTTCGAGATATATCGAGATATTTATAAGTTCCGAAGCCGCACCAACATAATAGAGATACAGAAACACCGTGGCCCCTTTCTTTGAGATAACTCTGCACTAGTGCGAGCCGCAAATGCCACTTCCAGCTTAGCTGTGCAGAAGAAGAACAACAAGAAGAAGAAATATCTCGAAATATGTCCGACAGGCCCCTTCCCTTGAGATAAATCTGCAAATATCTCGGAAACGAAGCGAGCTATGGCGAAATGTTAAGAGACCTTTTCTGTAGAGAATTAAGTTTCCTACTTTTTATCTTCTATGATATTTTTTGATCAGATGCGTAGTTCTCGAGATATATCAAGATATTTAAAAGTTCCGAAGCCGCACCAACATAATAGAGATACAGAAACACCGTGGCCCCTCTCTTTGAGATAACTCTGCACTATTGCGAGCTGCAAATGTCACTTCCAGCTTAGCTGTGCAGAAGAAGAACAACAAGAAGAAGAAATATCTCGAAATATGTCCGTCAGGCCCCTTCCCTTGAGATAAATCTGCAAATATCTCGGAAACGAAGCGAGCTATGGCAAAATGTTAAGAGACCTTTTTTGTAGAGAATTAAGTTTCCTACTTTTTATGGTCTATGATATTTTTTGATCAGATGCGTAGTTCTCGAGATATATCAAGATATTTAAAAGTTCCGAAGCCGCACCAACATAATAGAGATACAGAAACACCGTGGCCCCTTTCTTTGAGATAACTCTGCACTATTGCGAGCTGCAAATGTCACTTCCAGCTTAGCTGTGCAGAGGAAGAACAACAAGAAGAAGAAATATCTCGAAATATGTCCGTCAGGCCAGTTCCTTTGAGCTGAATCTGCAAATATCTCGGAAACGAAGCGAGCTATGGCGAAATGTTAAGAGACCTTTTCTGTAGAGAATTAAGTTTCCTACTTTTTATCTTCTATGATATTTTTTGATCAGATGCGTAGTTCTCGAGATATATCAAGATATTTAAAAGTTCCGAAGCCGCACCAACATAATAGAGATACAGAAACACCGTGGCCCCTCTCTTTGAGATAACTCTGCACTATTGCGAGCTGCAAATGCCACTTCCAGCTTAGCTGTGCAGAAGAAGAACAACAAGAAGAAGAAATATCTCGAAATATGTCCGTCAGGCCCCTTCCCTTGAGATAAATCTGCAAATATCTCGGAAACGCAGCGAGCTATGGCAAAATGTTTACAGACCTTTCTTGTAGAGAATTAAGTTTCCTACTTTTTATGTAGTATGATATTTTTTGATCAGATGCGTAGTTCTCGAGATATATCAAGATATTTAAAAGTTCCGAAGCCGCACCAACATAATAGAGATACAGAAACACCGTGGCCCCTTTCTTTGAGATAACTCTGCACGATTGCGAGCTGGAAATGCCACTTCCAGTTTAGCTGTGCAGAAGAAGAACAACAAGAAGAAGAAATATCTCGAAATATGTCCATCAGGACCCTTCCCTTGAGATAAATCTGCAAATATCTCGGAAACGAAGCGAGCTGCGGCAAAATGTTAAGAGACCTTTTTTGTAGAGAATAATGTTTCCTACAATTTACGTTCTATGATATTTTTTGATCAGAAGCGTAGTTTTCGAGATATATCGAGATATTTAAAAGTTCCGAAGCCGCACCAACATAATACAGATACAGAATCACCGTGGCCCCTTTCTTTGAGATAACTCTGCACTATTGCGACCTGCAAATGCCACTTCCAGCTCAGCTGTGCAGAAGAAGAGCAACAAGAAGAAGAAATATCTCGAAATATGTCCGTCAGGCCCCTTCCCTTGAGATAAATCTGCAAATATCTCGGAAACGAAGCGAGCTATGGCAAAATGTTAAGAGACCTTTTTTGTAGAGAATTAAGTTTCTTACTTTTTATGTTCTATGATATTTTTTGATCAGATGCGTAGTTCTCGAGATATATCAAGATATTTAAAAGTTCCGAAGCCGCACCAACATAATAGAGATACAGAAACACCGTGGCCCCTTTCTTTGAGATAACTCTGCACTATTGCGAGCTGCAAATGTCACTTCCAGCTTAGCTGTGCAGAGGAAGAACAACAAGAAGAAGAAATATCTCGAAATATGTCCGTCAGGCCAGTTCCTTTGAGCTGAATCTGCAAATATCTCGGAAACGAAGCGAGCTATGGCAAAATGTTAAGAGACGTTTTCTGTAGAGAATTATGTTTCCTACAATTTATGTTCTATGATATTTTTTGATCAGAAGCGTAGTTTTCGAGATATATCGAGATATTTAAAAGTTCCGAAGCCGCACCAACATAATAGAGATACAGAAACACCGTGGCCCCTTTCTTTGAGATAACTCTGCACTAGTGCGAGCCGCAAATGCCACTTCCAGCTTAGCTGTGCAGAAGAAGAACAACAAGAAGAAGAAATATCTCGAAATATGTCCGACAGGCCCCTTCCCTTGAGATAAATCTGCAAATATCTCGGAAACGAAGCGAGCTATGGCGAAATGTTAAGAGACCTTTTCTGTAGAGAATTAAGTTTCCTACTTTTTATCTTCTATGATATTTTTTGATCAGATGCGTAGTTCTCGAGATATATCAAGATATTTAAAAGTTCCGAAGCCGCACCAACATAATAGAGATACAGAAACACCGTGGCCCCTCTCTTTGAGATAACTCTGCACTATTGCGAGCTGCAAATGCCACTTCCAGCTTAGCTGTGCAGAAGAAGAACAACAAGAAGAAGAAATATCTCGAAATATGTCCGTCAGGCCCCTTCCCTTGAGATAAATCTGCAAATATCTCGGAAACGAAGCGAGCTATGGCAAAATGTTAAGAGACCTTTTTTGTAGAGAATTAAGTTTCCTACTTTTTATGGTCTATGATATTTTTTGATCAGATGCGTAGTTCTCGAGATATATCAAGATATTTAAAAGTTCCGAAGCCGCACCAACATAATAGAGATACAGAAACACCGTGGCCCCTTTCTTTGAGATAACTCTGCACTATTGCGAGCTGCAAATGTCACTTCCAGCTTAGCTGTGCAGAGGAAGAACAACAAGAAGAAGAAATATCTCGAAATATGTCCGTCAGGCCAGTTCCTTTGAGCTGAATCTGCAAATATCTCGGAAACGAAGCGAGCTATGGCAAAATGTTAAGAGACGTTTTCTGTAGAGAATTATGTTTCCTACAATTTACGTTCTATGATATTTTTTGATCAGAAGCGTAGTTTTCGAGATATATCGAGATATTTAAAAGTTCCGAAGCCGCACCAACATAATAGAGATACAGAAACACCGTGGCCCCTTTCTTTGAGATAACTCTGCACTAGTGCGAGCCGCAAATGCCACTTCCAGCTTAGCTGTGCAGAAGAAGAACAACAAGAAGAAGAAATATCTCGAAATATGTCCGACAGGCCCCTTCCCTTGAGATAAATCTGCAAATATCTCGGAAACGAAGCGAGCTATGGCGAAATGTTTAGAGACCTTTTCTGTAGAGAATTAAGTTTCCTACTTTTTATCTTCTATGATATTTTTTGATCAGATGCGTAGTTCTCGAGATATATCAAGATATTTAAAAGTTCCGAAGCCGCACCAACAAAATAGAGATACAGAAACACCGTGGCCCCTCTCTTTGAGATAACTCTGCACTATTGCGAGCTGCAAATGCCACTTCCAGCTTAGCTGTGCAGAAGAAGAACAACAAGAAGAAGAAATATCTCGAAATATGTCCGTCAGGCCCCTTCCCTTGAGATAAATCTGCAAATATCTCGGAAACGCAGCGAGCTATGGCAAAATGTTTACAGACCTTTCTTGTAGAGAATTAAGTTTCCTACTTTTTATGTAGTATGATATTTTTTGATCAGATGCGTAGTTCTCGAGATATATCAAGATATTTAAAAGTTCCGAAGCCGCACCAACATAATAGAGATACAGAAACACCGTGGCCCCTTTCTTTGAGACAACTCTGCACGATTGCGAGCTGGAAATGCCACTTCCAGTTTAGCTGTGCAGAAGAAGAACAACAAGAAGAAGAAATATCTCGAAATATGTCCATCAGGACCCTTCCCTTGAGATAAATCTGCAAATATCTCGGAAACGAAGCGAGCTATGGCAAAATGTTAAGAGACCTTTTTTGTAGAGAATAATGTTTCCTACAATTTACGTTCTATGATATTTTTTGATCAGAAGCGTAGTTTTCGAGATATATCGAGATATTTAAAAGTTCCGAAGCCGCACCAACATAATAGAGATACAGAATCACCGTGGCCCCTTTCTTTGAGATAACTCTGCACTATTGCGACCTGCAAATGCCACTTCCAGCTCAGCTGTGCAGAAGAAGAGCAACAAGAAGAAGAAATATCTCGAAATATGTCCGTCAGGCCCCTTCCCTTGAGATAAATCTGCAAATATCTCGGAAACGAAGCGAGCTATGGCAAAATGTTAAGAGAGCTTTTTTGTAGAGAATTAAGTTTCTTACTTTTTATGTTCTATGATATTTTTTGATCAGATGCGTAGTTCTCGAGATATATCAAGATATTTAAAAGTTCCGAAGCCGCACCAACATAATAGAGATACAGAAACACCGTGGCCCCTTTCTTTGAGATAACTCTGCACTATTGCGACCTGCAAATGCCACTTCCAGCTCAGCTGTGCAGAAGAAGAACAACAAGAAGAAGAAATATCTCGAAATATGTCCGTCAGGCCCCTTCCCTTGAGATAAATCTGCAAATATCTCGGAAACGAAGCGAGCTATGGCAAAATGTTCAGAGACCTTTTTTGTAGAGAATTAAGTTTCCCACTTTTTATCTTCTATGATATTTTTTGATCAGATGCGTAGTTCTCGAGATATATCAAGATATTTAAAAGTTCCGAAGCCGCACCAACATAATACAGATACAGAAACACCGTGGCCCCTTTCTTTGAGATAACTCTGCACTATTGCGAGCTGCAAATGCCACTTCCAGCTTAGCTGTGCAGAGGAAGAACAACAAGAAGAAGAAGTATCTCGAAATATGTCCGTCAGGCCCGTTCCTTTGAGCTGAATCTGCAAATATCTCGGAAACGAAGCGAGCTATGGCAAAATGTTAAGAGACGTTTTTTGTAGAGAATTATGTTTCCTACAATTTATGTTCTATGATATTTTTTGATCAGAAGCGTAGTTTTCGAGATATATCGAGATATTTAAAAGTTCCGAAGCCGGACCAACATAATACAGATACAGAAACACCGTGGCCCCTTTCTTTGAGATAACTCTGCACTATTGCGCGCTGCAAATGCCACTTCCAGCTTAGCTGTGCAGAAGAAGAACAACAAGAAGAAGAAATATCTCGAAATATGTCCGTCAGGCCCCTTCCCTTGAGATAAATCTGCAAATATCTCGGAAACGAAGCGAGCTATGGCAAAATGTTAAGAGACCTTTTTTGTAGAGAATTAAGTTTCGTACTTTTTATGTTCTATGATATTTTTCGATCAGAGGCGTAGTTCTCGAGATATATCAAGATATTTAAAAGTTCCGAAGCCGCACCAACATAATAGAGATACAGAAACACCGTGGCCCCTTTCTTTGAGATAACTCTGCACGATTGCGAGCTGGAAATGCCACTTCCAGTTTAGCTGTGCAGAAGAAGAACAACAAGAAGAAGAAATATCTCGAAATATGTCCATCAGGACCCTTCCCTTGAGATAAATCTGCAAATATCTCGGAAACGAAGAGAGCTATGGCAAAATGTTAAGAGACCTTTTTTGTAGAGAATTAAGTTTCCTACTTTTCATGTTCTATGATATTTTTTGATCAGATGCGTAGTTCTCGAGATATATCAAGATATTTAAAAGTTCCGAAGCAGCACCAACATAATAGAGATACAGAAACACCGTGGCCCCTTTCTTTGAGATAACTCTGCACTATTGCGAGCTGTAAATGCCACTTCCAGCTTAGCTGTGCAGAAGAAGAACAACAAGAAGAAGAAATATCCCGAAATATGTCCGGCAGGCCCCTTCCCTTGAGATATATCTGCAAATATCTCGGAAACGAAGCGAGCTATGGCAAAATGTTAAGATACCTTTTTTGTAGAGAATTATGTTTCCTACAATTTATGTTCTATGATATTTTTTGATCAGATGCGTAGTTCTCGAGATATATCAAGATATTTAAAAGTTCCGAAGCCGCACCAACATAATAGAGATACAGAAACACCGTGGCCCCTTTCTTTGAGATAACTCTGCACTATTGCGAGCTGCAAATGCCACTTCCAGCTTAGCTGTGCATAGGAAGAACAACAAGAAGAAGAAATATCTCGAAATATGTCCGTCAGGCCAGTTCCTTTGAGCTGAATCTGCAAATATCTCGGAAACGAAGCGAGCTATGGCAAAATGTTAAGAGACGTTTTTTGTAGAGAATTATGTTTCCTACAATTTATGTTCTATGATATTTTTTGATCAGAAGCGTAGTTTTCGAGATATATCGAGATATTTAAAAGTTCCGAAGCCGCACCAACATAATAGAGATACAGAAACACCGTGGCCCCTTTCTTTGAGATAACTCTGCACTATTGCGACCTGCAAATGCCACTTCCAGCTCAGCTGTGCAGAAGAAGAACAACAAGAAGAAGAAATATCCCGAAATATGTCCGTCAGGCCCCTTCCCTTGAGATAAATCTGCAAATATCTCGGAAACGAAGCGAGCTATGGCAAAATGTTAAGAGACCTTTTTTGTAGAGAATTAAGTTTCCTACTTTTTATGTTCTATGATATTTTTTGATCAGATGCGTAGTTCTCGAGATATATCAAGATATTTAAAAGTTCCGAAGCCGCACCAACATAATAGAGATACAGAAACACCGTGGCCCCTTTCTTTGAGATAACTCTGCACTATTGCGAGCTGCAAATGCCACTTCCAGCTTAGCTGTGCAGAAGAAGAACAACAAGAAGAAGAAATATCTCGAAATATGTCCGTCAGGCCCCTTCCCTTGAGATAAATCTGCAAATATCTCGGAAACGAAGCGAGCTATGGCAAAATGTTAAGAGACCTTTTTTGTAGAGAATTAAGTTTCCTACTTTTTATGTTCTATGATATTTTTCGATCAGAGGCGTAGTTCTCGAGATATATCAAGATATTTAAAAGTTCCGAAGCCGCACCAACAGAATAGAGATACAGAAACACCGTGGCCCCTTTCTTTGAGATAACTCTGCACTATTGCGAGCTGCAAATGCCACTTCCAGCTTAGCTGTGCAGAAGAAGAACAACAAGAAGAAGAAATATCTCGAAATATGTCCGTCAGGCCCCTTCCCTTGAGATAAATCTGCAAATATCTCGGAAACGAAGAGAGCTATGGCAAAATGTTAAGAGACCTTTTTTGTAGAGAATTAAGTTTCCTACTTTTCATGTTCTACGATATTTTTTGATCAGATGCGTAGTTCTCGAGATATATCAAGATATTTAAAAGTTCCGAAGCAGCACCAACATAATAGAGATACAGAAACACCGTGGCCCCTTTCTTTGAGATAACTCTGCACTATTGCGAGCTGTAAATGCCACTTCCAGCTTAGCTGTGCAGAAGAAGAACAACAAGAAGAAGAAATATCTCGAAATATGTCCGGCAGGCCCCTTCCCTTGAGATATATCTGCAAATATCTCGGAAACGAAGCGAGCTATGGCAAAATGTTAAGATACCTTTTTTGTAGAGAATTATGTTTCCTACAATTTATGTTCTATGATTTTTTTTGATCAGATGCGTAGTTCTCGAGATATATCAAGATATTTAAAAGTTCCGAAGCCGCACCAACATAATAGAGATACAGATACACCGTGGCCCCTTTCTTAGAGATAACTCTGCACTATAGCGAGCAGCAAATGCCACTTCCAGCTTAGCTGTGCAGAAGAAGAACAACAAGAAGAAGAAATATCTCGAAATATGTCCGTCAGGCCCCTTCCCTTGAGATATATCTGCAAATATCTCGGAAACGAAGCGAGCTATGGCAAAATGTTAAGAGACGTTTTTTGTAGAGAATTATGTTTCCTACAATTTATGTTCTATGATATTTTTTGATCAGAAGCGTAGTTTTCGAGATATATCGAGATATTTAAAAGTTCCGAAGCCGCACCAACACAATAGAGATACAGAAACACCGTGGCCCCTTTCTTTGAGATAACTCTGCACTAGTGCGAGCCGCAAATGCCACTTCCAGCTTAGCTGTGCAGAAGAAGAACAACAAGAAGAAGAAATATCTCGAAATATGTCCGACAGGCCCCTTCCCTTGAGATAAATCTGCAAATATCTCGGAAACGAAGCGAGCTATGGCGAAATGTTAAGAGACCTTTTTTGTAGAGAATTAAGTTTCCTACTTTTTATCTTCTATGATATTTTTTGATCAGATGCGTAGTTCTCGAGATATATCAAGATATTTAAAAGTTCCGAAGCCGCACCAACATAATAGAGATACAGAAACACCGTGGCCCCTTTCTTAGAGATAACTCTGCACTATTGCGAGCTGCAAATGCCACTTCCAGCTTAGCTGTGCAGAGGAAGAACAACAAGAAGAAGAAGTATCTCGAAATATGTCCGTCAGGCCCGTTCCTTTGAGCTGAATCTGCAAATATCTCGGAAACGAAGCGAGCTATGGCAAAATGGTAAGAGACGTTTTTTGTAGTGAATTATGTTTCCTACAATTTATGTTCTATGACATTTTTTGATCAGAAGCGTAGTTTTCGAGATATATCGAGATATTTAAAAGTTCCGAAGCCGCACCAACATAATAGAGATACAGAAACACCGTGGCTCCTTTCTTTGAGATAACTCTGCACTAGTGCGAGCCGCAAATGCCACTTCCAGCTTAGCTGTGCAGAAGAAGAACAACAAGAAGAAGAAATATCTCGAAATATGTCCGTCAGGCCCCTTCCCTTGAGATAAATCTGCAAATATCTCGGAAACGAAGCGAGCTATGGCAAAATGTTAAGAGACCTTTTTTGTAGAGAATTAAGTTTCCTACTTTTTATGTTCTCTGATATTTTTCGATCAGAGGCGTAGTTCTCGAGATATATCAAGATATTTAAAAGTTCCGAAGCCGCACCAACAGAATAGAGATACAGAAACACCGTGGCCCCTTTCTTTGAGATAACTCTGCACTATTGCGAGCTGCAAATGCCACTTCCAGCTTAGCTGTGCAGAAGAAGAACAACAAGAAGAAGAAATATCTCGAAATATGTCCGTCAGGCCCCTTCCCTTGAGATAAATCTGCAAATATCTCGGAAACGAAGAGAGCTATGGCAAAATGTTAAGAGACCTTTTTTGTAGAGAATTAAGTTTCCTACTTTTCATGTTCTACGATATTTTTTGATCAGATGCGTAGTTCCCGAGATATATCAAGATATTTAAAAGTTCCGAAGCAGCACCAACATAATAGAGATACAGAAACACCGTGGCCCCTTTCTTTGAGATAACTCTGCACTATTGCGAGCTGTAAATGCCACTTCCAGCTTAGCTGTGCAGAAGAAGAACAACAAGAAGAAGAAATATCTCGAAATATGTCCGGCAGGCCCCTTCCCTTGAGATATATCTGCAAATATCTCGGAAACGAAGCGAGCTATGGCAAAATGTTAAGATACCTTTTTTGTAGAGAATTATGTTTCCTACAATTTATGTTCTATGATTTTTTTTGATCAGATGCGTAGTTCTCGAGATATATCAAGATATTTAAAAGTTCCGGAGCCGCAACAACATAATAGAGATACAGAAACACCGTGGCCCCTTTCTTTCAGATAACTCTGCACTATTGCGAGCTGCAAATGCCTCTTCCAGCTTAGCTGTGCAGAGGAAGAACAACAAGAAGAAGAAATATCTCGAAATATGTCCGTCAGGCCAGTTCCTTTGAGCTGAATCTGCAAATATCTCGGAAACGAAGCGAGCTATGGCAAAATGTTAAGAGACGTTTTTTGTAGAGAATTATGTTTCCTACAATTTATGTTCTATGATATTTTTTAATCAGAAGCGTAGTTTTCGAGATATATCGAGATATTTAAAAGTTCCGAAGCCGCACCAACATAATAGAGATACAGAAACACCGTGGCCCCTTTCTTTGAGATAACTCTGCACTATTGCGACCTGCAAATGCCACTTCCAGCTCAGCTGTGCAGAAGAAGAACAATAAGAGGAAGAAATATCTCGAAATATGTCCGTCAGGCCCCTTCCCTTGAGATAAATCTGCAAATATCTCGGAAACGAAGCGAGCTATGGCAAAATGTTAAGAGATCTTTTTTGTAGAGAATAATGTTTCCTACAATTTATGTTCTATGATATTTTTTGATCAGAAGCGTAGTTTTCGAGATATATCGAGATATTTAAAAGTTCCGAAGCCGCACCAACATAATAGAGATACAGAAACACCGTGGCCCCTTTCTTTGAGATAACTCTGCACTAGTGCGAGCCGCAAATGCCACTTCCAGCTTAGCTGTGCAGAAGAAGAACAACAAGAAGAAGAAATATCTCGAAATATGTCCGACAGGCCCCTTCCCTTGAGATAAATCTGCAAATATCTCGGAAACGAAGTGAGCTATGGCGAAATGTTAAGAGACCTTTTTTGTAGAGAATTAAGTTTCCTACTTTTTATCTTGTATGATATTTTTTGATCAGATGCGTAGTTCTCGAGATATATCAAGATATTTAAAAGTTCCGAAGCCGCACCAACATAATAGAGATACAGAAACACCGTGGCCCCTTTCTTAGAGCTAACTCTGCACTATTGCGAGCTGCAAATGCCACTTCCAGCTTAGCTGTGCAGAAGAAGAACAACAAGAAGAAGAAATATCTCGAAATATGTCCGTCAGGCCCCTTCCCTTGAGATATATCTGCAAATATCTCGGAAACGAAGCGAGCTATGGCAAAATGTTAAGAGACCTTTTTTGTAGAGAATTATGTTTCCTACAATTTATGTTCTATGATATTTTTTGATCAGAAGCGTAGTTTTCGAGATATATCGAGATATTTAAAAGTTCCGAAGCCGCACCAACATAATAGAGATACAGAAACACCGTGGCCCCTTTCTTTGAGATAACTCTGCACTATTGCGAGCTGTAAATGCCACTTCCAGCTTAGCTGTGCAGAAGAAGAACAACAAGAAGAAGAAATATCTCGAAATATGTCCGGCAGGCCCCTTCCCTTGAGATATATCTGCAAATATCTCGGAAACGAAGCGAGCTATGGCAAAATGTTAAGATACCTTTTTTGTAGAGAATTATGTTTCCTACAATTTATGTTCTATGATTTTTTTTGATCAGATGCGTAGTTCTCGAGATATATCAAGATATTTAAAAGTTCCGGAGCCGCAACAACATAATAGAGATACAGAAACACCGTGGCCCCTTTCTTTCAGATAACTCTGCACTATTGCGAGCTGCAAATGCCACTTCCAGCTTAGCTGTGCAGAGGAAGAACAACAAGAAGAAGAAATATCTCGAAATATGTCCGTCAGGCCAGTTCCTTTGAGCTGAATCTGCAAATATCTCGGAAACGAAGCGAGCTATGGCAAAATGTTAAGAGACGTTTTTTGTAGAGAATTATGTTTCCTACAATTTATGTTCTATGATATTTTTTAATCAGAAGCGTAGTTTTCGAGATATATCGAGATATTTAAAAGTTCCGAAGCCGCACCAACATAATAGAGATACAGAAACACCGTGGCCCCTTTCTTTGAGATAACTCTGCACTATTGCGACCTGCAAATGCCACTTCCAGCTCAGCTGTGCAGAAGAAGAACAATAAGAGGAAGAAATATCTCGAAATATGTCCGTCAGGCCCCTTCCCTTGAGATAAATCTGCAAATATCTCGGAAACGAAGCGAGCTATGGCAAAATGTTAAGAGACGTTTTTTGTAGAGAATTATGTTTCCTACAATTTATGTTCTATGATATTTTTTGATCAGAAGCGTAGTTTTCGAGATATATCGAGATATTTAAAAGTTCCGAAGCCGCACCAACATAATAGAGATACAGAAACACCGTGGCCCCTTTCTTTGAGATAACTCTGCACTAGTGCGAGCCGCAAATGCCACTTCCAGCTTAGCTGTGCAGAAGAAGAACAACAAGAAGAAGAAATATCTCGAAATATGTCCGACAGGCCCCTTCCCTTGAGATAAATCTGCAAATATCTCGGAAACGAAGCGAGCTATGGCGAAATGTTAAGAGACCTTTTTTGTAGAGAATTAAGTTTCCTACTTTTTATCTTCTATGATATTTTTTGATCAGATGCGTAGTTCTCGAGATATATCAAGATATTTAAAAGTTCCGAAGCCGCACCAACATAATAGAGATACAGAAACACCGTGGCCCCTTCCTTTTAGATAACTCTGCACTATTGCGAGCTGCAAATGCCACTTCCAGCTTAGCTGTGCAGAGGAAGAACAACAAGAAGAAGAAGTATCTCGAAATATGTCCGTCAGGCCCGTTCCTTTGAGCTGAATCTGCAAATATCCCGGAAACGAAGCGAGCTATGGCAAAATATTAAGAGACGTTTTTTGTAGAGAATTATGTTTCCTACAATTTATGGTCTATGATATTTTTCGATCAGAAGCGTAGTTTTCGAGATATATCGAGATATTTAAAAGTTCCGAAGCCGCACCAAGATAATAGAGATACAGAAACACCGTGGCTCCTTTCTTTGAGATAACTCTGCACTAGTGCGAGCCGCAAATGCCACTTCCAGCTTAGCTGTGCAGAAGAAGAACAACGAGAAGAAGAAATATCTCGAAATATGTCCGTCAGGCCCCTTCCCTTGAAATAAATCTGCAAATATCTCGGAAACGAAGCGAGCTATGGCAAAATGTTAAGAGACCTTTTTTGTAGAGAATTAAGTTTCCTACTTTTTATGTTCTATGATATTTTTCGATCAGACGCGTAGTTCTCGAGATATATCGAGATATTTAAAAGTTCCGAAGCCGCACCAACATAATAGAGATACAGAAACACCGTGGCCCCTTTCTTTGAGATAACTCTGCACTAGTGCGAGCCGCAAATGCCACTTCCAGCTTAGCTGTGCAGAAGAAGAACAACAAGAAGAAGAAATATCTCGAAATATGTCCGTCAGGCCCCTTCCCTTGAGATAAATCTGCAAATATCTCGGGAACGAAGCGAGCTATGGCAAAATGTTAAGAGACCTTTTTTGTAGAGAATTAAGTTTCCTACTTTTTATGTTCTATAATATTTTTTGATCAGATGCGTAGTTCTCGAGATATATCAAGATATTTAAAAGCTCCGAAGCCGCACCAACATAATAGAGATACAGAAACACCGTGGCCCCTTTCTTTGAGATAACTCTGCACTATTGCGAGCTGCAAATGCCACTTCCAGCTTAGCTGTGCAGAGGAAGAACAACAAGAAGAAGAAGTATCTCGAAATATGTCCGTCAGGCCCGTTCCTTTGAGCTGAATCTGCAAATATCTCGGAAACGAAGCGAGCTATGGCAAAATGGTAAGAGACGTTTTTTGTAGTGAATTATGTTTCCTACAATTTATGTTCTATGACATTTTTTGATCAGAAGCGTAGTTTTCGAGATATATCGAGATATTTAAAAGTTCCGAAGCCGCACCAACATAATAGAGATACAGAAACACCGTGGCTCCTTTCTTTGAGATAACTCTGCACTAGTGCGAGCCGCAAATGCCACTTCCAGCTTAGCTGTGCAGAAGAAGAACAACAAGAAGAAGAAATATCTCGAAATATGTCCGTCAGGCCCCTTCCCTTGAGATATATCTGCAAATATCTCGGAAACGAAGCGAGCTATGGCAAAATGTTAAGATACCTTTTTTGTAGAGAATTATGTTTCCTACAATTTATGTTCTATGATTTTTTTTGATCAGATGCGTAGTTCTCGAGATATATCAAGATATTTAAAAGTTCCGAAGCCGCAACAACATAATAGAGATACAGAAACACCGTGGCCCCTTTCTTTGAGATAACTCTGCACTATTGCGAGCTGCAAATGCCACTTCCAGCTTAGCTGTGCACAGGAAGAACAACAAGAAGAAGAAATATCTCGAAATATGTCCGTCAGGCCAGTTCCTTTGAGCTGAATCTGCAAATATCTCGGAAACGAAGCGAGCTATGGCAAAATGTTAAGAGACGTTTTTTGTAGAGAATTATGTTTCCTACAATTTATGTTCTATGATATTTTTTAATCAGAAGCGTAGTTTTCGAGATATATCGAGATATTTAAAAGTTCCGAAGCCGCACCAACATAATAGAGATACAGAAACACCGTGGCCCCTTTCTTTGAGATAACTCTGCACTATTGCGACCTGCAAATGCCACTTCCAGCTCAGCTGTGCAGAAGAAGAACAACAAGAGGAAGAAATATCTCGAAATATGTCCGTCAGGCCCCTTCCCTTGAGATAAATCTGCAAATATCTCGGAAACGAAGCGAGCTATGGCAAAATGTTAAGAGACCTTTTTTGTAGAGAATTAAGTTTCCTACTTTTTATGTTCTATGATATTTTTTGATCAGATGCGTAGTTCTCGAGATATATCAAGATATTTAAAAGTTCCGAAGCCGCACCAACATAATAGAGATACAGAAACACCGTGGCCCCTTTCTTTGAGATAACTCTGCACTATTGCGAGCTGCAAATGCCACTTCCAGCTTAGCTGTGCAGAGGAAGAACAACAAGAAGAAGAAGTATCTCGAAATATGTCCGTCAGGCCCGTTCCTTTGAGCTGAATCTGCAAATATCTCGGAAACGAAGCGAGCTATGGCAAAATGTTAAGAGACGTTTTTTGTAGAGAATTATGTTTCCTACTTTTTATCTTCTATGATATTTTTTGATCAGATGCGTAGTTCTCGAGATGTATCAAGATATTTAAAAGTTCCGAAGCCGCACCAACATAATAGAGATACAGAAACACCGTGGCCCCTTTCTTTGAGATAACTCTGCACTATTGCGCGCTGCAAATGCCACTTCCAGCTTAGCTGTGCAGAAGAACAACAACAAGAAGAAGAAATATCTCGAAATATGTCCGTCAGGCCCCTTCCCTTGAGATAAATCTGCAAATATCTCGGAAACGAAGCGAGCTATGGCAAAATGTTAAGAGACCTTTTTTGTAGAGAATTAAGTTTCCTACTTTTTACGTTCTATGATATTTTTCGATCAGAGGCGTAGTTCCCGAGATATATCAAGATATTTAAAAGTTCCGAAGCCGCACCAACATAATAGAGATACAGAAACACCGTGGCCCCGTTCTTTGAGATAACTCTGCACGATTGCGAGCTGGAAATGCCACTACCAGTTTAGCTGTGCAGAAGAAGAACAACAAGAAGAAGAAATATCTCGAAATATGTCCATCAGGACCCTTCCCTTGAGATAAATCTGCAAATATCTCGGAAACGAAGCGAGCTATCGCAAAATGTTAAGAGACCTTTTTTGTAGAGAATAATGTTTCCTACAATTTACGTTCTATGATATTTTTTGATCAGAGGCGTAGTTCTCGAGATATATCAAGATATTTAAAAGTTCCGAAGCCGCACCAACATAATAGAGATACAGAAACACCGTGGCCCCTTTATTTGAGATAACTCTGCACTATTGCGACCTGCAAATGCCACTTCCAGCTCAGCTGTGCAGAAGAAGAACAACAAGAAGAAGAAATATCTCGAAATATGTCCGTCAGGCCCCTTCCCTTGAGATAAATCTGCAAATATCTCGGAAACGAAGCGAGCTATGGCAAAATGTTAAGAGACCGTTTTTGTAGAGAATTAAGTTTCCTACTTTTTATGTTCTATGATATTTTTTGATCAGATGCGTAGTTCTCGAGATATATCAAGATATTTAAAAGTTCCGAAGCCGCACCAACATAATAGAGATACAGAAACACCGTGGCCCCTTTCTTTGAGATAACTCTGCACTATTGCGAGCTGCAAATGCCACTTCCAGCTTAGCTGTGCAGAGGAAGAACAACAAGAAGAAGAAGTATCTCGAAATATGTCCGTCAGGCCCGTTCCTTTGAGCTGAATCTGCAAATATCTCGGAAACGAAGCGAGCTATGGCAAAATGTTGAGAGACGTTTTTTGTAAAGAATTATGTTTCCTACAATTTATGTTCTATGATATTTTTTGATCAGAAGCGTAGTTTTCGAGATATATCGAGATATTTAAAAGTTCCGAAGCCGCACCAACATAATAGAGATACAGAAACACCGTGGCCCCTTTCTTTGAGATAACTCTGCACTATTGCGACCTGCAAATGCCACTTCCAGCTCAGCTGTGCAGAAGAAGAACAACAAGAGGAAGAAATATCTCGAAATATGTCCGTCAGGCCCCTTCCCTTGAGATAAATCTGCAAATATCTCGGAAACGAAGCGAGCTATGGCAAAATGTTAAGAGACCTTTTTTGTAGAGAATTAAGTTTCCTACTTTTTATGTTCTATGATATTTTTTGATCAGATGCGTAGTTCTCGAGATATATCAAGATATTTAAAAGTTCCGAAGCCGCACCAACATAATAGAGATACAGAAACACCGTGGCCCCTTTCTTTGAGATAACTCTGCACTATTGCGAGCTGCAAATGCCACTTCCAGCTTAGCTGTGCAGAGGAAGAACAACAAGAAGAAGAAGTATCTCGAAATATGTCCGTCAGGCCCGTTCCTTTGAGCTGAATCTGCAAATATCTCGGAAACGAAGCGAGCTATGGCAAAATGTTAAGAGACGTTTTTTGTAGAGAATTATGTTTCCTACTTTTTATCTTCTATGATATTTTTTGATCAGATGCGTAGTTCTCGAGATGTATCAAGATATTTAAAAGTTCCGAAGCCGCACCAACATAATAGAGATACAGAAACACCGTGGCCCCTTTCTTTGAGATAACTCTGCACTATTGCGCGCTGCAAATGCCACTTCCAGCTTAGCTGTGCAGAAGAACAACAACAAGAAGAAGAAATATCTCGAAATATGTCCGTCAGGCCCCTTCCCTTGAGATAAATCTGCAAATATCTCGGAAACGAAGCGAGCTATGGCAAAATGTTAAGAGACCTTTTTTGTAGAGAATTAAGTTTCCTACTTTTTACGTTCTATGATATTTTTCGATCAGAGGCGTAGTTCCCGAGATATATCAAGATATTTAAAAGTTCCGAAGCCGCACCAACATAATAGAGATACAGAAACACCGTGGCCCCGTTCTTTGAGATAACTCTGCACGATTGCGAGCTGGAAATGCCACTACCAGTTTAGCTGTGCAGAAGAAGAACAACAAGAAGAAGAAATATCTCGAAATATGTCCATCAGGACCCTTCCCTTGAGATAAATCTGCAAATATCTCGGAAACGAAGCGAGCTATCGCAAAATGTTAAGAGACCTTTTTTGTAGAGAATAATGTTTCCTACAATTTACGTTCTATGATATTTTTTGATCAGAGGCGTAGTTCTCGAGATATATCAAGATATTTAAAAGTTCCGAAGCCGCACCAACATAATAGAGATACAGAAACACCGTGGCCCCTTTCTTTGAGATAACTCTGCACTATTGCGACCTGCAAATGCCACTTCCAGCTCAGCTGTGCAGAAGAAGAACAACAAGAAGAAGAAATATCTCGAAATATGTCCGTCAGGCCCCTTCCCTTGAGATAAATCTGCAAATATCTCGGAAACGAAGCGAGCTATGGCAAAATGTTAAGAGACCGTTTTTGTAGAGAATTAAGTTTCCTACTTTTTATGTTCTATGATATTTTTTGATCAGATGCGTAGTTCTCGAGATATATCAAGATATTTAAAAGTTCCGAAGCCGCACCAACATAATAGAGATACAGAAACACCGTGGCCCCTTTCTTTGAGATAACTCTGCACTATTGCGAGCTGCAAATGCCACTTCCAGCTTAGCTGTGCAGAGGAAGAACAACAAGAAGAAGAAGTATCTCGAAATATGTCCGTCAGGCCCGTTCCTTTGAGCTGAATCTGCAAATATCTCGGAAACGAAGCGAGCTATGGCAAAATGTTGAGAGACGTTTTTTGTAAAGAATTATGTTTCCTACAATTTATGTTCTATGATATTTTTTGATCAGAAGCGTAGTTTTCGAGATATATCGAGATATTTAAAAGTTCCGAAGCCGCACCAACATAATAGAGATACAGAAACACCGTGGCCCCTTTCTTTGAGATAACTCTGCACTAGTGCGAGCCGCAAATGCCACTTCCAGCTTAGCTGTGCAGAAGAAGAACAACAAGAAGAAGAAATATCTCGAAATATGTCCGACAGGCCCGTTCCCTTGAGATAAATCTGCAAATATCTCGGAAACGAAGCGAGCTATGGCGAAATGTTAAGAGACCTTTTTTGTAGAGAATTAAGTTTCCTACTTTTTATCTTCTATGATATTTTTTGATCAGATGCGTAGTTCTCGAGATGTATCAAGATATTTAAAAGTTCCGAAGCCGCACCAACATAATAGAGATACAGAAACACCGTGGCCCCTTTCTTTGAGATAACTCTGCACTATTGCGCGCTGCAAATGCCACTTCCAGCTTAGCTGTGCAGAAGAACAACAACAAGAAGAAGAAATATCTCGAAATATGTCCGTCAGGCCCCTTCCCTTGAGATAAATCTGCAAATATCTCGGAAACGAAGCGAGCTATGGCAAAATGTTAAGAGACCTTTTTTGTAGAGAATAATGTTTCCTACAATGTACGTTCTATGATATTTTTTGATCAGAGGCGTAGTTCTCGAGATATATCAAGATATTTAAAAGTTCCGAAGCCGCACCAACATAATAGAGATACAGAAACACCGTGGCCCCTTTCTTTGAGATAACTCTGCACTATTGCGACCTGCAAATGCCACTTCCAGCTCAGCTGTGCAGAAGAAGAACAACAAGAAGAAGAAATATCTCGAAATATGTCCGTCAGGCCCCTTCCCTTGAGATAAATCTGCAAATATCTCGGAAACGAAGCGAGCTATGGCAAAATGTTAAGAGACCGTTTTTGTAGAGAATTAAGTTTCCTACTTTTTATGTTCTATGATATTTTTTGATCAGATGCGTAGTTCTCGAGATATATCAAGATATTTAAAAGTTCCGAAGCCGCACCAACATAATAGAGATACAGAAACACCGTGGCCCCTTTCTTTGAGATAACTCTGCACTATTGCGAGATGCAAATGCCACTTCCAGCTTAGCTGTGCAGAAGAAGAACAACAAGAAGAAGAAATATCTCGAAATATGTCCGTCAGGCCCCTTCCCTTGAGATATATCTGCAAATATCTCGGAAACGAAGCGAGCTATGGCAAAATGTTAAGAGACCTTTTTTGTAGAGAATTATGTTTCCTACAATTTAGGTTCTATGATATTTTTTGATCAGAAGCGTAGTTTTCGAGATATATCGAGATATTTAAAAGTTCCGAAGCCGCACCAACATAATAGAGATACAGAAACACCGTGGCCCCTTTCTTTGAGATAACTCTGCACTAGTGCGAGCCGCAAATGCCACTTCCAGGTTAGCTGTGCAGAAGAAGAACAACAAGAGGAAGAAGTATCTCGAAATATGTCCGTCAGGCCCGTTCCTTTGAGCTGAATCTGCAAATATCTCGGAAACGAAGCGAGCTATGGCAAAATGTTAAGAGACGTTTTTTGTAGTGAATTATGTTTCCTACAATTTATGTTCTATGATATTTTTTGATCAGAAGCGTAGTTTTCGAGATATATCGAGATATTTAAAAGATCCGAAGCCGCACCAACATAATAGAGATACAGAAACACCGTGGCCCCTTTCTTTGAGATAACTCTGCACTATTGCGCGCTGCAAATGCCACTTCCAGCTTAGCTGTGCAGAAGAACAACAACAAGAAGAAGAAATATCTCGAAATATGTCCGTCAGGCCCCTTCCCTTGAGATAAATCTGCAAATATCTCGGAAACGAAGCGAGCTATGGCAAAATGGTAACAGACCTTTTTGTAGAGAATAATGTTTCCTACAATTTACGTTCTATGATATTTTTTGATCAGAGGCGTAGTTCTCGAGATATATCAAGATATTTAAAAGTTCCGAAGCCGCACCAACATAATAGAGATACAGAAACACCGTGGCCCCGTTCTTTGAGATAACTCTGCACGATTGCGAGCTGGAAATGCCACTTCCAGTTTAGCTGTGCAGAAGAAGAACAACAAGAAGAAGAAATATCTCGAAATATGTCCATCAGGACCCTTCCCTTGAGATAAATCTGCAAATATCTCGGAAACGAAGCGAGCTATGGCAAAATGTTAAGAGACCTTTTTTGTAGAGAATAATGTTTCCTACAATCTACGTTCTATGATATTTTTTGATCAGAGGCGTAGTTCTCGAGATATATCAAGATATTTAAAAGTTCCGAAGCCGCACCAACATAATAGAGATACAGAAACACCGTGGCCCCTTTCTTTGAGATAACTCTGCACTATTGCGAGCTGCAAATGCCACTTCCAGCTTAGCTGTGCAGAGGAAGAACAACAAGAAGAAGAAGTATCTCGAAATATGTCCGTCAGGCCCCTTCCCTTGAGATAAATCTGCAAATATCTCGGAAACGAAGCGAGCTATGGCAAAATGTTAAGACACCTTTTTTGTAGAGAATAATGTTTCCTACAATCTACGTTCTATGATATTTTTTGATCAGAGGCGTAGTTCTCGAGATATATCAAGATATTTAAAAGTTCCGAAGCCGCACCAACATAATAGAGATACAGAAACACCGTGGCCCCTTTCTTTGAGATAACTCTGCACTATTGCGAGCTGCAAATGCCACTTCCAGCTTAGCTGTGCAGAGGAAGAACAACAAGAAGAAGATGTATCTCGAAATATGTCCGTCAGGCCCGTTCCTTTGAGCTGAATCTGCAAATATCTCGGAAACGAAGCGAGCTATGGCAAAATGTTAAGAGATGTTTTTTGTAGAGAATTATGTTTCCTACAATTTATGTTCTATGATATTTTTTGATCAGAAGCGTAGTTTTCGAGATATATCGAGATATTTAAAAGTTCCGAAGCCGCACCAACATAATAGAGATACAGAAACACCGTGGCCCCTTTCTTTGAGATAACTCTGCAATAGTGCGAGCCGCAAATGCCATTCCCAGCTTAGCTGTGCAGAAGAAGAACAACAAGAAGAAGAAATATCTCGAAATATGTCCGACAGGCCCCTTCCCTTGAGATAAATCTGCAAATATCTCGGAAACGAAGCGAGCTATGGCGAAATGTTAAGAGACCTTTTTTGTAGAGAATTAAGTTTCCTACTTTTTATCTTCTATGATATTTTTTGATCAGATGCGTAGTTCTCGAGATGTATCAAGATATTTAAAAGTTCCGAAGCCGCACCAACATAATAGAGATACAGAAACACCGTGGCCCCTTTCATTGAGATAACTCTGCACTATTGCGCGCTGCAAATGCCACTTCCAGCTTAGCTGTGCAGAAGAAGAACAACAAGAAGAAGAAATATCTCGAAATATGTCCGTCAGGCCCCTTCCCTTGAGATAAATCTGCAAATATCTCGGAAACGAAGCGAGCTATGGCAAAATGTTAAGAGACCTTTTTTGTAGAGAATTAAGTTTCCTACTTTTTACGTTCTATGATATTTTTCGATCAGAGGCGTAGTTCTCGAGATATATCAAGATATTTAAAAGTTCCGAAGCCGCACCAACATAATAGAGATACAGAAACACCGTGGCCCCGTTCTTTGAGATAACTCTGCACGATTGCGAGCAGGAAATGCCACTTCCAGTTTAGCTGTGCAGAAGAAGAACAACAAGAAGAAGAAATATCTCGAAATATGTCCATCAGGACCCTTCCCTTGAGATAAATCTGCAAATATCTCGGAAACGAAGCGAGCTATGGCAAAATGTTAAGAGACCTTTTTTGTAGAGAATAATGTTTCCTACAATTTATGTTCTATGATATTTTTTGATCAGAAGCGTAGTTTTCGAGATATATCGAGATATTTAAAAGTTCCGAAGCCGCACCAACATAATAGAGATACAGAAACACCGTGGCCCCTTTCTTTGAGATAACTCTGCACTATTGCGACCTGCAAATGCCACTTCCAGCTCAGCTGTGCAGAAGAAGAACAACAAGAAGAAGAAATATCTCGAAATATGTCCGTCAGGCCCCTTCCCTTGAGATAAATCTGCAAATATCTCGGAAACGAAGCGAGCTATGGCAAAATGTTAAGAGACCGTTTTTGTAGAGAATTAAGTTTCCTACTTTTTATGTTCTATGATATTTTTTGATCAGATGCGTAGTTCTCGCGATATATCAAGATATTTAAAAGTTCCGAAGCCGCACCAACATAATAGAGATACAGAAACACCGTGGCCCCTTTCATTGAGATAACTCTGCACTATTGCGCGCTGCAAATGCCACTTCCAGCTTAGCTGTGCAGAAGAAGAACAACAAGAAGAAGAAATATCTCGAAATATGTCCGTCAGGCCCCTTCCCTTGAGATAAATCTGCAAATATCTCGGAAACGAAGCGAGCTATGGCAAAATGTTAAGAGACCTTTTTTGTAGAGAATTAAGTTTCCTACTTTTTACGTTCTATGATATTTTTCGATCAGAGGCGTAGTTCTCGAGATATATCAAGATATTTAAAAGTTCCGAAGCCGCACCAACATAATAGAGATACAGAAACACCGTGGCCCCGTTCTTTGAGATAACTCTGCACGATTGCGAGCAGGAAATGCCACTTCCAGCTTAGCTGTGCAGAGGAAGAACAACAAGAAGAAGAAGTATCTCGAAATATGTCCGTCAGGCCCGTTCCTTTGAGCTGAATCTGCAAATATCTCGGAAACGAAGCGAGCTATGGCAAAATGTTAAGAGACGTTTCTTGTAGAGAATAATGTTTCCTACAATTTATGTTCTATGATATTTTTTGATCAGAAGCGTAGTTTTCGAGATATATCGAGATATTTAAAAGTTCCGAAGCCGCACCAACATAATAGAGATACAGAAACACCGTGGCCCCTTTCTTTGAGATAACTCTGCACTATTGCGACCTGCAAATGCCACTTCCAGCTCAGCTGTGCAGAAGAAGAACAACAAGAAGAAGAAATATCTCGAAATATGTCCGTCAGGCCCCTTCCCTTGAGATAAATCTGCAAATATCTCGGAAACGAAGCGAGCTATGGCAAAATGTTAAGAGACCGTTTTTGTAGAGAATTAAGTTTCCTACTTTTTATGTTCTATGATATTTTTTGATCAGATGCGTAGTTCTCGCGATATATCAAGATATTTAAAAGTTCCGAAGCCGCACCAAAATAATAGAGATACAGAAACACCGTGGCCCCTTTCTTTGAGATAACTCTGCACTATTGCGAGATGCAAATGCCACTTCCAGCTTAGCTGTGCAGAAGAAGAACAACAAGAAGAAGAAATATCTCGAAATATGTCCGTCAGGCCCCTTCCCTTGAGATATATCTGCAAATATCTCGGAAACGAAGCGAGCTATGGCAAAATGTTAAGAGACCTTTTTTGTAGAGAATTATGTTTCCTACAATTTAGGTTCTATGATATTTTTTGATCAGAAGCGTAGTTTTCGAGATATATCGAGATATTTAAAAGTTCCGAAGCCGCACCAACATAATAGAGATACAGAAACACCGTGGCCCCTTTCTTTGAGATAACTCTGCACTAGTGCGAGCCGCAAATGCCACTTCCACCTTAGCTGTGCAGAAGAAGAACAACAAGAGGAAGAAATATCTCGAAATATGTCCGTCAGGCCCCTTCCCTTGAGATAAATCTGCAAATATCTCGGGAACGAAGCGAGCTATGGCAAAATGTTAAGAGACCTTTTTTGTAGAGAATTAAGTTTCCTACTTTTTATGTTCTATGATATTTTTTGATCAGATGCGTAGTTCCCGAGATATATCAAGATATTTAAAAGTTCCGAAGCCGCACCAACATAATAGAGATACAGAAACACCGTGGCCCCTTTCTTTGAGATAACTCTGCACTATTGCGAGCTGCAAATGCCACTTCCAGCTTAGCTGTGCAGAGGAAGAACAACAAGAAGAAGAAGTATCTCGAAATATGTCCGTCAGGCCCGTTCCTTTGAGCTGAATCTGCAAATATCTCGGAAACGAAGCGAGCTATGGCAAAATGTTAAGAGACGTTTTTTGTAGAGAATTATGTTTCCTACAATTTATGTTCTATGATATTTTTTGATCAGAAGCGTAGTTTTCGAGATATATCGAGATATTTAAAAGTTCTGAAGCCGCACCAACATAATAGAGATACAGAAACACCGTGGCCCCTTTCTTTGAGATAACTCTGCACTATTGCGACCTGCAAATGCCACTTCCAGCTCAGCTGTGCAGAAGAAGAACAACAAGAAGAAGAAATATCTCGAAATATGTCCGTCAGGCCCCTTCCCTTGAGATATATCTGCAAATATCTCGGAAACCAAGCGAGCTATGGCAAAATGTTAAGAGACCTTTTTTGTCGAGAATTATGTTTCCTACAATTTAGGTTCTATGATATTTTTTGATCAGAAGCGTAGTTTTCGAGATATATCGAGATATTTAAAAGTTCCGAAGCCGCACCAACATAATAGAGATGCAGAAACACCGTGGCCCCTTTCTTTGAGATAACTCTGCACTATTGCGAGATGCAAATGCCACTTCCAGCTTAGCTGTGCAGAAGAAGAACAACAAGAAGAAGAAATATCTCGAAATATGTCCGTCAGGCCCCTTCCCTTGAGATATATCTGCAAATATCTCGGAAACGAAGCGAGCTATGGCAAAATGTTAAGAGACCTTTTTTGTAGAGAATTATGTTTCCTACAATTTAGGTTCTATGATATTTTTTGATCAGAAGCGTAGTTTTCGGGATATATCGAGATATTTAAAAGTTCCGAAGCCGCACCAACATAATAGAGATACAGAAACACCGTGGCCCCTTTCTTTGAGATAACTCTGCACTAGTGCGAGCCGCAAATGCCACTTCCAGCTTAGCTGTGCAGAAGAAGAACAACAAGAGGAAGAAATATCTCGAAATATGTCCGTCAGGCCCCTTCCCTTGAGATAAATCTGCAAATATCTCGGGAACGAAGCGAGCTATGGCAAAATGTTAAGAGACCTTTTTTGTAGAGAATTAAGTTTCCTACTTTTTATGTTCTATGATATTTTTTGATCAGATGCGTAGTTCTCGAGATATATCAAGATATTTAAAAGTTCCGAAGCCGCACCAACATAATAGAGATACAGAAACACCGTGGCCCCTTTCTTTGAGATAACTCTGCACTATTGCGAGCTGCCAATGCCACTTCCAGCTTAGCTGTGCAGAGGAAGAACAACAAGAAGAAGTATCTCGAAATATGTCCGTCAGGCCCGTTCCTTTGAGCTGAATCTGCAAATATCTCGGAAACGAAGCGAGCTATGACAAAATGTTAAGAGACGTTTTTTGTAGAGAATTATGTTTCCTACAATTTATGTTCTATGATATTTTTTGATCAGAAGCGTAGTTTTCGAGATATATCGAGATATTTAAAAGTTCCGAAGCCGCACCAACATAATAGAGATACAGAAACACCGTGGCCCCTTTCTTTGAGATAACTCTGCACTATTGCGAGATGCAAATGCCACTTCCAGCTTAGCTGTGCAGAAGAAGAACAACAAGAAGAAGAAATATCTCGAAATATGTCCGCCAGGCCCCTTCCCTTGAGATATATCTGCAAATATCTCGGAAACGAAGCGAGCTATGGCAAAATGTTAAGAGACCTTTTTTGTAGAGAATTATGTTTCCTACAATTTAGGTTCTATGATATTTTTTGATCAGAAGCGTAGTTTTCGAGATATATCGAGATATTTAAAAGTTCCGAAGCCGCACCAACATAATAGAGATACAGAAACACCGTGGCCCCTTTCTTTGAGATAACTCTGCAATAGTGCGAGCCGCAAATGCCATTCCCAGCTTAGCTGTGCAGAAGAAGAACAACAAGAAGAAGAAATATCTCGAAATATGTCCGACAGGCCCCTTCCCTTGAGATAAATCTGCAAATATCTCGGAAACGAAGCGAGCTATGGCGAAATGTTAAGAGACCTTTTTTGTAGAGAATTAAGTTTCCTACTTTTTATCTTCTATGATATTTTTTGATCAGATGCGTAGTTCTCGAGATGTATCAAGATATTTAAAAGTTCCGAAGCCGCACCAACATAATAGAGATACAGAAACACCGTGGCCCCTTTCTTTGAGATAACTCTGCACTATTGCGCGCTGCAAATGCCACTTCCAGCTTAGCTGTGCAGAAGAAGAACAACAAGAAGAAGAAATATCTCGAAATATGTCCGTCAGGCCCCTTCCCTTGAGATAAATCTGCAAATATCTCGGAAACGAAGCGAGCTATGGCAAAATGTTAAGAGACCTTTTTTGTAGAGAATTAAGTTTCCTACTTTTTACGTTCTATGATATTTTTCGATCAGAGGCGTAGTTCTCGAGATATATCAAGATATTTAAAAGTTCCGAAGCCGCACCAACATAATAGAGATACAGAAACACCGTGGCCCCGTTCTTTGAGATAACTCTGCACTATTGCGAGCTGCAAATGCCACTTCCAGCTTAGCTGTGCAGAGGAAGAACAACAAGAAGAAGAAGTATCTCGAAATATGTCCGTCAGGCCCGTTCCTTTGAGCTGAATCTGCAAATATCTCGGAAACCAAGCGAGCTATGGCAAAATGTTAAGAGACGTTTTTTGTAGAGAATTATGTTTCCTACAATTTATGTTCTATGATATTTTTTGATCAGAAGCGTAGTTTTCGAGATATATCGAGATATTTAAAAGTTCCGAAGCCGCACCAACATAATAGAGATACAGAAACACCGTGGCCCCTTTCTTTGAGATAACTCTGCACTATTGCGACCTGCAAATGCCACTTCCAGCTCAGCTGTGCAGAAGAAGAACAACAAGAAGAAGAAATATCTCGAAATATGTCCGTCAGGCCCCTTCCCTTGAGATAAATCTGCAAATATCTCGGAAACGAAGCGAGCTATGGCAAAATATTAAGAGACCTTTTTTGTAGAGAATTAAGTTTCCTACTTTTTATGTTCTATGATATTTTTTGATCAGATGCGTAGTTCTCGAGATATATCAAGATATTTAAAAGTTCCGAAGCCGCACCAACATAATAGAGATACAGAAACACCGTGGCCCCTTTCTTTGAGATAACTCTGCACTATTGCGAGCTGCAAATGCCACTTCCAGCTTAGCTGTGCAGAGGAAGAACAACAAGAAGAAGAAGTATCTCGAAATATGTCCGTCAGGCCCGTTCCTTTGAGCTGAATCTGCAAATATCTCGGAAACGAAGCGAGCTATGGCAAAATGTTAAGAGACGTTTTTTGTAGAGAATTATATTTCCTACAATTTATGTTCTATGATATTTTTTGATCAGAAGCGTAGTTTTCGAGATATATCGAGATATTTAAAAGTTCCGAAGCCGCACCAACATAATAGAGATACAGAAACACCGTGGAGCCTTTCTTTGAGATAATTCTGCACTAGTGCGAGCCGCAAATGCCACTTCCAGCTTAGCTGTGCAGAAGAAGAACAACAAGAAGAAGAAATATCTCGAAATATGTCCGACAGGCCCCTTCCCTTGAGATAAATTTGCAAATATCTCGGAAACGAAGCGAGCTATGGCGAAATGTTAAGAGACCTTTTTTGTAGAGAATTAAGTTTCCTACTTTTTATCTTCTATGATATTTTTTGATCAGATGCGTAGTTCTCGAGATGTATCAAGATATTTAAAAGTTCCGAAGCCGCACCAACATAATAGAGATACAGAAACACCGTGGCCCCTCTCTTTGAGATAACTCTGCACTATTGCGCGCTGCAAATGCCACTTCCAGCTTAGCTGTGCAGAAGAAGAACAACAAGAAGAAGAAATATCTCGAAATATGTCCGTCAGGCCCCTTCCCTTGAGATAAATCTGCAAATATCTCGGAAACGAAGCGAGCTATGGCAAAATGTTAAGAGACCTTTTTTGTAGAGAATTAAGTTTCCTACTTTTTACGTTCTATGATATTTTTCGATCAGAGGCGTAGTTCTCGAGATATATCAAGATATTTAAAAGTTCCGAAGCCGCACCAACATAATAGAGATACAGAAACACCGTGGCCCCGTTCTTAGAGATAACTCTGCACGATTGCGAGCAGGAAATGCCACTTCCAGTTTAGCTGTGCAGAAGAAGAACAACAAGAAGAAGAAATATCTCGAAATATGTCCATCAGGACCCTTCCCTTGAGATAAATCTGCAAATATCTCGGAAACGAAGCGAGCTATGGCAAAATGTTAAGAGACCTTTTTTGTAGAGAATAATGTTTCCTACAATTTATGTTCTATGATATTTTTTGATCAGAAGCGTAGTTTTCGAGATATATCGAGATATTTAAAAGTTCCGAAGCCGCACCAACATAATAGAGATACAGAAACACCGTGGCCCCTTTCTTTGAGATAACTCTGCACTATTGCGACCTGCAAATGCCACTTCCAGCTCAGCTGTGCAGAAGAAGAACAACAAGAAGAAGAAATATCTCGAAATATGTCCGTCAGGCCCCTTCCCTTGAGATAAATCTGCAAATATCTCGGAAACGAAGCGAGCTATGGCAAAATGTTACGAGACCTTTTTTGTAGAGAATTAAGTTTCCTACTTTTTATGTTCTATGATATTTTTTGATCAGATGCGTCGTTCTCGAGATATATCAAGATATTTAAAAGTTCCGAAGCCGCACCAACATAATAGAGATACAGAAACACCGTGGCCCCTTTCTTTGAGATAACTCTGCACTATTGCGAGCTGCAAATGCCACTTCCAGCTTAGCTGTGCAGAGGAAGAACAACAAGAAGAAGAAGTATCTCGAAATATGTCCGTCAGGCCCGTTCCTTTGAGCTGAATCTGCAAATATCTCGGAAACGAAGCGAGCTATGGCAAAATGTTAAGAGACGTTTTTTGTAGAGAATTATGTTTCCTACAATTTATGTTCTATGATATTTTTCGATCAGAGGCGTAGTTCTCGAGATATATCAAGATATTTAAAAGTTCCGAAGCCGCTCCAACATAATAGAGATACAGAAACACCGTGGCCCCTTTCTTTGAGATAACTCTGCACGATTGCGAGCTGGAAATGCCACTTCCAGTTTAGCTGTGCAGAAGAAGAACAACAAGAAGAAGAAATATTTCGAAATATGTCCATCAGGACCCTTCCCTTGAGATAAATCTGCAAATATCTCGGAAACGAAGCGAGCTATGGCAAAATGTTAAGAGACCTTTTTTGTAGAGAATAATGTTTCCTACAATTTACGTTCTATGATATTTTTTGATCAGAAGCGTAGTTTTCGAGATATATCGAGATATTTAAAAGTTCCGAAGCCGCACCAACATAATAGGGATACAGAAACACCGTGGCCCCTTTCTTTGAGATAACTCTGCACTAGTGCGAGCCGCAAATGCCACTTCCAGCTTAGCTGTGCAGAAGAAGAACAACAAGAAGAAGAAATATCTCGAAATATGTCCGTCAGGCGCCTTCCCTTGAGATAAATCTGCAAATATCTCGGAAACGAAGCGAGCTATGGCAAAATGTTAAGAGACCTTTTTTGTAGAAAATTAGGTTTCCTACTTTTTATGTTCTATGATATTTTTTGATCAGATGCGTAGTTCTCGAGATATATCAAGATATTTAAAAGTTCCGAAGCCGCACCAACATAATAGAGATACAGAAACACCGTGGCCCCTTTCTTTGAGATAACTCTGCACTATTGCGAGCTGTAAATGCCACTTCCAGCTTAGCTGTGCAGAAGAAGAACAACAAGAAGAAGAAATATCTCGAAATATGTCCGTCAGGCCAGTTCCTTTGAGCTGAATCTGCAAATATCTCGGAAACGAAGCGAGCTATGGCAAAATGTTAAGAGACGTTTTTTGTAGAGAATTATGTTTCCTACAATTTATGTTCTATGATATTTTTTGATCAGAAGCGTAGTTTTCGAGATATATCGAGATATTTAAAAGTTCCGAAGCCGCACCAACATAATAGAGATACGGAAACACCATGGCCCCTTTCTTTGAGATAACTCTGCACTATTGCGACCTGCAAATGCCACTTCCAGCTCAGCTGTGCAGAAGAAGAACAACAAGAAGAAGAAATATCTCGAAATATGTCCGTCAGGCCCCTTCCCTTGAGATAAATCTGCAAATATCTCGGAAACGAAGCGAGCTATGGCAAAACGTTAAGAGACCTTTTTTGTAGAGAATTAAGTTTCCTACTTTTTACGTTCTATGATATTTTTCGATCAGAGGCGTAGTTCTCGAGATATATCAAGATATTTAAAAGTTCCGAAGCCGCACCAACATAATAGAGATACAGAAACACCGTGGCCCCGTTCTTTGAGATAACTCTGCACGATTGCGAGCAGGAAATGCCACTTCCAGTTTAGCTGTGCAGAAGAAGAACAACAAGAAGAAGAAATATCTCGAAATATGTCCATCAGGACCCTTCCCTTGAGATAAATCTGCAAATATCTCGGAAACGAAGCGAGCTATGGCAAAATGTTAAGAGACCTTTTTTGTAGAGAATAATGTTTCCTACAATTTACGTTCTATGATATTTTTTGATCAGAAGCGTAGTTTTCGAGATATATCGAGATATTTAAAAGTTCCGAAGCCGCACCAACATAATAGGGATACAGAAACACCGTGGCCCCTTTCTTTGAGATAACTCTGCACTAGTGCGAGCCGCAAATGCCACTTCCAGCTTAGCTGTGCAGAAGAAGAACAACAAGAAGAAGAAATATCTCGAAATATGTCCGTCAGGCGCCTTCCCTTGAGATAAAGCTGCAAATATCTCGGAAACGAAGCGAGCTATGGCAAAATGTTAAGAGACCTTTTTTGTAGAAAATTAGGTTTCCTACAATTTATGTTCTATGATATTTTTTGATCAGAAGCGTAGTTTTCGAGATATATCGAGATATTTAAAAGTTCCGAAGCCGCACCAACATAATAGAGATACAGAAACACCATGGCCCCTTTCTTTGAGATCACTCTGCACTATTGCGACCTGCAAATGCCACTTCCAGCTCAGCTGTGCAGAAGAAGAACAACAAGAAGAAGAAATATCTCGAAATATGTCCGTCAGGCCCCGTCCCTTGAGATAAATCTGCAAATATCTCGGAAACGAAGCGAGCTATGGCAAAATGTTAAGAGACCTTTTTTGTAGAGAATTATGTTTCCTACTTTTTATGTTCTATGATATTTTTTGATCAGACACGTAGTTCTCGAGATATATCAAGATATTTAAAAGTTCCGAAGCCGCACCAACATAATAGAGATACAGAAACACCGTGGCTCCTTTCTTTGAGATAACTCTGCACTATTGCGACCTGGAAATGCCACTTCCAGTTTAGCTGTGCAGAAGAAGAACAACAAGAAGAAGAAATATCTCGAAATATGTCCGTCAGGCCCCTTCCCTTGAGATATATCTGCAAATATCTCGGAAACGAAGCGAGCTATGGCAAAATGTGAAGAGACCTTTTTTGTAGAGAATTATGTTTCCTACAATTTATGTTCTATGATATTTTTTGATCAGAAGCGTAGTTTTCGAGATATATCGAGATATTTAAAAGTTCCGAAGCCGCACCAACATAATAGAGATACAGAAACACCGTGGCCCCTTTCTTTGAGATAACTCTGCACTATTGCGACCTGCAAATGCCACTTCCAGCTCAGCTGTGCAGAAGAAGAACAACAAGAAGAAGGAATATCTCGAAATATGTCCGTCAGGCCCCTTCCCTTGAGATAAATCTGCAAATATCTCGGAAACGAAGCGAGCTATGGCAAAATGTTAAGAGACCGTTTTTGTAGAGAATTAAGTTTCCTACTTTTTATGTTCTATGATATTTTTTGATCAGATGCGTAGTTCTCGCGATATATCAAGATATTTAAAAGTTCCGAAGCCGCACCAACATAATAGAGATACAGAAACACCGTGGCCCCTTTCTTTGAGATAACTCTGCACTATTGCGAGATGCAAATGCCACTTCCAGCTTAGCTGTGCAGAAGAAGAACAACAAGAAGAAGAAATATCTCGAAATATGTCCGCCAGGCCCCTTCCCTTGAGATATATCTGCAAATATCTCGGAAACGAAGCGAGCTATGGCAAAATGTTAAGAGACCTTTTTTGTAGAGAATTATGTTTCCTACAATTTAGGTTCTATGATATTTTTTGATCAGAAGCGTAGTTTTCGAGATATATCGAGATATTTAAAAGTTCCGAAGCCGCACCAACATAATAGAGATACAGAAACACCGTGGCCCCTTTCTTTGAGATAACTCTGCACTATTGCGAGGTGTAAATGCCACTTCCAGCTTAGCTGTGCAGAAGAAGAACAACAAGAAGAAGAAATATCTCGAAATATGTCCGTCAGGCCAGTTCCTTTGAGCTGAATCTGCAAATATCTCGGAAACGAAGCGAGCTATGGCAAAATGTTAAGAGACGTTTTTTGTAGAGAATTATGTTTCCTACAATTTATGTTCTATGATATTTTTTGATCAGAAGCGTAGTTTTCGAGATATATCGAGATATTTAAAAGTTCCGAAGCCGCACCAACATAATAGAGATACAGAAACACCGTGGCCCCTTTCTTTGAGATAACTCTGCACTAGTGCGAGCCGCAAATGCCACTTCCAGCTTAGCTGTGCAGAAGAAGAACAACAAGAAGAAGAAATATCTCGAAATATGTCCGACAGGCCCCTTCCCTTGAGATAAATCTGCAAATATCTCGGAAACGAAGCGAGCTATGGCGAAATGTTAAGAGACCTTTTTTGTAGAGAATTAAGTTTCCTACTTTTTATCTTCTATGATATTTTTTGATCAGATGCGTAGTTCTCGAGATGTATCAAGATATTTAAAAGTTCCGAAGCCGCACCAACATAATAGAGATACAGAAACACCGTGGCCCCTTTCTTTGAGATAACTCTGCACTATTGCGCGCTGCAAATGCCACTTCCAGCTTAGCTGTGCAGAAGAACAACAACAAGAAGAAGAAATATCTCGAAATATGTCCGTCAGGCCCCTTCCCTTGAGATAAATCTGCAAATATCTCGGAAACGAAGCGAGCTATGGCAAAATGTTAAGAGACCTTTTTTGTAGAGAATTAAGTTTCCTACTTTTTACGTTCTATGATATTTTTCGATCAGAGGCGTAGTTCTCGAGATATATCAAGATATTTAAAAGTTCCGAAGCCGCACCAACATAATAGAGATACAGAAACACCGTGGCCCCGTTCTTTGAGATAACTCTGCACGATTGCGAGCTGGAAATGCTACTTCCAGTTTAGCTGTGCAGAAGAAGAACAACAAGAAGAAGAAATATCTCGAAATATGTCCATCAGGACCCTTCCCTTGAGATAAATCTGCAAATATCTCGGAAACGAAGCGAGCTATGGCAAAATGTTAAGAGACCTTTTTTGTAGAGAATAATGTTTCCTACAATTTACGTTCTATGATATTTTTTGATCAGAGGCGTAGTTCTCGAGATATATCAAGATATTTAAAAGTTCCGAAGCCGCACCAACATAATAGAGATACAGAAACACCGTGGCCCCTTTCTTTGAGATAACTCTGCACTATTGCGACCTGCAAATGCCACTTCGAGCTCAGCTGTGCAGAAGAAGAACAACAAGAAGAAGAAATATCTCGAAATATGTCCGTCAGGCCCCTTCCCTTGAGATAAATCTGCAAATATCTCGGAAACGAAGCGAGCTATGGCAAAATGTTAAGAGACCGTTTTTGTAGAGAATTAAGTTTCCTACTTTTTATGTTCTATGATATTTTTTGATCAGATGCGTAGTTCTCGAGATATATCAAGATATTTAAAAGTTCCGAAGCCGCACCAACATAATAGAGATACAGAAACACCGTGGCCCCTTTCTTTGAGATAACTCTGCACTATTGCGACCTGCAAATGCCACTTCCAGCTCAGCTGTGCAGAAGAAGAACAACAAGAAGAAGAAATATCTCGAAATATGTCCGTCAGGCCCCTTCCCTTGAGATATATCTGCAAATATCTCGGAAACGAAGCGAGCTCTGGCAAAATGTTAAGAGACCTTTTTTGTAGAGAATTATGTTTCCTACAATTTAGGTTCTATGATATTTTTTGATCAGAAGCGTAGTTTTCGAGATATATCGAGATATTTAAAAGTTCCGAAGCCGCACCAACATAATAGAGATACAGAAACACCGTGGCCCCTTTCTTTGAGATAACTCTGCACTAGTGCGAGCCGCAAATGCCACTTCCAGCTTAGCTGTGCAGAAGAAGAACAACAAGAGGAAGAAATATCTCGAAATATGTCCGTCAGGCCCCTTCCCTTGAGATAAATCTGCAAATATCTCGGGAACGAAGCTAGCTATGGCAAAATGTTAAGAGACCTTTTTTGTAGAGAATTAAGTTTCCTACTTTTTATGTTCAATGATATTTTTTGATCAGATGCGTAGTTCTCGAGATATATCAAGATATTTAAAAGTTCCGAAGCCGCACCAACATAATAGAGATACAGAAACACCGTGGCCCCTTTCTTTGAGATAACTCTGCACTATTGCGAGCTGCAAATGCCACTTCCAGCTTAGCTGTGCAGAGGAAGAACAACAAGAAGAAGAAGTATCTCGAAATATGTCCGTCAGGCCCGTTCCTTTGAGCTGAATCTGCAAATATCTCGGAAACGAAGCGAGCTATGGCAAAATGTTAAGAGACGTTTTTTGTAGAGAATTATGTTTCCTACAATTTATGTTCTATGATATTTTTTGATCAGAAGCGTAGTTTTCGAGATATATCGAGATATTTAAAAGTTCCGAAGCCGCACCAACATAATAGAGATACAGAAACACCGTGGCCCCTTTCTTTGAGATAACTCTGCACTATTGCGACCCGCAAATGCCACTTCCAGCTCAGCTGTGCAGAAGAAGAACAACAAGAAGAAGAAATATCTCGAAATATGTCCGTCAGGCCCCTTCCCTTGAGATAAATCTGCAAATATCTCGGAAACGAAGCGAGCTATGGCAAAATGTTAAGAGACCGTTTTTGTAGAGAATTAAGTTTCCTACTTTTTATGTTCTATGATATTTTTTGATCAGATGCGTAGTTCTCGCGATATATCAAGATATTTAAAAGTTCCGAAGCCGCACCAACATAATAGAGATACAGAAACACCGTGGCCCCTTTCTTTGAGATAACTCTGCACTATTGCGAGATGCAAATGCCACTTCCAGCTTAGCTGTGCAGAAGAAGAACAACAAGAAGAAGAAATATCTCGAAATATGTCCCTCAGGCCCGTTCCCTTGAGATAAATCTGCAAATATCTCGGAAACGATGCCAGCTATGGCAAAATGTTAAGAGACCTTTTTTGTAGAGAATTATGTTTCCTACAATTTACGTTCTCTGATATTTTTTGATCAGAAGCGTAGTTCTCGAGATATATCGAGATATTTAAAAGTTCCGAAGCCGCACCAACATAATAGAGATACAGAAACACCGTGGCCCCTTTCTTTGAGATAACTCTGCACTATTGCGACCTGCAAATGCCACTTCCAGCTTAGCTGTGCAGAAGAGGAACAACAAGAAGAAGAAATATCTCGGAATATGTCGTCAGGCCCCTTCCCTTGAGCTAAATCTGCAAATATCTCGGAAACGATGCCAGCTATGGGAAAATGTTAAGAGACCTTTTTTGTAGAGAATCAAGTTTCCTACTTTTTATGTTCTATGATATTTTTTGATCAGATGCGTAGTTTTCGAGATATATCGAGATATTTAAAAGTTCCGAAGCCGCACCAACATAATAGAGATACAGAAACATCGTGGCCCCTTTCTTTGGCATAACTCTGCACTATTGCGAGTTGGAAATGCCACTTCCAGTTTAGCTGTGCAGAAGAAGAACAACAAGAAGAAGAAATATCTCGAAATATGTCCGTCAGGACCCTTCCCTTGAGATAAATCTGCAAATATCTCGGAAACGAAGCGAGCTATGGCAAAATGTTAGGAGACCTTTTTTGTAGAGAATTATGTTTCCTACTTTTTATGTTCTATGATATTTTTTGATCAGAAGCGTAGTTTTCGAGATATATCGAGATATTTAAAAGTTCCGAAGCCGCACCAACATAATAGAGATACGGAAACACCGTGGCCCCTTTCTTTGGGATAACTCTGCACTATTGCGAGCTGGAAATGCCACTTCCAGTTTAGCTGTGCAGAAGAAGAACAACAAGAAGAAGAAATATCTCGAAATATGTCCGTCAGGCCCCTTCCCTTGAGATAAATCTGCAAATATCTCGGAAACGAAGCGAGCTATGGCAAAATGTTGACAGACCTTTTTTGTAGAGAATTAAGTTTCCTACTTTTTATGTTCTATGATATTTTTTGATCAGATGCGTAGTTCTCGAGATATAGCAAGATATTTAAAAGTTCCGAAGCCGCACCAACATAATAGAGATACAGAAACACCGTGGCCCCTTTCTTTGAGATAACTCTGCACTACTGCGAGCTACAAATGCCACTTCCAGCTTAGCTGTGCAGAAGAAGAACAACAAGAAGAAGGAATATCTCGAAATATGTCCGTCAGGCCCCTTCCCTTGAGATAAATCTGCAAATATCTCGGAAACGAAGCGAGCTATGGCAAAATGTTAAGAGACCTTTTTTGTAGAGAATTAAGTTTCCTACTTTTTATGTTCTATGATATTTTTTGATCAGATGCGTAGTTCTCGAGATATATCCAGATATTTAAAAGTTCCGAAATGGCACCAACATAATAGAGATACAGAAACACCGTGGCCCCTTTCTTTGAGGTAACTCTGCACTATTGCGAGCTGCAAATGCCACTTCCAGCTTAGCTGCGCAGAAGAAGAACAACAAGAAGAAGAAATATCTCGAAATATGTCCCTCAGGCCCCTTCCCTTGAGATAAATCTGCAAATACCTCGGAAACCAAGCGAGCTATGGCAAAATGTTAAGAGACCTTATTTGTAGAGAATTAAGTTTCCTACTTTTTATGTTCTACGATATTTTTTGATCAGATGCGTAGTTCTCGAGATATATCAAGATATTTAAAAGTTCCCAAGCCGCACCAACATAATAGAGATACAGAAACACCGTGGCCCCTTTCTTTGAGATAACTCTGCACTATTGCGAGCTGCAAATGCCACTTCCAGCTTAGCTGTGCAGAAGAAGAACAACAAGAATAAGAAATATTTCGAAATATGTCCGTCAGGCACCTTCCCTTGAGATAAATCTGCAAATATCTCGGAAACCAAGCGAGCTACGGCAAAATGTTGAGAGACCTTTTTTGTAGAAAATTAGGTTTCCTACTTTTTATGTTCTATGATCTTTTTCGATCAGAGGCGTAGTTCTCGAGATATATCAAGATATTTAAAAGTTCCGAAGCCGCACCAACATAATAGAGATACAGAAACACCGTGGCCCCTTTCTTTGAGATAACTCTGCACGATTGCGAGCTGGAAATGCCACTTCCAGCTTAGCTGTGCAGAAGAAGAACAACAAGAAGAAGAAATATCTCGAAATATGTCCGTCAGGCCCCTTCCCTTGAGATAAATCTGCAAATATCTCGGAAACAAAGCGAGCTATGGCAAAATGTTAAGAGACCTTTTTTGTAGAGAATTAAGTTTCCTACTTTTTATGTTCTATGATATTTTTTGATCAGATGCGTAGTTCTCGAGATATAGCAAGATATTTAAAAGTTCCGAAGCCGCACCAACATAATAGAGATACAGAAACACCGTGGCCCCTTTCTTTGAGATAACTCTGCACTACTGCGAGCTGCAAATGCCACTTCCTGCTTAGCTGTGCAGAAGAAGAACAACAAGAAGAAGAAATATCTCGAAATATGTCCGTCAGGCCCCTTCCCTTGAGATAAATCTGCAAATATCTCGGAAACGATGCCAGCTATGGCAAAATGTTAAGAGACCTTTTTTGTAGAGAATTATGTTTCCTACAATTTACGTTCTCTGATATTTTTTGATCAGAAGCGTAGTTTTCGAGATATATCGAGATATTTAAAAGTTCCGAAGCCGCACCAACATAATAGAGATACAGAAACACCGTGGCCCCTTTCTTTGAGATAACTCTGCACTATTGCGACCTGCAAATGCCACTTCCAGCTTAGCTGTGCAGAAGAGGAACAACAAGAAGAAGAAATATCTCGGAATATGTCGTCAGGCCCCTTCCCTTGAGCTAAATCTGCAAATATCTCGGAAACGATGCCAGCTATGGGAAAATGTTAAGAGACCTTTTTTGTAGAGAATTAAGTTTCCTACTTTTTATGTTCTATGATATTTTTTGATCAGATGCGTAGTTTTCGAGATATATCGAGATATTTAAAAGTTCCGAAGCCGCACCAACATAATAGAGATACAGAAACATCGTGGCCCCTTTCTTTGGGATAACTCTGCACTATTGCGAGTTGGAAATGCCACTTCCAGTTTAGCTGTGCAGAAGAAGAACAACAAGAAGAAGAAATATCTCGGAATATGTCGTCAGGCCCCTTCCCTTGATCTAAATCTGCAAATATCTCGGAAACGATGCCAGCTATGGGAAAATGTTAAGAGAACTTTTTTGTAGAGAATTAAGTTTCCTACTTTTTATGTTCTACGATATTTTTTGATCAGATGCGTAGTTCTCGAGATATATCAAGATATTTAAAAGTTCCCAAGCCGCACCAACATAATAGAGATACAGAAACACCGTGGCCCCTTTCTTTGAGATAACTCTGCACTATTGCGAGCTGCAAATGCCACTTCCAGCTTAGCTGTGCAGAAGAAGAACAACAAGAACAAGAAATATCTCGAAATATGTCCGTCAGGCCCCTTCCCTTGAGATAAATCTGCAAATATCTCGGAAACGAAGCGAGCTATGGCAAAATGTTAAGAGACCTTTTTTGTAGAGAATTATGTTTCCTACAATTTACGTTCTCTGATATTTTTTGATCAGAAGCGTAGTTTTCGAGATATATCGAGATATTTAAAAGTTCCGAAGCCGCACCAACATAATAGAGATACAGAAACACCGTGGCCCCTTTCTTTGAGATAACTCTGCACTATTGCGACCTGCAAATGCCACTTCCAGCTTAGCTGTGCAGAAGAGGAACAACAAGAAGAAGAAATATCTCGGAATATGTCGTCAGGCCCCTTCCCTTGTGCTAAATCTGCAAATATCTCGGAAACGATGCCAGCTATGGGAAAATGTTAAGAGACCTTTTTTGTAGAGAATTAAGTTTCCTACTTCTTATGTTCCATGATATTTTTTGATCAGATGCGTAGTTTTCGAGATATATCGAGATATTTAAAAGTTCCGAAGCCGCACCAACATAATAGAGATACAGAAACATCGTGGCCCCTTTCTTTGGGATAACTCTGCACTATAGCGAGTTGGAAATGCCACTTCCAGTTTAGCTGTGCAGAAGAAGAACAACAAGAAGAAGAAATATCTCGAAATATGTCCGTCAGGCCCCTTCCCTTGAGATAAATCTGCAAATATCTCGGAAACAAAGCGAGCTATGGCAAAATGTTAAGAGACCTTTTTTGTAGAGAATTAAGTTTCCTACTTTTTATGTTCTATGATATTTTTTGATCAGATGCGTAGTTCTCGAGATATATCCAGATATTTAAAAGTTCCGAAGCGGCACCAACATAATAGAGATACAGAAACACCGTGGCCCCTTTCTTTGAGGTAACTCTGCACTATTGCGAGCTGCAAATGCCACTTCCAGCTTAGGTGTGCAGAAGAAGAACAACAAGAAGAAGAAATATCTCGAAATATGTCCGTCAGGCCCCTTCCCTTGAGATAAATCTGCAAATATCTCGGAAACGAAGCGAGCTATGGTAAAATGTTAAGAGACCTTTTTTGTAGAGAATTAAGTTTCCTACTTTTTATGTTCTATGATATTTTTTGATCAGATGCGTAGTTCTCGAGATATATCCAGATATTTAAAAGTTCCGAAGCGGCACCAACATAATAGAGATACAGAAACACCGTGGCCCCTTTCTTTGAGGTAACTCTGCACTATTGCGAGCTGCAAATGCCACTTCCAGCTTAGCTGTGCAGAAGAAGAACAACAAGAAGAAGAAGTATCTCGAAATATGTCCCTCAGGCCCCTTCCCTTGAGATAAATCTGCAAATATCTCGGAAACGAAGCGAGCTATGGCAAAATGTTAAGAGACCTTTTTTGTAGAGAATTATGTTTCCTACAATTTACGTTCTCTGATGTTTTTTGATCAGAAGCGTAGTTTTCGAGATATATCGAGATATTTAAAAGTTCCGAAGCCGCACCAACATAATAGAGATACAGAAACACCGTGGCCCCTTTCTTTGAGATAACTCTGCACTATTGCGACCTGCAAATGCCACTTCCAGCTTAGCTGTGCAGAAGAGGAACAACAAGAAGAAGAAATATCTCGGAATATGTCGGCAGGCCCCTTCCCTTGAGCTAAATCTGCAAATATCTCGGAAACGATGCCAGCTATGGGAAAATGTTAAGAGACCTTTTTTGTAGAGAATTAAGTTTCCTACTTTTTATGTTCGATGATATTTTTTGATCAGATGCGTAGTTTTCGAGATATATCGAGATATTTAAAAGTTCCGAAGCCGCACCAACATAATAGAGATACAGAAACATCGTGGCCCCTTTCTTTGGGATAACTCTGCACTATTGCGAGTTGGAAATGCCACTTCCAGTTTATCTGTGCAGAAGAAGAACAACAAGAAGAAGAAATATCTCGAAATATGTCCGTCAGGACCCTTCCCTTGAGATAAATCTGCAAATATCGCGGAAACGAAGCGAGCTATGGCAAAATGTTAAGAGACCTTTTTTGTAGAGAATTAAGTTTCCTACTTTTTATGTTCTATGATATTTTTTGATCAGATGCGTAGTTCTCGAGATATATCAAGATATTTAAAAGTTCCGAAGCCGCACCAACATAATAGAGATACAGAAACACCGTGGCCCCTTTCTTTGAGATAACTCTGCACTACTGCGAGATGCAAATGCCACTTCCAGCTTAGCTGTGCAGAAGAAGAACAACAAGAAGAAGAAATATCTCGAAATATGTCCGTCGGGCCCCTTCCCTTGAGATACATCTGCAAATATCTCGGAAACGAAGCGAGCTATGGCAAAATGTTAAGAGACCTTTTTTGTAGAGAATTAAGTTTCCTACTTTTTATGTTCTATGATATTTTTTGATCAGATGCGTAGTTCTCGAGATATATCCAGATATTTAAAAGTTCCGAAGCGGCACCAACATAATAGAGATACAGAAACATCGTGGCCCCTTTCTTTGGGATAACTCTGCACTATTGCGAGTTGGAAATGCCACTTCCAGTTTAGCTGTGCAGAAGAAGAACAACAAGAAGAAGAAATATCTCGAAATATGTCCGTCAGGACCCTTCCCTTGAGATAAATCTGCAAATATCTCGGAAACGAAGCGAGCTATTGCAAAACGTTAAGAGACCTTTTTTGTAGAGAATTAAGCTTCCTACTTTTTATGTTCTATGATATTTTTTGATCAGATGCGTAGTTCTCGAGATATATCAAGATATTTAAAAGTTCCGAAGCCGCACCAACATAATAGAGATACAGAAACACCGTGGCCCCTTTCTTTGAGATAACTCTGCACTATTGCGCGCTGCAAATGCCACTTCCAGCTTAGCTGTGCAGAAGAAGAACAACAACAAGAAGAAATATCTCGAAATATGTCCGTCAGGCCCCTTCCCTTGAGATAAATCTGCAAATATCGCGGAAACGAAGCGAGCTATGGCAAAATGTTAAGAGACCTTTTTTGTAGAGAATTAAGTTTCCTACTTTTTATGTTCTATGATATTTTTTGATCAGATGCGTAGTTCTCGAGATATATCAAGATATTTAAAAGTTCCGAAGCCGCACCAACATAATAGAGATACAGAAACACCGTGGCCCCTTTCTTTGAGATAACTCTGCACTATTGCGAGCTGCAAATGCCACTTCCAGCTTAGCTGTGCTGAAGAAGAACAACAAGAACAAGAAATCTCTCGAAATATGTCCGTCAGGCCCCTTCCCTTGAGATAAATCTGCAAATATCTCGGAAACGAAGCGAGCTATGGCAAAATGTTAAGAGACCTTTTTTGTAGAGAATTAAGTTTCCTACTTTTTATGTTCTATGATATTTTTTGATCAGATGCGTAGTTCTCGAGAGCATATCAAGATATTTAAAAGTTCCGAAACCGCACCAACATAATAGAGATACAGAAACACCGTGGCCCCTTTCTTTGAGATAACTCTGCACTATTGCGAGCTGCAGATGCCACTTCCAGCTTAGCTGTGCAGAAGAAGAACAACAAGAAGAAGAAATATCTGGAAATATGTCCGTCAGGCCCCTTCCCTTGAGATAAATCTGCAAATATCTCGGAAACGAAGCGAGCTACGGCAAAATGTTAAGAGACCTTTTTTGTAGAAAATTAGGATTGCTACTTTTTATGTTCTATGATATTTTTTGAACAGATGCGTAGTTCTCGAGATATATCAAGATATTTAAAAGTTCCGAAGCCGCACTAACATAATAGAGATACAGAAACACCGTGGCCCCTTTCTTTGAGATAACTCTGCACTATTGCGCGCTGCAAATGCCACTTCCAGCTTAGCTGTGCAGAAGAAGAACAACAACAAGAAGAAATATCTCGAAATATGTCCGTCAGGCCCCTTCCCTTGAGATAAATCTGCAAATATCGCGGAAACGAAGCGAGCTATGGCAAAATGTTAAGAGACCTTTTTTGTAGCGAATTAAGTTTCCTACTTTTTATGTTTTATGATATTTTTTGATCAGATGCGTAGTTCTCGAGATATATCAAGATATTTAAAAGTTCCGAAGCCGCACCAACATAATAGAGATACAGAAACACCCTGTCCCCTTTCTTTGAGATAACTCTGCACTACTGCGAGATGCAAATGCCACTTCCAGCATAGCTGTGCAGAAGAAGAACAACAAGAAGAAGAAATATCTCGAAATATGTCCGTCAGGCCCCTTCCCTTGAGATAAATCTGCAAATATCTCGGAAATGAAGCGAGCTATGGCAAAATGTTAAGAGACCTTTTTTGTAGGGAATTAAGTTTCCTACTTTTTATGTTCTATGATATTTTTTGATCAGATGCGTAGTTCTCGAGATATATCAAGATATTTAAAAGTTCCGAAGCCGCACCAACATAATAGAGATACAGAAACACCGTGGCCCCTTTCTTTGAGATAACTCTGCACTATTGCGAGCTGCAGATGCCACTTCCAGCTTAGCTGTGCAGAAGAAGAACAACAAGAAGAAGAAATATCTGGAAATATGTCCGTCAGGCCCCTTCCCTTGAGATAAATCTGCAAATATCTCGGAAACGAAGCGAGCTACGGCAAAATGTTAAGAGACCTTTTTTGTAGAAAATTAGGATTGCTACTTTTTATGTTCTATGATATTTTTTGAACAGATGCGTAGTTCTCGAGATATATCAAGATATTTAAAAGTTCCGAAGCCGCACTAACATAATAGAGATACAGAAACACCGTGGCCCCTTTCTTTGAGATAACTCTGCACTATTGCGACCTGCAAATGCCACTTCCAGCTTAGCTGTGCAGAAGACGAACAACAACAAGAAGAAATATCTCGAAATATGTCCGTCAGGCCCCTTCCCTTGAGATAAATCTGCAAATATCGCGGAAACGAAGCGAGCTATGGCAAAATGTTAAGAGACCTTTTTTGTAGAGAATTAAGTTTCCTACTTTTTATGTTCTATGATATTTTTTGATCAGATGCGTAGTTCTCGAGATATATCAAGATATTTAAAAGTTCCGAAGCCGCACCAACATAATAGAGATACAGAAACACCGTGGCCCCTTTCTTTGAGATAACTCTGCACTACTGCGAGATGCAAATGCCACTTCCAGCTTAGCTGTGCAGAAGAAGAACAACAAGAAGAAGAAATATCTCGAAATATGTCCGTCGGGCCCCTTCCCTTGAGATAAATCTGCAAATATCTCGGAAACGAAGCGAGCTATGGCAAAATGTTAAGAGACCTTTTTTGTAGAGAATTAAGTTTCCTACTTTTTATGTTCTATGATATTTTTTGATCAGATGCGTAGTTCTCGAGATATATCCAGATATTTAAAAGTTCCGAAGCGGCACCAACATAATAGAGATACAGAAACATCGTGGCCCCTTTCTTTGGGATAACTCTGCACTATTGCGAGTTGGAAATGCCACTTCCAGTTTAGCTGTGCAGAAGAAGAACAACAAGAAGAAGAAATATCTCGAAATATGTCCGTCAGGACCCTTCCCTTGAGATAAATCTGCAAATATCTCGGAAACGAAGCGAGCTATTGCAAAACGTTAAGAGACCTTTTTTGTAGAGAATTAAGTTTCCTACTTTTTATGTTGCATGATATTTTTTGATCAGATGCGTAGTTCTCGAGATATATCAAGATATTTAAAAGTTCCGAAGCCGCACCAACATAATAGAGATACAGAAACACCGTGGCCCCTTTCTTTGAGATAACTCTGCACTATTGCGCGCTGCAAATGCCACTTCCAGCTTAGCTGTGCAGAAGAAGAACAACAACAAGAAGAAATATCTCGAAATATGTCCGTCAGGCCCCTTCCCTTGAGATAAATCTGCAAATATCTCGGAAACGAAGCGAGCTATGGCAAAATGTTAAGAGACCTTTTTTGTAGAGAATTAAGTTTCCTACTTTTTATGTTCTATGCTATTTTTTGATCAGATGCGTAGTTCTCGAGATATATCAAGATATTTAAAAGTTCCGAAGCCGCACCAACATAATAGAGATACAGAAACACCGTGGCCCCTTTCTTTGAGATAACTCTGCACTATTGCGACCTGCAAATGCCACTTCCAGCTTAGCTGTGCAGAAGAAGAACAACAAGAAGAAGAAATATCTCGAAATATGTCCCTCAGGCCCCTTCCCTTGAGATAAATCTGCAAATATCTCGGAAACCAAGCGAGCTATGGCAAAATGTTAAGAGACCTTATTTGTAGAGGATTAAGTTTCCTACTTTTTATGTTCTACGATATTTTTTGATCAGATGCGTAGTTCTCGAGATATATCAAGATATTTAAAAGTTCCGAAGCCGCACCAACATAATAGAGATACAGAAACACCGTGGCCCCTTTCTTTGAGATAACTCTGCACTATTGCGAGCTGCAAATGCCACTTCCAGCTTAGCTGTGCAGAAGAAGAACAACAAGAAGAAGAAATATCTCGAAATATGTCCGACAGGCCCCTTCCCTTGAGATAAATCTGCAATTATCTCGGAAACGAAGCGAGCTATGGCAAAATCTTAAGAGACCTTTTTTGTAGAGAATTATGTTTCCTACAATTTACGTTCTCTGATATTTTTTGATCAGAAGCGTAGTTTTCGAGATATATCGAGATATTTAAAAGTTCCGAAGCCGCACCAACATAATAGAGATACAGAAACACCGTGGCCCCTTTCTTTGAGATAACTCTGCACTACTGCGAGCTGGAAATGCCACTTCCAGTTTAGCTGTGCAGAAGAAGAACAACAAGAAGAAGAAACATCTCGAAATATGTCCATCAGGACCCTTCCCTTGAGATAAATCTGCAAATATCTCGGAAACGAAGCGAGCTATGGCAAAATGTTAAGAGACCTTTTTTGTAGAGAATTATGTTTCCTACAATTTATGTTCTATGATATTTTCTGATCAGATTCGTAGTTCTCGAGATATATCAAGATATTTAAAAGTTCCGAAGCCGCACCAACATAATAGAGATACAGAAACACCGTGGCCCCTCTCTTTGAGATAACTCTGCACAATTGCGAGCTGCAAATGCCACTTCCAGCTTAGCTGTGCAGAAGAAGAACAACAAGAAGAAGAAATATCTCGAAATATGTCCGTCAGGCCCCTTCCCTTGAGATAAATCGGCAAGTATCTCGGAAACGAAGCGAGCTATGGCAAAATGTTAAGAAACCTTTTTTGTAGACAATTATGTTTCCTACAATTTATGTTCTATGATATTTTTTGATCAGATGAGTAGTTCTCGAGATATATCAAGATATTTAAAAGTTCCGAAGCCGCACCAACATAATAGAGATACAGAAACACCGTGGCCCCTCTCTTTGAGATAACTCTGCACTATTGCGAGCTGGAAATGCCACGTCCAGTTTAGCTGTGCAGAAGAAGAACTACAAGAAGAAGAAATATCTCGAAATATGTCCGTCAGGCCCCTTCCCTTGAGATAAATCTGCAAATATCTCGGAAACGAAGCGAGCTATGGCAAAATGTTAAGAGACCTTTTCTGTAGAGAATTAAGTTTTCTACTTTTTATGTTCTATGATATTTTTTGATCAGATGCGTAGTTCTCGAGATACATCAAGATATTTAAAAGTTCCGAAGCCGCACCAACATAATAGAGATACAGAAACACCGTGGCTCCTTTCTTTGAGATAACTCTGCACTATTGCGACCTGGAAATGCCACTTCCAGTTTAGCTGTGCAGAAGAAGAACAACAAGAAGAAGAAATATCTCGAAATATGTCCGTCAGGCCCCTTCCCTTGAGATATATCTGCAAATATCTCGGAAACGAAGCGAGCTATGGCAAAATGTGAAGAGACCTTTTTTGTAGAGAATTATGTTTCCTACAATTTATGTTCTATGATATTTTTTTATCAGAAGCGTAGTTTTCGAGATATATCGAGATATTTAAAAGTTCCGAAGCCGCACCAACATAATAGAGATACAGAAACACCGTGGCCCCTTTCTTTCAGATAACTATGCACTATTGCGAGCTGCAAATGCCACTTCCAGCTTAGCTGTGCAGAAGAAGAACAACAAGAAGAAGAAATATCTCGAAATATGTCCGTCAGGCCCCTTACCATGAGATAAATCTGCAAATATCTCGGAAACGAAGCGAGCTATGGCAAAATGTTAAGAGACCTTTTTTGTAGAGAATTAAGTTTCCTACTTTTTATCTTCTATGATATTTTCTGATCAGATTCGTAGTTCTCGAGATATATCAAGATATTTAAAAGTTCCGAAGCCGCACCAACATAATAGAGAAACAGAAACACCGTGGCCCCTCTCTTTGAGATAACTCTGCACAATTGCGAGCTGCAAATGCCACTTCCAGCTTAGCTGTGCAGAAGAAGAACAACAAGAAGAAGAAATATCTCGAAATATGTCCGTCAGGCCCCTTCCCTTGAGATAATTCGGCAAGTATCTCGGAAACGAAGCGAGCTATGGCAAAATGTTAAGAGACCTTTTTTGTAGACAATTATGTTTCCTACAATTTATGTTGTATGATATTTTTTGATCAGATGCGTAGTTCTCGAGATATATCAAGATATTTAAAAGTTCCGAAGCCGCACCAACATAATAGAGATACAGAAACACCGTGGCCCCTTTCCTTGAGATAACTCTGCACTAGTGCGAGCCGCAAATGCCACTTCCAGCTTAGCTGTGCAGAAGAAGAACAACAAGAAGAAGAAATATCTGGAAATATGTCCGTTAGGCCCCTTCCCTTGAGATAAATCTGCAAATATCTCGGAAACGAAGCGAGCTATGGCAAAATGTTAAGAGACCTTTTTTGTAGAGAATTAAGTTTCCTACTTTGTATGTTCTATGATATTTTTTGATCAGACGCGTAGTTCGCGAGATATATCAAGATATTTAAAAGTTCCGAAGCCGCACCAACATAATAGAGATACAGAAACACCGTGGCCCCTTTCTTTGAGATAACTCTGCACTATTGCGAGCTGCAAATGCCACTTCCAGCTTAGCTGTGCAGAAGAAGAACAACAAGAAGAAGAAATATCACGAAATATGTCCGTTAGGCCCCTTCCCTTGAGATAAATCTGCAAATATCTCGGAAACGAAGCGAGCTATGGCAAAATGTTAAGAGACCTTTTTTGTAGCGAATTAAGTTTCCTACTTTTTATGTTCTATGATATTTTTTGATCAGATGCGTAGTTCTCGAGATATATCAAGATATTTAAAAGTTCCGAAGCCGCACCAACATAATAGAGATACAGAAACACCGTGGCCCCTTTCTTTCAGATAGCTATGCACTATTGCGAGCTGCAAATGCCACTTCCAGCTTAGCTGTGCAGAAGAAGAACAACAAGAAGAAGAAATATCTCGAAATATGTCCGTCAGGCCCCTTACCTTGAGATAAATCTGCAAATATCTCGGAAACGAAGCGAGCTATGGCAAAATGTTAAGAGACCTTTTTTGTAGAGAATTAAGTTTCCTACTTTTTATCTTCTCTGATATTTTCTGATCAGATGCGTAGTTCTCGAGATATATCAAGATATTTAAAAGTTCCGAAGCCGCACCAACATAATAGAGATACAGAAACACCGTGGCCCCTCTCTTTGAGATAACTCTGCAAAATTGCGAGCTGCAAATGCCACTTCCAGCTTAGCTGTGCAGAAGAGGAACATCAAGAAGAAGAAATATCTCGAAATATGTCCGTCAGGCCCCTTCCCTTGAGATAAATCTGCAAATATCTCGGAAACGATGCGAGCTATGGCAAAATGTTAAGAGACCTTTTTTGTAGAGAATTAAGTTTCCTACTTTTTATGTTCTATGATATTTTTTGATCAGATGCGTAGTTTGTCGAGATATATCCTGATATTTAAAAGTTCCGAAGCGGCACCAACATAATAGAGATACAGAAACACCGTGGCCCCTTTCTTTGAGGTAACTCTGCACTATTGCGAGCTGCAAATGCCACTTCCAGCTTAGCTGTGCAGAAAAAGAACAACAAGAAGAAGGAATATCTCGAAATATGTCCGTCAGGCCCCTTCCCTTGAGATAAATCTGCAAATATCTCGGAAACGAAGCGAGCTACGGCAAAATGTTAAGAGACCTTTTTTGTAGAAAATTAGGTTTCCTACTTTTTATGTTCTATGATATTTTTTGATCAGATGCGTAGTTCTCGAGATATATCAAGATATTTAAAAGTTCCGAAGCCGCACCAACATAATAGAGATACAGAAACACCGTGGCCCCTTTCTTTGAGGTAACTCTGCACTATTGCGAGCTGCAAATGCCACTTCCAGCTTAGCTGTGCAGAAGAAGAACAACAAGAAGAAGAAATATCTGGAAATATGTCCGTCAGGCCCCTTCCCTTGAGATAAATCTGCAAATATCTCGGAAACGATGCCAGCTATGGGAAAATGTTAAGAGACCTTTTTTGTAGAGAATTAAGTTTCCTACTTTTTATGTTCTATGATATTTTTTGATCAGATGCGTAGTTCTCGAGATATATCCTGATATTTAAAAGTTCCGAAGCGGCACCAACATAATAGAGATACAGAAACACCGTGGCCCCTTTCTTTGCGATAACTCTGCACTATTGCGAGCTGCAAATGCCACTTCCAGCTTAGCTGTGCAGAAGAAGAGCAACAAGAAGAAGGAATATCTCGAAATATGTCCGTCAGGCCCCTTCCCTTGAGATAAATCTGCAAATATCTCGGAAACCAAGCGAGCTATGGCAAAATGTTTAGAGACCTTATTTGTAGAGAATTAAGTTTCCTACTTTTTATGTTCTACGATATTTTTTGATCAGATGCGTAGTTCTCGAGATATATCAAGATATTTAAAAGTTCCGAAGCCGCACCAACATAATAGAGATACAGAAACACCGTGGCCCCTTTCTTTGAGATAACTCTGCACTATTGCGAGCTGCAAATGCCACTTCCAGCTTAGCTGTGCAGAAGAAGAACAACAAGAAGAAGAAATATCTCGAAATATGTCCGTCAGGCCCCTTCCCTTGAGATAAATCTGCAAATATCTCGGAAACGAAGCGAGCTATGGCAAAATGTTAAGAGACCTTTTTTGTAGACAATTATGTTTCCTACAATTTACGTTCTCTAATATTTTTTGATCAGAAGCGTAGTTTTCGAGATATATCGAGATATTTAAAAGTTCCGAAGCCGCACCAACATAATAGAGATACAGAAACACCGTGGCCCCTTTCTTTGAGATAACTCTGCACTATTGCGACCTGCAAATGCCACTTCCAGCTTAGCTGTGCAGAAGAGGAACAACAAGAAGAAGAAATATCTCGGAATATGTCCGTCAGGCCCCTTCCCTTGAGCTAAATCTGCAAATATCTCGGAAACGATGCCAGCTATGGGAAAATGTTAAGAGACCTTTTTTGTAGAGAATTAAGTTTCCTACTTTTTATGTTCTATGATAATTTTTGATCAGATGCGTAGTTCTCGAGATATATCAAGATATTTAAAAGCTCCGAAGCTGCACCAACATAATAGAGGTACAGAAACACCGTGGCCCCTTTCTTTGAGATAACTCTGCACTATTGCGAGCTGCAAATGCCACTTCCAGCTTAGCTGTGCAGAAGAAGAACAACAAGAAGAAGAAATATCTCGAAATATGTCCGTCAGGCCCCTTCCCTTGAGATAAATCTGCAAATATCTCGGAAACGAAGCGAGCTATGGCAAAATGTTAAGAGACCTTTTTTGTAGACAATTATGTTTCCTACAATTTACGTTCTCTGATATTTTTTGATCAGAAGCGTAGTTTTCGAGATATATCGAGATATTTAAAAGTTCCGAAGCCGCACCAACATAATAGAGATACAGAAACACCGTGGCCCCTTTCTTTGAGATAACTCTGCACTATTGCGACCTGCAAATGCCACTTCCAGCTTAGCTGTGCAGAAGAGGAACAACAAGAAGAAGAAATATCTCGGAATATGTCCGTCAGGCCCCTTCCCTTGAGCTAAATCTGCAAATATCTCGGAAACGATGCCAGCTATGGGAAAATGTTAAGAGACCTTTTTTGTAGAGAATTAAGTTTCCTACTTTTTATGTTCTATGATAATTTTTGATCAGATGCGTAGTTCTCGAGATATATCAAGATATTTAAAAGCTCCGAAGCTGCACCAACATAATAGAGGTACAGAAACACCGTGGCCCCTTTCTTTGAGATAACTCTGCACTATTGCGAGCTGCAAATGCCACTTCCAGCTTAGCTGTGCAGAAGAAGAACAACAAGAAGAAGAAATATCTCGAAATATGTCCGTCAGGCCCCTTCCCTTGAGATAAATCTGCAAATATCTCGGAAACGAAGCGAGCTATGGCAAAATGTTAAGAGACCTTTTTTGTAGAGAATTATGTTTCCTACAATTTACGTTCTCTGATATTTTTTGATCAGATGCGTAGTTCTCGAGATATATCCTGATATTTAAAAGTTCCGAAGCGGCACCAACATAATAGAGATACAGAAACACCGTGGCCCCTTTCTTTGAGATAACTCTGCACTATTGCGAGCTGCAAATGCCACTTCCAGCTTAGCTGTGCAGAAGAAGAACAACAAGAAGAAGAAATATCTCGAAATATGTCCGTCAGGCCCCTTCCCTTGAGATAAATCTGCAAATATCTCGGAAACGATGCCAGTTATGGGAAAATGTTAAGGGACCTTTTTTGTAGAGAATTAAGTTTCCTACTTTTTATGTTCTATGATATTTTTTGATCAGATGCGTAGTTCTCGAGATATATCAAGATATTTAAAAGTTCCGAAGCCGCACCAACATAATAGAGATACAGAAACACCGTGGCCCGTTTCTTTGAGATAACTCTGCACTATTGCGCGCTGCAAATGCCACTTCCAGCTTAGCTGTGCAGAAGAAGAACAACAAGAATAAGAAATATTTCGAAATATGTCCGTCAGGCCCCTTCCCTTGAGATAAATCTGCAAATATCTCGGAAACGAAGCGAGCTACGGCAAAATGTTAAGAGACCTTTTTTGTAGAAAATTAGGTTTCCTACTTTTTATGTTCTATGATATTTTTTGATCAGATGCGTAGTTCTCGAGATATATCAAGATATTTAAACGTTCCGAAGCCGCACCAACATAATAGAGATACAGAAACACCGTGGCCCCTTTCTTTGAGATAACTCTGCACTATTGCGAGCTGCAAATGCCACTTCCAGCTTAGCTGTGCAGAAGAAGAACAACAAGAAGAAGAAATATCTCGAAATATGTCCGTCAGGACCCTTCCCTTGAGATAAATCTGGAAATATCTCGGAAACGAAGAGAGTTATGGCAAAATGTTAAGAGACCTTTTTTGTAGAGAATTAAGTTTCCTACTTTTCATGTTCTATGATATTTTTTGATCAGATGCGTAGTTCTCGAGATATATCAAGATATTTAAAAGTTCCGAAGCCGCACCAACATAATAGAGATACAGAAACACCGTGGCCCCTTTCTTTGAGATAACTCTGCACTATTGCGAGCGGCAAATGCCATTTCCAGCTTAGCTGTGCAGAAGAAGAACAACAAGAAGAAGAAATATCTGGAAATATGTCCGTCAGGCCCCTTCCCTTGAGATAAATCTGCAAATATCTCGGAAACGAAGCGAGCTACGGCAAAATGTTAAGAGACCTTTTTTGTAGAAAATTAGGATTCCTACTTTTTATGTTCTATGATATTTTTTGAACAGATGCGTAGTACTCGAGATATATCAAGATATTTAAAAGTTCCGAAGCCGCACCAACATAATAGAGATACAGAAACACCGTGGCCCCTTTCTTTGAGATAACTCTGCACTATTGCGCGCTGCAAATGCCACTTCCAACTTAGCTGTGCAGAAGAAGAACAACACGAAGAAGAAATATCTGGAAATATGTCCGTCAGGCCCCTTCCCTTGAGATAAATCTGCAAATATCTCGGAAACGATGCGAGCTATGGCAAAATGTTAAGAGACCTTTTTTGTAGAGAATTAAGTTTCCTACTTTTTATGTTCTATGATATTTTTTGATCAGATGCGTAGTTTGTCGAGATATATCCTGATATTTAAAAGTTCCGAAGCGGCACCAACATAATAGAGATACAGAAACACCGTGGCCCCTTTCTTTGAGGTAACTCTGCACTATTGCGAGCTGCAAATGCCACTTCCAGCTTAGCTGTGCAGAAGAAGAACAACAAGAAGAAGGAATATCTCGAAATATGTCCGTCAGGCCCCTTCCCTTGAGATAAATCTGCAAATATCTCGGAAACGAAGCGAGCTACGGCAAAATGTTAAGAGACCTTTTTTGTAGAAAATTAGGTTTCCTACTTTTTACGTTCTATGATATTTTTTGATCAGATGCGTAGTTCTCGAGATATATCAAGATATTTAAAAGTTCCGAAGCCGCACCAACATAATAGAGATACAGAAACACCGTGGCCCCTTTCTTTGAGGTAACTCTGCACTATTGCGAGCTGCAAATGCCACTTCCAGCTTAGCTGTGCAGAAGAAGAACAACAAGAAGAAGGAATATCTCGAAATATGTCCGTCAGGCCCCTTCCCTTGAGATAAATCTGCAAATATCTCGGAAACGATGCCAGCTATGGGAAAATGTTAAGAGACCTTTTTTGTAGAAAATTAGGTTTCCTACTTTTTATGTTCTATGATATTTTTTGATCAGATGCGTAGTTCTCGAGATATATCAAGATATTTAAAAGTTCCGAAGCCGCACCAACATAATAGAGATACAGAAACACCGTGGCCCCTTTCTTTGAGGTAACTCTGCACTATTGCGAGCTGCAAATGCCACTTCCAGCTTAGCTGTGCAGAAGAAGAACAACAAGAAGAAGGAATATCTCGAAATATGTCCGTCAGGCCCCTTCCCTTGAGATAAATCTGCAAATATCTCGGAAACGAAGCGAGCTACGGCAAAATGTTAAGAGACCTTTTTTGTAGAAAATTAGGTTTCCTACTTTTTATGTTCTATGATATTTTTTGATCAGATGCGTAGTTCTCGAGATATATCAAGATATTTAAAAGTTCCGAAGCCGCACCAACATAATAGAGATACAGAAACACCGTGGCCCCTTTCTTTGCGATAACTCTGCACTATTGCGAGCTGCAAATGCCACTTCCAGCTTAGCTGTGCAGAAGAAGAGCAACAAGAAGAAGGAATATCTCGAAATATGTCCGTCAGGCCCCTTCCCTTGAGATAAATCTGCAAATATCTCGGAAACCAAGCGAGCTATGGCAAAATGTTTAGAGACCTTATTTGTAGAGAATTAAGTTTCCTACTTTTTATGTTCTACGATATTTTTTGATCAGATGCGTAGTTCTCGAGATATATCAAGATATTTAAAAGTTCCGAAGCCGCACCAACATAATAGAGATACAGAAACACCGTGGCCCCTTTCTTTGAGATAACTCTGCACTATTGCGAGCTGCAAATGCCACTTCCAGCTTAGCTGTGCAGAAGAAGAACAACAAGAAGAAGAAATATCTCGAAATATGTCCGTCAGGCCCCTTCCCTTGAGATAAATCTGCAAATATCTCGGAAACGAAGCGAGCTATGGCAAAATGTTAAGAGACCTTTTTTGTAGACAATTATGTTTCCTACAATTTACGTTCTCTGATATTTTTTGATCAGAAGCGTAGTTTTCGAGATATATCGAGATATTTAAAAGTTCCGAAGCCGCACCAACATAATAGAGATACAGAAACACCGTGGCCCCTTTCTTTGAGATAACTCTGCACTATTGCGACCTGCAAATGCCACTTCCAGCTTAGCTGTGCAGAAGAGGAACAACAAGAAGAAGAAATATCTCGGAATATGTCCGTCAGGCCCCTTCCCTTGAGCTAAATCTGCAAATATCTCGGAAACGATGCCAGCTATGGGAAAATGTTAAGAGACCTTTTTTGTAGAGAATTAAGTTTCCTACTTTTTATGTTCTATGATAATTTTTGATCAGATGCGTAGTTCTCGAGATATATCAAGATATTTAAAAGCTCCGAAGCTGCACCAACATAATAGAGGTACAGAAACACCGTGGCCCCTTTCTTTGAGATAACTCTGCACTATTGCGAGCTGCAAATGCCACTTCCAGCTTAGCTGTGCAGAAGAAGAACAACAAGAAGAAGAAATATCTCGAAATATGTCCGTCAGGCCCCTTCCCTTGAGATAAATCTGCAAATATCTCGGAAACGAAGCGAGCTATGGCAAAATGTTAAGAGACCTTTTTTGTAGAGAATTATGTTTCCTACAATTTACGTTCTCTGATATTTTTTGATCAGATGCGTAGTTCTCGAGATATATCCTGATATTTAAAAGTTCCGAAGCGGCACCAACATAATAGAGATACAGAAACACCGTGGCCCCTTTCTTTGAGATAACTCTGCACTATTGCGAGCTGCACATGCCACTTCCAGCTTAGCTGTGCAGAAGAAGAACAACAAGAAGAAGAAATATCTGGAAATATGTCCGTCAGGCCCCTTCCCTTGAGATAAATCTGCAAATATCTCGGAAACGATGCCAGCTATGGGAAAATGTTAAGAGACCTTTTTTGTAGAGAATTAAGTTTCCTACTTTTTATGTTCTATGATATTTTTTGATCAGATGCGTAGTTCTCGAGATATATCCTGATATTTAAAAGTTCCGAAGCGGCACCAACATAATAGAGATACAGAAACACCGTGGCCCCTTTCTTTGAGGTAACTCTGCACTATTGCGAGCTGCAAATGCCACTTCCAGCTTAGCTGTGCAGAAGAAGAACAACAAGAGGAAGGAATATCTCGAAATATGTCCGTCAGGCCCCTTCCCTTGAGATAAATCTGCAAATATCTCGGAAACGAAGCGAGCTACGGCAAAATGTTAAGAGACCTTTTTTGTAGAAAATTAGGTTTCCTACTTTTTATGTTCTATGATATTTTTTGATCAGATGCGTAGTTCTCGAGATATATCAAGATATTTAAAAGTTCCGAAGCCGCACCAACATAATAGAGATACAGAAACACCGTGGCCCCTTTCTTTGCGATAACTCTGCACTATTGCGAGCTGCAAATGCCACTTCCAGCTTAGCTGTGCAGAAGAAGAGCAACAAGAAGAAGGAATATCTCGAAATATGTCCGTCAGGCCCCTTCCCTTGAGATAAATCTGCAAATATCTCGGAAACCAAGCGAGCTATGGCAAAATGTTTAGAGACCTTATTTGTAGAGAATTAAGTTTCCTACTTTTTATGTTCTACGATATTTTTTGATCAGATGCGTAGTTCTCGAGATATATCAAGATATTTAAAAGTTCCGAAGCCGCACCAACATAATAGAGATACAGAAACACCGTGGCCCCTTTCTTTGAGATAACTCTGCACTATTGCGAGCTGCAAATGCCACTTCCAGCTTAGCTGTGCAGAAGAAGAACAACAAGAAGAAGAAATATCTCGAAATATGTCCGTCAGGCCCCTTCCCTTGAGATAAATCTGCAAATATCTCGGAAACGAAGCGAGCTATGGCAAAATGTTAAGAGACCTTTTTTGTAGACAATTATGTTTCCTACAATTTACGTTCTCTGATATTTTTTGATCAGAAGCGTAGTTTTCGAGATATATCGAGATATTTAAAAGTTCCGAAGCCGCACCAACATAATAGAGATACAGAAACACCGTGGCCCCTTTCTTTGAGATAACTCTGCACTATTGCGACCTGCAAATGCCACTTCCAGCTTAGCTGTGCAGAAGAGGAACAACAAGAAGAAGAAATATCTCGGAATATGTCCGTCAGGCCCCTTCCCTTGAGCTAAATCTGCAAATATCTCGGAAACGATGCCAGCTATGGGAAAATGTTAAGAGACCTTTTTTGTAGAGAATTAAGTTTCCTACTTATTATGTTCTATGATAATTTTTGATCAGATGCGTAGTTCTCGAGATATATCAAGATATTTAAAGGTTCCGAAGCCGCACCAACATAATAGAGATACAGAAACACCGTGGCCCCTTTCTTTGCGATAACTCTGCACTATTGCGAGCTGCAAATGCCACTTCCAGCTTAGCTGTGCAGAAGAAGAACAACAAGAAGAAGAAATATCTCGAAATATGTCCGTCAGGCCCCTTCCCTTGAGATGAATCTGCAAATATCTCGGAAACGAAGCGAGCTACGGCAAAATGTTAAGAGACCTTTTTTGTAGAAAATTAGGTTTCCTACTTTTTATGTTCTATGATATTTTTTGATCAGATGCGTAGTTCTCGAGATATATCAAGATATTTAAACGTTCCGAAGCCGCACCAACATAATAGAGATACAGAAACACCGTGGCCCCTTTCTTTGAGATAACTCTGCACTATTGCGAGCTGCAAATGCCACTTCCAGCTTAGCTGTGCAGAAGAAGAACAACAAGAAGAAGAAATATCTCGAAATATGTCCGTCAGGACCCTTCCCTTGAGATAAATCTGCAAATATCTTGGAAACGAAGCGAGCTATTGCAAAACGTTAAAAGACCTTTTTTGTAGAGAATTAAGTTTCCTACTTTTTATGTTCTATGATATTTTTTGATCAGATGCGTAGTTCTCGAGATATATCAAGATATTTAAAAGCTCCGAAGCTGCACCAACATAATAGAGGTACAGAAACACCGTGGCCCCTTTCTTTGAGATAACTCTGCACTATAGCGAGCTGCAAATGCCACTTCCAGCTTAGCTGTGCAGAAGAAGAACAACAAGAATAAGAAATATTTCGAAATATGTCCGTCAGGCCCCTTCCCTTGAGATGAATCTGCAAATATCTCGGAAACGAAGCGAGCTACGGCAAAATGTTAAGAGACCTTTTTTGTAGAAAATTAGGTTTCCTACTTTTTATGTTCTATGATATTTTTTGATCAGATGCGTAGTTCTCGAGATATATCAAGATATTTAAAGGTTCCGAAGCCGCACCAACATAATAGAGATACAGAAACACCGTGGCCCCTTTCTTTGCGATAACTCTGCACTATTGCGAGCTGCAAATGCCACTTCCAGCTTAGCTGTGCAGAAGAAGAACAACAAGAAGAAGAAATATCTCGAAATATGTCCGTCAGGCCCCTTCCCTTGAGATAAATCTGCAAATATCTCGGAAACGAAGCGAGCTATGGCAAAATGTTAAGAGACCTTTTTTGTAGAGAATTATGTGTCCTACAATTTACATTCTCTGATATTTTTTGATCAGAAGCGTAGTTTTCGAGATATATCGAGATATTTAAAAGTTCCGAAGCCGCACCAACATAATAGAGATACAGAAACACCGTGGCCCCTTTCTTTGAGATAACTCTGCACTATTGCGACCTGCAAATGCCACTTCCAGCTTAGCTGTGCAGAAGAGGAACAACAAGAAGAAGAAATATCTCGGAATATGTCCGTCAGGCCCCTTCTCTTGAGCTAAATCTGCAAATATCTCGGAAACGATGCCAGTTATGGGAAAATGTTAAGGGACCTTTTTTGTAGAGAATTAAGTTTCCTACTTTTTATGTTCTATGATATTTTTTGATCAGATGCGTAGTTCTAGAGATATATCAAGATATTTAAAAGCTCCGAAGCTGCACCAACATAATAGAGGTACAGAAACACCGTGGCCCCTTTCTTTGAGATAACTCTGCACTATTGCGAGCTGCAAATGCCACTTCCAGCTTAGCTGTGCAGAAGAAGAACAACAAGAAGAAGAAATATCTCGAAATATGTCCGTCAGGCCCCTTCCCTTGAGATAAATCTGCAAATATCTCGGAAACGAAGCGAGCTACAGCAAAATGTTAAGAGACCTTTTTTGTAGAAAATTAGGTTTCCTACTTTTTATGATCTATGATATTTTTTGATCAGATGCGTAGTTCTCGAGATATATCAAGATATTTAAACGTTCCGAAGCCGCACCAACATAATAGAGATACAGAAACACCGTGGCCCCTTTCTTTGAGATAACTCTGCACTATTGCGAGCTGCAAATGCCACTTCCAGCTTAGCTGTGCAGAAGAAGAACAACAAGAAGAAGAAATATCTCGAAATATGTCCGTCAGGACCCTTCCCTTGAGATAAATCTGCAAATATCTTGGAAACGAAGCGAGCTATTGCAAAACGTTAAAAGACCTTTTTTGTAGAGAATTAAGTTTCCTACTTTTTATGTCCTATGATATTTTTTGATCAGATGCGTAGTTCTCGAGATATATCAAGATATTTAAAAGCTCCGAAGCTGCACCAACATAATAGAGGTACAGAAACACCGTGGCCCCTTTCTTTGAGATAACTCTGCACTATAGCGAGCTGCAAATGCCACTTCCAGCTTAGCTGTGCAGAAGAAGAACAACAAGAATAAGAAATATTTCGAAATATGTCCGTCAGGCCCCTTCCCTTGAGATAAATCTGCAAATATCTCGGAAACGAAGCGAGCTACGGCAAAATGTTAAGAGACCTTTTTTGTAGAAAATTAGGTTTCCTACTTTTTATGTTCTATGATATTTTTTGATCAGATGCGTAGTTCTCGAGATATATCAAGATATTTAAAGGTTCCGAAGCCGCACGAACATAATAGAGATACAGAAACACCGTGGCCCCTTTCTTTGCGATAACTCTGCACTATTGCGAGCTGCAAATGCCACTTCCAGCTTAGCTGTGCAGAAGAAGAACAACAAGAAGGAGAAATATCTCGAAATATGTCCGTCAGGCCCCTTCCCTTGAGATAAATCTGCAAATATCTCGGAAACGATGCCAGTTATGGGAAAATGTTAAGGGACCTTTTTTGTAGAGAATTAAGTTTCCTACTTTTTATGTTCTATGATATTTTTTGATCAGATGCGTAGTTCTCGAGATATATCAAGATATTTAAAAGCTCCGAAGCTGCACCAACATAATAGAGGTTCAGAAACACCGTGGCCCCTTTCTTTGAGATAAGTCTGCACTATTGCGAGCTGCAAATGCCACTTCCAGCTTAGCTGTGCAGAAGAAGAACAACAAGAAGAAGAAATATCTCGAAATATGTCCGTCAGGCCCCTTCCCTTGAGATAAATCTGCAAATATCTCGGAAACGAAGCGAGCTATGGCAAAATGTTAAGAGACCTTTTTTGTAGAGAATTAAGTTTCCTACTTTTTATGTTCAATGATATTTTTTGATCAGATGCGTAGTTCTCGAGATATATCAAGATATTTAAAAGCTCCGAAGCTGCACCAACATAATAGAGGTTCAGAAACACCGTGGCCCCTTTCTTTGAGATAACTCTGCACTATTGCGAGCTGCAAATGCCACTTCCAGCTTAGCTGTGCAGAAGAAGAACAACAAGAAGAAGAAATATCTCGAAATATGTCCGTCAGGCCCCTTCCCTTGAGATAAATCTGCAAATATCTCGGAAACGAAGCGAGCTACGGCAAAATGTTAAGAGACCTTTTTTGTAGAAAATTAGGTTTCCTACTTTTTATGTTCTATGATATTTTTTGATCAGATGCGTAGTTCTCGAGATATATCAAGATATTTAAAAGCTCCGCAGCCGCACCCACATAATAGAGATACAGAAACACCGTGGCCCGTTTCTTTGAGATAACTCTGCACTATTGCGCGCTGCAAATGCCACTTCCAGCTTAGCTGTGCAGAAGAAGAACAACAAGAAGAAGAAATATCTCGAAATATGTCCGTCAGGCCCCTTCCCTTGAGATAAATCTGCAAATATCTCGGAAACGAAGCGAGCTACGTCAAAATGTTAAGAGACCTTTTTTGTAGAAAATTAGGTTTCCTACTTTTTATGTTCTATGATATTTTTTGATCAGATGCGTAGTTCTCGAGATATATCAAGATATTTAAAAGTTCCGAAGCCGCACCAACATAATAGAGATACAGAAACACCGTGGCCCCTTTCTTTGCGATAACTCTGCACTATTGCGAGCTGCAAATGCCACTTCCAGCTTAGCTGTGCAGAAGAAGAACAACAAGAAGAAGAAATATCTCGAAATATGTCCGTCAGGCCCCTTCCCTTGAGATAAATCTGCAAATATCTCGGAAACGAAGCGAGCTATGGCAAAATGTTAAGAGACCTTTTTTGTAGAGAATTCAGTTTCCTACTTTTTATGTTCTATGATATTTTTCGATCAGAGGCGTAGTTCTCGAGATATATCAAGATATTTAAAAGTTCCGAAGCCGCACCAACATAATAGATACAGAAACACCGTGGCCCCTCTCTTTGAGATAACTCTGCATGATTGCGAGCTGGAAATGCCACTTCAAGTTTAGCTGTGCAGAAGAAGAACAACAAGAAGAAGAAATATCTCGAAATATGTCCGTCAGGACCCTTCCCTTGAGATAAATCTGCAAATATCTCGGAAACGAAGCGAGCTATTGCAAAACGTTAAAAGACCTTTTTTGTAGAGAATTAAGTTTCCTACTTTTTATGTTCTATGATATTTTTTGATCAGATGCGTAGTTCTCGAGATATATCAAGATATTTAAAAGCTCCGAAGCTGCACCAACATAATAGAGGTACAGAAACACCGTGGCCCCTTTCTTTGAGATAACTCTGCACTATTGCGCGCTGCAAATGCCACTTCCAGCTTAGCTGTGCAGAAGAAGAACAACAAGAAGAAGAAATATCTCGAAATATGTCCGTCAGGCCCCTTCCCTTGAGATAAATCTGCAAATATCTCGGAAACGAAGCGAGCTACGTCAAAATGTTAAGAGACCTTTTTTGTAGAAAATTAGGTTTCCTACTTTTTATGTTCTATGATATTTTTTGATCAGATGCGTAGTTCTCGAGATATATCAAGATATTTAAAAGTTCCGAAGCCGCACCAACATAATAGAGATACAGAAACACCGTGGCCCCTTTCTTTGCGATAACTCTGCACTATTGCGAGCTGCAAATGCCACTTCCAGCTTAGCTGTGCAGAAGAAGAACAACAAGAAGAAGAAATATCTCGAAATATGTCCGTCAGGCCCCTTCCCTTGAGATAAATCTGCAAATATCTCGGAAACGAAGCGAGCTATGGCAAAATGTTAAGAGACCTTTTTTGTAGAGAATTCAGTTTCCTACTTTTTATGTTCTATGATATTTTTCGATCAGAGGCGTAGTTCTCGAGATATATCAAGATATTTAAAAGTTCCGAAGCCGCACCAACATAATAGATACAGAAACACCGTGGCCCCTCTCTTTGAGATAACTCTGCATGATTGCGAGCTGGAAATGCCACTTCCAGTTTAGCTGTGCAGAAGAAGAACAACAAGAAGAAGAAATATCTCGAAATATGTCCGTCAGGACCCTTCCCTTGAGATAAATCTGCAAATATCTCGGAAACGAAGCGAGCTATTGCAAAACGTTAAAAGACCTTTTTTGTAGAGAATTAAGTTTCCTACTTTTTATGTTCTATGATATTTTTTGATCAGATGCGTAGTTCTCGAGATATATCAAGATATTTAAAAGCTCCGAAGCTGCACCAACATAATAGAGGTACAGAAACACCGTGGCCCCTTTCTTTGAGATAACTCTGCACTATTGCGAGCTGCAAATGCCACTTCCAGCTTAGCTGTGCAGAAGAAGAACAACAAGAATAAGAAATATTTCGAAATATGTCCGTCAGGCCCCTTCCCTTGTGATAAATCTGCAAATATCTCGGAAACGAAGCGAGCTACGGCAAAATGTTAAGAGACCTTTTTTGTAGAGAATTATGTTTCCTACAATTTACGTTCTCTGATATTTTTTGATCAGAAGCGTAGTTTTCGAGATATATCGAGATATTTAAAAGTTCCGAAGCCGCACCAACATAATAGAGATACAGAAACACCGTGGCCCCTTTCTTTGAGATAACTCTGCACTATTGCGCGCTGCAAATGCCACTTCCAGCTTAGCTGTGCAGAAGAAGAACAACAAGAAGAAGAAATATCTCGAAATATGTCCGTCAGGCCCCTTCCCTTGAGATAAATCTGCAAATACCTCGGAAACGAAGCGAGCTATGGCAAAATGTTGAGAGACCTTTTTTGTAGAGAATTAAGTTTCCTACTTTTTATGTTCTATGATATTTTTTGATCAGATGCGTAGTTCTCGAGATATATCAAGATATTTAAAAGCTCCGAAGCTGCACCAACATAATAGAGGTACAGAAACACCGTGGCCCCTTTCTTTGAGATAACTCTGCACTATTGCGAGCTGCAAATGCCACTTCCAGCTTAGCTGTGCAGAAGAAGAACAACAAGAATAAGAAATATTTCGAAATATGTCCGTCAGGCCCCTTCCCTTGAGATAAATCTGCAAATATCTCGGAAACGAAGCGAGCTACGGCAAAATGTTAAGAGACCTATTTTGTAGAAAATTAGGTTTCCTACTTTTTATGTTCTATGATATTTTTTGATCAGATGCGTAGTTCTCGAGATATATCAAGATATTTGAAAGTTCCGAAGCCGCACCAACATAATAGAGATACAGAAACACCGTGGCCCCTTTCTTTGAGATAACTCTGCACTATTGCGAGCGGCAAATGCCACTTCCAGCTTAGCTGTGCAGAAGAAGAACAACAAGAAGAAGAAATATCTGGAAATATGTCCGTCAGGCCCCTTCCCTTGAGATAAATCTGCAAATATCTCGGAAACGAAGCGAGCTACGGCAAAATGTTAAGAGACCTTTTTTGCAGAAAATTAGGATTCCTACTTTTTATGTTCTATGATATTTTTTGAACAGATGCGTAGTTCTCGAGATATATCAAGATATTTAAAAGTTCCGAAGCCGCACCAACATAATAGAGGTACAGAAACACCGTGGCCCCTTTCTTTGAGATAACTCTGCACTATTGCGAGCTGCAAATGCCACTTCCAGCTTAGCTGTGCAGAAGAAGAACAACAAGAAGAAGAAATATCTCGAAATATGTCCGTCAGGACCCTTCCCTTGAGATAAATCTGCAAATATCTCGGAAACGAAGCGAGCTATTGCAAAACGTTAAGAGACCTTTTTTGTAGAGAATTAAGTTTCCTACTTTTTATGTTCTATGATATTTTTTGATCAGATGCGTAGTTCTCGAGATATATCAAGATATTTAAAAGTTCCGAAGCCGCACCAACATAATAGAGATACAGAAACACCGTGGCCCCTTTCTTTGAGATAACTCTGCACGATTGCGAGCTGGAAATGCCACTTCCAGTTTAGCTGTGCAGAAGAAGAACAACAAGAAGAAGAAATATCTCGAAATATGTCCATCAGGACCCTTCCCTTGAGATAAATCTGCAAATATCTCGGAAACGAAGCGAGCTATGGCAAAATGTTAAGAGACGTTTTTTGTAGACAATTATGTTTCCTACAATTTATGTTGTATGATATTTTTTGATCAGAAGCGTAGTTTTCGAGATATATCGAGATATTTAAAAGTTCCGAAGCCGCACCAACATAATAGGGATACAGAGACACCGTGGCCCCTTTCTTTGAGATAAAGCTGCACTAGTGCGAGCCGCAAATGCCACTTCCAGCTTAGCTGTGCAGAAGAAGAACAACAAGAAGAAGAAATATCTCGAAATATGTCCGTCAGGCCCCTTCCCTTGAGATAAATCTGCAAATATCTCGGAAACGAAGCGAGCTATGGCAAAATGTTAAGAGACCTTTTTTGTAGAGAATTAAGTTTCCTACTTTTTATGTTCTATGATATTTTTTGATCAGATGCGTAGTTCTCGAGATATATCAAGATATTTAAAAGTTCCGAAGCCGCACCAACATAATAGAGATACAGAAACACCGTGGCCCCTTTCTTTGAGATAACTCTGCACTATTGCGAGCTGGAAATGCCACTTCCAGTTTAGCTGTGCAGAAGAAGAACAACAGGAAGAAGAAATATCTCGAAATATGTCCATCAGGACCCTTCCCTTGAGATAAATCTGCAAATATCTCGGAAACGAAGCGAGCTATGGCAAAATGTTAAGAGACCTTTTTTGTAGAGAATTAAGTTTCCTACTTTTTATGTTCGATGATATTTTTTGATCAGATGCGTAGTTCTCGAGATATATCAAGATATTTAAAAGTTCCGAAGCTGCACCAACATAATAGAGGTACAGAAACACCGTGGCCTCTTTCTTTGAGATAACTCTGCACTATTGCGAGCTGCAAATGCCACTTCGAGCTTAGCTGTGCAGAAGAAGAACAACAAGAAGAAGAAATATCTCGAAATATGTCCGTCAGACCCCTTCCCTTGAGATGAATCTGCAAATATCTCGGAAACGAAGCGAGCTATGGCAAAATGTTAAGAGACCTTTTTTGTAGAGAATTATGTTTCCTGCAATTTATGTTCTACGATATTTTTTGATCAGAAGCGTAGTTTTCGAGATATATCGAGATATTTAAAAGTTCCGAAGCCGCACCAACATAATAGATATACAGAAACACCGTGGCCCCTTTCTTTGAGATAACTCTGCACTAGTGCGAGCTGCAAATGCCACTTCCAGCTTAGCTGTGCAGAAGAAGAACAACAAGAAGAAGAAATATCTCGAAATATGTCCGTCAGGCCCCTTCCCTTGAGATAAATCTGCAAATATCTCGGAAACGAAGCGAGCTATGGCAAAATGTTAAGAGACCTTTTTTGTAGAGAATTATGCTTCCTACAATTTATGTTCTATGATATTTTTTGATCAGAAGCGTAGTTTTCGAGATATATCGAGATATTTAAAAGTTCCGAAGCCGCACCAACATAATAGAGATACAGAAACACCGTGGCCCCGTTCTTTGAGATAACTCTGCACTATTGCGAGCTGCAAATGCTACTTCCAGCTTAGCTGTGCAGAGGAAGAACAACAAGAAGAAGAAATATCTCGAAATATGTCCGTCAGGCCAGTTCCTTTGAGCTGAATCTGCAAATATCTCGGAAACGAAGCGAGCTATGGCAAAATGTTAAGAGACGTTTTTTGTAGACAATTATGTTTCCTACAATTTATGTTGTATGATATTTTTTGATCAGAAGCGTAGTTTTCGAGATATATCGAGATATTTAAAAGTTCCGAAGCCGCACCAACATAATAGGGATACAGAAACACCGTGGCCCCTTTCTTTGAGATAACTCTGCACTAGTGCGAGCCGCAAATGCCACTTCCAGCTTAGCTGTGCAGAAGAAGAACAACAAGAAGAAGAAATATCTCGAAATATGTCCGTCAGGCCCCTTCCCTTGAGATAAATCTGCAAATATCTCGGAAACGAAGCGAGCTATGGCAAAATGTTAAGAGACCTTTTTTGTAGAGAATTAAGTTTCCTACTTTTTATGTTCTATGATATTTTTTGATCAGATGCGTAGTTCTCGAGATATATCAAGATATTTAAAAGTTCCGAAGCCGCACCAACATAATAGAGATACAGAAACGCCGTGGCCCCTTTCTTTGAGATAACTCTGCACTATTGCGAGCTGGAAATGCCACTTCCAGTTTAGCTGTGCAGAAGAAGAACAACAGGAAGAAGAAATATCTCGAAATATGTCCATCAGGACCCTTCCCTTGAGATAAATCTGCAAATATCTCGGAAACGAAGCGAGCTATGGCAAAATGTTAAGAGACCTTTTTTGTAGAGAATTAAGTTTCCTACTTTTTATGTTCGATGATATTTCTTGATCAGATGCGTAGTTCTCGAGATATATCAAGATATTTAAAAGTTCCGAAGCTGCACCAACATAATAGAGGTACAGAAACACCGTGGCCCCTTTCTTTGAGATAACTCTGCACTATTGCGACCTGCAAATGCCACTTCCAGCTCAGCTGTGCAGAAGAAGAACAACAAGAAGAAGAAATATCTCGAAATATGTCCGTCAGGCCCCTTCCCTTGAGATAAATCTGCAAATATCTCGGAAACGAAGCGAGCTATGGCAAAATGTTAAGAGACCTTTTTTGTAGAGAATTATGCTTCCTACAATTTATGTTCTATGATATTTTTTGATCAGAAGCGTAGTTTTCGAGATATATCGAGATATTTAAAAGTTCCGAAGCCGCACCAACATAATAGAGATACAGAAACACCGTGGCCCCGTTCTTTGAGATAACTCTGCACTATTGCGAGCTGCAAATGCTACTTCCAGCTTAGCTGTGCAGAGGAAGAACAACAAGAAGAAGAAATATCTCGAAATATGTCCGTCAGGCCAGTTCCTTTGAGCTGAATCTGCAAATATCTCGGAAACGAAGCGAGCTATGGCAAAATGTTAAGAGACGTTTTTTGTAGACAATTATGTTTCCTACAATTTATGTTCGATGATATTTTTTGATCAGATGCGTAGTTCTCGAGATATATCAAGATATTTAAAAGTTCCGAAGCTGCACCAACATAATAGAGGTACAGAAACACCGTGGCCTCTTTCTTTGAGATAACTCTGCACTATTGCGAGCTGCAAATGCCACTTCGAGCTTAGCTGTGCAGAAGAAGAACAACAAGAAGAAGAAATATCTCGAAATATGTCCGTCAGACCCCTTCCCTTGAGATGAATCTGCAAATATCTCGGAAACGAAGCGAGCTATGGCAAAATGTTGAGAGACCTTTTTTGTAGAGAATAATATTTCCTACAATTTACGTTCTATGATATTTTTTGATCAGAAGCGTAGTTTTCGAGATATATCGAGATATTTAAAAGTTCCGAAGCCGCACCAACATAATAGAGATACAGAAACACTGTGGCCCCTTTCTTTGAGATAACTCTGCACTATTGCGACCTGCAAATGCCACTTCCAGCTCAGCTGTGCAGAAGAAGAACAACAAGAAGAAGAAATATCTCGAAATATGTCCGTCAGGCCCCTTCCCTTGAGATAAATCTGCAAATATCTCGGAAACGAAGCGAGCTATGGCAAAATGTTAAGAGACCGTTTTCGTAGAGAATTAAGTTTCCTACTTTTTATGTTCTATGATATTTTTTGATCAGAAGCGTAGTTGTCGAGATATATCGAGATATTTAAAAGTTCCGAAGCCGCACCAACATAATAAAGATACAGAAACACCGTGGCCCCTTTCTTTGAGATAACTCTGCACTAGTGCGAGCCGCAAATGCCACTTCCAGCTTAGCTGTGCAGAAGAAGAACAACAAGAAGAAGAAATATCTCGAAATATGTCCGTCAGGCCCCTTCCCTTGAGATAAATATGCAAATATCTCGGAAACGAAGCGAGCTATGGCAAAATGTTAAGAGACCTTTTTTGTAGAGAATTAAGTTTCCTACTTTTTATGTTCTATGATATTTTTTGATCAGATGCGTAGTTCTCGAGATATATCAAGATATTTAAAAGTTCCGAAGCCGCACCAACATAATAGAGATACAGAAACACCGTGGCCCCTTTCTTTGAGATAACTCTGCACTATTGCGAGCTGCAAATGCCATTTCCAGCTTAGCTGTGCAGAAGAAGAACAACAAGAAGAAGAAATATCTCGAAATATGTCCGTCAGGCCCCTTCCCTTGAGATAAATCTGCAAATATCTCGGAAACGAAGAGAGCTATAGCAAAATGTTAAGAGACCTTTTTTGTAGAGAATTAAGTTTCCTACTTTTCATGTTCTATGATATTTTTTGATCAGATGCGTAGTCCTCGAGATATATCAAGATATTTAAAAGTTCCGAAGCCGCACCAACATAATAGAGATACAGAAACACCGTGGCCCCTTTCTTTGAGATAACTCTGCACTATTGCGAGCTGCAAATGCCACTTCCAGCTTAGCTGTGCAGAGGAAGAACAACAAGAAGAAGAAATATCTCGAAATATGTCCGTCATGCCAGTTCCTTTGAGCTGAATCTGCAAATATCTCGGAAACGAAGCGAGCTATGGCAAAATGTTAAGAGACCTTTTTTGTAGAGAATTATGTTTCCTGCAATTTATGTTCTACGATATTTTTTGATCAGAAGCGTAGTTTTCGAGATATATCGAGATATTTAAAAGTTCCGAAGCCGCACCAACATAATAGAGATACAGAAACACCGTGGCCCCGTTCTTTGAGATAACTCTGCACTATTGCGAGCTGCAAATGCTACTTCCAGCTTAGCTGTGCAGAGGAAGAACAACAAGAAGAAGAAATATCTCGAAATATGTCCGTCAGGCCAGTTCCTTTGAGCTGAATCTGCAAATATCTCGGAAACGAAGCGAGCTATGGCAAAATGTTAAGAGACGTTTTTTGTAGACAATTATGTTTCCTACAATTTATGTTGTATGATATTTTTTGATCAGAAGCGTAGTTTTCGAGATATATCGAGATATTTAAAAGTTCCGAAGCCGCACCAACATAATAGGGATACAGAAACACCGTGGCCCCTTTCTTTGAGATAACTCTGCACTAGTGCGAGCCGCAAATGCCACTTCCAGCTTAGCTGTGCAGAAGAAGAACAACAAGAAGAAGAAATATCTCGAAATATGTCCGTCAGGCCCCTTCCCTTGAGATAAATCTGCAAATATCTCGGAAACGAAGCGAGCTATGGCAAAATGTTAAGAGACCTTTTTTGTAGAGAATTAAGTTTCCTACTTTTTATGTTCTATGATATTTTTTGATCAGATGCGTAGTTCTCGAGATATATCAAGATATTTAAAAGTTCCGAAGCCGCACCAACATAATAGAGATACAGAAACACCGTGGCCCCTTTCTTTGAGATAACTCTGCACTATTGCGAGCTGGAAATGCCACTTCCAGTTTAGCTGTGCAGAAGAAGAACAACAAGAAGAAGAAATATCTCGAAATATGTCCATCAGGACCCTTCCCTTGAGATAAATCTGCAAATATCTCGGAAACGAAGCGAGCTATGGCAAAATGTTAAGAGACCTTTTTTGTAGAGAATTAAGTTTCCTACTTTTTATGTTGGATGATATTTTTTGATCAGATGCGTAGTTCTCGAGATATATCAAGATATTTAAAAGTTCCGAAGCTGCACCAACATAATAGAGGTACAGAAACACCGTGGCCTCTTTCTTTGAGATAACTCTGCACTATTGCGAGCTGCAAATGCCACTTCGAGCTTAGCTGTGCAGAAGAAGAACAACAAGAAGAAGAAATATCTCGAAATATGTCCGTCAGACCCCTTCCCTTGAGATGAATCTGCAAATATCTCGGAAACGAAGCGAGCTATGGCAAAATGTTGAGAGACCTTTTTTGTAGAGAATAATATTTCCTACAATTTACGTTGTATGATATTTTTTGATCAGAAGCGTAGTTTTCGAGATATATCGAGATATTTAAAAGTTCCGAAGCCGCACCAACATAATAGAGATACAGAAACACCGTGGCCCCTTTCTTTGAGATAACTCTGCACTATTGCGAGCTGGAAATGCCACTTCCAGTTTAGCTGTGCAGAAGAAGAACAACAAGAAGAAGAAATATCTCGAAATATGTCCATCAGGACCCTTCCCTTGAGATAAATCTGCAAATATCTCGGAAACGAAGCGAGCTATGGCAAAATGTTAAGAGACCTTTTTTGTAGAGAATTAAGTTTCCTACTTTTTATGTTCGATGATATTTTTTGATCAGATGCGTAGTTCTCGAGATATATCAAGATATTTAAAAGTTCCGAAGCTGCACCAACATAATAGAGGTACAGAAACACCGTGGCCTCTTTCTTTGAGATAACTCTGCACTATTGCGAGCTGCAAATGCCACTTCGAGCTTAGCTGTGCAGAAGAAGAACAACAAGAAGAAGAAATATCTCGAAATATGTCCGTCAGACCCCTTCCCTTGAGATGAATCTGCAAATATCTCGGAAACGAAGCGAGCTATGGCAAAATGTTGAGAGACCTTTTTTGTAGAGAATAATATTTCCTACAATTTACGTTCTATGATATTTTTTGATCAGAAGCGTAGTTTTCGAGATATATCGAGATATTTAAAAGTTCCGAAGCCGCACCAACATAATAGAGATACAGAAACGCCGTGGCCCCTTTCTTTGAGATAACTCTGCACTATTGCGACCTGCAAATGCCACTTCCAGCTCAGCTGTGCAGAAGAAGAACAACAAGAAGAAGAAATATCTCGAAATATGTCCGTCAGGCTCCTTCCCTTGAGATAAATCTGCAAATATCTCGGAAACGAAGCGAGCTATGGCAAAATGTTAAGAGACCGTTTTCGTAGAGAATTAGGTTTCCTACTTTTTATGTTCTATGATATTTTTTGATCAGAAGCGTAGTTTTCGAGATATATCGAGATATTTAAAAGTTCCGAAGCCGCACCAACATAATAGGGATACAGAAACACCGTGGCCCCTTTCTTTGAGATAACTCTGCACTAGTGCGAGCCGCAAATGCCACTTCCAGCTTAGCTGTGCAGAAGAAGAACAACAAGAAGAAGAAATATCTCGAAATATGTCCGTCAGGCCCCTTCCCTTGAGATAAATATGCAAATATCTCGGAAACGAAGCGAGCTATCGCAAAATGTTAAGAGACGTTTTTTGTAGAGAATTATGTTTCCTCCTTTTTATGTTCTATGATATTTTTTGATCAGATGCGTAGTTCTCGAGATATATCAAGATATTTAAAAGTTCCGAAGCCGCACCAACATAATAGAGATACAGAAACACCGTGGCCCCTTTCTTTGAGATAACTCTGCACTATTGCGAGCTGTAAATGCCACTTCCAGCTTAGCTGTGCAGAAGAAGAACAACAAGAAGAAGAAATATCTCGAAATATGTCCGTCAGGCCCCTTCCCTTGAGATATATCTGCAAATATCTCGGAAACGAAGCGAGCTATGGCAAAATGTTAAGAGACCTTTTTTGTAGAGAATTATGTTTCCTACAATTTATGTTCTACGATATTTTTTGATCAGAAGCGTAGTTTTCGAGATATATCGAGATATTTAAAAGTTCCGAAGCCGCACCAACATAATAGAGATACAGAAACACCGTGGCCCCGTTCTTTGAGATAACTCTGCACTATTGCGAGCTGCAAATGCTACTTCCAGCTTAGCTGTGCAGAGGAAGAACAACAAGAAGAAGAAATATCTCGAAATATGTCCGTCAGGCCAGTTCCTTTGAGCTGAATCTGCAAATATCTCGGAAACGAAGCGAGCTATGGCAAAATGTTAAGAGACGTTTTTTGTAGAGAATTATGTTTCCTACTTTTTATCTTCTATGATATTTTTTGATCAGATGCGTAGTTCTCGAGATAGATCAAGATACTTAAAAGTTCCGAAGCCGCACCAACATAATAGAGATACAGAAACACCGTCGCCCCTCTCTTTGAGATAACTCTGCACTATTGCGAGCTGCAAATGCCACTTCCAGCTTAGCTGTGTAGAAGAAGAACAACAAGAAGAAGAAATATCTCGAAATATGTCGTCAGGCCCCTTCCCTTGAGATAAATCTGCAAATATCTCGGAAACGAAGAGAGCTATGGCAAAATGTTAAGAGACCTTTTTTGTAGAGAATTAAGTTTCCTACTTTTCATGTTCTATGATATTTTTTGATCAGATGCGTAGTACTCGAGATATATCAAGATATTTAAAAGTTCCGAAGCCGCACCAACATAATAGAGATACAGAAACACCGTGGCCCCTTTCTTTGAGATAACTCTGCACTATTGCGAGCTGTAAATGCCACTTCCAGCTTAGCTGTGCAGAAGAAGAAGAACAAGAAGAAGAAATATCTCGAAATATGTCCGTCAGGCCCCTTCCCTTGAGATAAATATGCAAATATCTCGGAAACGAAGCGAGCTATGGCAAAATGATAAGAAACCTTTTTTGTAGAGAATTATGTTTCCTACAATTTATGTTCTATGATATTTTTTGATCAGAAGCGTAGTTTTCGAGATATATCGAGATATTTAAAAGTTCCGAAGCCGCACCAACATAATAGAGATACAGAAACACCGTGGCCCCTTTCTTTGAGATAACTCTGCACTAGTGCGAGCTGCAAATGCCACTTCCAGCTTAGCTGTGCAGAGGAAGAACAACAAGAAGAAGAAATATCTCGAAATATGTCCGTCAGGCCAGTTCCTTTGAGCTGAATCTGCAAATATCTCGGAAACGAAGCGAGCTATGGCAAAATGTTAAGAGACGTTTTTTGTAGAGAATAATGTTTCCTACAATTTACGTTCTATGATATTTTTTGATCAGAAGCGTAGTTTTCGAGATATATCGAGATATTTAAAAGTTCCGAAGCTGCACCAACATAATAGAGGTACAGAAACACCGTGGCCTCTTTCTTTGAGATAACTCTGCACTATTGCGAGCTGCAAATGCCACTTCGAGCTTACCTGTGCAGAAGAAGAACAACAAGAAGAAGAAATACCTCGAAATATGTCCGTCAGGCCCCTTCCCTTGAGATAAATCTGCAAATATCTCGGAAACGAAGAGAGCTATGGCAAAATGTTAAGAGACCTTTTTTGTAGAGAATTAAGTTGCCTACTTTTCATGTTCTATGATATTTTTTGATCAGATGCGTAGTTCTCGAGATATATCAAGATATTTAAAAGTTCCGAAGCCGCACCAACATAATAGAGATACAGAAACACCGTGGCCCCTTTCTTTGAGATAACTCTGCACTATTGCGAGCTGTAAATGCCACTTCCAGCTTAGCTGTGCAGAAGAAGAACAACAAGAAGAAGAAATATCTCGAAATATGTCCGTCAGGCCCCTTCCCTTGAGATATATCTGCAAATATCTCGGAAACGAAGCGAGCTATGGCAAAATATTAAGAGACGTTTTTTGTAGAGAATTATGTTTCCTACAATTTATGTTCTATGATATTTTTTGATCAGAAGCGTAGTTTTCGAGATATATCGAGATATTTAAAAGTTCCGAAGCCGCACCAACATAATAGAGATACAGAAACACCGTGGCCCCTTTCTTTGAGATAACTCTGCACTATTGCGAGCCGCAAATGCCACTTCCAGCTTAGCTGTGCAGAAGAAGAACACCAAGAAGAAGAAATATCTCGAAATATGTCCGTTAGGCCCCTTCCCTTGAGATAAATGTGCAAATATCTCGGAAACGAAGCGAGCTATGGCAAAATGTTAACAGACCTTTTTTGTAGAGAATTTAGTTTCCTACTTTTTATGCTCTATGATATTTTTTGATCAGATGCGTAGTTCTCGAGATATATCAAGATATTTAAAAGTTCCGAAGCCGCACCAACATAATGGAGATACAGAAACACCGTGGCCCCTTTCTTTGAGATAACTCTGCACTATTGCGAGCTGCAAATGCCACTTCCAGCTTAGCTGTGCAGAAGAAGAACAACAAGAAGAAGAAATATCTCGAAATATGTCCGTCAGGCCCCTTCCCTTGAGATAAATCTGCAAATATCTCGGAAACGAAGAGAGCTATGGCAAAATGTTAAGAGACCTTTTTTGTAGAGAATTATGTTTCCTACAATTTATGTTCTATGATATTTTTTGATCAGAAGCGTAGTTTTCGAGATATATCGAGATATTTAAAAGTTCCGAAGCCGCACCAACATAATAGAGATACAGAAACACCGTGGCCCCTTTCTTTGAGATAACTCTGCACTAGTGCGAGCCGCAAATGCCACCTCCAGCTTAGCTGTGCAGAAGAAGAACAACAAGAAGAAGAAATATCTCGAAATATGTCCGTCAGGCCAGTTCCTTTGAGCTGAATCTGCAAATATCTCGGAAACGAAGCGAGCTATGGCAAAATGTTAAGAGACGCTTTTTGTAGAGAATTATGTTTCCTACAATTTATGTTCTATGATATTTTTTGATCAGAAACGTAGTTTTCGAGATATATCGAGATATTTAAAAGTTCCGAAGACGCACCAACATAATCGAGATACAGAAACACCGTGGCCCCTTTCTTTGAGATAACGCTGCACTAGTGCGAGCTGGAAATGCCACTTCCAGTTTAGCTGTGCAGAAGAAGAACAACAAGAAGCAGAAATATCTCGAAATATGTCCGTTAGGCCCCTTCCCTTGAGATAAATCTGCAAATATCTCGGAAACGAAGCGAGCTATGGCAAAATGTTAAGAGACCTTTTTTGTAGAGAATTAAGTTTCCTACTTTTTATGTTCTATGATATTTTTTGATCAGATGCGTAGTTCTCGAGATATATCAAGATATTTAAAAGTTCCGAAGCCGCACCAACATAATAGAGATACAGAAACACCGTGGCCCCTTTCTTTGAGATAACTCTGCACTATTGCGAGCTGGAAATGCCACTTCCAGTTTAGCTGTGCAGAAGAAGAACAACAAGAAGAAGAAATATCTCGAAATATGTCCGTTAGGCCCCTTCCCTTGAGATATATGTGCAAATATCTCGGAAACGAAGCGAGCTATGGCAAAATGTTAACAGACCTTTTTTGTAGAGAATTAAGTTTCCTACTTTTTATGTTCTATGATATTTTTTGATCAGATGCGTAGTTCTCGAGATATATCAAGATATTTAAAAGTTCCGAAGCCGCACCAACATAATAGAGATACAGAAACACCGTGGCCCCTTTCTTTGAGATAACTCTGCACTATTGCGAGCTGCAAATGCCACTTCCAGCTTAGCTGTGCAGAAGAAGAACAACAAGAAGAAGAAATATCTCGAAATATGTCCGTTAGGCCCCTTCCCTTGAGCTGAATCTGCAAATATCTCGGAAACGAAGCGAGCTATGGCAAAATGTTAAGAGACGTTTTTTGTAGAGAATTATGTTTCCTACAATTTATGTTCTATGATATTTTTTGATCAGAAGCGTAGTTTTCGAGATATATCGAGATATTTAAAAGTTCCGAAGCCGCACCAACATAATGGAGATACAGAAACACCGTGGCCCCTTTCTTTGAGATAACGCTGCACTAGTGCGAGCTGGAAATGCCACTTCCAGTTTAGCTGTGCAGAAGAAGAACAACAAGAAGCAGAAATATCTCGAAATATGTCCGTTAGGCCCCTTCCCTTGAGATAAATCTGCAAATATCTCGGAAACGAAGCGAGCTATGGCAAAATGTTAAGAGACCTTTTTTGTAGAGAATTATGTTTCCTACAATTTATGTTCTATGATATTTTTTGATCAGAAGCGTAGTTTTCGAGATATATCGAGATATTTAAAAGTTCCGAAGCCGCACCAACATAATAGAGATACAGAAACACCGTGGCCCCTTTCTTTGAGATAACTCTGCACTATTGCGAGCTGCAAATGCCACTTCCAGCTTAGCTGTGCAGAAGAAGAACAACAAGAAGAAGAAATATCTCGAAATATGTCCGTTAGGCCCCTTCCCTTGAGATATATGTGCAAATATCTCGGAAACGAAGCGAGCTATGGCAAAATGTTAACAGACCTTTTTTGTAGAGAATTAAGTTTCCTACTTTTTATGTTCTATGATATTTTTTGATCAGATGCGTAGTTCTCGAGATATATCAAGATATTTAAAAGTTCCGAAGCCGCACCAACATAATAGAGATACAGAAACACCGTGGCCCCTTTCTTTGAGATAACTCTGCACTATTGCGAGCTGCAAATGCCACTTCCAGCTTAGCTGTGCAGAAGAAGAACAACAAGAAGAAGAAATATCTCGAAATATGTCCGTTAGGCCCCTTCCCTTGAGCTGAATCTGCAAATATCTCGGAAACGAAGCGAGCTATGGCAAAATGTTAAGAGACGTTTTTTGTAGAGAATTATGTTTCCTACAATTTATGTTCTATGATATTTTTTGATCAGAAGCGTAGTTTTCGAGATATATCGAGATATTTAAAAGTTCCGAAGCCGCACCAACATAATGGAGATACAGAAACACCGTGGCCCCTTTCTTTGAGATAACGCTGCACTAGTGCGAGCTGGAAATGCCACTTCCAGTTTAGCTGTGCAGAAGAAGAACAACAAGAAGCAGAAATATCTCGAAATATGTCCGTTAGGCCCCTTCCCTTGAGATAAATCTGCAAATATCTCGGAAACGAAGCGAGCTATGGCAAAATGTTAAGAGACCTTTTTTGTAGAGAATTATGTTTCCTACAATTTATGTTCTATGATATTTTTTGATCAGAAGCGTAGTTTTCGAGATATATCGAGATATTTAAAAGTTCCGAAGCCGCACCAACATAATAGAGATACAGAAACACCGTGGCCCCTTTCTTTGAGATAACTCTGCACTATTGCGAGCTGCAAATGCCACTTCCAGCTTAGCTGTGCAGAAGAAGAACAACAAGAAGAAGAAATATCTCGAAATATGTCCGTCAGGCCCCTTCCCTTGAGATAAATCTGCAAATATCTCGGAAACGAAGAGAGCTATGGCAAAATGTTAAGAGACCTTTTTTGTAGAGAATTATGTTTCCTACAATTTATGTTCTATGATATTTTTTGATCAGAAGCGTAGTTTTCGAGATATATCGAGATATTTGAAAGTTCCGAAGCCGCACCAACATAATAGAGATACAGAAACACCGTGGCCCCTTTCTTTGAGATAACTCTGCACTAGTGCGAGCCGCAAATGCCACCTCCAGCTTAGCTGTCCAGAAGAAGAACAACAAGAAGAAGAAGTATCTCGAAATATGACCGTCAGGCCAGTTCCTTTGAGCTGAATCTGCAAATATCTCGGAAACGAAGCGAGCGATGGCAAAATGTTAAGAGACGTTTTTTGTAGAGAATTATGTTTCCTACAATTTATGTTCTATGATATTTTTTGATCAGAAGCGTAGTTTTCGAGATATATCGAGATATTTAAAAGTTCCGAAGCCGCACCAACATAATGGAGATACAGAAACACCGTGGCCCCTTTCTTTGAGATAACGCTGCACTAGTGCGAGCTGGAAATGCCACTTCCAGTTTAGCTGTGCAGAAGAAGAACAACAAGAAGCAGAAATATCTCGAAATATGTCCGTTAGGCCCCTTCCCTTGAGATAAATCTGCAAATATCTCGGAAACGAAGCGAGCTATGGCAAAATGTTAAGAGACCTTTTTTGTAGAGAATTAAGTTTGCTACTTTTTATGTTCTATGATATTTTTTGATCAGATGCGTAGTTCTCGAGATATATCAAGATATTTAAAAGTTCCGAAGCCGCACCAACATAATAGAGATACAGAAACACCGTGGCCCCTTTCTTTGAGATAACTCTGCACTATTGCGAGCTGGAAATGCCACTTCCAGTTTAGCTGTGCAGAAGAAGAACAACAAGAAGAAGAAATATCTCGAAATATGTCCGTCAGGCCCCTTCCCTTGAGATATATCTGCAAATATCTCGGAAACGAAGCGAGCTATGGCAAAATGTTAAGAGACCTTTTTTGTAGAGAATTATGTTTCCTACAATTTATGTTCTATGATATTTTTTGATCAGAAGCGTAGTTTTCGAGATATATCGAGATATTTAAAAGTTCCGAAGCCGCACCAACATAATAGAGATACAGAAACACCGTGGCCCCTTTCTTTGAGATAACTCTGCACTATTGCGAGCTGCAAATGCCACTTCCAGTTTAGCTGTGCAGAAGAAGAACAACAAGAAGAAGAAATATCTCGAAATATGTCCGTTAGGCCAGTTCCTTTGAGTTGAATCTGCAAATATCTCGGAAACGAAGCGAGCTATGGCAAAATGTTAAGAGACCTTTTCTGTAGAGAATTAAGTTTCCTACTTTTTATGTTCTATGATATTTTTTGATCAGATGCGTAGTTCTCGAGATATATCAAGATATTTAAAAGTTCCGAAGCCGCACCAACATAATAGGGATACAGAAACACCGTGGCCCCTCTCTTTGAGATAACTCTGCACTATTGCGAGCTGCAAATGCCACTTCCAGCTTAGCTGTGCAGAAGAAGAACAACAAGAAGAAGAAATATCTCGAAATATGTCCGTCAGGCCCCTTCCCTTGAGATATATCTGCAAATATCTCGGAAACGAAACGAGGTATGGCAAAATGTTAAGAGACCTTTTTTGTAGAGAATTATGTTTCCTACAATTTATGTTCTATGATATTTTTTGATCAGGAGCGTAGTTTTCGAGATATATCGAGATATTTAAAAGTTCCGAAGCCGCACCAACATAATAGAGATACAGAAACACCGTGGCCCCTTTCTTTGAGATAACTCTGCACTATTGCGAGCTGCAAATGCCACTTCCAGTTTAGCTGTGCAGAAGAAGAACAACAAGAAGAAGAAATATCTCGAAATATGTCCGTTAGGCCAGTTCCTTTGAGCTGAATCTGCAAATATCTCGGAAACGAAGCGAGCTATGGCAAAATGTTAAGAGACCTTTTTTGTAGAGAATTAAGTTTCCTACTTTTTATGTTCTATGATATTTTTTGATCAGATGCGTAGTTCTCGAGATATATCAAGATATTTAAAAGTTCCGAAGCCGCACCAACATAATAGGGATACAGAAACACCGTGGCCCCTCTCTTTGAGATAACTCTGCACTATTGCGAGCTGGAAATGCCACTTCCAGTTTAGCTGTGCAGAAGAAGAACAACAAGAAGAAGAAATATCTCGAAATATGTCCGTTAGGCCCCTTCCCTTGAGATAAATGTGCAAATATCTCGGAAACGAAGCGAGCTATGGCAAAATGTTAAGAGACCTTTTTTGTAGAGAATTAAGTTTCCTACTTTTTATGTTCTATGATATTTTTTGATCAGATGCGTAGTTCTCGAGATATATCAAGATATTTAAAAGTTCCGATGCCGCACCAACATAATAGAGATACAGAAACACCGTGGCCCCTCTCTTTGAGATAACTCTGCACTATTGCGAGCTGGAAATGCCACTTCCAGTTTAGCTGTGCAGAACAAGAACAACAAGAAGCAGAAATATCTCGAAATATGTCCGTTAGGCCCCTTCCCTTGAGATAAATCTGCAAATATCTCGGAAACGAAGCGAGCTATGGCAAAATGTTAAGAGACCTTTTTTGTAGAGAATTAAGTTTCCTACTTTTTATGTTCTATGATATTTTTTGATCAGATGCGTAGTTCTCGAGATATATCAAGATATTTAAAAGTTCCGAAGCCGCACCAACATAATAGAGATACAGAAACACCGTGGCCCCTTTCTTTGAGATATCTCTGCACTATTGCGAGCTGGAAATGCCACTTCCAGTTTAGCTGTGCAGAAGAAGAACAACAAGAAGAAGAAATATCTCGAAATATGTCCGTCAGGCCCCTTCCCTTGAGATATATGTGCAAATATCTCGGAAACGAAGCGAGCTATGGCAAAATGTTAAGAGACCTTTTTTGTAGAGAATTATGTTTCCTACAATTTATGTTCTATGATATTTTTTGATCAGAAGCGTAGTTTTCGAGATATATCGAGATATTTAAAAGTTCCGAAGCCGCACCAACATAATAGAGATACAGAAACACCGTGGCCCCTTTCTTTGAGATAACTCTGCACTATTGCGAGCTGCAAATGCCACTTCCAGTTTAGCTGTGCAGAAGAAGAACAACAAGAAGAAGAAATATCTCGAAATATGTCCGTTAGGCCCCTTCCCTTGAGATAAATCTGCAAATATCTCGGAAACGAAGCGAGCTATGGCAAAATGTTAAGAGACCTTTTTTGTAGAGAATTAAGTTTCCTACTTTTTATGTTCTATGATATTTTTTGATCAGATGCGTAGTTCTCGAGATATATCAAGATATTTAAAAGTTCCGAAGCCGCACCAACATAATAGAGATACAGAAACACCGTGGCCCCTTTCTTTGAGATAACTCTGCACTATTGCGAGCTGGAAATGCCACTTCCAGTTTAGCTGTGCAGAAGAAGAACAACAAGAAGAAGAAATATCTCGAAATATGTCCGTCAGGCCCCTTCCCTTGAGATATATCTGCAAATATCTCGGAAACGAAGCGAGCTATGGCAAAATGTTAAGAGACCTTTTTTGTAGAGAATTATGTTTCCTACAATTTATGTTCTATGATATTTTTTGATCAGAAGCGTAGTTTTCGAGATATATCGAGATATTTAAAAGTTCCGAAGCCGCACCAACATAATAGAGATACAGAAACACCGTGGCCCCTTTCTTTGAGATAACTCTGCACTATTGCGAGCTGCAAATGCCACTTCCAGTTTAGCTGTGCAGAAGAAGAACAACAAGAAGAAGAAATATCTCGAAATATGTCCGTTAGGCCAGTTCCTTTGAGTTGAATCTGCAAATATCTCGGAAACGAAGCGAGCTATGGCAAAATGTTAAGAGACCTTTTCTGTAGAGAATTAAGTTTCCTACTTTTTATGTTCTATGATATTTTTTGATCAGATGCGTAGTTCTCGAGATATATCAAGATATTTAAAAGTTCCGAAGCCGCACCAACATAATAGGGATACAGAAACACCGTGGCCCCTCTCTTTGAGATAACTCTGCACTATTGCGAGCTGCAAATGCCACTTCCAGCTTAGCTGTGCAGAAGAAGAACAACAAGAAGAAGAAATATCTCGAAATATGTCCGTCAGGCCCCTTCCCTTGAGATATATCTGCAAATATCTCGGAAACGAAACGAGGTATGGCAAAATGTTAAGAGACCTTTTTTGTAGAGAATTATGTTTCCTACAATTTATGTTCTATGATATTTTTTGATCAGGAGCGTAGTTTTCGAGATATATCGAGATATTTAAAAGTTCCGAAGCCGCACCAACATAATAGAGATACAGAAACACCGTGGCCCCTTTCTTTGAGATAACTCTGCACTATTGCGAGCTGCAAATGCCACTTCCAGTTTAGCTGTGCAGAAGAAGAACAACAAGAAGAAGAAATATCTCGAAATATGTCCGTTAGGCCAGTTCCTTTGAGCTGAATCTGCAAATATCTCGGAAACGAAGCGAGCTATGGCAAAATGTTAAGAGACCTTTTTTGTAGAGAATTAAGTTTCCTACTTTTTATGTTCTATGATATTTTTTGATCAGATGCGTAGTTCTCGAGATATATCAAGATATTTAAAAGTTCCGAAGCCGCACCAACATAATAGGGATACAGAAACACCGTGGCCCCTCTCTTTGAGATAACTCTGCACTATTGCGAGCTGGAAATGCCACTTCCAGTTTAGCTGTGCAGAAGAAGAACAACAAGAAGAAGAAATATCTCGAAATATGTCCGTTAGGCCCCTTCCCTTGAGATAAATGTGCAAATATCTCGGAAACGAAGCGAGCTATGGCAAAATGTTAAGAGACCTTTTTTGTAGAGAATTAAGTTTCCTACTTTTTATGTTCTATGATATTTTTTGATCAGATGCGTAGTTCTCGAGATATATCAAGATATTTAAAAGTTCCGATGCCGCACCAACATAATAGAGATACAGAAACACCGTGGCCCCTCTCTTTGAGATAACTCTGCACTATTGCGAGCTGGAAATGCCACTTCCAGTTTAGCTGTGCAGAACAAGAACAACAAGAAGCAGAAATATCTCGAAATATGTCCGTTAGGCCCCTTCCCTTGAGATAAATCTGCAAATATCTCGGAAACGAAGCGAGCTATGGCAAAATGTTAAGAGACCTTTTTTGTAGAGAATTAAGTTTCCTACTTTTTATGTTCTATGATATTTTTTGATCAGATGCGTAGTTCTCGAGATATATCAAGATATTTAAAAGTTCCGAAGCCGCACCAACATAATAGAGATACAGAAACACCGTGGCCCCTTTCTTTGAGATAACTCTGCACTATTGCGAGCTGGAAATGCCACTTCCAGTTTAGCTGTGCAGAAGAAGAACAACAAGAAGAAGAAATATCTCGAAATATGTCCGTCAGGCCCCTTCCCTTGAGATATATGTGCAAATATCTCGGAAACGAAGCGAGCTATGGCAAAATGTTAAGAGACCTTTTTTGTAGAGAATTATGTTTCCTACAATTTATGTTCTATGATATTTTTTGATCAGAAGCGTAGTTTTCGAGATATATCGAGATATTTAAAAGTTCCGAAGCCGCACCAACATAATAGAGATACAGAAACACCGTGGCCCCTTTCTTTGAGATAACTCTGCACTATTGCGAGCTGCAAATGCCACTTCCAGTTCAGCTGTGCAGAAGAAGAACAACAAGAAGAAGAAATATCTCGAAATATGTCCGTTAGGCCCCTTCCCTTGAGATAAATCTGCAAATATCTCGGAAACGAAGCGAGCTATGGCAAAATGTTAAGAGACCTTTTTTGTAGAGAATTAAGTTTCCTACTTTTTATGTTCTATGATATTTTTTGATCAGATGCGTAGTTCTCGAGATATATCAAGATATTTAAAAGTTCCGAAGCCGCACCAACATAATAGGGATACAGAAACACCGTGGCCCCTCTCTTTGAGATAACTCTGCACTATTGCGAGCTGGAAATGCCACTTCCAGTTTAGCTGTGCAGAAGAAGAACAACAAGAAGAAGAAATATCTCGAAATATGTCCGTCAGGCCCCTTCCCTTGAGATAAATCTGCAAATATCTCGGAAACGAAGCGAGCTATGGCAAAATGTTAAGAGACCTTTTTTGTAGAGAATTAAGTTTCCTACTTTTTATCTTCTATGATATTTTTTGATCAGATGCGTAGTTCTCGAGATATATCAAGATATTTAAAAGTTCCGAAGCCGCACCAACATAATAGAGATACAGAAACACCGTGGCCCCTCTCTTTGAGATAACTCTGCACTATTGCGAGCTGGAAATGCCACTTCCAGTTTAGCTGTGCAGAAGAAGAACAACAAGAAGCAGAAATATTTCGAAATATGTCCGTTAGGCCCCTTCCCTTGAGATAAATCTGCAAATATCTCGGAAACGAAGCGAGCTATGGCAAAATGTTAAGATACCTTTTTTGTAGAGAATTAAGTTTCCTACTTTTTATGTTCTATGATATTTTTTGATCAGATGCGCAGTTCTCGAGATATATCAAGATATTTAAAAGTTCCGAAGCCGCACCAACATAATAGAGATACAGAAACACCGTGGCCCCTTTCTTTGAGATAACTCTGCACTATTGCGAGCTGCAAATGCCACTTCCAGCTTAGCTGTGCAGAAGAAGAACAACAAGAAGAAGAAATATCTCGAAATATGTCCGTTAGGCCCCTTCCCTTGAGATAAATCTGCAAATATCTCGGAAACGAAGCGAGCTATGGCAAAATGTTGAGAGACCTTTTTTGTAGAGAATTATGTTTCCTACAATTTATGTTCTATGATATTTTTTGATCAGAAGCGTAGTTTTCGAGATATATCGAGATATTTAAAAGTTCCGAAGCCGCACCAACATAATAGAGATACAGAAACACCGTGGCCCCTTTCTTTGAGACAACTCTGCACTATTGCGAGCTGCAAATGCCACTTCCAGCTTAGCTGTGCAGAGCAAGAACAACAAGAAGAAGAAATATCTCGAAATATGTCCGTCAGGCCAGTTCCTTAGAGCCGAATCTGCAAATATCTCGGAAACGAAGCGAGCTATGGCAAAATGTTAAGAGACGTTTTTTGTAGAGAATTATGTTTCCTACAATTTATGTTCTATGATATTTTTTGATCAGAAGCGTAGTTTTCGAGATATATCGAGATATTTAAAAGTTCCGAAGCCGCACCAACATAATGGAGATACAGAAACACCGTGGCCCCTTTCTTTGAGATAACTCTGCACTAGTGCGAGCCGCAAATGCCACTTCCAGCTTAGCTGTGCAGAAGAAGAACAACAAGAAGAAGAAATATCTCGAAATATGTCCGTCAGGCCCCTTCCCTTGAGATAAATCTGCAAATATCTCGGAAACGAAGCGAGCTATGGCAAAATGTTAAGAGACCTTTTTTGTAGAGAATTATGTTTCCTACAATTTATGTTCTATGATATTTTTTGATCAGAAGCGTAGTTTTCGAGATATATCGAGATATTTAAAAGTTCCGAAGCCGCACCAACATAATAGAGATACAGAAACACCGTGGCCCCTTTCTTTGAGATAACTCTGCACTATTGCGAGCTGCAAATGCCACTTCCAGCTTAGCTGTGCAGAGCAAGAACAACAAGAAGAAGAAATATCTCGAAATATGTCCGTCAGGCCAGTTCCTTAGAGCTGAATCTGCAAATATCTCGGAAACGAAGCGAGCTATGGCAAAATGTTAAGAGACCTTTTTTGTAGAGAATTAAGCTTCCTACTTTTTATCTTCTATGATATTTTTTGATCAGATGCGTAGTTCTCGAGATATATCAAGATATTTAAAAGTTCCGAAGCCGCACCAACATAATAGAGATACAGAAACACCGTGGCCCCTTTCTTTGAGATAACTCTGCACTATTGCGAGCTGTAAATGCCACTGCAGCTTAGCTGTGCAGAAGAAGAACAACAAGAAGAAGAAATATCTCGAAATATGTCCGTCAGGCCCCTTCCCTTGAGATATATCTGCAAATATCTCGGAAACGAAGTGAGCTATGGCAAAATGTTAAGAGACCTTTTTTGTAGAGAATTATGTTTCCTACAATTTATGTTCTATGATATTTTTTGATCAGAAGCGTAGTTTTCGAGATATATCGAGATATTTAAAAGTTCCGAAGCCGCACCAACATAATAGAGATACAGAAACACCGTGGCCCCTTTCTTTGAGATAACTCTGCACTAGTGCGAGCCGCAAATGCCACTTCCAGCTTAGCTGTGCAGAAGAAGAACAACAAGAAGAAGAAATATCTCGAAATATGTCCGTCAGGCCCCTTCCCTTGAGATAAATCTGCAAATATCTCGGAAACGAAGCGAGCTATGGCAAAATGTTAAGAGACCTTTTTTGTAGAGAATTAAGTTTCCTACTTTTTATGTTCTATGATATTTTTTGATCAGATGCCTAGTTCTCGAGATATATCAAGATATTTAAAAGTTCCGAAGCCGCACCAACATAATAGAGATACAGAAACACCGTGGCCCCTTTCTTTGAGATAACTCTGCACTAGTGCGAGCCGCAAATGCCACTTCCAGCTTAGCTGTGCAGAAGAAGAACAACAAGAAGAAGAAATATCTCGAAATATGTCCGTCAGGCCACTTCCCTTGAGATAAATCTGCAAATATCTCGGAAACGAACTGAGCTATGGCAAAATGTTAAGAGACCTTTTTTGTAGACAATTAAGTTTCCTACTTTTTATCTTCTATGATATTTTTTGATCAGATGCGTAGTTCTCGAGATATATCAAGATATTTAAAAGTTCCGAAGCCGCACCAACATAATAGAGATACAGAAACACCGTGGCCCCTCTCTTTGAGATAACTCTGCACTATTGCGAGCTGTAAATGCCACTTCCAGCTTAGCTGTGCAGAAGAAGAACAACAAGAAGAAGAAATATCTCGAAATATGTCCGTCAGGCCAGTTCCTTTGAGCTGAATCTGCAAATATCTCGGAAACGAAGCGAGCTATGGCAAAATGTTAAGAGACGTTTTTTGTAGAGAATTATGTTTCCCACAATTTATGTTCTATGATATTTTTTGATCAGAAGCGTAGTTTTCGAGATATATCGAGATATTTAAAAGTTCCGAAGCCGCACCAACATAATAGAGATACAGAAACACCGTGGCCCCTTTCGTTGAGATAACTCTGCACTAGTGCGAGCCGCAAATGCCACTTCCAGCTTAGCTGGGCAGAAGAAGAACAACAAGAAGAAGAAATATCTCGAAATATGTCCGTCAGGCCAGTTCCTTTGAGCTGAATCTGCAAATATCTCGGAAACGAAGCGAGCTATGGCAAAATGTTAAGAGACGTTTTTTGTAGAGAATTATGTTTCCTACAATTTATGTTCTATGATATTTTTTGATCAGAAGCGTAGTTTTCGAGATATATCGAGATATTTAAAAGTTCCGAAGCCGCACCAACATAATAGAGATACAGAAACACCGTGGCCCCTCTCTTTGAGATAACTCTGCACTATTGCGAGCTGGAAATGCCGCTTCCAGTTTAGCTGTGCAGAAGAAGAACAACAAGAAGAAGAAATATCTCGAAATATGTCCGTTAGGCCCCTTCCCTTGAGATAAATCTGCAAATATCTCGGAAACGAAGCGAGCTATGGGAAAATGTTCAGAGACCTTTTTTGTAGAGAGTTAAGTTTCCTACTTTTTATGTTCTATGATATTTTTTGATCAGATGCGTAGTTCTCGAGATATATCAAGATATTTAAAAGTTCCGAAGCCGCACCAACATAATAGAGATACAGAAACACCGTGGCCCCTTTCTTTGATATAACTCTGCACTATTGCGAGCTGTAAATGCCACTTCCAGCTTAGCTGTGCAGAAGAAGAACAACAAGAAGAAGAAATATCTCGAAATATGTCCGTCAGGCCCCTTCCCTTGAGATATATCTGCAAATATCTCGGAAACGAAGTGACCTATGGCAAAATGTTAAGAGACCTTTTTTGTAGAGAATTATGTTTCCTACAATTTATGTGCTATGATATTTTTTGATCAGAAGCGTAGTTTTCGAGATATATCGAGATATTTAAAAGTTCCGAAGCCGCACCAACATAATAGAGATACAGAAACACCGTGGCCCCTTTCTTTGAGATAAGGCTGCACTAGTGCGAGTCGCAAATGCCACTTCCAGCTTAGCTGTGCAGAAGAAGAACAACAAGAAGAAGAAATATCTCGAAATATGTCCGTCAGGCCCCTTCCCTTGAGATAAATCTGCAAATATCTCGGAAACGAAGCGAGCAATGGCAAAATGTTGAGAGACCTTTTTTGTAGAGAATTAGGTTTCCTACTTTTTATGTTCTATGATATTTTTTGATCAGATGCGTAGTTCTCGAGATATATCAAGATATTTAAAAGTTCCGAAGCCGCACCAACATAATAGAGATACAGAAACACCGTGGCCCCTTTCTTTGAGATAACTCTGCACTATTGCGAGCTGCAAATGCCACTTCCAGCTTAGCTGTGCATAAGAAGAACAACAAGAAGAAGAAATATCTCGAAATATGTCCGTTAGGCCCCTTCCCTTGAGATAAATCTGCAAATATCTCGGAAACGAAGCGAGCAATGGCAAAATGTTGAGAGACCTTTTTGGTAGAGAATTAAGTTTCCTACTTTTTATGTTCTATGATATTTTTTGATCAGATGCGTAGTTCTCGAGATATATCAAGATATTTAAAAGTTCCGAAGCCGCACCAACATAATAGAGATACAGAAACACCGTGGCCCCTTTCTTTGAGATAACTCTGCACTATTGCGAGCTGCAAATGCCACTTCCAGCTTAGCTGTGCAGAAGAAGAACAACAAGAAGAAGAAGTATCTCGAAATATGTCCGTCAGGCCCCTTCCCTTGAGATAAATCAGCAAATATCTCGGAAACGAAGAGAGCTATGGCAAAATGTTAAGAGACCTTTTTTGTAGAGAATTAAGTTTCCTACTTTTCATGTTCTATGATATTTTTTGATCAGATGCGTAGTTCTCGAGATATATCAAGATATTTAAAAGTTCCGAAGCCGCACCAACATAATAGAGATACAGAAACACCGTGGCCCCTTTCTTTGAAATAACTCTGCACTATTGCGAGCTGCAAATGCCACTTCCAGCTTAGCTGTGCAGAAGAAGAACAACAAGAAGAAGAAATATCTCGAAATATGTCCGTCAGGCCCCTTCCCTTGAGATAAATCAGCAAATATCTCGGAAACGAAGCGAGCTATGGCAAAATGTTAAGAGACCTTTTTTGTAGAGAATTAAGTTTCCTACTTTTCATGTTCTATGATATTTTTTGATCAGAAGCGTAGTTTTCGAGATATATCGAGATATTTAAAAGTTCCGAAGCCGCACCAACATAATAGAGATACAGATACACCGTGGCCCCTCTCTTTGAGATAACTCTGCACTATTGCGAGCTGAAATGCCACTTCCAGCTTAGCTGTGCAGAAGAAGAACAACAAGAAGAAGAAATATCTCGAAATATGTCCGTTAGGCCCCTTCCCTTGAGATAAATCTGCAAATATCTCGGAAACGAAGCGAGCAATGGCAAAATGTTGAGAGACCTTTTTTGTAGAGAATTAAGTTTCCTACTTTTTATGTTCTATGATATTTTTTGATCAGAAGCGTAGTTTTCGAGATATATCGAGATATTTAAAAGTTCCGAAGCCGCACCAACATAATAGAGATACAGAAACACCGTGGCCCCTTTCTTTGAGATAACTCTGCACTAGTGCGAGCCGCAAATGCCACTTCCAGCTTAGCTGTGCAGAAGAAGAACAACAAGAAGAAGAAATATCTCGAAATATGTCCGTCAGGCCCCTTCCCTTGAGATAAATCTGCAAATATCTCGGAAACGACGCGAGCTATGGCAAAATGTTAAGAGACCTTTTTTGTAGAGAATTAGGTTTCCTACTTTTTATCTTCTATGATATTTTTTGATCAGATGCGTAGTTCTCGAGATATATCAAGATATTTAAAAGTTTCGAAGCCGCACCAACATAATAGAGATACAGAAACACCGTGGCCCCTCTCTTTGAGATAACTCTGCACTATTGCGAGCTGGAAATGCCACTTCCAGTTTAGCTGTGCAGAAGAAGAACAACAAGAAGAAGAAATATCTCGAAATATGTCCGTTAGGCCCCTTCCCTTGAGATAAATGTGCAAATATCTCGGAAACGAAGCGAGCTATGGCAAAATGTTAAGAGACCTTTTTTGTAGAGAATTAAGTTTCCTACTTTTTATGTTCTATGATATTTTTTGATTAGATGCGTAGTTCTCGAGATATATCAAGATATTTAAAAGTTCCGAAGCCGCACCAACATAATAGAGATACAGAAACACCGTGGCCCCTTTCTTTGAGATAACTCTGCACTATTGCGAGCTGCAAATGCCACTTCCAGCTTAGCTGTGCAGAAGAAGAACAACAAGAAGAAGAAATATCGCGAAATATGTCCGTCAGGCCCCTTCCCTTGAGATAAATCTGCAAATATCTCGGAAACAAAGCGAGCTATGGCAAAATGTTAAGAGACCTTTTTTGTAGAGAATTAAGTTTCCTACTTTTTATCTTCCATGATATTTCTTGATCAGATGCGTAGTTCTCGAGATATATCAAGATATTTAAAAGTTCCGAAGCCGCACCAACATAATAGAGATACAGAAACACCGTGGCCCCTCTCTTTGAGATAACTCTGCACTATTGCGAGCTGTAAATGCCACTTCCAGCTTAGCTGTGCAGAAGAAGAACAACAAGAAGAAGAAATATCTCGAAATACGTCCGTCAGGCCAGTTCCTTTGAGCTGAATCTGCAAATATCTCGGAAACGAAGCGAGCTATGGCAAAATGTTAAGAGACGTTTTTTGTAGAGAATTATGTTTCCTACAATTTATGTTCTATGATATTTTTTGATCAGAAGCGTAGTTTTCGAGATATATCGAGATATTTAAAAGTTCCGAAGCCGCACCAACATAATAGAGATACAGAAACACCGTGGCCCCTCTCTTTGAGATAACTCTGCACTATTGCGAGCTGAAATGCCACTTCCAGCTTAGCTGTGCAGAAGAAGAACAACAAGAAGAAGAAATATCTCGAAATATGTCCGTTAGGCCCCTTCCCTTGAGATAAATCTGCAAATATCTCGGAAACGAAGCGAGCAATGGCAAAATGTTGAGAGACCTTTTTTGTAGAGAATTAAGTTTCCTACTTTTTATGTTCTATGATATTTTTTGATCAGAAGCGTAGTTTTCGAGATATATCGAGATATTTAAAAGTTCCGAAGCCGCACCAACATAATAGAGATACAGAAACACCGTGGCCCCTTTCTTTGAGATAACTCTGCACTAGTGCGAGCCGCAAATGCCACTTCCAGCTTAGCTGTGCAGAAGAAGAACAACAAGAAGAAGAAATATCTCGAAATATGTCCGTCAGGCCCCTTCCCTTGAGATAAATCTGCAAATATCTCGGAAACGACGCGAGCTATGGCAAAATGTTAAGAGACCTTTTTTGTAGAGAATTAGGTTTCCTACTTTTTATCTTCTATGATATTTTTTGATCAGATGCGTAGTTCTCGAGATATATCAAGATATTTAAAAGTTTCGAAGCCGCACCAACATAATAGAGATACAGAAACACCGTGGCCCCTCTCTTTGAGATAACTCTGCACTATTGCGAGCTGGAAATGCCACTTCCAGTTTAGCTGTGCAGAAGAAGAACAACAAGAAGAAGAAATATCTCGAAATATGTCCGTTAGGCCCCTTCCCTTGAGATAAATGTGCAAATATCTCGGAAACGAAGCGAGCTATGGCAAAATGTTAAGAGACCTTTTTTGTAGAGAATTAAGTTTCCTACTTTTTATGTTCTATGATATTTTTTGATTAGATGCGTAGTTCTCGAGATATATCAAGATATTTAAAAGTTCCGAAGCCGCACCAACATAATAGAGATACAGAAACACCGTGGCCCCTTTCTTTGAGATAACTCTGCACTATTGCGAGCTGCAAATGCCACTTCCAGCTTAGCTGTGCAGAAGAAGAACAACAAGAAGAAGAAATATCGCGAAATATGTCCGTCAGGCCCCTTCCCTTGAGATAAATCTGCAAATATCTCGGAAACAAAGCGAGCTATGGCAAAATGTTAAGAGACCTTTTTTGTAGAGAATTAAGTTTCCTACTTTTTATCTTCCATGATATTTCTTGATCAGATGCGTAGTTCTCGAGATATATCAAGATATTTAAAAGTTCCGAAGCCGCACCAACATAATAGAGATACAGAAACACCGTGGCCCCTCTCTTTGAGATAACTCTGCACTATTGCGAGCTGTAAATGCCACTTCCAGCTTAGCTGTGCAGAAGAAGAACAACAAGAAGAAGAAATATCTCGAAATACGTCCGTCAGGCCAGTTCCTTTGAGCTGAATCTGCAAATATCTCGGAAACGAAGCGAGCTATGGCAAAATGTTAAGAGACGTTTTTTGTAGAGAATTATGTTTCCTACAATTTATGTTCTATGATATTTTTTGATCAGAAGCGTAGTTTTCGAGATATATCGAGATATTTAAAAGTTCCGAAGCCGCACCAACATAATAGAGATACAGAAACACCGTGGCCCCTCTCTTTGAGATAACTCTGCACTATTGCGAGCTGAAATGCCACTGCCAGCTTAGCTGTGCAGAAGAAGAACAACAAGAAGAAGAAATATCTCGAAATATGTCCGTCAGGCCCCTTCCCTTGAGATAAATCAGCAAATATCTCGGAAACGAAGAGAGCTATGGCAAAATGTTAAGAGACCTTTTTTGTAGAGAATTAAGTTTCCTACTTTTCATGTTCTATGATATTTTTTGATCAGATGCGTAGTTCTCGAGATATATCAAGATATTTAAAAGTTCCGAAGCCGCACCAACATAATAGAGATACAGAAACACCGTGGCCCCTCTCTTTGAGATAACTCTGCACTATTGCGAGCTGGAAATGCCACTTCCAGTTTAGCTGTGCAGAAGAAGAACAACAAGAAGAAGAAATATCTCGAAATATGTCCGTTAGGCCCCTTCCCTTGAGATAAATCTGCAAATATCTCGGAAACGAAGCGAGCTATGGGAAAATGTTCAGAGACCTTTTTTGTAGAGAGTTAAGTTTCCTACTTTTTATGTTCTATGATATTTTTTGATCAGATGCGTAGTTCTCGAGATATATCAAGATATTTAAAAGTTCCGAAGCCGCACCAACATAATAGAGATACAGAAACACCGTGGCCCCTTTCTTTGATATAACTCTGCACTATTGCGAGCTGTAAATGCCACTTCCAGCTTAGCTGTGCAGAAGAAGAACAACAAGAAGAAGAAATATCTCGAAATATGTCCGTCAGGCCCCTTCCCTTGAGATATATCTGCAAATATCTCGGAAACGAAGTGACCTATGGCAAAATGTTAAGAGACCTTTTTTGTAGAGAATTATGTTTCCTACAATTTATGTTCTATGATATTTTTTGATCAGAAGCGTAGTTTTCGAGATATATCGAGGTATTTAAAAGTTCCGAAGCCGCACCAACATAATAGAGATACAGAAACACCGTGGCCCCTTTCTTTGAGATAACGCTGCACTAGTGCGAGTCGCAAATGCCACTTCCAGCTTAGCTGTGCAGAAGAAGAACAACAAGGAGAAGAAATATCTCGAAATATGTCCGTCAGGCCCCTTCCCTTGAGATAAATCTGCAAATATCTCGGAAACGAAGCGAGCAATGGCAAAATGTTGAGAGACCTTTTTTGTAGAGAATTAGGTTTCCTACTTTTTATGTTCTATGATATTTTTTGATCAGATGCGTAGTTCTCGAGATATATCAAGATATTTAAAAGTTCCGAAGCCGCACCAACATAATAGAGATACAGAAACACCGTGGCCCCTTTCTTTGAGATAACTCTGCACTATTGCGAGCTGCAAATGCCACTTCCAGCTTAGCTGTGCAGAAGAAGAACAACAAGAAGAAGAAATATCTCGAAATATGTCCGTTAGGCCCCTTCCCTTGAGATAAATCTGCAAATATCTCGGAAACGAAGCGAGCTATGGCAAAATGTTAAGAGACCTTTTTTGTAGAGAATTAAGTTTCCTCCTTTTTATGTTCTATGATATTTTTTGATCAGATGCGCAGTTCACGAGATATATCAAGATATTTAAAAGTTCCGAAGCCGCACCAACATAATAGAGATACAGAAACACCGTGGCCCCTTTCTTTGAGATAACTCTGCACTATTGCGAGCTGCAAATGCCACTTCCAGCTTAGCTGTGCAGAAGAAGAAATATCTCGAAATATGTCCGTCAGGCCCCTTCCCTTGAGATAAATCTGGAAATATCTCGGAAACGAAGAGAGTTATGGCAAAATGTTAAGAGACCTTTTTTGTAGAGAATTAAGTTTCCTACTTTTCATGTTCTATGATATTTTTTGATCAGATGCGTAGTTCTCGAGATATATCAAGATATTTAAAAGTTCCGAAGCCGCACCAACATAATAGAGATACAGAAACACCGTGGCCCCTTTCTTTGAGATAACTCTGCACTAGTGCGAGCCGCAAATGCCACTTCCAGCTTAGCTGTGCAGAAGAAGAACAACAAGAAGAAGAAATATCTCGAAATATGTCCGTCAGGCCCCTTCCCTTGAGATAAATCTGCAAATATCTCGGAAACGAAGCGAGCTATGGCAAAATGTTAAGAGACCTTTTTTGTAGAGAATTAAGTTTCCTACTTTTTATGTTCTACGATATTTTTTGATCAGATGCGTAGTTCTCGAGATATATCAAGATATTTAAAAGTTCCGAAGCCGCACCAACATAATAGAGATACAGAAACACCGTGGCTCCTTTCTTTGAGATAACTCTGCACTATTGCGAGCTGGAAATGCCACTTCCAGTTTAGCTGTGCAGAAGAAGAACAACAAGAAGAAGAAATATCTCGAAATATGTCCGTCAGGCCCCTTCCCTTGAGATAAATCTGCAAATATCTCGGAAACGAAGCGAGCTATGGCAAAATGTTAAGAGACCTTTTTTGTAGAGAATTAAGTTTCCTACTTTTTATGTTCTACGATATTTTTTGATCAGATGCGTAGTTCTCGAGATATATCAAGATATTTAAAAGTTCCGAAGCCGCACCAACATAATAGAGATACAGAAACACCGTGGCTCCTTTCTTTGAGATAACTCTGCACTATTGCGAGCTGGAAATGCCACTTCCAGTTTAGCTGTGCAAAAGAAGAACAACAAGAAGAAGAAATATCTCGAAATATGTCCGTTAGGCCCCTTCCCTTGAGATAAATCTGCAAATATCTCGGAAACGAAGCGAGCTATGGCAAAATGTTAAGAGACCATTTTTGTAGAGAATTAAGTTTCCTACTTTTTATGTTCTATGATAATTTTTGATCAGATGCGTAGTTCTCGAGATATATCAAGATATTTAAAAGTTCCGAAGCCGCACCAACATAATAGAGATACAGAAACACCGTGGCCCCTTTCTTTGAGATAACTCTGCACTATTGCGAGCTGCAAATGCCACTTCCAGCTTAGCTGTGCAGATGAAGAACAACAAGAAGAAGAAATATCTCGAAATATGTCCGTCAGGCCAGTTCCTTTGAGCTGAATCTGCAAATATCTCGGAAACGAAGCGAGCTATGGCAAAATGTTAAGAGACCTTTTTTGTAGAGAATTAAGTTTCCTACGTTTTATCTTCTATGATATTTTTTGATCAGAAGCGTAGTTTTCGAGATATATCGAGATATTTAAAAGTTCCGAAGCCGCACCAACATAATAGAGATACAGAAACACCGTGGCCCCTCTCTTTGAGATAACTCTGCACTATTGCGAGCTGAAATGCCACTGCCAGCTTAGCTGTGCAGAAGAAGAACAACAAGAAGAAGAAATATCTCGAAATATGTCCGTCAGGCCCCTTCCCTTGAGATAAATCAGCAAATATCTCGGAAACGAAGAGAGCTATGGCAAAATGTTAAGAGACCTTTTTTGTAGAGAATTAAGTTTTCTACTTTTCATGTTCTATGATATTTTTTGATCAGATGCGTAGTTCTCGAGATATATCAAGATATTTAAAAGTTCCGAAGCCGCACCAACATAATAGAGATACAGAAACACCGTGGCCCCTCTCTTTGAGATAACTCTGCACTATTGCGAGCTGGAAATGCCACTTCCAGTTTAGCTGTGCAGAAGAAGAACAACAAGAAGAAGAAATATCTCGAAATATGTCCGTTAGGCCCCTTCCCTTGAGATAAATCTGCAAATATCTCGGAAACGAAGCGAGCTATGGGAAAATGTTCAGAGACCTTTTTTGTAGAGAGTTAAGTTTCCTACTTTTTATGTTCTATGATATTTTTTGATCAGATGCGTAGTTCTCGAGATATATCAAGATATTTAAAAGTTCCGAAGCCGCACCAACATAATAGAGATACAGAAACACCGTGGCCCCTTTCTTTGATATAACTCTGCACTATTGCGAGCTGTAAATGCCACTTCCAGCTTAGCTGTGCAGAAGAAGAACAACAAGAAGAAGAAATATCTCGAAATATGTCCGTCAGGCCCCTTCCCTTGAGATATATCTGCAAATATCTCGGAAACGAAGTGACCTATGGCAAAATGTTAAGAGACCTTTTTTGTAGAGAATTATGTTTCCTACAATTTATGTTCTATGATATTTTTTGATCAGAAGCGTAGTTTTCGAGATATATCGAGATATTTAAAAGTTCCGAAGCCGCACCAACATAATAGAGATACAGAAACACCGTGGCCCCTTTCTTTGAGATAACGCTGCACTAGTGCGAGTCGCAAATGCCACTTCCAGCTTAGCTGTGCAGAAGAAGAACAACAAGAAGAAGAAATATCTCGAAATATGTCCGTCAGGCCCCTTCCCTTGAGATAAATCTGCAAATATCTCGGAAACGAAGCGAGCTATGGCAAAATGTTAAGAGACCTTTTTTGTAGAGAATTAAGTTTCCTACTTTTTATGTTCTACGATATTTTTTGATCAGATGCGTAGTTCTCGAGATATATCAAGATATTTAAAAGTTCCGAAGCCGCACCAACATAATAGAGATACAGAAACACCGTGGCTCCTTTCTTTGAGATAACTCTGCACTATTGCGAGCTGGAAATGCCACTTCCAGTTTAGCTGTGCAAAAGAAGAACAACAAGAAGAAGAAATATCTCGAAATATGTCCGTTAGGCCCCTTCCCTTGAGATAAATCTGCAAATATCTCGGAAACGAAGCGAGCTATGGCAAAATGTTAAGAGACCATTTTTGTAGAGAATTAAGTTTCCTACTTTTTATGTTCTATGATAATTTTTGATCAGATGCGTAGTTCTCGAGATATATCAAGATATTTAAAAGTTCCGAAGCCGCACCAACATAATAGAGATACAGAAACACCGTGGCCCCTTTCTTTGAGATAACTCTGCACTATTGCGAGCTGCAAATGCCACTTCCAGCTTAGCTGTGCAGATGAAGAACAACAAGAAGAAGAAATATCTCGAAATATGTCCGTCAGGCCAGTTCCTTTGAGCTGAATCTGCAAATATCTCGGAAACGAAGCGAGCTATGGCAAAATGTTAAGAGACCTTTTTTGTAGAGAATTAAGTTTCCTACGTTTTATCTTCTATGATATTTTTTGATCAGAAGCGTAGTTTTCGAGATATATCGAGATATTTAAAAGTTCCGAAGGCGCACCAACATAATAGAGATACAGAAACACCGTGGCCCCTTTCTTTGAGATAACTCTGCACTATTGCGAGCTGCAAATGCCACTTCCAGGTTAGCTGTGCAGAAGAAGAACAACAAGAAGAAGAAATATCTCGAAATATGTCCGTCAGGCCCCTTCCCTTGAGATATATCTGCAAATATCTCGGAAACGAAGCGAGCTATGGGAAAATGTTCAGAGACCTTTTTTGTAGAGAGTTAAGTTTCCTACTTTTTATGTTCTATGATATTTTTTGATCAGATGCGTAGTTCTCGAGATATATCAAGATATTTAAAAGTTCCGAAGCCGCACCAACATAATAGAGATACAGAAACACCGTGGCCCCTTTCTTTGATATAACTCTGCACTATTGCGAGCTGTAAATGCCACTTCCAGCTTAGCTGTGCAGAAGAAGAACAACAAGAAGAAGAAATATCTCGAAATATGTCCGTCAGGCCCCTTCCCTTGAGATATATCTGCAAATATCTCGGAAACGAAGTGACCTATGGCAAAATGTTAAGAGACCTTTTTTGTAGAGAATTATGTTTCCTACAATTTATGTTCTATGATATTTTTTGATCAGAAGCGTAGTTTTCGAGATATATCGAGATATTTAAAAGTTCCGAAGCCGCACCAACATAATAGAGATACAGAAACACCGTGGCCCCTTTCTTTGAGATAACGCTGCACTAGTGCGAGTCGCAAATGCCACTTCCAGCTTAGCTGTGCAGAAGAAGAACAACAAGAAGAAGAAATATCTCGAAATATGTCCGTCAGGCCCCTTCCCTTGAGATAAATCTGCAAATATCTCGGAAACGAAGCGAGCAATGGCAAAATGTTGAGAGACCTTTTTTGTAGAGAATTAGTTTTCCTACTTTTTATGTTCTATGATATTTTTTGATCAGATGCGTAGTTCTCGAGATATATCAAGATATTTAAAAGTTCCGAAGCCGCACCAACATAATAGAGATACAGAAACACCGTGGCCCCTTTCTTTGAGATAACTCTGCACTATTGCGAGCTGCAAATGCCACTTCCAGCTTAGCTGTGCAGAAGAAGAACAACAAGAAGAAGAAATATCTCGAAATATGTCCGTTAGGCCCCTTCCCTTGAGATAAATCTGCAAATATCTCGGAAACGAAGCGAGCTATGGCAAAATGTTAAGAGACCTTTTTTGTAGAGAATTAAGTTTCCTCCTTTTTATGTTCTATGATATTTTTTGATCAGATGCGCAGTTCACGAGATATATCAAGATATTTAAAAGTTCCGAAGCCGCACCAACATAATAGAGATACAGAAACACCGTGGCCCCTTTCTTTGAGATATCTCTGCACTATTGCGAGCTGTAAATGCCACTTCCAGCTTAGCTGTGCAGAAGAAGAACAACAAGAAGAAGAAATATCTCGAAATATGTCCGTCAGGCCCCTTCCCTTGAGATATATCTGCAAATATCTCGGAAACGAAGCGAGCTATGGCAAAATGTTAAGAGACCTTTTTTGTAGAGAATTAAGTTTCCTACTTTTTATGTTCTATGATATTTTTTGATCAGATGCGTAGTTCTCGAGATATATCAAGATATTTAAAAGTTCCGAAGCCGCACCAACATAATAGAGATACAGAAACACCGTGGCCCCTTTCTTTGAGATAACTCTGCACTAGTGCGAGCCGCAAATGCCACTTCCAGCTTAGCTGTGCAGAAGAAGAACAACAAGAAGAAGAAATATCTCGAAATATGTCCGTCAGGCCCCTTCCCTTGAGATAAATCTGCAAATATCTCGGAAACGAAGCGAGCTATGGCAAAATGTTAAGAGACCTTTTTTGTAGAGAATTAAGTTTGCTACTTTTTATGTTCTACGATATTTTTTGATCAGATGCGTAGTTCTCGAGATATATCAAGATATTTAAAAGTTCCGAAGCCGCACCAACATAATAGAGATACAGAAACACCGTGGCTCCTTTCTTTGAGATAACTCTGCACTATTGCGAGCTGGAAATGCCACTTCCAGTTTAGCTGTGCAGAAGAAGAACAACAAGAAGAAGAAATATCTCGAAATATGTCCGTCAGGCCCCTTCCCTTGAGATAAATCTGCAAATATCTCGGAAACGAAGCGAGCTATGGCAAAATGTTAAGAGACCTTTTTTGTAGAGAATTAAGTTTCCTACTTTTTATGTTCTACGATATTTTTTGATCAGATGCGTAGTTCTCGAGATATATCAAGATATTTAAAAGTTCCGAAGCCGCACCAACATAATAGAGATACAGAAACACCGTGGCTCCTTTCTTTGAGATAACTCTGCACTATTGCGAGCTGGAAATGCCACTTCCAGTTTAGCTGTGCAAAAGAAGAACAACAAGAAGAAGAAATATCTCGAAATATGTCCGTTAGGCCCCTTCCCTTGAGATAAATCTGCAAATATCTCGGAAACGAAGCGAGCTATGGCAAAATGTTAAGAGACCATTTTTGTAGAGAATTAAGTTTCCTACTTTTTATGTTCTATGATAATTTTTGATCAGATGCGTAGTTCTCGAGATATATCAAGATATTTAAAAGTTCCGAAGCCGCACCAACATAATAGAGATACAGAAACACCGTGGCCCCTTTCTTTGAGATAACTCTGCACTATTGCGAGCTGCAAATGCCACTTCCAGCTTAGCTGTGCAGATGAAGAACAACAAGAAGAAGAAATATCTCGAAATATGTCCGTCAGGCCAGTTCCTTTGAGCTGAATCTGCAAATATCTCGGAAACGAAGCGAGCTATGGCAAAATGTTAAGAGACCTTTTTTGTAGAGAATTAAGTTTCCTACGTTTTATCTTCTATGATATTTTTTGATCAGAAGCGTAGTTTTCGAGATATATCGAGATATTTAAAAGTTCCGAAGGCGCACCAACATAATAGAGATACAGAAACACCGTGGCCCCTTTCTCTGCACTAGTGCGAGCCGCAAATGCCACTTCCAGCTTAGCTGGGCAGAAGAAGAACAACAAGAAGAAGAAATATCTCGAAATATGTCCGTCAGGCCCCTTCCCTTGAGATATATCTGCAAATATCTCGGAAACGAAGCGAGCTATGGCAAAATGTTAAGAGACCTTTTTTGTAGAGAATTAAGTTTCCTACTTTTTATGTTCTATGATATTTTCTGATCAGATGCGTAGTTCTCGAGATATATCAAGATATTTAAAAGTTCCGAAGCCGCACCAACATAATAGAGATAGAGAAACACCGTGGCCCCTTTCTTTGAGATAACTCTGCACGATTGCGAGCTGGAAATGCCACTTCCAGTTTAGCTGTGCAGAAGAAGAACAACAAGAAGAAGAAATATCACGAAATATGTCCGTTAGGCCCCTTCCCTTGAGATAAATCTGCAAATATCTCGGAAACGAAGCGAGCTATGGCAAAATGTTAAGAGACCTTTTTTGTAGAGAATTAAGTTTCCTCCTTTTTATGTTCTATGATATTTTTTGATCAGATGCGCAGTTCACGAGATATATCAAGATATTTAAAAGTTCCGAAGCCGCACCAACATAATAGAGATACAGAAACACCGTGGCCCCTTTCTTTGAGATAACTCTGCACTAGTGCGAGCCGCAAATGCCACTTCCAGCTCAGCTGGGCAGAAGAAGAACAACAAGAAGAAGAAATATCTCGAAATATGTCCGTCAGGCCCCTTCCCTTGAGATAAATCTGCAAATATCTCGGAAACGAAGCGAGCTATGGCAAAATGTTAAGAGACCTTTTTTGTAGAGAATTAGGTTTCCTACTTTTTATCTTCTATGATATTTTTTGATCAGATGCGTAGTTCTCGAGATATATCAAGATATTTAAAAGTTCCGAAGCCGCACCAACATAATAGAGATACAGAAACACCGTGGCCCCTTTCTTTGAGATAACGCTGCACTAGTGCGAGCCGCAAATGCCACTTCCAGCTTAGCTGTGCAGAAGAAGAACAACAAGAAGAAGAAATATCTCGAAATATGTCCGTCAGGCCCCTTCCCTTGAGATAAATCTGGAAATATCTCGGAAACGAAGAGAGGTATGGCAAAATGTTAAGAGACCTTTTTTGTAGAGAATTAAGTTTCCTACTTTTCATGTTCTATGATATTTTTTGATCAGATGCGTAGTTCTCGAGATATATCAAGATATTGAAAAGTTCCGAAGCCGCACCAACATAATAGAGATACAGAAACACCGTGGCCCCTTTCTTTGAGATATCTCTGCACTATTGCGAGCTGTAAATGCCACTTCCAGCTTAGCTGTGCAGAAGAAGAACAACAAGAAGAAGAAATATCTCGAAATATGTCCGTCAGGCCCCTTCCCTTGAGATAAATCTGCAAATATCTCGGAAACGAAGCGAGCTATGGCAAAATGTTAAGAGACCTTTTTTGTACAGAATTAAGTTTCCTACTTTTTATGTTCTATGATAGTTGTTGATCAGATGCGTAGTTCTCGAGATATATCAAGATATTTAAAAGTTCCGAAGCCGCACCAACATAATAGAGATACAGAAACACCGTGGCCCTTTCTTTGAGATAACTCTGCACGATTGCGAGCTGGAAATGCCACTTCCAGTTTAGCTGTGCAGAAGAAGAACAACAAGAAGAAGAAATATCACGAAATATGTCCGTTAGGCCCCTTCCCTTGAGATAAATCTGCAAATATCTCGGAAACGAAGCGAGCTATGGCAAAATGTTAAGAGACCTTTTTTGTAGAGAATTAAGTTTCCTCCTTTTTATGTTCTATGATATTTTTTGATCAGATGCGCAGTTCACGAGATATATCAAGATATTTAAAAGTTCCGAAGCCGCACCAACATAATAGAGATACAGAAACACCGTGGCCCCTTTCTTTGAGATAACGCTGCACTAGTGCGAGCCGCAAATGCCACTTCCAGCTTAGCTGTGCAGAAGAAGAACAACAAGAAGAAGAAATATCTCGAAATATGTCCGTCAGGCCCCTTCCCTTGAGATAAATCTGGAAATATCTCGGAAACGAAGAGAGTTATGGCAAAATATTAAGAGACCTTTTTTGTAGAGAATTAAGTTTCCTACTTTTCATGTTCTATGATATTTTTTGATCAGATGCGTAGTTCTCGAGATATATCAAGATATTGAAAAGTTCCGAAGCCGCACCAACATAATAGAGATACAGAAACACCGTGGCCCCTGTCTTTGAGATATCTCTGCACTATTGCGAGCTGTAAATGCCACTTCCAGCTTAGCTGTGCAGAAGAAGAACAACAAGAAGAAGAAATATCTCGAAATATGTCCGTCAGGCCCCTTCCCTTGAGATAAATCTGCAAATATCTCGGAAACGAAGCGAGCTATGGCAAAATGTTAAGAGACCTTTTTTGTACAGAATTAAGTTTCCTACTTTTTATGTTCTATGATATTTTTTGATCAGATGCGTAGTTCTCGAGATATATCAAGATATTTAAAAGTTCCGAAGCCGCACCAACATTATAGAGATACAGAAACACCGTGGCTCCTTTCTTTGAGATAACTCTGCCCTATTGCGAGCTGGAAATGCCACTTCCAGTTTAGCTGTGCAGAAGAAGAAGAACAAGAAGAAGAAATATCTCGAAATATGTCCGTTAGGCCCCTTCCCTTGAGATAAATCTGCAAATATCTCGGACACGAAGCGAGCTATGGCAAAATGTTAAGAGACCATTTTTGTAGAGAATTAAGTTTCCCACTTTTTATGTTCTATGATATTTTTTGATCAGATGGGTAGTTCTCGAGATATATCAAGATATTTAAAAGTTCCGAAGCCGCACCAACATAATAGAGATACAGAAACACCGTGGCCCCTTTCTTTGAGATAACTCTGCACTATTGCGAGCTGGAAATGCCACTTCCAGTTTAGCTGTGCAGAAGAAGAACAACAAGAAGAAGAAATATCACGAAATATGTCCGTTAGGCCCCTTCCCTTGAGATAAATCTGCAAATATCTCGGAAACGAAGCGAGCTATGGCAAAATGTTAAGAGACCTTTTTTGTAGAGAATTAAGTTTCCTACTTTTTATGTTGTATGATATTTTTTGATCAGATGCGCAGTTCTCGAGATATATCAAGATATTTAAAAGTTCCGAAGCCGCACCAACATAATAGAGATACAGAAACACCGTGGCCCCTTTCTTTGAGATAACTCTGCACTATTGCGAGCTGCAAATGCCACTTCCAGCTTAGCTGTGCAGATGAAGAACAACAAGAAGAAGAAATATCTCGAAATATGTCCGTCAGGCCAGTTCCTTTGAGCTGAATCTGCAAATATCTCGGAAACGAAGCGAGCTATGGCAAAATGTTAAGAGACCTTTTTTGTAGAGAATTAAGTTTCCTACTTTTTATCTTCTATGATATTTTTTGATCAGATGCGTAGTTCTCGAGATATATCAAGATATTTAAAAGTTCCGAAGCCGCACCAACATAATAGAGGTACAGAAACACCGTGGCCTCTCTCTTTGAGATAACTCTGCACTATTGCGAGCTGGAAATGCCTCTTCCAGTTTAGCTGTGCAGAAGAAGAACAACAAGAAGAAGAAATATCTCGAAATATGTCCGTTAGGCCCCTTCCCTTGAGATAAATCTGCAAATATCTCGGAAACGAAGCGAGCTATGGCAAAATGTTAAGAGACCTTTTTTGTAGAGAATTAAGTTTCCTACTTTTTATGTTCTATGATATTTTTTGATCAGATGCGTAGTTCTCGAGATATATCAAGATATTTAAAAGTTCCGAAGCCGCACCAACATAATAGAGATACAGAAACACCGTGGCCCCTTTCTTTGAGATAACTCTGCACTAGTGCGAGCCGCAAATGCCACTTCCAGCTTAGCTGTGCAGAAGAAGAACAACAAGAAGAAGAAATATCTCGAAATATGTCCGTCAGGCCCCTTCCCTTGAGATAAATCTGCAAATATCTCGGAAACGAAGCGAGCTATGGCGAAATGTTAAGAGACCTTTTTTGTACAGAATTAAGTTTCCTACTTTTTATGTTCTATGATATTTTTTGATCAGATGCGTAGTTCTCGAGATATATCAAGATATTTAAAAGTTCCGAAGCCGCACCAACATTATAGAGATACAGAAACACCGTGGCTCCTTTCTTTAAGATAACTCTGCCCTATTGCGAGCTGGAAATGCCACTTCCAGTTTAGCTGTGCAGAAGAAGAACAACAAGAAGAAGAAATATCTCGAAATATGTCCGTTAGGCCCCTTCCCTTGAGATAAATCTGCAAATATCTCGGAAACGAAGCGAGCTATGGCAAAATGTTAAGAGACCTTTTTTGTAGAGAATTAGGTTTCCTACTTTTTATCTTCTATGATATTTTTTGATCAGATGCGTAGTTCTCGAGATATATCAAGATATTTAAAAGTTCCGAAGCCGCACCAACATAATAGAGATACAGAAACACCGTGGCCCCTTTCTTTGAGATAACGCTGCACTAGTGCGAGCCGCAAATGCCACTTCCAGCTTAGCTGTGCAGAAGAAGAACAACAAGAAGAAGAAATATCTCGAAATATGTCCGTCAGGCCCCTTCCCTTGAGATAAATCTGGAAATATCTCGGAAACGAAGAGAGTTATGGCAAAATGTTAAGAGACCTTTTTTGTAGAGAATTAAGTTTCCTACTTTTTATGTTGTATGATATTTTTTGATCAGATGCGCAGTTCTCGAGATATATCAAGATATTTAAAAGTTCCGAAGCCGCACCAACATAATAGAGATACAGAAACACCGTGGCCCCTTTCTTTGAGATAACTCTGCACTATTGCGAGCTGCAAATGCCACTTCCAGCTTAGCTGTGCAGATGAAGAACAACAAGAAGAAGAAATATCTCGAAATATGTCCGTCAGGCCAGTTCCTTTGAGCTGAATCTGCAAATATCTCGGAAACGAAGCGAGCTATGGCAAAATGTTAAGAGACCTTTTTTGTAGAGAATTAAGTTTCCTACTTTTTATCTTCTATGATATTTTTTGATCAGATGCGTAGTTCTCGAGATATATCAAGATATTTAAAAGTTCCGAAGCCGCACCAACATAATAGAGGTACAGAAACACCGTGGCCTCTCTCTTTGAGATAACTCTGCACTATTGCGAGCTGGAAATGCCTCTTCCAGTTTAGCTGTGCAGAAGAAGAACAACAAGAAGAAGAAATATCTCGAAATATGTCCGTTAGGCCCCTTCCCTTGAGATAAATCTGCAAATATCTCGGAAACGAAGCGAGCTATGGCAAAATGTTAAGAGACCTTTTTTGTAGAGAATTAAGTTTCCTACTTTTTATGTTCTATGATATTTTTTGATCAGATGCGTAGTTCTCGAGATATATCAAGATATTTAAAAGTTCCGAAGCCGCACCAACATAATAGAGATACAGAAACACCGTGGCCCCTTTCTTTGAGATAACTCTGCACTAGTGCGAGCCGCAAATGCCACTTCCAGCTTAGCTGTGCAGAAGAAGAACAACAAGAAGAAGAAATATCTCGAAATATGTCCGTCAGGCCCCTTCCCTTGAGATAAATCTGCAAATATCTCGGAAACGAAGCGAGCTATGGCAAAATGTTAAGAGACCTTTTTTGTACAGAATTAAGTTTCCTACTTTTTATGTTCTATGATATTTTTTGATCAGATGCGTAGTTCTCGAGATATATCAAGATATTTAAAAGTTCCGAAGCCGCACCAACATTATAGAGATACAGAAACACCGTGGCTCCTTTCTTTAAGATAACTCTGCCCTATTGCGAGCTGGAAATGCCACTTCCAGTTTAGCTGTGCAGAAGAAGAACAACAAGAAGAAGAAATATCTCGAAATATGTCCGTTAGGCCCCTTCCCTTGAGATAAATCTGCAAATATCTCGGAAACGAAGCGAGCTATGGCAAAATGTTAAGAGACCTTTTTTGTAGAGAATTAGGTTTCCTACTTTTTATCTTCTATGATATTTTTTGATCAGATGCGTAGTTCTCGAGATATATCAAGATATTTAAAAGTTCCGAAGCCGCACCAACATAATAGAGATACAGAAACACCGTGGCCCCTTTCTTTGAGATAACGCTGCACTAGTGCGAGCCGCAAATGCCACTTCCAGCTTAGCTGTGCAGAAGAAGAACAACAAGAAGAAGAAATATCTCGAAATATGTCCGTCAGGCCCCTTCCCTTGAGATAAATCTGGAAATATCTCGGAAACGAAGAGAGTTATGGCAAAATGTTAAGAGACCTTTTTTGTAGAGAATTAAGTTTCCTACTTTTTATGTTCTATGATAGTTGTTGATCAGATGCGTAGTTCTCGAGATATATCAAGATATTTAAAAGTTCCGAAGCCGCACCAACATAATAGAGATACAGAAACACCGTGGCCCTTTCTTTGAGATAACTCTGCACGATTGCGAGCTGGAAATGCCACTTCCAGTTTAGCTGTGCAGAAGAAGAACAACAAGAAGAAGAAATATCACGAAATATGTCCGTTAGGCCCCTTCCCTTGAGATAAATCTGCAAATATCTCGGAAACGAAGCGAGCTATGGCAAAATGTTAAGAGACCTTTTTTGTAGAGAATTAAGTTTCCTCCTTTTTATGTTCTATGATATTTTTTGATCAGATGCGCAGTTCACGAGATATATCAAGATATTTAAAAGTTCCGAAGCCGCACCAACATAATAGAGATACAGAAACACCGTGGCCCCTTTCTTTGAGATAACGCTGCACTAGTGCGAGCCGCAAATGCCACTTCCAGCTTAGCTGTGCAGAAGAAGAACAACAAGAAGAAGAAATATCTCGAAATATGTCCGTCAGGCCCCTTCCCTTGAGATAAATCTGGAAATATCTCGGAAACGAAGAGAGTTATGGCAAAATATTAAGAGACCTTTTTTGTAGAGAATTAAGTTTCCTACTTTTCATGTTCTATGATATTTTTTGATCAGATGCGTAGTTCTCGAGATATATCAAGATATTGAAAAGTTCCGAAGCCGCACCAACATAATAGAGATACAGAAACACCGTGGCCCCTGTCTTTGAGATATCTCTGCACTATTGCGAGCTGTAAATGCCACTTCCAGCTTAGCTGTGCAGAAGAAGAACAACAAGAAGAAGAAATATCTCGAAATATGTCCGTCAGGCCCCTTCCCTTGAGATAAATCTGCAAATATCTCGGAAACGAAGCGAGCTATGGCAAAATGTTAAGAGACCTTTTTTGTACAGAATTAAGTTTCCTACTTTTTATGTTCTATGATATTTTTTGATCAGATGCGTAGTTCTCGAGATATATCAAGATATTTAAAAGTTCCGAAGCCGCACCAACATTATAGAGATACAGAAACACCGTGGCTCCTTTCTTTGAGATAACTCTGCCCTATTGCGAGCTGGAAATGCCACTTCCAGTTTAGCTGTGCAGAAGAAGAAGAACAAGAAGAAGAAATATCTCGAAATATGTCCGTTAGGCCCCTTCCCTTGAGATAAATCTGCAAATATCTCGGACACGAAGCGAGCTATGGCAAAATGTTAAGAGACCATTTTTGTAGAGAATTAAGTTTCCCACTTTTTATGTTCTATGATATTTTTTGATCAGATGGGTAGTTCTCGAGATATATCAAGATATTTAAAAGTTCCGAAGCCGCACCAACATAATAGAGATACAGAAACACCGTGGCCCCTTTCTTTGAGATAACTCTGCACTATTGCGAGCTGGAAATGCCACTTCCAGTTTAGCTGTGCAGAAGAAGAACAACAAGAAGAAGAAATATCACGAAATATGTCCGTTAGGCCCCTTCCCTTGAGATAAATCTGCAAATATCTCGGAAACGAAGCGAGCTATGGCAAAATGTTAAGAGACCTTTTTTGTAGAGAATTAAGTTTCCTACTTTTTATGTTGTATGATATTTTTTGATCAGATGCGCAGTTCTCGAGATATATCAAGATATTTAAAAGTTCCGAAGCCGCACCAACATAATAGAGATACAGAAACACCGTGGCCCCTTTCTTTGAGATAACTCTGCACTATTGCGAGCTGCAAATGCCACTTCCAGCTTAGCTGTGCAGATGAAGAACAACAAGAAGAAGAAATATCTCGAAATATGTCCGTCAGGCCAGTTCCTTTGAGCTGAATCTGCAAATATCTCGGAAACGAAGCGAGCTATGGCAAAATGTTAAGAGACCTTTTTTGTAGAGAATTAAGTTTCCTACTTTTTATCTTCTATGATATTTTTTGATCAGATGCGTAGTTCTCGAGATATATCAAGATATTTAAAAGTTCCGAAGCCGCACCAACATAATAGAGGTACAGAAACACCGTGGCCTCTCTCTTTGAGATAACTCTGCACTATTGCGAGCTGGAAATGCCTCTTCCAGTTTAGCTGTGCAGAAGAAGAACAACAAGAAGAAGAAATATCTCGAAATATGTCCGTTAGGCCCCTTCCCTTGAGATAAATCTGCAAATATCTCGGAAACGAAGCGAGCTATGGCAAAATGTTAAGAGACCTTTTTTGTAGAGAATTAAGTTTCCTACTTTTTATGTTCTATGATATTTTTTGATCAGATGCGTAGTTCTCGAGATATATCAAGATATTTAAAAGTTCCGAAGCCGCACCAACATAATAGAGATACAGAAACACCGTGGCCCCTTTCTTTGAGATAACTCTGCACTAGTGCGAGCCGCAAATGCCACTTCCAGCTTAGCTGTGCAGAAGAAGAACAACAAGAAGAAGAAATATCTCGAAATATGTCCGTCAGGCCCCTTCCCTTGAGATAAATCTGCAAATATCTCGGAAACGAAGCGAGCTATGGCAAAATGTTAAGAGACCTTTTTTGTACAGAATTAAGTTTCCTACTTTTTATGTTCTATGATATTTTTTGATCAGATGCGTAGTTCTCGAGATATATCAAGATATTTAAAAGTTCCGAAGCCGCACCAACATTATAGAGATACAGAAACACCGTGGCTCCTTTCTTTAAGATAACTCTGCCCTATTGCGAGCTGGAAATGCCACTTCCAGTTTAGCTGTGCAGAAGAAGAACAACAAGAAGAAGAAATATCTCGAAATATGTCCGTTAGGCCCCTTCCCTTGAGATAAATCTGCAAATATCTCGGACACGAAGCGAGCTATGGCAAAATGTTAAGAGACCATTTTTGTAGAGAATTAAGTTTCCTACTTTTTATGTTCTATGATATTTTTTGATCAGATGGGTAGTTCTCGAGATATATCAAGATATTTAAAAGTTCCGAAGCCGCACCAACATAATAGAGATACAGAAACACCGTGGCCCCTTTCTTTGAGATAACTCTGCACTATTGCGAGCTGGAAATGCCACTTCCAGTTTAGCTGTGCAGAAGAAGAACAACAAGAAGAAGAAATATCACGAAATATGTCCGTTAGGCCCCTTCCCTTGAGATAAATCTGCAAATATCTCGGAAACGAAGCGAGCTATGGCAAAATGTTAAGAGACCTTTTTTGTAGAGAATTAAGTTTCCTACTTTTTATGTTCTATGATATTTTTTGATCAGATGCGCAGTTCTCGAGATATATCAAGATATTTAAAAGTTCCGAAGCCGCACCAACATAATAGAGATACAGAAACACCGTGGCCCCTTTCTTTGAGATAACTCTGCACTATTGCGAGCTGCAAATGCCACTTCCAGCTTAGCTGTGCAGATGAAGAACAACAAGAAGAAGAAATATCTCGAAATATGTCCGTCAGGCCAGTTCCTTTGAGGTGAATCTGCAAATATCTCGGAAACGAAGCGAGCTATGGCAAAATGTTAAGAGACCTTTTTTGTAGAGAATTAAGTTTCCTACGTTTTATCTTCTATGATATTTTTTGATCAGAAGCGTAGTTTTCGAGATATATCGAGATATTTAAAAGTTCCGAAGGCGCACCAACATAATAGAGATACAGAAACACCGTGGCCCCTTTCTTTGAGATAACTCTGCACTATTGCGAGCTGCAAATGCCACTTCCAGGTTAGCTGTGCAGAAGAAGAACAACAAGAAGAAGAAATATCTCGAAATATGTCCGTCAGGCCCCTTCCCTTGAGATATATCTGCAAATATCTCGGAAACGAAGCGAGCTATGGCAAAATGTTAAGAGACCTTTTTTGTAGAGAATTAAGTTTCCTACTTTTTATGTTCTATGATATTTTCTGATCAGATGCGTAGTTCTCGAGATATATCAAGATATTTAAAAGTTCCGAAGCCGCACCAACATAATAGAGATACAGAAACACCGTGGCCCCTTTCTTTGAGATAACTCTGCACTATTGAGAGCTGGAAATGCCACTTCCAGTTTAGCTGTGCAGAAGAAGAACAACAAGAAGAAGAAATATCTCGAAATATGTCCGTTAGGCCCCTTCCCTTGAGATAAATCTGCAAATATCTCGGAAACGAAGCGAGCTATGGCAAAATGTTCGGAGACCTTTTTTGTAGAGAGTTAAGTTTCCTACTTTTTATGTTCTATGATATTTTTTGATCAGATGCGTAGTTCTCGAGATATATCAAGATATTTAAAAGTTCCGAAGCCGCACCAACATAATAGAGATACAGAAACACCGTGGCCCCTTTCTTTGATATAACTCTGCACTATTGCGAGCTGTAAATGCCACTTCCAGCTTAGCTGTGCAGAAGAAGAACAACAAGAAGAAGAAATATCTCGAAATATGTCCGTCAGGCCCCTTCCCTTGAGATAAATCTGCAAATATCTCGGAAACGAAGCGAGCTATGGCAAAATGTTAAGAGACCTTTTTTGTAGAGAATTAGGTTTCCTACTTTTTATCTTCTATGATATTTTTTGATCAGATGCGTAGTTCTCGAGATATATCAAGATATTTAAAAGTTCCGAAGCCGCACCAACATAATAGAGATACAGAAACACCGTGGCCCCTTTCTTTGAGATAACGCTGCACTAGTGCGAGCCGCAAATGCCACTTCCAGCTTAGCTGTGCAGAAGAAGAACAACAAGAAGAAGAAATATCTCGAAATATGTCCGTCAGGCCCCTTCCCTTGAGATAAATCTGGAAATATCTCGGAAACGAAGAGAGTTATGGCAAAATGTTAAGAGACCTTTTTTGTAGAGAATTAAGTTTCCTACTTTTCATGTTCTATGATATTTTTTGATCAGATGCGTAGTTCTCGAGATATATCAAGATATTGAAAAGTTCCGAAGCCGCACCAACATAATAGAGATACAGAAACACCGTGGCCCCTTTCTTTGAGATATCTCTGCACTATTGCGAGCTGTAAATGCCACTTCCAGCTTAGCTGTGCAGAAGAAGAACAACAAGAAGAAGAAATATCTCGAAATATGTCCGTCAGGCCCCTTCCCTTGAGATAAATCTGCAAATATCTCGGAAACGAAGCGAGCTATGGCAAAATGTTAAGAGACCTTTTTTGTACAGAATTAAGTTTCCTACTTTTTATGTTCTATGATATTTTTTGATCAGATGCGTAGTTCTCGAGATATATCAAGATATTTAAAAGTTCCGAAGCCGCACCAACATTATAGAGATACAGAAACACCGTGGCTCCTTTCTTTGAGATAACTCTGCCCTATTGCGAGCTGGAAATGCCACTTCCAGTTTAGCTGTGCAGAAGAAGAACAACAAGAAGAAGAAATATCTCGAAATATGTCCGTTAGGCCCCTTCCCTTGAGATAAATCTGCAAATATCTCGGACACGAAGCGAGCTATGGCAAAATGTTAAGAGACCATTTTTGTAGAGAATTAAGTTTCCTACTTTTTATGTTCTATGATATTTTTTGATCAGATGGGTAGTTCTCGAGATATATCAAGATATTTAAAAGTTCCGAAGCCGCACCAACATAATAGAGATACAGAAACACCGTGGCCCCTTTCTTTGAGATAACTCTGCACTATTGCGAGCTGGAAATGCCACTTCCAGTTTAGCTGTACAGAAGAAGAACAACAAGAAGAAGAAATATCACGAAATATGTCCGTTAGGCCCCTTCCCTTGAGATAAATCTGCAAATATCTCGGAAACGAAGCGAGCTATGGCAAAATGTTAAGAGACCTTTTTTGTAGAGAATTAAGTTTCCTACTTTTTATGTTGTATGATATTTTTTGATCAGATGCGCAGTTCTCGAGATATATCAAGATATTTAAAAGTTCCGAAGCCGCACCAACATAATAGAGATACAGAAACACCGTGGCCCCTTTCTTTGAGATAACTCTGCACTATTGCGAGCTGCAAATGCCACTTCCAGCTTAGCTGTGCAGATGAAGAACAACAAGAAGAAGAAATATCTCGAAATATGTCCGTCAGGCCAGTTCCTTTGAGCTGAATCTGCAAATATCTCGGAAACGAAGCGAGCTATGGCAAAATGTTAAGAGACCTTTTTTGTAGAGAATTAAGTTTCCTACTTTTTATCTTCTATGATATTTTTTGATCAGATGCGTAGTTCTCGAGATATATCAAGATATTTAAAAGTTCCGAAGCCGCACCAACATAATAGAGGTACAGAAACACCGTGGCCTCTCTCTTTGAGATAACTCTGCACTATTGCGAGCTGGAAATGCCTCTTCCAGTTTAGCTGTGCAGAAGAAGAACAACAAGAAGAAGAAATATCTCGAAATATGTCCGTTAGGCCCCTTCCCTTGAGATAAATCTGCAAATATCTCGGAAACGAAGCGAGCTATGGCAAAATGTTAAGAGACCTTTTTTGTAGAGAATTAAGTTTCCTACTTTTTATGTTCTATGATATTTTTTGATCAGATGCGTAGTTCTCGAGATATATCAAGATATTTAAAAGTTCCGAAGCCGCACCAACATAATAGAGATACAGAAACACCGTGGCCCCTTTCTTTGAGATAACTCTGCACTATTGCGAGCTGCAAATGCCACTTCCAGCTTAGCTGTGCAGATGAAGAACAACAAGAAGAAGAAATATCTCGAAATATGTCCGTCAGGCCAGTTCCTTTGAGGTGAATCTGCAAATATCTCGGAAACGAAGCGAGCTATGGCAAAATGTTAAGAGACCTTTTTTGTAGAGAATTAAGTTTCCTACGTTTTATCTTCTATGATATTTTTTGATCAGAAGCGTAGTTTTCGAGATATATCGAGATATTTAAAAGTTCCGAAGGCGCACCAACATAATAGAGATACAGAAACACCGTGGCCCCTTTCTTTGAGATAACTCTGCACTATTGCGAGCTGCAAATGCCACTTCCAGGTTAGCTGTGCAGAAGAAGAACAACAAGAAGAAGAAATATCTCGAAATATGTCCGTCAGGCCCCTTCCCTTGAGATATATCTGCAAATATCTCGGAAACGAAGCGAGCTATGGCAAAATGTTAAGAGACCTTTTTTGTATAGAATTAAGTTTCCTACTTTTTATGTTCTATGATATTTTCTGATCAGATGCGTAGTTCTCGAGATATATCAAGATATTTAAAAGTTCCGAAGCCGCACCAACATAATAGAGATACAGAAACACCGTGGCCCCTTTCTTTGAGATAACTCTGCACTATTGAGAGCTGGAAATGCCACTTCCAGTTTAGCTGTGCAGAAGAAGAACAACAAGAAGAAGAAATATCTCGAAATATGTCCGTTAGGCCCCTTCCCTTGAGATAAATCTGCAAATATCTCGGAAACGAAGCGAGCTATGGCAAAATGTTCAGAGACCTTTTTTGTAGAGAGTTAAGTTTCCTACTTTTTATGTTCTATGATATTTTTTGATCAGATGCGTAGTTCTCGAGATATATCAAGATATTTAAAAGTTCCGAAGCCGCACCAACATAATAGAGATACAGAAACACCGTGGCCCCTTTCTTTGATATAACTCTGCACTATTGCGAGCTGTAAATGCCACTTCCAGCTTAGCTGTGCAGAAGAAGAACAACAAGAAGAAGAAATATCTCGAAATATGTCCGTCAGGCCCCTTCCCTTGAGATAAATCTGCAAATATCTCGGAAACGAAGCGAGCTATGGCAAAATGTTAAGAGACCTTTTTTGTAGAGAATTAGGTTTCCTACTTTTTATCTTCTATGATATTTTTTGATCAGATGCGTAGTTCTCGAGATATATCAAGATATTTAAAAGTTCCGAAGCCGCACCAACATAATAGAGATACAGAAACACCGTGGCCCCTTTCTTTGAGATAACGCTGCACTAGTGCGAGCCGCAAATGCCACTTCCAGCTTAGCTGTGCAGAAGAAGAACAACAAGAAGAAGAAATATCTCGAAATATGTCCGTCAGGCCCCTTCCCTTGAGATAAATCTGGAAATATCTCGGAAACGAAGAGAGTTATGGCAAAATGTTAAGAGACCTTTTTTGTAGAGAATTAAGTTTCCTACTTTTCATGTTCTATGATATTTTTTGATCAGATGCGTAGTTCTCGAGATATATCAAGATATTGAAAAGTTCCGAAGCCGCACCAACATAATAGAGATACAGAAACACCGTGGCCCCTTTCTTTGAGATATCTCTGCACTATTGCGAGCTGTAAATGCCACTTCCAGCTTAGCTGTGCAGAAGAAGAACAACAAGAAGAAGAAATATCTCGAAATATGTCCGTCAGGCCCCTTCCCTTGAGATAAATCTGCAAATATCTCGGAAACGAAGCGAGCTATGGCAAAATGTTAAGAGACCTTTTTTGTACAGAATTAAGTTTCCTACTTTTTATGTTCTATGATATTTTTTGATCAGATGCGTAGTTCTCGAGATATATCAAGATATTTAAAAGTTCCGAAGCCGCACCAACATTATAGAGATACAGAAACACCGTGGCTCCTTTCTTTGAGATAACTCTGCCCTATTGCGAGCTGGAAATGCCACTTCCAGTTTAGCTGTGCAGAAGAAGAACAACAAGAAGAAGAAATATCTCGAAATATGTCCGTTAGGCCCCTTCCCTTGAGATAAATCTGCAAATATCTCGGACACGAAGCGAGCTATGGCAAAATGTTAAGAGACCATTTTTGTAGAGAATTAAGTTTCCTACTTTTTATGTTCTATGATATTTTTTGATCAGATGGGTAGTTCTCGAGATATATCAAGATATTTAAAAGTTCCGAAGCCGCACCAACATAATAGAGATACAGAAACACCGTGGCCCCTTTCTTTGAGATAACTCTGCACTATTGCGAGCTGGAAATGCCACTTCCAGTTTAGCTGTGCAGAAGAAGAACAACAAGAAGAAGAAATATCACGAAATATGTCCGTTAGGCCCCTTCCCTTGAGATAAATCTGCAAATATCTCGGAAACGAAGCGAGCTATGGCAAAATGTTAAGAGACCTTTTTTGTAGAGAATTAAGTTTCCTACTTTTTATGTTGTATGATATTTTTTGATCAGATGCGCAGTTCTCGAGATATATCAAGATATTTAAAAGTTCCGAAGCCGCACCAACATAATAGAGATACAGAAACACCGTGGCCCCTTTCTTTGAGATAACTCTGCACTATTGCGAGCTGCAAATGCCACTTCCAGCTTAGCTGTGCAGATGAAGAACAACAAGAAGAAGAAATATCTCGAAATATGTCCGTCAGGCCAGTTCCTTTGAGCTGAATCTGCAAATATCTCGGAAACGAAGCGAGCTATGGCAAAATGTTAAGAGACCTTTTTTGTAGAGAATTAAGTTTCCTACTTTTTATCTTCTATGATATTTTTTGATCAGATGCGTAGTTCTCGAGATATATCAAGATATTTAAAAGTTCCGAAGCCGCACCAACATAATAGAGGTACAGAAACACCGTGGCCTCTCTCTTTGAGATAACTCTGCACTATTGTGAGCTGGAAATGCCTCTTCCAGTTTAGCTGTGCAGAAGAAGAACAACAAGAAGAAGAAATATCTCGAAATATGTCCGTTAGGCCCCTTCCCTTGAGATAAATCTGCAAATATCTCGGAAACGAAGCGAGCTATGGCAAAATGTTAAGAGACCTTTTTTGTAGAGAATTAAGTTTCCTACTTTTTATGTTCTATGATATTTTTTGATCAGATGCGTAGTTCTCGAGATATATCAAGATATTTAAAAGTTCCGAAGCCGCACCAACATAATAGAGATACAGAAACACCGTGGCCCCTTTCTTTGAGATAACTCTGCACTAGTGCGAGCCGCAAATGCCACTTCCAGCTTAGCTGTGCAGAAGAAGAACAACAAGAAGAAGAAATATCTCGAAATATGTCCGTCAGGCCCCTTCCCTTGAGATAAATCTGAAAATATCTCGGAAACGAAGCGAGCTATGGCAAAATGTTAAGAGACCTTTTTTGTAGAGAATTAAGTTTCCTACTTTTTATGTTCTATGATATTTTTTGATCAGATGCGTAGTTCTCGAGATATATCAAGATATTTAAAAGTTCCGAAGCCGCACCAACATAATAGAGATACGGAAACACCGTGGCCCCTTTCTTTGAGATAACTCTGCACTAGTGCGAGCCGCAAATGCCACTTCCAGCTTAGCTGTGCAGAAGAAGAACAACAAGAAGAAGAAATATCTCGAAATATGTCCGTTAGGCCCCTTCCCTTGAGATAAACCTGCAAATATCTCGGAAACGAAGCGAGCTATGGCAAAATGTTAAGAGACCTTTTTTGTAGAGAATTAAGTTTCCTACTTTTTATCTTCTATGATATTTTTTGATCAGATGCGTAGTTCTCGAGATATATCAAGATATTTAAAAGTTCCGAAGCCGCACCAACATAATAGAGATACAGAAACACCGTGGCCCCTTTCTTTGAGATATCTCTGCACTATTGCGAGCTGTAAATGCCACTTCCAGCTTAGCTGTGCAGAAGAAGAACAACAAGAAGAAGAAATATCTCGAAATATGTCCGTCAGGCCCCTTCCCTTGAGATAAATCTGCAAATATCTCGGAAACGAAGCGAGCTATGGCAAAATGTTAAGAGACCTTTTTTGTACAGAATTAAGTTTCCTACTTTTTATGTTCTATGATATTTTTTGATCAGATGCGTAGTTCTCGAGATATATCAAGATATTTAAAAGTTCCGAAGCCGCACCAACATTATAGAGATACAGAAACACCGTGGCTCCTTTCTTTGAGATAACTCTGCCCTATTGCGAGCTGGAAATGCCACTTCCAGTTTAGCTGTGCAGAAGAAGAACAACAAGAAGAAGAAATATCTCGAAATATGTCCGTTAGGCCCCTTCCCTTGAGATAAATCTGCAAATATCTCGGACACGAAGCGAGCTATGGCAAAATGTTAAGAGACCATTTTTGTAGAGAATTAAGTTTCCTACTTTTTATGTTCTATGATATTTTTTGATCAGATGGGTAGTTCTCGAGATATATCAAGATATTTAAAAGTTCCGAAGCCGCACCAACATAATAGAGATACAGAAACACCGTGGCCCCTTTCTTTGAGATAACTCTGCACTATTGCGAGCTGGAAATGCCACTTCCAGTTTAGCTGTGCAGAAGAAGAACAACAAGAAGAAGAAATATCACGAAATATGTCCGTTAGGCCCCTTCCCTTGAGATAAATCTGCAAATATCTCGGAAACGAAGCGAGCTATGGCAAAATGTTAAGAGACCTTTTTTGTAGAGAATTAAGTTTCCTACTTTTTATGTTGTATGATATTTTTTGATCAGATGCGCAGTTCTCGAGATATATCAAGATATTTAAAAGTTCCGAAGCCGCACCAACATAATAGAGATACAGAAACACCGTGGCCCCTTTCTTTGAGATAACTCTGCACTATTGCGAGCTGCAAATGCCACTTCCAGCTTAGCTGTGCAGATGAAGAACAACAAGAAGAAGAAATATCTCGAAATATGTCCGTCAGGCCAGTTCCTTTGAGCTGAATCTGCAAATATCTCGGAAACGAAGCGAGCTATGGCAAAATGTTAAGAGACCTTTTTTGTAGAGAATTAAGTTTCCTACTTTTTATCTTCTATGATATTTTTTGATCAGATGCGTAGTTCTCGAGATATATCAAGATATTTAAAAGTTCCGAAGCCGCACCAACATAATAGAGGTACAGAAACACCGTGGCCTCTCTCTTTGAGATAACTCTGCACTATTGCGAGCTGGAAATGCCTCTTCCAGTTTAGCTGTGCAGAAGAAGAACAACAAGAAGAAGAAATATCTCGAAATATGTCCGTTAGGCCCCTTCCCTTGAGATAAATCTGCAAATATCTCGGAAACGAAGCGAGCTATGGCAAAATGTTAAGAGACCTTTTTTGTAGAGAATTAAGTTTCCTACTTTTTATGTTCTATGATATTTTTTGATCAGATGCGTAGTTCTCGAGATATATCAAGATATTTAAAAGTTCCGAAGCCGCACCAACATAATAGAGATACAGAAACACCGTGGCCCCTTTCTTTGAGATAACTCTGCACTAGTGCGAGCCGCAAATGCCACTTCCAGCTTAGCTGTGCAGAAGAAGAACAACAAGAAGAAGAAATATCTCGAAATATGTCCGTCAGGCCCCTTCCCTTGAGATAAATCTGAAAATATCTCGGAAACGAAGCGAGCTATGGCAAAATGTTAAGAGACCTTTTTTGTAGAGAATTAAGTTTGCTACTTTTTATGTTCTATGATATTTTTTGATCAGATGCGTAGTTCTCGAGATATATCAAGATATTTAAAAGTTCCGAAGCCGCACCAACATAATAGAGATACAGAAACACCGTGGCTCCTTTCTTTGAGATAACTCTGCACTATTGCGAGCTGGAAATGCCACTTCCAGTTTAGCTGTGCAGAAGAAGAACAACAAGAAGAAGAAATATCTCGAAATATGTCCGTTAGGCCCCTTCCCTTGAGATAAATCTGCAAATATCTCGGAAACGAAGCGAGTTATGGCAAAATGTTAAGAGACCATTTTTGTAGAGAATTAAGTTTCCTACTTTTTATCTTCTATGATATTTTTTGATCAGATGCGTAGTTCTCGAGATATATCAAGATATTTAAAAGTTCCGAAGCCGCACCAACATAATAGAGATACAGAAACACCGTGGCCCCTTTCTTTGAGATAACTCTGCACTATTGCGAGCTGGAAATGCCACTTCCAGTTTAGCTGTGCAGAAGAAGAACAACAAGAAGAAGAAATATCACGAAATATGTCCGTTAGGCCCCTTCCCTTGAGATAAATCTGCAAATATCTCGGAAACGAAGCGAGCTATGGCAAAATGATAAGAGACCTTTTTTGTAGAGAATTAAGTTTCCTACTTTTTATGTTCTATGATATTTTTTGATCAGATGCGCAGTTCTCGAGATATATCAAGATATTTAAAAGTTCCGAAGCCGCACCAACATAATAGAGATACAGAAACACCGTGGCCCCTTTCTTTGAGATAACTCTGCACTATTGCGAGCTGCAAATGCCACTTCCAGCTTAGCTGTGCAGATGAAGAACAACAAGAAGAACAAATATCTCGAAATATGTCCGCCATGCCCCTTCCCTTGAGATAAATCTGCAAATATCTCGGAAACGAAGCGAGCTATGGCAAAATGTTAAGAGACCTTTTTCGTAGAGAATTAAGTTTCCTACTTTTTATGTTCTATGATAATTTTTGATCAGATGCGTAGTTCTCCAGATATATCAAGATATTTAAAAGTTCCGAAGCCGCACCAACATAATAGAGATACAGAAACACCGTGGCCCCTTTCTTTGAGATAACGCTGCACTAGTGCGAGCCGCAAATGCCACTTCCAGCTTAGCTGTGCAGAAGAAGAACAACAAGAAGAAGAAATATCTCGAAATATGTCCGTCAGGCCCCTTCCCTTGAGATAAATCTGCAAATATCTCGGAAACGAAGCGAGCTATGGCAAAATGTTAAGAGACCTTTTTTGTAGAGAATTAAGTTTCCTACTTTTTATTTTCTATGATATTTTTTGATCAGATGCGTAGTTCTCGAGATATATCAAGATATTTAAAAGTTCCGAAGCCGCACCAACATAATAGAGATACAGAAACACCGTGGCCCCTTTCTTTGAGATAACTCTGCACTAGTGCGAGCCGCAAATGCCACTTCCAGCTTAGCTGTGCAGAAGAAGAACAACAAGAAGAAGAAATATCTCGAAATATGTCCGTTAGGCCCCTTCCCTTGAGATAAACCTGCAAATATCTCGGAAACGAAGCGAGCTATGGCAAAATGTTAAGAGACCTTTTTTGTAGAGAATTAAGTTTCCTACTTTTTATGTTCTATGATATTTTTTGATCAGATGCGTAGTTCTCGAGATATATCAAGATATTTAAAAGTTCCGAAGCCGCACCAACATAATAGAGATACAGAAACATCGTGGCCCCTTTCTTTGAGATAACTCTGCACTATTGCGAGCTGCAAATGCCACTTCCAGCTTAGCTGTGCAGAAGAAGAACAACAAAAAGAAGAAATATCTCGAAATATGTCCGTCAGGCCCCTTCCCTTGAGATAAATCTGCAAATATCTCGGAAACGAAGAGAGCTATGGCAAAATGTTAAGAGACCTTTTTTGTAGAGAATTAAGTTTCCTACAATTTACGTTCTATGATATTTTTTGATCAGAAGCGTAGTTTTCGAGATATATTGAGATATTTAAAAGTTCCGAAGCCGCACCAACATAATAGAGATACAGAAACACCGTGGCCCCTTTCTTTGAGATAACTGTGCACTATTGCGAGCTGCAAATGCCACTTCCAGCTTAGCTGTGCAGAAGAAGAACAACAAGAATAAGAAATATCTCGAAATATGTCCGTCAGGCCCCTTCCCTTGAGATAAATCTGCAAATATCTCGGAAACCAAGAGAGCTATGGCAAAATGTTAAGAGACCTTTTCTGTAGAGAATTAAGTTTCCTACTTTTTATGTTCTATGATATTTTTTGATCAGATGCGTAGTTCTCGAGTTATATCAAGATATTTAAAAGTTCCGAAGCCGCACCAACATAATAGAGATACAGAAACACCGTGGCCCCTTTCTTTGAGATAACTCTGCACTATTGCGAGCTGCAAATGCCACTTCCAGCTTAGCTGTGCAGAAGAAGAACAACAAGAAGAAGAAATATCTCGAAATATGTCCGTCAGGCCCCTTCCCTTGAGATATATCTGCAAATATCTCGGAAACGAAGCGAGCTATGGCAAAATGTTAAGCGACCTTTTTTGTAGAGAATTATGTATCCTACAATTCATGTTCTATGATATTTTTTGATCAGAAGCGTAGTTTTCGAGATATATCGAGATATTTAAAAGTTCCGAAGCCGCACCAACATAATAGAGATACAGAAACACCGTGGCCCCTTTCTTTGAGATAACTCTGCACTAGTGCGAGCCGCAAATGCCACTTCCAGCTTAGCTGTGCAGAAGAAGAACAACAAGAAGAAGAAATATCTCGAAATATGTCCGTCATGCCCCTTCCCTTGAGATAAATCTGCAAATATCTCGGAAACGAAGCGAGCTATGGCAAAATGTTAAGAGACCTTTTTTGTAGAGAATTAAGTTTCCTACTTTTTATGTTCTATGATATTTTTTGATCAGATGCGTAGTTCTCGAGATATATCAAGATATTTAAAAGTTCCGAAGCCGCACCAACATAATAGAGATGCAGAAACACCGTGGCCCGTTTCTTTGAGATAACTCTGCACTATTGCGAGCTGCAAATGCCACTTCCAGCTTAGCTGTGCAGAGGAAGAACAACAAGAAGAAGAAATATCTCGAAATATGTCCGTCAGGCCCCTTCCCTTGAGATAAATCTGCAAATATCTCGGAAACGAAGAGAGCTATGGCAAAATGTTAAGAGACCTTTTTTGTAGAGAATTATGTTTCCTACAATTTATGTTCTATGATATTTTTTGATCAGAAGCGTAGTTTTCGAGATATATCGAGATATTTAAAAGTTCCGAAGCCGCACCAACATAATAGAGATACAGAAACACCGTGGCCCCTTTCTTTGAGATAACTCAGCACTAGTGCGAGCCGCAAATGCCACTTCCAGCTTAGCTGTGCAGAAGAAGAACAACAAGAAGAAGAAATATCTCGAAATATGTCCGTCATGCCCCTTCCCTTGAGATAAATCTGCAAATATCTCGGAAACGAAGCGAGCTATGGCAAAATGTTAAGAGACCTTTTTTGTAGAGAATTAAGTTTCCTACTTTTTATGTTCTATGATAATTTTTGATCAGATGCGTAGTTCTCGAGATATATCAAGATATTTAAAAGTTCCGAAGCCGCACGAACATAATAGAGATACAGAAACACCGTAGCCCCTTTCTTTGAGATAACGCTGCACTAGTGCGAGCCGCAAATGCCACTTCCAGCTTAGCTGTGCAGAAGAAGAACAACAAGAAGAAGAAATATCTCGAAATATGTCCGTCAGGCCCCTTCCCTTGAGATAAATCTGCAAATATCTCGGAAACGAAGCGAGCTATGGCAAACTGTTAAGAGACCTTTTTTGTAGAGAATTAAGTTTCCTACTTTTTATTTTCTATGATATTTTTTGATCAGATGCGTAGTTCTCGAGATATATCAAGATATTTAAAAGTTCCGAAGCCGCACCAACATAATAGAGATACAGAAACACCGTGGCCCCTTTCTTTGAGATAACTCTGCACTAGTGCGAGCCGCAAATGCCACTTCCAGCTTAGCTGTGCAGAAGAAGAACAACAAGAAGAAGAAATATCTCGAAATATGTCCGTTAGGCCCCTTCCCTTGAGATAAACCTGCAAATATCTCGGAAACGAAGCGAGCTATGGCAAAATGTTAAGAGACCTTTTTTGTAGAGAATTAAGTTTCCTACTTTTTATGTTCTATGATATTTTTTGATCAGATGCGTAGTTCTCGAGATATATCAAGATATTTAAAAGTTCCGAAGCCGCACCAACATAATAGAGATACAGAAACACCGTGGCCCCTTTCTTTGAGATAACTCTGCACTATTGCGAGCTGCAAATGCCACTTCCAGCTTAGCTGTGCAGAAGAAGAACAACAAGAAGAAGAAATATCTCGAAATATGTCCGTCAGGCCCCTTCCCTTGAGATAAATCTGCAAATATCTCGGAAACGAAGAGAGCTATGGCAAAATGTTAAGAGACCTTTTTTGTAGAGAATTGAGTTTCCTACAATTTATGTTCTATGATATTTTTTGATCAGAAGCGTAGTTTTCGAGATATATCGAGATATTTAAAAGTTCCGAAGCCGCACCAACATAATAGAGATACAGAAACACCGTGGCCCCTTTCTTTGAGATAACTTTGCACTATTGCGAGCTGTAAATGCCACTTTCAGCTTAGCTGTGCAGAAGAAGAACAACAAGAAGAAGAAATATCTCGAAATATGTCCGTCAGGCCCCTTCCCTTGAGATATATCTGCAAATATCTCGGAAACGAAGCGAGCTATGGCAAAATGTTAAGAGACCTTTTTTGTAGAGAATTATGTTTCCTATAATTTATGTTCTATGATATTTTTTGATCAGAAGCGTAGTTTTCGAGATATATCGAGATATTTAAAAGTTCCGAAGCCGCACCAACATAATAGAGATACAGAAACACCGTGGCCCCCTTCTTTGAGATAACTCTGCACTATTGCGAGCTGCAAATGCCACTTCCAGCTTAGCTGTGCAGAAGAAGAACAACAAGAAGAAGAAATATCTCGAAATATGTCCGTCAGGCCCCTTCCCTTGCGATAAATCTGCAAATATCTCGGAAACGAAGCGAGCTATGGCAAAATGTTAAGAGACCTTTTTTGTAGAGAATTAAGTTTCCCACTTTTTATGTTCTATGATATTTTTTGATCAGATGCGTAGTTCTCGAGATATATCAAGATATTTAAAAGTTCCGAAGCCGCACCAACATAATAGAGATACAGAAACACCGTGGCCCCTTTCTTTGAGATAACTCTGCACTATTGCGAGCTGCAAATGCCACTTCCAGGTTAGGTGTGCAGAAGAAGAACAACAAGAAGAAGAAATATCTCGAAATATGTCCGTCAGGCCCCTTCCCTTGAGATATATCTGCAAATATCTCGGAAACGAAGCGAGCTATGGCAAAATGTTAAGAGACCTTTTTTGTAGAGAATTATGTTTCCTACAATTTATGTTGTATGATATTTTTTGATCAGAAGCGTAGTTTTCGAGATATATCGAGATATTTAAAAGTTCCGAAGCCGCACCAACATAATAGAGATACAGAAACACCGTGGCCCCTTTCTTTGAGATAACTCTGCACTAGTGCGAGCCGCAAATGCCACTTCCAGCTTAGCTGTGCAGAAGAAGAACAACAAGAAGAAGAAATATCTCGAAATATGTCCGTCATGCCCCTTCCCTTGAGATAAATCTGCAAATATCTCGGAAACGAAGCGAGCTATGGCAAAATGTTAAGAGACCTTTTTTGTAGAGAATTAAGTTTCCTACTTTTTATGTTCTATGATAATTTTTGATCAGATGCGTAGTTCTCGAGATATATCAAGATATTTAAAAGTTCCGAAGCCGCACGAACATAATAGAGATACAGAAACACCGTAGCCCCTTTCTTTGAGATAACGCTGCACTAGTGCGAGCCGCAAATGCCACTTCCAGCTTAGCTGTGCAGAAGAAGAACAACAAGAAGAAGAAATATCTCGAAATATGTCCGTCAGGCCCCTTCCCTTGAGATAAATCTGCAAATATCTCGGAAACGAAGCGAGCTATGGCAAACTGTTAAGAGACCTTTTTTGTAGAGAATTAAGTTTCCTACTTTTTATTTTCTATGATATTTTTTGATCAGATGCGTAGTTCTCGAGATATATCAAGATATTTAAAAGTTCCGAAGCCGCACCAACATAATAGAGATACAGAAACACCGTGGCCCCTTTCTTTGAGATAACTCTGCACTAGTGCGAGCCGCAAATGCCACTTCCAGCTTAGCTGTGCAGAAGAAGAACAACAAGAATAAGAAATATCTCGAAATATGTCCGTCAGGCCCCTTCCCTTGAGATAAATCTGCAAATATCTCGGAAACGAAGAGAGCTATGGCAAAATGTTAAGAGACCTTTTCTGTAGAGAATTAAGTTTCCTACTTTTTATGTTCTATGATATTTTTTGATCAGATGCGTAGTTCTCGAGATATATCAAGATATTTAAAAGTTCCGAAGCCGCACCAACATAATAGAGATACAGAAACACCGTGGCCCCCTTCTTTGAGATAACTCTGCACTATTGCGAGCTGCAAATGCCACTTCCAGCTTAGCTGTGCAGAAGAAGAACAACAAGAAGAAGAAATATCTCGAAATATGTCCGTCAGGCCCCTTCCCTTGCGATAAATCTGCAAATATCTCGGAAACGAAGCGAGCTATGGCAAAATGTTAAGAGACCTTTTTTGTAGAGAATTAAGTTTCCCACTTTTTATGTTCTATGATATTTTTTGATCAGATGCGTAGTTCCCGAGATATATCAAGATATTTAAAAGTTCCGAAGCCGCACCAACATAATAGAGATACAGAAACACCGTGGCCCCTTTCTTTGAGATAACTCTGCACTATTGCGAGCTGCAAATGCCACTTCCAGGTTAGGTGTGCAGAAGAAGAACAACAAGAAGAAGAAATATCTCGAAATATGTCCGTCAGGCCCCTTCCCTTGAGATATATCTGCAAATATCTCGGAAACGAAGCGAGCTATGGCAAAATGTTAAGAGACCTTTTTTGTAGAGAATTATGTTTCCTACAATTTATGTTCTATGATATTTTTTGATCAGAAGCGTAGTTTTCGAGATATATCGAGATATTTAAAAGTTCCGAAGCCGCACCAACATAATAGAGATACAGAAACACCGTGGCCCCTTTCTTTGAGATAACTCAGCACTAGTGCGAGCCGCAAATGCCACTTCCAGCTTAGCTGTGCAGAAGAAGAACAACAAGAAGAAGAAATATCTCGAAATATGTCCGTCATGCCCCTTCCCTTGAGATAAATCTGCAAATATCTCGGAAACGAAGCGAGCTATGGCAAAATGTTAAGAGACCTTTTTTGTAGAGAATTAAGTTTCCTACTTTTTATGTTCTATGATAATTTTTGATCAGATGCGTAGTTCTCGAGATATATCAAGATATTTAAAAGTTCCGAAGCCGCACGAACATAATAGAGATACAGAAACACCGTAGCCCCTTTCTTTGAGATAACGCTGCACTAGTGCGAGCCGCAAATGCCACTTCCAGCTTAGCTGTGCAGAAGAAGAACAACAAGAAGAAGAAATATCTCGAAATATGTCCGTCAGGCCCCTTCCCTTGAGATAAATCTGCAAATATCTCGGAAACGAAGCGAGCTATGGCAAACTGTTAAGAGACCTTTTTTGTAGAGAATTAAGTTTCCTACTTTTTATTTTCTATGATATTTTTTGATCAGATGCGTAGTTCTCGAGATATATCAAGATATTTAAAAGTTCCGAAGCCGCACCAACATAATAGAGATACAGAAACACCGTGGCCCCTTTCTTTGAGATAACTCTGCACTAGTGCGAGCCGCAAATGCCACTTCCAGCTTAGCTGTGCAGAAGAAGAACAACAAGAAGAAGAAATATCTCGAAATATGTCCGTTAGGCCCCTTCCCTTGAGATAAACCTGCAAATATCTCGGAAACGAAGCGAGCTATGGCAAAATGTTAAGAGACCTTTTTTGTAGAGAATTAAGTTTCCTACTTTTTATGTTCTATGATATTTTTTGATCAGATGCGTAGTTCTCGAGATATATCAAGATATTTAAAAGTTCCGAAGCCGCACCAACATAATAGAGATACAGAAACACCGTGGCCCCTTTCTTTGAGATAACTCTGCACTATTGCGAGCTGCAAATGCCACTTCCAGCTTAGCTGTGCAGAAGAAGAACAACAAGAAGAAGAAATATCTCGAAATATGTCCGTCAGGCCCCTTCCCTTGAGATAAATCTGCAAATATCTCGGAAACGAAGAGAGCTATGGCAAAATGTTAAGAGACCTTTTTTGTAGAGAATTGAGTTTCCTACAATTTATGTTCTATGATATTTTTTGATCAGAAGCGTAGTTTTCGAGATATATCGAGATATTTAAAAGTTCCGAAGCCGCACCAACATAATAGAGATACAGAAACACCGTGGCCCCTTTCTTTGAGATAACTTTGCACTATTGCGAGCTGTAAATGCCACTTTCAGCTTAGCTGTGCAGAAGAAGAACAACAAGAAGAAGAAATATCTCGAAATATGTCCGTCAGGCCCCTTCCCTTGAGATATATCTGCAAATATCTCGGAAACGAAGCGAGCTATGGCAAAATGTTAAGAGACCTTTTTTGTAGAGAATTATGTTTCCTATAATTTATGTTCTATGATATTTTTTGATCAGAAGCGTAGTTTTCGAGATATATCGAGATATTTAAAAGTTCCGAAGCCGCACCAACATAATAGAGATACAGAAACACCGTGGCCCCCTTCTTTGAGATAACTCTGCACTATTGCGAGCTGCAAATGCCACTTCCAGCTTAGCTGTGCAGAAGAAGAACAACAAGAAGAAGAAATATCTCGAAATATGTCCGTCAGGCCCCTTCCCTTGCGATAAATCTGCAAATATCTCGGAAACGAAGCGAGCTATGGCAAAATGTTAAGAGACCTTTTTTGTAGAGAATTAAGTTTCCCACTTTTTATGTTCTATGATATTTTTTGATCAGATGCGTAGTTCTCGAGATATATCAAGATATTTAAAAGTTCCGAAGCCGCACCAACATAATAGAGATACAGAAACACCGTGGCCCCTTTCTTTGAGATAACTCTGCACTATTGCGAGCTGCAAATGCCACTTCCAGGTTAGGTGTGCAGAAGAAGAACAACAAGAAGAAGAAATATCTCGAAATATGTCCGTCAGGCCCCTTCCCTTGAGATATATCTGCAAATATCTCGGAAACGAAGCGAGCTATGGCAAAATGTTAAGAGACCTTTTTTGTAGAGAATTATGTTTCCTACAATTTATGTTGTATGATATTTTTTGATCAGAAGCGTAGTTTTCGAGATATATCGAGATATTTAAAAGTTCCGAAGCCGCACCAACATAATAGAGATACAGAAACACCGTGGCCCCTTTCTTTGAGATAACTCTGCACTAGTGCGAGCCGCAAATGCCACTTCCAGCTTAGCTGTGCAGAAGAAGAACAACAAGAAGAAGAAATATCTCGAAATATGTCCGTCATGCCCCTTCCCTTGAGATAAATCTGCAAATATCTCGGAAACGAAGCGAGCTATGGCAAAATGTTAAGAGACCTTTTTTGTAGAGAATTAAGTTTCCTACTTTTTATGTTCTATGATAATTTTTGATCAGATGCGTAGTTCTCGAGATATATCAAGATATTTAAAAGTTCCGAAGCCGCACGAACATAATAGAGATACAGAAACACCGTAGCCCCTTTCTTTGAGATAACGCTGCACTAGTGCGAGCCGCAAATGCCACTTCCAGCTTAGCTGTGCAGAAGAAGAACAACAAGAAGAAGAAATATCTCGAAATATGTCCGTCAGGCCCCTTCCCTTGAGATAAATCTGCAAATATCTCGGAAACGAAGCGAGCTATGGCAAACTGTTAAGAGACCTTTTTTGTAGAGAATTAAGTTTCCTACTTTTTATTTTCTATGATATTTTTTGATCAGATGCGTAGTTCTCGAGATATATCAAGATATTTAAAAGTTCCGAAGCCGCACCAACATAATAGAGATACAGAAACACCGTGGCCCCTTTCTTTGAGATAACTCTGCACTAGTGCGAGCCGCAAATGCCACTTCCAGCTTAGCTGTGCAGAAGAAGAACAACAAGAATAAGAAATATCTCGAAATATGTCCGTCAGGCCCCTTCCCTTGAGATAAATCTGCAAATATCTCGGAAACGAAGAGAGCTATGGCAAAATGTTAAGAGACCTTTTCTGTAGAGAATTAAGTTTCCTACTTTTTATGTTCTATGATATTTTTTGATCAGATGCGTAGTTCTCGAGATATATCAAGATATTTAAAAGTTCCGAAGCCGCACCAACATAATAGAGATACAGAAACACCGTGGCCCCCTTCTTTGAGATAACTCTGCACTATTGCGAGCTGCAAATGCCACTTCCAGCTTAGCTGTGCAGAAGAAGAACAACAAGAAGAAGAAATATCTCGAAATATGTCCGTCAGGCCCCTTCCCTTGCGATAAATCTGCAAATATCTCGGAAACGAAGCGAGCTATGGCAAAATGTTAAGAGACCTTTTTTGTAGAGAATTAAGTTTCCCACTTTTTATGTTCTATGATATTTTTTGATCAGATGCGTAGTTCCCGAGATATATCAAGATATTTAAAAGTTCCGAAGCCGCACCAACATAATAGAGATACAGAAACACCGTGGCCCCTTTCTTTGAGATAACTCTGCACTATTGCGAGCTGCAAATGCCACTTCCAGGTTAGGTGTGCAGAAGAAGAACAACAAGAAGAAGAAATATCTCGAAATATGTCCGTCAGGCCCCTTCCCTTGAGATATATCTGCAAATATCTCGGAAACGAAGCGAGCTATGGCAAAATGTTAAGAGACCTTTTTTGTAGAGAATTATGTTTCCTACAATTTATGTTCTATGATATTTTTTGATCAGAAGCGTAGTTTTCGAGATATATCGAGATATTTAAAAGTTCCGAAGCCGCACCAACATAATAGAGATACAGAAACACCGTGGCCCCTTTCTTTGAGATAACTCTGCACTAGTGCGAGCCGCAAATGCCACTTCCAGCTTAGCTGTGCAGAAGAAGAACAACAAGAAGAAGAAATATCTCGAAATATGTCCGTCATGCCCCTTCCCTTGAGATAAATCTGCAAATATCTCGGAAACGAAGCGAGCTATGGCAAAATGTTAAGAGACCTTTTTTGTAGAGAATTAAGTTTCCTACTTTTTATGTTCTATGATAATTTTTGATCAGATGCGTAGTTCTCGAGATATATCAAGATATTTAAAAGTTCCGAAGCCGCACGAACATAATAGAGATACAGAAACACCGTAGCCCCTTTCTTTGAGATAACGCTGCACTAGTGCGAGCCGCAAATGCCACTTCCAGCTTAGCTGTGCAGAAGAAGAACAACAAGAAGAAGAAATATCTCGAAATATGTCCGTCAGGCCCCTTCCCTTGAGATAAATCTGCAAATATCTCGGAAACGAAGCGAGCTATGGCAAACTGTTAAGAGACCTTTTTTGTAGAGAATTAAGTTTCCTACTTTTTATTTTCTATGATATTTTTTGATCAGATGCGTAGTTCTCGAGATATATCAAGATATTTAAAAGTTCCGAAGCCGCACCAACATAATAGAGATACAGAAACACCGTGGCCCCTTTCTTTGAGATAACTCTGCACTAGTGCGAGCCGCAAATGCCACTTCCAGCTTAGCTGTGCAGAAGAAGAACAACAAGAAGAAGAAATATCTCGAAATATGTCCGTTAGGCCCCTTCCCTTGAGATAAACCTGCAAATATCTCGGAAACGAAGCGAGCTATGGCAAAATGTTAAGAGACCTTTTTTGTAGAAAATTAAGTTTCCTACTTTTTATGTTCTATGATATTTTTTGATCAGATGCGTAGTTCTCGAGATATATCAAGATATTTAAAAGTTCCGAAGCCGCACCAACATAATAGAGATACAGAAACACCGTGGCCCCTTTCTTTGAGATAACTCTGCACTATTGCGAGCTGCAAATGCCACTTCCAGCTTAGCTGTGCAGAAGAAGAACAACAAGAAGAAGAAATATCTCGAAATATGTCCGTCAGGCCCCTTCCCTTGAGATAAATCTGCAAATATCTCGGAAACGAAGAGAGCTATGGCAAAATGTTAAGAGACCTTTTTTGTAGAGAATTAAGTTTCCTACAATTTATGTTCTATGATATTTTTTGATCAGAAGCGTAGTTTTCGAGATATATCGAGATATTTAAAAGTTCCGAAGCCGCACCAACATAATAGAGATACAGAAACACCGTGGCCCCTTTCTTTGAGATAACTCTGCACTAGTGCGAGCCGCAAATGCCACTTCCAGCTTAGCTGTGCAGAAGAAGAACAACAAGAAGAAGAAATATCTCGAAATATGTCCGTCATGCCCCTTCCCTTGAGATAAATCTGCAAATATCTCGGAAACGAAGCGAGCTATGGCAAAATGTTAAGAGACCGTTTTTGTAGAGAATTAAGTTTCCTACTTTTTATGTTCTATGATATTTTTTGATCAGACGCGTAGTTCTCGAGATATATCAAGATATTTAAAAGTTCCGAAGCCGCACCAACATAATAGAGATACAGAGACACCGTGGCCCCTTTCTTTGAGATAACTCTGCACCATTGCGAGCTGCAAATGCCACTTCCAGCTTAGCTGTGCAGAAGAAGAACAACAAGAATAAGAAATATCTCGAAATATGTCCGTCAGGACCCTTCCCTTGAGATAAATATGCAAATATCTCGGAAACGAAGAGAGCTATGGCAAAATGTTAAGAGACCTTTTCTGTAGAGAATTAAGTTTCCTACTTTTTATGTTCTATGATATTTTTTGATCAGATGCGCAGTTCTCGAGATATATCAAGATATTTAAAAGTTCCGAAGCCGCACCAACATAATACAGATACAGAAACACCGTGGCCCCCTTCTTTGAGATAACTCTGCACTATTGCGAGCTGCAAATGCCACTTCCAGCTTAGCTGTGCAGAAGAAGAACAACAAGAAGAAGAAATATCTCGAAATATGTCCGTCAGGCCCCTTCCCTTGAGATAAATCTGCAAATATCTCGGAAACGAAGCGAGCTATGGCAAAATGTTAAGAGACCGTTTTTGTAGAGAATTAAGTTTCCTACTTTTTATGTTCTATGATATTTTTTGATCAGATGCGTAGTTCTCGAGATATATCAAGATATTTAAAAGTTCCGAAGCCGCACCAACATAATAGAGATACAGAAACACCGTGGCCCCTTTCTTTGAGATAACTCTGCACTATTGCGAGCTGCAAATGCCACTTCCAGGTTAGGTGTGCAGAAGAAGAACAACAAGAAGAAGAAATATCTCGAAATATGTCCGTCAGGCCCCTTCCCTTGAGATATATCTGCAAATATCTCGGAAACGAAGCGAGCTATGGCAAAATTTTAAGAGACCTTTTTTGTAGAGAATTATGTTTCCTACAATTTATGTTCTATGATATTTTTGGATCAGAAGCGTAGTTTTCGAGATATATCGAGATATTTAAAAGTTCCGAAGCCGCACCAACATAATAGAGATACAGAAACACCGTGGCCCCTTTCTTTGAGATAACTCTGCACTAGTGCGAGCCGCAAATGCCACTTCCAGCTTAGCTGTGCAGAAGAAGAACAACAAGAAGAAGAAATATCTCGAAATATGTCCGTCATGCCCCTTCCCTTGAGATAAATCTGCAAATATCTCGGAAACGAAGCGAGCTATGGCAAAATGTTAAGAGACCGTTTTTGTAGAGAATTAAGTTTCCTACTTTTTATGTTCTATGATATTTTTTGATCAGATGCGTAGTTCTCGAGATATATCAGGATATTTAAAAGTTCCGAAGCCGCACCAACATAATAGAGATACAGAAACACCGTGGCCCCTTTCTTTGAGATAACTCTGCACTATTTCGAGCTGCAAATGCCACTTCCAGCTTAGCTGTGCAGAAGAAGAACAACAAGAATAAGAAATATCTCGAAATATGTCCGTCAGGACCCTTCCCTTGAGATAAATATGCAAATATCTCGGAAACGAAGAGAGCTATGGCAAAATGTTAAGAGACCTTTTCTGTAGAGAATTAAGTTTCCTACTTTTTATGTTCTATGATATTTTTTGATCAGATGCGTAGTTCTCGAGATATATCAAGATATTTAAAAGTTCCGAAGCCGCACCAACATAATAGAGATACAGAAACACCGTGGCCCCCTTCTTTGAGATAACTCTGCACTATTGCGAGCTGCAAATGCCACTTCCAGCTTAGCTGTGCAGAAGAAGAACAACAAGAAGAAGAAATATCTCGAAATATGTCCGTCAGGCCCCTTCCCTTGAGATAAATCTGCAAATATCTCGGAAACGAAGCGAGCTATGGCAAAATGTTAAGAGACCTTTTTTGTAGAGAATTAAGTTTCCCACTTTTTATGTTCTATGATATTTTTTGATCAGATGCGTAGTTCTCGAGATATATCAAGATATTTAAAAGTTCCGAAGCCGCACCAACATAATAGAGATACAGAAACACCGTGGCCCCTTTCTTTGAGATAACTCTGCACTATTGCGAGCTGCAAATGCCACTTTCAGGTTAGCTGTGCAGAAGAAGAACAACAAGAAGAAGAAATATCTCGAAATATGTCCGTCAGGCCCCTTCCCTTGAGATAAATCTGCAAATATCTCGGAAACGAAGCGAGCTATGGCAAAATGTTAAGAGACCTTTTTTGTAGAGAATTAAGTTTCCCACTTTTTACGTTCTATGATATTTTTTGATCAGATGCGTAGTTCTCGAGATATATCAAGATATTTAAAAGTTCCGAAGCCGCACCAACATAATAGAGATACAGAAACACCGTGGCCCCTTTCTTTGAGATAACTCTGCACTATTGCGAGCTGCAAATGCCCCTTTCAGGTTAGCTGTGCAGAAGAAGAACAACAAGAAGAAGAAATATCTCGAAATATGTCCGTCAGGCCCCTTCCCTTGAGATATATCTGCAAATATCTCGGAAACGAAGCGAGCTATGGCAAAATGTTAAGAGACCTTTTTTGTAGAGAATTATGTTTCCTACAATTTATGTTCTATGATATTTTTTGATCAGATGCGTAGTTCTCGAGATATATCAAGATATTTAAAAGTTCCGAAGCCGCACCAACATAATAGAGATACAGAAACACCGTGGCCCCTTTCTTTGAGATAACTCTGCACTATTGCGAGCTGCAAATGCCACTTCCAGCTTAGCTGTGCAGAAGAAGAACAACAAGAAGAAGAAATATCGAAATATGTCCGTCAGGCCCCTTCCCTTGAGATAAATCTGCAAATATCTCGGAAACGAAGAGAGCTATGGCAAAATGTTAAGAGACCTTTTTTGTAGAGTATTATGTTTCCTACAATTTATGTTCTATGATATTTCTTGATCAGAAGCGTAGTTTTCGAGATATATCGAGATATTTAAAAGTTCCGAAGCCGCACCAACATAATAGAGATACAGAAACACCGTGGCCCCTTTCTTTGAGATAACTCTGCACTAGTGCGAGCCGCAAATGCCACTTCCAGCTTAGCTGTGCAGAAGAAGAACCATAAGAAGAAGAAATATCTCGAAATATGTCCGTCATGCCCCTTCCCTTGAGATAAATCTGCAAATATCTCGGAAACGAAGCGAGCTATGGCAAAATGTTCAGAGACCTTTTTTGTAGAGAATTAAGTTTCCTACTTTTTATGTTCTATCATAATTTTTGATCAGATGCGTAGTTCTCGAGATATATCAAGATATTTAAAAGTTCCGAAGCCGCACCAACATAATAGAGATACAGAAACACCGTGGCCCCTTTCTTTGAGATAACTCTGCACTATTGCGAGCTGCAAATGCCACTTCCAGCTTAGCTGTGCAGAAGAAGAACAACAAGAATAAGAAATATCTCGAAATATGTCCGTCAGGCCCCTTCCCTTGAGATAAATCTGCAAATATCTCGGAAACGAAGAGAGCTATGGCAAAATGTTAAGAGACCTTTTCTGTAGAGAATTAAGTTTCCTACTTTTTATGTTCTATGATATTTTTTGATCAGATGCGTAGTTCTCGAGATATATCAAGATATTTAAAAGTTCCGAAGCCGCACCAACATAATAGAGATACAGAAACACCGTGGCCCCCTTCTTTGAGATAACTCTGCACTATTGCGAGCTGCAAATGCCACTTCCAGCTTAGCTGTGCAGAAGAAGAACAACAAGAAGAAGAAATATCTCGAAATATGTCCGTCAGGCCCCTTCCCTTGAGATAAATCTGCAAATATCTCGGAAACGAAGAGAGCTATGGCAAAATGTTAAGAGACCTTTTCTGTAGAGAATTAAGTTTCCTACTTTTTATGTTCTATGATATTTTTTGATCAGATGCGTAGTTCTCGAGATATATCAAGATATTTAAAAGTTCCGAAGCCGCACCAACATAATAGAGATACAGAAACACCGTGGCCCCCTTCTTTGAGATAACTCTGCACTATTGCGAGCTGCAAATGCCACTTCCAGCTTAGCTGTGCAGAAGAAGAACAACAAGAAGAAGAAATATCTCGAAATATGTCCGTCAGGCCCCTTCCCTTGAGATAAATCTGCAAATATCTCGGAAACGAAGCGAGCTATGGCAAAATGTTAAGAGACCGTTTTTGTAGAGAATTAAGTTTCCTACTTTTTATGTTCTATGATATTTTTTGATCAGATGCGTAGTTCTCGAGATATATCAAGATATTTAAAAGTTCCGAAGCCGCACCAACATAATAGAGATACAGAAACACCGTGGCCCCTTTCTTTGAGATAACTCTGCACTATTGCGAGCTGCAAATGCCACTTCCAGGTTAGGTGTGCAGAAGAAGAACAACAAGAAGAAGAAATATCTCGAAATATGTCCGTCAGGCCCCTTCCCTTGAGATATATCTGCAAATATCTCGGAAACGAAGCGAGCGATGGCAAAATGTTAAGAGACCTTTTTTGTAGAGAATTATGTTTCCTACAATTTATGTTCTATGATATTTTTTGATCAGAAGCGTAGTTTTCGAGATATATCGAGATATTTAAAAGTTCCGAAGCCGCACCAACATAATAGAGATACAGAAACACCGTGGCCCCTTTCTTTGAGATAACTCTGCACTAGTGCGAGCCGCAAATGCCACTTCCAGCTTAGCTGTGCAGAAGAAGAACAACAAGAAGAAGAAATATCTCGAAATATGTCCGTCAGGCCCCTTCCCTTGAGATAAATCTGCAAATATCTCGGAAACGAAGCGAGCTATGGCAAAATGTTAAGAGACCTTTTTTGTAGAGAATTAAGTTTTCCACTTTTTATGTTCTATGATATTTTTTGATCAGATGCGTAGTTCTCGAGATATATCAAGATATTTAAAAGTTCCGAAGCCGCACCAACATAATAGAGATACAGAAACACCGTGGCCCCTTTCTTTGAGATAACTCTGCACTATTGCGAGCTGCAAATGCCACTTCCAGGTTAGCTGTGCAGAAGAAGAACAACAAGAAGAAGAAATATCTCGAAATATGTCCGTCAGGCCCCTTCCCTTGAGATATATCTGCAAATATCTCGGAAACGAAGCGAGCTATGGCAAAATGTTAAGAGACCTTTTTTGTAGAGAATTATGTTTCCTACAATTTATGTTCTATGATATTTTTTGATCAGATGCGTAGTTCTCGAGATATATCAAGATATTTAAAAGTTCCGAAGCCGCACCAACATAATAGAGATACAGAAACACCGTGGCCCCTTTCTTTGAGATAACTCTGCACTATTGCGAGCTGCAAATGCCACTTCCAGGTTAGCTGTGCAGAAGAAGAACAACAAGAAGAAGAAATATCTCGAAACCTGTCCGTCAGGCCCCTTCCCTTGAGATATATCTGCAAATATCTCGGAAACGAAGCGAGCTATGGCAAAATGTTAAGAGACCTTTTTTGTAGAGAATTATGTTTCCTACAATTTATGTTCTATGATATTTTTTGATCAGATGCGTAGTTCTCGAGATATATCAAGATATTTAAAAGTTCCGAAGCCGCACCAACATAATAGAGATACAGAAACACCGTGGCCCCTTTCTTTGAGATAACTCTGCACTATTGCGAGCTGCAAATGCCACTTCCAGCTTAGCTGTGCAGAAGAAGAACAACAAGAAGAAGAAATATCTCGAAATATGTCCGTCAGGCCCCTTCCCTTGAGATAAATCTGCAAATATCTCGGAAACGAAGAGAGCTATGGCAAAATGTTAAGAGACCTTTTTTGTAGAGAATTATGTTTCCTACAATTTATGTTCTATGATATTTCTTGATCAGAAGCGTAGTTTTCGAGATATATCGAGATATTTAAAAGTTCCGAAGCCGCACCAACATAATAGAGATACAGAAACACCGTGGCCCCTTTCTTTGAGATAACTCTGCACTAGTGCGAGCCGCAAATGCCACTTCCAGCTTAGCTGTGCAGAAGAAGAACAACAAGAAGAAGAAGTATCTCGAAATATGTCCGTCATGCCCCTTCCCTTGAGATAAATCTGCAAATATCTCGGAAACGAAGCGAGCTATGGCAAAATGTTAAGAGACCTTTTTTGTAGAGAATTAAGTTTCCTACTTTTTATGTTCTATGATAATTTTTGATCAGATGCGTAGTACTCGAGATATATCAAGATATTTAAAAGTTCCGAAGCCGCACCAACATAATAGAGATACAGAAACACCGTGGCCCCTTTCTTTGAGATAACGCTGCACTAGTGCGAGCCGCAAATGCCACTTCCAGCTTAGCTGTGCAGAAGAAGAACAACAAGAAGAAGAAATATCTCGAAACCTGTCCGTCAGGCCCCTTCCCTTGAGATATATCTGCAAATATCTCGGAAACGAAGAGAGCTATGGCAAAATGTTAAGAGACCTTTTCTGTAGAGAATTAAGTTTCCTACTTTTTATGTTCTATGATATTTTTTGATCAGATGCGTAGTTCTCGAGATATATCAAGATATTTAAAAGTTCCGAAGCCGCACCAACATAATAGAGATACAGAAACACCGTGGCCACCTTCTTTGAGATAACTCTGCACTATTGCGAGCTGCAAATGCCACTTCCAGCTTAGCTGTGCAGAAGAAGAACAACAAGAAGAAGAAATATCTCGAAATATGTCCGTCAGGCCCCTTCCCTTGAGATAAATCTGCAAATATCTCGGAAACGAAGCGAGCTATGGTAAAATCTTAAGAGACCTTTTTTGTAGAGAATTAAGTTTCCTACTTTTTATGTTCTATGATATTTTTTGATCAGATGCGTAGTTCTCGAGATATATCAAGATATTTAAAAGTTCCGAAGCCGCACCAACATAATAGAGATACAGAAACACCGTGGCCCCTTTCTTTGAGATAACTCTGCACTATTGCGAGCTGCAAATGCCACTTCCAGCTTAGCTGTGCAGAAGAAGAACAACAAGAAGAAGAAATATCTCGAAATATGTCCGTCAGGCCCCTTCCCTTGAGATAAATCTGCAAATATCTCGGAAACGAAGCGAGCTATGGCAAAATGTTGAGAGACCTTTTTTGTAGAGAATTAAGTTTCCTACTTTTTATGTTCTATGATATTTTTTGATCAGATGCGTAGTTCTCGAGATATATCAAGATATTTAAAAGTTCCGAAGCCGCACCAACATAATAGAGATACAGAAACACCGTGGCCCCTTTCTTTGAGATAACTCTGCACTATTGCGAGCTGCAAATGCCACTTCCAGCTTAGCTGTGCAGAAGAAGAACAACAAGAAGAAGAAATATCTCGAAATATGTCCGTCAGGCCCCTTCCCTTGAGATAAATCTGCAAATATCTCGGAAACGAAGCGAGCTATGGCAAAATGTTAAGAGACCGTTTTTGTAGAGAATTAAGTTTCCTACTTTTTATGTTCTATGATATTTTTTGATCAGATGCGTAGTTCTCGAGATATATCAAGATATTTAAAAGTTCCGAAGCCGCACCAACATAATAGAGATACAGAAACACCGTGGCCCCCTTCTTTGAGATAACTCTGCACTATTGCGAGCTGCAAATGCCACTTCCAGCTTAGCTGTGCAGAAGAAGAACAACAAGAAGAAGAAATATCTCGAAATATGTCCGTCAGGCCCCTTCCCTTGAGATAAATCTGCAAATATCTCGGAAACGAAGCGAGCTATGGCAAAATGTTAAGAGACCTTTTTTGTAGAGAATTAAGTTTTCCACTTTTTATGTTCTATGATATTTTTTGATCAGATGCGTAGTTCTCGAGATATATCAAGATATTTAAAAGTTCCGAAGCCGCACCAACATAATAGAGATACAGAAACACCGTGGCCCCTTTCTTTGAGATAACTCTGCACTATTGCGAGCTGCAAATGCCACTTCCAGGTTAGCTGTGCAGAAGAAGAACAACAAGAAGAAGAAATATCTCGAAATATGTCCGTCAGGCCCCTTCCCTTGAGATATATCTGCAAATATCTCGGAAACGAAGCGAGCTATGGCAAAATGTTAAGAGACCTTTTTTGTAGAGAATTATGTTTCCTACAATTTATGTTCTATGATATTTTTTGATCAGATGCGTAGTTCTCGAGATATATCAAGATATTTAAAAGTTCCGAAGCCGCACCAACATAATAGAGATACAGAAACACCGTGGCCCCTTTCTTTGAGATAACTCTGCACTATTGCGAGCTGCAAATGCCACTTCCAGGTTAGCTGTGCAGAAGAAGAACAACAAGAAGAAGAAATATCTCGAAACCTGTCCGTCAGGCCCCTTCCCTTGAGATATATCTGCAAATATCTCGGAAACGAAGCGAGCTATGGCAAAATGTTGAGAGACCTTTTTTGTAGAGAATTAAGTTTCCTACTTTTTATGTTCTATGATATTTTTTGATCAGATGCGTAGTTCTCGAGATATATCAAGATATTTAAAAGTTCCGAAGCCGCACCAACATAATAGAGATACAGAAACACCGTGGCCCCTTTCTTTGAGATAACTCTGCACTATTGCGAGCTGCAAATGCCACTTCCAGCTTAGCTGTGCAGAAGAAGAACAACAAGAAGAAGAAATATCTCGAAATATGTCCGTCAGGCCCCTTCCCTTGAGATAAATCTGCAAATATCTCGGAAACGAAGCGAGCTATGGCAAAATGTTAAGAGACCTTTTTTGTAGAGAATTAAGTTTTCCACTTTTTATGTTCTATGATATTTTTTGATCAGATGCGTAGTTCTCGAGATATATCAAGATATTTAAAAGTTCCGAAGCCGCACCAACATAATAGAGATACAGAAACACCGTGGCCCCTTTCTTTGAGATAACTCTGCACTATTGCGAGCTGCAAATGCCACTTCCAGGTTAGCTGTGCAGAAGAAGAACAACAAGAAGAAGAAATATCTCGAAATATGTCCGTCAGGCCCCTTCCCTTGAGATATATCTGCAAATATCTCGGAAACGAAGCGAGCTATGGCAAAATGTTAAGAGACCTTTTTTGTAGAGAATTATGTTTCCTACAATTTATGTTCTATGATATTTTTTGATCAGATGCGTAGTTCTCGAGATATATCAAGATATTTAAAAGTTCCGAAGCCGCACCAACATAATAGAGACACAGAAACACCGTGGCCCCTTTCTTTGAGATAACTCTGCACTATTGCGAGCTGCAAATGCCACTTCCAGGTTAGCTGTGCAGAAGAAGAACAACAAGAAGAAGAAATATCTCGAAACCTGTCCGTCAGGCCCCTTCCCTTGAGATATATCTGCAAATATCTCGGAAACGAAGCGAGCTATGGCAAAATGTTAAGAGACCTTTTTTGTAGAGAATTATGTTTCCTACAATTTATGTTCTATGATATTTTTTGATCAGATGCGTAGTTCTCGAGATATATCAAGATATTTAAAAGTTCCGAAGCCGCACCAACATAATAGAGATACAGAAACACCGTGGCCCCTTTCTTTGAGATAACGCTGCACTAGTGCGAGCCGCAAATGCCACTTCCAGCTTAGCTGTGCAGAAGAAGAACAACAAGAAGAAGAAATATCTCGAAACCTGTCCGTCAGGCCCCTTCCCTTGAGATATATCTGCAAATATCTCGGAAACGAAGAGAGCTATGGCAAAATGTTAAGAGACCTTTTCTGTAGAGAATTAAGTTTCCTACTTTTTATGTTCTATGATATTTTTTGATCAGATGCGTAGTTCTCGAGATATATCAAGATATTTAAAAGTTCCGAAGCCGCACCAACATAATAGAGATACAGAAACACCGTGGCCACCTTCTTTGAGATAACTCTGCACTATTGCGAGCTGCAAATGCCACTTCCAGCTTAGCTGTGCAGAAGAAGAACAACAAGAAGAAGAAATATCTCGAAATATGTCCGTCAGGCCCCTTCCCTTGAGATAAATCTGCAAATATCTCGGAAACGAAGCGAGCTATGGTAAAATCTTAAGAGACCTTTTTTGTAGAGAATTAAGTTTCCTACTTTTTATGTTCTATGATATTTTTTGATCAGATGCGTAGTTCTCGAGATATATCAAGATATTTAAAAGTTCCGAAGCCGCACCAACATAATAGAGATACAGAAACACCGTGGCCCCTTTCTTTGAGATAACTCTGCACTATTGCGAGCTGCAAATGCCACTTCCAGCTTAGCTGTGCAGAAGAAGAACAACAAGAAGAAGAAATATCTCGAAATATGTCCGTCAGGCCCCTTCCCTTGAGATAAATCTGCAAATATCTCGGAAACGAAGCGAGCTATGGCAAAATGTTGAGAGACCTTTTTTGTAGAGAATTAAGTTTCCTACTTTTTATGTTCTATGATATTTTTTGATCAGATGCGTAGTTCTCGAGATATATCAAGATATTTAAAAGTTCCGAAGCCGCACCAACATAATAGAGATACAGAAACACCGTGGCCCCTTTCTTTGAGATAACTCTGCACTATTGCGAGCTGCAAATGCCACTTCCAGCTTAGCTGTGCAGAAGAAGAACAACAAGAAGAAGAAATATCTCGAAATATGTCCGTCAGGCCCCTTCCCTTGAGATAAATCTGCAAATATCTCGGAAACGAAGCGAGCTATGGCAAAATGTTAAGAGACCGTTTTTGTAGAGAATTAAGTTTCCTACTTTTTATGTTCTATGATATTTTTTGATCAGATGCGTAGTTCTCGAGATATATCAAGATATTTAAAAGTTCCGAAGCCGCACCAACATGATAGAGATACAGAAACACCGTGGCCCCTTTCTTTGAGATAACTCTGCACTATTGCGAGCTGCAAATGCCACTTCCAGCTTAGCTGTGCAGAAGAAGAACAACAAAAAGAAGAAATATCTCGAAATATGTCCGTCAGGCCCCTTCCCTTGAGATAAATCTGCAAATATCTCGGAAACGAAGAGAGCTATGGCAAAATGTTAAGAGACCTTTTCTGTAGAGAATTAAGTTTCCTACTTTTTATGTTCTATGATATTTTTTGACCAGATGCGTAGTTCTCGAGATATATCAAGATATTTAAAAGTTCCGAAGCCGCACCAACATAATAGAGATACAGAAACACCGTGGCCCCCTTCTTTGAGATAACTCTGCACTATTGCGAGCTGCAAATGCCACTTCCAGCTTAGCTGTGCAGAAGAAGAACAACAAGAAGAAGAAATATCTCGAAATATGTCCGTCAGGCCCCTTCCCTTGAGATAAATCTGCAAATATCTCGGAAACGAAGCGAGTTATGGCAAAATGTTAACAGACCTTTTTTGTAGAGAATTAAGTTTCCTACTTTTTATGTTCTATGATATTTTTTGATCAGATGCGTAGTTCTCGAGATATATCGAGATATTTAAAAGTTCCGAAGCCGCACCAACATAATAGAGATACAGAAACACCGTGGCCCCTTTCTTTGAGATAACTCTGCACTAGTGCGAGCCGCAAATGCCACTTCCAGCTTAGCTGTGCAGAAGAAGAACAACAAGAAGAAGAAATATCTCGAAATATGTCCGTCATGCCCCTTCCCTTGAGATAAATCTGCGGATATCTCGGAAACGAAGAGAGCTATGGCAAAATGTTAAGAGACCTTTTCTGTAGAGAATTAAGTTTCCTACTTTTTATGTTCTATGATATTTTTTGATCAGATGCGTAGTTCTCGAGATATATCAAGATATTTAAAAGTTCCGAAGCCGCACCAACTTAATAGAGATACAGAAACACCGTGGCCCCCTTCTTTGAGATAACTCTGCACTATTGCGAGCTGCAAATGCCACTTCCAGCTTAGCTGTGCAGAAGAAGAACAACAAGAAGAAGAAATATCTCGAAATATGTCCGTCAGGCCCCTTCCCTTGAGATAAATCTGCAAATATCTCGGAAACGAAGCGAGCTATGGCAAAATGTTAAGAGACCTTTTTTGTAGAGAATTAAGTTTCCTACTTTTTATGTTCTATGATATTTTTTGATCAGATGCGTAGTTCTCGAGATATATCAAGATATTTAAAAGTTCCGAAGCCGCACCAACATAATAGAGATACAGAAACACCGTGGCCCCTTTCTTTGAGATAACTCTGCACTATTGCGAGCTGCAAATGCCACTTCCAGGTTAGCTGTGCAGAAGAAGAACAACAAGAAGAAGAAATATCTCGAAATATGTCCGTCAGGCCCCTTCCCTTGAGATAAATCTGCAAATATCTCGGAAACGAAGCGAGCTATGGCAAAATGTTGAGAGACCTTTTTTGTAGAGAATTATGTTTCCTACTTTTTATGTTCTATGATATTTTTTGACCAGATGCGTAGTTCTCGAGATATATCAAGATATTTAAAAGTTCCGAAGCCGCACCAACATAATAGAGATACAGAAACACCGTGGCCCCCTTCTTTGAGATAACTCTGCACTATTGCGAGCTGCAAATGCCACTTCCAGCTTAGCTGTGCACAAGAAGAACAACAAGAAGAAGAAATATCTCGAAATATGTCCGTCAGGCCCCTTCCCTTGAGATAAATCTGCAAATATCTCGGAAACGAAGCGAGCTATGGCAAAATGTTAAGAGACCTTTTTTGTAGAGAATTAAGTTTCCCACTTTTTATGTTCTATGATATTTTTTGATCAGATGCGTAGTTCTCGAGATATATCAAGATATTTAAAAGTTCCGAAGCCGTACCAACATAATAGAGATACAGAAACACCGTGGCCCCTTTCTTTGAGATAACTCTGCACTATTGCGAGCTGCAAATGCCACTTCCAGGTTAGCTGTGCAGAAGAAGAACAACAAGAAGAAGAAATATCTCGAAATATGTCCGCCAGGCCCCTTCCCTTGAGATAAATCTGCATATATCTCGGAAACGAAGCGAGCTATGGCAAAATGTTAAGAGACCTTTTTTGTAGAGAATTAAGTTTTCTACTTTTTATGTTCTATGATATTTTTTGATCAGATGCGAAGTTCTCGAGATATATCAAGATATTTAAAAGTTCCGAAGCTGCACCAACATAATAGAGGTACAGAAACACCGTGGCCTCTTTCTTTGAGATAACTCTGCACTATTGCGAGCTGCAAATGCCATTTCCAGCTTAGCTGTGCAGAAGAAGAACAACAAGAAGAAGAAATATCTCGAAATATGTCCGTCAGGCCCCTTCCCTTGAGATAAATCCGCACATATCTCGGAAACGAAGCGAGCTATGGCAAAATCTTAAGAGACATTTTTTGTCGAGAATTAAGTTTCCTACTTTTTATGTTCTATGATATTTTTTGATCAGATGCGTAGTTCTCGAGATATATCAAGATATATAAAAGTTCCGAAGCCGCACTAACATAATAGAGATACAGAAACACCGTGGCCCCTTTCTTTGAGATAACTCTGCACTATTGCGAGCTGGAAATGCCACTTCCAGTTTAGCTGTGTAGAAGAAGAACAACAAGAAGAAGAAATATCTCGAAATATGTCCGTCAGGCCCCTTCCCTTGAGATATATCTGCAAATATCTCGGAAACCAAACGAGCTATGGCAAAATCTTAAGAGACCTTTTTTGTAGAGAATTATGTTTCCTACAATTTATGTTCTATGATATTTTTTGATCAGAAGCGTAGTTTTCGAGATATATCGAGATATTTAAAAGTTCCGAAGCCGCACCAACATAATAGAGATACAGAAACACCGTGGCCCCTTTCTTTGAGATAACTCTGCACTATTGCGAGCTGGAAATGCCACTTCCAGTTTAGCTGTGCAGAAGAAGAACAACAAGAAGAAGAAATATCTCGAAATATGTCCGTCAGGCCCCTTCCCTTGAGATATATCTGCAAATATCTCGGAAACGAAACGAGCTATGGCAAAATTATAAGAGACCTTTTTTGTAGAGAATTATGTTTCCTACAATTTATGTTCTATGATATTTTTTGATCAGAAGCGTAGTTTTCGAGATATATCGAGATATTTAAAAGTTCCGAAGCCGCACCAACATAATAGAGATACAGAAACACCGTGGCCCCTTTCTTTGAGATAACTCTGCACTAGTGCGAGCCGCAAATGCCACTTCCAGCTTAGCTGTGCAGAAGAAGAACAACAAGAAGAAGAAATATCTCGAAATATGTCCGTCAGGCCCCTTCCCTCGAGATAAATCTGCAAATATCTCGGAAACGAAGCGAGCTATGGCAAAATGTTAAGAGACCTTTTTTGTAGAGAATTATGTTTCCTACAATTTATGTTCTATGATATTTTTTGATCAGAAGCGTAGTTTTCGAGATATATCGAGATATTTAAAAGTTCCGAAGCCGCACCAACATAATGGAGATACAGAAACACCGTGGCCCCTTTCTTTGAGATAACTCTGCACTAGTGCGAGCCGCAAAAGCCACTTCCAGTTTAGCTGTGCAGAAGAAGAACAACAAGAAGAAGAAATATCTCGAAATATGTCCGTCAGGCCCCTTCCCTTGAGATATATCTGCAAATATCTCGGAAACGAAACGAGATATGGCAAAATGTTAAGAGACCTTTTTTGTAGAGAATTAAGTTTCCTACTTTTTATGTTCTATGATATTTTTTGATCAGATGCGTAGTTCTCGAGATATATCAAGATATTTAAAAGTTCCGAAGCCGCACCAACATAATAGAGATACAGAAACACCGTGGCCCCTTTCTTTCAGATAACTCTGCGCTATTGCGAGCTGGAAATGCCGCTTCCAGTTTAGCTGTGCAGAAGAAGAACAACAAGAAGAAGAAATATCTCGAAATATGTCCGTCAGGCCCCTTCCCTTGAGATATATCTGCAAATATCTCGGAAACGAAGCGAGCTATGGCAAAATGTTAAGAGACCTTTTTTGTAGATAATTATGTTTCCTACAAGTTATGTTCTATGATATTTTTTGATCAGAAGCGTAGTTTTCGAGATATATCGAGATATTTAAAAGTTCCGAAGCCGCACCAACATAATAGAGATACAGAAACACCGTGGCCCCTTTCTTTGAGATAACTCTGCACTATTGCGAGCTGCAAATGCCACTTCCAGCTTAGCTGTGCAGAAGAAGAACAACAAGAAGAAGAAATATCTCGAAATATGTCCGCCAGGCCCCTTCCCTTGAGATAAATCTGCATATATCTCGGAAACGAAGCGAGCTATGGCAAAATGTTAAGAGACCTTTTTTGTAGAGAATTAAGTTTTCTACTTTTTATGTTCTATGATATTTTTTGATCAGATGCGAAGTTCTCGAGATATATCAAGATATTTAAAAGTTCCGAAGCTGCACCAACATAATAGAGGTACAGAAACACCGTGGCCTCTTTCTTTGAGATAACTCTGCACTATTGCGAGCTGCAAATGCCATTTCCAGCTTAGCTGTGCAGAAGAAGAACAACAAGAAGAAGAAATATCTCGAAATATGTCCGTCAGGCCCCTTCCCTTGAGATAAATCCGCACATATCTCGGAAACGAAGCGAGCTATGGCAAAATGTTAAGAGACCTTTTTTGTAGAGAATTAAGTTTCCTACTTTTTATGTTCTATGATATTTTTTGATCAGATGCGTAGTTCTCGAGATATATCAAGATATTTAAAAGTTCCGAAGCCGCACCAACATAATAGAGATACAGAAACACCGTGGCCCCTTTCTTTGAGATAACACTGCACTATTGCGAGCTGGAAATGCCACTTCCAGTTTGGCTGTGCAGAAGAAGAACAACAAGAAGAAGAAATATCTCGAAATATGTCCGTCAGGCCCCTTCCCTTGAGATATATCTGCAAATATCTCGGAAACGCAACGAGCTATGGCAAAATCTTAAGAGACCTTTTTTGTCGAGATTTAAGTTTCCTACTTTTTATGTTCTATGATATTTTTTGATCAGATGCGTAGTTCTCGAGATATATCAAGATATATAAAAGTTCCGAAGCCGCACTAACATAATAGAGATACAGAAACACCGTGGCCCCTTTCTTTGAGATAACTCTGCACTATTGCGAGCTGGAAATGCCACTTCCAGTTTAGCTGTGCAGAAGAAGAACAACAAGAAGAAGAAATATCTCGAAATATGTCCGTCAGGCCCCTTCCCTTGAGATATATCTGCAAATATCTCGGAAACCAAACGAGCTATGGCAACATCTTAAGAGACCTTTTTTGTAGAGAATTATGTTTCCTACAATTTATGTTCTATGATATTTTTTGATCAGAAGCGTAGTTTTCGAGATATATCGAGATATTTAAAAGTTCCGAAGCCGCACCAACATAATAGAGATACAGAAACACCGTGGCCCCTTTCTTTGAGATAACTCTGCACTAGTGCGAGCCGCAAAAGCCACTTCCAGCTTAGCTGTGCAGAAGAAGAACAACAAGAAGAAGAAATATCTCGAAATATGTCCGTCAGGCCCCTTCCCTTGAGATAAATCTGCACATATCTCGGAAACGAAGCGAGCTATGGCAAAATGTTAAGAGACTTTATTTGTAGAGAATTAAGTTTCCTACTTTTTATGTTCTATGATATTTCTTGATCAGATGCGTAGTTCTCGAGATATATCAAGATATTTAAAAGTTCCGAAGCCGCACCAACATAATAGAGATACAGAAACACCGTGGCCCCTTTCTTTGAGATAACTCTGCACTAGTGCGAGGCGCAAATGCCACTTCCAGCTTAGCTGTGCAGAAGAAGAACAACAAGAAGAAGAAATATCTCGAAATATGTCCGTCAGGCCCCTTCCCTTGAGATATATCTGCAAATATCTCGGAAACGAAACGAGCTATGGCAAAATGTTAAGAGACCTTTTTTGTAGAGAATTATGTTTCCTACAATTTATGTTCTATGATATTTTTTGATCAGAAGCGTAGTTTTCGAGATATATCGAGATATTTAAAAGTTCCGAAGCCGCACCAACATAATAGAGATACAGAAACACCGTGGCCCCTTTCGTTGAGATAACTCTGCAATAGTGCGAGGCGCAAATGCCACTTCCAGCTTAGCTGTGCAGAAGAAGAACAACAAGAAGAAGAAATATCTCGAAATATGTCCGTCAGGCCCCTTCCCTCGAGATAAATCTGCAAATATCTCGGAAACGAAGCGAGCTATGGCAAAATGTTAAGAGACCTTTTTTGTAGAGAATTAAGTTTCCTACTTTTTATTTTCTATGATATTTTTTGATCAGATGCGTAGTTCTCGAGATATATCAAGATATTTAAAAGTTCCGAAGCCGCACCAACATAATAGAGATACAGAAACACCGTGGCCCCTTTCTTTGAGATAACTCTGCACTATTGCGAGCTGCAAATGCCACTTCCAGCTTAGCTGTGCAGAAGAAGAACAACAAGAAGAAGAAATATTTCGAAATATGTCCGTCAGGCCCCTTCCCTTGAGATAAATCTGCAAATATCTCGGAAACGAAGCGAGCTATGGCAAAATGTTAAGAGACCTTATTTGTAGAGAATTATGGTTCCTACTTTTTATGTTCTATGATATTTTTTGACCAGATGCGTAGTTCTCGAGATATATCAAGATATTTAAAAGTTCCGAAGCCGCACCAACATAATAGAGATACAGAAACACCGTGGCCCCCTTCTTTGAGATAACTCTGCACTATTGCGAGCTGCAAATGCCACTTCCAGCTTAGCTGTGCAGAAGAAGAACAACAAGAAGAAGAAATATCTCGAAATATGTCCGTCATGCCCCTTCCCTTGAGATAAATCTGCGAATATCTCGGAAACGAAGAGAGCTATGGCAAAATGTTAAGAGACCTTTTTTGTAGAGAATTAAGTTTCCTACTTTTTATGTTCTATGATATTTTTTGATCAGATGCGTAGTTCTCGAGATATATCAAGATATTGAAAAGTTCCGAAGCCGCACCAACAGAATAGAGATACAGAAACACCGTGGCCCCTTTCTTTGAGATAACTCTGCACTATTGCGAGCTGCAAATGCCACTTCCAGGTTAGGTGTACAGAAGAAGAACAACAAGAAGAAGAAATATCTCGAAATATGTCCGTCAGGCCCCTTCCCTTGAGATATATCTGCAAATATCTTGGAAACGAAGCGAGCTATGGCAAAATGTTAAGAGACCTTTTTTGTAGAGAATTATGTTTCCTACAATTTATGTTCTATGATATTTTTTGATCAGAAGCGTAGTTTTCGAGATATATCGAGATATTTAAAAGTTCCCAAGCCGCACCAACATAATAGAGATACAGAAACACCGTGGCCCCTTTCTTTGAGATAACTCTGCACTAGTGCGAGCCGCAAATGCCACTTCCAGCTTAGCTGTGCAGAAGAAGAACAACAAGAAGAAGAAATATCTCGAAATATGTCCGTCAGGCCAGTTCCTTTGAGCTGAATCTGCAAATATCTCGGAAACGAAGCGAGCTATGGCAAAATGATAAGAGACGTTTTTTGTAGAGCATTATGTTTCCTACAATTTATGCTCTATGATATTTTTTGATCAGAAGCGTAGTTTTCGAGATATATCGAGATATTTAAAAGTTCCGAAGCCGCACCAACATAATAGAGATACAGAAACACCGTGGCCCCTTTCTTTGAGATAACTGTGCACTAGTGCGAGCCGCAAATGCCACTTCCAGCTTAGCTGTGCAGAAGAAGAACAACAAGAAGAAGAAATATCTCGAAATATGTCCGTCAGGCCCCTTCCCTTGAGATAAATCTGCAAATATCTCGGAAACAAAGCGAGCTATGGCAAAATGTTACGAGACCGTGTTTGTAGAGAATTAAGTTTCCTACTTTTTATGTTCTATAATGTTTTTTGATCAGATGCGTAGTTCTCGAGATATATCAAGATATTTAAAAGTTCCGAAGCCGCACCAACATAATAGAGATACAGAAACACCGTGGCCCCTTTCTTTGAGATAACTCTGCACTATTGCGAGCTGCAAATGCCACTTCCAGCTTAGCTGTGCAGAGGAAGAACAACAAGAAGAAGAAATATCTCGAAATATGTCCGTCAGGCCAGTTCCTTTGAGATAAATCTGCAAATATCTCGGAAACGAAGAGAGCTATGGCAAAATGTTAAGAGACCTTTTTTGTAGAGAATTAAGTTTCCTACTTTTTATGTTCTATGATATTTTTTGATCAGATGCGTAGTTCTCGAGATATATCAAGATATTTAAAAGTTCCGAAGCCGCACCAACATAATAGAGATACAGAAACACCGTGGCCCCTTTCTTTGAGATAACTCTGCACTATTGCGAGCTGTAAATGTCACTTCCAGCTTAGCTGTGCAGAAGAAGAACAACAAGAAGAAGAAATATCTCGAAATATGTCCGTCAGGCCCCTTCCCTTGAGATATATCTGCAAATATCTCGGAAACGAAGCGAGCTATAGCAAAATGTTAAGAGACCTTTTTTGTAGAGAATTATGTTTCCTACAATTTATGTTCTACGATATTTTTTGATCAGAAGCGTAGTTTTCGAGATATATCGAGATATTTAAAAGTTCCGAAGCCGCACCAACATAATAGAGATACAGAAACACCGTGGCCCCTTTCTTTGAGATAACTCTGCACTAGTGCGAGCCGCAAATGCCACTTCCAGCTTAGCTGTGCAGAAGAAGAACAACAAGAAGAAGAAATATCTCGAAATATGTCCGTCAGGCCCCTTCCCTTGAGATAAATCTGCAAATATCTCGGAAACGAAGCGAGCTATGGCAAAATGTTAAGAGAGCTTTTTTGTAGAGAATTAAGTTTCCTACTTTTTATCTTCTATGATATTTTTTGATCAGATGCGTAGTTCTCGAGATATATCAAGATATTTAAAAGTTCCGAAGGCGCACCAACATAATAGAGATACAGAAACACCGTGGCCCCTCTCTTTGAGATAACTCTGCACTATTGCGAGCTGGAAATGCCACTTCCAGTTTAGCTGTGCAGAAGAAGAACAACAAGAAGAAGAAATATCTCGAAATATGTCCGTTAGGCCCCTTCCCTTGAGATAAATCTGCAAATATCTCGGAAACGAAGCGAGCTATGGCAAAATGTTAAGAGACCTTTTTTGTAGATAGTTAAGTTTCCTACTTTTTATGTTCTATGATATTTTTTGATCAGATGGGTAGTTCTCGAGATATATCAAGATATTTAAAAGTTCCGAAGCCGCACCAACATAATAGAGATACAGAAACACCGTGGCCCCTTTCTTTGAGATAACTCTGCACTAGTGCGAGCCGCAAATGCCACTTCCAGCTTAGCTGTGCAGAAGAAGAACAACAAGAAGAATAAATATCTCGAAATATGTCCGTCAGGCCCCTTCCCTTGAGATATATCTGCAAATATCTCGGAAACGAAGCGAGCTATGGCAAAATGTTAAGAGACCTTTTTTGTAGAGAATTAAGTTTTCTACTTTTTATGTTCTATGATATTTTTTGATCAGATGCGTAGTTCTCGAGATATATCAAGATATTTAAAAGTTCCGGAGCCGCACCAACATAATAGAGATACAGAAACACCGTGGCCCCTTTCTTTGAGATAACTCTGCACTATTGCGAGCTGGAAATGCCACTTCCAGTTTAGCTGTGCAGAAGAAGAACAACAAGAAGAAGAAATATCTCGAAATATGTCCGTCAGGCCCCTTCCCATGAGATATATCTGCAATTATCTCGGAAACGAAACGAGCTATGGCAAAATCTTAAGAGACCTTTTTTGTAGAGAATTAAGTTTCCTACTTTTTATGTTGTATGATATTTTTTGATCAGATGTGTAGTTCACGAGATATATCAAGATATTTAAAAGTTCCGAAGCCGCACCAACATCATAGAGATACAGATACACCGTGGCCCCTTTCTTTGAGATAACTCTGCACTATTGCGAGCTGCAAATGCCACTTCCAGCTTAGCTGTGCAGAAGAAGAACAACAAGAAGAAGAAATATCTCGAAATATGTCCGTCAGGCCCCTTCCCTTGAGATAAATCTGCATATATCTCGGAAACGAAGCGAGCTATGGCAAAATGTTAGGAGACCTTTTTTGTAGAGAATTAAGTTTCCTACTTTTCATGTTCTATGATATTTTTTGATCAGATGCGTAGTTCTCGAGATATATCAAGATATTTAAAAGCTCCGAAGCCGCACCAACATAATAGAGATACAGAAACACCGTGGCCCCTTTCTTTGAGATAACTCTGCACTATTGCGAGCTGCAAATGCCACTTCCAGCTTAGCTGTGCAGAAGAAGAACAACAAGAAGAAGAAATATCTCGAAATATGTCCGTCAGGCCCCTTCCCTTGAGATAAATCTGCGAATATCTCGGAAACGAAGCGAGCTATGGCAACATGTTTAGAGACTTTATTTGTAGAGAATTAAGTTTCCTACTTTTTATGTTCTATGATATTTTTTTATCAGATGCGTAGTTCCCGAGATATATCAAGATATTTAAAAGTTCCGAAGCCGCACCAACATAATAGAGATACAGAAACACCGTGGCCCCTTTCTTTGAGATAACTCTGCACTATTGCGAGCTGGAAATGCCACTTCCAGTTTAGCTGTGCAGAAGAAGAACAACAAGAAGAAGAAATATCTCGAAATATGTCCGTCAGGCCCCTTCCCTTGAGATAAATCTGCAAATATCTCGGAAACGAAACGAGCTATGGCAAAATGTTAAGACACCTTTTTTGTAGAGAATTATGTTTCCTACAATTTATGTTCTATGATATTTTTTGATCAGAAGCGTAGTTTTCGAGATATATCGAGATATTTAAAAGTTCCGAAGCCGCACCAACATAATAGAGATACAGAAACACCGTGGCCCCTTTCGTTGAGATAACTCTGCAATAGTGCGAGGCGCAAATGCCACTTCCAGCTTAGCTGTGCAGAAGAAGAACAACAAGAAGAAGAAATATCTCGAAATATGTCCGTCAGGCCCCTTCCCTCGAGATAAATCTGCAAATATCTCGGAAACGAAGCGAGCTATGGCAAAATGTTAAGAGACCTTTTTTGTAGAGAATAAAGTTTCCTACTTTTTATTTTCTATGATATTTTTTGATCAGATGCGTAGTTCTCGAGAAAGATCAAGATATTTAAAAGTTCCGAAGCCGCACCAAATAATAGAGATACAGAAACACCGTGGCCCCTTTCTTTGAGATAACTCTGCACTATTGCGAGCTGCAAATGCCACTTCCAGCTTAGCTGTGCAGAAGAAGAACAACAAGAAGAAGAAATATTTCGAAATATGTCCGTCAGGCCCCTTCCCTTGAGATAAATCTGCAAATATCTCGGAAACGAAGCGAGCTATGGCAAAATGTTAAGAGACCTTATTTGTAGAGAATTAAGTTTCCTACTTTTTATGTTCTATGATATTTTTTGATCAGATGCGTAGTTCTCGAGATATATCAAGATATTTAAAAGTTCCGAAGCCGCACCAACATAATAGAGATAAGGAAACACCGTGGCCCCTTTCTTTCAGATAAATCTGCGCTATTGCGAGCTGGAAATGCCACTTCCAGTTTAGCTGTGCAGAAGAAGAACAACAAGAAGAAGAAATATCTCGAAATATGTCCGTCAGGCCCCTTCCCTTGAGATATATCTGCAAATATCTCGGAAACGAAGCGAGCTATGGCAAAATGTTAAGAGACCTTTTTTGTAGAGAATTATGTTTCCTACAAGTTATGTTCTATGATATTTTTTGATCAGAAGCGTAGTTTTCGAGATATATCGAGATATTTAAAAGTTCCGAAGCCGCACCAACATAATAGAGATACAGAAACACCGTGCCCCCTTTCTTTGAGATAACTCTGCACTATTGCGAGCTGCAAATGCCACTTCCAGCTTAGCTGTGCAGAAGAAGAACAACAAGAATAAGAAATTTCTCGAAATATGTCCGCCAGACCCCTTCCCTTGAGATAAATCTGCATATATCTCGGAAACGAAGCGAGCTATGGCAAAATGTTAAGAGACCTTTTTTGTAGAGAATTAAGTTTTCTACTTTTTATGTTCTATGATATTTTTTGATCAGATACGAAGTTCTCGAGATATATCAAGATATTTAAAAGTTCCGAAGCTGCACCAACATAATAGAGGTACAGAAACACCGTGGCCTCTTTCTTTGAGATAACTCTGCACTATTGCGAGCTGCAAATGCCATTTCCAGCTTAGCTGTGCAGAAGAAGAACAACAAGAAGAAGAAATATCTCGAAATATGTCCGTCAGGCCCCTTTCCTTGAGATAAATCTGCACATATCTCGGAAACGAAGCGAGCTATGGCAAAATGTTAAGAGACCTTTTTTGTAGAGAATTAAGTTTCCTACTTTTCATATTCTATGATATTTTTTGATCAGACGCGTAGTTCTCGAGATATATCAAGATATTTAAAAGTTCGGAAGCCGCACCAACATAATAGAGATACAGAAACACCGTGGCCCCTTTCTTTGAGATAACTCTGCGCTATTGCGAGCAGGAAACGCCACTTCCAGCTTAGCTGTGCAGAAGAAGAACAACAAGAAGAAGAAATATCTCGAAATATGTCCGTCAGGCTCCTTCCCTTGAGATATTTCTGCAAATATCTCGGAAACGAAACGAGCTATGGCAAAATGTTAAGAGACCTTTTTTGTAGAGAATTAAGTTTCCTACTTTTTATGTTCTATGATATTTTTTGATCAGATGCGTAGTTCTCGAGATATATCAAGATATTTAAAAGTTCCGAAGCCGCACCAACATAATAGAGATACAGAAACACCGTGGCCCCTTTCTTTGAGATAACACTGCACTATTGCGAGCTGGAAATGCCACTTCCAGTTTAGCTGTGCAGAAGAAGAACAACAAGAAGAAGAAATATCTCGAAATATGTCCGTCAGGCCCCTTCCCTTGAGATATATCTGCAAATATCTCGGAAACGAAACGAGCTATGGCAAAATCTTAAGAGACCTTTTTTGTCGAGAATTAAGTTTCCTACTTTTTATGTTCTATGATATTTTTTGATCAGATGCGTAGTTCTCGAGATATATCAAGATATATAAAAGTTCCGAAGCCGCACTAACATAATAGAGATACAGAAACACCGTGGCCCCTTTCTTTGAGATAACTCTGCACCAGTGCGAGCCGCAAAAGCCACTTCCAGCTTAGCTGTGCCGAAGAAGAACAACAAGAAGAAGAAATATCTCGAAATATGTCCGTCAGGCCCCTTCCCTTGAGATAAATCTGCACATATCTCGGAAACGAAGCGAGCTATGGCAAAATGTTAAGAGACTTTATTTGTAGAGAATTAAGTTTCCTACTTTTTATGTTCTATCATATTTCTTGATCAGATGCGTAGTTCTCGAGATATATCAAGATATTTAAAAGTTCCGAAGCCGCACCAACATAATAGAGATACAGAAACACCGTGGCCCCTTTCTTTGAGATAACTCTGCGCTATTGCGAGCTGGAAACGCCACTTCCAGTTTAGCTGTGCAGAAGAAGAACAACAAGAAGAAGAAATATCTCGAAATATGTCCGTCAGGCCCCTTCCCTTGAGATATATCTGCAAATATCTCGGAAAGGAAACGAGCTATGGCAAAATGTTAAGACACCTTTTTTGTAGAGAATTATGTTTCCTACAATTTATGTTCTATGATATTTTTTGATCAGAAGCGTAGTTTTCGAGATATATCGAGATATTTAAAAGTTCCGAAGCCGCACCAACATAATAGAGATACAGAAACACCGTGGCCCCTTTCGTTGAGATAACTCTGCACTAGTGCGAGGCGCAAATGCCACTTCCAGCTTAGCTGTGCAGAAGAAGAACAACAAGAAGAAGAAATATCTCGAAATATGTCCGTCAGGCCCCTTCCCTTGAGATATATCTGCAAATATCTCGGAAACGAAACGAGCTATGGCAAAATGTTAAGAGACCTTTTTTGTAGAGAATTAAGTTTCCTACTTTTTATTTTCTATGATATTTTTTGATCAGATGCGTAGTTCTCGAGATATATCAAGATATTTAAAAGTTCCGAAGCCGCACCAACATAATAGAGATACAGAAACACCGTGGCCCCTTTCTTTGAGATAACTCTGCACTATTGCGAGCTGCAAATGCCACTTCCAGCTTAGCTGTGCAGAAGAAGAACAACAAGAAGAAGAAATATTTCGAAATATGTCCGTCAGGCCCCTTCCCTTGAGATAAATCTGCAAATATCTCGGAAACGAAGCGAGCTATGGCAAAATGTTAAGAGACCTTATTTGTAGAGAATTAAGTTTCCTACTTTTTATGTTCTATGATATTTTTTGATCAGATGCGTAGTTCTCGAGATATATCAAGATATTTAAAAGTTCCGAAGCCGCAACAACATAATAGAGATAAGGAAACACCGTGGCCCCTTTCTTTCAGATAACTCTGCACTATTGCGAGCTGGAAATGCCACTTCCAGTTTAGCTGTGCAGAAGAAGAACAACAAGAAGAAGAAATATCTCGAAATATGTCCGTCAGGCCCCTTCCCTTGAGATATATCTGCAAATATCTCGGAAACGAAGCGAGCTATGGCAAAATGGTAAGAGACCTTTTTTGTAGAGAATTATGTTTCCTACAAGTTATGTTCTATGATATTTTTTGATCAGAAGCGTAGTTTTCGAGATATATGGAGATATTTAAAAGTTCCGAAGCCGCACCAACATAATAGAGATACAGAAGCACCGTGGCCCCTTTCTTTGAGATAACTCTGCACTATTGCGAGCTGCAAATGCCACTTCCAGCTTAGCTGTGCAGAAGAAGAACAACAAGAAGAAGAAATATCTCAAAATATGTCCGTCAGGCCCCTTCCCTTGAGATAAATCTGCATATATCTCGGAAACAAAGCGAGCTATGGCAAAATGTTAAGAGACCGTTTTTGTAGAGAATTAAGTTTTCTACTTTTTATGTTCTATGATATTTTTTGATCAGATGCGAAGTTCTCGAGATATATCAAGATATTTAAAAGTTCCGAAGCTGCACCAACATAATAGAGGTACAGAAACACCGTGGCCTCTTTCTTTGAGATAACTCTGCACTATTGCGAGCTGCAAATGCCATTTCCAGCTTAGCTGTGCAGAAGAAGAACAACAAGAAGAAGAAATATCTCGAAATATGTCCGTCAGGCCCCTTCCCTTGAGATAAATCTGCACATATCTCGGAAACGAAGCGAGCTATGGCAAAATGTTAAGAGACCTTTTTTGTAGAGAATTAAGTTTCCTACTTTTTGTATTCTATGATATTTTTTGGTCAGACGCGTAGTTCTCGAGATATATCAAGATATTTAAAAGTTCCGAAGCCGCACCAACATAATAGAGATACAGAAACACCGTGGCCCCTTTCTTTGAGATAAAACTGCACTATTGCGAGCTGGAAATGCCACTTCCAGTTTAGCTGTGCACAAGAAGAACAACAAGAAGAAGAAATATCTCGAAATATGTCCGTCAGGCCCCTTCCCTTGAGATATATCTGCAAATATCTCGGAAACGAAACGAGCTATGGCAAAATCTTAAGAGACCTTTTTTGTCGAGAATTAAGTTTCCTACTTTTTATGTTCTATGATATTTTTTGATCAGATGCGTAGTTCTCGAGATATATCAAGATATATAAAAGTTCCGAAGCCGCACTAACATAATAGAGATACAGAAACACCGTGGCCCCTTTCTTTGAGATAACTCTGCACCAGTGCGAGCCGCAAAAGCCACTTCCAGCTTAGCTGTGCAGAAGAAGAACAACAAGAAGAAGAAATATCTCGAAATATGTCCGTCAGGCCCCTTCCCTTGAGATAAATCTGCACATATCTCGGAAACGAAGCGAGCTATGGCAAAATGTTAAGAGACTTTATTTGTAGAGAATTAAGTTTCCTACTTTTTATGTTCTATCATATTTCTTGATCAGATGCGTAGTTCTCGAGATATATCAAGATATTTAAAAGTTCCGAAGCCGCACCAACATAATAGAGATACAGAAACACCGTGGCCCCTTTCTTTGAGATAACTCTGCGCTATTGCGAGCTGGAAACGCCACTTCCAGTTTAGCTGTGCAGAAGAAGAACAACAAGAAGAAGAAATATCTCGAAATATGTCCGTCAGGCCCCTTCCCTTGAGATATATCTGCAAATATCTCGGAAAGGAAACGAGCTATGGCAAAATGTTAAGACACCTTTTTTGTAGAGAATTATGTTTCCTACAATTTATGTTCTATGATATTTTTTGATCAGAAGCGTAGTTTTCGAGATATATCGAGATATTTAAAAGTTCCGAAGCCGCACCAACATAATAGAGATACAGAAACACCGTGGCCCCTTTCTTTGAGATAACTCTGCACTATTGCGAGCTGCAAATGCCACTTCCAGCTTAGCTGTGCAGAAGAAGAACAACAAGAAGAAGAAATATTTCGAAATATGTCCGTCAGGCCCCTTCCCTTGAGATAAATCTGCAAATATCTCGGAAACGAAGCGAGCTATGGCAAAATGTTAAGAGACCTTATTTGTAGAGAATTAAGTTTCCTACTTTTTATGTTCTATGATATTTTTTGATCAGATGCGTAGTTCTCGAGATATATCAAGATATTTAAAAGTTCCGAAGCCGCAACAACATAATAGAGATAAGGAAACACCGTGGCCCCTTTCTTTCAGATAACTCTGCACTATTGCGAGCTGGAAATGCCACTTCCAGTTTAGCTGTGCAGAAGAAGAACAACAAGAAGAAGAAATATCTCGAAATATGTCCGTCAGGCCCCTTCCCTTGAGATATATCTGCAAATATCTCGGAAACGAAGCGAGCTATGGCAAAATGGTAAGAGACCTTTTTTGTAGAGAATTATGTTTCCTACAAGTTATGTTCTATGATATTTTTTGATCAGAAGCGTAGTTTTCGAGATATATGGAGATATTTAAAAGTTCCGAAGCCGCACCAACATAATAGAGATACAGAAGCACCGTGGCCCCTTTCTTTGAGATAACTCTGCACTATTGCGAGCTGCAAATGCCACTTCCAGCTTAGCTGTGCAGAAGAAGAACAACAAGAAGAAGAAATATCTCAAAATATGTCCGTCAGGCCCCTTCCCTTGAGATAAATCTGCATATATCTCGGAAACAAAGCGAGCTATGGCAAAATGTTAAGAGACCTTTTTTGTAGAGAATTAAGTTTTCTACTTTTTATGTTCTATGATATTTTTTGATCAGATGCGAAGTTCTCGAGATATATCAAGATATTTAAAAGTTCCGAAGCTGCACCAACATAATAGAGGTACAGAAACACCGTGGCCTCTTTCTTTGAGATAACTCTGCACTATTGCGAGCTGCAAATGCCATTTCCAGCTTAGCTGTGCAGAAGAAGAACAACAAGAAGAAGAAATATCTCGAAATATGTCCGTCAGGCCCCTTCCCTTGAGATAAATCTGCACATATCTCGGAAACGAAGCGAGCTATGGCAAAATGTTAAGAGACCTTTTTTGTAGAGAATTAAGTTTCCTACTTTTTATATTCTATGATATTTTTTGGTCAGACGCGTAGTTCTCGAGATATATCAAGATATTTAAAAGTTCCGAAGCCGCACCAACATAATAGAGATACAGAAACACCGTGGCCCCTTTCTTTGAGATAACTCTGCACTATTGCGAGCTGCAAATGCCACTTCCAGCTTAGCTGTGCAGAAGAAGAACAACCAGAAGAAGAAATATCTCGAAATATGTCCGTCAGGCCCCTTCCCTTGAGATAAATCTACAAATATCTCGGAAACGAAGCGAGCTATGGCAAAATGTTAAGAGACTTTATTTGTAGAGAATTAAGTTTCCTACTTTTTATGTTCTATGATATTTTTTGATCAGATGCGTAGTTCTCGAGATATATCAAGATATTTAAAAGTTCCGAAGCCGCACCAACATAATAGAGATACAGAAACACCGTGGCCCCTTTCTTTGAGATAACTCTGCACTATTGCGAGCTGCAAATGCCACTTCCAGTTTAGCTGTGCAGAAGAAGAACAACAAGAAGAAGAAATATCTCGAAATATGTCCGTCAGGCCCCTTCCCTTGAGATAAATCTGCAAATATCTCGGAAACGAAGCGAGCTATGGCAAAATGTTAAGAGACCTTTTTTGTAGAGAATTAAGTTTCCTACTTTCTATGTTCTATGATATTTTTTGATCAGATGCGTAGTTCTCGAGATATATCAAGATATTTAAAAGTTCCGAAGCCGCACCAACATAATAGAGATACAGAAACACCGTGGCCCCTTTCTTTGAGATAACTCTGCACTATTGCGAGCTGTAAATGCCACTTCCAGCTTAGCTGTGCAGAAGAAGAACAACAAGAAGAAGAAATATCTCGAAATATGTCCGTCAGGCCCCTTCCCTTGAGATAAATCTGCAAATATCTCAGAAACGAAGCGAGCTATGGCAAAATGTTAAGAGACCTTTTTTGTAGAGAATTAAGTTTCCTACTTTTTATGGTCTATGATATTTTTTGATCAGATGCGTAGTTCTCGAGATATATCAAGATATTTAAAAGTTCCGAAGCCGCACCAACATAATAGAGATACAGAAACACCGTGGCCCCTTTCGTTGAGATAACTCTGCACTAGTGCGAGGCGCAAATGCCACTTCCAGCTTAGCTGTGCAGAAGAAGAACAACAAGAAGAAGAAATATCTCGAAATATGTCCGTCAGGCCCCTTCCCTCGAGATAAATCTGCAAATATCTCGGAAACGAAGCGAGCTATGGCAAAATGTTAAGAGACCTTTTTTGTAGAGAATTAAGTTTCCTACTTTTTATTTTCTATGATATTTTTTGATCAGATGCGTAGTTCTCGAGATATATCAAGATATTTAAAAGTTCCGAAGCCGCACCAACATAATAGAGATACAGAAACACCGTGGCCCCTTTCTTTGAGATAACTCTGCACTATTGCGAGCTGGAAATGCCACTTCCAGTTTAGCTGTGCAGAAGAAGAACAACAAGAAGAAGAAATATCTCGAAATATGTCCGTCAGGCCCCTTCCCTTGAGATATATCTGCAAATATCTCGGAAACCAAACGAACTATGGCAAAATCTTAACAGACCTTTTTTGTAGAGAATTATGTTTCCTACAATTTATGTTCTATGATATTTTTTGATCAGAAGCGTAGTTTTCGAGATATATCGAGATATTTAAAAGTTCCGAAGCCGCACCAACATAATAGAGATACAGAAACACCGTGGCCCCTTTCGTTGAGATAACTCTGCAATAGTGCGAGGCGCAAATGCCACTTCCAGCTTAGCTGTGCAGAAGAAGAACAACAAGAAGAAGAAATATTTCGAAATATGTCCGTCAGGCCCCTTCCCTTGAGATAAATCTGCAAATATCTCGGAAACGAAGCGAGCTATGGCAAAATGTTAAGAGACCTTATTTGTAGAGAATTAAGTTTTCTACTTTTTATGTTCTATGATATTTTTTGATCAGATGCGAAGTTCTCGAGATATATCAAGATGTTTAAAAGTTCCGAAGCTGCACCAACATAATAGAGGTACAGAAACACCGTGGCCTCTTTCTTTGAGATAACTCTGCACTATTGCGAGCTGCAAATGCCATTTCCAGCTTAGCTGTGCAGCAGAAGAACAACAAGAAGAAGAAATATCTCGAAATATGTCCGTCAGGCCCCTTCCCTTGAGATAAATCTGCAAATATCTCGGAAACGAAGCGAGCTATGGCAAAATGTTAAGAGACTTTATTTGTAGAGAATTAAGTTTCCTACTTTTTATGTTCTATGATATTTTTTGATCAGATGCGTAGTTCTCGAGATATATCAAGATATTTAAAAGTTCCGAAGCCGCACCAACATAATAGAGATACAGAAACACCGTGGCCCCTTTCTTTGAGATAACTCTGCACTATTGCGAGCTGCAAATGCCACTTCCAGTTTAGCTGTGCAGAAGAAGAACAACAAGAAGAAGAAATATCTCGAAATATGTCCGTCAGGCCCCTTCCCTTGAGATAAATCTGCAAATATCTCGGAAACGAAGCGAGCTATGGCAAAATGTTAAGAGACCTTTTTTGTAGAGAATTAAGTTTCCTACTTTCTGTGTTCTATGATATTTTTTGATCAGATGCGTAGTTCTCGAGATATATCAAGATATTTAAAAGTTCCGAAGCCGCACCAACATAATAGAGATACAGAAACACCGTGGCCCCTTTCTTTGAGATAACTCTGCACTATTGCGAGCTGTAAATGCCACTTCCAGCTTAGCTGTGCAGAAGAAGAACAACAAGAAGAAGAAATATCTCGAAATATGTCCGTCAGGCCCCTTCCCTTGAGATAAATCTGCAAATATCTCGGAAACGAAGCGAGCTATGGCAAAATGTTAAGAGACCTTTTTTGTAGAGAATTAAGTTTCCTACTTTTTATGGTCTATGATATTTTTTGATCAGATGCGTAGTTCTCGAGATATATCAAGATATTTAAAAGTTCCGAAGCCGCACCAACATAATAGAGATACAGAAACACCGTGGCCCCTTTCGTTGAGATAACTCTGCACTAGTGCGAGGCGCAAATGCCACTTCCAGCTTAGCTGTGCAGAAGAAGAACAACAAGAAGAAGAAATATCTCGAAATATGTCCGTCAGGCCCCTTCCCTCGAGATAAATCTGCAAATATCTCGGAAACGAAGCGAGCTATGGCAAAATGTTAAGAGACCTTTTTTGTAGAGAATTAAGTTTCCTACTTTTTATTTTCTATGATATTTTTTGATCAGATGCGTAGTTCTCGAGATATATCAAGATATTTAAAAGTTCCGAAGCCGCACCAACATAATAGAGATACAGAAACACCGTGGCCCCTTTCTTTGAGATAACTCTGCACTATTGCGAGCTGCAAATGCCACTTCCAGCTTAGCTGTGCAGAAGAAGAACAACAAGAAGAAGAAATATCTCGAAATATGTCCGTCAGGCCCCTTCCCTTGGGATATATCTGCAAATATCTCGGAAACGAAGCGAGCTATGGCAAAATGGTAAGAGACCTTTTTTGTAGAGAATTATGTTTCCTACAAGTTATGTTCTATGATATTTTTTGATCAGAAGCGTAGTTTTCGAGATATATGGAGATATTTAAAAGTTCCGAAGCCGCACCAACATAATAGAGATACAGAAACACCGTGGCCCCTTTCTTTGAGATAACTCTGCACTAGTGCGAGGCGCAAATGCCACTTTCAGCTTAGCTGTGCAGAAGAAGAACAACAAGAAGAAGAAATATCTCGAAATATGTCCGTCAGGCCCCTTCCCTCGAGATAAATCTGCAAATATCTCGGACACGAAGCGAGCTATGGCAAAATGTTAAGAGACCTTTTTTGTAGAGAATTAAGTTTTCTACTTTTTATGTTCTATGATATTTTTTGATCAGATGCGTTGTTCTCGAGATATATCAAGATATTTAAAAGTTCCGAAGCTGCACCAACATAATAGTGGTACAGAAACACCGTGGCCTCTTTCTTTGAGATAACTCTGCACTATTGCGAGCTGCAAATGCCACTTCCAGCTTAGCTGTGCAGAAGAAGAACAACAAGAAGAAGAAATATCTCGAAATATGTCCGTCAGGCCCCTTCCCTTGAGATAAATCTGCATATATCTCGGAAACGAAGCGAGCTATGGCAAAATGTTAAGAGACCTTTTTTGTAGAGAATTAAGTTTCCTACTTTTCATGTTCTATGATATTTTTTGATCAGATGCGTAGTTCTCGAGATATATCAAGATATTTAAAAGCTCCGAAGCCGCACCAACATAATAGAGATACAGAAACACCGTGGCCCCTTTCTTTGAGATAACTCTGCACTATTGCGAGCTGCAAATGCCACTTCCAGCTTAGCTGTGCAGAAGAAGAACAACAAGAAGAAGAAATATCTCGAAATATGTCCGTCAGGCCCCTTCCCTTGAGATAAATCTGCAAATATCTCGGAAAGGAAACGAGCTATGGCAAAATGTTAAGAGACCTTTTTTGTAGAGAATTAAGTTTCCTACTTTTTATTTTCTATGATATTTTTTGATCAGATGCGTAGTTCTCGAGATATATCAAGATATTTAAAAGTTCCGAAGCCGCACCAACATAATAGAGATACAGAAACACCGTGGCCCCTTTCTTTGAGATAACTCTGCAATAGTGCGAGGCGCAAATGCCACTTCCAGCTTAGCTGTGCAGAAGAAGAACAACAAGAAGAAGAAATATCTCGAAATATGTCCGTCAGGCCCCTTCCCTTGAGATATATCTGCAAATATCTCGGAAACGAAACGAGCTATGGCAAAATGTTAAGAGACCTTTTTTGTAGAGAATTATGTTTTCTACAATTTATGTTCTATGATATTTTTTGATCAGAAGCGTAGTTTTCGAGATATATCGAGATATTTAAAAGTTCCGAAGCCGCACCAACATAATAGAGATACAGAAACACCGTGGCCCCTTTCTTTGAGATAACTCTGCACTAGTTCGGGCCGCAAATGCCACTTCCAGCTTAGCTGTGCAGAAGAAGAACAACAAGAAGAAGAAATATCTCGAAATATGTCCGTCAGGCCCCTTCCCTTGAGATATATCTGCAAATATCTCGGAAACGAAACGAGCTATGGCAAAATCTTAAGAGACCTTTTTTGTAGAGAATTATGTTTCCTACAATTTATGTTCTATGATATTTTTTGATCAGAAGCGTAGTTTTCGAGATATATCGAGATATTTAAAAGTTCCGAAGCCGCACCAACATAATAGAGATACAGAAACACCGTGGCCCCTTTCTTTGAGATAACTCTGCACTAGTGCTAGCCGCAAAAGCCACTTCCAGCTTAGCTGTGCAGAAGAAGAACAACAAGAAGAAGAAATATCTCGAAATATGTCCGTCAGGCCCTTCCCTCGAGATAAATCTGCAAATATCTCGGAAACGAAGCGAGCTATGGCAAAATGTTAAGAGACCTTTTTTGTAGAGAATTCAGTTTCTTACTTTTTATGTTCTATGATATTTTTTGATCAGATGCGTAGTTCTCGAGATATATCAAGATATTTAAAAGTTCCGAAGCCGCACCAACATAATAGAGATACAGAAACACCGTGGCCCCTTTCTTTCAGATAACTCTGCACTATTGCGAGCTGGAAATGCCACTTCCAGTTTAGCTGTGCAGAAGAAGAACAACAAGAAGAAGAAATATCTCGAAATATGTCCGTCAGGCCCCTTCCCTTGAGATATATCTGCAAATATCTCGGAAACGAAACGAGCTATGGCAAAATCTTAAGAGACCTTTTTTGTAGAGAATTATGTCTCCTACAAGTTATGTTCTATGATATTTTTTGATCAGAAGCGTAGTTTTCGAGATATATCGAGATATTTAAAAGTTCCGAAGCCGCACCAACATAATAGAGATACAGAAACACCGTGGCCCCTTTCTTTGAGATAACTCTGCACTATTGCGAGCTGCAAATGCTACTTCCAGCTTAGCTGTGCAGAAGAAGAACAACAAGAAGAAGAAATATCTCGAAATATGTCCGTCAGGCCCCTTCCCTTGAGATAAATCTGCATATATCTCGGAAACGAAGCGAGCTATGGCAAAATGTTAAGAGACCTTTTTTGTAGAGAATTATGTTTTCTACAATTTATGTTCTATGATATTTTTTGATCAGAAGCGTAGTTTTCGAGATATATCGAGATATTTAAAAGTTCCGAAGCCGCACCAACATAATAGAGATACAGAAACACCGTGGCCCCTTTCTTTGAGATAACTCTGCACTAGTTCGGGCCGCAAATGCCACTTCCAGCTTAGCTGTGCAGAAGAAGAACAACAAGAAGAAGAAATATCTCGAAATATGTCCGTCAGGCCCCTTCCCTTGAGATATATCTGCACATATCTCGGAAACGAAGCGAGCTATGGCAAAATGGTAAGAGACCTTTTTTGTAGAGAATTAAGTTTCCTACTTTTTATGTTCTATGATATTTTTTGATCAGACGCGTAGTTTTCGAGATATATCGAGATATTTAAAAGTTCCGAAGCCGCACCAACATAATAGAGATACAGAAACACCGAGGCCCCTTTCTTTGAGATAACTCTGCACTAGTGCGAGCCGCAAATGCCACTTCCAGCTTAGCTGTGCAGAAGAAGAACAACAAGAAGAAGAAATATCTCGAAATATGTCCGTCAGGCCCCTTCCCTCGAGATAAATCTGCAAATATCTCGGAAACCAAGCGAGCTATGGCAAAATGTTAACAGACCTTTGTTGTAGAGAATTAAGTTTCCTACTTTTTATGTTCTATGATATTTTTTGATCAGATGCGTTGTTCTCGAGATATATCAAGATATCTAAAAGTTCCGAAGCCGCACCAACATAATAGAGAAACAGAAACACCGTGGCCCCTTTCTTTGAGATAACTCTGCACTATTGCGAGCTGGAAATGCCACTTCCAGTTTAGCTGTGCAGAAGAAGAACAACAAGAAGAAGAAATATCTCGAAATATGTCCGTCAGGCCCCTTCCCTTGAGATAAATCTGCAAATATCTCGGAAACGAAGCGAGCTATGGCAAAATGTTAAGAGACCTTTTTTGTAGAGAATTAAGTTTCCTACTTTATATGTTCTATGATATTTTTTGATCAGATGCGTAGTTCTAGAGATATATCAAGATATTTAAAAGTTCCGAAGCCGCACCAACATAATAGAGATACAGAAAAACCGTGGCCCCTTTGTTTGAGATAACTCTGCACTATTGCGAGCTGTAAATGCCACTTCCAGCTTAGCTGTGCAGAAGAAGAACAACAAGAAGAAGAAATATCTCGAAATATGTCCGTCAGGCCCCTTCCCTTGAGATATATCTGCAAATATCTCGGAAACGAAACGAGCTATGGCAAAATGTTAAGAGACCTTTTTTGTAGAGAATTATGTTTCCTACAATTTATGTTCTATGATATTTTTTGATCAGAAGCGTAGTTTTCGAGATATATCGAGATATTTAAAAGTTCCGAAGCCGCACCAACATAATAGAGATACAGAAACACCGTGGCCCCTTTCTTTGAGATAACTCTGCACTAGTGCGAGCCGCAAATGCCACTTCCAGCTTAGCTGTGCAGAGGAAGAACAACAAGAAGAAGAAATATCTCGAAATATGTCCGTCAGGCCCCTTCCCTTGAGATAAATCTGCATATATCTCGGAAACGAAGCGAGCTATGGCAAAATGTTAAGAGACCTTTTTTGTAGAGAATTAAGTTTCCTACTTTTTATGTTTTATGATATTTTTTGATCAGATGCGTAGTTCTCGAGATATATCAAGATATTTAAAAGTTCCGAAGCCGCACCAACATAATAGAGATACAGAAACACCGTGGCCCCTTTCTTTGAGATAACTCTGCACTATTGCGAGCTGCAAATGCCACTTCCAGCTTAGCTGTGCAGAAGGAGAACAACAAGAAGAAGAAATATCTCGAAATATGTCCGTCAGGCCCCTTCCCTTGAGATAAATCTGCAAATATCTCGGAAACGAAGCGAGCTATGGCAAAATGTTAAGAGACCTTTTTTGTAGAGAATTAAGTTTCCTACTTTATATGTTCTATGATATTTTTTGATCAGATGCGTAGTTCTAGAGATATATCAAGATATTTAAAAGTTCCGAAGCCGCACCAACATAATAGAGATACAGAAACACCGTGGCCCCTTTCTTTGAGATAACTCTGCTTTATTGCGAGCTGTAAATGCCACTTCCAGCTTAGCTGTGCAGAAGAAGAACAACAAGAAGAAGAAATATCTCGAAATATGTCCGTCAGGCCCCTTCCCTTGAGATATATCTGCAAATATCTCGGAAACGAAGTGAGCTATGGCAAAATGTTAAGAGACCTTATTTGTAGAGAATTATGTTTCCTACAATTTATGTTCTATGATATTTTTTGATCAGAAGCGTAGTTTTCGAGATATATCGAGATATTTAGAAGTTCCGAAGCCGCACCAACATAATAGAGATACAGAAACACCGTGGCCCCTTCCCTTGAGATAAATCTGCAAATATCTCGGAAACGAAGCGAGCTATGGCGTAATGTTAAGAGACCTTTTTTGTAGAGAATTAAGTTTCCTACTTTATATGTTCTATGATATTTTTTGATCAGATGCGTAGTTCTAGAGATATATCAAGATATTTAAAAGTTCCGAAGCCGCACCAACATAATAGAGATACAGAAACACCGTGGCCCCTTTCTTTGAGATAACTCTGCTTTATTGCGAGCTGTAAATGCCACTTCCAGCTTAGCTGTGCAGAAGAAGAACAACAAGAAGAAGAAATATCTCGAAATATGTCCGTCAGGCCCCTTCCCTTGAGATATATCTGCAAATATCTCGGAAACGAAGTGAGCTATGGCAAAATGTTAAGAGACCTTATTTGTAGAGAATTATGTTTCCTACAATTTATGTTCTATGATATTTTTTGATCAGAAGCGTAGTTTTCGAGATATATCGAGATATTTAAAAGTTCCGAAGCCGCACCAACATAATAGAGATACAGAAACACCGTGGCCCCTTTCTTTGAGATAACTCTGCACTAGTGCGAGCCGCAAATGCCACTTCCAGCTTAGCTGTGCAGAAGAAGAACAACAAGAAGAAGAAATATCTCGAAATATGTCCGTCAGGCCCCTTCCCTTGAGATAAATCTGCAAATATCTCGGAAACGAAGCGAGCTATGGCAAAATGTTAAGAGACCTTTTTTGTAGAGAATTAAGTTTCCTACTTTATATGTTCTATGATATTTTTTGATCAGATGCGTAGTTCTAGAGATATATCAAGATATTTAAAAGTTCCGAAGCCGCACCAACATAATAGAGATACAGAAACACCGTGGCCCCTTTCTTTGAGATAACTCTGCTTTATTGCGAGCTGTAAATGCCACTTCCAGCTTAGCTGTGCAGAAGAAGAACAACAAGAAGAAGAAATATCTCGAAATATGTCCGTCAGGCCCCTTCCCTTGAGATATATCTGCAAATATCTCGGAAACGAAGTGAGCTATGGCAAAATGTTAAGAGACCTTATTTGTAGAGAATTATGTTTCCTACAATTTATGTTCTATGATATTTTTTGATCAGAAGCGTAGTTTTCGAGATATATCGAGATATTTAGAAGTTCCGAAGCCGCACCAACATAATAGAGATACAGAAACACCGTGGCCCCTTCCCTTGAGATAAATCTGCAAATATCTCGGAAACGAAGCGAGCTATGGCGTAATGTTAAGAGACCTTTTTTGTAGAGAATTAAGTTTCCTACTTTATATGTTCTATGATATTTTTTGATCAGATGCGTAGTTCTAGAGATATATCAAGATATTTAAAAGTTCCGAAGCCGCACCAACATAATAGAGATACAGAAACACCGTGGCCCCTTTCTTTGAGATAACTCTGCTTTATTGCGAGCTGTAAATGCCACTTCCAGCTTAGCTGTGCAGAAGAAGAACAACAAGAAGAAGAAATATCTCGAAATATGTCCGTCAGGCCCCTTCCCTTGAGATATATCTGCAAATATCTCGGAAACGAAGTGAGCTATGGCAAAATGTTAAGAGACCTTATTTGTAGAGAATTATGTTTCCTACAATTTATGTTCTATGATATTTTTTGATCAGAAGCGTAGTTTTCGAGATATATCGAGATATTTAAAAGTTCCGAAGCCGCACCAACATAATAGAGATACAGAAACACCGTGGCCCCTTTCTTTGAGATAACTCTGCACTAGTGCGAGCCGCAAATGCCACTTCCAGCTTAGCTGTGCAGAAGAAGAACAACAAGAAGAAGAAATATCTCGAAATATGTCCGTCAGGCCCCTTCCCTTGAGATAAATCTGCATATATCTCGGAAACGAAGCGAGCTATGGCAAAATGTTAAGAGACCTTTGTTGTAGAGAATTAAGTTTCCTACTTTTTATGTTCTATGATATTTTTTGATCAGATGCGTAGTTCTCGAGATATATCAAGATATTTAAAAGTTCCGAAGCCGCACCAACATAATAGAGATACAGAAACACCGTGGCCCCTTTCTTTGAGATAACTCTGCACTATTGCGAGCTGCAAATGCCACTTCCAGTTTAGCTGTGCAGAAGAAGAACAACAAGAAGAAGAAATATCTCGAAATATGTCCGTCAGGCCCCTTCCCTTGAGATAAATCTGCAAATATCTCGGAAACGAAGCGAGCTATGGCAAAATGTTAAGAGACCTTTTTTGTAGAGAATTAAGTTTCCTACTTTATATGTTCTATGATATTTTTTGATCAGATGCGTAGTTCTAGAGATATATCAAGATATTTAAAAGTTCCGAAGCCGCACCAACATAATAGAGATACAGAAAAACCGTGGCCCCTTTCTTTGAGATAACTCTGCACTATTGCGAGCTGTAAATGCCACTTCCAGCTTAGCTGTGCAGAAGAAGAACAACAAGAAGAAGAAATATCTCGAAATATGTCCGTCAGGCCCCTTCCCTTGAGATATATCTGCAAATATCTCGGAAACGAAACGAGCTATGGCAAAATGTTAAGAGACCTTTTTTGTAGAGAATTATGTTTCCTACAATTTATGTTCTATGATATTTTTTGATCAGAAGCGTAGTTTTCGAGATATATCGAGATATTTAAAAGTTCCGAAGCCGCACCAACATAATAGAGATACAGAAACACCGTGGCCCCTTTCTTTGAGATAACTCTGCACTAGTGCGAGCCGCAAATGCCACTTCCAGCTTAGCTGTGCAGAAGAAGAACAACAAGAAGAAGAAATATCTCGAAATATGTCCGTCAGGCCCCTTCCCTTGAGATAAATCTGCATATATCTCGGAAACGAAGCGAGCTATGGCAAAATGTTAAGAGACCTTTTTTGTAGAGAATTAAGTTTCCTACTTTTTATGTTCTATGATATTTTTTTATCAGATGCGTAGTTCCCGAGATATATCAAGATATTTAAAAGTTCCGAAGCCGCACCAACATAATAGAGATACAGAAACACCGTGGCCCCTTTCTTTGAGGTAACTCTGCGCTATTGCGAGCTGGAAACGCCACTTCCAGTTTAGCTGTGCAGAAGAAGAACAACAAGAAGAAGAAATATCTCGAAATATGTCCGTCAGGCCCCTTCCCTTGAGATAAATCTGCATATATCTCGGAAACGAAGCGAGCTATGGCAAAATGTTAAGAGACCTTTTTTGTAGAGAATTATGTTTCCTACAATTTATGTTCTATGATATTTTTTGATCAGATGCGTAGTTCTCGAGATATATCAAGATATTTAAAAGCTCCGAAGCCGCACCAACATAATAGAGATACAGAAACACCGTGGCCCCTTTCTTTGAGATAACTCTGCACTATTGCGAGCTGCAAATGCCACTTCCAGCTTAGCTGTGCAGAAGAAGAACAACAAGAAGAAGAAATGTCTCGAAATATGTCCGTCAGGCCCCTTCCCTTGAGATAAATCTGCAAATATCTCGGAAACGAAGCGAGCTATGGCAAAATGTTAAGAGACTTTATTTGTAGAGAATTAAGTTTCCTACTTTTTATGTTCTATGATATTTTTTTATCAGATGCGTAGTTCCCGAGATATATCAAGATATTTAAAAGTTCCGAAGCCGCACCAACATAATAGAGATACAGAAACACCGTGGCCCCTTTCTTTGAGATAACTCTGCGCTATTGCGAGCTGGAAACGCCACTTCCAGTTTAGCTGTGCAGAAGAAGAACAACAAGAAGAAGAAATATCTCGAAATATGTCCGTCAGGCCCCTTCCCTTGAGATAAATCTGCATATATCTCGGAAACGAAGCGAGCTATGGCAAAATGTTAAGAGACCTTTTTTGTAGAGAATTAAGTTTCCTACTTTTTATGTTCTATGATATTTTTTGATCAGATGCGTAGTTCTCGAGATATATCAAGATATTTAAAAGCTCCGAAGCCGCACCAACATAATAGAGATACAGAAACACCGTGGCCCCTTTCTTTGAGATAACTCTGCACTATTGCGAGGTGGAAATGCCACTTCCAGCTTAGCTGTGCAGAAGAAGAACAACAAGAAGAAGAAATATTTCGAAATAAGTCCGTCAGGCCCCTTCCCTTGAGATAAATCTGCAAATATCTCGGAAACGAAGCGAGCTATGGCAAAATGTTAAGAGACTTTATTTGTAGAGAATTAAGTTTCCTACTTTTTATGTTCTATGATATTTTTTTATCAGATGCGTAGTTCTAGAGATATATCAAGATATTTAAAAGTTCCGAAGCCGCACCAACATAATAGAGATACAGAAACACCGTGGCCCCTTTCTTTGAGATAACTCTGCACTATTGCGAGCTGTAAATGCCACTTCCAGCTTAGCTGTGCAGAAGAAGAACATCAAGAAGAAGAAATATCTCGAAATATGTCCGTCAGGCCCCTTCCCTTGAGATAAATCTGCAAATATCTCGGAAACGAAGCGAGCTATGGCAAAATGTTAAGAGACCTTTTTTGTAGAGAATTAAGTTTCCTGCTTTGGATGTTCTATGATATTTTTTGATCAGATGCGTAGTTCTCGAGATATATCAAGATATTTAAAAGTTCCGAAGCCGCACCAACATAATAGAGATACAGAAACACCGTGGCCCCTTTCTTTGAGATAACTCTGCACTATTGCGAGCTGGAAATGCCACTTCCAGTTTAGCTGTGCAGAAGGACAACAACAAGAAGAAGAAATATCTCGAAATATGTCCGTCAGGCCCCTTCCCTTGAGATATATCTGCAAATATCTCGGAAACGAAACGAGGTATGGCAAAATGTTAAGAGACCTTTTTTGTAGAGAATTAAGTTTCCTACTTTATATGTTCTATGATATTTTTTGATCAGATGCGTAGTTCTAGAGATATATCAAGATATTTAAAAGTTCCGAAGCCGCACCAACATAATAGAGATACAGAAACACCGTGGCCCCTTTCTTTGAGATAACTCTGCACTATTGCGAGCTGTAAATGCCACTTCCAGCTTAGCTGTGCAGAAGAAGAACATCAAGAAGAAGAAATATCTCGAAATATGTCCGTCAGGCCCCTTCCCTTGAGATAAATCTGCAAATATCTCGGAAACGAAGCGAGCTATGGCAAAATGTTAAGAGACCTTTTTTGTAGAGAATTAAGTTTCCTGCTTTTTATGTTCTATGATATTTTTTGATCAGATGCGTAGTTCTCGAGATATATCAAGATATTTAAAAGTTCCGAAGCCGCACCAACATAATAGAGATACAGAAACACCGTGGCCCCTTTCTTTGAGATAACTCTGCACTATTGCGAGCTGGAAATGCCACTTCCAGTTTAGCTGTGCAGAAGGACAACAACAGGAAGAAGAAATATCTCGAAATATGTCCGTCAGGCCCCTTCCCTTGAGATATATCTGCAAATATCTCGGAAACGAAACGAGCTATGGCAAAATCTTAAGAGACCTTTTTTGTAGAGAATTATGTTTTCTACAATTTATGTTCTATGATATTTTTTGATCAGAAGCGTAGTTTTCGAGATATATCGAGATATTTAAAAGTTCCGAAGCCGCACCAACATAATAGAGATACAGAAACACCGTGGCCCCTTTCTTTGAGATAACTCTGCACTAGTGCGAGCCGCAAAAGCCACTTCCAGCTTAGCTGTGCAGAAGAAGAACAACAAGAAGAAGAAATACCTCGAAATATGTCCGTCAGGCCCCTTCCCTCGAGATAAATCTGCAAATATCCCGGAAACGAAGCGAGCTATGGCAAAATGTTAAGAGACCTTCCTTGTAGAGAATTAAGTTTCCTACTTTTTATGTTCTATGATATTTTTTGATCAGATGCGTAGTTCTCGAGATATATCAAGATATTTAAAAGTTCCGAAGCCGCACCAACATATTAGAGATACAGAAACACCGTGGCCCCTTTCTTTCAGATAACTCTGCACTATTGCGAGCTGGAAATGCCACTTCCAGTTTAGCTGTGCAGAAGAAGAACAACAAGAAGAAGAAATATCTCGAAATATGTCCGTCAGGCCCCTTCCCTTGAGATATATCTGCAAATATCTCGGAAACGAAGCGAGCTATGGCAAAATGTTAAGAGACCTTTTTTGTAGAGAATTATGTTTCCTACAAGTTATGTTCTATGATATTTTTTGATCAGAAGCGTAGTTTTCGAGATATATCGAGATATTTAAAAGTTCCGAAGCCGCACCAACATAATAGAGATACAGAAACACCGTGGCCCCTTTCTTTGAGATAACTCTGCACTATTGCGAGCTGCAAATGCGACTTCCAGCTTAGCTGTGCAGAAGAAGAACAACAAGAAGAAGAAATATCTCGAAATATGTCCGTCAGGCCCCTTCCCTTGAGATAAATCTGCAAATATCTCGGAAACGAAGCGAGCTATGGCAAAATGTTAAGAGACTTTATTTGTAGAGAATTAAGTTTCCTACTTTTTATGTTCTATGATATTTTTTGATCAGATGCGTAGTTCTCGAGATATATCAAGATATTTAAAAGTTCCGAAGCTGCACCAACATAATAGAGGTACAGAAACACCGTGGCCTCTTTCTTTGAGATAACTCTGCACTATTGCGAGCTGCAAATGCCACTTCCAGCTTAGCTGTGCAGAGGAAGAACAACAAGAAGAAGAAATATCTCGAAATATGTCCGTCAGGCCCGTTCCTTTGAGCTGAATCTGCAAATATCTCGGAAACGAAGCGAGCTATGGCAAAATGTTAAGAGACCTTTTTTGTAGAGAATTAAGTTTCCTACTTTTTATGTTCTATGATGTTTTTTGATCAGATGCGTAGTTCTCGAGATATATCAAGATATTTAAAGGTTCCGAAGCCGCACCAACATAATAGAGATACAGAAACACCGTGGCCCCTCTCTTTGAGATAACTCTGCACTATTGCGAGCTGGAAATGCCACTTCCAGTTTAGCTGTGCAGAAGAAGAACAACAAGAAGAAGAAATATCTCGAAATATGTCCGTTAGGCCCCATCCCTTGAGATAAATCTGCAAATATCTCGGAAACGAAGCGAGCTATGGCAAAATGTTAAGAGACCTTTTTTGTAGACAATTAAGTTTCCTACTTTTTATGTTCTATGATATTTTTTGATCAGATGCGTAGTTCTCGAGATATATCAAGATATTTAAAAGTTCCGAAGCCGCACCAACATAATAGAGATACAGAAACACCGTGGCCGCTTTCTTTGAGATAACTCTGCACTAGTGCGAGCCGCAAATGCCACTTCCAGCTTAGCTGTGCAGAAGAAGAACAACAAGAAGAAGAAATATCTCGAAATATGTCCGTCAGGCCCCTTCCCTTGAGATAAATCTGCACATATCTCGGAAACGAAGCGAGCTATGGCAAAATGTTAAGAGACCTTTTTTGTAGAGAATTAAGTTTCCTACTTTTTATATTCTATGATATTTTTTGATCAGACGCGTAGTTCTCGAGATATATCAAGATATTTAAAAGTTCCGAAGCCGCACCAACATAATAGAGATACAGAAACACCGTGGCCCCTTTCTTTGAGATAACTCTGCACTATTGCGAGCTGCAAATGCCACTTCCAATTTAGCTGTGCAGAAGAAGAACAACAAGAAGAAGAAATATCTCGAAATATGTCCGTCAGGCCCCTTCCCTTGAGATATATCTGCAAATATCTCGGAAACGAAACGAGATATGGCAAAATGTTAAGAGACCTTTTTTGTAGAGAATTAAGTTTCCTACTTTATATGTTCTATGATATTTTTTGATCAGATGCGTAGTTCTAGAGATATATCAAGATATTTAAAAGTTCCGAAGCCGCACCAACATAATAGAGATACAGAAACACCGTGGCCCCTTTCTTTGAGATAACTCTGCACTATTGCGAGCTGGAAATGCCACTTCCAGTTTAGCTGTGCAGAAGGAGAACAACAAGAAGAAGAAATATCTCGAAATATGTCCGTCAGGCCCCTTCCCTTGAGATATATCTGCAAATATCTCGGAAACGAAACGAGCTATGGCAAAATCTTAAGAGACCTTTCTTGTAGAGAATTATGTTTTCTACAATTTATGTTCTATGATATTTTTCGATCAGAAGCGTAGTTTTCGAGATATATCGAGATATTTAAAAGTTCCGAAGCCGCACCAACGTAATAGAGATACAGAAACACCGTGGCCCTTTTCTTGGAGATAACTCTGCACTAGTGCGAGCCGCAAAAGCCACTTCCAGCTTAGCTGTGCAGAAGAAGAACAACAAGAAGAAGAAATATCTCGAAATATGTCCGTCAGGCCCCTTCCCTTAAGATAAATCTGCACATATCTCGGAAACGAAGCGAGCTATGGCAAAATGTTAAGAGACCTTTTTTGTAGAGAATTAAGTTTCCTACTTTTTATATTCTATGATATTTTTTGATCAGACGCGTAGTTCTCGAGATATATCAAGATATTTAAAAGTTCCGAAGCCGCACCAACATAATAGAGATACAGAAACACCGTGGCCCCTTTCTTTGAGATAACTCTGCACTATTGCGAGCTGCAAATGCCACTTCCAATTTAGCTGTGCAGAAGAAGAACAACAAGAAGAAGAAATATCTCGAAATATGTCCGTCAGGCCCCTTCCCTTGAGATATATCTGCAAATATCTCGGAAACGAAACGAGATATGGCAAAATGTTAAGAGACCTTTTTTGTAGAGAATTAAGTTTCCTACTTTATATGTTCTATGATATTTTTTGATCAGATGCGTAGTTCTAGAGATATATCAAGATATTTAAAAGTTCCGAAGCCGCACCAACATAATAGAGATACAGAAACACCGTGGCCCCTTTCTTTGAGATAACTCTGCACTATTGCGAGCTGGAAATGCCACTTCCAGTTTAGCTGTGCAGAAGGAGAACAACAAGAAGAAGAAATATCTCGAAATATGTCCGTCAGGCCCCTTCCCTTGAGATATATCTGCAAATATCTCGGAAACGAAACGAGCTATGGCAAAATCTTAAGAGACCTTTCTTGTAGAGAATTATGTTTTCTACAATTTATGTTCTATGATATTTTTCGATCAGAAGCGTAGTTTTCGAGATATATCGAGATATTTAAAAGTTCCGAAGCCGCACCAACGTAATAGAGATACAGAAACACCGTGGCCCTTTTCTTGGAGATAACTCTGCACTAGTGCGAGCCGCAAAAGCCACTTCCAGCTTAGCTGTGCAGAAGAAGAACAACAAGAAGAAGAAATATCTCGAAATATGTCCGTCAGGCCCCTTCCCTTAAGATAAATCTGCACATATCTCGGAAACGAAGCGAGCTATGGCAAAATGTTAAGAGACCTTTTTTGTAGAGAATTAAGTTTCCTACTTTTTATATTCTATGATATTTTTTGATCAGACGCGTAGTTCTCGAGATATATCAAGATATTTAAAAGTTCCGAAGCCGCACCAACATAATAGAGATACAGAAACACCGTGGCCCCTTTCTTTGAGATAACTCTGCACTATTGCGAGCTGCAAATGCCACTTCCAATTTAGCTGTGCAGAAGAAGAACAACAAGAAGAAGAAATATCTCGAAATATGTCCGTCAGGCCCCTTCCCTTGAGATATATCTGCAAATATCTCGGAAACGAAACGAGCTATGGCAAAATGTTAAGAGACCTTTTTTGTAGAGAATTAAGTTTCCTACTTTATATGTTCTATGATATTTTTTGATCAGATGCGTAGTTCTAGAGATATATCAAGATATTTAAAAGTTCCGAAGCCGCACCAACATAATAGAGATACAGAAACACCGTGGCCCCTTTCTTTGAGATAACTCTGCACTATTGCGAGCTGTAAATGCCACTTCCAGCTTAGCTGTGCAGAAGAAGAACATCAAGAAGAAGAAATATCTCGAAATATGTCCATCAGGCCCCTTCCCTTGAGATAAATCTGCAAATATCTCGGAAACGAAGCGAGCTATGGCAAAATGTTAAGAGACCTTTTTTGTAGAGAATTAAGTTTCCTACTTTTTATGTTCTATGATATTTTTTGATCAGATGCGTAGTTCTCGAGATATATCAAGATATTTAAAAGTTCCGACGCCGCACCAACATAATAGAGATACAGAAACACCGTGGCCCCTTTCTTTGAGATAACTCTGCACTATTGCGAGCTGGAAATGCCACTTCCAGTTTAGCTGTGCAGAAGGAGAACAACAAGAAGAAGAAATATCTCGAAATATGTCCGTCAGGCCCCTTCCCTTGAGATATATCTGCAAATATCTCGGAAACGAAACGAGCTATGGCAAAATCTTGAGAGACCTTTTTTGTAGAGAATTATGTTTTCTACAATTTATGTTCTATGATATTTTTCGATCAGAAGCGTAGTTTTCGAGATATATCGAGATATTTAAAAGTTCCGAAGCCGCACCAACGTAATAGAGATACAGAAACACCGTGGCCCCTTTCTTGGAGATAACTCTGCACTAGTGCGAGCCGCAAAAGCCACTTCCAGCTTAGCTGTGCAGAAGAAGAACAACAAGAAGAAGAAATATCTCGAAATATGTCCGTCAGGCCCCTTCCCTTGAGATAAATCTGCACATATCTCGGAAACGAAGCGAGCTATGGCAAAATGTTAAGAGACCTTTTTTGTAGAGAATTAAGTTTCCTACATTTTATATTCTATGATATTTTTTGATCAGACGCGTAGTTCTCGAGATATATCAAGATATTTAAAAGTTCCGAAGCCGCACCAACATAATAGAGATACAGAAACACCGTGGCCCCTTTCTTTGAGATAACTCTGCACTATTGCGAGCTGCAAATGCCACTTCCAATTTAGCTGTGCAGAAGAAGAACAACAAGAAGAAGATATATCTCGAAATATGTCCGTCAGGCCCCTTCCCTTGTGATATATCTGCAAATATCTCGGAAACGAAACGAGCTATGGCAAAATGTTAAGAGACCTTTTTTGTAGAGAATTAAGTTTCCTACTTTATATGTTCTATGATATTTTTCGATCAGAAGCGTAGTTTTCGAGATATATCGAGATATTTAAAAGTTCCGAAGCCGCACCAACGTAATAGAGATACAGAAACACCGTGGCCCTTTTCTTGGAGATAACTCTGCACTAGTGCGAGCCGCAAAAGCCACTTCCAGCTTAGCTGTGCAGAAGAAGAACAACAAGAAGAAGAAATATCTCGAAATATGTCCGTCAGGCCCCTTCCCTTAAGATAAATCTGCACATATCTCGGAAACGAAGCGAGCTATGGCAAAATGTTAAGAGACCTTTTTTGTAGAGAATTAAGTTTCCTACTTTTTATATTCTATGATATTTTTTGATCAGACGCGTAGTTCTCGAGATATATCAAGATATTTAAAAGTTCCGAAGCCGCACCAACATAATAGAGATACAGAAACACCGTGGCCCCTTTCTTTGAGATAACTCTGCACTATTGCGAGCTGCAAATGCCACTTCCAATTTAGCTGTGCAGAAGAAGAACAACAAGAAGAAGAAATATCTCGAAATATGTCCGTCAGGCCCCTTACCTTGAGATATATCTGCAAATATCTCGGAAACGAAACGAGCTATGGCAAAATGTTAAGAGACCTTTTTTGTAGAGAATTAAGTTTCCTACTTTATATGTTCTATGATATTTTTTGATCAGATGCGTAGTTCTAGAGATATATCAAGATATTTAAAAGTTCCGAAGCCGCACCAACATAATAGAGATACAGAAACACCGTGGCCCCTTTCTTTGAGATAACTCTGCACTATTGCGAGCTGTAAATGCCACTTCCAGCTTAGCTGTGCAGAAGAAGAACATCAAGAAGAAGAAATATCTCGAAATATGTCCATCAGGCCCCTTCCCTTGAGATAAATCTGCAAATATCTCGGAAACGAAGCGAGCTATGGCAAAATGTTAAGAGACCTTTTTTGTAGAGAATTAAGTTTCCTACTTTTTATGTTCTATGATATTTTTTGATCAGATGCGTAGTTCTCGAGATATATCAAGATATTTAAAAGTTCCGACGCCGCACCAACATAATAGAGATACAGAAACACCGTGGCCCCTTTCTTTGAGATAACTCTGCACTATTGCGAGCTGGAAATGCCACTTCCAGTTTAGCTGTGCAGAAGGAGAACAACAAGAAGAAGAAATATCTCGAAATATGTCCGTCAGGCCCCTTCCCTTGAGATATATCTGCAAATATCTCGGAAACGAAACGAGCTATGGCAAAATCTTGAGAGACCTTTTTTGTAGAGAATTATGTTTTCTACAATTTATGTTCTATGATATATTTCGATCAGAAGCGTAGTTTTCGAGATATATCGAGATATTTAAAAGTTCCGAAGCCGCACCAACGTAATAGAGATACAGAAACACCGTGGCCCCTTTCTTGGAGATAACTCTGCACTAGTGCGAGCCGCAAAAGCCACTTCCAGCTTAGCTGTGCAGAAGAAGAACAACAAGAAGAAGAAATATCTCGAAATATGTCCGTCAGGCCCCTTCCCTTGAGATAAATCTGCACATATCTCGGAAACGAAGCGAGCTATGGCAAAATGTTAAGAGACCTTTTTTGTAGAGAATTAAGTTTCCTACATTTTATATTCTATGATATTTTTTGATCAGACGCGTAGTTCTCGAGATATATCAAGATATTTAAAAGTTCCGAAGCCGCACCAACATAATAGAGATACAGAAACACCGTGGCCCCTTTCTTTGAGATAACTCTGCACTATTGCGAGCTGCAAATGCCACTTCCAATTTAGCTGTGCAGAAGAAGAACAACAAGAAGAAGATATATCTCGAAATATGTCCGTCAGGCCCCTTCCCTTGTGATATATCTGCAAATATCTCGGAAACGAAACGAGCTATGGCAAAATGTTAAGAGACCTTTTTTGTAGAGAATTAAGTTTCCTACTTTATATGTTCTATGATATTTTTTGATCAGATGCGTAGTTCTAGAGATATATCAAGATATTTAAAAGTTCCGAAGCCGCACCAACATAATAGAGATACAGAAACACCGTGGCCCCTTTCTTTGAGATAACTCTGCACTATTGCGAGCTGGAAATGCCACTTCCAGTTTAGCTGTGCAGAAGGAGAACAACAAGAAGAAGAAATATCTCGAAATATGTCCGTCAGGCCCCTTCCCTTGAGATATATCTGCAAATATCTCGGAAACGAAACGAGCTATGGCAAAATCTTAAGAGACCTTTTTTGTAGAGAATTATGTTTTCTACAATTTATGTTCTATGATATTTTTCGATCAGAAGCGTAGTTTTCGAGATATATCGAGATATTTAAAAGTTCCGAAGCCGCACCAACGTAATAGAGATACAGAAACACCGTGGCCCCTTTCTTGGAGATAACTCTGCACTAGTGCGAGCCGCAAAAGCCACTTCCAGCTTAGCTGTGCAGAAGAAGAACAACAAGAAGAAGAAATATCTCGAAATATGTCCGTCAGGCCCCTTCCCTTGAGATAAATCTGCACATATCTCGGAAACGAAGCGAGCTATGGCAAAATGTTAAGAGACCTTTTTTGTAGAGAATTAAGTTTCCTACTTTTTATATTCTATGATATTTTTTGATCAGACGCGTAGTTCTCGAGATATATCAAGATATTTAAAAGTTCCGACGCCGCACCAACATAATAGAGATACAGAAACACCGTGGCCCCTTTCTTTGAGATAACTCTGCACTATTGCGAGCTGGAAATGCCACTTCCAGTTTAGCTGTGCAGAAGGAGAACAACAAGAAGAAGAAATATCTCGAAATATGTCCGTCAGGCCCCTTCCCTTGAGATATATCTGCAAATATCTCGGAAACGAAACGAGCTATGGCAAAATCGTAAGAGACCTTTTTTGTAGAGAATTATGTTTTCTACAATTTATGTTCTATGATATTTTTCGATCAGAAGCGTAGTTTTCGAGATATATCGAGATATTTAAAAGTTCCGAAGCCGCACCAACGTAATAGAGATACAGAAACACCGTGGCCCCATTCTTGGAGATAACTCTGCACTATTGCGAGCTGCAAATGCCACTTCCAATTTAGCTGTGCAGAAGAAGAACAACAAGAAGAAGATATATCTCGAAATATGTCCGTCAGGCCCCTTCCCTTGTGATATATCTGCAAATATCTCGGAAACGAAACGAGCTATGGCAAAATGTTAAGAGACCTTTTTTGTAGAGAATTAAGTTTCCTACTTTATATGTTCTATGATATTTTTTGATCAGATGCGTAGTTCTAGAGATATATCAAGATATTTAAAAGTTCCGAAGCCGCACCAACATAATAGAGATACAGAAACACCGTGGCCCCTTTCTTTGAGATAACTCTGCACTATTGCGAGCTGTAAATGCCACTTCCAGCTTAGCTGTGCAGAAGAAGAACATCAAGAAGAAGAAATATCTCGAAATATGTCCGTCAGGCCCCTTCCCTTGAGATAAATCTGCAAATATCTCGGAAACGAAGCGAGCTATGGCAAAATGTTAAGAGACCTTTTTTGTAGAGAATTAAGTTTCCTACTTTTTATGTTCTATGACATTTTTTGATCAGATGCGTAGTTCTCGAGATATATCAAGATATTTAAAAGTTCCGACGCCGCACCAACATAATAGAGATACAGAAACACCGTGGCCCCTTTCTTTGAGATAACTCTGCACTATTGCGAGCTAGAAATGCCACTTCCAGTTTAGCTGTGCAGAAGGAGAACAACAAGAAGAAGAAATATCTCGAAATATGTCCGTCAGGCCCCTTCCCTTGAGATATATCTGCAAATATCTCGGAAACGAAACGAGCTATGGCAAAATCTTAAGAGACCTTTTTTGTAGAGAATTATGTTTTCTACAATTTATGTTCTATGATATTTTTCGATCAGAAGCGTAGTTTTCGAGATATATCGAGATATTTAAAAGTTCCGAAGCCGCACCAACGTAATAGAGATACAGAAACACCGTGGCCCCTTTCTTTGAGATAACTCTGCACTAGTGCGAGCCGCAAAAGCCACTTCCAGCTTAGCTGTGCAGAAGAAGAACAACAAGAAGAAGAAATATCTCGAAATATGTCCGTCAGGCCCCTTCCCTTGAGATATATCTGCAAATATCTCGGAAACGAAACGAGCTATGGCAAAATGTTAAGAGACCTTTTTTGTAGAGAATTAACTTTCCTACTTTATATGTTCTATGATATTTTTTGATCAGATGCGTAGTTCTAGAGATATATCAAGATATTTAAAAGTTCCGAAGCCGCACCAACATAATAGAGATACAGAAACACCGTGGCCCCTTTCTTTGAGATAACTCTGCACTAGTGCGAGCCGCAAAAGCCACTTCCAGCTTAGCTGTGCAGAAGAAGAACAACAAGAAGAAGAAATATCTCGAAATATGTCCGTCAGGCCCCTTCCCTTGAGATATATCTGCAAATATCTCGGAAACGAAACGAGCTATGGCAAAATGTTAAGAGACCTTTTTTGTAGAGAATTAAGTTTCCTACTTTATATGTTCTATGATATTTTTTGATCAGATGCGTAGTTCTCGAGATATATCAAGATATTTAAAAGTTCCGGAGCCGCACCAACATAATAGAGATACAGAAACACCGTGGCCCCTTTCTTTGAGATAACTCTGCACTATTGCGAGCTGCAAATGCCACTTCCAGCTTAGCTGTGCAGAGGAAGAACAACAAGAAGAAGAAATATCTCGAAATATGTCCGTCAGGTCCCTTCCCTTGAGATAAATCTGCAAATATCTCGGAAACGAAGCGAGCTATGGCAAAATGTTAAGAGACGCTTTTTGTAGACAATTATGTTTCCTACAATTTATGTTCTATGATGTTTTTTGATCAGAAGCGTAGTTTTCGAGATATATCGAGATATTCAAAAGTTCCGAAGCCGCACCAACATAATAGAGATACAGAAACACCGTGGCCCCTTTCTTTGAGATAACTCTGCACTAGTGCGAGCCGCAAATGCCACTTCCAGCTTAGCTGTGCAGAAGAAGGACAATAAGAAGAAGAAATATCTCGAAATATGTCCGTCAGGCCCCTTCCCTTGAGATAAATCTGCAAATATCTCGGAAACCAAGCGAGCTATGGCAAAATGTTAAGAGACCTTTTTTGTAGAGAATTAAGTTTCCTACTTTTTATGTTCTATGATATTTTTTGATCAGATGCGTAGTTCTCGAGATATATCACGATATTTAAAAGTTCCGAAGCCGCACCAACATAATAGAGATACAGAAACACCGTGGCCCCCTTCTTTGAGATAACTCTGCACTATTGCGAGCTGCAAATGCCACTTCCAGCTTAGCTGTGCAGAGGAAGAACAACAAGAAGAAGAAATATCTCGAAATATGTCCGTCAGGCCCCTTCCCTTGAGATAAATCTGCAAATATCTCGGAAACGAAGCGAGCTATGGCAAAATGTTAAGAGAACTTTTTTGTAGAGAATTAAGTTTCCTACTTTTTATGTTCTATGATATTTTTTGATCAGATGCGTAGTTCTCGAGATATATCAAGATATTTAAAAGTTCCGAAGCCGCACCAACATAATAGAGATACAGAAACACCGTGGCCCCTTTCTTTGAGATAACTCTACACTATTGCGAGCTGCAAATGCCACTTCCAGCTTAGCTGTGCAGAGGAAGAACAACAAGAAGAAGAAATATCTCGAAATATGTCCGTCAGGCCCGTTCCTTTGAGCTGAATCTGCAAATATCTCGGAAACGAAGCGAGCTATGGCAAAATGTTAAGAGACGTTTTATGTAGAGAACTATGTTTCCTACAATTTATGTTCTATGATATTTTTTGATCAGAAGCGTAGTTTTCGAGATATATCGAGATATTTAAAAGTTCCGAAGCCGCACCAACATAATAGAGATACAGAAACACCGTGGCCCCTTTCTTTGAGATAACTCTGCACTAGTGCGAGCCACAAATGCCACTTCCAGCTTAGCTGTGCAGAGGAAGAACAACAAGAAGAAGAAATATCTCGAAATATGTCCGTCAGGCCCCTTCCCTTGAGATAAATCTGCAAATATCTCGGAAACGAAGCGAGCTATGGCAAAATGTTAAGAGACCTTTTTTGTAGAGAATTAAGTTTCCTACTTTTTATGTTCTATGATATTTTTTGATCAGATGCGTAGTTCTCGAGATATATCAAGATATTTAAAAGTTCCGAAGCCGCACCAACATAATAGAGATACAGAAACACCGTGGCCCCTTTCTTTGAGATAACTCTGCACTATTGCGAGCTGCAAATGCCACTTCCAGCTTAGCTGTGCAGAGGAAGAACAACAAGAAGAAGAAATATCTCGAAATATGTCCGTCAGGCCCCTTCCCTTGAGATAAATCTGCAAATATCTCGGAAACGAAGCGAGCTATGGCAAAATGTTAAGAGACGTTTTTTGTACAGAATTATGTTTCCTACAATTTATGTTCTATGATGTTTTTTGATCAGAAGCGTAGTTATCGAGATATATCGAGATATTTAAAAGTTCCGAAGCCGCACCAACATAATAGAGATACAGAAACAACGTGGCCCCTTTCTTTGAAATAACTCTGCACTAGTGCGAGCCGCAAATGCCACTTCAAGCTTAGCTGTGCAGAAGAAGGACAACAAGAAGATGAAATATCTCGAAATATGTCCGTCAGGCCCCTTCACTTGAGATAAATCTGCAAATATCTCGGAAACGAAGCGAGCTATGGCAAAATGTTAAGAGACCTTTTTTGTAGAGAATTAAGTTTCCTACTTTTTATGTTCTATGATATTTTTTGATCAGATGCGTAGTTCTCGAGATATATCAAGATATTTAAAAGTTCCGAAGCCGCACCAACATAATAGAGATACAGAAACACCGTGGCCCCTTTCTTTGAGATAACTCTGCACTAGTGCGAGCCGCAAATGCCACTTCCAGCTTAGCTGTGCAGAGGAAGAACAACAAGAAGAAGAAATATCTCGAAATATGTCCGTCAGGCCCGTTCCTTTGAGCTGAATCTGCAAATATCTCGGAAACGAAGCGAGCTATGGCAAAATGTTAAGAGACGTTTTTTGTACAGAATTATGTTTCCTACAATTTATGTTCTATGATATTTTTTGATCACAAGCGTAGTTTTCGAGATATATCGAGATATTTAAAAGTTCCGAAGCCGCACCAACATAATAGAGATACAGAAACACCGTGGCCCCTTTCTTTGAGATAACTCTGCACTAGTGCGAGCCGCAAATGCCACTTCCAGCTTAGCTGTGCAGAAGAAGAACAACAAGAAGAAGAAATATCTCGAAATATGTCCGTCAGGCCCCTTCCCTTGAGATAAATCTGCAAATATCTCGGAAACGAAGCGAGCTATGGCAAAATGTTAAGAGACGTTTTTTGTAAAGAATTATGTTTCCTACAATTTATGTGCTATGATATTTTTTGATCAGAAGCGTAGTTTTCGAGATATATCGAGATATTTAAAAGTACCGAAGCCGCACCAACATAATAGAGATACAGAAACACCGTGGCCCCTTTCTTTGAGATAAATCTGCACTAGTGCGAGCCGCAAATGCCACTTCCAGCTTGGCTGTGCAGAAGAAGAACAACAAGAAGAAGAAATATCTCGAAATATGTCCGTCAGGCCCCTTCCCTTGAGATAAATCTGCAAATATCTCGGAAACGGAGCGAGCTATGGCAAAATGTTAAGAGACCTTTTTTGTAGAGAATTAAGTTTCCTACTTTTTATCTTCTATGATATTTTTTGATCAGATGCGTAGTTCTCGAGATATATCAATACATTTAAAAGTTCCGAAGCCGCACCAACATAATAGAGATACAGAAACACCGTGGCCCCTTTCTTCGAGATAACTCTGCACTAGTGCGAGCCGCAAATGCCACTTCCAGCTTAGCTGTGCAGAAGAAGAACAACAAGAAGAAGAAATATCTCGAAATATGTCCGTCAGGCCCCTTCCCTTGAGATAAATCTGCAAATATCTCGGAAACGAAGCGAGCTATGGCAAAATGTTAAGAGACCTTTTTTGTAGAGAATTAAGTTTCCTACTTTTTATGTTCTATGATATTTTTTGATCAGATGCGTAGTTCTCGAGATATATCAAGATATTTAAAAGTTCCGAAGCCGCACCAACATAATAGAGATACAGAAACACCGTGGCCCCTTTCTTTGAGACTACTCTGCACTATTGCGAGCTGCAAATGCCACTTCCAGCTTAGCTGTGCAGAAGAAGAACAACAAGAAGAAGAAATATCTCGAAATATGTCCGTCAGGCCCGTTCCTTTGAGCTGAATCTGCAAATATCTCGGAAACGAAGTGAGCTATGGCAAAATGTTAAGACACGTTTTTTGTAGAGAATTATGTTTCCTACAATTTATGGTCTATGATATTTTTTGATCAGATGCGTAGTTCTCGAGATATATCAAGATATTTAAAAGTTCCGAAGCCGCACCAACATAATAGAGATACAGAAACACCGTGGCCCCTTTCTTTGAGATAACTCTGCACTAGTGCGAGCCGCAAATGCCACTTCCAGCTTAGCTGTGCAGAAGAAGAACAACAAGAAGAAGAAATATCTCGAAATATGTCCGTCAGGCCCCTTCCCTTGAGATAAATCTGCAAATATCTCGGAAACGAAGCGAGCTATGGCAAAATGTTAAGAGACCTTTTTTGTAGAGAATTAAGTTTCCTACTTTTTATGTTCTATGATATTTTTTGATCAGAAGCGTAGTTTTCGAGATATATCGAGATATTTAAAAGTTCCGAAGCCGCACCAACATAATAGAGATACAGAAACACCGTGGCCCCTTTCTTTGAGATAACTCTGCACTAGTGCGAGCCGCAAATGCCACTTCCAGCTTAGCTGTGCAGAAGAAGAACAACAAGAAGAAGAAATATCTCGAAATATGTCCGTCAGGCCCCTTCCCTTGAGATAAATCTGCAAATATCTCGGAAACGAAGCGAGCTATGGCAAAATGTTAAGAGACCTTTTTTGTAGAGAATTAAGTTTCCTACTTTTTATGTTCTATGATATTTTTTGATCAGAAGCGTAGTTTTCGAGATATATCGAGATATTTAAAAGTTCCGAAGCCGCACCAACATAATAGAGATACAGAAACACCGTGGCCCCTTTCTTTGAGATAACTCTGCACTAGTGCGAGCCGCAAATGCCACTTCCAGCATAGCTGTGCACAAGAAGAACAACAAGAAGAAGAAATATCTCGAAATATGTCCGTCAGGCCCCTTCCCTTGAGATAAATCTGCAAATATCTCGGAAACGAAGCGAGCTATGGCAAAATGTTAAGAGACCTTTTTTGTAGAGAATTATGTTTCCTACTTTATATGTTCTATGATATTTTTTGATCAGATGCGTAGTTCTCGAGATATATCAAGATATTTAAAAGTTCCGAAGCCGCACCAACATAATAGAGATACAGAAACACCGTGGCCCCTTTCTTCGAGATAACTCTGCACTAGTGCGAGCCGCAAATGCCACTTCCAGCTTAGCTGTGCAGAAGAAGAACAACAAGAAGAAGAAATATCTCGAAATATGTCCGTCAGGCCCCTTCCCTGGAGATAAATCTGCAAATATCTCGGAAACGAAGCGAGCTATGGCAAAATGTTAACAGACCTTTTTTGTAGAGAATTAAGTTTCCTACTTTTTATGTTCTATGATATTTTTTGATCAGATGCGTAGTTCTCGAGATATATCAAGATATTTAAAAGTTCCGAAGCCGCACCAACATAATAGAGATACAGAAACACCGTGGCCCCTTTCTTCGAGATAACTCTGCACTAGTGCGAGCCGCAAATGCCACTTCCAGCTTAGCTGTGCAGAAGAAGAACAACAAGAAGAAGAAATATCTCGAAATATGTCCGTCAGGCCCCTTCCCTTGAGATAAATCTGCAAATATCTCGGAAACGAAGCGAGCTATGGCAAAATGTTAAGAGACCTTTTTTGTAGAGAATTAAGTTTCCTACTTTTTATGTTCTATGATATTTTTTGATCAGATGCGTAGTTCTCGAGATATATCAAGATATTTAAAAGTTCCGAAGCCGCACCAACATAATAGAGATACAGAAACACCGTGGCCCCTTTCTTTGAGACTACTCTGCACTATTGCGAGCTGCAAATGCCACTTCCAGCTTAGCTGTGCAGAAGAAGAACAACAAGAAGAAGAAATATCTCGAAATATGTCCGTCAGGCCCGTTCCTTTGAGCTGAATCTGCAAATATCTCGGAAACGAAGCGAGCTATGGCAAAATGTTAAGACACGTTTTTTGTAGAGAATTATGTTTCCTACAATTTATGGTCTATGATATTTTTTGATCAGATGCGTAGTTCTCGAGATATATCAAGATATTTAAAAGTTCCGAAGCCGCACCAACATAATAGAGATACAGAAACACCGTGGCCCCTTTCTTTGAGATAACTCTGCACTAGTGCGAGCCGCAAATGCCACTTCCAGCTTAGCTGTGCAGAAGAAGAACAACAAGAAGAAGAAATATCTCGAAATATGTCCGTCAGGCCCCTTCCCTTGAGATAAATCTGCAAATATCTCGGAAACGAAGCGAGCTATGGCAAAATGTTAAGAGACCTTTTTTGTAGAGAATTAAGTTTCCTACTTTTTATGTTCTATGATATTTTTTGATCAGAAGCGTAGTTTTCGAGATATATCGAGATATTCAAAAGTTCCGAAGCCGCACCAACATAATAGAGATACAGAAACACCGTGGCCCCTTTCTTTGAGATAACTCTGCACTAGTGCGAGCCGCAAATGCCACTTCCAGCTTAGCTGTGCAGAAGAAGAACAACAAGAAGAAGAAATATCTCGAAATATGTCCGTCAGGCCCCTTCCCTTGAGATAAATCTGCAAATATCTCGGAAACGAAGCGAGCTATGGCAAAATGTTAAGAGACCTTTTTTGTAGAGAATTAAGTTTCCTACTTTTTATGTTCTATGATATTTTTTGATCAGAAGCGTAGTTTTCGAGATATATCGAGATATTTAAAAGTTCCGAAGCCGCACCAACATAATAGAGATACAGAAACACCGTGGCCCCTTTCTTTGAGATAACTCTGCACTAGTGCGAGCCGCAAATGCCACTTCCAGCTTAGCTGTGCACAAGAAGAACAACAAGAAGAAGAAATATCTCGAAATATGTCCGTCAGGCCCCTTCCCTTGAGATAAATCTGCAAATATCTCGGAAACGAAGCGAGCTATGGCAAAATGTTAAGAGACCTTTTTTGTAGAGAATTATGTTTCCTACTTTATATGTTCTATGATATTTTTTGATCAGATGCGTAGTTCTCGAGATATATCAAGATATTTAAAAGTTCCGAAGCCGCACCAACATAATAGAGATACAGAAACACCGTGGCCCCTTTCTTCGAGATAACTCTGCACTAGTGCGAGCCGCAAATGCCACTTCCAGCTTAGCTGTGCAGAAGAAGAACAACAAGAAGAAGAAATATCTCGAAATATGTCCGTCAGGCCCCTTCCCTTGAGATAAATCTGCAAATATCTCGGAAACGAAGCGAGCTATGGCAAAATGTTAAGAGACCTTTTTTGTAGAGAATTAAGTTTCCTGCTTTTTATGTTCTATGATATTTTTTGATCAGATGCGTAGTTCTCGAGATATATCAAGATATTTAAAAGTTCCGAAGCCGCACCAACATAATAGAGATACAGAAACACCGTGGCCCCTTTCTTTGAGATAACTCTGCACTATTGCGAGCTGGAAATGCCACTTCCAGTTTAGCTGTGCAGAAGGACAACAACAGGAAGAAGAAATATCTCGAAATATGTCCGTCAGGCCCCTTCCCTTGAGATATATCTGCAAATATCTCGGAAACGAAGCGAGCTATGGCAAAATGTTAAGAGACCTTTTTTGTAGAGAATTATGTTTCCTACTTTATATGTTCTATGATATTTTTTGATCAGATGCGTAGTTCTCGAGATATATCAAGATATTTAAAAGTTCCGAAGCCGCACCAACATAATAGAGATACAGAAACACCGTGGCCCCTTTCTTCGAGATAACTCTGCACTAGTGCGAGCCGCAAATGCCACTTCCAGCTTAGCTGTGCAGAAGAAGAACAACAAGAAGAAGAAATATCTCGAAATATGTCCGTCAGGCCCCTTCCCTGGAGATAAATCTGCAAATATCTCGGAAACGAAGCGAGCTATGGCAAAATGTTAACAGACCTTTTTTGTAGAGAATTAAGTTTCCTACTTTTTATGTTCTATGATATTTTTTGATCAGATGCGTAGTTCTCGAGATATATCAAGATATTTAAAAGTTCCGAAGCCGCACCAACATAATAGAGATACAGAAACACCGTGGCCCCTTTCTTCGAGATAACTCTGCACTAGTGCGAGCCGCAAATGCCACTTCCAGCTTAGCTGTGCAGAAGAAGAACAACAAGAAGAAGAAATATCTCGAAATATGTCCGTCAGGCCCCTTCCCTTGAGATAAATCTGCAAATATCTCGGAAACGAAGCGAGCTATGGCAAAATGTTAAGAGACCTTTTTTGTAGAGAATTAAGTTTCCTACTTTTTATGTTCTATGATATTTTTTGATCAGATGCGTAGTTCTCGAGATATATCAAGATATTTAAAAGTTCCGAAGCCGCACCAACATAATAGAGATACAGAAACACCGTGGCCCCTTTCTTTGAGACTACTCTGCACTATTGCGAGCTGCAAATGCCACTTCCAGCTTAGCTGTGCAGAAGAAGAACAACAAGAAGAAGAAATATCTCGAAATATGTCCGTCAGGCCCGTTCCTTTGAGCTGAATCTGCAAATATCTCGGAAACGAAGCGAGCTATGGCAAAATGTTAAGACACGTTTTTTGTAGAGAATTATGTTTCCTACAATTTATGGTCTATGATATTTTTTGATCAGATGCGTAGTTCTCGAGATATATCAAGATATTTAAAAGTTCCGAAGCCGCACCAACATAATAGAGATACAGAAACACCGTGGCCCCTTTCTTTGAGATAACTCTGCACTAGTGCGAGCCGCAAATGCCACTTCCAGCTTAGCTGTGCAGAAGAAGAACAACAAGAAGAAGAAATATCTCGAAATATGTCCGTCAGGCCCCTTCCCTTGAGATAAATCTGCAAATATCTCGGAAACGAAGCGAGCTATGGCAAAATGTTAAGAGACCTTTTTTGTAGAGAATTAAGTTTCCTACTTTTTATGTTCTATGATATTTTTTGATCAGAAGCGTAGTTTTCGAGATATATCGAGATATTCAAAAGTTCCGAAGCCGCACCAACATAATAGAGATACAGAAACACCGTGGCCCCTTTCTTTGAGATAACTCTGCACTAGTGCGAGCCGCAAATGCCACTTCCAGCTTAGCTGTGCAGAAGAAGAACAACAAGAAGAAGAAATATCTCGAAATATGTCCGTCAGGCCCCTTCCCTTGAGATAAATCTGCAAATATCTCGGAAACGAAGCGAGCTATGGCAAAATGTTAAGAGACCTTTTTTGTAGAGAATTAAGTTTCCTACTTTTTATGTTCTATGATATTTTTTGATCAGAAGCGTAGTTTTCGAGATATATCGAGATATTTAAAAGTTCCGAAGCCGCACCAACATAATAGAGATACAGAAACACCGTGGCCCCTTTCTTTGAGATAACTCTGCACTAGTGCGAGCCGCAAATGCCACTTCCAGCTTAGCTGTGCACAAGAAGAACAACAAGAAGAAGAAATATCTCGAAATATGTCCGTCAGGCCCCTTCCCTTGAGATAAATCTGCAAATATCTCGGAAACGAAGCGAGCTATGGCAAAATGTTAAGAGACCTTTTTTGTAGAGAATTATGTTTCCTACTTTATATGTTCTATGATATTTTTTGATCAGATGCGTAGTTCTCGAGATATATCAAGATATTTAAAAGTTCCGAAGCCGCACCAACATAATAGAGATACAGAAACACCGTGGCCCCTTTCTTCGAGATAACTCTGCACTAGTGCGAGCCGCAAATGCCACTTCCAGCTTAGCTGTGCAGAAGAAGAACAACAAGAAGAAGAAATATCTCGAAATATGTCCGTCAGGCCCCTTCCCTTGAGATAAATCTGCAAATATCTCGGAAACGAAGCGAGCTATGGCAAAATGTTAAGAGACCTTTTTTGTAGAGAATTAAGTTTCCTACTTTTTATGTTCTATGATATTTTTTGATCAGATGCGTAGTTCTCGAGATATATCAAGATATTTAAAAGTTCCGAAGCCGCACCAACATAATAGAGATACAGAAACACCGTGGCCCCTTTCTTTCAGACTACTCTGCACTATTGCGAGCTGCAAATGCCACTTTCAGCTTAGCTGTGCAGAAGAAGAACAACAAGAAGAAGAAATATCTCGAAATATGTCCGTCAGGCCCGTTCCTTTGAGCTGAATCTGCAAATATCTCGGAAACGAAGCGAGCTATGGCAAAATGTTAAGACACGTTTTTTGTAGAGAATTATGTTTCCTACAATTTATGGTCTATGATATTTTTTGATCAGATGCGTAGTTCTCGAGATATATCAAGATATTTAAAAGTTCCGAAGCCGCACCAACATAATAGAGATACAGAAACACCGTGGCCCCTTTCTTTGAGATAACTCTGCACTAGTGCGAGCCGCAAATGCCACTTCCAGCTTAGCTGTGCAGAAGAAGAACAACAAGAAGAAGAAATATCTCGAAGTATGTCCGTCAGGCCCCTTCCCTTGAGATAAATCTGCAAATATCTCGGAAACGAAGCGAGCTATGGCAAAATGTTAAGAGACCTTTTTTGTAGAGAATTAAGTTTCCTACTTTTTATGTTCTATGATATTTTTTGATCAGAAGCGTAGTTTTCGAGATATATCGAGATATTTAAAAGTTCCGAAGCCGCACCAACATAATAGAGATACAGAAACACCGTGGCCCCTTTCTTTGAGATAACTCTGCACTAGTGCGAGCCGCAAATGCCACTTCCAGCTTAGCTGTGCACAAGAAGAACAACAAGAAGAAGAAATATCTCGAAATATGTCCGTCAGGCCCCTTCCCTTGAGATAAATCTGCAAATATCTCGGAAACGAAGCGAGCTATGGCAAAATGTTAAGAGACCTTTTTTGTAGAGAATGAAGTTTCCTACTTTTTATGTTCTATGATATTTTTTGATCAGATGCGTAGTTCTCGAGATATATCAAGATATTTAAAAGTTCCGAAGCCGCACCAACATAATAGAGATACAGAAACACCGTGGCCCCTTTCTTCGAGATAACTCTGCACTAGTGCGAGCCGCAAATGCCACTTCCAGCTTAGCTGGGCAGAAGAAGAACAACAAGAAGAAGAAATATCTCGAAATATGTCCGTCAGGCCCCTTCCCTTGAGATAAATCTGCAAATATCTCGGAAACGAAGCGAGCTATGGCAAAATGTTAAGAGACCTTTTTTGTAGAGAATTAAGTTTCCTACTTTTTATGTTCTATGATATTTTTTGATCAGATGCGTAGTTCTCGAGATATATCAAGATATTTAAAAGTTCCGAAGCCGCACCAACATAATAGAGATACAGAAACACCGTGGCCCCTTTCTTTGAGACTACTCTGCACTATTGCGAGCTGCAAATGCCACTTCCAGCTTAGCTGTGCAGAAGAAGAACAACAAGAAGAAGAAATATCTCGAAATATGTCCGTCAGGCCCGTTCCTTTGAGCTGAATCTGCAAATATCTCGGAAACGAAGCGAGCTATGGCAAAATGTTAAGACACGTTTTTTGTAGAGAATTATGTTTCCTACAATTTATGGTCTATGATATTTTTTGATCAGATGCGTAGTTCTCGAGATATATCAAGATATTTAAAAGTTCCGAAGCCGCACCAACATAATAGAGATACAGAAACACCGTGGCCCCTTTCTTTGAGATAACTCTGCACTAGTGCGAGCCGCAAATGCCACTTCCAGCTTAGCTGGGCAGAAGAAGAACAACAAGAAGAAGAAATATCTCGAAATATGTCCGTCAGGCCCCTTCCCTTGAGATAAATCTGCAAATATCTCGGAAACGAAGCGAGCTATGGCAAAATGTTAAGAGACGTTTTTTGTAGAGAATTATGTTTCCTACAATTTATGTTCTATGATATTTTTTGATCAGAAGCGTAGTTTTCGAGATATATCAAGATATTTAAAAGTTCCGAAGCCGCACCAACATAATAGAGATACAGAAACACCGTGGCCCCTTTCTTCGAGATAACTCTGCACTAGTGCGAGCCGCAAATGCCACTTCCAGCTTAGCTGTGCAGAAGAAGAACAACAAGAAGAAGAAATATCTCGAAATATGTCCGTCAGGCCCCTTCCCTGGAGATAAATCTGCAAATATCTCGGAAACGAAGCGAGCTATGGCAAAATGTTAACAGACCTTTTTTGTAGAGAATTAAGTTTCCTACTTTTTATGTTCTATGATATTTTTTGATCAGATGCGTAGTTCTCGAGATATATCAAGATATTTAAAAGTTCCGAAGCCGCACCAACATAATAGAGATACAGAAACACCGTGGCCCCTTTCTTCGAGATAACTCTGCACTAGTGCGAGCCGCAAATGCCACTTCCAGCTTAGCTGTGCAGAAGAAGAACAACAAGAAGAAGAAATATCTCGAAATATGTCCGTCAGGCCCCTTCCCTGGAGATAAATCTGCAAATATCTCGGAAACGAAGCGAGCTATGGCAAAATGTTAAGAGACCTTTTTTGTAGAGAATTAAGTTTCCTACTTTTTATGTTCTATGATATTTTTTGATCAGATGCGTAGTTCTCGAGATATATCAAGATATTTAAAAGTTCCGAAGCCGCACCAACATAATAGAGATACAGAAACACCGTGGCCCCTTTCTTTGAGATAACTCTGCACTAGTGCGAGCCGCAAATGCCACTTCCAGCTTAGCTGGGCAGAAGAAGAACAACAAGAAGAAGAAATATCTCGAAATATGTCCGTCAGGCCCCTTCCCTTGAGATAAATCTGCAAATATCTCGGAAACGAAGCGAGCTATGGCAAAATGTTAAGAGACCTTTTTTGTAGAGAATTAAGTTTCCTACTTTTTATGTTCTATGATATTTTTTGATCAGATGCGTAGTTCTCGAGATATATCAAGATATTTAAAAGTTCCGAAGCCGCACCAACATAATAGAGATACAGAAACACCGTGGCCCCTTTCTTTGAGACTACTCTGCACTATTGCGAGCTGCAAATGCCACTTCCAGCTTAGCTGTGCAGAAGAAGAACAACAAGAAGAAGAAATATCTCGAAATATGTCCGTCAGGCCCGTTCCTTTGAGCTGAATCTGCAAATATCTCGGAAACGAAGCGAGCTATGGCAAAATGTTAAGACACGTTTTTTGTAGAGAATTATGTTTCCTACAATTTATGGTCTATGATATTTTTTGATCAGATGCGTAGTTCTCGAGATATATCAAGATATTTAAAAGTTCCGAAGCCGCACCAACATAATAGAGATACAGAAACACCGTGGCCCCTTTCTTTGAGATAACTCTGCACTAGTGCGAGCCGCAAATGCCACTTCCAGCTTAGCTGGGCAGAAGAAGAACAACAAGAAGAAGAAATATCTCGAAATATGTCCGTCAGGCCCCTTCCCTTGAGATAAATCTGCAAATATCTCGGAAACGAAGCGAGCTATGGCAAAATGTTAAGAGACGTTTTTTGTAGAGAATTATGTTTCCTACAATTTATGTTCTATGATATTTTTTGATCAGAAGCGTAGTTTTCGAGATATATCGAGATATTTAAAAGTTCCGAAGCCGCACCAACATAATAGAGATACAGAAACACCGTGGCCCCTTTCTTTGAGATAACTCTGCACTAGTGCGAGCCGCAAATGCCACTTCCAGCTTAGCTGTGCAGAAGAAGGACAAGAAGAAGAAATATCTCGAAATATGTCCGTCAGGCCCCTTCCCTTGAGATAAATCTGCAAATATCTCGGAAACGGAGCGAGCTATGGCAAAATGTTAAGAGACCTTTTTTGTAGAGAATTAAGTTTCCTACTTTTTATCTTCTATGATATTTTTTGATCAGATGCGTAGTTCTCGAGATATATCAATACATTTAAAAGTTCCGAAGCCGCACCAACATAATAGAGATACAGAAATACCGTGGCCCCTCTCTTTGAGATAACTCTGCACTATTGCGAGCTGGAAATGCCACTTCCAGTTTAGCTGTGCAGAAGAAGAACAACAAGAAGAAGAAATATCTCGAAATATGTCCGTCAGGCCCCTTCCCTGGAGATAAATCTGCAAATATCTCGGAAACGAAGCGAGCTATGGCAAAATGTTAACAGACCTTTTTTGTAGAGAATTAAGTTTCCTACTTTTTATGTTCTATGATATTTTTTGATCAGATGCGTAGTTCTCGAGATATATCAAGATATTTAAAAGTTCCGAAGCCGCACCAACATAATAGAGATACAGAAACACCGTGGCCCCTTTCTTTGAGATAACTCTGCACTAGTGCGAGCCGCAAATGCCACTTCCAGCTTAGCTGTGCAGAAGAAGAACAACAAGAAGAAGAAATATCTCGAAATATGTCCGTCAGGCCCGTTCCTTTGAGCTGAATCTGCAAATATCTCGGAAACGAAGCGAGCTATGGCAAAATGTTAAGACACGTTTTTTGTAGAGAATTATGTTTCCTACAATTTATGGTCTATGATATTTTTTGATCAGATGCGTAGTTCTCGAGATATATCAAGATATTTAAAAGTTCCGAAGCCGCACCAACATAATAGAGATACAGAAACACCGTGGCCCCTTTCTTTGAGATAACTCTGCACTATTGCGAGCTGCAAATGCCACTTCCAGCTTAGCTGTGCAGAAGAAGAACAACAAGAAGAAGAAATATCTCGAAATATGTCCGTCAGGCCCCTTCCCTGGAGATAAATCTGCAAATATCTCGGAAACGAAGCGAGCTATGGCAAAATGTTAAGAGACCTTTTTTGTAGAGAATTAAGTTTCCTACTTTTTATGTTCTATGATATTTTTTGATCAGATGCGTAGTTCTCGAGATATATCAAGATATTTAAAAGTTCCGAAGCCGCACCAACATAATAGAGATACAGAAACACCGTGGCCCCTTTCTTTGAGATAACTCTGCACTAGTGCGAGCCGCCAATGCCACTTCCAGCTTAGCTGTGCAGAAGAAGAACAACAAGAAGAAGAAATATCTCGAAATATGTCCGTCAGGCCCCTTCCCTTGAGATAAATCTGCAAATATCTCGGAAACGAAGCGAGCTATGGCAAAATGTTAAGAGACCTTTTTTGTAGAGAATTAAGTTTCCTACTTTTTATGTTCTATGATATTTTTTGATCAGATGCGTAGTTCTCGAGATATATCAAGATATTTAAAAGTTCCGAAGCCGCACCAACATAATAGAGATACAGAAACACCGTGGCCCCTTTCTTTGAGATAACTCTGCACTATTGCGAGCTGCAAATGCCACTTCCAGCTTAGCTGTGCAGAAGAAGAACAACAAGAAGAAGAAATATCTCGAAATATGTCCGTCAGGCCCCTTCCCTGGAGATAAATCTGCAAATATCTCGGAAACGAAGCGAGCTATGGCAAAATGTTAAGAGACCTTTTTTGTAGAGAATTAAGTTTCCTACTTTTTATGTTCTATGATATTTTTTGATCAGATGCGTGGTTCTCGAGATATATCAAGATATTTAAAAGTTCCGAAACCGCACCAACATAATAGAGATACAGAAACACCGTGGCCCCTTTCTTTGAGATAACTCTGCACTATTGCGAGTTGCAAATGCCACTTCCAGCTTAGCTGTGCAGAAGAAGAACAACAAGAAGAAGAAATATCTCGAAATATGTCCGTCAGGCCCCTTCCCTGGAGATAAATCTGCAAATATCTCGGAAACGAAGCGAGCTATGGCAAAATGTTAAGAGACCTTTTTTGTAGAGAATTAAGTTTCCTACTTTTTATGTTCTATGATATTTTTTGATCAGATGCGTAGTTCTCGAGATATATCAAGATATTTAAAAGTTCCGAAGCCGCACCAACATAATAGAGATGCAGAAACACCGTGGCCCCTTTCTTTGAGATAACTCTGCACTATTGCGAGCTGCAAATGCCACTTCCAGCTTAGCTGTGCAGAAGAAGAACAACAAGAAGAAGAAATATCTCGAAATATGTCCGTCAGGCCCCTTCCCTGGAGATAAATCTGCAAATATCTCGGAAACGAAGCGAGCTATGGCAAAATGTTAAGACACGTTTTTTGTAGAGAATTATGTTTCCTACAATTTATGGTCTATGATATTTTTTGATCAGATGCGTAGTTCTCGAGATATATCAAGATATTTAAAAGTTCCGAAGCCGCACCAACATAATAGAGATACAGAAACACCGTGGCCCCTTTCTTTGAGATAACTCTGCACTAGTGCGAGCCGCAAATGCCACTTCCAGCTTAGCTGTGCAGAAGAAGAACAACAAGAAGAAGAAATATCTCGAAATATGTCCGTCAGGCCCCTTCCCTTGAGATAAATCTGCAAATATCTCGGAAACGAAGCGAGCTATGGCAAAATGTTAAGAGACCTTTTTTGTAGAGAATTAAGTTTCCTACTTTTTATGTTCTATGATATTTTTTGATCAGAAGCGTAGTTTTCGAGATATATCGAGATATTTAAAAGTTCCGAAGCCGCACCAACATAATAGAGATACAGAAACACCGTGGCCCCTTTCTTTGAGATAACTCTGCACTAGTGCGAGCCGCAAATGCCACTTCCAGCTTAGCTGTGCACAAGAAGAACAACAAGAAGAAGAAATATCTCGAAATATGTCCGTCAGGCCCCTTCCCTTGAGATAAATCTGCAAATATCTCGGAAACGAAGCGAGCTATGGCAAAATGTTAAGAGACCTTTTTTGTAGAGAATTAAGTTTCCTACTTTTTATGTTCTATGATATTTTTTGATCAGATGCGTAGTTCTCGAGATATATCAAGATATTTAAAAGTTCCGAAGCCGCACCAACATAATAGAGATACAGAAACACCGTGGCCCCTTCCTTCGAGATAACTCTGCACTAGTGCGAGCCGCAAGTGCCACTTCCAGCTTAGCTGTGCAGAAGAAGAACAACAAGAAGAAGAAATATCTCGAAATATGTCCGTCAGGCCCCTTCCCTTGAGATAAATCTGCAAATATCTCGGAAACGAAGCGAGCTATGGTAAAATGTTAAGAGACCTTTTTTGTAGAGAATTAAGTTTCCTACTTTTTATGTTCTATGATATTTTTTGATCAGATGCGTAGTTCTCGAGATATATCAAGATATTTAAAAGTTCCGAAGCAGCACCAACATAATAGAGATACAGAAACACCGTGGCCCCTTTCTTTGAGATTACTCTGCACTATTGCGAGCTGCAAATGCCACTTCCAGCTTAGCTGTGCAGAAGAAGAACAACAAGAAGAAGAAATATCTCGAAATATGTCCGTCAGGCCCCTTCCCTGGAGATAAATCTGCAAATATCTCGGAAACGAAGCGAGCTATGGCAAAATGTTAAGAGACCTTTTTTGTAGAGAATTAAGTTTCCTACTTTTTATGTTCTATGATATTTTTTGATCAGATGCGTAGTTCTCGAGATATATCAAGATATTTAAAAGTTCCGAAGCCGCACCAACATAATAGAGATACAGAAACACCGTGGCCCCTTTCTTTGAGATAACTCTGCACTAGTGCGAGCCGCAAATGCCACTTCCAGCTTAGCTGGGCAGAAGAAGAACAACAAGAAGAAGAAATATCTCGAAATATGTCCGTCAGGCCCCTTCCCTTGAGATAAATCTGCAAATATCTCGGAAACGAAGCGAGCTATGGCAAAATGTTAAGAGACGTTTTTTGTAGAGAATTATGTTTCCTACAATTTATGTTCTATGATATTTTTTAATCAGAAGCGTAGTTTTCGAGATATATCGAGATATTTAAAAGTTCCGAAGCCGCACCAACATAATAGAGATACAGAAACACCGTGGCCCCTTTCTTTGAGATAACTCTGCACTAGTGCGAGCCGCAAATGCCACTTCCAGCTTAGCTGTGCAGAAGAAGGACAAGAAGAAGAAATATCTCGAAATATGTCCGTCAGGCCCCTTCCCTTGAGATAAATCTGCAAATATCTCGGAAACGGAGCGAGCTATGGCAAAATGTTAAGAGACCTTTTTTGTAGAGAATTAAGTTTCCTACTTTTTATCTTCTATGATATTTTTTGATCAGATGCGTAGTTCTCGAGATATATCAATACATTTAAAAGTTCCGAAGCCGCACCAACATAATAGAGATACAGAAATACCGTGGCCCCTCTCTTTGAGATAACTCTGCACTATTGCGAGCTGGAAATGCCACTTCCAGTTTAGCTGTGCAGAAGAAGAACAACAAGAAGAAGAAATATCTCGAAATATGTCCGTCAGGCCCCTTCCCTTGAGATAAATCTGCAAATATCTCGGAAACGAAGCGAGCTATGGCAAAATGTTAACAGACCTTTTTTGTAGAGAATTAAGTTTCCTACTTTTTATGTTCTATGATATTTTTTGATCAGATGCGTAGTTCTCGAGATATATCAAGATATTTAAAAGTTCCGAAGCCGCACCAACATAATAGAGATACAGAAACACCGTGGCCCCTTTCTTCGAGATAACTCTGCACTAGTGCGAGCCGCAAATGCCACTTCCAGCTTAGCTGTGCAGAAGAAGAACAACAAGAAGAAGAAATATCTCGAAATATGTCCGTCAGGCCCCTTCCCTTGAGATAAATCTGCAAATATCTCGGAAACGAAGCCAGCTATGGCAAAATGTTAAGAGACCTTTTTTGTAGAGAATTAAGTTTCCTACTTTTTATGTTCTATGATATTTTTTGATCAGATGCGTAGTTCTCGAGATATATCAAGATATTTAAAAGTTCCGAAGCCGCACCAACATAATAGAGATACAGAAACACCGTGGCCCCTTTCTTTGAGATTACTCTGCACTATTGCGAGCTGCAAATGCCACTTCCAGCTTAGCTGTGCAGAAGAAGAACAACAAGAAGAAGAAATATCTCGAAATATGTCCGTCAGGCCCCTTCCCTGGAGATAAATCTGCAAATATCTCGGAAACGAAGCGAGCTATGGCAAAATGTTAAGAGACCTTTTTTGTAGAGAATTAAGTTTCCTACTTTTTATGTTCTATGATATTTTTTGATCAGATGCGTAGTTCTCGAGATATATCAAGATATTTAAAAGTTCCGAAGCCGCACCAACATAATAGAGATACAGAAACACCGTGGCCCCTTTCTTTGAGATAACTCTGCACTAGTGCGAGCCGCAAATGCCACTTCCAGCTTAGCTGGGCAGAAGAAGAACAACAAGAAGAAGAACTATCTCGAAATATGTCCGTCAGGCCCCTTCCCTTGAGATAAATCTGCAAATATCTCGGAAACGAAGCGAGCTATGGCAAAATGTTAAGAGACGTTTTTTGTAGAGAATTATGTTTCCTACAATTTATGTTCTATGATATTTTTTGATCAGAAGCGTAGTTTTCGAGATATATCGAGATATTTAAAAGTTCCGAAGCCGCACCAACATAATAGAGATACAGAAACACCGTGGCCCCTTTCTTTGAGATAACTCTGCACTAGTGCGAGCCGCAAATGCCACTTCCAGCTTAGCTGTGCAGAAGAAGGACAAGAAGAAGAAATATCTCGAAATATGTCCGTCAGGCCCCTTCCCTTGAGATAAATCTGCAAATATCTCGGAAACGGAGCGAGCTATGGCAAAATGTTAAGAGACCTTTTTTGTAGAGAATTAAGTTTCCTACTTTTTATCTTCTATGATATTTTTTGATCAGATGCGTAGTTCTCGAGATATATCAATACATTTAAAAGTTCCGAAGCCGCACCAACATAATAGAGATACAGAAATACCGTGGCCCCTCTCTTTGAGATAACTCTGCACTATTGCGAGCTGGAAATGCCACTTCCAGTTTAGCTGTGCAGAAGAAGAACAACAAGAAGAAGAAATATCTCGAAATATGTCCGTCAGGCCCCTTCCCTTGAGATAAATCTGCAAATATCTCGGAAACGAAGCGAGCTATGGCAAAATGTTAACAGACCTTTTTTGTAGAGAATTAAGTTTCCTACTTTTTATGTTCTATGATATTTTTTGATCAGATGCGTAGTTCTCGAGATATATCAAGATATTTAAAAGTTCCGAAGCCGCACCAACATAATAGAGATACAGAAACACCGTGGCCCCTTTCTTCGAGATAACTCTGCACTAGTGCGAGCCGCAAATGCCACTTCCAGCTTAGCTGTGCAGAAGAAGAACAACAAGAAGAAGAAATATCTCGAAATATGTCCGTCAGGCCCCTTCCCTTGAGATAAATCTGCAAATATCTCGGAAACGAAGCCAGCTATGGCAAAATGTTAAGAGACCTTTTTTGTAGAGAATTAAGTTTCCTACTTTTTATGTTCTATGATATTTTTTGATCAGATGCGTAGTTCTCGAGATATATCAAGATATTTAAAAGTTCCGAAGCCGCACCAACATAATAGAGATACAGAAACACCGTGGCCCCTTTCTTTGAGATTACTCTGCACTATTGCGAGCTGCAAATGCCACTTCCAGCTTAGCTGTGCAGAAGAAGAACAACAAGAAGAAGAAATATCTCGAAATATGTCCGTCAGGCCCCTTCCCTGGAGATAAATCTGCAAATATCTCGGAAACGAAGCGAGCTATGGCAAAATGTTAAGAGACCTTTTTTGTAGAGAATTAAGTTTCCTACTTTTTATGTTCTATGATATTTTTTGATCAGATGCGTAGTTCTCGAGATATATCAAGATATTTAAAAGTTCCGAAGCCGCACCAACATAATAGAGATACAGAAACACCGTGGCCCCTTTCTTTGAGATAACTCTGCACTAGTGCGAGCCGCAAATGCCACTTCCAGCTTAGCTGGGCAGAAGAAGAACAACAAGAAGAAGAAATATCTCGAAATATGTCCGTCAGGCCCCTTCCCTTGAGATAAATCTGCAAATATCTCGGAAACGAAGCGAGCTATGGCAAAATGTTAAGAGACGTTTTTTGTAGAGAATTATGTTTCCTACAATTTATGTTCTATGATATTTTTTGATCAGAAGCGTAGTTTTCGAGATATATCGAGATATTTAAAAGTTCCGAAGCCGCACCAACATAATAGAGATTCAGAAACACCGTGGCCCCTTTCTTTGAGATAACTCTGCACTAGTGCGTGCCGCAAATGCCACTTCCAGCTTAGCTGTGCAGAAGAAGAACAACAAGAAGAAGAAATATCTCGAAATATGTCCGTCAGGCCCCTTCCCTTGAGATAAATCTGCAAATATCTCGGAAACGAAGCGAGCTATGGCAAAATGTTAAGAGACCTTTTTTGTAGAGAATTAAGTTTCCTACTTTTAATCTTCTATGATATTTTTTGAGCAGATGCGTAGTTTTCGAGATATATCAAGATATTTAAAAGTTCCGAAGCCGCACCAACATAATAGAGATACAGAAACACCGTGGCTCCTCTCTTTGAGATAACTCTGCACTATTGCGAGCTGGAAATGCCACTTCCAGTTTAGCTGTGCAGAAGAAGAACAACAAGAAGAAGAAATATCTCGAAATATGTCCGTCAGGCCCCTTCCCTTGAGATATATCTGCAAATATCTCGGAAACGAAGCGAGCTATGGCAAAGTGTTAAGAGACCTTTTTTGTAGAGCATTATGTTTCCTACAATTTATGTTCTATGATATTTTTTGATCAGAAGCGTACTTTTCGAGATATATCGAGATATTTAAAAGTTCCGAAGCCGCACCAACATAATAGAGATACAGACACACCGTGGCCCCTTTCTTTGAGATAACTCTGCACTATTGCGAGCTGTAAATGCCACTTCCAGCTTAGCTGTGCAGAAGAAGAACAACAAGAAGAAGAAATATCTCGAAATATGTCCGTCAGGCCCGTTCCTTTGAGCTGAATCTGCAAATATCTCGGAAACGAAGCGAGCTATGGCAAAATGTTAAGACACGTTTTTTGTAGAGAATTATGTTTACTACAATTTATGGTCTATGATATTTTTTGATCAGATGCGTAGTTCTCGAGATATATCAAGATATTTAAAAGTTCCGAAGCCGCACCAACATAATAGAGATACAGAAACACCGTGGCCCCTTTCTTTGAGATAACTCTGCACTAGTGCGAGCCGCAAATGCCACTTCCAGCTTAGCTGTGCAGAAGAAGAACAACAAGAAGAAGAAATATCTCGAAATATGTCCGTCAGGCCCCTTCCCTTGAGATAAATCTGCAAATATCTCGGAAACGAAGCGAGCTATGGCAAAATGTTAAGAGACCTTTTTTGTAGAGAATTAAGTTTCCTACTTGTTATGTTCTATGATATTTTTTGATCAGAAGCGTAGTTTTCGAGATATATCGAGATATTTAAAAGTTCCGAAGCCGCACCAACATAATAGAGATACAGAAACACCGTGGCCCCTTTCTTTGAGATAACTCTGCACTAGTGCGAGCCGCAAATGCCACTTCCAGCTTAGCTGTGCACAAGAAGAACAACAAGAAGAAGAAATATCTCGAAATATGTCCGTCAGGCCCCTTCCCTTGAGATAAATCTGCAAATATCTCGGAAACGAAGCGAGCTATGGCAAAATGTTAAGAGACCTTTTTTGTAGAGAATTAAGTTTCCTACTTTTTATGTTCTATGATATTTTTTGATCAGATGCGTAGTTCTCGAGATATATCAAGATATTTAAAAGTTCCGAAGCCGCACCAACATAATAGAGATACAGAAACACCGTGGCCCCTTTCTTCGAGATAACTCTGCACTAGTGCGAGCCGCAAATGCCACTTCCAGCTTAGCTGTGCAGAAGAAGAACAACAAGAAGAAGAAATATCTCGAAATATGTCCGTCAGGCCCCTTCCCTTGAGATAAATCTGCAAATATCTCGGAAACGAAGCGAGCTATGGTAAAATGTTAAGAGACCTTTTTTGTAGAGAATTAAGTTTCCTACTTTTTATGTTCTATGATATTTTTTGATCAGATGCGTAGTTCTCGAGATATATCAAGATATTTAAAAGTTCCGAAGCAGCACCAACATAATAGAGATACAGAAACACCGTGGCCCCTTTCTTTGAGATTACTCTGCACTATTGCGAGCTGCAAATGCCACTTCCAGCTTAGCTGTGCAGAAGAAGAACAACAAGAAGAAGAAATATCTCGAAATATGTCCGTCAGGCCCCTTCCCTGGAGATAAATCTGCAAATATCTCGGAAACGAAGCGAGCTATGGCAAAATGTTAAGAGACCTTTTTTGTAGAGAATTAAGTTTCCTACTTTTTATGTTCTATGATATTTTTTGATCAGATGCGTAGTTCTCGAGATATATCAAGATATTTAAAAGTTCCGAAGCCGCACCAACATAATAGAGATACAGAAACACCGTGGCCCCTTTCTTTGAGATAACTCTGCACTAGTGCGAGCCGCAAATGCCACTTCCAGCTTAGCTGTGCAGAAGAAGGACAAGAAGAAGAAATATCTCGAAATATGTCCGTCAGGCCCCTTCCCTTGAGATAAATCTGCAAATATCTCGGAAACGGAGCGAGCTATGGCAAAATGTTAAGAGACCTTTTTTGTAGAGAATTAAGTTTCCTACTTTTTATCTTCTATGATATTTTTTGATCAGATGCGTAGTTCTCGAGATATATCAATACATTTAAAAGTTCCGAAGCCGCACCAACATAATAGAGATACAGAAATACCGTGGCCCCTCTCTTTGAGATAACTCTGCACTATTGCGAGCTGGAAATGCCACTTCCAGTTTAGCTGTGCAGAAGAAGAACAACAAGAAGAAGAAATATCTCGAAATATGTCCGTCAGGCCCCTTCCCTGGAGATAAATCTGCAAATATCTCGGAAACGAAGCGAGCTATGGCAAAATGTTAACAGACCTTTTTTGTAGAGAATTAAGTTTCCTACTTTTTATGTTCTATGATATTTTTTGATCAGATGCGTAGTTCTCGAGATATATCAAGATATTTAAAAGTTCCGAAGCCGCACCAACATAATAGAGATACAGAAACACCGTGGCCCCTTTCTTCGAGATAACTCTGCACTAGTGCGAGCCGCAAATGCCACTTCCAGCTTAGCTGTGCAGAAGAAGAACAACAAGAAGAAGAAATATCTCGAAATATGTCCGTCAGGCCCCTTCCCTTGAGATAAATCTGCAAATATCTCGGAAACGGAGCGAGCTATGGCAAAATGTTAAGAGACCTTTTTTGTAGAGAATTAAGTTTCCTACTTTTTATCTTCTATGATATTTTTTGATCAGATGCGTAGTTCTCGAGATATATCAATACATTTAAAAGTTCCGAAGCCGCACCAACATAATAGAGATACAGAAATACCGTGGCCCCTCTCTTTGAGATAACTCTGCACTATTGCGAGCTGGAAATGCCACTTCCAGTTTAGCTGTGCAGAAGAAGAACAACAAGAAGAAGAAATATCTCGAAATATGTCCGTCAGGCCCCTTCCCTTGAGATAAATCTGCAAATATCTCGGAAACGAAGCGAGCTATGGCAAAATGTTAAGAGACGTTTTTTGTAGAGAATTATGTTTCCTACAATTTATGTTCTATGATATTTTTCGATCAGAAGCGTAGTTTTCGAGATATATCGAGATATTTAAAAGTTCCGAAGCCGCACCAACATAATAGAGATTCAGAAACACCGTGGCCCCTTTCTTTGAGATAACTCTGCACTAGTGCGTGCCGCAAATGCCACTTCCAGCTTAGCTGTGCAGAAGAAGAACAACAAGAAGAAGAAATATCTCGAAATATGTCCGTCAGGCCCCTTCCCTTGAGATAAATCTGCAAATATCTCGGAAACGAAGCGAGCTATGGCAAAATGTTAAGAGACCTTTTTTGTAGAGAATTAAGTTTCCTACTTTTAATCTTCTATGATATTTTTTGAGCAGATGCGTAGTTTTCGAGATATATCAAGATATTTAAAAGTTCCGAAGCCGCACCAACATAATAGAGATACAGAAACACCGTGGCTCCTCTCTTTGAGATAACTCTGCACTATTGCGAGCAGGAAATGCCACTTCCAGTTTAGCTGTGCAGAAGAAGAACAACAAGAAGAAGAAATATCTCGAAATATGTCCGTCAGGCCCCTTCCCTTGAGATATATCTGCAAATATCTCGGAAACGAAGCGAGCTATGGCAAAATGTTAAGAGACCTTTTTTGTAGAGCATTATGTTTCCTACAATTTATGTTCTATGATATTTTTTGATCAGAAGCGTACTTTTCGAGATATATCGAGATATTTAAAAGTTCCGAAGCCGCACCAACATAATAGAGATACAGACACACCGTGGCCCCTTTCTTTGAGATAACTCTGCACTATTGCGAGCTGTAAATGCCACTTCCAGCTTAGCTGTGCAGAAGAAGAACAACAAGAAGAAGAAATATCTCGAAATATGTCCGTCAGGCCCGTTCCTTTGAGCTGAATCTGCAAATATCTCGGAAACGAAGCGAGCTATGGCAAAATGTTAAGAGACGTTTTTTGTAGAGAATTATGTTTCCTACAATTTATGTTGTATGATATTTTTTGATCAGAAGCGTAGTTTTCGAGATATATCCAGATATTTAAAAGTTCCGAAGCCGCACCAACATAATAGAGATCCAGAAACACCGTGGCCCCTTTCTTTGTGATAACTCTGCACTAGTGCGAGCCGCAAATGCCACTTCCAGCTTAGCTGTGCAGAAGAAGAACAACAAGAAGAAGAAATATCTCGAAATATGTCCGTCAGGCCCCTTCCCTCGAGATAAATCTGCAAATATCTCGGAAACGAAGCGAGCTATGGCAAAATGTTAAGAGACCTTTGTTGTAGAGAATTAAGTTTCCTACTTTTTATGTTCTATGATATTTTTTGATCAGATGCGTAGTTCTCGAGATATATCAAGATATTTAAAAGTTCCGAAGCCGCACCAACATACTAGAGATACAGAAACACCGTGGCCCCTTTCTTTGCGATAACTCTGCACTATTGCGAGCTGCAAATGCCACTTCCAGCTTAGCTGTGCAGAAGAATAACAACAAGAAGAAGAAATATCTCGAAATATGTCCGTCAGGCCCCTTCCCTTGAGATATATCTGCAAATATCTCGGAAACGAAGCGGGCTATGGCAAAATGTTAAGAGACCTTATTTGTAGAGAATTAAGTTTCCTACTTTTTATGTTCTATGATATTTTTTGATCAGATGCGTAGTTCTCGAGATATATCAAGATATTTAAAAGTTCCGAAGCCGCACCAACATAATAGAGATACAGAAACACCGTGGCCCCTTTCTTCGAGATAACTCTGCACTAGTGCGAGCCGCAAATGCCACTTCCAGCTTAGCTGTGCAGAAGAAGAACAACAAGAAGAAGAAATATCTCGAAATATGTCCGTCAGGCCCCTTCCCTCGAGATAAATCTGCAAATATCTCGGAAACGAAGCGAGCTATGGCAAAATGTTAAGAGACCTTTGTTGTAGAGAATTAAGTTTTCTACTTTTTATGTTCTATGATATTTTTTGATCAGATGCGTTGTTCTCGAGATATATCAAGATATTTAAAAGTTCCGAAGCCGCACCAGCATAATAGAGATACAGAAACACCGTGGCCCCTTTCTTTGAGATAACTCTGCACTATTGCGAGCTGCAAATGCCACTTCCAGCTTAGCTGTGCAGAAGAAGAACAACAAGAAGGAGAAATAACACGAAATATGTCCGTCAGGCCCCTTCCCTTGAGATAAATCTGCAAATATCTCGGAAACGAAGCGAGCTATGGCAAAATGTTAAGAGACCTTTCTTGTAGAGAATTAAGTTTCCTACTTTTTATGTTCTATGATATTTTTTGATCAGATGCGTAGTTCTCGAGATATATCAAGATATTTAAAAGTTCCGAAGCCGCACCAACATAATAGAGATACAGAAACACCGTGGCCCCTTTCTTTGAGATAACTATGCACTATTGCGAGCTGCAAATGCCACTTCCAGCTTAGCTGTGCAGAAGAAGAACAACAAGAAGAAGAAATATCTCGAAATATGTCCGTCAGGCCCCTTCCCTTGAGATAAATCTGCAAATATCTCGGAAACGAAGCGAGCTATGGCAAAATGTTAAGAGACCTTTTTTGTAGAGAATTAAGTTTTCTACTTTTTATGTTCCATGATATTTTTTGATCAGATGCGTAGTTCTCGAGATATATCAAGATATTTAAAAGTTCCGAAGCTGCACCAACATAATAGAGATACAGAAACACCGTGGCCCCTTTCTTTGAGATAACTCTGCACTATTGCGAGCTGCAAATGCCACTTCCAGCTTAGCTGTGCAGAAGAAGAACAACAATAAGAAGAAATATCTCGAAATATGTCCGTCAGGCCCCTTCCCTTGAGATAAATCTGCAAATATCTCGGAAACGAAGCGAGCTATGGCAAAATGTTAAGAGACCTTTGTTGTAGAGAATTAAGTTTCCTACTTTTTATGTTCTATGATATTTTTTGATCAGATGCGTAGTTCTCGAGATATATCAAGATATTTAAAAGTTCCGAAGCCGCACCAACATAATAGAGATACAGAAACACCGTGGCCCCTTTCTTTGAGATAACTCTGCACTAGTGCGAGCCGCAAATGCCACTTCCAGCTTAGCTGTGCAGAAGAAGAACAACAAGAAGAAGAAATATCACGAAATATGTCCGTTAGGCCCCTTCCCTTGAGATAAATCTGCAAATATCTCGGAAACGAAGCGAGCTATGGCAAAATGTTAAGAGACCTTTTTTGTAGAGAATTAAGTTTCCTACTTTTTATGTTCTATGATATTTTTTGATCAGATGCGTAGATCTCGAGATATATCAAGATATTTAAAAGTTCCGAAGCTGCACCAACATAATAGAGGTACAGAAACACCGTGGCCGCTTTCTTTGAGATAACTCTGCACTATTGCGAGCTGCAAATGCCACTTCCAGCTTAGCTGTGCAGAAGAAGAACAACAAGAAGAAGAAATATCTCGAAATATGTCCGTCAGGCCCCTTCCCTTGAGATATATCTGTAAATATCTCGGAAACGAAGCGAGCTATGGCAAAATGTTAAGAGACCTTTCTTGTAGAGAATTAAGTTTCCTACTTTTTATGTTCTATGATATTTTTTGATCAGATGCGTAGTTCTCGAGATATATCAAGATATTTAAAAGTTCCGAAGCCGCACCAACATAATAGAGATACAGAAACACCGTGGCCCCTTTCTTTGAGATAACTATGCACTATTGCGAGCTGCAAATGCCACTTCCAGCTTAGCTGTGCAGAAGAAGAACAACAAGAAGAAGAAATATCTCGAAATATGTCCGTCAGGCCCCTTCCCTTGAGATAAATCTGCAAATATCTCGGAAACGAAGCGAGCTATGGCAAAATGTTAAGAGACCTTTTTTGTAGAGAATTAAGTTTTCTACTTTTTATGTTCCATGATATTTTTTGATCAGATGCGTAGTTCTCGAGATATATCAAGATATTTAAAAGTTCCGAAGCTGCACCAACATAATAGAGATACAGAAACACCGTGGCCCCTTTCTTTGAGATAACTCTGCACTATTGCGACCTGCAAATGCCACTTCCAGCTTAGCTGTGCAGAAGAAGAACAACAATAAGAAGAAATATCTCGAAATATGTCCGTCAGGCCCCTTCCCTTGAGATAGATCTGCAAATATCTCGGAAACGATGCGAGCTATGACAAAATGTTAAGAGACCTTTCTTGTAGAGAATTAAGTTTCCTACTTTTTATGTTCTATGATATTTTTTGATCAGATGCGTAGTTCTCGAGATATATCAAGATATTTAAAAGTTCCGAGGCCGCACCAACATAATAGAGATACAGAAACACCGTGGACCCTTTCTTTGAGATAACTCTGCACTATTGCGAGCTGGAAATGCCACTTCCAGTTTAGCTGTGCAGAAGAAGAACAACAAGAAGAAGAAATATCTCGAAATATGTCCGTCAGGCCCCTTCCCTTGAGATAAATCTGCAAATATCTCGGAAACGAAGCGAGCTATGACAAAATGTTAAGAGACCTTTCTTGTAGAGAATTAAGTTTCCTACTTTTTATGTTCTATGATATTTTTTGATCAGATGCGTAGTTCTCGAGATATATCAAGATATTTAAAAGTTCCGAAGCCGCACCAACATAATAGAGATACAGAAACACCGTGGCCCCTTTCTTTGAGATAACTATGCACTATTGCGAGCTGCAAATGCCACTTCCAGCTTAGCTGTGCAGAAGAAGAACAACAAGAAGAAGAAATATCTCGAAATATGTCCGTCAGGCCCCTTCCCTTGAGATAAATCTGCAAATATCTCGGAAACGAAGCGAGCTATGGCAAAATATTAAGAGACCTTTTTTGTAGAGAATTAAGTTTTCTACTTTTTATGTTCCATGATATTTTTTGATCAGATGCGTAGTTCTCGAGATATATCAAGATATTTAAAAGTTCCGAAGCCGCACCAACATAATAGAGATACAGAAACACCGTGGCCCCTTTCTTCGAGATAACTCTGCACTAGTGCGAGCCGCAAATGCCACTTCCAGCTTAGCTGTGCAGAAGAAGAACAACAAGAAGAAGAAATATCTCGAAATATGTCCGTCAGGCCCCTTCCCTCGAGATAAATCTGCAAATATCTCGGAAACGAAGCGAGCTATGGCAAAATGTTAAGAGACCTTTGTTGTAGAGAATTAAGTTTTCTACTTTTTATGTTCTATGATATTTTTTGATCAGATGCGTTGTTCTCGAGATATATCAAGATATTTAAAAGTTCCGAAGCCGCACCAGCATAATAGAGATACAGAAACACCGTGGCCCCTTTCTTTGAGATAACTCTGCACTATTGCGAGCTGCAAATGCCACTTCCAGCTTAGCTGTGCAGAAGAAGAACAACAAGAAGGAGAAATAACACGAAATATGTCCGTCAGGCCCCTTCCCTTGAGATAAATCTGCAAATATCTCGGAAACGAAGCGAGCTATGGCAAAATGTTAAGAGACCTTTCTTGTAGAGAATTAAGTTTCCTACTTTTTATGTTCTATGATATTTTTTGATCAGATGCGTAGTTCTCGAGATATATCAAGATATTTAAAAGTTCCGAAGCCGCACCAACATAATAGAGATACAGAAACACCGTGGCCCCTTTCTTTGAGATAACGATGCACTATTGCGAGCTGCAAATGCCACTTCCAGCTTAGCTGTGCAGAAGAAGAATAACAAGAAGAAGAAATATCTCGAAATATGTCCGTCAGGCCCCTTCCCTTGAGATAAATCTGCAAATATCTCGGAAACGAAGCGAGCTATGGCAAAATGTTAAGAGACCTTTTTTGTAGAGAATTATGTTTCCTACAATTTATGTTCTATGATATTTTTTGATCAGAAGCGTAGTTTTCGAGATATATCGAGATATTTAAAAGTTCCGAAGCCGCACCAACATAATAGAGATCCAGAAACACCGTGGCCCCTTTCTTTGTGATAACTCTGCACTAGTGCGAGCCGCAAATGCCACTTCCAGCTTAGCTGTGCAGAAGAAGAACAACAAGAAGAAGAAATATCTCGAAATATGTCCGTCAGGCCCCTTCCCTCGAGATAAATCTGCAAATATCTCGGAAACGAAGCGAGCTATGGCAAAATGTTAAGAGACCTTTGTTGTAGAGAATTAAGTTTCCTACTTTTTATGTTCTATGATATTTTTTGATCAGATGCGTAGTTCTCGAGATATATCAAGATATTTAAAAGTTCCGAAGCCGCACCAACATACTAGAGATACAGAAACACCGTGGCCCCTTTCTTTGCGATAACTCTGCACTATTGCGAGCTGCAAATGCCACTTCCAGCTTAGCTGTGCAGAAGAATAACAACAAGAAGAAGAAATATCTCGAAATATGTCCGTCAGGCCCCTTCCCTTGAGATATATCTGCAAATATCTCGGAAACGAAGCGGGCTATGGCAAAATGTTAAGAGACCTTATTTGTAGAGAATTAAGTTTCCTACTTTTTATGTTCTATGATATTTTTTGATCAGATGCGTAGTTCTCGAGATATATCAAGATATTTAAAAGTTCCGAAGCCGCACCAACATAATAGAGATACAGAAACACCGTGGCCCCTTTCTTCGAGATAACTCTGCACTAGTGCGAGCCGCAAATGCCACTTCCAGCTTAGCTGTGCAGAAGAAGAACAACAAGAAGAAGAAATATCTCGAAATATGTCCGTCAGGCCCCTTCCCTCGAGATAAATCTGCAAATATCTCGGAAACGAAGCGAGCTATGGCAAAATGTTAAGAGACCTTTGTTGTAGAGAATTAAGTTTTCTACTTTTTATGTTCTATGATATTTTTTGATCAGATGCGTTGTTCTCGAGATATATCAAGATATTTAAAAGTTCCGAAGCCGCACCAGCATAATAGAGATACAGAAACACCGTGGCCCCTTTCTTTGAGATAACTCTGCACTATTGCGAGCTGCAAATGCCACTTCCAGCTTAGCTGTGCAGAAGAAGAACAACAAGAAGGAGAAATAACACGAAATATGTCCGTCAGGCCCCTTCCCTTGAGATAAATCTGCAAATATCTCGGAAACGAAGCGAGCTATGGCAAAATGTTAAGAGACCTTTCTTGTAGAGAATTAAGTTTCCTACTTTTTATGTTCTATGATATTTTTTGATCAGATGCGTAGTTCTCGAGATATATCAAGATATTTAAAAGTTCCGAAGCCGCACCAACATAATAGAGATACAGAAACACCGTGGCCCCTTTCTTTGAGATAACTATGCACTATTGCGAGCTGCAAATGCCACTTCCAGCTTAGCTGTGCAGAAGAAGAACAACAAGAAGAAGAAATATCTCGAAATATGTCCGTCAGGCCCCTTCCCTTGAGATAAATCTGCAAATATCTCGGAAACGAAGCGAGCTATGGCAAAATGTTAAGAGACCTTTTTTGTAGAGAATTAAGTTTTCTACTTTTTATGTTCCATGATATTTTTTGATCAGATGCGTAGTTCTCGAGATATATCAAGATATTTAAAAGTTCCGAAGCTGCACCAACATAATAGAGATACAGAAACACCGTGGCCCCTTTCTTTGAGATAACTCTGCACTATTGCGAGCTGCAAATGCCACTTCCAGCTTAGCTGTGCAGAAGAAGAACAACAATAAGAAGAAATATCTCGAAATATGTCCGTCAGGCCCCTTCCCTTGAGATAAATCTGCAAATATCTCGGAAACGAAGCGAGCTATGGCAAAATGTTAAGAGACCTTTGTTGTAGAGAATTAAGTTTCCTACTTTTTATGTTCTATGATATTTTTTGATCAGATGCGTAGTTCTCGAGATATATCAAGATATTTAAAAGTTCCGAAGCCGCACCAACATAATAGAGATACAGAAACACCGTGGCCCCTTTCTTTGAGATAACTCTGCACTAGTGCGAGCCGCAAATGCCACTTCCAGCTTAGCTGTGCAGAAGAAGAACAACAAGAAGAAGAAATATCACGAAATATGTCCGTTAGGCCCCTTCCCTTGAGATAAATCTGCAAATATCTCGGAAACGAAGCGAGCTATGGCAAAATGTTAAGAGACCTTTTTTGTAGAGAATTAAGTTTCCTACTTTTTATGTTCTATGATATTTTTTGATCAGATGCGTAGATCTCGAGATATATCAAGATATTTAAAAGTTCCGAAGCTGCACCAACATAATAGAGGTACAGAAACACCGTGGCCGCTTTCTTTGAGATAACTCTGCACTATTGCGAGCTGCAAATGCCACTTCCAGCTTAGCTGTGCAGAAGAAGAACAACAAGAAGAAGAAATATCTCGAAATATGTCCGTCAGGCCCCTTCCCTTGAGATATATCTGTAAATATCTCGGAAACGAAGCGAGCTATGGCAAAATGTTAAGAGACCTTTCTTGTAGAGAATTAAGTTTCCTACTTTTTATGTTCTATGATATTTTTTGATCAGATGCGTAGTTCTCGAGATATATCAAGATATTTAAAAGTTCCGAGGCCGCACCAACATAATAGAGATACAGAAACACCGTGGACCCTTTCTTTGAGATAACTCTGCACTATTGCGAGCTGGAAATGCCACTTCCAGTTTAGCTGTGCAGAAGAAGAACAACAAGAAGAAGAAATATCTCGAAATATGTCCGTCAGGCCCCTTCCCTTGAGATAAATCTGCAAATATCTCGGAAACGAAGCGAGCTATGACAAAATGTTAAGAGACCTTTCTTGTAGAGAATTAAGTTTCCTACTTTTTATGTTCTATGATATTTTTTGATCAGATGCGTAGTTCTCGAGATATATCAAGATATTTAAAAGTTCCGAAGCCGCACCAACATAATAGAGATACAGAAACACCGTGGCCCCTTTCTTTGAGATAACTATGCACTATTGCGAGCTGCAAATGCCACTTCCAGCTTAGCTGTGCAGAAGAAGAACAACAAGAAGAAGAAATATCTCGAAATATGTCCGTCAGGCCCCTTCCCTTGAGATAAATCTGCAAATATCTCGGAAACGAAGCGAGCTATGGCAAAATGTTAAGAGACCTTTTTTGTAGAGAACTAAGTTTTCTACTTTTTATGTTCCATGATATTTTTTGATCAGATGCGTAGTTCTCGAGATATATCAAGATATTTAAAAGTTCCGAAGCTGCACCAACATAATAGAGATACAGAAACACCGTGGCCCCTTTCTTTGAGATAACTCTGCACTATTGCGAGCTGCAAATGCCACTTCCAGCTTAGCTGTGCAGAAGAAGAACAACAATAAGAAGAAATATCTCGAAATATGTCCGTCAGGCCCCTTCCCTTGAGATAAATCTGCAAATATCTCGGAAACGAAGCGAGCTATGGCAAAATGTTAAGAGACCTTTGTTGTAGAGAATTAAGTTTCCTACTTTTTATGTTCTATGATATTTTTTGATCAGATGCGTAGTTCTCGAGATATATCAAGATATTTAAAAGTTCCGAAGCCGCACCAACATACTAGAGATACAGAAACACCGTGGCCCCTTTCTTTGCGATAACTCTGCACTATTGCGAGCTGCAAATGCCACTTCCAGCTTAGCTGTGCAGAAGAATAACAACAAGAAGAAGAAATATCTCGAAATATGTCCGTCAGGCCCCATCCCTTGAGATAAATCTGCAAATATCTCGGAAACCAAGCGAGCTATGGCAAAATGTTAAGAGACCTTTTTTGTAGAGAATTAAGTTTTCTACTTTTTATGTTCCATGATATTTTTTGATCAGATGCGTAGTTCTCGAGATATATCAAGATATTTAAAAGTTCCGAAGCTGCACCAACATAATAGAGATACAGAAACACCGTGGCCCCTTTCTTTGAGATAACTCTGCACTATTGCGAGCTGCAAATGCCACTTCCAGCTTAGCTGTGCAGAAGAAGAACAACAATAAGAAGAAATATCTCGAAATATGTCCGTCAGGCCCCTTCCCTTGAGATACATCTGCAAATATCTCGGAAACGAAGCGAGCTATGGCAAAATGTTAAGAGACCTTTCTTGTAGAGAATTAAGTTTCCTACTTTTTATGTTGTATGATATTTTTTGATCAGATGCGTAGTTCTCGAGATATATCAAGATATTTAAAAGTTCCGAAGCCGCACCAACATAATAGAGATACAGAAACACCGTGGCCCCTTTCTTCGAGATAACTCTGCACTAGTGCGAGCCGCAAATGCCACTTCCAGCTTAGCTGTGCAGAAGAAGAACAACAAGAAGAAGAAATATCTCGAAATATGTCCGTCAGGCCCCTTCCCTTGAGATAAATCTGCAAATATCTCGGAAACGAAGCGAGCTATGGCAAAATGTTAAGAGACCTTTCTTGTAGAGAATTAAGTTTCCTACTTTTTATGTTCTATGATATTTTTTGATCAGATGCGTAGTTCTCGAGATATATCAAGATATTTAAAAGTTCCGAAGCCGCACCAACATAATAGAGATACAGAAACACCGTGGCCCCTTTCTTTGAGATAACTATGCACTATTGCGAGCTGCAAATGCCACTTCCAGCTTAGCTGTGCAGAAGAAGAACAACAAGAAGAAGAAATATCTCGAAATATGTCCGTCAGGCCCCTTCCCTTGAGATAAATCTGCAAATATCTCGGAAACGAAGCGAGCTATGGCAAAATGTTAAGAGACCTTTTTTGTAGAGAATTAAGTTTTCTACTTTTTATGTTCCATGATATTTTTTGATCAGATGCGTAGTTCTCGAGATATATCAAGATATTTAAAAGTTCCGAAGCTGCACCAACATAATAGAGATACAGAAACACCGTGGCCCCTTTCTTTGAGATAACTCTGCACTATTGCGAGCTGCAAATGCCACTTCCAGCTTAGCTGTGCAGAAGAAGAACAACAATAAGAAGAAATATCTCGAAATATGTCCGTCAGGCCCCTTCCCTTGAGATACATCTGCAAATATCTCGGAAACGAAGCGAGCTATGGCAAAATGTTAAGAGACCTTTGTTGTAGAGAATTAAGTTTCCTACTTTTTATGTTCTATGATATTTTTTGATCAGATGCGTAGTTCTCGAGATATATCAAGATATTTAAAAGTTCCGAAGCCGCACCAACATACTAGAGATACAGAAACACCGTGGCCCCTTTCTTTGCGATAACTCTGCACTATTGCGAGCTGCAAATGCCACTTCCAGCTTAGCTGTGCAGAAGAATAACAACAAGAAGAAGAAATATCTCGAAATATGTCCGTCAGGCCCCATCCCTTGAGATAAATCTGCAAATATCTCGGAAACCAAGCGAGCTATGGCAAAATGTTAAGAGACCTTTCTTGTAGAGAATTAAGTTTCCTACTTTTTATGTTGTATGATATTTTTTGATCAGATGCGTAGTTCTCGAGATATATCAAGATATTTAAAAGTTCCGAAGCCGCACCAACATAATAGAGATACAGAAACACCGTGGCCCCTTTCTTCGAGATAACTCTGCACTAGTGCGAGCCGCAAATGCCACTTCCAGCTTAGCTGTGCAGAAGAAGAACAACAAGAAGAAGAAATATCTCGATATATGTCCGTCAGGCCCCTTCCCTCGAGATAAATCTGCAAATATCTCGGAAACGAAGCGAGCTATGGCAAAATGTTAAGAGACCTTTGTTGTAGAGAATTAAGTTTTCTACTTTTTATGTTCTATGATATTTTTTGATCAGATGCGTTGTTCTCGAGATATATCAAGATATTTAAAAGTTCCGAAGCCGCACCAGCATAATAGAGATACAGAAACACCGTGGCCCCTTTCTTTGAGATAACTCTGCACTATTGCGAGCTGCAAATGCCACTTCCAGCTTAGCTGTGCAGAAGAAGAACAACAAGAAGAAGAAATAACACGAAATATGTCCGTCAGGCCCCTTCCCTTGAGATAAATCTGCAAATATCTCGGAAACGAAGCGAGCTATGGCAAAATGTTAAGAGACCTTTCTTGTAGAGAATTAAGTTTCCTACTTTTTATGTTCTATGATATTTTTTGATCAGATGCGTAGTTCTCGAGATATATCAAGATATTTAAAAGTTCCGAAGCCGCACCAACATAATAGAGATACAGAAACACCGTGGCCCCTTTCTTTGAGATAACTATGCACTATTGCGAGCTGCAAATGCCACTTCCAGCTTAGCTGTGCAGAAGAAGAATAACAAGAAGAAGAAATATCTCGAAATATGTCCGTCAGGCCCCTTCCCTTGAGATAAATCTGCAAATATCTCGGAAACGAAGCGAGCTATGGCAAAATGTTAAGAGACCTTTTTTGTAGAGAATTAAGTTTTCTACTTTTTATGTTCCATGATATTTTTTGATCAGATGCGTAGTTCTCGAGATATATCAAGATATTTAAAAGTTCCGAAGCTGCACCAACATAATAGAGATACAGAAACACCGTGGCCCCTTTCTTTGAGATAACTCTGCACTATTGCGAGCTGCAAATGCCACTTCCAGCTTAGCTGTGCAGAAGAAGAACAACAATAAGAAGAAATATCTCGAAATATGTCCGTCAGGCCCCTTCCCATGAGATATATCTGCAAATATCTCGGAAACGAAACGAGCTATGGCAAAATGTTAAGAGACCTTTTTTGTAGAGAATTATGTTTCCTACAATTTATGTTCTATGATATTTTTTGATCAGAAGCGTAGTTTTCGAGATATATCGAGATATTTAAAAGTTCCGAAGCCGCACCAACATAATAGAGATCCAGAAACACCGTGGCCCCTTTCTTTGAGATAACTCTGCACTAGTGCGAGCCGCAAATGCCACTTCCAGCTTAGCTGTGCAGAAGAAGAACAACAAGAAGAAGAAATATCTCGAAATATGTCCGTCAGGCCCCTTCCCTCGAGATAAATCTGCAAATATCTCGGAAACGAAGCGAGCTATGGCAAAATGTTAAGAGACCTTTGTTGTAGAGAATTAAGTTTCCTACTTTTTATGTTCTATGATATTTTTTGATCAGATGCGTAGTTCTCGAGATATATCAAGATATTTAAAAGTTCCGAAGCCGCACCAGCATAATAGAGATACAGAAACACCGTGGCCCCTTTCTTTGAGATAACTCTGCACTATTGCGAGCTGCAAATGCCACTTCCAGCTTAGCTGTGCAGAAGAAGAACAACAAGAAGAAGAAATAACACGAAATATGTCCGTCAGGCCCCTTCCCTTGAGATAAATCTGCAAATATCTCGGAAACGAAGCGAGCTATGGCAAAATGTTAAGAGACCTTTCTTGTAGAGAATTAAGTTTCCTACTTTTTATGTTCTATGATATTTTTTGATCAGATGCGTAGTTCTCGAGATATATCAAGATATTTAAAAGTTCCGAAGCCGCACCAACATAATAGAGATACAGAAACACCGTGGCCCCTTTCTTTGAGATAACTATGCACTATTGCGAGCTGCAAATGCCACTTCCAGCTTAGCTGTGCAGAAGAAGAATAACAAGAAGAAGAAATATCTCGAAATATGTCCGTCAGGCCCCTTCCCTTGAGATAAATCTGCAAATATCTCGGAAACGAAGCGAGCTATGGCAAAATGTTAAGAGACCTTTTTTGTAGAGAATTAAGTTTTCTACTTTTTATGTTCCATGATATTTTTTGATCAGATGCGTAGTTCTCGAGATATATCAAGATATTTAAAAGTTCCGAAGCTGCACCAACATAATAGAGATACAGAAACACCGTGGCCCCTTTCTTTGAGATAACTCTGCACTAGTGCGAGCCGCAAATGCCACTTCCAGCTTAGCTGTGCAGAAGAAGAACAACAAGAAGAAGAAATATCTCGAAATATGTCCGTCAGGCCCCTTCCCTCGAGATAAATCTGCAAATATCTCGGAAACGAAGCGAGCTATGGCAAAATGTTAAGAGACCTTTGTTGTAGAGAATTAAGTTTCCTACTTTTTATGTTCTATGATATTTTTTGATCAGATGCGTAGTTCTCGAGATATATCAAGATATTTAAAAGTTCCGAAGCCGCACCAACATACTAGAGATACAGAAACACCGTGGCCCCTTTCTTTGCGATAACTCTGCACTATTGCGAGCTGCAAATGCCACTTCCAGCTTAGCTGTGCAGAAGAAGAACGACAAGAAGAAGAAATATCTCGAAATATGTCCGTCAGGCCCCTTCCCTTGAGATAAATCTGCAAATATCTCGGAAACGAAGCGAGCTATGGCAAAATGTTAAGAGACCTTTTTTGTAGAGAATTAAGTTTTCTACTTTTTATGTTCCATGATATTTTTTGATCAGATGCGTAGTTCTCGAGATATATCAAGATATTTAAAAGTTCCGAAGCTGCACCAACATAATAGAGATACAGAAACACCGTGGCCCCTTTCTTTGAGACAACTCTGCACTATTGCGAGCTGCAAATGCCACTTCCAGCTTAGCTGTGCAGAAGAAGAACAACAATAAGAAGAAATATCTCGAAATATGTCCGTCAGGCCCCTTCCCTTGAGATAAATCTGCAAATATCTCGGAAACGAAGCGAGCTATGGCAAAATGTTAAGAGACCTTTGTTGTAGAGAATTAAGTTTCCTACTTTTTATGTTCTATGATATTTTTTGATCAGATGCGTAGTTCTCGAGATATATCAAGATATTTAAAAGTTCCGAAGCCGCACCAACATAATAGAGATACAGAAACACCGTGGCCCCTTTCTTTGAGATAACTCTGCACTAGTGCGAGCCGCAAATGCCACTTCCAGCTTAGCTGTGCAGAAGAAGAACAACAAGAAGAAGAAATATCACGAAATATGTCCGTTAGGCCCCTTCCCTTGAGATAAATCTGCAAATATCTCGGAAACGAAGCGAGCTATGGCAAAATGTTAAGAGACCTTTTTTGTAGAGAATTAAGTTTCCTACTTTTTATGTTCTATGATATTTTTTGATCAGATGCGTAGATCTCGAGATATATCAAGATATTTAAAAGTTCCGAAGCTGCACCAACATAATAGAGGTACAGAAACACCGTGGCCGCTTTCTTTGAGATAACTCTGCACTATTGCGAGCTGCAAATGCCACTTCCAGCTTAGCTGTGCAGAAGAAGAACAACAAGAAGAAGAAATATCTCGAAATATGTCCGTCAGGCCCCTTCCCTTGAGATAAATCTGTAAATATCTCGGAAACGAAGCGAGCTATGGCAAAATGTTAAGAGACCTTTTTTGTAGAGAATTATGTTTCCTACAATTTATGTTCTATGATATTTCTTGATCAGAAGCGTAGTTTTCGAGATATATCGAGATATTTAAAAGATCCGAAGCCGCACCAACATAATAGAGATACAGAAACACCGTGGCCCCATTCTTTGAGATAACTCTGCACTATTGCGAGCTGCAAATGCCACTTCCAGCTTAGCTGTGCAGAAGAAGAACAACAAGAAGGAGAAATAACACGAAATATGTCCGTCAGGCCCCTTCCCTTGAGATAAATCTGCAAATATCTCGGAAACGAAGCGAGCTATGGCAAAATGTTAAGAGACCTTTCTTGTAGAGAATTAAGTTTCCTACTTTTTATGTTCCATGATATTTTTTGATCAGATGCGTAGTTCTCGAGATATATCAAGATATTTAAAAGTTCCGAAGCCGCACCAACATAATAGAGATACAGAAACACCGTGGCCCCTTTCTTTGAGATAACTATGCACTATTGCGACCTGCAAATGCCACTTCCAGCTTAGCTGTGCAGAAGAAGAATAACAAGAAGAAGAAATATCTCGAAATATGTCCGTCAGGCCCCTTCCCTTGAGATAAATCTGCAAATATCTCGGAAACGAAGCGAGCTATGGCAAAATGTTAAGAGACCTTTTTTGTAGAGAATTAAGTTTTCTACTTTTTATGTTCCATGATATTTTTTGATCAGATGCGTAGTTCTCGAGATATATCAAGATATTTAAAAGTTCCGAAGCTGCACCAACATAATAGAGATACAGAAACACCGTGGCCCCTTTCTTTGAGATAACTCTGCACTATTGCGAGCTGCAAATGCCACTTCCAGCTTAGCTGTGCAGAAGAAGAACAACAATAAGAAGAAATATCTCGAAATATGTCCGTCAGGCCCCTTCCCTTGAGATAAATCTGCAAATATCTCGGAAACCAAGCGAGCTATGGCAAAATGTTAAGAGACCTTTGTTGTAGAGAATTAAGTTTCCTACTTTTTATGTTCTATGATATTTTTCGATCAGATGCGTAGTTCTCGAGATATATCAAGATATTTAAAAGTTCCGAAGCCGCACCAACATAATAGAGATACAGAAACACCGTGGCCCCTTTCTTTGCGATAACTCTGCACTATTGCGAGCTGCAAATGCCACTTCCAGCTTAGCTGTGCAGAAGAATAACAACAAGAAGAAGAAATATCTCGAAATATGTCCGTCAGGCCCCTTCCCTTGAGATAAATCTGCAAATATCTCGGAAACGAAGCGGGCTATGGCAAAATGTTAAGAGACCTTATTTGTAGAGAATTAAGTTTCCTACTTTTTATGTTCTATGATATTTTTTGATCAGATGCGTAGTTCTCGAGATATATCAAGATATTTAAAAGTTCCGAAGCTGCACCAACATAATAGAGATACAGAAACACCGTGGCCCCTTTCTTTGAGATAACTCTGCACTATTGCGAGCTGCAAATGCCACTTCCAGCTTAGCTGTGCAGAAGAAGAACAACAATAAGAAGAAATATCTCGAAATATGTCCGTCAGGCCCCTTCCCTTGAGATAAATCTGCAAATGTCTCGGAAACGAAGCGAGCTATGGCAAAATGTTAAGAGACCTTTGTTGTAGAGAATTAAGTTTCCTACTTTTTATGTTCTATGATATTTTTTGATCAGATGCGTAGTTCTCGAGATATATCAAGATATTTAAAAGTTCCGAAGCCGCACCAACATAATAGAGATACAGAAACACCGTGGCCCCTTTCTTTGCGATAACTCTGCACTATTGCGAGCTGCAAATGCCACTTCCAGCTTAGCTGTGCAGAAGAATAACAACAAGAAGAAGAAATATCTCGAAATATGTCCGTCAGGCCCCTTCCCTTGAGATAAATCTGCAAATATCTCGGAAACGAAGCAGGCTATGGCAAAATGTTAAGAGACCTTATTTGTAGAGAATTAAGTTTCCTACTTTTTATGTTCTATGATATTTTTTGATCAGATGCGTAGTTCTCGAGATATATCAAGATATTTAAAAGTTCCGAAGCCGCACCAACATAATAGAGATACAGAAACACCGTGGCCCCTTTCTTCGAGATAACTCTGCACTAGAGCGAGCCGCAAATGCCACTTCCAGCTTAGCTGTGCAGAAGAAGAACAACAAGAAGAAGAAATATCTCGAAATATGTCCGTCAGGCCCCTTCCCTTGAGATAAATCTGCAAATGTCTCGGAAACGAAGCGAGCTATGGCAAAATGTTAAGAGACCTTTCTTGTAGAGAATTAAGTTTCCTACTTTTTATGTTCTATGATATTTTTTGATCAGATGCGTAGTTCTCGAGATATATCAAGATATTTAAAAGTTCCGAAGCCGCACCAACATAATAGAGATACAGAAACACCGTGGCCCCTTTCTTTGAGATAACTATGCACTATTGCGACCTGCAAATGCCACTTCCAGCTTAGCTGTGCAGAAGAAGAATAACAAGAAGAAGAAATATCTCGAAATATGTCCGTCAGGCCCCTTCCCTTGAGATAAATCTGCAAATATCTCGGAAACGAAGCGAGCTATGGCAAAATGTTAAGAGACCTTTTTTGTAGAGAATTAAGTTTTCTACTTTTTATGTTCCATGATATTTTTTGATCAGATGCGTAGTTCTCGAGATATATCAAGATATTTAAAAGTTCCGAAGCTGCACCAACATAATAGAGATACAGAAACACCGTGGCCCCTTTCTTTGAGATAACTCTGCACTATTGCGAGCTGCAAATGCCACTTCCAGCTTAGCTGTGCAGAAGAAGAACAACAATAAGAAGAAATATCTCGAAATATGTCCGTCAGGCCCCTTCCCTTGAGATAAATCTGCAAATATCTCGGAAACCAAGCGAGCTATGGCAAAATGTTAAGAGACCTTTGTTGTAGAGAATTAAGTTTCCTACTTTTTATGTTCTATGATATTTTTCGATCAGATGCGTAGTTCTCGAGATATATCAAGATATTTAAAAGTTCCGAAGCCGCACCAACATAATAGAGATACAGAAACACCGTGGCCCCTTTCTTTGCGATAACTCTGCACTATTGCGAGCTGCAAATGCCACTTCCAGCTTAGCTGTGCAGAAGAATAACAACAAGAAGAAGAAATATCTCGAAATATGTCCGTCAGGCCCCTTCCCTTGAGATAAATCTGCAAATATCTCGGAAACGAAGCGGGCTATGGCAAAATGTTAAGAGACCTTATTTGTAGAGAATTAAGTTTCCTACTTTTTATGTTCTATGATATTTTTTGATCAGATGCGTAGTTCTCGAGATATATCAAGATATTTAAAAGTTCCGAAGCTGCACCAACATAATAGAGATACAGAAACACCGTGGCCCCTTTCTTTGAGATAACTCTGCACTATTGCGAGCTGCAAATGCCACTTCCAGCTTAGCTGTGCAGAAGAAGAACAACAATAAGAAGAAATATCTCGAAATATGTCCGTCAGGCCCCTTCCCTTGAGATAAATCTGCAAATGTCTCGGAAACGAAGCGAGCTATGGCAAAATGTTAAGAGACCTTTGTTGTAGAGAATTAAGTTTCCTACTTTTTATGTTCTATGATATTTTTTGATCAGATGCGTAGTTCTCGAGATATATCAAGATATTTAAAAGTTCCGAAGCCGCACCAACATAATAGAGATACAGAAACACCGTGGCCCCTTTCTTTGCGATAACTCTGCACTATTGCGAGCTGCAAATGCCACTTCCAGCTTAGCTGTGCAGAAGAATAACAACAAGAAGAAGAAATATCTCGAAATATGTCCGTCAGGCCCCTTCCCTTGAGATAAATCTGCAAATATCTCGGAAACGAAGCAGGCTATGGCAAAATGTTAAGAGACCTTATTTGTAGAGAATTAAGTTTCCTACTTTTTATGTTCTATGATATTTTTTGATCAGATGCGTAGTTCTCGAGATATATCAAGATATTTAAAAGTTCCGAAGCCGCACCAACATAATAGAGATACAGAAACACCGTGGCCCCTTTCTTCGAGATAACTCTGCACTAGAGCGAGCCGCAAATGCCACTTCCAGCTTAGCTGTGCAGAAGAAGAACAACAAGAAGAAGAAATATCTCGAAATATGTCCGTCAGGCCCCTTCCCTCGAGATAAATCTGCAAATATCTCGGAAACGAAGCGAGCTATGGCAAAATGTTAAGAGACCTTTGTTGTAGAGAATTAAGTTTTCTACTTTTTATGTTCTATGATATTTTTTGATCAGATGCGTTGTTCTCGAGATATATCAAGATATTTAAAAGTTCCGAAGCCGCACCAGCATAATAGAGATACAGAAACACCGTGGCCCCTTTCTTTGAGATAACTCTGCACTATTGCGAGCTGCAAATGCCACTTCCAGCTTAGCTGTGCAGAAGAAGAACAACAAGAAGGAGAAATAACACGAAATATGTCCGTCAGGCCCCTTCCCTTGAGATAAATCTGCAAATATCTCGGAAACGAAGCGAGCTATGGCAAAATGTTAAGAGACCTATCTTGTAGAGAATTAAGTTTCCTACTTTTTATGTTCTATGATATTTTTTGATCAGATGCGTAGTTCTCGAGATATATCAAGATATTTAAAAGTTCCGAAGCCGCACCAACATAATAGAGATACAGAAACACCGTGGCCCCTTTCTTTGAGATAACTATGCACTATTGCGAGCTGCAAATGCCACTTCCAGCTTAGCTGTGCAGAAGAAGAACAACAAGAAGAAGAAATATCTCGAAATATGTCCGTCAGGCCCCTTCCCTTGAGATAAATCTGCAAATATCTCGGAAACGAAGCGAGCTATGGCAAAATGTTAAGAGACCTTTTTTGTAGAGAATTAAGTTTTCTACTTTTTATGTTCCATGATATTTTTTGATCAGATGCGTAGTTCTCGAGATATATCAAGATATTTAAAAGTTCCGAAGCTGCACCAACATAATAGAGATACAGAAACACCGTGGCCCCTTTCTTTGAGATAACTCTGCACTATTGCGAGCTGCAAATGCCACTTCCAGCTTAGCTGTGCAGAAGAAGAACAACAATAAGAAGAAATATCTCGAAATATGTCCGTCAGGCCCCTTCCCTTGAGATAAATCTGCAAATATCTCGGAAACGAAGCGAGCTATGGCAAAATGTTAAGAGACCTTTGTTGTAGAGAATTAAGTTTCCTACTTTTTATGTTCTATGATATTTTTTGATCAGATGCGTAGTTCTCGAGATATATCAAGATATTTAAAAGTTCCGAAGCCGCACCAACATAATAGAGATACAGAAACACCGTGGCCCCTTTCTTCGAGATAACTCTGCACTAGTGCGAGCCGCAAATGCCACTTCCAGCTTAGCTGTGCAGAAGAAGAACAACAAGAAGAACAAATATCTCGAAATATGTCCGTCAGGGCCCTTCCCTCGAGATAAATCTGCAAATATCTCGGAAACGAGGCGAGCTATGGCAAAATGTTAAGAGACTTTGTTGTAGAGAATTAAGTTTTCTACTTTTTATGTTCTATGATATTTTTTGATCAGATGCGTTGTTCTCGAGATATATCAAGATATTTAAAAGTTCCGAAGCCGCACCAGCATAATAGAGATACAGAAACACCGTGGCCCCTTTCTTTGAGATAACTCTGCACTATTGCGAGCTGCAAATGCCACTTCCAGCTTAGCTGTGCAGAAGAAGAACAACAAGAAGGAGAAATAACACGAAATATGTCCGCCAGGCCCCTTCCCTTGAGATAAATCTGCAAATATCTCGGAAACGAAGCGAGCTATGGCAAAATGTTAAGAGACCTTTCTTGTAGAGAATTAAGTTTCCTACTTTTTATGTTCTATGATATTTTTTGATCAGATGCGTAGTTCTCGAGATATATCAAGATATTTAAAAGTTCCGAAGCCGCACCAACATAATAGAGATACAGAAACACCGTGGCCCCTTTCTTTGAGATAACTATGCACTATTGCGAGCTGCAAATGCCACTTCCAGCTTAGCTGTGCAGAAGAAGAACAACAAGAAGAAGAAATATCTCGAAATATGTCCGTCAGGCCCCTTCCCTTGAGATAAATCTGCAAATATCTCGGAAACGAAGCGAGCTATGGCAAAATGTTAAGAGACCTTTTTTGTAGAGAATTAAGTTTCCTACTTTTTATGTTCTATGATATTTTTCGATCAGATGCGTAGTTCTCGAGATATATCAAGATATTTAAAAGTTCCGAAGCTGCACCAACATAATAGAGATACAGAAACACCGTGGCCCCTTTCTTTGAGATAACTCTGCACTATTGCGAGCTGCAAATGCCACTTCCAGCTTAGCTGTGCAGAAGAAGAACAACAAGAAGAAGAAATATCTCGAAATATGTCCGTCAGGCCCCTTCCCTTGAGATAAATCTGCAAATATCTCGGAAACGAAGCGGGCTATGGCAAAATGTTAAGAGACCTTTCTTGTAGAGAATTAAGTTTCCTACTTTTTATGTTCTATGATATTTTTTGATCAGATGCGTAGTTCTCGAGATATATCAAGATATTTAAAAGTTCCGAAGCCGCACCAACATAATAGAGATACAGAAACACCGTGGCCCCTTTCTTTGAGATAACTCTGCACTAGTGCGAGCCGCAAATGCCACTTCCAGCTTAGCTGTGCAGAAGAAGAACAACAATAAGAAGAAATATCTCGAAATATGTCCGTCAGGCCCCTTCCCTTGAGATAAATCTGCAAATATCTCGGAAACGAAGCGAGCTATGGCAAAATGTTAAGAGACCTTTGTTGTAGAGAATTAAGTTTCCTACTTTTTATGTTCTATGATATTTTTTGATCAGATGCGTAGTTCTCGAGATATATCAAGATATTTAAAAGTTCCGAAGCCGCACCAACATAATAGAGATACAGAAACACCGTGGCCCCTTTCTTTGCGATAACTCTGCACTATTGCGAGCTGCAAATGCCACTTCCAGCTTAGCTGTGCAGAAGAAGAACAACAAGAAGAAGAAATATCTCGAAATATGTCCGTCAGGCCCCTTCCCTCGAGATAAATCTGCAAATATCTCGGAAACGAAGCGAGCTATGGCAAAATGTTAAGAGACCTTTGTTGTAGAGAATTAAGTTTTCTACTTTTTATGTTCTATGATATTTTTTGATCAGATGCGTTGTTCTCGAGATATATCAAGATATTTAAAAGTTCCGAAGCCGCACCAGCATAATAGAGATACAGAAACACCGTGGCCCCTTTCTTTGAGATAACTCTGCACTATTGCGAGCTGCAAATGCCACTTCCAGCTTAGCTGTGCAGAAGAAGAACAACAAGAAGGAGAAATAACACGAAATATGTCCGTCAGGCCCCTTCCCTTGAGATAAATCTGCAAATATCTCGGAAACGAAGCGAGCTATGGCAAAATGTTAAGAGACCTTTCTTGTAGAGAATTAAGTTTCCTACTTTTTATGTTCTATGATATTTTTTGATCAGATGCGTAGTTCTCGAGATATATCAAGATATTTAAAAGTTCCGAAGCCGCACCAACATAATAGAGATACAGAAACACCGTGGCCCCTTTCTTTGAGATAACTATGCACTATTGCGAGCTGCAAATGCCACTTCCAGCTTAGCTGTGCAGAAGAAGAACAACAAGAAGAAGAAATATCTCGAAATATGTCCGTCAGGCCCCTTCCCTTGAGATAAATCTGCAAATATCTCGGAAACGAAGCGAGCTATGGCAAAATGTTAAGAGACCTTTTTTGTAGAGAATTAAGTTTTCTACTTTTTATGTTCCATGATATTTTTTGATCAGATGCGTAGTTCTCGAGATATATCAAGATATTTAAAAGTTCCGAAGCTGCACCAACATAATAGAGATACAGAAACACCGTGGCCCCTTTCTTTGAGATAACTCTGCACTATTGCGAGCTGCAAATGCCACTTCCAGCTTAGCTGTGCAGAAGAAGAACAACAATAAGAAGAAATATCTCGAAATATGTCCGTCAGGCCCCTTCCCTTGAGATAAATCTGCAAATATCTCGGAAACGAAGCGAGCTATGGCAAAATGTTAAGAGACCTTTGTTGTAGAGAATTAAGTTTCCTACTTTTTATGTTCTATGATATTTTTTGATCAGATGCGTAGTTCTCGAGATATATCAAGATATTTAAAAGTTCCGAAGCCGCACCAACATAATAGAGATACAGAAACACCGTGGCCCCTTTCTTCGAGATAACTCTGCACTAGTGCGAGCCGCAAATGCCACTTCCAGCTTAGCTGTGCAGAAGAAGAACAACAAGAAGAAGAAATATCTCGAAATATGTCCGTCAGGCCCCTTCCCTCGAGATAAATCTGCAAATATCTCGGAAACGAGGCGAGCTATGGCAAAATGTTAAGAGACCTTTGTTGTAGAGAATTAAGTTTTCTACTTTTTATGTTCTATGATATTTTTTGATCAGATGCGTTGTTCTCGAGATATATCAAGATATTTAAAAGTTCCGAAGCCGCACCAGCATAATAGAGATACAGAAACACCGTGGCCCCTTTCTTTGAGATAACTCTGCACTATTGCGAGCTGCAAATGCCACTTCCAGCTTAGCTGTGCAGAAGAAGAACAACAAGAAGGAGAAATAACACGAAATATGTCCGTCAGGCCCCTTCCCTTGAGATAAATCTGCAAATATCTCGGAAACGAAGCGAGCTATGGCAAAATGTTAAGAGACCTTTCTTGTAGAGAATTAAGTTTCCTACTTTTTATGTTCTATGATATTTTTTGATCAGATGCGTAGTTCTCGAGATATATCAAGATATTTAAAAGTTCCGAAGCCGCACCAACATAATAGAGATACAGAAACACCGTGGCCCCTTTCTTTGAGATAACTATGCACTATTGCGAGCTGCAAATGCCACTTCCAGCTTAGCTGTGCAGAAGAAGAACAACAAGAAGAAGAAATATCTCGAAATATGTCCGTCAGGCCCCTTCCCTTGAGATAAATCTGCAAATATCTCGGAAACGAAGCGAGCTATGGCAAAATGTTAAGAGACCTTTTTTGTAGAGAATTAAGTTTTCTACTTTTTATGTTCCATGATATTTTTTGATCAGATGCGTAGTTCTCGAGATATATCAAGATATTTAAAAGTTCCGAAGCTGCACCAACATAATAGAGATACAGAAACACCGTGGCCCCTTTCTTTGAGATAACTCTGCACTATTGCGAGCTGCAAATGCCACTTCCAGCTTAGCTGTGCAGAAGAAGAACAACAATAAGAAGAAATATCTCGAAATATGTCCGTCAGGCCCCTTCCCTTGAGATAAATCTGCAAATATCTCGGAAACGAAGCGAGCTATGGCAAAATGTTAAGAGACCTTTGTTGTAGAGAATTAAGTTTCCTACTTTTTATGTTCTATGATATTTTTTGATCAGATGCGTAGTTCTCGAGATATATCAAGATATTTAAAAGTTCCGAAGCCGCACCAACATAATAGAGATACAGAAACACCGTGGCCCCTTTCTTCGAGATAACTCTGCACTAGTGCGAGCCGCAAATGCCACTTCCAGCTTAGGTGTGCAGAAGAAGAACAACAAGAAGAAGAAATATCTCGAAATATGTCCGTCAGGCCCCTTCCCTCGAGATAAATCTGCAAACATCTCGGAAACGAGGCGAGCTATGGCAAAATGTTCAGAGACCTTTGTTGTAGAGAATTAAGTTTTCTACTTTTTATGTTCTATGATATTTTTTGATCAGATGCGTTGTTCTCGAGATATATCAAGATATTTAAAAGTTCCGAAGCCGCACCAGCATAATAGAGATACAGAAACACCGTGGCCCCTTTCTTTGAGATAACTCTGCACTATTGCGAGCTGCAAATGCCACTTCCAGCTTAGCTGTGCAGAAGAAGAACAACAAGAAGGAGAAATAACACGAAATATGTCCGTCAGGCCCCTTCCCTTGAGATAAATCTGCAAATATCTCGGAAACGAAGCGAGCTATGGCAAAATGTTAAGAGACCTTTCTTGTAGAGAATTAAGTTTCCGACTTTTTATGTTCTATGATATTTTTTGATCAGATGCGTAGTTCTCGAGATATATCAAGATATTTAAAAGTTCCGAAGCCGCACCAACATAATAGAGATACAGAAACACCGTGGCCCCTTTCTTTGAGATAACTATGCACTATTGCGAGCTGCAAATGCCACTTCCAGCTTAGCTGTGCAGAAGAAGAACAACAAGAAGAAGAAATATCTCGAAATATGTCCGTCAGGCCCCTTCCCTTGAGATAAATCTGCAAATATCTCGGAAACGAAGCGAGCTATGGCAAAATGTTAAGAGACCTTTTTTGTAGAGAATTAAGTTTTCTACTTTTTATGTTCCATGATATTTTTTGATCAGATGCGTAGTTCTCGAGATATATCAAGATATTTAAAAGTTCCGAAGCTGCACCAACATAATAGAGATACAGAAACACCGTGGCCCCTTTCTTTGAGATAACTCTGCACTATTGCGAGCTGCAAATGCCACTTCCAGCTTAGCTGTGCAGAAGAAGAACAACAATAAGAAGAAATATCTCGAAATATGTCCGTCAGGCCCCTTCCCTTGAGATAAATCTGCAAATATCTCGGAAACGAAGCGAGCTATGGCAAAATGTTAAGAGACCTTTCTTGTAGAGAATTAAGTTTCCTACTTTTTATGTTCTATGATATTTTTTGATCAGATGCGTAGTTCTCGAGATATATCAAGATATTTAAAAGTTCCGAAGCCGCACCAACATAATAGAGATACAGAAACACCGTGGCCCCTTTCTTTGAGATAACTCTGCACTAGTGCGAGCCGCAAATGCCACTTCCAGCTTAGCTGTGCAGAAGAAGAACAACAAGAAGAAGAAATATCTCGAAATATGCCCGTCAAGCCCCTTCCCTTGAGATAAATCTGCCAATATCTCGGAAACCAAGCGAGCTATGGCAAAATGTTAAGAGACCTTTCTTGTAGAGAATTAAGTTTCCTACTTTTTATGTTGTATGATATTTTTTGATCAGATGCGTAGTTCTCGAGATATATCAAGATATTTAAAAGTTCCGAAGCCGCACCAACATAATAGAGATACAGAAACACCGTGGCCCCTTTCTTCGAGATAACTCTGCACTAGTGCGAGCCGCAAATGCCACTTCCAGCTTAGCTGTGCAGAAGAAGAACAACAAGAAGAAGAAATATCTCGAAATATGTCCGTCAGGCCCCTTCCCTTGATATAAATCTGCAAATATCTCGGAAACGAAGCGAGCTATGGCAAAATGTTAAGAGACGTTTTTTGTAGAGAATTATGTTTCCTACAATTTATCTTCTATGATATTTTTTGATCAGAAGCGTAGTTTTCGAGATATATCGAGATATTTAAAAGTTCCGAAGCCGCACCAACATAATAGAGATACAGAAACACCGTGGCCCCTTTCTTTGAGATAACTCTGCACTAGTGCGAGCCGCAAATGCCACTTCCAGCTTAGCTGTGCAGAAGAAGAACAACAAGAAGAAGAAATATCTCGAAATATGTCCGTCAGGCCCCTTCCCTTGAGATAAATCTGCAAATATCTCGGAAACGAAGCGAGCTATGGCAAAATGTTAAGAGACGTTTTTTGTAGAGAATTATGTTTCCTACAATCTATGTGCTATGATATTTTTTGATCAGAAGCGTAGTTTTCGAGATATATCGAGATATTTAAAAGTTCCGAAGCCGCACCAACATAATAGAGATACAGAAACACCGTGGCCCCTTTCTTTGAGATAACTCTGCACTAGTGCGAGCCGCAAATGCCACTTCCAGCTTAGCTGTGCAGAAGAAGAACAACAATAAGAAGAAATATCTCGAAATATGTCCGTCAGGCCCCTTCCCTTGAGATAAATCTGCAAATATCTCGGAAACGAAGCGAGCTATGGCAAAATGTTAAGAGACCTTTTTTGTAGAGAATTAAGTTTTCTACTTTTTATGTTCCATGATATTTTTTGATCAGCTGCGTAGTTCTCGAGATATATCAAGATATTTAAAAGTTCCGAAGCTGCACCAACATAATAGAGATACAGAAACACCGTGGCCCCTTTCTTTGAGATAACTCTGCACTATTGCGAGCTGCAAATGCCACTTCCAGCTTAGCTGTGCAGAAGAAGAACAACAATAAGAAGAAGTATCTCGAAATATGTCCGTCAGGCCCCTTCCCTTGAGATAAATCTGCAAATATCTCGGAAACGAAGCGAGCTATGGCAAAATGTTAAGAGACCTTTCTTGTAGAGAATTAAGTTTCCTACTTTTTATGTTCTATGATATTTTTTGATCAGATGCGTAGTTCTCGAGATATATCAAGATATTTAAAAGTTCCGAAGCCGCACCAACATAATAGAGATACAGAAACACCGTGGCCCCTTTCTTTGCGATAACTCTGCACTCATTGCGAGCTGCAAATGCCACTTCCAGCTTAGCTGTGCAGAAGAATAACAACAAGAAGAAGAAATATCTCGAAATATGTCCGTCAGGCCCCTTCCCTTGAGATAAATCTGCAACTATCTCGGAAACGAAGCGGGCTATGGCAAAATGTTAAGAGACCTTATTTGTAGAGAATTAAGTTTCCTACTTTTTATGTTCTATGATATTTTTTGATCAGATGCGTAGTTCTCGAGATATATCAAGATATTTAAAAGTTCCGAAGCCGCACCAACGTAATAGAGATACAGAAACACCGTGGCCCCTTTCTTTGAGATAACTCTGCACTAGTGCGAGCCGCAAATGCCACTTCCAGCTTAGCTGTGCAGAAGAAGAACAACAAGAAGAAGAAATATCTCGAAATATGCCCGTCAGGCCCCTTCCCTTGAGATAAATCTGCCAATATCTCGGAAACGAAGCGAGCTATGGCAAAATGTTAAGAGACCTTTTTTGTAGAGAATTAAGTTTCCTACTTTTTATGTTCTATGATATTTTTTGATCAGATGCGTAGATCTCGAGATATATCAAGATATTTAAAAGTTCCGAAGCTGCACCAACATAATAGAGGTAGAGAAACACCGTGGCCTCTTTCTTTGAGATAACTCTGCACTATTGCGAGCTGCAAATGCCACTTCCAGCTTAGCTGTGCAGAAGAAGAACAACAAGAAGAAGAAATATCTCGAAATATGTCCGTCAGGCCCCATCCCTTGAGATAAATCTGCAAATATCTCGGAAACCAAGCGAGCTATGGCAAAATGTTAAGAGACCTTTCTTGTAGAGAATTAAGTTTCCTACTTTTTATGTTGTATGATATTTTTTGATCAGATGCGTAGTTCTCGAGATATATCAAGATATTTAAAAGTTCCGAAGCCGCACCAACATAATAGAGATACAGAAACACCGTGGCCCCTTTCTTCGAGATAACTCTGCACTAGTGCGAGCCGCAAATGCCACTTCCAGCTTAGCTGTGCAGAAGAAGAACAACAAGAAGAAGAAATATCTCGAAATATGTCCGTCAGGCCCCTTCCCTTGAGATAAATCTGCAAATATCTCGGAAACGAAGCGAGCTATGGCAAAATGTTAAGAGACGTTTTTTGTAGAGAATTATGTTTCCTACAATCTATCTGCTATGATATTTTTTGATCAGAAGCGTAGTTTTCGAGATATATCGAGATATTTAAAAGTTCCGAAGCCGCACCAACATAATAGAGATACAGAAACACCGTGGCCCCTTTCTTTGAGATAACTCTGCACTAGTGCGAGCCGCAAATGCCACTTCCAGCTTAGCTGTGCAGAAGAAGAACAACAAGAAGAAGAAATATCTCGAAATATGTCCGTTAGGCCGCTTCCTTGAGATAAATGTGCAAATATCTCGGAAACGAAGCGAGCTATGGCAAAATGTTGAGGGACCTTTTTTGTAGAGAATTAAGTTTCCTACTATTTATGTTCTATGATATTTTTTGATCAGATGCGTAGTTCTCGAGATATATCAAGATATTTAAAAGTTCCGAAGCCGCACCAACATAATAGAGATACAGAAACACCGTGGCCCCTTTCTTTGAGATAACTCTGCACTAGTGCGAGCCGCAAATGCCACTTCCAGCTTAGCTGTGCAGAAGAAGAACAACAAGAAGAAGAAATATCTCGAAATATGTCCGTCAGGCCCCTTCCCTTGAGATATATCTGCAAATATCTCGGAAACGAAGCGAGCTATGGCAAAATGTTAAGAGACCTTTTTTGTAGAGAATTAAGTTTCCTACTTTTTATGTGCTATGATATTTTTTGATCAGATGCGTAGTTCTCGAGATATATCAAGATATTTAAAAGTTCCGAAGCCGCACCAACATAATAGAGATACAGAAACACCGTGGCCCCTTTCTTTGAGATTACTCTGCACTATTGCGAGCTGCAAATGCCACTTCCAGCTTAGCTGTGCAGAGGAAGAACAACAAGAAGAAGAAATATCTCGAAATATGTCCGTCAGGCCCGTTCCTTTGTGATAAATCTGCAAATATCTCGGAAACGAAGCGAGCTATGGCAAAATGTTAAGAGACCTTTCTTGTAGAGAATTAAGTTTCCTACTTTTTATGTTCTATGATATTTTTTGATCAGATGCGTAGTTCTCGAGATATATCAAGATATTTAAAAGTTCCGAAGCCGCACCAACATAATAGAGATACAGAAACACCGTGGCCCCTTTCTTTGCGATAACTCTGCACTATTGCGAGCTGCAAATGCCACTTCCAGCTTAGCTGTGCAGAAGAATAACAACAAGAAGAAGAAATATCTCGAAATATGTCCGTCAGGCCCCTTCCCTTGAGATAAATCTGCAAATATCTCGGAAACGAAGCGGGCTATGGCAAAATGTTAAGAGACCTTGTTTGTAGAGAATTAAGTTTCCTACTTTTTATGTTCTATGATATTTTTTGATCAGATGCGTAGTTCTCGAGATATATCAAGATATTTAAAAGTTCCGAAGCCGCACCAACATAATAGAGATACAGAAACACCGTGGCCCCTTTCTTTGAGATAACGCTGCACTATTGCGAGCTGGAAATGCCACTTCCAGTTTAGCTGTGCAGAAGAAGAACAACAAGAAGAAGAAATATCTCGAAATATGTCCGTCAGGCCCCTTCCCTTGAGATATATCTGCAAATATCTCGGAAACGAAACGAGCTATGGCAAAATGTTAAGAGACCTTTTTTGTAGAGAATTATGTTTCCTACAATTTATGTTCTATGATATTTTTTGATCAGAAGCGTAGTTTTCGAGATATATCGAGATATTTAAAAGTTCCGAAGCCGCACCAACATAATAGAGATCCAGAAACACCGTGGCCCCTTTCTTTGAGATAACTCTGCACTAGTGCGAGCCGCAAATGCCACTTCCAGCTTAGCTGTGCAGAAGAAGAACAACAATAAGAAGAAATATCTCGAAATATGTCCGTCAGGCCCCTTCCCTTGAGATAAATCTGCAAATATCTCGGAAACGAAGCGAGCTATGGCAAAATGTTAAGAGACCTTTCTTGTAGAGAATTAAGTTTCCTACTTTTTATGTTCTATGATATTTTTTGATCAGATGCGTAGTTCTCGAGATATATCAAGATATTTAAAAGTTCCGAAGCCGCACCAACATAATAGAGATACAGAAACACCGTGGCCCCTTTCTTTGCGATAACTCTGCACTATTGCGAGCTGCAAATGCCACTTCCAGCTTAGCTGTGCAGAAGAATAACAACAAGAAGAAGAAATATCTCGAAATATGTCCGTCAGGCCCCTTCCCTTGAGATAAATCTGCAAATATCTCGGAAACGAAGCGGGCTATGGCAAAATGTTAAGAGACCTTATTTGTAGAGAATTAAGTTTCCTACTTTTTATGTTCTATGATATTTTTTGATCAGATGCGTAGTTCTCGAGATATATCAAGATATTTAAAAGTTCCGAAGCCGCACCAACATAATAGAGATACAGAAACACCGTGGCCCCTTTCTTTGAGATAACTCTGCACTAGTGCGAGCCGCAAATGCCACTTCCAGCTTAGCTGTGCAGAAGAAGAACAACAAGAAGAAGAAATATCTCGAAATATGCCCGTCAGGCCCCTTCCCTTGAGATAAATCTGCCAATATCTCGGAAACGATGCGAGCTATGGCAAAATGTTAAGAGACCTTTTTTGTAGAGAATTAAGTTTCCTACTTTTTATGTTCTATGATATTTTTTGATCAGATGCGTAGATCTCGAGATATATCAAGATATTTAAAAGTTCCGAAGCTGCACCAACATAATAGAGGTAGAGAACCACCGTGGCCTCTTTCTTTGAGATAACTCTGCACTATTGCGAGCTGCAAATGCCACTTCCAGCTTAGCTGTGCAGAAGAAGAACAACAAGAAGAAGAAATATCTCGAAATATGTCCGTCAGGCCCCATCCCTTGAGATAAATCTGCAAATATCTCGGAAACCAAGCGAGCTATGGCAAAATGTTAAGAGACCTTTCTTGTAGAGAATTAAGTTTCCTACTTTTTATGTTGTATGATATTTTTTGATCAGATGCGTAGTTCTCGAGATATATCAAGATATTTAAAAGTTCCGAAGCCGCACCAACATAATAGAGATACAGAAACACCGTGGCCCCTTTCTTCGAGATAACTCTGCACTAGTGCGAGCCGCAAATGCCACTTCCAGCTTAGCTGTGCAGAAGAAGAACAACAAGAAGAAGAAATATCTCGAAATATGTCCGTCAGGCCCCTTCCCTTGATATAAATCTGCAAATATCTCGGAAACGAAGCGAGCTATGGCAAAATGTTAAGAGACGTTTTTTGTAGAGAATTATGTTTCCTACAATTTATGTTCTATGATATTTTTTGATCAGAAGCGTAGTTTTCGAGATATATCGAGATATTTAAAAGTTCCGAAGCCGCACCAACATAATAGAGATACAGAAACACCGTGGCCCCTTTCTTTGAGATAACTCTGCACTAGTGCGAGCCGCAAATGCCACTTCCAGCTTAGCTGTGCAGAAGAAGAACAACAAGAAGAAGAAATATCTCGAAATATGTCCGTCAGGCCCCTTCCCTTGAGATAAATGTGCAAATATCTCGGAAACGAAGCGAGCTATGGCAAAATGTTGAGGGACCTTTTTTTGTAGAGAATTAAGTTTCCTACTATTTATGTTCTATGATATTTTTTGATCAGATGCGTAGTTCTCGAGATATATCAAGATATTTAAAAGTTCCGAAGCCGCACCAACATAATAGAGATACAGAAACACCGTGGCCCCTTTCTTTGAGATTACTCTGCACTATTGCGAGCTGCAAATGCCACTTCCAGCTTAGCTGTGCAGAGGAAGAACAACAAGAAGAAGAAATATCTCGAAATATGTCCGTCAGGCCCGTTCCTTTGAGATAAATCTGCAAATATCTCGGAAACGAAGCGAGCTATGGCAAAATGTTAAGAGACCTTTCTTGTAGAGAATTAAGTTTCCTACTTTTTATGTTCTATGATATTTTTTGATTAGATGCGTAGTTCTCGAGATATATCAAGATATTTAAAAGTTCCGAAGCCGCACCAACATAATAGAGATACAGAAACACCGTGGCCCCTTTCTTTGAGATAACTCTGCACTAGTGCGAGCCGCAAATGCCACTTCCAGATTAGCTGTGCAGAAGAAGAACAACAAGAAGAAGAAATATCACGAAATATGTCCGTTAGGCCCCTTCCCTTGAGATAAATCTGCAAATATCTCGGAAACGAAGCGAGCTATGGCAAAATGTTAAGAGACCTTTTTTGTAGAGAATTAAGTTTCCTACTATTTATGTTCTATGATATTTTTTGATCAGATGCGTAGTTCTCGAGATATATCAAGATATTTAAAAGTTCCGAAGCCGCACCAACATAATAGAGATACAGAAACACCGTGGCCCCTTTCTTTGAGATTACTCTGCACTATTGCGAGCTGCAAATGCCACTTCCAGCTTAGCTGTGCAGAGGAAGAACAACAAGAAGAAGAAATATCTCGAAATATGCCCGTCAGGCCCCTTCCCTTGAGATAAATCTGCCAATATCTCGGAAACGAAGCGAGCTATGGCAAAATGTTAAGAGACCTTTTTTGTAGAGAATTAAGTTTCCTACTTTTTATGTTCTATGATATTTTTTGATCAGATGCGTAGATCTCGAGATATATCAAGATATTTAAAAGTTCCGAAGCTGCACCAACATAATAGAGGTAGAGAACCACCGTGGCCTCTTTCTTTGAGATAACTCTGCACTATTGCGAGCTGCAAATGCCACTTCCAGCTTAGCTGTGCAGAAGAAGAACAACAAGAAGAAGAAATATCTCGAAATATGTCCGTCAGGCCCCATCCCTTGAGATAAATCTGCAAATATCTCGGAAACGAAGCGAGCCATGGCAAAATGTTAAGCGACCTTTTTTGTAGAGAATTAAGTTTCCTACTTTTTATGTTCTATGATATTTTTTGATCAGATGCGTAGTTTTCGAGATATATCGAGATATTTAAAAGTTCCGAAGCCGCACCAACATAATAGAGATACAGAAACACCGTGGCCCCTTTCTTTGAGATAACTCTGCACTAGTGCGAGCCGCAAATGCCACTTCCAGCTTAGCTGTGCAGAAGAAGAACAACAAGAAGGAGAAATATCTCGAAATATGTCCGTCAGGCCCCTTCCCTTGAGATAAATCTGCAAATATCTCGGAAACGAAGCGAGCTATGGCAAAATGTTAAGAGACGTTTTTTGTAGAGAATTATGTTTCCTACAATTTATGTGCTATGATATTTTTTGATCAGAAGCGTAGTTTTCGAGATATATCGAGATATTTAAAAGTTCCGAAGCCGCACCAACATAATAGAGATACAGAAACACCGTGGCCCCTTTCTTTGAGATAACTCTGCACTAGTGCGAGCCGCAAATGCCACTTCCAGCTTAGCTGTGCAGAAGAAGAACAACAAGAAGAAGAAATATCTCGAAATATGTCCGTTAGGCCGCTTCCCTTAAGATAAATGTGCAAATATCTCGGAAACGAAGCGAGCTATGGCAAAATGTTGAGGGACCTTTTTTGTAGAGAATTAAGTTTCCTACTATTTATGTTCTATGATATTTTTTGATCAGATGCGTAGTTCTCGAGATATATCAAGATATTTAAAAGTTCCGAAGCCGCACCAACATAATAGAGATACAGAAACACCGTGGCCCCTTTCTTTGAGATAACTCTGCACTAGTGCGAGCCGCAAATGCCACTTCCAGCTTAGCTGTGCAGAAGAAGAACAACAAGAAGAAGAAATATCTCGAAATATGTCCGTCAGGCCCCTTCCCTTGAGATAAATCTGCAAATATCTCGGAAACGAAGCGAGCTATGGCAAAATGTTAAGAGACCTTTTTTGTAGAGAATTAAGTTTCCTACTTTTTATGTTCTATGATATTTTTTGATCAGATGCGTAGTTCTCGAGATATATCAAGATATTTAAAAGTTCCGAAGCCGCACCAACATAATAGAGATACAGAAACACCGTGGCCCCTTTCTTTGAGATAACTCTGCACTAGTGCGAGCCGCAAATGCCACTTCCAGCTTAGCTGTGCAGAAGAAGAACAACAAGAAGAAGAAATATCTCGAAATATGTCCGTTAGGCCGCTTCCCTTGAGATAAATGTGCAAATATCTCGGAAACGAAGCGAGCTATGGCAAAATGTTGAGGGACCTTTTTTGTAGAGAATTAAGTTTCCTACTATTTATGTTCTATGATATTTTTTGATCAGATGCGTAGTTCTCGAGATATATCAAGATATTTAAAAGTTCCGAAGCCGCACCAACATAATAGAGATACAGAAACACCGTGGCCCCTTTCTTTGAGATAACTCTGCACTAGTGCGAGCCGCAAATGCCACTTCCAGCTTAGCTGTGCAGAAGAAGAACAACAAGAAGAAGAAATATCTCGAAATATGTCCGTCAGGCCCCTTCCCTTGAGATAAATCTGCAAATATCTCGGAAACGAAGCGAGCTATGGCAAAATGTTAAGAGACCTTTTTTGTAGAGAATTAAGTTTCCTACTATTTATGTTCTATGATATTTTTTGATCAGATGCGTAGTTCTCGAGATATATCAAGATATTTAAAAGTTCCGAAGCCGCACCAACATAATAGAGATACAGAAACACCGTGGCCCCTTTCTTTGAGATTACTCTGCACTATTGCGAGCTGCAAATGCCACTTCCAGCTTAGCTGTGCAGAGGAAGAACAACAAGAAGAAGAAATATCTCGAAATATGCCCGTCAGGCCCCTTCCCTTGAGATAAATCTGCCAATATCTCGGAAACGAAGCGAGCTATGGCAAAATGTTAAGAGACCTTTTTTGTAGAGAATTAAGTTTCCTACTTTTTATGTTCTATGATATTTTTTGATCAGATGCGTAGATCTCGAGATATATCAAGATATTTAAAAGTTCCGAAGCTGCACCAACATAATAGAGGTAGAGAACCACCGTGGCCTCTTTCTTTGAGATAACTCTGCACTATTGCGAGCTGCAAATGCCACTTCCAGCTTAGCTGTGCAGAAAAAGAACAACAAGAAGAAGAAATATCTCGAAATATGTCCGTCAGGCCCCATCCCTTGAGATAAATCTGCAAATATCTCGGAAACCAAGCGAGCTATGGCAAAATGTTAAGAGACCTTTCTTGTAGAGAATTAAGTTTCCTACTTTTTATGTTGTATGATATTTTTTGATCAGATGCGTAGTTCTCGAGATATATCAAGATATTTAAAAGTTCCGAAACCGCACCAACATAATAGAGATACAGAAACACCGTGGCCCCTTTCTTCGAGATAACTCTGCACTAGTGCGAGCCGCAAATGCCACTTCCAGCTTAGCTGTGCAGAAGAAGAACAACAAGAAGAAGAAATATCTCGAAATATGTCCGTCAGGCCCCTTCCCTTGATATAAATCTGCAAATATCTCGGAAACGAAGCGAGCTATGGCAAAATGTTAGGAGATGTTTTTTGTAGAGAATTATGTTTCCTACAATTTATGTTCTATGATATTTTTTGATCAGAAGCGTAGTTTTCGAGATATATCGAGATATTTAAAAGTTCCGAAGCCGCACCAACATAATAGAGATACAGAAACACCGTGGCCCCTTTCTTTGAGATAACTCTGCACTAGTGCGAGCCGCAAATGCCACTTCCAGCTTAGCTGTGCAGAAGAAGAACAACAAGAAGAAGAAATATCTCGAAATATGTCCGTCAGGCCCCTTCCCTTGAGATAAATGTGCAAATATCTCGGAAACGAAGCGAGCTATGGCAAAATGTTGAGGGACCTTTTTTTGTAGAGAATTAAGTTTCCTACTATTTATGTTCTATGATATTTTTTGATCAGATGCGTAGTTCTCGAGATATATCAAGATATTTAAAAGTTCCGAAGCCGCACCAACATAATAGAGATACAGAAACACCGTGGCCCCTTTCTTTGAGATTACTCTGCACTATTGCGAGCTGCAAATGCCACTTCCAGCTTAGCTGTGCAGAGGAAGAACAACAAGAAGAAGAAATATCTCGAAATATGTCCGTCAGGCCCGTTCCTTTGAGATAAATCTGCAAATATCTCGGAAACGAAGCGAGCTATGGCAAAATGTTAAGAGACCTTTCTTGTAGAGAATTAAGTTTCCTACTTTTTATGTTCTATGATATTTTTTGATTAGATGCGTAGTTCTCGAGATATATCAAGATATTTAAAAGTTCCGAAGCCGCACCAACATAATAGAGATACAGAAACACCGTGGCCCCTTTCTTTGAGATAACTCTGCACTAGTGCGAGCCGCAAATGCCACTTCCAGATTAGCTGTGCAGAAGAAGAACAACAAGAAGAAGAAATATCACGAAATATGTCCGTTAGGCCCCTTCCCTTGAGATAAATCTGCAAATATCTCGGAAACGAAGCGAGCTATGGCAAAATGTTAAGAGACCTTTTTTGTAGAGAATTAAGTTTCCTACTATTTATGTTCTATGATATTTTTTGATCAGATGCGTAGTTCTCGAGATATATCAAGATATTTAAAAGTTCCGAAGCCGCACCAACATAATAGAGATACAGAAACACCGTGGCCCCTTTCTTTGAGATAACGCTGCACTATTGCGAGCTGGAAATGCCACTTCCAGTTTAGCTGTGCAGAAGAAGAACAACAAGAAGAAGAAATATCTCGAAATATGTCCGTCAGGCCCCTTCCCTTGAGATATATCTGCAAATATCTCGGAAACGAAACGAGCTATGGCAAAATGTTAAGAGACCTTTTTTGTAGAGAATTATGTTTCCTACAATTTATGTTCTATGATATTTTTTGATCAGAAGCGTAGTTTTCGAGATATATCGAGATATTTAAAAGTTCCGAAGCCGCACCAACATAATAGAGATCCAGAAACACCGTGGCCCCTTTCTTTGAGATAACTCTGCACTAGTGCGAGCCGCAAATGCCACTTCCAGCTTAGCTGTGCAGAAGAAGAACAACAAGAAGAAGAAATATCTCGAAATATGTCCGTCAGGCCCCTTCCCTCGAGATAAATCTGCAAATATCTCGGAAACGAAGCGAGCTATGGCAAAATGTTAAGAGACCTTTTTTGTAGAGAATTAAGTTTTCTACTTTTTATGTTCCATGATATTTTTTGATCAGATGCGTAGTTCTCGAGATATATCAAGATATTTAAAAGTTCCGAAGCTGCACCAACATAATAGAGATACAGAAACACCGTGGCCCCTTTCTTTGAGATAACTCTGCACTATTGCGAGCTGCAAATGCCACTTCCAGCTTAGCTGTGCAGAAGAAGAACAACAATAAGAAGAAATATCTCGAAATATGTCCGTCAGGCCCCTTCCCTTGAGATAAATCTGCAAATATCTCGGAAACGAAGCGAGCTATGGCAAAATGTTAAGAGACCTTTCTTGTAGAGAATTAAGTTTCCTACTTTTTATGTTCTATGATATTTTTTGATCAGATGCGTAGTTCTCGAGATATATCAAGATATTTAAAAGTTCCGAAGCCGCACCAACATAATAGAGATACAGAAACACCGTGGCCCCTTTCTTTGCGATAACTCTGCACTATTGCGAGCTGCAAATGCCACTTCCAGCTTAGCTGTGCAGAAGAATAACAACAAGAAGAAGAAATATCTCGAAATATGTCCGTCAGGCCCCTTCCCTTGAGATAAATCTGCAAATATCTCGGAAACGAAGCGGGCTATGGCAAAATGTTAAGAGACCTTATTTGTAGAGAATTAAGTTTCCTACTTTTTATGTTCTATGATATTTTTTGATCAGATGCGTAGTTCTCGAGATATATCAAGATATTTAAAAGTTCCGAAGCCGCACCAACATAATAGAGATACAGAAACACCGTGGCCCCTTTCTTTGAGATAACTCTGCACTAGTGCGAGCCGCAAATGCCACTTCCAGCTTAGCTGTGCAGAAGAAGAACAACAAGAAGAAGAAATATCTCGAAATATGCCCGTCAGGCCCCTTCCCTTGAGATAAATCTGCCAATATCTCGGAAACGAAGCGAGCCATGGCAAAATGTTAAGAGACCTTTTTTGTAGAGAATTAAGTTTCCTACTTTTTATGTTCTATGATATTTTTTGATCAGATGCGTAGTTTTCGAGATATATCGAGATATTTAAAAGTTCCGAAGCCGCACCAACATAATAGAGATACAGAAACACCGTGGCCCCTTTCTTTGAGATAACTCTGCACTAGTGCGAGCCGCAAATGCCACTTCCAGCTTAGCTGTGCAGAAGAAGAACAACAAGAAGGAGAAATATCTCGAAATATGTCCGTCAGGCCCCTTCCCTTGAGATAAATCTGCAAATATCTCGGAAACGAAGCGAGCTATGGCAAAATGTTAAGAGACGTTTTTTGTAGAGAATTATGTTTCCTACAATTTATGTGCTATGATATTTTTTGATCAGAAGCGTAGTTTTCGAGATATATCGAGATATTTAAAAGTTCCGAAGCCGCACCAACATAATAGAGATACAGAAACACCGTGGCCCCTTTCTTTGAGATAACTCTGCACTAGTGCGAGCCGCAAATGCCACTTCCAGCTTAGCTGTGCAGAAGAAGAACAACAAGAAGAAGAAATATCTCGAAATATGTCCGTTAGGCCGCTTCCCTTAAGATAAATGTGCAAATATCTCGGAAACGAAGCGAGCTATGGCAAAATGTTGAGGGACCTTTTTTGTAGAGAATTAAGTTTCCTACTATTTATGTTCTATGATATTTTTTGATCAGATGCGTAGTTCTCGAGATATATCAAGATATTTAAAAGTTCCGAAGCCGCACCAACATAATAGAGATACAGAAACACCGTGGCCCCTTTCTTTGAGATAACTCTGCACTAGTGCGAGCCGCAAATGCCACTTCCAGCTTAGCTGTGCAGAAGAAGAACAACAAGAAGAAGAAATATCTCGAAATATGTCCGTCAGGCCCCTTCCCTTGAGATAAATCTGCAAATATCTCGGAAACGAAGCGAGCTATGGCAAAATGTTAAGAGACCTTTTTTGTAGAGAATTAAGTTTCCTACTTTTTATGTTCTATGATATTTTTTGATCAGATGCGTAGTTCTCGAGATATATCAAGATATTTAAAAGTTCCGAAGCCGCACCAACATAATAGAGATACAGAAACACCGTGGCCCCTTTCTTTGAGATAACTCTGCACTAGTGCGAGCCGCAAATGCCACTTCCAGCTTAGCTGTGCAGAAGAAGAACAACAAGAAGAAGAAATATCTCGAAATATGTCCGTTAGGCCGCTTCCCTTGAGATAAATGTGCAAATATCTCGGAAACGAAGCGAGCTATGGCAAAATGTTGAGGGACCTTTTTTGTAGAGAATTAAGTTTCCTACTATTTATGTTCTATGATATTTTTTGATCAGATGCGTAGTTCTCGAGATATATCAAGATATTTAAAAGTTCCGAAGCCGCACCAACATAATAGAGATACAGAAACACCGTGGCCCCTTTCTTTGAGATAACTCTGCACTAGTGCGAGCCGCAAATGCCACTTCCAGCTTAGCTGTGCAGAAGAAGAACAACAATAAGAAGAAATATCTCGAAATATGTCCGTCAGGCCCCTTCCCTTGAGATAAATCTGCAAATATCTCGGAAACGAAGCGAGCTATGGTAAAATGTTAAGAGACCTTTTTTGTAGAGAATTAAGTTTCCTACTTTTTATGTTCTATGATATTTTTTGATCAGATGCGTAGTTCTCGAGATATATCGAGATATTTAAAAGTTCCGAAGCCGCACCAACATAATAGAGATACAGAAACACCGTGGCCCCTTTCTTTGAGATAACTCTGCACTAGTGCGAGCCGCAAATGCCACTTCCAGCTTAGCTGTGCGGAAGAAGGACAACAAGAAGAAGAAATATCTCGAAATATGTCCGTCAGGCCCCTTCCCTTGAGATAAATCTGCAAATATCTCGGAAACCAAGCGAGCTATGGCAAAATGTTAAGAGACCTTTTTTGTAGAGAATTAAGTTTCCTACTTTTTATGTTCTATGATATTTTTTGATCAGATATGTAGTTTTCGAGATATATCGAGATATTTAAAAGTTCCGAAGCCGCACCAACATAATAGAGATACAGAAACACCGTGGCCCCTTTCTTTGAGATAACTCTGCACTAGTGCGAGCCGCAAATGCCACTTCCAGCTTAGCTGTGCAGAAGAAGAACAACAAGAAGAAGAAATATCTCGAAATATGTCCGTCAGGCCCCTTCCCTTGAGATAAATCTGCAAATATCTCGGAAACGAAGCGAGCTATGGCAAAATGATAAGAGACCTTTTTTGTAGAGAATTAAGTTTCCTACTTTTTATGTTGTATGATATTTTTTGATCAGATCCGTAGTTCTCGAGATATATCAAGATATTTAAAAGTTCCGAAGCCGCACCAACATAATAGAGATGCAGAAACACCGTGGCCCCTTTCTTCGAGATAACTCTGCACTAGTGCGAGCCGCAAATGCCACTTCCAGCTTAGCTGTGCAGAAGAAGAACAACAAGAAGAAGAAATATCTCGAAATATGTCCGTCAGGCCCCTTCCCTTGATATAAATCTGCAAATATCTCGGAAACGAAGCGAGCTATGGCAAAATGTTAAGAGACGTTTTTTGTAGAGAATTATGTTTCCTACAATTTATGTTCTATGATATTTTTTGATCAGAAGCGTAGTTTTCGAGATATATCGAGATATTTAAAAGTTCCGAAGCCGCACCAACATAATAGAGATACAGAAACACCGTGGCCCCTTTCTTTGAGATAACACTGCACTAGTGCGAGCCGCAAATGCCACTTCCAGCTTAGCTGTGCAGAAGAAGGACAACAAGAAGAAGAAATATCTCGAAATATGTCCGTCAGGCCCCTTCCCTTGAGATAAATCTGCAAATATCTCGGAAACCAAGCGAGCTATGGCAAAATGTTAAGAGACCTTTTTTGTAGAGAATTAAGTTTCCTACTTTTTATGTTCTATGATATTTTTTGATCAGATGCGTAGTTTTCGAGATATATCGAGATATTTAAAAGTTCCGAAGCCGCACCAACATAATAGAGATACAGAAACACCGTGGCCCCTTTCTTTGAGATAACTCTGCACTAGTGCGAGCCGCAAATGCCACTTCCAGCTTAGCTGTGCAGAAGAAGAACAACAAGAAGAAGAAATATCTCGAAATATGTCCGTCAGGCCCCTTCCCTTGAGATAAATCTGCAAATATCTCGGAAACGAAGCGAGCTATGGCAAAATGATAAGAGACCTTTTTTGTAGAGAATTAAGTTTCCTACTTTTTATGTTGTATGATATTTTTTGATCAGATGCGTAGTTCTCGAGATATATCAAGATATTTAAAAGTTCCGAAGCCGCACCAACATAATAGAGATGCAGAAACACCGTGGCCCCTTTCTTCGAGATAACTCTGCACTAGTGCGAGCCGCAAATGCCACTTCCAGCTTAGCTGTGCAGAAGAAGAACAACAAGAAGAAGAAATATCTCGAAATATGTCCGTCAGGCCCCTTCCCTTGATATAAATCTGCAAATATCTCGGAAACGAAGCGAGCTATGGCAAAATGTTAAGAGACGTTTTTTGTAGAGAATTATGTTTCCTACAATTTATGTTCTATGATATTTTTTGATCAGAAGCGTAGTTTTCGAGATATATCGAGATATTTAAAAGTTCCGAAGCCGCACCAACATAATAGAGATACAGAAACACCGTGGCCCCTTTCTTTGAGATAACTCTGCACTAGTGCGAGCCGCAAATGCCACTTCCAGCTTAGCTGTGCAGAAGAAGGACAACAAGAAGAAGAAATATCTCGAAATATGTCCGTCAGGCCCCTTCCCTTGAGATAAATCTGCAAATATCTCGGAAACCAAGCGAGCTATGGCAAAATGTTAAGAGACCTTTTTTGTAGAGAATTAAGTTTCCTACTTTTTATGTTCTATGATATTTTTTGATCAGATGCGTAGTTTTCGAGATATATCGAGATATTTAAAAGTTCCGAAGCCGCACCAACATAATAGAGATACAGAAACACCGTGGCCCCTTTCTTTGAGATAACTCTGCACTAGTGCGAGCCGCAAATGCCACTTCCAGCTTAGCTGTGCAGAAGAAGAACAACAAGAAGAAGAAATATCTCGAAATATGTCCGTCAGGCCCCTTCCCTTGAGATAAATGTGCAAATATCTCGGAAACGAAGCGAGCTATGGCAAAATGTTAAGAGACGTTTTTTGTAGAGAATTATGTTTCCTACAATTTATGTTCTATGATATTTTTTGATCAGAAGCGTAGTTTTCGAGATATATCGAGATATTTAAAAGTTCCGAAGCCGCACCAACATAATAGAGATACAGAAACACCGTGGCCCCTTTCTTTGAGATAACTCTGCACTAGTGCGAGCCGCAAATGCCACTTCCAGCTTAGCTGTGCAGAAGAAGAACAACAAGAAGAAGAAATATCTCGAAATATGTCCGTCAGGCCCCTTCCCTTGAGATAAATGTGCAAATATCTCGGAAACGAAGCGAGCTATGGCAAAATGTTGAGGGACCTTTTTTTGTAGAGAATTAAGTTTCCTACTATTTATGTTCTATGATATTTTTTGATCAGATGCGTAGTTCTCGAGATATATCAAGATATTTAAAAGTTCCGAAGCCGCACCAACATAATAGAGATACAGAAACACCGTGGCCCCTTTCTTTGAGATTACTCTGCACTATTGCGAGCTGCAAATGCCACTTCCAGCTTAGCTGTGCAGAGGAAGAACAACAAGAAGAAGAAATATCTCGAAATATGTCCGTCAGGCCCGTTCCTTTGAGATAAATCTGCAAATATCTCGGAAACGAAGCGAGCTATGGCAAAATGTTAAGAGACCTTTCTTGTAGAGAATTAAGTTTCCTACTTTTTATGTTCTATGATATTTTTTGATTAGATGCGTAGTTCTCGAGATATATCAAGATATTTAAAAGTTCCGAAGCCGCACCAACATAATAGAGATACAGAAACACCGTGGCCCCTTTCTTTGAGATAACTCTGCACTAGTGCGAGCCGCAAATGCCACTTCCAGATTAGCTGTGCAGAAGAAGAACAACAAGAAGAAGAAATATCACGAAATATGTCCGTTAGGCCCCTTCCCTTGAGATAAATCTGCAAATATCTCGGAAACGAAGCGAGCTATGGCAAAATGTTAAGAGACCTTTTTTGTAGAGAATTAAGTTTCCTACTATTTATGTTCTATGATATTTTTTGATCAGATGCGTAGTTCTCGAGATATATCAAGATATTTAAAAGTTCCGAAGCCGCACCAACATAATAGAGATACAGAAACACCGTGGCCCCTTTCTTTGAGATAACGCTGCACTATTGCGAGCTGGAAATGCCACTTCCAGTTTAGCTGTGCAGAAGAAGAACAACAAGAAGAAGAAATATCTCGAAATATGTCCGTCAGGCCCCTTCCCTTGAGATATATCTGCAAATATCTCGGAAACGAAACGAGCTATGGCAAAATGTTAAGAGACCTTTTTTGTAGAGAATTATGTTTCCTACAATTTATGTTCTATGATATTTTTTGATCAGAAGCGTAGTTTTCGAGATATATCGAGATATTTAAAAGTTCCGAAGCCGCACCAACATAATAGAGATCCAGAAACACCGTGGCCCCTTTCTTTGAGATAACTCTGCACTAGTGCGAGCCGCAAATGCCACTTCCAGCTTAGCTGTGCAGAAGAAGAACAACAAGAAGAAGAAATATCTCGAAATATGTCCGTCAGGCCCCTTCCCTCGAGATAAATCTGCAAATATCTCGGAAACGAAGCGAGCTATGGCAAACTGTTAAGAGACCTTTTTTGTAGAGAATTAAGTTTTCTACTTTTTATGTTCCATGATATTTTTTGATCAGATGCGTAGTTCTCGAGATATATCAAGATATTTAAAAGTTCCGAAGCTGCACCAACATAATAGAGATACAGAAACACCGTGGCCCCTTTCTTTGAGATAACTCTGCACTATTGCGAGCTGCAAATGCCACTTCCAGCTTAGCTGTGCAGAAGAAGAACAACAATAAGAAGAAATATCTCGAAATATGTCCGTCAGGCCCCTTCCCTTGAGATAAATCTGCAAATATCTCGGAAACGAAGCGAGCTATGGCAAAATGTTAAGAGACCTTTCTTGTAGAGAATTAAGTTTCCTACTTTTTATGTTCTATGATATTTTTTGATCAGATGCGTAGTTCTCGAGATATATCAAGATATTTAAAAGTTCCGAAGCCGCACCAACATAATAGAGATACAGAAACACCGTGGCCCCTTTCTTTGCGATAACTCTGCACTATTGCGAGCTGCAAATGCCACTTCCAGCTTAGCTGTGCAGAAGAATAACAACAAGAAGAAGAAATATCTCGAAATATGTCCGTCAGGCCCCTTCCCTTGAGATAAATCTGCAAATATCTCGGAAACGAAGCGGGCTATGGCAAAATGTTAAGAGACCTTATTTGTAGAGAATTAAGTTTCCTACTTTTTATGTTCTATGATATTTTTTGATCAGATGCGTAGTTCTCGAGATATATCAAGATATTTAAAAGTTCCGAAGCCGCACCAACATAATAGAGATAAAGAAACACCGTGGCCCCTTTCTTTGAGATAACTCTGCACTAGTGCGAGCCTCAAATGCCACTTCCAGCTTAGCTGTGCAGAAGAAGAACAACAAGAAGAAGAAATATCTCGAAATATGCCCGTCAGGCCCCTTCCCTTGAGATAAATCTGCCAATATCTCGGAAACGAAGCGAGCCATGGCAAAATGTTAAGAGACCTTTTTTGTAGAGAATTAAGTTTCCTACTTTTTATGTTCTATGATATTTTTTGATCAGATGCGTAGTTTTCGAGATATATCGAGATATTTAAAAGTTCCGAAGCCGCACCAACATAATAGAGATACAGAAACACCGTGGCCCCTTTCTTTGAGATAACTCTGCACTAGTGCGAGCCGCAAATGCCACTTCCAGCTTAGCTGTGCAGAAGAAGAACAACAAGAAGGAGAAATATCTCGAAATATGTCCGTCAGGCCCCTTCCCTTGAGATAAATCTGCAAATATCTCGGAAACGAAGCGAGCTATGGCAAAATGTTAAGAGACGTTTTTTGTAGAGAATTATGTTTCCTACAATTTATGTGCTATGATATTTTTTGATCAGAAGCGTAGTTTTCGAGATATATCGAGATATTTAAAAGTTCCGAAGCCGCACCAACATAATAGAGATACAGAAACACCGTGGCCCCTTTCTTTGAGATAACTCTGCACTAGTGCGAGCCGCAAATGCCACTTCCAGCTTAGCTGTGCAGAAGAAGAACAACAAGAAGAAGAAATATCTCGAAATATGTCCGTTAGGCCGCTTCCCTTAAGATAAATGTGCAAATATCTCGGAAACGAAGCGAGCTATGGCAAAATGTTGAGGGACCTTTTTTGTAGAGAATTAAGTTTCCTACTATTTATGTTCTATGATATTTTTTGATCAGATGCGTAGTTCTCGAGATATATCAAGATATTTAAAAGTTCCGAAGCCGCACCAACATAATAGAGATACAGAAACACCGTGGCCCCTTTCTTTGAGATAACTCTGCACTAGTGCGAGCCGCAAATGCCACTTCCAGCTTAGCTGTGCAGAAGAAGAACAACAAGAAGAAGAAATATCTCGAAATATGTCCGTCAGGCCCCTTCCCTTGAGATAAATCTGCAAATATCTCGGAAACGAAGCGAGCTATGGCAAAATGTTAAGAGACCTTTTTTGTAGAGAATTAAGTTTCCTACTTTTTATGTTCTATGATATTTTTTGATCAGATGCGTAGTTCTCGAGATATATCAAGATATTTAAAAGTTCCGAAGCCGCACCAACATAATAGAGATACAGAAACACCGTGGCCCCTTTCTTTGAGATAACTCTGCACTAGTGCGAGCCGCAAATGCCACTTCCAGCTTAGCTGTGCGGAAGAAGGACAACAAGAAGAAGAAATATCTCGAAATATGTCCGTCAGGCCCCTTCCCTTGAGATAAATCTGCAAATATCTCGGAAACCAAGCGAGCTATGGCAAAATGTTAAGAGACCTTTTTTGTAGAGAATTAAGTTTCCTACTTTTTATGTTCTATGATATTTTTTGATCAGATGCGTAGTTTTCGAGATATATCGAGATATTTAAAAGTTCCGAAGCCGCACCAACATAATAGAGATACAGAAACACCGTGGCCCCTTTCTTTGAGATAACTCTGCACTAGTGCGAGCCGCAAATGCCACTTCCAGCTTAGCTGTGCAGAAGAAGAACAACAAGAAGGAGAAATATCTCGAAATATGTCCGTCAGGCCCCTTCCCTTGAGATAAATCTGCAAATATCTCGGAAACGAAGCGAGCTATGGCAAAATGTTAAGAGACGTTTTTTGTAGAGAATTATGTTTCCTACAATTTATGTGCTATGATATTTTTTGATCAGAAGCGTAGTTTTCGAGATATATCGAGATATTTAAAAGTTCCGAAGCCGCACCAACATAATAGAGATACAGAAACACCGTGGCCCCTTTCTTTGAGATAACTCTGCACTAGTGCGAGCCGCAAATGCCACTTCCAGCTTAGCTGTGCAGAAGAAGAACAACAAGAAGAAGAAATATCTCGAAATATGTCCGTTAGGCCGCTTCCCTTAAGATAAATGTGCAAATATCTCGGAAACGAAGCGAGCTATGGCAAAATGTTGAGGGACCTTTTTTGTAGAGAATTAAGTTTCCTACTATTTATGTTCTATGATATTTTTTGATCAGATGCGTAGTTCTCGAGATATATCAAGATATTTAAAAGTTCCGAAGCCGCACCAACATAATAGAGATACAGAAACACCGTGGCCCCTTTCTTTGAGATAACTCTGCACTAGTGCGAGCCGCAAATGCCACTTCCAGCTTAGCTGTGCAGAAGAAGAACAACAAGAAGAAGAAATATCTCGAAATATGTCCGTCAGGCCCCTTCCCTTGAGATAAATCTGCAAATATCTCGGAAACGAAGCGAGCTATGGCAAAATGTTAAGAGACCTTTTTTGTAGAGAATTAAGTTTCCTACTTTTTATGTTCTATGATATTTTTTGATCAGATGCGTAGTTCTCGAGATATATCAAGATATTTAAAAGTTCCGAAGCCGCACCAACATAATAGAGATACAGAAACACCGTGGCCCCTTTCTTTGAGATAACTCTGCACTAGTGCGAGCCGCAAATGCCACTTCCAGCTTAGCTGTGCGGAAGAAGGACAACAAGAAGAAGAAATATCTCGAAATATGTCCGTCAGGCCCCTTCCCTTGAGATAAATCTGCAAATATCTCGGAAACCAAGCGAGCTATGGCAAAATGTTAAGAGACCTTTTTTGTAGAGAATTAAGTTTCCTACTTTTTATGTTCTATGATATTTTTTGATCAGATATGTAGTTTTCGAGATATATCGAGATATTTAAAAGTTCCGAAGCCGCACCAACATAATAGAGATACAGAAACACCGTGGCCCCTTTCTTTGAGATAACTCTGCACTAGTGCGAGCCGCAAATGCCACTTCCAGCTTAGCTGTGCAGAAGAAGAACAACAAGAAGAAGAAATATCTCGAAATATGTCCGTCAGGCCCCTTCCCTTGAGATAAATCTGCAAATATCTCGGAAACGAAGCGAGCTATGGCAAAATGATAAGAGACCTTTTTTGTAGAGAATTAAGTTTCCTACTTTTTATGTTGTATGATATTTTTTGATCAGATCCGTAGTTCTCGAGATATATCAAGATATTTAAAAGTTCCGAAGCCGCACCAACATAATAGAGATGCAGAAACACCGTGGCCCCTTTCTTCGAGATAACTCTGCACTAGTGCGAGCCGCAAATGCCACTTCCAGCTTAGCTGTGCAGAAGAAGAACAACAAGAAGAAGAAATATCTCGAAATATGTCCGTCAGGCCCCTTCCCTTGATATAAATCTGCAAATATCTCGGAAACGAAGCGAGCTATGGCAAAATGTTAAGAGACGTTTTTTGTAGAGAATTATGTTTCCTACAATTTATGTTCTATGATATTTTTTGATCAGAAGCGTAGTTTTCGAGATATATCGAGATATTTAAAAGTTCCGAAGCCGCACCAACATAATAGAGATACAGAAACACCGTGGCCCCTTTCTTTGAGATAACACTGCACTAGTGCGAGCCGCAAATGCCACTTCCAGCTTAGCTGTGCAGAAGAAGGACAACAAGAAGAAGAAATATGTCGAAATATGTCCGTCAGGCCCCTTCCCTTGAGATAAATCTGCAAATATCTCGGAAACCAAGCGAGCTATGGCAAAATGTTAAGAGACCTTTTTTGTAGAGAATTAAGTTTCCTACTTTTTATGTTCTATGATATTTTTTGATCAGATGCGTAGTTTTCGAGATATATCGAGATATTTAAAAGTTCCGAAGCCGCACCAACATAATAGAGATACAGAAACACCGTGGCCCCTTTCTTTGAGATAACTCTGCACTAGTGCGAGCCGCAAATGCCACTTCCAGCTTAGCTGTGCAGAAGAAGAACAACAAGAAGAAGAAATATCTCGAAATATGTCCGTCAGGCCCCTTCCCTTGAGATAAATCTGCAAATATCTCGGAAACGAAGCGAGCTATGGCAAAATGATAAGAGACCTTTTTTGTAGAGAATTAAGTTTCCTACTTTTTATGTTGTATGATATTTTTTGATCAGATGCGTAGTTCTCGAGATATATCAAGATATTTAAAAGTTCCGAAGCCGCACCAACATAATAGAGATGCAGAAACACCGTGGCCCCTTTCTTCGAGATAACTCTGCACTAGTGCGAGCCGCAAATGCCACTTCCAGCTTAGCTGTGCAGAAGAAGAACAACAAGAAGAAGAAATATCTCGAAATATGTCCGTCAGGCCCCTTCCCTTGATATAAATCTGCAAATATCTCGGAAACGAAGCGAGCTATGGCAAAATGTTGAGGGACCTTTTTTGTAGAGAATTAAGTTTCCTACTATTTATGTTCTATGATATTTTTTGATCAGATGCGTAGTTCTCGAGATATATCAAGATATTTAAAAGTTCCGAAGCCGCACCAACATAATAGAGATACAGAAACACCGTGGCCCCTTTCTTTGAGATAACTCTGCACTAGTGCGAGCCGCAAATGCCACTTCCAGCTTAGCTGTGCAGAAGAAGAACAACAAGAAGAAGAAATATCTCGAAATATGTCCGTCAGGCCCCTTCCCTTGAGATAAATCTGCAAATATCTCGGAAACGAAGCGAGCTATGGTAAAATGTTAAGAGACCTTTTTTGTAGAGAATTAAGTTTCCTACTTTTTATGTTCTATGATATTTTTTGATCAGATGCGTAGTTCTCGAGATATATCGAGATATTTAAAAGTTCCGAAGCCGCACCAACATAATAGAGATACAGAAACACCGTGGCCCCTTTCTTTGAGATAACTCTGCACTAGTGCGAGCCGCAAATGCCACTTCCAGCTTAGCTGTGCGGAAGAAGGACAACAAGAAGAAGAAATATCTCGAAATATGTCCGTCAGGCCCCTTCCCTTGAGATAAATCTGCAAATATCTCGGAAACGAAGCGAGCTATGGCAAAATGTTAAGAGACCTTTTTTGTAGAGAATTAAGTTTCCTACTTTTTATGTTCTATGATATTTTTTGATCAGATGCGTAGTTCTCGAGATATATCAAGATATTTAAAAGTTCCGAAGCCGCACCAACATAATAGAGATACAGAAACACCGTGGCCCCTTTCTTTGAGATAACTCTGCACTAGTGCGAGCCGCAAATGCCACTTCCAGCTTAGCTGTGCGGAAGAAGGACAACAAGAAGAAGAAATATCTCGAAATATGTCCGTCAGGCCCCTTCCCTTGAGATAAATCTGCAAATATCTCGGAAACCAAGCGAGCTATGGCAAAATGTTAAGAGACCTTTTTTGTAGAGAATTAAGTTTCCTACTTTTTATGTTCTATGATATTTTTTGATCAGATATGTAGTTTTCGAGATATATCGAGATATTTAAAAGTTCCGAAGCCGCACCAACATAATAGAGATACAGAAACACCGTGGCCCCTTTCTTTGAGATAACTCTGCACTAGTGCGAGCCGCAAATGCCACTTCCAGCTTAGCTGTGCAGAAGAAGAACAACAAGAAGAAGAAATATCTCGAAATATGTCCGTCAGGCCCCTTCCCTTGAGATAAATCTGCAAATATCTCGGAAACGAAGCGAGCTATGGCAAAATGATAAGAGACCTTTTTTGTAGAGAATTAAGTTTCCTACTTTTTATGTTGTATGATATTTTTTGATCAGATCCGTAGTTCTCGAGATATATCAAGATATTTAAAAGTTCCGAAGCCGCACCAACATAATAGAGATGCAGAAACACCGTGGCCCCTTTCTTCGAGATAACTCTGCACTAGTGCGAGCCGCAAATGCCACTTCCAGCTTAGCTGTGCAGAAGAAGAACAACAAGAAGAAGAAATATCTCGAAATATGTCCGTCAGGCCCCTTCCCTTGATATAAATCTGCAAATATCTCGGAAACGAAGCGAGCTATGGCAAAATGTTAAGAGACGTTTTTTGTAGAGAATTATGTTTCCTACAATTTATGTTCTATGATATTTTTTGATCAGAAGCGTAGTTTTCGAGATATATCGAGATATTTAAAAGTTCCGAAGCCGCACCAACATAATAGAGATACAGAAACACCGTGGCCCCTTTCTTTGAGATAACACTGCACTAGTGCGAGCCGCAAATGCCACTTCCAGCTTAGCTGTGCAGAAGAAGGACAACAAGAAGAAGAAATATGTCGAAATATGTCCGTCAGGCCCCTTCCCTTGAGATAAATCTGCAAATATCTCGGAAACCAAGCGAGCTATGGCAAAATGTTAAGAGACCTTTTTTGTAGAGAATTAAGTTTCCTACTTTTTATGTTCTATGATATTTTTTGATCAGATGCGTAGTTTTCGAGATATATCGAGATATTTAAAAGTTCCGAAGCCGCACCAACATAATAGAGATACAGAAACACCGTGGCCCCTTTCTTTGAGATAACTCTGCACTAGTGCGAGCCGCAAATGCCACTTCCAGCTTAGCTGTGCAGAAGAAGAACAACAAGAAGAAGAAATATCTCGAAATATGTCCGTCAGGCCCCTTCCCTTGAGATAAATCTGCAAATATCTCGGAAACGAAGCGAGCTATGGCAAAATGATAAGAGACCTTTTTTGTAGAGAATTAAGTTTCCTACTTTTTATGTTGTATGATATTTTTTGATCAGATGCGTAGTTCTCGAGATATATCAAGATATTTAAAAGTTCCGAAGCCGCACCAACATAATAGAGATGCAGAAACACCGTGGCCCCTTTCTTCGAGATAACTCTGCACTAGTGCGAGCCGCAAATGCCACTTCCAGCTTAGCTGTGCAGAAGAAGAACAACAAGAAGAAGAAATATCTCGAAATATGTCCGTCAGGCCCCTTCCCTTGATATAAATCTGCAAATATCTCGGAAACGAAGCGAGCTATGGCAAAATGTTGAGGGACCTTTTTTGTAGAGAATTAAGTTTCCTACTATTTATGTTCTATGATATTTTTTGATCAGATGCGTAGTTCTCGAGATATATCAAGATATTTAAAAGTTCCGAAGCCGCACCAACATAATAGAGATACAGAAACACCGTGGCCCCTTTCTTTGAGATAACTCTGCACTAGTGCGAGCCGCAAATGCCACTTCCAGCTTAGCTGTGCAGAAGAAGAACAACAAGAAGAAGAAATATCTCGAAATATGTCCGTCAGGCCCCTTCCCTTGAGATAAATCTGCAAATATCTCGGAAACGAAGCGAGCTATGGTAAAATGTTAAGAGACCTTTTTTGTAGAGAATTAAGTTTCCTACTTTTTATGTTCTATGATATTTTTTGATCAGATGCGTAGTTCTCGAGATATATCGAGATATTTAAAAGTTCCGAAGCCGCACCAACATAATAGAGATACAGAAACACCGTGGCCCCTTTCTTTGAGATAACTCTGCACTAGTGCGAGCCGCAAATGCCACTTCCAGCTTAGCTGTGCGGAAGAAGGACAACAAGAAGAAGAAATATCTCGAAATATGTCCGTCAGGCCCCTTCCCTTGAGATAAATCTGCAAATATCTCGGAAACCAAGCGAGCTATGGCAAAATGTTAAGAGACCTTTTTTGTAGAGAATTAAGTTTCCTACTTTTTATGTTCTATGATATTTTTTGATCAGATATGTAGTTTTCGAGATATATCGAGATATTTAAAAGTTCCGAAGCCGCACCAACATAATAGAGATACAGAAACACCGTGGCCCCTTTCTTTGAGATAACTCTGCACTAGTGCGAGCCGCAAATGCCACTTCCAGCTTAGCTGTGCAGAAGAAGAACAACAAGAAGAAGAAATATCTCGAAATATGTCCGTCAGGCCCCTTCCCTTGAGATAAATCTGCAAATATCTCGGAAACGAAGCGAGCTATGGCAAAATGATAAGAGACCTTTTTTGTAGAGAATTAAGTTTCCTACTTTTTATGTTGTATGATATTTTTTGATCAGATCCGTAGTTCTCGAGATATATCAAGATATTTAAAAGTTCCGAAGCCGCACCAACATAATAGAGATGCAGAAACACCGTGGCCCCTTTCTTCGAGATAACTCTGCACTAGTGCGAGCCGCAAATGCCACTTCCAGCTTAGCTGTGCAGAAGAAGAACAACAAGAAGAAGAAATATCTCGAAATATGTCCGTCAGGCCCCTTCCCTTGATATAAATCTGCAAATATCTCGGAAACGAAGCGAGCTATGGCAAAATGTTAAGAGACGTTTTTTGTAGAGAATTATGTTTGCTACAATTTATGTTCTATGATATTTTTTGATCAGAAGCGTAGTTTTCGAGATATATCGAGATATTTAAAAGTTCCGAAGCCGCACCAACATAATAGAGATACAGAAACACCGTGGCCCCTTTCTTTGAGATAACACTGCACTAGTGCGAGCCGCAAATGCCACTTCCAGCTTAGCTGTGCAGAAGAAGGACAACAAGAAGAAGAAATATCTCGAAATATGTCCGTCAGGCCCCTTCCCTTGAGATAAATCTGCAAATATCTCGGAAACCAAGCGAGCTATGGCAAAATGTTAAGAGACCTTTTTTGTAGAGAATTAAGTTTCCTACTTTTTATGTTCTATGATATTTTTTGATCAGATGCGTAGTTTTCGAGATATATCGAGATATTTAAAAGTTCCGAAGCCGCACCAACATAATAGAGATACAGAAACACCGTGGCCCCTTTCTTTGAGATAACTCTGCACTAGTGCGAGCCGCAAATGCCACTTCCAGCTTAGCTGTGCAGAAGAAGAACAACAAGAAGAAGAAATATCTCGAAATATGTCCGTCAGGCCCCTTCCCTTGATATAAATCTGCAAATATCTCGGAAACGAAGCGAGCTATGGCAAAATGTTAAGAGACGTTTTTTGTAGAGAATTATGTTTCCTACAATTTATGTTCTATGATATTTTTTGATCAGAAGCGTAGTTTTCGAGATATATCGAGATATTTAAAAGTTCCGAAGCCGCACCAACATAATAGAGATACAGAAACACCGTGGCCCCTTTCTTTGAGATAACTCTGCACTAGTGCGAGCCGCAAATGCCACTTCCAGCTTAGCTGTGCAGAAGGAGGACAACAAGAAGAAGAAATATCTCGAAATATGTCCGTCAGGCCCCTTCCCTTGAGATAAATCTGCAAATATCTCGGAAACCAAGCGAGCTATGGCAAAATGTTAAGAGACCTTTTTTGTAGAGAATTAAGTTTCCTACTTTTTATGTTCTATGATATTTTTTGATCAGATGCGTAGTTTTCGAGATATATCGAGATATTTAAAAGTTCCGAAGCCGCACCAACATAATAGAGATACAGAAACACCGTGGCCCCTTTCTTTGAGATAACTCTGCACTAGTGCGAGCCGCAAATGCCACTTCCAGCTTAGCTGTGCAGAAGAAGAACAACAAGAAGAAGAAATATCTCGAAATATGTCCGTCAGGCCCCTTCCCTTGAGATAAATCTGCAAATATCTCGGAAACGAAGCGAGCTATGGCAAAATGATAAGAGACCTTTTTTGTAGAGAATTAAGTTTCCTACTTTTTATGTTGTATGATATTTTTTGATCAGATGCGTAGTTCTCGAGATATATCAAGATATTTAAAAGTTCCGAAGCCGCACCAACATAATAGAGATGCAGAAACACCGTGGCCCCTTTCTTCGAGATAACTCTGCACTAGTGCGAGCCGCAAATGCCACTTCCAGCTTAGCTGTGCAGAAGAAGAACAACAAGAAGAAGAAATATCTCGAAATATGTCCGTCAGGCCCCTTCCCTTGATATAAATCTGCAAATATCTCGGAAACGAAGCGTGCTATGGCAAAATGTTAAGAGACGTTTTTTGTAGAGAATTATGTTTCCTACAATTTATGTTCTATGATATTTTTTGATCAGAAGCGTAGTTTTCGAGATATATCGAGATATTTAAAAGTTCCGAAGCCGCACCAACATAATAGAGATACAGAAACACCGTGGCCCCTTTCTTTGAGATAACTCTGCACTAGTGCGAGCCGCAAATGCCACTTCCAGCTTAGCTGTGCAGAAGAAGGACAACAAGAAGAAGAAATATCTCGAAATATGTCCGTCAGGCCCCTTCCCTTGAGATAAATCTGCAAATATCTCGGAAACCAAGCGAGCTATGGCAAAATGTTAAGAGACCTTTTTTGTAGAGAATTAAGTTTCCTACTTTTTATGTTCTATGATATTTTTTGATCAGATGCGTAGTTTTCGAGATATATCGAGATATTTAAAAATTCCGAAGCCGCACCAACATAATAGAGATACAGAAACACCGTGGCCCCTTTCTTTGAGATAACTCTGCACTAGTGCGAGCCGCAAATGCCACTTCCAGCTTAGCTGTGCAGAAGAAGAACAACAAGAAGAAGAAATATCTCGAAATATGTCCGTCAGGCCCCTTCCCTTGAGATAAATCTGCAAATATCTCGGAAACGAAGCGAGCTATGGCAAAATGTTAAGAGACGTTTTTTGTAGAGAATTATGTTTCCTACAATTTATGTGCTATGATATTTTTTGATCAGAAGCGTAGTTTTCGAGATATATCGAGATATTTAAAAGTTCCGAAGCCGCACCAACATAATAGAGATACAGAAACACCGTGGCCCCTTTCTTTGAGATAACTCTGCACTAGTGCGAGCCGCAAATGCCACTTCCAGCTTAGCTGTGCAGAAGAAGAACAACAAGAAGAAGAAATATCTCGAAATATGTCCGTTAGGCCGCTTCCCTTAAGATAAATGTGCAAATATCTCGGAAACGAAGCGAGCTATGGCAAAATGTTGAGGGACCTTTTTTGTAGAGAATTAAGTTTCCTACTATTTATGTTCTATGATATTTTTTGATCAGATGCGTAGTTCTCGAGATATATCAAGATATTTAAAAGTTCCGAAGCCGCACCAACATAATAGAGATACAGAAACACCGTGGCCCCTTTCTTTGAGATAACTCTGCACTAGTGCGAGCCGTAAATGCCACTTCCAGCTTAGCTGTGCAGAAGAAGAACAACAAGAAGAAGAAATATCTCGAAATATGTCCGTCAGGCCCCTTCCCTTGAGATAAATCTGCAAATATCTCGGAAACGAAGCGAGCTATGGCAAAATGTTAAGAGACCTTTTTTGTAGAGAATTAAGTTTCCTACTTTTTATGTTCTATGATATTTTTTGATCAGATGCGTAGTTCTCGAGATATATCAAGATATTTAAAAGTTCCGAAGCCGCACCAACATAATAGAGATACAGAAACACCGTGGCCCCTTTCTTTGAGATAACTCTGCACTAGTGCGAGCCGCAAATGCCACTTCCAGCTTAGCTGTGCAGAAGAAGAACAACAAGAAGAAGAAATATCTCGAAATATGTCCGTTAGGCCGCTTCCCTTGAGATAAATGTGCAAATATCTCGGAAACGAAGCGAGCTATGGCAAAATGTTGAGGGACCTTTTTTGTAGAGAATTAAGTTTCCTACTATTTATGTTCTATGATATTTTTTGATCAGATGCGTAGTTCTCGAGATATATCAAGATATTTAAAAGTTCCGAAGCCGCACCAACATAATAGAGATACAGAAACACCGTGGCCCCTTTCTTTGAGATAACTCTGCACTAGTGCGAGCCGCAAATGCCACTTCCAGCTTAGCTGTGCAGAAGAAGAACAACAAGAAGAAGAAATATCTCGAAATATGTCCGTCAGGCCCCTTCCCTTGAGATAAATCTGCAAATATCTCGGAAACGAAGCGAGCTATGGTAAAATGTTAAGAGACCTTTTTTGTAGCGAATTAAGTTTCCTACTTTTTATGTTCTATGATATTTTTTGATCAGATGCGTAGTTCTCGAGATATATCAAGATATTTAAAAGTTCCGAAGCCGCACCAACATAATAGAGATACAGAAACACCGTGGCCCCTTTCTTTGAGATAACTCTGCACTAATGCGAGCCGCAAATGCCACTTCCAGCTTAGCTGTGCAGAAGAAGAACAACAAGAAGAAGAAATATCTCGAAATATGTCCGTCAGGCCCCTTCCCTTGAGATAAATCTGCAAATATCTCGGAAACGAAGCGAGCTATGGCAAAATGTTAAGAGACCTTTTTTGTAGAGAATTAAGTTTCCTACTTTTTATGTTCTATGATATTTTTTGATCAGATGCGTAGTTCTCGAGATATATCAAGATATTTAAAAGTTCCGAAGCCGCACCAACATAATAGAGATACAGAAACACCGTGGCCCCTTTCTTTGAGATTACTCTGCACTATTGCGAGCTGCAAATGCCACTTCCAGCTTAGCTGTGCAGAGGAAGAACAACAAGAAGAAGAAATATCTCGAAATATGTCCGTCAGGCCCCTTCCCTTGAGATAAATCTGCAAATATCTCGGAAACGAAGCGAGCTATGGCAAAATGATAAGAGACCTTTTTTGTAGAGAATTAAGTTTCCTACTTTTTATGTTGTATGATATTTTTTGATCAGATGCGTAGTTCTCGAGATATATCAAGATATTTAAAAGTTCCGAAGCCGCACCAACATAATAGAGATACAGAAACACCGTGGCCCCTTTCTTTGAGATTACTCTGCACTATTGCGAGCTGCAAATGCCACTTCCAGCTTAGCTGTGCAGAGGAAGAACAACAAGAAGAAGAAATATCTCGAAATATGTCCGTCAGGCCCCTTCCCTTGAGATAAATCTGCAAATATCTCGGAAACGAAGCGAGCTATGGCAAAATGATAAGAGACCTTTTTTGTAGAGAATTAAGTTTCCTACTTTTTATGTTGTATGATATTTTTTGATCAGATGCGTAGTTCTCGAGATATATCAAGATATTTAAAAGTTCCGAAGCCGCACCAACATAATAGAGATGCAGAAACACCGTGGCCCCTTTCTTCGAGATAACTCTGCACTAGTGCGAGCCGCAAATGCCACTTCCAGCTTAGCTGTGCAGAAGAAGAACAACAAGAAGAAGAAATATCTCGAAATATGTCCGTCAGGCCCCTTCCCTTGATATAAATCTGCAAATATCTCGGAAACGAAGCGAGCTATGGCAAAATGTTAAGAGACGTTTTTTGTAGAGAATTATGTTTCCTACAATTTATGTTCTATGATATTTTTTGATCAGAAGCGTAGTTTTCGAGATATATCGAGATATTTAAAAGTTCCGAAGCCGCACCAACATAATAGAGATACAGAAACACCGTGGCCCCTTTCTTTGAGATAACTCTGCACTAGTGCGAGCCGCAAATGCCACTTCCAGCTTAGCTGTGCGGAAGAAGGACAACAAGAAGAAGAAATATCTCGAAATATGTCCGTCAGGCCCCTTCCCTTGAGATAAATCTGCAAATATCTCGGAAACCAAGCGAGCTATGGCAAAATGTTAAGAGACCTTTTTTGTAGAGAATTAAGTTTCCTACTTTTTATGTTCTATGATATTTTTTGATCAGATGCGTAGTTTTCGAGATATATCGAGATATTTAAAAGTTCCGAAGCCGCACCAACATAATAGAGATACAGAAACACCGTGGCCCCTTTCTTTGAGATAACTCTGCACTAGTGCGAGCCGCAAATGCCACTTCCAGCTTAGCTGTGCAGAAGAAGAACAACCTGAAGAAGAAATATCTCGAAATATGTCCGTCAGGCCCCTTCCCTTGAGATAAATCTGCAAATATCTCGGAAACGAAGCGAGCTATGGCAAAATGTTAAGAGACGTTTTTTGTAGAGAATTATGTTTCCTACAATTTATGTGCTATGATATTTTTTGATCAGAAGCGTAGTTTTCGAGATATATCGAGATATTTAAAAGTTCCGAAGCCGCACCAACATAATAGAGATACAGAAACACCGTGGCCCCTTTCTTTGAGATAACTCTGCACTAGTGCGAGCCGCAAATGCCACTTCCAGCTTAGCTGTGCAGAAGAAGAACAACAAGAAGAAGAAATATCTCGAAATATGTCCGTCAGGCCCCTTCCCTTGAGATAAATCTGCAAATATCTCGGAAACGAAGCGAGCTATGGTAAAATGTTAAGAGACCTTTTTTGTAGAGAATTAAGTTTCCTACTTTTTATGTTCTATGATATTTTTTGATCAGATGCGTAGTTCTCGAGATATATCAAGATATTTAAAAGTTCCGAAGCCGCACCAACATAATAGAGATACAGAAACACCGTGGCCCCTTTCTTTGAGATAACTCTGCACTAATGCGAGCCGCAAATGCCACTTCCAGCTTAGCTGTGCAGAAGAAGAACAACAAGAAGAAGAAATATCTCGAAATATGTCCGTCAGGCCCCTTCCCTTGAGATAAATCTGCAAATATCTCGGAAACGAAGCGAGCTATGGCAAAATGTTAAGAGACCTTTTTTGTAGAGAATTAAGTTTCCTACTTTTTATGTTCTATGATATTTTTTGATCAGATGCGTAGTTCTCGAGATATATCAAGATATTTAAAAGTTCCGAAGCCGCACCAACATAATAGAGATACAGAAACACCGTGGCCCCTTTCTTTGAGATTACTCTGCACTATTGCGAGCTGCAAATGCCACTTCCAGCTTAGCTGTGCAGAGGAAGAACAACAAGAAGAAGAAATATCTCGAAATATGTCCGTCAGGCCCCTTCCCTTGAGATAAATCTGCAAATATCTCGGAAACGAAGCGAGCTATGGCAAAATGATAAGAGACCTTTTTTGTAGAGAATTAAGTTTCCTACTTTTTATGTTGTATGATATTTTTTGATCAGATGCGTAGTTCTCGAGATATATCAAGATATTTAAAAGTTCCGAAGCCGCACCAACATAATAGAGATACAGAAACACCGTGGCCCCTTTCTTTGAGATTACTCTGCACTATTGCGAGCTGCAAATGCCACTTCCAGCTTAGCTGTGCAGAGGAAGAACAACAAGAAGAAGAAATATCTCGAAATATGTCCGTCAGGCCCCTTCCCTTGAGATAAATCTGCAAATATCTCGGAAACGAAGCGAGCTATGGCAAAATGATAAGAGACCTTTTTTGTAGAGAATTAAGTTTCCTACTTTTTATGTTGTATGATATTTTTTGATCAGATGCGTAGTTCTCGAGATATATCAAGATATTTAAAAGTTCCGAAGCCGCACCAACATAATAGAGATGCAGAAACACCGTGGCCCCTTTCTTCGAGATAACTCTGCACTAGTGCGAGCCGCAAATGCCACTTCCAGCTTAGCTGTGCAGAAGAAGAACAACAAGAAGAAGAAATATCTCGAAATATGTCCGTCAGGCCCCTTCCCTTGATATAAATCTGCAAATATCTCGGAAACGAAGCGAGCTATGGCAAAATGTTAAGAGACATTTTTTGTAGAGAATTATATTTCCTACAATTTATGTTCTATGATATTTTTTGATCAGAAGCGTAGTTTTCGAGATATATCGAGATATTTAAAAGTTCCGAAGCCGCACCAACATAATAGAGATACAGAAACACCGTGGCCCCTTTCTTTGAGATAACTCTGCACTAGTGCGAGCCGCAAATGCCACTTCCAGCTTAGCTGTGCGGAAGAAGGACAACAAGAAGAAGAAATATCTCGAAATATGTCCGTCAGGCCCCTTCCCTTGAGATAAATCTGCAAATATCTCGGAAACCAAGCGAGCTATGGCAAAATGTTAAGAGACCTTTTTTGTAGAGAATTAAGTTTCCTACTTTTTATGTTCTATGATATTTTTTGATCAGATGCGTAGTTTTCGAGATATATCGAGATATTTAAAAGTTCCGAAGCCGCACCAACATAATAGAGATACAGAAACACCGTGGCCCCTTTCTTTGAGATAACTCTGCACTAGTGCGAGCCGCAAATGCCACTTCCAGCTTAGCTGTGCAGAAGAAGAACAACAAGAAGAAGAAATATCTCGAAATATGTCCGTCAGGCCCCTTCCCTTGAGATAAATCTGCAAATATCTCGGAAACGAAGCGAGCTATGGCAAAATGTTAAGAGACGTTTTTTGTAGAGAATTATGTTTCCTACAATTTATGTGCTATGATATTTTTTGATCAGAAGCGTAGTTTTCGAGATATATCGAGATATTTAAAAGTTCCGAAGCCGCACCAACATAATAGAGATACAGAAACACCGTGGCCCCTTTCTTTGAGATAACTCTGCACTAGTGCGAGCCGCAAATGCCACTTCCAGCTTAGCTGTGCAGAAGAAGAACAACAAGAAGAAGAAATATCTCGAAATATGTCCGTTAGGCCGCTTCCCTTAAGATAAATGTGCAAATATCTCGGAAACGAAGCGAGCTATGGCAAAATGTTGAGGGACCTTTTTTGTAGAGAATTAAGTTTCCTACTATTTATGTTCTATGATATTTTTTGATCAGATGCGTAGTTCTCGAGATATATCAAGATATTTAAAAGTTCCGAAGCCGCACCAACATAATAGAGATACAGAAACACCGTGTCCCCTTTCTTTGAGATAACTCTGCACTAGTGCGAGCCGCAAATGCCACTTCCAGCTTAGCTGTGCAGAAGAAGAACAACAAGAAGAAGAAATATCTCGAAATATGTCCGTCAGGCCCCTTCCCGTGAGATAAATCTGCAAATATCTCGGAAACGAAGCGAGCTATGGCAAAATGTTAAGAGACCTTTTTTGTAGAGAATTACGTTTCCTACTTTTTATGTTCTATGATATTTTTTGATCAGATGCGTAGTTCTCGAGATATATCAAGATATTTAAAAGTTCCGAAGCCGCACCAACATAATAGAGATACAGAAACACCGTGGCCCCTTTCTTTGAGATAAGTCTGCACTAGTGCGAGCCGCAAATGCCACTTCCAGCTTAGCTGTGCAGAAGAAGAACAACAAGAAGAAGAAATATCTCGAAATATGTCCGTTAGGCCGCTTCGCTTGAGATAAATGTGCAAATATCTCGGAAACGAAGCGAGCTATGGCAAAATGTTGAGGGACCTTTTTTGTAGAGAATTAAGTTTCCTACTTTTTATGTTGTATGATATTTTTTGATCAGATGCGTAGTTCTCGAGATATATCAAGATATTTAAAAGTTCCGAAGCCGCACCAACATAATAGAGATGCAGAAACACCGTGGCCCCTTTCTTCGAGATAACTCTGCACTAGTGCGAGCCGCAAATGCCACTTCCAGCTTAGCTGTGCAGAAGAAGAACAACAAGAAGAAGAAATATCTCGAAATATGTCCGTCAGGCCCCTTCCCTTGATATAAATCTGCAAATATCTCGGAAACGAAGCGAGCTATGGCAAAATGTTAAGAGACGTTTTTTGTAGAGAATTATGTTTCCTACAATTTATGTTCTATGATATTTTTTGATCAGAAGCGTAGTTTTCGAGATATATCGAGATATTTAAAAGTTCCGAAGCCGCACCAACATAATAGAGATACAGAAACACCGTGGCCCCTTTCTTTGAGATAACTCTGCACTAGTGCGAGCCGCAAATGCCACTTCCAGCTTAGCTGTGCGGAAGAAGGACAACAAGAAGAAGAAATATCTCGAAATATGTCCGTCAGGCCCCTTCCCTTGAGATAAATCTGCAAATATCTCGGAAACCAAGCGAGCTATGGCAAAATGTTAAGAGACCTTTTTTGTAGAGAATTAAGTTTCCTACTTTTTATGTTCTATGATATTTTTTGATCAGATGCGTAGTTTTCGAGATATATCGAGATATTTAAAAGTTCCGAAGCCGCACCAACATAATAGAGATACAGAAACACCGTGGCCCCTTTCTTTGAGATAACTCTGCACTAGTGCGAGCCGCAAATGCCACTTCCAGCTTAGCTGTGCAGAAGAAGAACAACCTGAAGAAGAAATATCTCGAAATATGTCCGTCAGGCCCCTTCCCTTGAGATAAATCTGCAAATATCTCGGAAACGAAGCGAGCTATGGCAAAATGTTAAGAGACGTTTTTTGTAGAGAATTATGTTTCCTACAATTTATGTGCTATGATATTTTTTGATCAGAAGCGTAGTTTTCGAGATATATCGAGATATTTAAAAGTTCCGAAGCCGCACCAACATAATAGAGATACAGAAACACCGTGGCCCCTTTCTTTGAGATAACTCTGCACTAGTGCGAGCCGCAAATGCCACTTCCAGCTTAGCTGTGCAGAAGAAGAACAACAAGAAGAAGAAATATCTCGAAATATGTCCGTCAGGCCCCTTCCCTTGAGATAAATCTGCAAATATCTCGGAAACGAAGCGAGCTATGGTAAAATGTTAAGAGACCTTTTTTGTAGAGAATTAAGTTTCCTACTTTTTATGTTCTATGATATTTTTTGATCAGATGCGTAGTTCTCGAGATATATCAAGATATTTAAAAGTTCCGAAGCCGCACCAACATAATAGAGATACAGAAACACCGTGGCCCCTTTCTTTGAGATAACTCTGCACTAATGCGAGCCGCAAATGCCACTTCCAGCTTAGCTGTGCAGAAGAAGAACAACAAGAAGAAGAAATATCTCGAAATATGTCCGTCAGGCCCCTTCCCTTGAGATAAATCTGCAAATATCTCGGAAACGAAGCGAGCTATGGCAAAATGTTAAGAGACCTTTTTTGTAGAGAATTAAGTTTCCTACTTTTTATGTTCTATGATATTTTTTGATCAGATGCGTAGTTCTCGAGATATATCAAGATATTTAAAAGTTCCGAAGCCGCACCAACATAATAGAGATACAGAAACACCGTGGCCCCTTTCTTTGAGATTACTCTGCACTATTGCGAGCTGCAAATGCCACTTCCAGCTTAGCTGTGCAGAGGAAGAACAACAAGAAGAAGAAATATCTCGAAATATGTCCGTCAGGCCCCTTCCCTTGAGATAAATCTGCAAATATCTCGGAAACGAAGCGAGCTATGGCAAAATGATAAGAGACCTTTTTTGTAGAGAATTAAGTTTCCTACTTTTTATGTTGTATGATATTTTTTGATCAGATGCGTAGTTCTCGAGATATATCAAGATATTTAAAAGTTCCGAAGCCGCACCAACATAATAGAGATACAGAAACACCGTGGCCCCTTTCTTTGAGATTACTCTGCACTATTGCGAGCTGCAAATGCCACTTCCAGCTTAGCTGTGCAGAGGAAGAACAACAAGAAGAAGAAATATCTCGAAATATGTCCGTCAGGCCCCTTCCCTTGAGATAAATCTGCAAATATCTCGGAAACGAAGCGAGCTATGGCAAAATGATAAGAGACCTTTTTTGTAGAGAATTAAGTTTCCTACTTTTTATGTTGTATGATATTTTTTGATCAGATGCGTAGTTCTCGAGATATATCAAGATATTTAAAAGTTCCGAAGCCGCACCAACATAATAGAGATGCAGAAACACCGTGGCCCCTTTCTTCGAGATAACTCTGCACTAGTGCGAGCCGCAAATGCCACTTCCAGCTTAGCTGTGCAGAAGAAGAACAACAAGAAGAAGAAATATCTCGAAATATGTCCGTCAGGCCCCTTCCCTTGATATAAATCTGCAAATATCTCGGAAACGAAGCGAGCTATGGCAAAATGTTAAGAGACATTTTTTGTAGAGAATTATATTTCCTACAATTTATGTTCTATGATATTTTTTGATCAGAAGCGTAGTTTTCGAGATATATCGAGATATTTAAAAGTTCCGAAGCCGCACCAACATAATAGAGATACAGAAACACCGTGGCCCCTTTCTTTGAGATAACTCTGCACTAGTGCGAGCCGCAAATGCCACTTCCAGCTTAGCTGTGCGGAAGAAGGACAACAAGAAGAAGAAATATCTCGAAATATGTCCGTCAGGCCCCTTCCCTTGAGATAAATCTGCAAATATCTCGGAAACCAAGCGAGCTATGGCAAAATGTTAAGAGACCTTTTTTGTAGAGAATTAAGTTTCCTACTTTTTATGTTCTATGATATTTTTTGATCAGATGCGTAGTTTTCGAGATATATCGAGATATTTAAAAGTTCCGAAGCCGCACCAACATAATAGAGATACAGAAACACCGTGGCCCCTTTCTTTGAGATAACTCTGCACTAGTGCGAGCCGCAAATGCCACTTCCAGCTTAGCTGTGCAGAAGAAGAACAACAAGAAGAAGAAATATCTCGAAATATGTCCGTCAGGCCCCTTCCCTTGAGATAAATCTGCAAATATCTCGGAAACGAAGCGAGCTATGGCAAAATGTTAAGAGACGTTTTTTGTAGAGAATTATGTTTCCTACAATTTATGTGCTATGATATTTTTTGATCAGAAGCGTAGTTTTCGAGATATATCGAGATATTTAAAAGTTCCGAAGCCGCACCAACATAATAGAGATACAGAAACACCGTGGCCCCTTTCTTTGAGATAACTCTGCACTAGTGCGAGCCGCAAATGCCACTTCCAGCTTAGCTGTGCAGAAGAAGAACAACAAGAAGAAGAAATATCTCGAAATATGTCCGTTAGGCCGCTTCCCTTAAGATAAATGTGCAAATATCTCGGAAACGAAGCGAGCTATGGCAAAATGTTGAGGGACCTTTTTTGTAGAGAATTAAGTTTCCTACTATTTATGTTCTATGATATTTTTTGATCAGATGCGTAGTTCTCGAGATATATCAAGATATTTAAAAGTTCCGAAGCCGCACCAACATAATAGAGATACAGAAACACCGTGTCCCCTTTCTTTGAGATAACTCTGCACTAGTGTGAGCCGCAAATGCCACTTCCAGCTTAGCTGTGCAGAAGAAGAACAACAAGAAGAAGAAATATCTCGAAATATGTCCGTCAGGCCCCTTCCCGTGAGATAAATCTGCAAATATCTCGGAAACGAAGCGAGCTATGGCAAAATGTTAAGAGACCTTTTTTGTAGAGAATTACGTTTCCTACTTTTTATGTTCTATGATATTTTTTGATCAGATGCGTAGTTCTCGAGATATATCAAGATATTTAAAAGTTCCGAAGCCGCACCAACATAATAGAGATACAGAAACACCGTGGCCCCTTTCTTTGAGATAAGTCTGCACTAGTGCGAGCCGCAAATGCCACTTCCAGCTTAGCTGTGCAGAAGAAGAACAACAAGAAGAAGAAATATCTCGAAATATGTCCGTTAGGCCGCTTCGCTTGAGATAAATGTGCAAATATCTCGGAAACGAAGCGAGCTATGGCAAAATGTTGAGGGACCTTTTTTGTAGAGAATTAAGTTTCCTACTATTTATGTTCTATGATATTTTTTGATCAGATGCGTAGTTCTCGAGATATATCAAGATATTTAAAAGTTCCGAAGCCGCACCAACATAATAGAGATACAGAAACACCGTGGCCCCTTTCTTTGAGATAACTCTGCACTAGTGCGAGCCGCAAATGCCACTTCCAGCTTAGCTGTGCAGAAGAAGAACAACAAGAAGAAGAAATATCTCGAAATATGTCCGTCAGGCCCCTTCCCTTGAGATAAATCTGCAAATATCTCGGAAACGAAGCGAGCTATGGTAAAATGTTAAGAGACCTTTTTTGTAGAGAATTAAGTTTCCTACTTTTTATGTTCTATGATATTTTTTGATCAGATGCGCAGTTCTCGAGATATATCAAGATATTTAAAAGTTCCGAAGCCGCACCAACATAATAGAGATACAGAAACACCGTGGCCCCCTTCTTTGAGATAACTCTGCACTATTGCGAGCTGCAAATGCCACTTCCAGCTTAGCTGTGCAGAAGAAGGACAACAAGAAGAAGAAATATCTCGAAATATGTCCGTCAGGCCCCTTCCCTTGAGATAAATCTGCAAATATCTCGGAAACGAAGCGAGCTATGGCAAAATGTTAAGAGACCTTTTTTGTAGAGAATTAAGTTTCCTACTTTTTATGTTCTATGATATTTTTTGATCAGATGCGTAGTTCTCGAGATATATCAAGATATTTAAAAGTTCCGAAGCCGCACCAACATAATAGAGATACAGAAACACCGTGGCCCCTTTCTTTGAGATAACTCTGCACTATTGCGAGCTGCAAATGCCACTTCCAGCTTAGCTGTGCAGAGGAAGAACAACAAGAAGAAGAAGTATCTCGAAATATGTCCGTCAGGCCCGTTCCTTTGAGCTGAATCTGCACATATCTCGGAAACGAAGCGAGCTATGGCAAAATGTTAAGAGACGTTTTTTGTAGAGAATTAAGTTTCCTACTTTTTATGTTCTATGATATTTTTTGATCAGATGCGTAGTTCTCGAGATATATCAAGATATTTAAAAGTTCCGAAGCTGCACCAACATAATAGGGGTACAGAAACACCGTGGCCTCTTTCTTTGAGATAACTCTGCACTATTGCGAGCTGCAAATGCCACTTCCAGCTTAGCTGTGCAGAGGAAGAACTACAAGAAGAAGAAATATCTCGAAATATGTCCGTCAGGCCCGTTCCTTTGAGCTGAATCTGCAAATATCTCGGAAACGAAGCGAGCTATGGCAAAATGTTAAGAGACGTTTTTTGTAGAGAATTATGTTTCCTACAATTTATGTTCTATGATGTTTTTTGATCAGAAGCGTAGTTTTCGAGATATATCGAGATATTTAAAAGTTCCGAAGCCGCACCAACATAATAGAGATACAGAAACAACGTGGCCCCTTTCTTTGAGATAACTCTGCACTAGTGCGAGCCGCAAATGCCACTTCCAGCTTAGCTGTGCAGAAGAAGGACAACAAGAAGAAGAAATATCTCGAAATATGTCCGTCAGGCCCCTTCCCTTGAGATAAATCTGCAAATATCTCGGAAACCAAGCGAGCTATGGCAAAATGTTAAGAGACCTTTTTTGTAGAGAATTAAGTTTCCTACTTTTTATGTTCTATGATATTTTTTGATCAGATGCGTAGTTCTCGAGATATATCAAGATATTTAAAAGTTCCGAAGCCGCACCAACATAATAGAGATACAGAAACACCGTGGCCCCTTTCTTTGAGATAACTCTGCACTAGTGCGAGCCGCAATTGCCACTTCCAGCTTAGCTGTGCAGAGGAAGAACAACAAGAAGAAGAAATATCTCGAAATATGTCCGTCAGGCCCCTTCCCTTGAGATAAATCTGCAAATATCTCGGAAACGAAGCGAGCTACGGCAAAATGCTAAGAGACGTTTTTTGTAGAGAATTAAGTTTCCTACTTTCTATGTTCTATGATATTTTTTGATCAGATGCGTAGTTCTCGAGATATATCAAGATATTTAAAAGTTCCGAAGCTGCACCAACATAATAGAGGTACAGAAACACCGTGGCCTCTTTCTTTGAGATAACTCTGCACTATTGCGAGCTGCAAATGCCACTTCCAGCTTAGCTGTGCAGAGGAAGAACAACAAGAAGAAGAAATATCTCGAAATATGTCCGTCAGGCCCGTTCCTTTGAGCTGAATCTGCAAATATCTCGGAAACAAAGCGAGCTATGGCAAAATGTTAAGAGACGTTTTTTGTAGAGAATTATGTTTCCTACAATTTATGTTCTATGATGTTTTTTGATCAGAAGCGTAGTTTTCGAGATATATCTCGATATTTAAAAGTTCCGAAGCCGCACCAACATAATAGAGATACAGAAACAACGTGGCCCCTTTCTTTGAGATAACTCTGCACTAGTGCGAGCCGCAAATGCCACTTCCAGCTTAGCTGTGCAGAAGAAGGACAACAAGAAGAAGAAATATCTCGAAATATGTCCGTCAGGCCCCTTCACTTGAGATAAATCTGCAAATATCTCGGAAACGAAGCGAGCTATGGCAAAATGTTAAGAGACCTTTTTTGTAGAGAATTGTGTTTCCTACAATTTATGTTCTATGATATTTTTTGATCAGAAGCGTAGTTCTCGAGATATATCGAGATATTTAAAAGTTCCGAAGCCGCACCAACATAATAGAGATACAGAAACACCGTGGCCCCTTTCTTTGAGATATCTCTGCACTAGTGCGAGCCGCAAATGCCACTTCCAGCTTAGCTGTGCAGAAGAAGAACAACAAGAAGAAGAAATATCTCGAAATATGTCCGTCAGGCCCCTTCCCTTGAGATAAATCTGCAAATATCTCGGAAACGAAGCGAGCTATGGCAAAATGTTAAGAGACCTTTTTTGTAGAGAATTAAGTTTCCTACTTTCTATGTTCTATGATATTTTTTGATCAGATGCGTACTTCTCGAGATATATCAAGATATTTAAAAGTTCCGAAGCCGCACCAACATAATAGAGATACAGAAACACCGTGGCCCCTTTCTTTGAGATAACTCTGCACTATTGCGAGCTGCAAATGCCACTTCCAGCTTAGCTGTGCAGAAGAAGAACAACAAGAAGAAGATATATCTCGAAATATGTCCGTCAGGCCCCTTCCCTTGAGATAAATCTGCAAATATCTCGGAAACGAAGCGAGCTATGGCAAAATGTTAAGAGACCTTATTTGTAGAGAATTAAGTTTCCTACTTTTTATGTTCTATGATATTTTTTGATCAGAAGCGTAGTTTTCGAGATATATCGAGATATTTAAAAGTTCCGAAGCCGCACCAACATAATAGAGATACAGAAACACCGTGGCCCCTTTCTTTCAGATAACTCTGCACTATTGCGAGCTGCAAATGCCACTTCCAGTTTAGCTGTGCAGAAGAAGAACAACAAGAAGAAGAAATATCTCGAAATATGTCCGTCAGGCCCCTTCCCTTGAGATATATCTGCAAATATCTCGGAAACGAAGCGAGCTATGGCAAAATGTTAAGAGACTTTATTTGTAGAGAATTAAGTTTCCTACTTTTTATGTTCTATGATATTTTTTTATCAGAAGCGTAGTTCCCAAGATATATCAAGATATTTAAAAGTTCCGAAGCCGCACCAACATAATAGAGATACAGAAACACCGTGGCCCCTTTCTTTGAGATAACTCTGCGCTATTGCGAGCTGGAAACGCCACTTCCAGTTTAGCTGTGCAGAAGAAGAACAACAAGAAGAAGAAATATCTCGAAATATGTCCGTCAGGCCCCTTCCCTTGAGATAAATCTGCAAATATCTCGGAAACGAAGCGAGCTATTGCAAAATGTTAAGAGACGTTTTTTGTAGAGAATTGTGTTTCCTACAATTTATGTTCTATGATATTTTTTGATCAGAAGCGTAGTTTTCGAGATATATCGTGATATTTAAAAGTTCCGAAGCCGCACCAACATAATAGAGATACAGAAACACCGTGGCCCCTTTCTTTGAGTTCACTCTGCACTAGTGCGAGCCGCAAATGCCACTTCCAGCTTAGCTGTGCAGAAGAAGAACAACAAGAAGAAGAAATATCTCGAAATATGTCCGTCAGGCCTCTTCCCTTGAGATATATCTGCAAATATCTCGGAAACGAAGCGAGCTATGGCAAAATGTTAAGAGACCTTTTTTGTAGAGAATTATGTCTCCTACAAGTTATGTTCTATGATATTTTTTGATCAGAAGCGTAGTTTTCGAGATATATCGAGATATTTAAAAGTTCCGAAGCCGCACCAACATAATAGAGATACAGAAACACCGTGGCCCCTTTCTTTCAGATAACTCTGCACTATTGCGAGCTGCAAATGCCACTTCCAGCTTAGCTGTGCAGAAGAAGAACAACAAGAAGAAGAAATATTTCGAAATATGTCCGTCAGGCCCCTTCCCTTGAGATAAATCTGCATATATCTCGGAAACGAAGCGAGCTATGGCAAAATGTTAAGATACCTTTTTTGTAGAGAATTAAGTTTCCTACTTTTTATGTTCTATGATATCTTTTGATCAGATGCGTAGTTCTCGAGATATATCAAGATATTTAAAAGTTCCGAAGCCGCACCAACATAATAGAGATACAGAAACACCGTGGCCCCTTTCTTTGAGATAACTCTGCACTATTGCGAGCTGCAAATGCCACTTCCAGCTTAGCTGTGCAGAAGAAGAACAACAAGAAGAAGAAATATCTAGAAATATGTCCGCCAGGCCCCTTTCCTTGAGATAAATCTGCAAATATCTCGGAAACGAAGCGAGCTATGGCAAAATGTTAAGAGACTTTATTTGTAGAGAATTATGTCTCCTAGAAGTTATGTTCTATGATATTTTTTGATCAGAAGCGTAGTTTTCGAGATATATCGAGATATTTAAAAGTTCCGAAGCCGCACCAACATAATAGAGATACAGAAACACCGTGGCCCCTTTCTTTCAGATAACTCTGCACTATTGCGAGCTGCAAATGCCACTTCCAGTTTAGCTGTGCAGAAGAAGAACAACAAGAAGAAGAAATATCTAGAAATATGTCCGTCAGGCCCCTTTCCTTGAGATAAATCTGCAAATATCTCGGAAACGAAGCGAGCTATGACAAAATGTTAAGAGACTTTATTTGTAGAGAATTAAGTTTCCTACTTTTTATGTTCTATGATATTTTTTTATCAGAAGCGTAGTTCCCGAGATATATCGAGATATTTAAAAGTTCCGAAGCCGCACCAACATAATAGAGATGCAGAAACACCGTGGCCCCTTTCTTTCAGATAACTCTGCACTAGTGCGAGCCGCAAATGCCACTTCCAGCTTAGCTGTGCAGAAGAAGAACAACAAGAAGAAGAAATATCTCGAAATATGTCCGTCAGGCCCCTTCCCTCGAGATAAATCTGCAAATATCTCGGAAACGAAGCGAGCTATGGCAAAATGTTAAGAGACCTTTTTTGTAGAGAATTAAGTTTCCTACTTTTTATGTTCTATGATATTTTTTGATCATATGCGTAGTTCTCGAGATATACCAAGATATTTAAAAGTTCTGAAGCCGCACCAACATAATAGAGATACAGAAACACCGTGGACCCTTTCTTTGAGATAACTCTGCACTATTCCGAGCTGCAAATGCCACTTCCAGCTTAGCTGTGCAGAAGAAGAACAACAAGAAGAAGAAATATCTCGAAATATGTCCGTCAGGCCCCTTCCCTTGAGATAAATCTGCAAATATCTCCGAAACGAAGCGAGCTATGGCAAAATGTTAAGAGACGTTTTTTGTAGAGAATTATGTTTCCTACAATTTATGTGCTATGATATTTTTTGATCAGAAGCGTAGTTTTCGAGATATATCGAGATATTTAAAAGTTCCGAAGCCGCACCAACATAATAGAGATACAGAAACACCGTGGCCCCTTTCTTTGAGATAACTCTGCACTAGTGCGAGCCGCAAATGCCACTTCCAGCTTAGCTGTGCAGAAGAAGAACAACAAGAAGAAGAAATATCTCGAAATATGTCCGTTAGGCCGCTTCCCTTGAGATAAATGTGCAAATATCTCGGAAACGAAGCGAGCTATGGCAAAATGTTGAGGGACCTTTTTTGTAGAGAATTAAGTTTCCTACTATTTATGTTCTATGATATTTTTTGATCAGATGCGTAGTTCTCGAGATATATCAAGATATTTAAAAGTTCCGAAGCCGCACCAACATAATAGAGATACAGAAACACCGTGGCCCCTTTCTTTGAGATAACTCTGCACTATTGCGAGCTGCAAATGCCACTTCCAGCTTAGCTGTGCAGAGGAAGAACAACAAGAAGAAGAAGTATCTCGAAATATGTCCGTCAGGCCCGTTCCTTTGAGCTGAATCTGCACATATCTCGGAAACGAAGCGAGCTATGGCAAAATGTTGAGGGACCTTTTTTGTAGAGAATTAAGTTTCCTACTATTTATGTTCTATGATATTTTTTGATCAGATGCGTAGTTCTCGAGATATATCAAGATATTTAAAAGTTCCGAAGCCGCACCAACATAATAGAGATACAGAAACACCGTGGCCCCTTTCTTTGAGATAACTCTGCACTATTGCGAGCTGCAAATGCCACTTCCAGCTTAGCTGTGCAGAGGAAGAACAACAAGAAGAAGAAGTATCTCGAAATATGTCCGTCAGGCCCGTTCCTTTGAGCTGAATCTGCACATATCTCGGAAACGAAGCGAGCTATGGCAAAATGTTGAGGGACCTTTTTTGTAGAGAATTAAGTTTCCTACTATTTATGTTCTATGATATTTTTTGATCAGATGCGTAGTTCTCGAGATATATCAAGATATTTAAAAGTTCCGAAGCCGCACCAACATAATAGAGATACAGAAACACCGTGGCCCCTTTCTTTGAGATAACTCTGCACTAGTGCGAGCCGCAAATGCCACTTCCAGCTTAGCTGTGCAGAAGAAGAACAACAGGAAGAAGAAATATCTCGAAATATGTCCGTCAGGCCCCTTCCCTTGAGATAAATCTGCAAATATCTCGGAAACGAAGCGAGCTATGGCAAAATGTTAAGAGACCTTTTTTGTAGAGAATTAAGTTTCCTACTTTTTATGTTCTATGATATTTTTTGATCAGATGCGTAGTTCTCGAGATATATCAAGATATTTAAAAGTTCCGAAGCCGCACCAACATAATAGAGATACAGAAACACCGTGGCCCCTTTCTTTGAGATAACTCTGCACTAGTGCGAGCCGCAAATGCCACTTCCAACTTAGCTGTGCAGAAGAAGAACAACAAGAAGAAGAAATATCTCGAAATATGTCCGTCAGGCCCCTTCCCTTGAGATAAATCTGCAAATATCTCGGAAACGAAGCGAGCTATGGCAAAATGTTAAGAGACCTTTTTTGTAGAGAATTAAGTTTCCTACTTTTTATGTTCTATGATATTTCTTGATCAGATGCGTAGTTCTCGAGATATATCAAGATATTTAAAAGTTCCGAAGCCGCACCAACATAATAGAGATACAGAAACACCGTGGCCCCTTTCTTTGAGATTACTCTGCACTATTGCGAGCTGCAAATGCCACTTCCAGCTTAGCTGTGCAGAGGAAGAACAACAAGAAGAAGAAATATCTCGAAATATGTCCGTCAGGCCCCTTCCCTTGAGATAAATCTGCAAATATCTCGGAAACGAAGCGAGCTATGGCAAAATGTTAAGAGACCTTTTTTGTAGAGAATTAAGTTTCCTACTTTTTATGTTCTATGATATTTTTTGATCAGATGCGTAGTTCTCGAGATATATCAAGATATTTAAAAGTTCCGAAGCCGCACCAACATAATAGAGATACAGAAACACCGTGGCCCCTTTCTTTGAGATAACTCTGCACTATTGCGAGCTGCAAATGCCACTTCCAGCTTAGCTGTGCAGAGGAAGAACAACAAGAAGAAGAAATATCTCGAAATATGTCCGTCAGGCCCCTTCCCTTGAGATAAATCTGCAAATATCTCGGAAACGAAGCGAGCTATGGCAAAATGTTAAGAGACCTTTTTTGTAGAGAATTAAGTTTCCTACTTTTTATGTTCTATGATATTTTTGGATCAGATGCGTAGTTCTCGAGATATATCAAGATATTTAAAAGTTCCGAAGCCGCACCAACATAATAGAGATACAGAAACACCGTGGCCCCTTTCTTTGAGATTACTCTGCACTATTGCGAGCTGCAAATGCCACTTCCAGCTTAGCTGTGCAGAGGAAGAACAACAAGAAGAAGAAATATCTCGAAATATGTCCGTCAGGCCCCTTCCCTTGAGATATATCTGCAAATATCTCGGAAACGAAGCGAGCTATGGCAAAATGATAAGAGACCTTTTTTGTAGAGAATTAAGTTTCCTACTTTTTATGTTCTATGATATTTTTTGATCAGATGCGTAGTTCTCGAGATATATCAAGATATTTAAAAGTTCCGAAGCCGCACCAACATAATAGAGATACAGAAACACCGTGGCCCCTTTCTTCGAGATAACTCTGCACTAGTGCGAGCCGCAAATGCCACTTCCAGCTTAGCTGTGCAGAAGAAGAACAACAAGAAGAAGAAATATCTCGAAATATGTCCGTCAGGCCCCTTCCCTTGAGATAAATCTGCAAATATCTCGGAAACGAAGCGAGCTATGGCAAAATGTTAAGAGACCTTTTTTGTAGAGAATTAAGTTTCCTACTTTTTATGTTCTATGATATTTTTTGATCAGATGCGTAGTTCTCGAGATATATCAAGATATTTAAAAGTTCCGAAGCCACACCAACATAATAGAGATACAGAAACACCGTGGCCCCCTTCTTTGAGATAACTCTGCACTATTGCCAGCTGCAAATGCCACTTCCAGCTTAGCTGTGCAGAGGAAGAACAACAAGAAGAAGAAATATCTCGAAATATGTCCGTCAGGCCCCTTCCCTTGAGATAAATCTGCAAATATCTCGGAAACGAAGCGAGCTATGGCAAAATCTTAAGAGAACTTTTTTGTAGAGAATTAAGTTTCCTACTTTTTATGTTCTATGATATTTTTTGATCAGATGCGTAGTTCTCGAGATATATCAAGATATTTAAAAGTTCCGAAGCCGCACCAACATAATAGAGATACAGAAACACCGTGGCCCCTGTCTTCGAGATAACTCTGCACTAGTGCGAGCCGCAACTGCCACTTCCAGCTTAGCTGTGCAGAAGAAGAACAACAAGAAGAAGAAATATCTCGAAATATGTCCGTCAGGCCCCTTCCCTTGAGATAAATCTGCAAATATCTCGGAAACGAAGCGAGCTATGGCAAAATGTTAAGAGACCTTTTTTGTAGAGAATTAAGTTTCCTACTTTTTATGTTCTATGATATTTTTTGATCAGATGCGTAGTTCTCGAGATATATCAAGATATTTAAAAGTTCCGAAGCCGCACCAACATAATAGAGATACAGAAACACCGTGGCCCCTTTCTTTGAGATAACTCTGCACTATTGCGAGCTGCAAATGCCACTTCCAGCTTAGCTGTGCAGAGGAAGAACAACAAGAAGAAGAAATATCTCGAAATATGTCCGTCAGGCCCCTTCCCTTGAGATAAATCTGCAAATATCTCGGAAACGAAGCGAGCTATGGCAAAATGTTAAGAGACCTTTTTTGTAGAGAATTAAGTTTCCTACTTTTTATGTTCTATGATATTTTTGGATCAGATGCGTAGTTCTCGAGATATATCAAGATATTTAAAAGTTCCGAAGCCGCACCAACATAATAGAGATACAGAAACACCGTGGCCCCTTTCTTTGAGATTACTCTGCACTATTGCGAGCTGCAAATGCCACTTCCAGCTTAGCTGTGCAGAGGAAGAACAACAAGAAGAAGAAATATCTCGAAATATGTCCGTCAGGCCCCTTCCCTTGAGATATATCTGCAAATATCTCGGAAACGAAGCGAGCTATGGCAAAATGATAAGAGACCTTTTTTGTAGAGAATTAAGTTTCCTACTTTTTATGTTCTATGATATTTTTTGATCAGATGCGTAGTTCTCGAGATATATCAAGATATTTAAAAGTTCCGAAGCCGCACCAACATAATAGAGATACAGAAACACCGTGGCCCCTTTCTTCGAGATAACTCTGCACTAGTGCGAGCCGCAAATGCCACTTCCAGCTTAGCTGTGCAGAAGAAGAACAACAAGAAGAAGAAATATCTCGAAATATGTCCGTCAGGCCCCTTCCCTTGAGATAAATCTGCAAATATCTCGGAAACGAAGCGAGCTATGGCAAAATGTTAAGAGACCTTTTTTGTAGAGAATTAAGTTTCCTACTTTTTATGTTCTATGATATTTTTTGATCAGATGCGTAGTTCTCGAGATATATCAAGATATTTAAAAGTTCCGAAGCCACACCAACATAATAGAGATACAGAAACACCGTGGCCCCCTTCTTTGAGATAACTCTGCACTATTGCCAGCTGCAAATGCCACTTCCAGCTTAGCTGTGCAGAGGAAGAACAACAAGAAGAAGAAATATCTCGAAATATGTCCGTCAGGCCCCTTCCCTTGAGATAAATCTGCAAATATCTCGGAAACGAAGCGAGCTATGGCAAAATCTTAAGAGAACTTTTTTGTAGAGAATTAAGTTTCCTACTTTTTATGTTCTATGATATTTTTTGATCAGATGCGTAGTTCTCGAGATATATCAAGATATTTAAAAGTTCCGAAGCCGCACCAACATAATAGAGATACAGAAACACCGTGGCCCCTGTCTTCGAGATAACTCTGCACTAGTGCGAGCCGCAACTGCCACTTCCAGCTTAGCTGTGCAGAAGAAGAACAACAAGAAGAAGAAATATCTCGAAATATGTCCGTCAGGCCCCTTCCCTTGAGATAAATCTGCAAATATCTCGGAAACGAAGCGAGCTATGGCAAAATGTTAAGGGACCTTTTTTGTAGAGAATTAAGTTTCCTACTTTTTATGTTCTATGATATTTTTTGATCAGATGCGTAGTTCTCGAGATATATCAAGATATTTAAAAGTTCCGAAGCCGCACCAACATAATAGAGATACAGAAACACCGTGGCCCCTTTCTTCGAGATAACTCTGCACTAGTGCGAGCCGCAAATGCCACTTCCAGCTTAGCTGTGCAGAAGAAGAACAACAAGAAGAAGAAATATCTCGAAATATGTCCGTCAGGGCCCTTCCCTTGAGATAAATCTGCAAATATCTCGGAAACGAAGCGAGCTATGGCAAAATGTTAAGAGACCTTTTTTGTAGAGAATTAAGTTTCCTACTTTTTATGTTGTATGATATTTTTTGATCAGATGCGTAGTTCTCGAGATATATCAAGATATTTAAAAGTTCCGAAGCCGCACCAACATAATAGAGATACAGAAACACCGTGGCCCCTTTCTTTGAGATTACTCTGCACTATTGCGAGCTGCAAATGCCACTTCCAGCTTAGCTGTGCAGAGGAAGAACAACAAGAAGAAGAAATATCTCGAAATATGTCCGTCAGGCCCCTTCCCTTGAGATAAATCTGCAAATATCTCGGAAACGAAGCGAGCTATGGCAAAATGTTAAGAGACCTTTTTTGTAGAGAATTAAGTTTCCTACTTTTTATGTTCTATGATATTTTTTGATCAGATGCGTAGTTCTCGACATATATCAAGATATTTAAAAGTTCCGAAGCCGCACCAACATAATAGAGATACAGAAACACCGTGGCCCCTTTCTTTGAGATTACTCTGCACTATTGCGAGCTGCAAATGCCACTTCCAGCTTAGCTGTGCAGAGGAAGAACAACAAGAAGAAGAAATATCTCGAAATATGTCCGTCAGGCCCCTTCCCTTGAGATAAATCTGCAAATATCTCGGAAACGAAGCGAGCTATGGCAAAATGTTAAGAGACCTTTTTTGTAGAGAATTAAGTTTCCTACTTTTTATGTTCTATGATATTTTTTGATCAGATGCGTAGTTCTCGAGATATATCAAGATATTTAAAAGTTCCGAAGCCGCACCAACATAATAGAGATACAGAAACACCGTGGCCCCTTTCTTTGAGATAACTCTGCACTAGTGCGAGCCGCAAATGCCACTTCCAGCTTAGCTGTGCAGAAGAAGAACAACAAGAAGAAGAAATATCTCGAAATATGTCCGTCAGGCCCCTTCCCTCGAGATAAATCTGCAAATATCTCGGAAACGAAGCGAGCTATGGCAAAATGTTAAGAGACCTTTTTTGTAGAGAATTAAGTTTCCTACTTTTTATGTTCTATGATATTTTTTGATCAGATGCGTAGTTCTCGAGATATATCAAGATATTTAAAAGTTCCGAAGCCGCACCAACATAATAGAGATACAGCAACACCGTGGCCCCTTTCTTTCAGATAACTCTGCGCTATTGCGAGCTGGAAACGCCACTTCCAGTTTAGCTGTGCAGAAGAAGAACAACAAGAAGAAGAAATATCTCGAAATATGTCCGTCAGGCCCCTTCCCTTGAGATATATCTGCAAATATCTCGGAAACGAAACGAGCTATGGCAAAATGTTAAGAGACCTTTTTTGTAGAGAATTATGTTTCCTACAATTTATGTTCTATGATATTTTTTCATCAGAAGCGTAGTTTTCGAGATATATCGAGATATTTAAAAGTTCCGAAGCCGCACCAACATAATAGAGATGCAGAAACACCGTGGCCCCTTTCTTTCAGATAACTCTGCACTAGTGCGAGCCGCAAATGCCACTTCCAGCTTAGCTGTGCAGAAGAAGAACAACAAGAAGAAGAAATATCTCGAAATATGTCCGTCAGGCCCCTTCCCTCGAGATAAATCTGCAAATATCTCGGAAACGAAGCGAGCTATGGCAAAATGTTAAGAGACCTTTTTTGTAGAGAATTAAGTTTCCTACTTTTTATGTTCTATGATATTTTTTGATCAGATGCGTAGTTCTCGAGATATATCAAGATATTTAAAAGTTCCGAAGCCGCACCAACATAATAGAGATACAGAAACACCGTGGCCCCTTTCTTTGAGATAACTCTGCACTATTGCGAGCTGCAAATGCCACTTCCAGCTTAGCTGTGCAGAGGAAGAACAACAAGAAGAAGAAGTATCTCGAAATATGTCCGTCAGGCCCGTTCCTTTGAGCTGAATCTGCACATATCTCGGAAACGAAGCGAGCTATGGCAAAATGTTGAGGGACCTTTTTTGTAGAGAATTAAGTTTCCTACTATTTATGTTCTATGATATTTTTTGATCAGATGCGTAGTTCTCGAGATATATCAAGATATTTAAAAGTTCCGAAGCCGCACCAACATAATAGAGATACAGAAACACCGTGGCCCCTTTCTTTGAGATAACTCTGCACTAGTGCGAGCCGCAAATGCCACTTCCAGCTTAGCTGTGCAGAAGAAGAACAACAGGAAGAAGAAATATCTCGAAATATGTCCGTCAGGCCCCTTCCCTTGAGATAAATCTGCAAATATCTCGGAAACGAAGCGAGCTATGGCAAAATGTTAAGAGACCTTTTTTGTAGAGAATTAAGTTTCCTACTTTTTATGTTCTATGATATTTTTTGATCAGATGCGTAGTTCTCGAGATATATCAAGATATTTAAAAGTTCCGAAGCCGCACCAACATAATAGAGATACAGAAACACCGTGGCCCCTTTCTTTGAGATAACTCTGCACTAGTGCGAGCCGCAAATGCCACTTCCAACTTAGCTGTGCAGAAGAAGAACAACAAGAAGAAGAAATATCTCGAAATATGTCCGTCAGGCCCCTTCCCATGAGATAAATCTGCAAATATCTCGGAAACGAAGCGAGCTATGGCAAAATGTTAAGAGACCTTTTTTGTAGAGAATTAAGTTTCCTACTTTTTATGTTCTATGATATTTCTTGATCAGATGCGTAGTTCTCGAGATATATCAAGATATTTAAAAGTTCCGAAGCCGCACCAACATAATAGAGATACAGAAACACCGTGGCCCCTTTCTTTGAGATTACTCTGCACTATTGCGAGCTGCAAATGCCACTTCCAGCTTAGCTGTGCAGAGGAAGAACAACAAGAAGAAGAAATATCTCGAAATATGTCCGTCAGGCCCCTTCCCTTGAGATAAATCTGCAAATATCTCCGAAACGAAGCGAGCTATGGCAAAATGTTAAGAGACCTTTTTTGTAGAGAATTAAGTTTCCTACTTTTTATGTTCTATGATATTTTTGGATCAGATGCGTAGTTCTCGAGATATATCAAGATATTTAAAAGTTCCGAAGCCGCACCAACATAATAGAGATACAGAAACACCGTGGCCCCTTTCTTTGAGATAACTCTGCACTAGTGCGAGCCGCAAATGCCACTTCCAACTTAGCTGTGCAGAAGAAGAACAACAAGAAGAAGAAATATCTCGAAATATGTCCGTCAGGCCCCTTCCCTTGAGATAAATCTGCAAATATCGCGGAAACGAAGCGAGCTATGGCAAAATGTTAAGAGACCTTTTTTGTAGAGAATTAAGTTTCCTACTTTTTATGTTCTATGATATTTCTTGATCAGATGCGTAGTTCTCGAGATATATCAAGATATTTAAAAGTTCCGAAGCCGCACCAACATAATAGAGATACAGAAACACCGTGGCCCCTTTCTTTGAGATTACTCTGCACTATTGCGAGCTGCAAATGCCACTTCCAGCTTAGCTGTGCAGAGGAAGAACAACAAGAAGAAGAAATATCTCGAAATATGTCCGTCAGGCCCCTTCCCTTGAGATAAATCTGCAAATATCTCGGAAACGAAGCGAGCTATGGCAAAATGTTAAGAGACCTTTTTTGTAGAGAATTAAGTTTCCTACTTTTTATGTTCTATGATATTTTTTGATCAGATGCGTAGTTCTCGAGATATATCAAGATATTTAAAAGTTCCGAAGCCGCACCAACATAATAGAGATACAGAAACACCGTGGCCCCTTTCTTTGAGATAACTCTGCACTATTGCGAGCTGCAAATGCCACTTCCAGCTTAGCTGTGCAGAGGAAGAACAACAAGAAGAAGAAATATCTCGAAATATGTCCGTCAGGCCCCTTCCCTTGAGATAAATCTGCAAATATCTCGGAAACGAAGCGAGCTATGGCAAAATGTTAAGAGACCTTTTTTGTAGAGAATTAAGTTTCCTACTTTTTATGTTCTATGATATTTTTGGATCAGATGCGTAGTTCTCGAGATATATCAAGATATTTAAAAGTTCCGAAGCCGCACCAACATAATAGAGATACAGAAACACCGTGGCCCCTTTCTTTGAGATTACTCTGCACTATTGCGAGCTGCAAATGCCACTTCCAGCTTAGCTGTGCAGAGGAAGAACAACAAGAAGAAGAAATATCTCGAAATATGTCCGTCAGGCCCCTTCCCTTGAGATATATCTGCAAATATCTCGGAAACGAAGCGAGCTATGGCAAAATGATAAGAGACCTTTTTTGTAGAGAATTAAGTTTCCTACTTTTTATGTTCTATGATATTTTTTGATCAGATGCGTAGTTCTCGAGATATATCAAGATATTTAAAAGTTCCGAAGCCGCACCAACATAATAGAGATACAGAAACACCGTGGCCCCTTTCTTCGAGATAACTCTGCACTAGTGCGAGCCGCAAATGCCACTTCCAGCTTAGCTGTGCAGAAGAAGAACAACAAGAAGAAGAAATATCTCGTAATATGTCCGTCAGGCCCCTTCCCTTGAGATAAATCTGCAAATATCTCGGAAACGAAGCGAGCTATGGCAAAATGTTAAGAGACCTTTTTTGTAGAGAATTAAGTTTCCTACTTTTTATGTTGTATGATATTTTTTGATCAGATGCGTAGTTCTCGAGATATATCAAGATATTTAAAAGTTCCGAAGCCACACCAACATAATAGAGATACAGAAACACCGTGGCCCCCTTCTTTGAGATAACTCTGCACTATTGCCAGCTGCAAATGCCACTTCCAGCTTAGCTGTGCAGAGGAAGAACAACAAGAAGAAGAAATATCTCGAAATATGTCCGTCAGGCCCCTTCCCTTGAGATAAATCTGCAAATATCTCGGAAACGAAGCGAGCTATGGCAAAATCTTAAGAGAACTTTTTTGTAGAGAATTAAGTTTCCTACTTTTTATGTTCTATGATATTTTTTGATCAGATGCGTAGTTCTCGAGATATATCAAGATATTTAAAAGTTCCGAAGCCGCACCAACATAATAGATATACAGAAACACCGTGGCCCCTGTCTTCGAGATAACTCTGCACTAGTGCGAGCCGCAAATGCCACTTCCAGCTTAGCTGTGCAGAAGAAGAACAACAAGAAGAAGAAATATCTCGAAATATGTCCGTCAGGCCCCTTCCCTTGAGATAAATCTGCAAATATCTCGGAAACGAAGCGAGCTATGGCAAAATGTTAAGGGACCTTTTTTGTAGAGAATTAAGTTTCCTACTTTTTATGTTCTATGATATTTTTTGATCAGATGCGTAGTTCTCGAGATATATCAAGATATTTAAAAGTTCCGAAGCCGCACCAACATAATAGAGATACAGAAACACCGTGGCCCCTTTCTTCGAGATAACTCTGCACTAGTGCGAGCCGCAAATGCCACTTCCAGCTTAGCTGTGCAGAAGAAGAACAACAAGAAGAAGAAATATCTCGAAATATGTCCGTCAGGGCCCTTCCCTTGAGATAAATCTGCAAATATCTCGGAAACGAAGCGAGCTATGGCAAAATGTTAAGAGACGTTTTTTGTAGAGAATTATGTTTCCTACAATTTATGTGCTATGATATTTTTTGATCAGAAGCGTAGTTTTCGAGATATATCGAGATATTTAAAAGTTCCGAAGCCGCACCAACATAATAGAGATACAGAAACACCGTGGCCCCTTTCTTTGAGATAATTCTGCACTAGTGCGAGCCGCAAATGCCACTTCCAGCTTAGCTGTGCAGAAGAAGAACAACAAGAAGAAGAAATATCTCGAAATATGTCCGTTAGGCCGCTTCCCTTGAGATAAATGTGCAAATATCTCGGAAACGAAGCGAGCAATGGCAAAATGTTGAGGGACCTTTTTTGTAGAGAATTAAGTTTCCTACTATTTATGTTGTATGATATTTTTTGATCAGATGCGTAGTTCTCGAGATATATCAAGATATTTAAAAGTTCCGAAGCCGCACCAACATAATAGAGATACAGAAACACCGTGGCCCCTTTCTTTGAGATTACTCTGCACTAGTGCGAGCCGCAAATGCCACTTCCAGCTTAGCTGTGCAGAAGAAGAACAACAGGAAGAAGAAATATCTCGAAATATGTCCGTCAGGCCCCTTCCCTTGAGATAAATGTGCAAATATCTCGGAAACGAAGCGAGCTATGGCAAAATGTTGAGGGACCTTTTTTGTAGAGAATTAAGTTTCCTACTATTTATGTTCTATGATATTTTTTGATCAGATGCGTAGTTCTCGAGATATATCAAGATATTTAAAAGTTCCGAAGCCGCACCAACATAATAGAGATACAGAAACACCGTGGCCCCTTTCTTTGAGATAACTCTGCACTAGTGCGAGCCGCAAATGCCACTTCCAGCTTAGCTGTGCAGAAGAAGAACAACAGGAAGAAGAAATATCTCGAAATATGTCCGTCAGGCCCCTTCCCTTGAGATAAATCTGCAAATATCTCGGAAACCAAGCGAGCTATGGCAAAATGTTAAGAGACCTTTTTTGTAGAGAATTAAGTTTCCTACTTTTTATGTTCTATGATATTTTTTGATCAGATGCGTAGTTCTCGAGATATATCAAGATATTTAAAAGTTCCGAAGCCGCACCAACATAATAGAGATACAGAAACACCGTGGCCCCTTTCTTTGAGATAACTCTGCACTATTGCGAGCTGCAAATGCCACTTCCAGCTTAGCTGTGCAGAGGAAGAACAACAAGAAGAAGAAGTATCTCGAAATATGTCCGTCAGGCCCGTTCCTTTGAGCTGAATCTGCACATATCTCGGAAACGAAGCGAGCTATGGCAAAATGTTAAGAGACGTTTTTTGTACAGAATTATGTTTCCTACAATTTATGTTCTATGATATTTTTTGATCAGAAGCGTAGTTTTCGAGATATATCGAGATATTTAAAAGTTCCGAAGCCGCACCAACATAATAGAGATACAGAAACACCGTGGCCCCTTTCTTTGAGATAACTCTGCACTAGTGCGAGCCGCAAATGCCACTTCCAGCTTAGCTGTGCAGAAGAAGAACAACAAGAAGAAGAAATATCTCGAAATATGTCCGTCAGGCCCCTTCCCTTGAGATAAATCTGCAAATATCTCGGAAACGAAGCGAGCTATGGCAAAATGTTAAGAGACGTTTTTTGTAGAGAATTATGTTTCCTACAATTTATGTGCTATGATATTTTTTGATCAGAAGCGTAGTTTTCGAGATATATCGAGATATTTAAAAGTTCCGAAGCCGCACCAACATAATAGAGATACAGAAACACCGTGGCCCCTTTCTTTGAGATAACTCTGCACTAGTGCGAGCCGCAAATGCCACTTCCAGCTTAGCTGTGCAGAAGAAGAACAACAAGAAGAAGAAATATCTCGAAATATGTCCGTTAGGCCGCTTCCCTTGAGATAAATGTGCAAATATCTCGGAAACGAAGCGAGCTATGGCAAAATGTTGAGGGACCTTTTTTGTAGAGAATTAAGTTTCCTACTATTTATGTTGTATGATATTTTTTGATCAGATGCGTAGTTCTCGAGATATATCAAGATATTTAAAAGTTCCGAAGCCGCACCAACATAATAGAGATACAGAAACACCGTGGCCCCTTTCTTTGAGATAACTCTGCACTAGTGCGAGCCGCAAATGCCACTTCCAGCTTAGCTGTGCAGAAGAAGAACAACAGGAAGAAGAAATATCTCGAAATATGTCCGTCAGGCCCCTTCCCTTGAGATAAATGTGCAAATATCTCGGAAACGAAGCGAGCTATGGCAAAATGTTGAGGGACCTTTTTTGTAGAGAATTAAGTTTCCTACTATTTATGTTCTATGATATTTTTTGATCAGATGCGTAGTTCTCGAGATATATCAAGATATTTAAAAGTTCCGAAGCCGCACCAACATAATAGAGATACAGAAACACCGTGGCCCCTTTCTTTGAGATAACTCTGCACTAGTGCGAGCCGCAAATGCCACTTCCAGCTTAGCTGTGCAGAAGAAGAACAACAGGAAGAAGAAATATCTCCAAATATGTCCGTCAGGCCCCTTCCCTTGAGATAAATCTGCAAATATCTCGGAAACGAAGCGAGCTATGGCAAAATGTTAAGAGACCTTTTTTGTAGAGAATTAAGTTTCCTACTTTTTATGTTCTATGATATTTTTTGATCAGATGCGTAGTTCTCGAGATATATCAAGATATTTAAAAGTTCCGAAGCCGCACCAACATAATAGAGATACAGAAACACCGTGGCCCCTTTCTTTGAGATAAATCTGCAAATATCTCGGAAACGAAGCGAGCTATGGCAAAATGTTAAGAGACCTTTTTTGTAGAGAATTAAGTTTCCTACTTTTTATGTTCTATGATATTTTTTGATCAGATGCGTAGTTCTCGAGATATATCAAGATATTTAAAAGTTCCGAAGCCGCACCAACATAATAGAGATACAGAAACACCGTGGCCCCTTTCTTTGAGATAACTCTGCACTATTGCGAGCTGCAAATGCCACTTCCAGCTTAGCTGTGCAGAGGAAGAACAACAAGAAGAAGAAGTATCTCGAAATATGTCCGTCAGGCCCGTTCCTTTGAGCTGAATCTGCACATATCTCGGAAACGAAGCGAGCTATGGCAAAATGTTAAGAGACGTTTTTTGTACAGAATTATGTTTCCTACAATTTATGTTCTATGATATTTTTTGATCAGAAGCGTAGTTTTCGAGATATATCGAGATATTTAAAAGTTCCGAAGCCGCACCAACATAATAGAGATACAGAAACACCGTGGCCCCTTTCTTTGAGATAACTCTGCACTAGTGCGAGCCGCAAATGCCACTTCCAGCTTAGCTGTGCAGAAGAAGAACAACAAGAAGAAGAAATATCTCGAAATATGTCCGTCAGGCCCCTTCCCTTGAGATAAATCTGCAAATATCTCGGAAACGAAGCGAGCTATGGCAAAATGTTAAGAGACGTTTTTTGTAGAGAATTATGTTTCCTACAATTTATGTGCTATGATATTTTTTGATCAGAAGCGTAGTTTTCGAGATATATCGAGATATTTAAAAGTTCCGAAGCCGCACCAACATAATAGAGATACAGAAACACCGTGGCCCCTTTCTTTGAGATAACTCTGCACTAGTGCGAGCCGCAAATGCCACTTCCAGCTTAGCTGTGCAGAAGAAGAACAACAAGAAGAAGAAATATCTCGAAATATGTCCGTTAGGCCGCTTCCCTTGAGATAAATGTGCAAATATCTCGGAAACGAAGCGAGCTATGGCAAAATGTTGAGGGACCTTTTTTGTAGAGAATTAAGTTTCCTACTATTTATGTTGTATGATATTTTTTGATCAGATGCGTAGTTCTCGAGATATATCAAGATATTTAAAAGTTCCGAAGCCGCACCAACATAATAGAGATACAGAAACACCGTGGCCCCTTTCTTTGAGATAACTCTGCACTAGTGCGAGCCACAAATGCCACTTCCAGCTTAGCTGTGCAGAAGAAGAACAACAGGAAGAAGAAATATCTCGAAATATGTCCGTCAGGCCCCTTCCCTTGAGATAAATCTGCAAATATCTCGGAAACGAAGCGAGCTATGGCAAAATGTTGAGGGACCTTTTTTGTAGAGAACTAAGTTTCCTACTATTTATGTTCTATGATATTTTTTGATCAGATGCGTAGTTCTCGAGATATATCAAGATATTTAAAAGTTCCGAAGCCGCACCAACATAATAGAGATACAGAAACACCGTGGCCCCTTTCTTTGAGATAACTCTGCACTAGTGCGAGCCGCAAATGCCACTTCCAGCTTAGCTGTGCAGAAGAAGAACAACAGGAAGAAGAAATATCTCGAAATATGTCCGTCAGGCCCCTTCCCTTGAGATAAATCTGCAAATATCTCGGAAACGAAGCGAGCTATGGCAAAATGTTAAGAGACCTTTTTTGTAGAGAATTAAGTTTCCTACTTTTTATGTTCTATGATATTTTTTGATCAGATGCGTAGTTCTCGAGATATATCAAGATATTTAAAAGTTCCGAAGCCGCACCAACATAATAGAGATACAGAAACACCGTGGCCCCTTTCTTTGAGATAAATCTGCAAATATCTCGGAAACGAAGCGAGCTATGGCAAAATGTTAAGAGACCTTTTTTGTAGAGAATTAAGTTTCCTACTTTTTATGTTCTATGATATTTTTTGATCAGATGCGTTGTTCTCGAGATATATCAAGATATTTAAAAGTTCCGAAGCCGCACCAACATAATAGAGATACAGAAACACCGTGGCCCCTTTCTTTGAGATAACTCTGCACTAGTGCGAGCCGCAAATGCCACTTCCAGCTTAGCTGTGCAGAAGAAGAACAACAAGAAGAAGAAATATCTCGAAATATGTCCGTCAGGCCCCTTCCCTTGAGATAAATCTGCAAATATCTCGGAAACGAAGCGAGCTATGGCAAAATGTTAAGAGACCTTTTTTGTAGAGAATTAAGTTTTCTACTTTTTATGTTCTATGATATTTTTTGATCAGATGCGTAGTTCTCGAGATATATCAAGATATTTAAAAGTTCCGAAGCCGCACCAACATAATAGAGATACAGAAACACCGTGGCCCCTTTCTTTGAGATTACTCTGCACTATTGCGAGCTGCAAATGCCACTTCCAGCTTAGCTGTGCAGAAGAAGAACAACAAGAAGAAGAAATATCTCGAAATATGTCCGTCAGGCCCGTTCCTTTGAGCTGAATCTGCAAATATCTCGGAAACGAAGCGAGCTATGGCAAAATGTTAAGAGACGTTTTTTGTAGAGAATTATGTTTCCTACAATTTATGTTCTATGATATTTTTTGATCAGATGCGTAGTTCTCGAGATATATCAAGATATTTAAAAGTTCCGAAGCCGCACCAACATAATAGAGATACAGAAACACCGTGGCCCCCTTCTTTGAGATAACTCTGCACTATTGCGAGCTGCAAATGCCACTTCCAGCTTAGCTGTGCAGAGGAAGAACAACAAGAAGAAGAAATATCTCGAAATATGTCCGTCAGGCCCCTTCCCTTGAGATAAATCTGCAAATATCTCGGAAACGAAGCGAGCTATGGCAAAATCTTAAGAGAACTTTTTTGTAGAGAATTAAGTTTCCTACTTTTTATGTTCTATGATATTTTTTGATCAGATGCGTAGTTCTCGAGATATATCAAGATATTTAAAAGTTCCGAAGCCGCACCAACATAATAGAGATACAGAAACACCGTGGCCCCTTTCTTCGAGATAACTCTGCACTAGTGCGAGCCGCAAATGCCACTTCCAGCTTAGCTGTGCAGAAGAAGAACAACAAGAAGAAGAAATATCTCGAAATATGTCCGTCAGGCCCCTTCCCTTGAGATAAATCTGCAAATATCTCGGAAACGAAACGAGCTATGCCAAAATGTTAAGAGACCTTTTTTGTAGAGAATTATGTTTCCTACTTTTTATGTTCTATGATATTTTTTGATCAGATGCGTAGTTCTCGAGATATATCAAGATATTTAAAAGTTCCGAAGCCGCACCAACATAATAGAGATACAGAAACACCGTGGCCCCTTTCTTTGAGATAACTCTGCACTAGTGCGAGCCGCAAATGCCACTTCCAGCTTAGCTGTGCAGAAGAAGAACAACAAGAAGAAGAAATATCTCGAAATATGTCCGTCAGGCCCCTTCCCTTGAGATAAATCTGCAAATATCTCGGAAACGAAGCGAGCTATGGCAAAATGTTAAGAGACCTTTTTTGTAGAGAATTAAGTTTCCTACTTTTTATGTTCTATGATATTTTTTGATCAGAAGCGTAGTTTTCGAGATATATCGAGATATTTAAAAGTTCCGAAGCCGCAAAAACATAATAGAGATACAGAAACACCGTGGCCCCTTTCTTTGAGATAACTCTGCACTAGTGCGAGCCGCAAATGCCACTTCCAGCTTAGCTGTGCAGAAGAAGAACAACAAGAAGAAGAAATATCTCGAAATATGTCCGTCAGGCCCCTTCCCTTGAGATAAATCTGCAAATATCTCGGAAACGAAGCGAGCTATGGCAAAATGTTAAGAGACCTTTTTTGTAGAGAATTAAGTTTTCTACTTTTTATGTTCTATGATATTTTTTGATCAGATGCGTAGTTCTCGAGATATATCAAGATATTTAAAAGTTCCGAAGCCGCACCAACATAATAGAGATACAGAAACACCGTGGCCCCTTTCTTTGAGATTACTCTGCACTATTGCGAGCTGCAAATGCCACTTCCAGCTTAGCTGTGCAGAAGAAGAACAACAAGAAGAAGAAATATCTCGAAATATGTCCGTCAGGCCCGTTCCTTTGAGCTGAATCTGCAAATATCTCGGAAACGAAGCGAGCTATGGCAAAATGTTAAGAGACGTTTTTTGTAGACAATTATGTTTCCTACAATTTATGTTCTATGATATTTTTTGATCAGATGCGTAGTTCTCGAGATATATCAAGATATTTAAAAGTTCCGAAGCCGCACCAACATAATAGAGATACAGAAACACCGTGGCCCCCTTCTTTGAGATAACTCTGCACTATTGCCAGCTGCAAATGCCACTTCCAGCTTAGCTGTGCAGAGGAAGAACAACAAGAAGAAGAAATATCTCGAAATATGTCCGTCAGGCCCCTTCCCTTGAGATAAATCTGCAAATATCTCGGAAACGAAGCGAGCTATGGCAAAATGTTAAGAGACCTTTTTTGTAGAGAATTAAGTTTCCTACTTTTTATGTTCTATGATATTTTTTGATCAGATGCGTAGTTCTCGAGATATATCAAGATATTTAAAAGTTCCGAAGCCGCACCAACATAATAGAGATACAGAAACACCGTGGCCCCTTTCTTCGAGATAACTCTGCACTAGTGCGAGCCGCAAATGCCACTTCCAGCTTAGCTGTGCAGAAGAAGAACAACAAGAGGAAGAAATATCTCGAAATATGTCCGTCAGACCCCTTCCCTTGAGATAAATCTGCAAATATCTCGGAAACGAAACGAGCTATGCCAAAATGTTAAGAGACCTTTTTTGTAGAGAATTATGTTTCCTACTTTTTATGTTCTATGATATTTTTTGATCAGATGCGTAGTTCTCGAGATATATCAAGATATTTAAAAGTTCCGAAGCCGCACCAACATAATAGAGATACAGAAACACCGTGGCCCCTTTCTTTCAGATAACTCTGCACTAGTGCGAGCCACAAATGCCACTTCCAGCTTAGCTGTGCAGAAGAAGAACAACAAGAAGAAGAAATATCTCGAAATATGTCCGTCAGACCCCTTCCCTTGAGATAAATCTGCAAATATCTCGGAAACGAAACGAGCTATGCCAAAATGTTAAGAGACCTTTTTTGTAGAGAATTATGTTTCCTACTTTTTATGTTCTATGATATTTTTTGATCAGATGCGTAGTTCTCGAGATATATCAAGATATTTAAAAGTTCCGAAGCCGCACCAACATAATAGAGATACAGAAACACCGTGGCCCCTTTCTTTGAGATAACTCTGCACTAGTGCGAGCCGCAAATGCCACTTCCAGCTTAGCTGTGCAGAAGAAGAGCAACAAGAAGAAGAAATATCTCGAAATATGTCCGTCAGGCCCCTTCCCTTGAGATAAATCTGCAAATATCTCGGAAACGAAGCGAGCTATGGCAAAATGTTAAGAGACCTTTTTTGTAGAGAATTAAGTTTCCTACTTTTTATGTTCTATGATATTTTTTGATCAGAAGCGTAGTTTTCGAGATATATCGAGATATTTAAAAGTTCCGAAGCCGCACCAACATAATAGAGATACAGAAACACCGTGGCCCCTTTCTTCGAGATAACTCTGCACTAGTGCGAGCCGCAAAATCCACTTCCAGCTTAGCTGTGCAGAAGAAGAACAACAAGAAGAAGAAATATCTCGAAATATGTCCGTCAGGCCCCTTCCCTTGAGATAAATCTGCAAATATCTCGGAAACGAAGCGAGCTATGGCAAAATGTTAAGAGACCTTTTTTGTAGAGAATTAAGTTTCCTACTTTTTATGTTCTATGGTATTTTTTGATCAGATGCGTAGTTCTCGAGATATATCAAGATATTTAAAAGTTCCGAAGCCGCACCAACATAATAGAGATACAGAAACACCGTGGCCCCTTTCTTTGAGATTACTCTGCACTATTGCGAGCTGCAAATGCCACTTCCAGCTTAGCTGTGCAGAGGAAGAACAACAAGAAGAAGAAATATCTCGAAATATGTCCGTCAGGCCCGTTCCTTTGAGCTGAATCTGCAAATATCTCGGAAACGAAGCGAGCTATGGCAAAATGTTAAGAGACGTTTTTTGTAGAGAATTATGTTTCCTACAATTTATGTTCTAAGATATTTTTTGATCAGAAGCGTAGTTTTCGAGATATATCGAGATATTTAAAAGTTCCGAAGCCGCACCAACATAATAGAGATACAGAAACACCGTGGCCCCTTTCTTTGAGATAACTCTGCACTAGCGCGAGCCGCAAATGCCACTTCCAGCTTAGCTGTGCAGAAGAAGGACAACAAGAAGAAGAAATATCTCGAAATATGTCCGTCAGGCCCCTTCCCTTGAGATAAATCTGCAAGTATCTCGGAAACCAAGTGAGCTATGGCAAAATGTTAAGAGACCTTTTTTGTAGAGAATTAAGTTTCCTACTTTTTATGTTCTATGATATTTTTTGATCAGATGCGTAGTTCTCGAGATATATCAAGATATTTAAAAGTTCCGAAGCCGCACCAACATAATAGATATACAGAAACACCGTGGCCCCTTTCTTTGAGATAACTCTGCACTAGTGCGAGCCGCAATTGCCACTTCCAGCTTAGCTGTGCAGAGGAAGAACAACAAGAAGAAGAAATATCTCGAAATATGTCCGTCAGGCCCCTTCCCTTGAGATAAATCTGCAAATATCTCGGAAACGAAGCGAGCTATGGCAAAATGTTAAGAGACCTTTTTTGTAAAGAATTAAGTTTCCTACTTTTAATCTTCTATGATATTTTTTGAGCAGATGCGTAGTTTTCGAGATATATCAAGATATTTAAAAGTTCCGAAGCCGCACCAACATAATAGAGATACAGAAACACCGTGGCCCCTCTCTTTGAGATAACTCTGCACTATTGCGAGCTGGAAATGCCACTTCCAGTTTAGCTGTGCAGAAGAAGAACAACAAGAAGAAGATATATCTCGAAATATGTCCGTCAGGCCCCTTCCCTTGAGATAAATCTGCAAATATCTCGGAAACGAAGCGAGCTATGGCAAAATGTTAAGAGACCTTATTTGTAGAGAATTAAGTTTCCTACTTTTTATGTTCTATGATATTTTTTGATCAGATGCGTAGTTCTCGAGATATATCAAGATATTTAAAAGTTCCGAAGCCGCACCAACATAATAGAGATACAGAAACACCGTGGCCCCTTTCTTTGAGATAACTCTGCACTAGTGCGAGCCGCAAATGCCACTTCCAGCTTAGCTGTGCAGAAGAAGAACAACAAGAAGAAGAAATATCTCGAAATATGTCCGTCAGGCCCCTTCCCTTGAGATATATCTGCAAATATCTCGGAAACGAAGCGAGCTATGGCAAAATGTGAAGAGACCTTTTTTGTAGAGAATTATGTCTCCTACAAGTTATGTTCTATGATATTTTTTGATCAGAAGCGTAGTTTTCGAGATATATCGAGATATTTAAAAGTTCCGAAGCCGCACCAACATAATAGAGATACAGAAACACCGTGGCCCCTTTCTTTGAGATAACTCTGCACTAGTGCGGGCCGCAAATGCCACTTCCAGCTTAGCTGTGCAGAAGAAGAATAACAAGAAGAAGAAATATCTCCAAATATGTCCCTCAGGCCCCTTCCCTTGAGATAAATCTTCAAATATCTCGGAAACGAAGCGAGCTAAGGCAAAATGTTAAGAGACTTTATTTGTAGAGAATTAAGTTTCCTACTTTTTATGTTCTATGATATTTTTTGATCAGATGCGTAGTTCTCGAGATATATCAAGATATTTAAAAGTTCCGAAGCCGCACCGACATAATAGAGATACAGAAACACCGTGGCCCCTTTTTTTGAGATAACTCTGCACTAGTGCGAGCCGCAAATGCCACTTCCAGCTTAGCTGTGCAGAAGAAGAACAACAAGAAGAAGAAATATCTCGAAATATGTCCGTCAGGCCCCTTCCCTTGAGATAAATCTGCAAATATCTCGGAAACGAAGCGAGCTATGGCAAAATGTTAAGAGACCTTTTTTGTAGAGAATTAAGTTTCCTACTTTTTATGTTCTATGATATTTTTTGATCAGATGCGTAGTTCTCGAGATATATCAAGATATTTAAAAGTTCCGAAGCCGCACCAACATAATAGAGATACAGAAACACCGTGGCCCCTTTCTTTCAGATAACTCTGCACTATTGCGAGCTGGAAATGCCACTTCCAGTTTAGCTGTGCAGAAGAAGAACAACAAGAAGAAGAAATATCTCGAAATATGTCCGTCAGGCCCCTTCCCTTGAGATATATCTGCAAATATCTCGGAAACGAAGCGAGCTATGGCAAAATGTTAAGAGACCTTTTTTGTAGAGAATTATGTCTCCTACAAGTTGTGTTCTATGATATTTTTTGATCAGATGCGTAGTTCTCGAGATATATCAAGATATTTAAAAGTTCCGAAGCCGCACCAACATAATAGAGATACAGAAACACCGTGGCCCCTTTCGTTGAGATAACTCTGCACTAGTGCGAGCCGCAAATGCCACTTCCAGCTTAGCTGTGCAGAAGAAGAACAACAAGAAGAAGAAATATCTCGAAATATGTCCGTCAGGCCCCTTCCCTTGAGATAAATCTGCAAATATCTCGGAAACGAAGCGAGCTATGGCAAAATGTTAAGAGACCTTTTTTGTAGAGAATTAAGTTTCCTACTTTTTATGTTCTATGATATTTTTTGATCAGATCCGTAGGTCTCGAGATATATCAAGATATTTAAAAGTTCCGAAGCCGCACCAACATAATAGAGATACAGAAACACCGTGGCCCCTTTCTTTCAGATAACTCTGCGCTATTGCGAGCTGGAAACGCCACTTCCAGTTTAGCTGTGCAGAAGAAGAACAACAAGAAGAAGAAATATCTCGAAATATGTCCGTCAGGCCCCTTCCCTTGAGATATATCTGCAAATATCTCGGAAACGAAACGAGCTATGGCAAAATGTTAAGAGACCTTTTTTGTAGAGAATTATGTTTCCTACAATTTATGTTCTATGATATTTTTTGATCAGAAGCGTAGTTTTCGAGATATATCGAGATATTTAAAAGTTCCGAAGCCGCACCAACATAATAGAGATACAGAAACACCGTGGCCCCTTTCTTTGAGATAACTCTGCACTAGTGCGGGCCGCAAATGCCACTTCCAGCTTAGCTGTGCAGAAGAAGAACAACAAGAAGAAGAAATATCTCGAAATATGTCCCTCAGGCCCCTTCCCTTGAGATAAATCTGCAAATATCTCGGAAACGAAGCGAGCTAAGGCAAAATGTTAAGAGACTTTATTTGTAGAGAATTAAGTTTCCTACTTTTTATGTTCTATGATATTTTTTGATCAGATGCGTAGTTCTCGAGATATATCAAGATATTTAAAAGTTCCGAAGCCGCACCAACATAATAGAGATACAGAAACACCGTGGCCCCTTTCTTTGAGATAACTTTCCACTATTGCGAGCTGTAAATGCCACTTCCAGCTTAGCTGTGCAGAAGAAGAACAACAAGAAGAAGAAATATCTCGAAATATGTCCGTCAGGCCCCTTCCCTCGAGATAAATCTGCAAATATCTCGGAAACGAAGCGAGCTATGGCAAAATGTTAAGAGACCTTTGTTGTAGAGAATTAAGTTTCCTACTTTTTATGTTCTATGATATTTTTTGATCAGATGCGTTGTTCTCGAGATATATCAAGATATTTAAAAGTTCCGAAGCCGCACCAACATAATAGAGATACAGAAACACCGTGGCCCCTTTCTTTGAGATAACTCTGCACTATTGCGAGCTGCAAATGCCACTTCCAGCTTAGCTGTGCAGAAGAAGAACAACAAGAAGAAGAAATATCACGAAATATGTCCGTTAGGCCCCTTCCCTTGAGATAAATCTGCAAATATCTCGGAAACGAAGCGAGCTATGGCAAAATGTTAAGAGACCTTTTTTGTAGAGAATTAAGTTTCCTACTTTTTATGTTCTATGATATTTTTTGATCAGATGCGTAGTTCTCGAGATATATCAAGATATTTAAAAGTTCCGAAGCCGCACCAACATAATAGAGATACAGAAACACCGTGGCCCCTTTCTTTGAGATAACTCTGCACTATTGCGAGCTGGAAATGCCACTTCCAGTTTAGCTGTGCAGAAGAAGAACAACAAGAAGAAGAAATATCTCGAAATATGTCCGTCAGGCCCCTTCCCTTGAGATAAATCAGCAAATATCTCGGAAACGAAGCGAGCTATGGCATAATGTTAAGAGACCTTTTTTGTAGAGAATTAAGTTTCCTACTTTTTATGTTCTATGATATTTTTTGATCAGATGCGTAGTTCTCGAGATATATCAAGATATTTAAAAGTTCCGAAGCCGCACCAACATAATAGAGATACAGAAACACCGTGGCCCCTTTCTTTGAGATAACTCTGCACTATTGCGAGCTGGAAATGCCACTTCCAGTTTAGCTGTGCAGAAGAAGAACAACAAGAAGAAGAAATATCTCGAAATATGTCCGTCAGGCCCCTTCGCTTGAGATATATCTGCAAATATCTCGGAAACGAAACGAGCTATGGCAAAATGTTAAGAGACCTTTTTTGTAGAGAATTATGTTTCCTACAATTTATGTTCTATGATATTTTTTGATCAGAAGCGTAGTTTTCGAGATATATCGAGATATTTAAAAGTTCCGAAGCCGCACCAACATAATAGATATCCAGAAACACCGTGGCCCCTTTCTTTGAGATAACTCTGCACTAGTGCGAGCCGCAAATGCCACTTCCAGCTTAGCTGTGCAGAAGAAGAACAACAAGAAGAAGAAATATCTCGAAATATGTCCGTCAGGCCCCTTCCCTCGAGATAAATCTGCAAATATCTCGGAAACGAAGCGAGCTATGGCAAAATGTTAAGAGACCTTTTTTGTAGAGAATTAAGTTTCCTACTTTTTATGTTCTATGATATTTTTTGATCAGATGCGTAGTTCTCGAGATATATCAAGATATTTAAAAGTTCCGAAGCCGCACCAACATAATAGAGATACAGAAACACCGTGGCCCCTCTCTTTGAGATAACTCTGCACTATTGCGAGCTGGAAATGCCACTTCCAGTTTAGCTGTGCAGAAGAAGAACAACAAGAAGAAGAAATATCTCGAAATATGTCCGTTAGGCCCCTTCCCTTGAGATAAATCTGCAAATATCTCGGAAACGAAGCGAGCTATGGCAAAATGTTAAGAGACCTTTTTTGTAGAGAATTAAGTTTCCTACTTTTTATGTTCTATGATATTTTTTGATCAGAAGCGTAGTTTTCGAGATATATCGAGATATTTAAAAGTTCCGAAGCCGCACCAACATAATAGAGATCCAGAAACACCGTGGCCCCTTTCTTTGAGATAACTCTGCACTAGTGCGAGCCGCAAATGTCACTTCCAGCTTAGCTGTGCAGAAGAAGAACAACAAGAAGAAGAAATATCTCGAAATATGTCCGTCAGGCCCCTTCCCTCGAGATAAATCTGCAAATATCTCGGAAACGAAGCGAGCTATGGCAAAATGTTAAGAGACCTTTTTTGTAGAGAATTAAGTTTCCTACTTTTTATGTTCTATGATATTTTTTGATCAGATGCGTAGTTCTCGAGATATATCAAGATCTTTAAAAGTTCCGAAGCCGCACCAACATAATAGAGATACAGAAACACCGTGGCCCCTTTCTTTGAGATAACTCTGCACTATTGCGAGCTGCAAATGCCACTTCCAGCTTAGCTGTGCAGAAGAAGAACAACGAGAAGAAGAAATATCGAAATATGTCCGTCAAGCCCCTTCCCTTGAGATAAATCTGCAAATATCTCGGAAACGAAGCGAGCTATGGCAAAATGTTAAGAGACGTTTTTTGTAGAGAATTATGTTTCCTACAATTTATGTTCTATGATGTTTTTTGATCAGAAGCGTAGTTTTCGAGATATATCGAGATATTTAAAAGTTCCGAAGCCGCACCAACATAATAGAGATACAGAAACAACGTGGCCCCTTTCTTTGAGATAACTCTGCACTAGTGCGAGCCGCAAATGCCACTTCCAGCTTAGCTGTGCAGAAGAAGGACAACAAGAAGAAGAAATATCTCCAAATATGTCCGTCAGGCCCCTTCACTTGAGATAAATCTGCAAATATCTCGGAAACGAAGCGAGCTATGCCAAAATGTTCAGAGACCTTTCTTGTAGAGAATTAAGTTTCCTACTTTTTATGTTCTATGATATTTTTTGATCAGATGCGTAGTTCTCGAGATATATCAAGATATTTAAAAGTTCCGAAGCCGCACCAACATAATAGAGATACAGAAACACCGTGGCCCCTCTCTTTGAGATAACTCTGCACTATTGCGAGCTGGAAATGCCACTTCCAGTTTAGCTGTGCAGAAGAAGAACAACAAGAAGAAGAAATATCTCGAAATATGTCCGTTAGGCCCCTTCCCTTGAGATAAATCTGCAAATATCTCGGAGACGAAGCGAGCTATGGCAAAATGTTAAGAGACCTTTTTTGTAGAGAATTAAGTTTCCTACTTTTTATGTTCTATGATATTTTTTGATCAGATGCGTAGTTCTCGAGATATATCAAGATATTTAAAAGTTCCGAAGCCGCACCAACATAATAGAGATACAGAAACACCGTGGCCCCTTTCTTTGAGATAACTCTGCACTAGTGCGAGCAGCAAATGCCACTTCCAGCTTAGCTATGCAGAAGAAGAACAACAAGAAGAAGAAATATCTCGAAATATGTCCGTCAGGCCCCTTCCCTTGAGATAAATCTGCAAATATCTCGGAAACGAAGCGAGCTATGGCAAAATGTTAAGAGACCTTTTTTGTAGAGAATTAAGTTTCCTACTTTTTATGTTCTATGATATTTTTTGATCAGATGCGCAGTTCTCGAGATATATCAAGATATTTAAAAGTTCCGAAGCCGCACCAACATAATAGAGATACAGAAACACCGTGGCCCCTTTCTTTCAGATAACTCTGCACTATTGCGAGCTGCAAATGCCACTTCCAGCTTAGCTGTGCAGAAGAAGAACAACAAGAAGAAGAAATATCTCGAAATATGTCCGTCAGGCCCCTTCCCTTGAGATAAATCTGCAAATATCTCGGAAACGAAGCGAGCTATGGCAAAATGTTGAGAGTCCTTTTTTGTAGAGAATTAAGTTTCCTACAATTTATGTTCTATGATATTTTTTGATCAGATGCGTAGTTCTCGAGATATATCAAGATATTTAAAAGCTTCGAAGCTGCACGAACATAATAGAGGTACAGAAACACCGTGGCCCCTTTCTTTGAGATAACTCTGCACTATTGCGAGCTGCAAATGCCACTTCCAGTTTAGCTGTGCAGAAGAAGAACAACAAGAAGAAGAAATATCTCGAAATATGTCCGTCAGGACCCTTCCCTTGAGATAAATCTGCAAATATCTCGGAAACGAAGCGAGCTACGGCAAAACGTTAAGAGACCTTTTTTGTAGAGAATTATGTTTCCTACAATTTATGTTCTATGATATTTTTTGATCAGATGCGTAGTTCTCGAGATATATCAAGATATTTAAAAGTTCCGAAGCCGCACCAACATTATAGAGATAGAGAAACACCGTGGCCCCTTTCTTTGAGATAACTCTGCACTATTGCGAGCTGCAAATGCCACTTCCAGCTTAGCTGTGCAGAAGAAGAACAACAAGAAGAAGAAATATCTCGAAATATGTCCGTCAGGCCCCTTCCCTTGAGATAAATCTGCAAATATCTCGGAAACGAAGCGAGCTATGGCCACATGTTAAGAGACCTTTTTTGTAGAGAATTAAGTTTCCTACTTTTTATGTTCTATGATATTTTTTGATCAGATGCGTAGTTCTCGAGATATATCAAGATATTTAAAAGTTCCGAAGCCGCACCAACATAATAGAGATACAGAAACACCGTGGCCCCTTTCTTTGAGATAACTCTGCACTATTGCGAGCTGCAAATGCCACTTCCAGCTTAGCTGTGCAGAGGAAGAACAACAAGAAGAAGAAATATCTCGAAATATGTCCGTCAGGCCCCTTCCCTTGAGATAAATCTGCAAATATCTCGGAAACGAAGAGAGCTATGGCAAAATGTTAAGAGACCTTTTTTGTAGAGAATTAAGTTTCCTACTTTTTATGTTCTATGATATTTTTGGATCAGATGCGCAGTTCTCGAGATATATCAAGATATTTAAAAGTTCCGAAGCCGCACCAACATAATAGAGATACAGAAACACCGTGGCCCCTTTCTTTGAGATAACTTTGCACTATTGCGAGCTGTAAATGCCACTTCCAGCTTAGCTGTGCAGAAGAAGAACAACAAGAAGAAGAAATATCTCGAAATATGTCCGTCAGGACCCTTCCCTTGAGATAAATCTGCAAATATCTCGGAAACGAAGCGAGCTACGGCAAAACGTTAAGAGACCTTTTTTGTAGAGAATTATGTTTCCTACAATTTATGTTCTATGATATTTTTTGATCAGATGCGTAGTTCTCGAGATATATCAAGATATTTAAAAGTTCCGAAGCCGCACCAACATAATAGAGATAGAGAAACACCGTGGCCCCGTTCTTTGAGATAACTCTGCACTATTGCGAGCTGCAAATGCCACTTCCAGCTTAGCTGTGCAGAAGAAGAACAACGAGAAGAAGAAATATCGAAATATGTCCGTCAAGCCCCTTCCCTTGAGATAAATCTGCAAATATCTCGGAAACGAAGCGAGCTATGGCAAAATGTTAAGAGACGTTTTTTGTAGAGAATTATGTTTCCTACAATTTATGTTCTATGATGTTTTTTGATCAGAAGCGTAGTTTTCGAGATATATCGAGATATTTAAAAGTTCCGAAGCCGCACCAACATAATAGAGATACAGAAACAACGTGGCCCCTTTCTTTGAGATAACTCTGCACTAGTGCGAGCCGCAAATGCCACTTCCAGCTTAGCTGTGCAGAAGAAGGACAACAAGAAGAAGAAATATCTCCAAATATGTCCGTCAGGCCCCTTCACTTGAGATAAATCTGCAAATATCTCGGAAACGAAGCGAGCTATGCCAAAATGTTCAGAGACCTTTCTTGTAGAGAATTAAGTTTCCTACTTTTTATGTTCTATGATATTTTTTGATCAGATGCGTAGTTCTCGAGATATATCAAGATATTTAAAAGTTCCGAAGCCGCACCAACATAATAGAGATACAGAAACACCGTGGCCCCTCTCTTTGAGATAACTCTGCACTATTGCGAGCTGGAAATGCCACTTCCAGTTTAGCTGTGCAGAAGAAGAACAACAAGAAGAAGAAATATCTCGAAATATGTCCGTTAGGCCCCTTCCCTTGAGATAAATCTGCAAATATCTCGGAGACGAAGCGAGCTATGGCAAAATGTTAAGAGACCTTTTTTGTAGAGAATTAGGTTTCCTACTTTTTATGTTCTATGATATTTTTTGATCAGATGCGTAGTTCTCGAGATATATCAAGATATTTAAAAGTTCCGAAGCCGCACCAACATAATAGAGATACAGAAACACCGTGGCCCCTTTCTTTGAGATAACTCTGCACTAGTGCGAGCAGCAAATGCCACTTCCAGCTTAGCTATGCAGAAGAAGAACAACAAGAAGAAGAAATATCTCGAAATATGTCCGTCAGGCCCCTTCCCTTGAGATAAATCTGCAAATATCTCGGAAACGAAGCGAGCTATGGCAAAATGTTAAGAGACCTTTTTTGTAGAGAATTAAGTTTCCTACTTTTTATGTTCTATGATATTTTTTGATCAGATGCGCAGTTCTCGAGATATATCAAGATATTTAAAAGTTCCGAAGCCGCACCAACATAATAGAGATACAGAAACACCGTGGCCCCTTTCTTTCAGATAACTCTGCACTATTGCGAGCTGCAAATGCCACTTCCAGCTTAGCTGTGCAGAAGAAGAACAACAAGAAGAAGAAATATCTCGAAATATGTCCGTCAGGCCCCTTCCCTTGAGATAAATCTGCAAATATCTCGGAAACGAAGCGAGCTATGGCAAAATGTTGAGAGTCCTTTTTTGTAGAGAATTAAGTTTCCTACAATTTATGTTCTATGATATTTTTTGATCAGATGCGTAGTTCTCGAGATATATCAAGATATTTAAAAGCTTCGAAGCTGCACGAACATAATAGAGGTACAGAAACACCGTGGCCCCTTTCTTTGAGATAACTCTGCACTATTGCGAGCTGCAAATGCCACTTCCAGTTTAGCTGTGCAGAAGAAGAACAACAAGAAGAAGAAATATCTCGAAATATGTCCGTCAGGACCCTTCCCTTGAGATAAATCTGCAAATATCTCGGAAACGAAGCGAGCTACGGCAAAACGTTCAGAGACCTTTTTTGTAGAGAATTATGTTTCCTACAATTTATGTTCTATGATATTTTTTGATCAGATGCGTAGTTCTCGAGATATATCAAGATATTTAAAAGTTCCGAAGCCGCACCAACATTATAGAGATAGAGAAACAGCGTGGCCCCTTTCTTTGAGATAACTCTGCACTATTGCGAGCTGTAAATGCCACTTCCAGCTGAGCTGTGCAGAAGAAGAACAACAAGAAGAAGAAATATCTCGAAATATGTCCGTCAGGCCCCTTCCCTTGAGATATATCTGCAAATATCTCGGAAACGAAGCGAGCTATGGCAAAATGTTAAGAGACCTTTTTTGTAGAGAATTATGTTTCCTACAATTTATGTTCTATGATATTTTTTGATCAGAAGCGTAGTTTTCGAGATATATCAAGATATTTAAAAGTTCCGAAGCCGCACCAACATAATAGAGGTACAGAAACACCGTGGCCCCTTTCTTTGGGATAACTCTGCACTATTGCGAGCTGGAAATGCCACTTCCAGTTTAGCTGTGCAGAACAAGAACAACAAGAAGAAGAAATATCTCGAAATATGTCCGTCAGGACCCTTCCCTTGGGATAAATCTGCAAATATCTCGGAAACGAAGCGAGCTATGGCAAAACGTTAAGAGACCTTTTTTGTAGAGAATTATGTTTCCTACAATTTATGTTCTATGATATTTTTTGATCAGATGCGTAGTTCTCGAGATATATCAAGATATTTAAAAGCTTCGAAGCTGCACCAACATAATAGAGATACAGAAACACCGTGGCCCCTTTCTTTGAGATAACTCTGCACTATTGCGAGCTGCAAATGCCACTTCCAGCTTAGCTGTGCAGAAGAAGAACAACAAGAAGAAGAAATATCTCGAAATATGTCCGTCAGGCCCCTTCCCTTGAGATAAATCTGCAAATATCTCGGAAACGAAGCGAGCTATGGCAAAATGTTAAGACACCTTTTTTGTAGAGAATTAAGTTTCCTACTTTTTATGTTCTATGATATTTTTTGATCAGATGCGTAGTTCTCGAGATATATCAAGATATTTAAAAGTTCCGAAGCCGCGCCAACATAATAGAGATACAGAAACACCGTGGCCCCTTTCTTTGAGATAACTCTGCACTATTGCGAGCTGCAAATGCCACTTCCAGCTTAGCTGTGCAGAGGAAGAACAACAAGAAGAAGAAATATCTCGAAATATGTCCGTCAGGCCCCTTCCCTTGAGATAAATCTGCAAATATCTCGGAAACGAAGCGAGCTATGGCAAAATGTTAAGAGACCTTTTTTGTAGAGAATTAAGTTTCCTACTTTTTATGTTCTATGATATTTTTTGATCAGATGCGCAGTTCTCGAGATATATCAAGATATTTAAAAGTTCCGAAGCCGCAGCAACATAATAGAGATACAGAAACACCGTGGCCCCTTTCTTTGAGATAACTCTGCACGATTGCGAGCTGCAAATGCCACTTCCAGCTTAGCTGTGCAGAAGAAGAACAACAAGAAGAAGAAATATCTCGAAATATGTCCGTCAGGCCCCTTCCCTTGAGCTAAATCTGCAAATATCTCGGAAACAATGCGAGCTATGGCAAAATAGTAAGAGATATTTTTTGTAGGAAATTAGGTTTCCTACTATTTATGTTCTATGATATTTTTTGATCAGATGCGTAGTTCTCGAGATATATCAAGATATTTAAAAGTTCCGAAGCCGCACCAACATAATAGAGATACAGAAACACCGTGGCCCCTTTCTTTGAGATAACTCTGCACTATTGCGAGCTGCAAATGCCACTTCCAGCTTAGCTGTGCAGAAGAAGAACAACAAGAAGAAGAAATATCTCGAAATATGTCCGTCAGGCCCCTTCCCTTGAGCTAAATCTGCAAATATCTCGGAAACAATGCGAGCTATGGCAAAATAGTAAGAGATCTTTTTTGTAGGGAATTAAGTTTCCTACTATTTATGTTCTATGATATTTTTTGATCAGATGCGTAGTTCTCGAGATATATCAAGATATTTAAAAGTTCCGAAGCCGCACCAACATAATAGAGATACAGAAACAGCGTGGCCCCTTTCTTTGAGATAACTCTGCACTATTGCGAGCTGTAAACGCCACTTCCAGCTTAGCTGTGCAGAAGAAGAACAACAAGAATAAGAAATATTTCGAAATATGTCCGTCAGGCCCCTTCCCTTGAGATAAATCTGCAAATATCTCGGAAACGAAGCGAGCTATGGCAAAATGTTAAGAGACCTTTTTTGTAGAGGATTAAGTTTCCTACTTTTTATGTTGTATGATATTTTTTGATCAGATGCGTAGTTTTCGAGATATATCAAGATATTTAAAAGTTCCGAAGCCGCACCAACATAATAGAGATACAGAAACACCGTGGCCCCTTTCTTTGAGATAACTCTGCACTATTGCGAGCTGCAAATGCCACTTCCAGCTTAGCTGTGCAGAAGAAGAACAACAAGAAGAAGAAATATCTCGAAATATGTCCGTCAGGCCCCTTCCCTTGAGATAAATCTGCAAATATCTCGGAAACGAAGCGAGCTACGGCAAAATGTTAAGAGACCTTTTTTGTAGAAAATTAGGTTTTCTACTTTTTACGTTCTATGATATTTTTTGATCAGATGCGTAGTTCTCGAGATATATCAAGATATTTAAAAGTTCCGAAGCCGCACAAACATAATAGAGATACAGAAACACCGTGGCCCCTTTCTTTGCGATAACTCTGCACTATTGCGAGCTGCAAATGCCACTTCCAGCTTAGCTGTGCAGAAGAAGAACAACAAGAAGAAGAAATATCTCGAAATATGTCCGTCAGGCCCCTTCATTTGAGCTAAATCTGCAAATATCTCGGAAACAATGCGAGCTATGGCAAAATAGTAAGAGATCTTTTTTGTAGGAAATTAAGTTTCCTACTATTTATGTTCTATGATATTTTTTGATCAGATGCGTAGTTCTCGAGATATATCAAGATATTTAAAAGTTCCGAAGCCGCACCAACATAATAGAGATACAGAAACAGCGTGGCCCCTTTCTTTGAGATAACTCTGCACTATTGCGAGCTGTAAATGCCACTTCCAGCTTAGCTGTGCAGAAGAAGAACAACAAGAAGAAGAAATATCTCGAAATATGTCCGTCAGGCCCCTTCCCTTGAGATATATCTGCAAATATCTCGGAAACGAAGCGAGCTATGGCAAAATGTTAAGAGACCTTTTTTGTAGAGGATTAAGTTTCCTACTTTTTATGTTGTATGATATTTTTTGATCAGATGCGTAGTTTTCGAGATATATCAAGATATTTAAAAGTTCCGAAGCCGCACCAATAATAGAGATACAGAAACACCGTGGCCCCTTTCTTTGAGATAACTTTCCACTATTGCGAGCTGTAAATGCCACTTCCAGCTGAGCTGTGCAGAAGAAGAACAACAAGAAGAAGAAATATCTCGAAATATGTCCGTCAGGCCCCTTCCCTTGAGATATATCTGCAAATATCTCGGAAACGAAGCGAGCTATGGCAAAATGTTAAGAGACCTTTTTTGTAGAGAATTATGTTTCCTACAATTTATGTTCTATGATATTTTTTGATCAGAAGCGTAGTTTTCGAGATATATCAAGATATTTAAAAGTTCCGAAGCCGCACCAACATAATAGAGGTACAGAAACACCGTGGCCCCTTTCTTTGGGATAACTCTGCACTATTGCGAGCTGGAAATGCCACTTCCAGTTTAGCTGTGCAGAACAAGAACAACAAGAAGAAGAAATATCTCGAAATATGTCCGTCAGGACCCTTCCCTTGGGATAAATCTGCAAATATCTCGGAAACGAAGCGAGCTATGGCAAAACGTTAAGAGACCTTTTTTGTAGAGAATTATGTTTCCTACAATTTATGTTCTATGATATTTTTTGATCAGATGCGTAGTTCTCGAGATATATCAAGATATTTAAAAGCTTCGAAGCTGCACCAACATAATAGAGATACAGAAACACCGTGGCCCCTTTCTTTGAGATAACTCTGCACTATTGCGAGCTGCAAATGCCACTTCCAGCTTAGCTGTGCAGAAGAAGAACAACAAGAAGAAGAAATATCTCGAAATATGTCCGTCAGGCCCCTTCCCTTGAGATAAATCTGCAAATATCTCGGAAACGAAGCGAGCTATGGCAAAATGTTAAGACACCTTTTTTGTAGAGAATTAAGTTTCCTACTTTTTATGTTCTATGATATTTTTTGATCAGATGCGTAGTTCTCGAGATATATCAAGATATTTAAAAGTTCCGAAGCCGCGCCAACATAATAGAGATACAGAAACACCGTGGCCCCTTTCTTTGAGATAACTCTGCACTATTGCGAGCTGCAAATGCCACTTCCAGCTTAGCTGTGCAGAGGAAGAACAACAAGAAGAAGAAATATCTCGAAATATGTCCGTCAGGCCCCTTCCCTTGAGATAAATCTGCAAATATCTCGGAAACGAAGCGAGCTATGGCAAAATGTTAAGAGACCTTTTTTGTAGAGGATTAAGTTTCCTACTTTTTATGTTGTATGATATTTTTTGATCAGATGCGTAGTTTTCGAGATATATCAAGATATTTAAAAGTTCCGAAGCCGCACCAATAATAGAGATACAGAAACACCGTGGCCCCTTTCTTTGAGATAACTTTCCACTATTGCGAGCTGTAAATGCCACTTCCAGCTGAGCTGTGCAGAAGAAGAACAACAAGAAGAAGAAATATCTCGAAATATGTCCGTCAGGCCCCTTCCCTTGAGATATATCTGCAAATATCTCGGAAACGAAGCGAGCTATGGCAAAATGTTAAGAGACCTTTTTTGTAGAGAATTATGTTTCCTACAATTTATGTTCTATGATATTTTTTGATCAGAAGCGTAGTTTTCGAGATATATCAAGATATTTAAAAGTTCCGAAGCCGCACCAACATAATAGAGGTACAGAAACACCGTGGCCCCTTTCTTTGGGATAACTCTGCACTATTGCGAGCTGGAAATGCCACTTCCAGTTTAGCTGTGCAGAACAAGAACAACAAGAAGAAGAAATATCTCGAAATATGTCCGTCAGGACCCTTCCCTTGGGATAAATCTGCAAATATCTCGGAAACGAAGCGAGCTATGGCAAAACGTTAAGAGACCTTTTTTGTAGAGAATTATGTTTCCTACAATTTATGTTCTATGATATTTTTTGATCAGATGCGTAGTTCTCGAGATATATCAAGATATTTAAAAGCTTCGAAGCTGCACCAACATAATAGAGATACAGAAACACCGTGGCCCCTTTCTTTGAGATAACTCTGCACTATTGCGAGCTGCAAATGCCACTTCCAGCTTAGCTGTGCAGAAGAAGAACAACAAGAAGAAGAAATATCTCGAAATATGTCCGTCAGGCCCCTTCCCTTGAGATAAATCTGCAAATATCTCGGAAACGAAGCGAGCTATGGCAAAATGTTAAGACACCTTTTTTGTAGAGAATTAAGTTTCCTACTTTTTATGTTCTATGATATTTTTTGATCAGATGCGTAGTTCTCGAGATATATCAAGATATTTAAAAGTTCCGAAGCCGCGCCAACATAATAGAGATACAGAAACACCGTGGCCCCTTTCTTTGAGATAACTCTGCACTATTGCGAGCTGCAAATGCCACTTCCAGCTTAGCTGTGCAGAGGAAGAACAACAAGAAGAAGAAATATCTCGAAATATGTCCGTCAGGCCCCTTCCCTTGAGATAAATCTGCAAATATCTCGGAAACGAAGCGAGCTATGGCAAAATGTTAAGAGACCTTTTTTGTAGAGAATTAAGTTTCCTACTTTTTATGTTCTATGATATTTTTTGATCAGATGCGCAGTTCTCGAGATATATCAAGATATTTAAAAGTTCCGAAGCCGCAGCAACATAATAGAGATACAGAAACACCGTGGCCCCTTTCTTTGAGATAACTCTGCACGATTGCGAGCTGCAAATGCCACTTCCAGCTTAGCTGTGCAGAAGAAGAACAACAAGAAGAAGAAATATCGCGAAATATGTCCGTCAGGCCCCTTCCCTTGAGCTAAATCTGCAAATATCTCGGAAACAATGCGAGCTATGGCAAAATAGTAAGAGATATTTTTTGTAGGAAATTAGGTTTCCTACTATTTATGTTCTATGATATTTTTTGATCAGATGCGTAGTTCTCGAGATATATCAAGATATTTAAAAGTTCCGAAGCCGCACCAACATAATAGAGATACAGAAACACCGTGGCCCCTTTCTTTGAGATAACTCTGCACTATTGCGAGCTGCAAATGCCACTTCCAGCTTAGCTGTGCAGAAGAAGAACAACAAGAAGAAGAAATATCTCGAAATATGTCCGTCAGGCCCCTTCCCTTGAGCTAAATCTGCAAATATCTCGGAAACAATGCGAGCTATGGCAAAATAGTAAGAGATCTTTTTTGTAGGGAATTAAGTTTCCTACTATTTATGTTCTATGATATTTTTTGATCAGATGCGTAGTTCTCGAGATATATCAAGATATTTAAAAGTTCCGAAGCCGCACCAACATAATAGAGATACAGAAACAGCGTGGCCCCTTTCTTTGAGATAACTCTGCACTATTGCGAGCTGTAAACGCCACTTCCAGCTTAGCTGTGCAGAAGAAGAACAACAAGAAGAAGAAATATCTCGAAATATGTCCGTCAGGACCCTTCCCTTGGGATAAATCTGCAAATATCTCGGAAACGAAGCGAGCTATGGCAAAACGTTAACAGACCTTTTTTGTAGAGAATTATGTTTCCTACAATTTATGTTCTATGATATTTTTTGATCAGATGCGTAGTTCTCGAGATATATCAAGATATTTAAAAGCTTCGAAGCTGCACCAACATAATAGAGATACAGAAACACCGTGGCCCCTTTCTTTGAGATAACTCTGCACTATTGCGAGCTGCAAATGCCACTTCCAGCTTAGCTGTGCAGAAGAAGAACAACAAGAAGAAGAAATATCTCGAAATATGTCCGTCAGGCCCCTTCCCTTGAGATAAATCTGCAAATATCTCGGAAACGAAGCGAGCTATGGCAAAATGTTAAGACACCTTTTTTGTAGAGAATTAAGTTTCCTACTTTTTATGTTCTATGATATTTTTTGATCAGATGCGTAGTTCTCGAGATATATCAAGATATTTAAAAGTTCCGAAGCCGCGCCAACATAATAGAGATACAGAAACACCGTGGCCCCTTTCTTTGAGATAACTCTGCACTATTGCGAGCTGCAAATGCCACTTCCAGCTTAGCTGTGCAGAGGAAGAACAACAAGAAGAAGAAATATCTCGAAATATGTCCGTCAGGCCCCTTCCCTTGAGATAAATCTGCAAATATCTCGGAAACGAAGCGAGCTATGGCAAAATGTTAAGAGACCTTTTTTGTAGAGAATTAAGTTTCCTACTTTTTATGTTCTATGATATTTTTTGATCAGATGCGCAGTTCTCGAGATATATCAAGATATTTAAAAGTTCCGAAGCCGCAGCAACATAATAGAGATACAGAAACACCGTGGCCCCTTTCTTTGAGATAACTCTGCACGATTGCGAGCTGCAAATGCCACTTCCAGCTTAGCTGTGCAGAAGAAGAACAACAAGAAGAAGAAATATCTCGAAATATGTCCGTCAGGCCCCTTCCCTTGAGCTAAATCTGCAAATATCTCGGAAACAATGCGAGCTATGGCAAAATAGTAAGAGATATTTTTTGTAGGAAATTAGGTTTCCTACTATTTATGTTCTATGATATTTTTTGATCAGATGCGTAGTTCTCGAGATATATCAAGATATTTAAAAGTTCCGAAGCCGCACCAACATAATAGAGATACAGAAACACCGTGGCCCCTTTCTTTGAGATAACTCTGCACTATTGCGAGCTGCAAATGCCACTTCCAGCTTAGCTGTGCAGAAGAAGAACAACAAGAAGAAGAAATATCTCGAAATATGTCCGTCAGGCCCCTTCCCTTGAGCTAAATCTGCAAATATCTCGGAAACAATGCGAGCTATGGCAAAATAGTAAGAGATCTTTTTTGTAGGGAATTAAGTTTCCTACTATTTATGTTCTATGATATTTTTTGATCAGATGCGTAGTTCTCGAGATATATCAAGATATTTAAAAGTTCCGAAGCCGCACCAACATAATAGAGATACAGAAACAGCGTGGCCCCTTTCTTTGAGATAACTCTGCACTATTGCGAGCTGTAAACGCCACTTCCAGCTTAGCTGTGCAGAAGAAGAACAACAAGAATAAGAAATATTTCGAAATATGTCCGTCAGGCCCCTTCCCTTGAGATAAATCTGCAAATATCTCGGAAACGAAGCGAGCTATGGCAAAATGTTAAGAGACCTTTTTTGTAGAGGATTAAGTTTCCTACTTTTTATGTTGTATGATATTTTTTGATCAGATGCGTAGTTTTCGAGATATATCAAGATATTTAAAAGTTCCGAAGCCGCACCAACATAATAGAGATACAGAAACACCGTGGCCCCTTTCTTTGAGATAACTCTGCACTATTGCGAGCTGCAAATGCCACTTCCAGCTTAGCTGTGCAGAAGAAGAACAACAAGAAGAAGAAATATCTCGAAATATGTCCGTCAGGCCCCTTCCCTTGAGATAAATCTGCAAATATCTCGGAAACGAAGCGAGCTACGGCAAAATGTTAAGAGACCTTTTTTGTAGAAAATTAGGTTTCCTACTTTTTACGTTCTATGATATTTTTTGATCAGATGCGTAGTTCTCGAGATATATCAAGATATTTAAAAGTTCCGAAGCCGCACAAACATAATAGAGATACAGAAACACCGTGGCCCCTTTCTTTGCGATAACTCTGCAGTATTGCGAGCTGCAAATGCCACTTCCAGCTTAGCTGTGCAGAAGAAGAACAACAAGAAGAAGAAATATCTCGAAATATGTCCGTCAGGCCCCTTCATTTGAGCTAAATCTGCAAATATCTCGGAAACAATGCGAGCTATGGCAAAATAGTAAGAGATCTTTTTTGTAGGAAATTAAGTTTCCTACTATTTATGTTCTATGATATTTTTTGATCAGATGCGTAGTTCTCGAGATATATCAAGATATTTAAAAGTTCCGAAGCCGCACCAACATAATAGAGATACAGAAACAGCGTGGCCCCTTTCTTTGAGATAACTCTGCACTATTGCGAGCTGTAAATGCCACTTCCAGCTTAGCTGTGCAGAAGAAGAACAACAAGAAGAAGAAATATCTCGAAATATGTCCGTCAGGCCCCTTCCCTTGAGATATATCTGCAAATATCTCGGAAACGAAGCGAGCTATGGCAAAATGTTAAGAGACCTTTTTTGTAGAGAATTAAGTTTCCTACTTTTTATGTTCTATGATATTTTTTGATCAGATGCGTAGTTCTCGAGATATATCAAGATATTTAAAAGTTCCGAAGCCGCACCACCATAATAGAGATACAGAAACACCGTGGCCCCTTTCTTTGAGATAACTCTGCACTATTGCGAGCTGCAAATGCCACTTCCAGCTTAGCTGTGCAGAAGAAGAACAACAAGAAGAAGAAATATCTCGAAATATGTCCGTCAGGCCCCTTCCCTTGAGATAAATCTGCAAATATCTCGAAAACGAAGCGAGCTATGGCAAAATATTAAGAGACCTTATTTGTAGAGAATTAAGTTTCCCACTTTTTATGTTCTATGATATTTTTTGATCAGATGCGTAGTTCTCGAGATATATCGAGATATTTAAAAGTTCCGAAGCCGCACCAACATAATAGAGATACAGAAACACCGTGGCCCCTTTCTTTGAGATAACTCTGCACTATTGCGAGCTGCAAATGCCACTTCCAGCTTAGCTGTGCAGAAGAAGAACAACAAGAAGAAGAAATATCTCGAAATATGTCCGTCAGGCCCCTTCCCTTGAGATAAATCTGCAACTATCTCGGAAACGAAGCGAGCTATGGCAAAATGTTAAGAGACCTTTTTTGTAGAGAATTATGTTTCCTACAAGCTATGTTCTATGGTATTTTTTGATCAGAAGCGTAGTTTTCGAGATATATCGAGATATTTAAAAGTTCCGAAGCGGCACCAACATAATAGAGATACAGAAACACGTGGCCCCTTTCTTTGAGATAACTCTGCACTATTGCGAGCTGCAAATGCCACTTCCAGCTTAGCTGTGCAGAAGAAGAACAACAAGAAGAAGAAATATCTCGAAATATGTCCGTCAGGTCCCTTCCCTTGAGATAAATCTGCAAATATCTCGGAAACAATGCGAGCTATGGCAAAATGTTAAGAGACCTTATTTGTAGAGAACTAAGTTTCCTACTTTTTATGTTCTATGATATTTTTTGATCAGATGCGTAGTTCTCGAGATATATCAAGATATTTAAAAGCTCCGAAGCTGCACCAACATAATAGAGGTACAGAAACACCGTGGCCCCTTTCTTTGAGATAACTCTGCACTATTGCGAGCTGCAAATGCCACTTCCAGCTTAGCTGTGCAGAAGAAGAACAACAAGAATAAGAAATATTTCGAAATATGTCCGTCAGGCCCCTTCCCTTGAGATAAATCTGCAAATATCTCGGAAACGAAGCGAGCTACGGCAAAATGTTAAGAGACCTTTTTTGTAGAAAATTAGGTTTCCTACTTTTTATGTTCTATGATATTTTTTGATCAGATGCGTAGTTCTCGAGATATATCAAGATATTTAAAAGTTCCGAAGCCGCACAAACATAATAGAGATACAGAAACACCGTGGCCCCTTTCTTTGCGATAACTCTGCACTATTGCGAGCTGCAAATGCCACTTCCAGCTTAGCTGTGCAGAAGAAGAACAACAAGAAGAAGAAATATCTCGAAATATGTCCGTCAGGCCCCTTCCCTTGAGATAAATCTGCAAATATCTCGGAAACGAAGCGAGCTATGGCAAAATGTTAAGAGACCTTATTTGTAGAGAATTAAGTTTCCTACTTTTTATGTTCTATGATATTTTTTGATCAGATGCGTAGTTCTCGAGATCTATCGAGATATTTAAAAGTTCCGAAGCCGCACCAACATAATAGAGATACAGAAACACCGTGGCCCCTTTCTTTGAGATAACTCTGCACTATTGCGAGCTGCAAATGCCACTTCCAGCTTAGCTGTGCAGAAGAAGAACAACAAGAAGAAGAAATATCTCGAAATATGTCCGTCAGGCCCCTTCCCTTGAGATAAATCTGCAACTATCTCGGAAACGAAGCGAGCTATGGCAAAATGTTAAGAGACCTTTTTTGTAGAGAATTATGTTTCCTACAAGCTATGTTCTATGGTATTTTTTGATCAGAAGCGTAGTTTTCGAGATATATCGAGATATTTAAAAGTTCCGAAGCCGCACCAACATAATAGAGATACAGAAACACGTGGCCCTTTTCTTTGAGATAACTCTGCACTATTGCGAGCTGCAAATGCCACTTCCAGCTTAGCTGTGCAGAAGAAGAACAACAAGAAGAAGAAATATCTCGAAATATGTCCGTCAGGCCCCTTCCCTTGAGATAAATCTGCAAATATCTCGGAAACGAAGCGAGCTATGGCAAAATGTTAAGAGACCTTATTTGTAGAGAATTAAGTTTCCTACTTTTTATGTTCTATGATATTTTTTGATCAGATGCGTAGTTCTCGAGATATATCGAGATATTTAAAAGTTCCGAAGCCGCACCAACATAATAGAGATACAGAAACACCGTGGCCCCTTTCTTTGAGATAACTCTGCACTATTGCGAGCTGCAAATGCCACTTCCAGCTTAGCTGTGCAGAAGAAGAACAACAAGAAGAAGAAATATCTCGAAATATGTCCGTCAGGCCCCTTCCCTTGAGATAAATCTGCAACTATCTCGGAAACGAAGCGAGCTATGGCAAAATGTTAAGAGACCTTTTTTGTAGAGAATTATGTTTCCTACGAGCTATGTTCTATGGTATTTTTTGATCAGAAGCGTAGTTTTCGAGATATATCGAGATATTTAAAAGTTCCGAAGCCGCACCAACATAATAGAGATACAGAAACACCGTGGCCCCTTTCTTTGCGATAACTCTGCACTATTGCGAGCTGCAAATGCCACTTCCAGCTTAGCTGTGCAGAAGAAGAACAACAAGAAGAAGAAATATCTCGAAATATGTCCGTCAGGCCCCTTCCCTTGAGATAAATCTGCAAATATCTCGGAAACGAAGCGAGCTATGGCAAAATGTTAAGAGACCTTGTTTGTAGAGAATTAAGTTTCCTACTTTTTATGTTCTATGATATTTTTTGATCAGATGCGTAGTTCTCGAGATATATCGAGATATTTAAAAGTTCCGAAGCCGCACCAACATAATAGAGATACAGAAACACCGTGGCCCCTTTCTTTGAGATAACTCTGCACTATTGCGAGCTGCAAATGCCACTTCCAGCTTAGCTGTGCAGAAGAAGAACAACAAGAAGAAGAAATATCTCGAAATATGTCCGTCAGGCCCCTTCCCTTGAGATAAATCTGCAACTATCTCGGAAACGAAGCGAGCTATGGCAAAATGTTAAGAGACCTTTTTTGTAGAGAATTATGTTTCCTACAAGCTATGTTCTATGGTATTTTTTGATCAGAAGCGTAGTTTTCGAGATATATCGAGATATTTAAAAGTTCCGAAGCCGCACCAACATAATAGAGATACAGAAACACGTGGCCCTTTTCTTTGAGATAACTCCGCACTATTGCGAGCTGCAAATGCCACTTCCAGCTTAGCTGTGCAGAAGAAGAACAACAAGAAGAAGAAATATCTCGAAATATGTCCGTCAGGCCCCTTCCCTTGAGATAAATCTGCAAATATCTCGGAAACGAAGCGAGCTATGGCAAAATGTTAAGAGACCTTATTTGTAGAGAATTAAGTTTCCTACTTTTTATGTTCTACGATATTTTTTGATCAGAAGCGTAGTTTTCGAGATATATCAAGATATTTAAAAGTTCCGAAGCCGCACCAACATAATAGAGATACAGAAACACCGTGGCCCCTTTCTTTGAGAAAACTCTGCACTATTGCGAGCTGCAAATGCCACTTCCAGCTTAGCTGTGCAGAAGAAGAACAACAAGAAGAAGAAATATCTCGAAATATGTCCGTTAGGCCCCTTCCCTTGAGATAAATCTGCAAATATCTCGGAAACGAAGCGAGCTATGGCAAAATGTTAAGAGACCTTTTTTGTAGAGGATTAAGTTTCCTACTTTTTATGTTGTATGATATTTTTTGATCAGATGCGTAGTTTTCGAGATATATCAAGATATTCAAAAGTTCCGAAGCCGCACCAACATAATAGAGAAACAGAAACACCGTGGCCCCTTTCTTTGAGATAACTCTGCACTATTGCGAGCTGCAATTGCCACTTCCAGCTTAGCTGTGCAGAAGAAGAACAACAAGAAGAAGAAATATCTCGAAATATGTCCGTCAGGCCCCTTCCCTTGAGCTAAATCTGCAAATATCTCGGAAACAATGCGAGCTATGGCAAAATAGTAAGAGATCTTTTTTGTAGGAAATTAAGTTTCCTACTATTTATGTTCTATGATATTTTTTGATCAGATGCGTAGTTCTCGAGATATATCAAGATATTTAAAAGTTCCGAAGCCGCACCAACATAATAGAGATACAGAAACACCGTGGCCCCTTTCTTTGAGATAACTCTGCACTATTGCGAGCTGTAACTGCCACTTCCAGCTTAGCTGTGCAGAAGAAGAACAACAAGAAGAAGAAATATCACGAAATATGTCCGTCAGGCCCCTTCCCTTGAGATAAATCTGCAAATATCTCGGAAACGAAGCGAGCTATGGCAAAATGTTAAGAGACCTTTTTTGTAGAGAATTAAGTTTCCTACTTTTTATGTTCTATGATATTTTTTGATCAGATGCGTAGTTCTCGAGATATATCAAGATATTTAAAAGTTCCGAAGCCGCACCAACATAATAGAGATACAGAAACACCGTGGCCCCTTTCTTTGAGATAACTCTGCACTGTTGCTAGCTGGAAATGCCACTTCCAGTTTAGCTGTGCAGAAGAAGAACAACAAGAAGAAGAAATATCTCGAAATATGTCCGTCAGGCGCCTTCCCTTGAGATAAATCTGCAAATATCTCGGAAACGAAGCGAGCTATGGCAAAATGTTAAGAGACCTCTTTTGTAGAGAACTATGTTTCCTACAATTTATGTTCTATGATATTTTTTGATCAGATGCGTAGTTCTCGAGATATATCAAGATATTTAAAAGTTCCGAAGCCGCACAAACATAATAGAGATACAGAAACACCGTGGCCCCTTTCTTTGCGATAACTCTGCACTATTGCGAGCTGCAAATGCCACTTCCAGCTTAGCTGTGCAGAAGGAGAACAACAAGAATAAGAAATATTTCGAAATATGTCCGTCAGGCCCCTTCCCTTGAGATAAATCTGCAAATATCTCGGAAACGAAGCGAGCTACGGCAAAATGTTACGAGACCTTTTTTGTAGAAAATTAGGTTTCCTACTTTTTATGTTCTATGATATTTTTTGATCAGATGCGTAGTTCTCGAGATATATCAAGATATTTAAAAGTTCCGAAGCCGCACAAACATAATAGAGACACAGAAACACCGTGGCCCCTTTCTTTGCGATAACTCTGCACTATTGCGAGCTGCAAATGCCACTTCCAGCTTAGCTGTGCAGAAGAAGAACAACAAGAAGAAGAAATATCTCGAAATATGTCCGTCAGGCCCCTTCCCTTGAGATAAATCTGCAAATATCTCGGAAACGAAGCGAGCTATGGCAAAATGTTAAGAGACCTTATTTGTAGAGAATTAAGTTTCCTACTTTTTATGTTCTATGATATTTTTTGATCAGATGCGTAGTTCTCGAGATATATCAAGATATTTAAAAGTTCCGAAGCCGCACCAACATAATAGAGATACAGAAACACCGTGGCCCCTTTCTTTGCGATAACTCTGCACTATTGCGAGCTGCAAATGCCACTTCCAGCTTAGCTGTGCAGAAGAAGAACAACAAGAAGAAGAAATATCTCGAAATATGTCCGTCAGGCCCCTTCCCTTGAGATAAATCTGCAAATATCTCGGAAACGAAGCGAGCTATGGCAAAATGTTAAGAGACCTTGTTTGTAGAGAATTAAGTTTCCTACTTTTTATGTTCTATGATATTTTTTGATCAGATGCGTAGTTCTCGAGATATATCGAGATATTTAAAAGTTCCGAAGCCGCACCAACATAATAGAGATACAGAAACACCGTGGCCCCTTTCTTTGAGATAACTCTGCACTATTGCGAGCTGCAAATGCCACTTCCAGCTTAGCTGTGCAGAAGAAGAACAACAAGAAGAAGAAATATCTCGAAATATGTCCGTCAGGCCCCTTCCCTTGAGATAAATCTGCAACTATCTCGGAAACGAAGCGAGCTATGGCAAAATGTTAAGAGACCTTTTTTGTAGAGAATTATGTTTCCTACAAGCTATGTTCTATGGTATTTTTTGATCAGAAGCGTAGTTTTCGAGATATATCGAGATATTTAAAAGTTCCGAAGCCGCACCAACATAATAGAGATACAGAAACACGTGGCCCTTTTCTTTGAGATAACTCTGCACTATTGCGAGCTGCAAATGCCACTTCCAGCTTAGCTGTGCAGAAGAAGAACAACAAGAAGAAGAAATATCTCGAAATATGTCCGTCAGGCCCCTTCCCTTGAGATAAATCTGCAAATATCTCGGAAACGAAGCGAGCTATGGCAAAATGTTAAGAGACCTTATTTGTAGAGAATTAAGTTTCCTACTTTTTATGTTCTATGATATTTTTTGATCAGATGCGTAGTTCTCGAGATATATCGAGATATTTAAAAGTTCCGAAGCCGCACCAACATAATAGAGATACAGAAACACCGTGGCCCCTTTCTTTGAGATAACTCTGCACTATTGCGAGCTGCAAATGCCACTTCCAGCTTAGCTGTGCAGAAGAAGAACAACAAGAAGAAGAAATATCTCGAAATATGTCCGTCAGGCCCCTTCCCTTGAGATAAATCTGCAACTATCTCGGAAACGAAGCGAGCTATGGCAAAATCTTAAGAGACCTTTTTTGTAGAGAATTATGTTTCCTACAAGTTATGTTCTATGATATTTTTTGATCAGAAGCGTAGTTTTCGAGATATATCAAGATATTTAAAAGTTCCGAAGCCGCACCAACATAATAGAGATACAGAAACACCGTGGCCCCTTTCTTTGAGAAAACTCTGCACTATTGCGAGCTGCAAATGCCACTTCCAGCTTAGCTGTGCAGAAGAAGAACAACAAGAAGAAGAAATATCTCGAAATATGTCCGTTAGGCCCCTTCCCTTGAGATAAATTTGCAAATATCTCGGAAACGAAGCGAGCTATGGCAAAATGTTAAGAGACCTTTTTTGTAGAGGATTAAGTTTCCTACTTTTTATGTTGTATGATATTTTTTGATCAGATGCGTAGTTTTCGAGATATTTCAAGATATTTAAAAGTTCCGAAGCCGCACCAACATAATAGAGATACAGAAACACCGTGGCCCCTTTCTTTGAGATAACTCTGCACTATTGCGAGCTGCAAATGCCACTTCCAGCTTAGCTGTGCAGAAGAAGAACAACAAGAAGAAGAAATATCTCGAAATATGTCCGTCAGGCCCCTTCCCTTGAGCTAAATCTGCAAATATCTCGGAAACAATGCGAGCTATGGCAAAATAGTAAGAGATCTTTTTTGTAGGAAATTAAGTTTCCTACTATTTATGTTCTATGATATTTTTTGATCAGATGCGTAGTTCTCGAGATATATCAAGATATTTAAAAGTTCCGAAGCCGCACCAACATAATAGAGATACAGAAACACCGTGGCCCCTTTCTTTGAGATAACTCTGCACTATTGCGAGCTGCAAATGCCACTTCCAGCTTAGCTGTGCAGAAGAAGAACAACAAGAAGAAGAAATATCTCGAAATATGTCCGTCAGGCCCCTTCCCTTGAGCTAAATCTGCAAATATCTCGGAAACAATGCGAGCTATGGCAAAATAGTAAGAGATCTTTTTTGTAGGAAATTAAGTTTCCTACTATTTATGTTCTATGATATTTTTTGATCAGATGCGTAGTTCTCGAGATATATCAAGATATTTAAAAGTTCCGAAGCCGCACCAACATAATAGAGATACAGAAACAGCGTGGCCCCTTTCTTTGAGATAACTCTGCACTATTGCGAGCTGTAAATGCCACTTCCAGCTTAGCTGTGCAGAAGAAGAACAACAAGAATAAGAAATATTTCGAAATATGTCCGTCAGGCCCCTTCCCTTGAGATAAATCTGCAAATATCTCGGAAACGAAGCGAGCTATGGCAAAATGTTAAGAGACCTTTTTTGTAGAGGATTAAGTTTCCTACTTTTTATGTTGTATGATATTTTTTGATCAGATGCGTAGTTTTCGAGATATATCAAGATATTTAAAAGTTCCGAAGCCGCACCAACATAATAGAGATACAGAAACACCGTGGCCCCTTTCTTTGAGATAACTCTGCACTATTGCGAGCTGCAAATGCCACTTCCAGCTTAGCTGTGCAGAAGAAGAACAACAAATAGAAGAAATATCTCGAAATATGTCCGTCAGGCCCCTTCCCTTGAGATAAATCTGCAAATATCTCGGAAACGAAGCGAGCTACGGCAAAATGTTAAGAGACCTTTTTTGTAGAAAATTAGGTTTCCTACTTTTTACGTTCTATGATATTTTTTGATCAGATGCGTAGTTCTCGAGATATATCAAGATATTTAAAAGTTCCGAAGCCGCACAAACATAATAGAGATACAGAAACACCGTGGCCCCTTTCTTTGCGATAACTCTGCACTATTGCGAGCTGCAAATGCCACTTCCAGCTTAGCTGTGCAGAAGAAGAACAACAAGAAGAAGAAATATCTCGAAATATGTCCGTCAGGCCCCTTCCCTTGAGCTAAATCTGCAAATATCTCGGAAACAATGCGAGCTATGGCAAAATAGTAAGAGATCTTTTTTGTAGGAAATTAAGTTTCCTACTATTTATGTTCTATGATATTTTTTGATCAGATGCGTAGTTCTCGAGATATATCAAGATATTTAAAAGTTCCGAAGCCGCACCAACATTATAGAGATACAGAAACAGCGTGGCCCCTTTCTTTGAGATAACTCTGCACTATTGCGAGCTGTAAATGCCACTTCCAGCTTAGCTGTGCAGAAGAAGAACAACAAGAAGAAGAAATATCTCGAAATATGTCGGTCAGGCCCCTTCCCTTGAGATATATCTGCAAATATCTCGGAAACGAAGCGAGCTATGGCAAAATGTTAAGAGACCTTTTTTGTAGAGAATTAAGTTTCCTACTTTTTATGTTCTATGATATTTTTTGATCAGATGCGTAGTTCTCGAGATATATCAAGATATTTAAAAGTTCCGAAGCCGCACCACCATAATAGAGATACAGAAACACCGTGGCCCCTTTCTTTGAGATAACTCTGCACTATTGCGAGCTGCAAATGCCACTTCCAGCTTAGCTGTGCAGAGGAAGAACAACAAGAAGAAGAAATATCTCGAAATATGTCCGTCAGGCCCCTTCCCTTGAGATAAATCTGCAAATATCTCGGAAACGAAGCGAGCTATGGCAAAATGTTAAGAGACCTTTTTTGTAGAGGATTAAGTTTCCTACTTTTTATGTTGTATGATATTTTTTGATCAGATGCGTAGTTTTCGAGATATATCAAGATATTTAAAAGTTCCGAAGCCGCACCAATAATAGAGATACAGAAACACCGTGGCCCCTTTCTTTGAGATAACTTTCCACTATTGCGAGCTGTAAATGCCACTTCCAGCTGAGCTGTGCAGAAGAAGAACAACAAGAAGAAGAAATATCTCGAAATATGTCCGTCAGGCCCCTTCCCTTGAGATATATCTGCAAATATCTCGGAAACGAAGCGAGCTATGGCAAAATGTTAAGAGACCTTTTTTGTAGAGAATTATGTTTCCTACAATTTATGTTCTATGATATTTTTTGATCAGAAGCGTAGTTTTCGAGATATATCAAGATATTTAAAAGTTCCGAAGCCGCACCAACATAATAGAGGTACAGAAACACCGTGGCCCCTTTCTTTGGGATAACTCTGCACTATTGCGAGCTGGAAATGCCACTTCCAGTTTAGCTGTGCAGAACAAGAACAACAAGAAGAAGAAATATCTCGAAATATGTCCGTCAGGACCCTTCCCTTGGGATAAATCTGCAAATATCTCGGAAACGAAGCGAGCTATGGCAAAACGTTAAGAGACCTTTTTTGTAGAGAATTATGTTTCCTACAATTTATGTTCTATGATATTTTTTGATCAGATGCGTAGTTCTCGAGATATATCAAGATATTTAAAAGCTTCGAAGCTGCACCAACATAATAGAGATACAGAAACACCGTGGCCCCTTTCTTTGAGATAACTCTGCACTATTGCGAGCTGCAAATGCCACTTCCAGCTTAGCTGTGCAGAAGAAGAACAACAAGAAGAAGAAATATCTCGAAATATGTCCGTCAGGCCCCTTCCCTTGAGATAAATCTGCAAATATCTCGGAAACGAAGCGAGCTATGGCAAAATGTTAAGACACCTTTTTTGTAGAGAATTAAGTTTCCTACTTTTTATGTTCTATGATATTTTTTGATCAGATGCGTAGTTCTCGAGATATATCAAGATATTTAAAAGTTCCGAAGCCGCGCCAACATAATAGAGATACAGAAACACCGTGGCCCCTTTCTTTGAGATAACTCTGCACTATTGCGAGCTGCAAATGCCACTTCCAGCTTAGCTGTGCAGAGGAAGAACAACAAGAAGAAGAAATATCTCGAAATATGTCCGTCAGGCCCCTTCCCTTGAGATAAATCTGCAAATATCTCGGAAACGAAGCGAGCTATGGCAAAATGTTAAGAGACCTTTTTTGTAGAGAATTAAGTTTCCTACTTTTTATGTTCTATGATATTTTTTGATCAGATGCGCAGTTCTCGAGATATATCAAGATATTTAAAAGTTCCGAAGCCGCAGCAACATAATAGAGATACAGAAACACCGTGGCCCCTTTCTTTGAGATAACTCTGCACGATTGCGAGCTGCAAATGCCACTTCCAGCTTAGCTGTGCAGAAGAAGAACAACAAGAAGAAGAAATATCTCGAAATATGTCCGTCAGGCCCCTTCCCTTGAGCTAAATCTGCAAATATCTCGGAAACAATGCGAGCTATGGCAAAATAGTAAGAGATATTTTTTGTAGGAAATTAGGTTTCCTACTATTTATGTTCTATGATATTTTTTGATCAGATGCGTAGTTCTCGAGATATATCAAGATATTTAAAAGTTCCGAAGCCGCACCAACATAATAGAGATACAGAAACACCGTGGCCCCTTTCTTTGAGATAACTCTGCACTATTGCGAGCTGCAAATGCCACTTCCAGCTTAGCTGTGCAGAAGAAGAACAACAAGAAGAAGAAATATCTCGAAATATGTCCGTCAGGCCCCTTCCCTTGAGCTAAATCTGCAAATATCTCGGAAACAATGCGAGCTATGGCAAAATAGTAAGAGATCTTTTTTGTAGGAAATTAAGTTTCCTACTATTTATGTTCTATGATATTTTTTGATCAGATGCGTAGTTCTCGAGATATATCAAGATATTTAAAAGTTCCGAAGCCGCACCAACATAATAGAGATACAGAAACAGCGTGGCCCCTTTCTTTGAGATAACTCTGCACTATTGCGAGCTGTAAATGCCACTTCCAGCTTAGCTGTGCAGAAGAAGAACAACAAGAATAAGAAATATTTCGAAATATGTCCGTCAGGCCCCTTCCCTTGAGATAAATCTGCAAATATCTCGGAAACGAAGCGAGCTATGGCAAAATGTTAAGAGACCTTTTTTGTAGAGGATTAAGTTTCCTACTTTTTATGTTGTATGATATTTTTTGATCAGATGCGTAGTTTTCGAGATATATCAAGATATTTAAAAGTTCCGAAGCCGCACCAACATAATAGAGATACAGAAACACCGTGGCCCCTTTCTTTGAGATAACTCTGCACTATTGCGAGCTGCAAATGCCACTTCCAGCTTAGCTGTGCAGAAGAAGAACAACAAGAAGAAGAAATATCTCGAAATATGTCCGTCAGGCCCCTTCCCTTGAGATAAATCTGCAAATATCTCGGAAACGAAGCGAGCTACGGCAAAATGTTAAGAGACCTTTTTTGTAGAAAATTAGGTTTCCTACTTTTTACGTTCTATGATATTTTTTGATCAGATGCGTAGTTCTCGAGATATATCAAGATATTTAAAAGTTCCGAAGCCGCACAAACATAATAGAGATACAGAAACACCGTGGCCCCTTTCTTTGCGATAACTCTGCACTATTGCGAGCTGCAAATGCCACTTCCAGCTTAGCTGTGCAGAAGAAGAACAACAAGAAGAAGAAATATCTCGAAATATGTCCGTCAGGCCCCTTCATTTGAGCTAAATCTGCAAATATCTCGGAAACAATGCGAGCTATGGCAAAATAGTAAGAGATCTTTTTTGTAGAAAATTAAGTTTCCTACTATTTATGTTCTATGATATTTTTTGATCAGATGCGTAGTTCTCGAGATATATCAAGATATTTAAAAGTTCCGAAGCCGCACCAACATAATAGAGATACAGAAACAGCGTGGCCCCTTTCTTTGAGATAACTCTGCACTATTGCGAGCTGTAAATGCCACTTCCAGCTTAGCTGTGCAGAAGAAGAACAACAAGAAGAAGAAATATCTCGAAATATGTCCGTCAGGCCCCTTCCCTTGAGATATATCTGCAAATATCTCGGAAACGAAGCGAGCTATGGCAAAATGTTAAGAGACCTTTTTTGTAGAGAATTAAGTTTCCTACTTTCTATGTTCTATGATATTTTTTGATCAGATGCGTAGTTCTCGAGATATATCAAGATATTTAAAAGTTCCGAAGCCGCACCACCATAATACAGATACAGAAACACCGTGGCCCCTTTCTTTGAGATAACTGTGCACTATTGCGAGCTGCAAATGCCACTTCCAGCTTAGCTGTGCAGAAGAAGAACAACAAGAAGAAGAAATATCTCGAAATATGTCCGTCAGGCCCCTTCCCTTGAGATAAATCTGCAAATATCTCGAAAACGAAGCGAGCTATGGCAAAATGTTAAGAGACCTTATTTGTAGAGAATTAAGTTTCCCACTTTTTATGTTCTATGATATTTTTTGATCAGATGCGTAGTTCTCGAGATATATCGAGATATTTAAAAGTTCCGAAGCCGCACCAACATAATAGAGATACAGAAACACCGTGGCCCCTTTCTTTGAGATAACTCTGCACTATTGCGAGCTGCAAATGCCACTTCCAGCTTAGCTGTGCAGAAGAAGAACAACAAGAAGAAGAAATATCTCGAAATATGTCCGTCAGGCCCCTTCCCTTGAGATAAATCTGCAACTATCTCGGAAACGAAGCGAGCTATGGCAAAATGTTAAGAGACCTTTTTTGTAGAGAATTATGTTTCCTACAAGCTATGTTCTATGGTATTTTTTGATCAGAAGCGTAGTTTTCGAGATATATCGAGATATTTAAAAGTTCCGAAGCGGCACCAACATAATAGAGATACAGAAACACGTGGCCCCTTTCTTTGAGATAACTCTGCACTATTGCGAGCTGCAAATGCCACTTCCAGCTTAGCTGTGCAGAAGAAGAACAACAAGAAGAAGAAATATCTCGAAATATGTCCGTCAGGTCCCTTCCCTTGAGATAAATCTGCAAATATCTCGGAAACAATGCGAGCTATGGCAAAATAGTAAGAGATCTTTTTTGTAGGAAATTAAGTTTCCTACTATTTATGTTCTATGATATTTTTTGATCAGATGCGTAGTTCTCGAGATATATCAAGATATTTAAAAGTTCCGAAGCCGCACCAACATAATAGAGATACAGAAACACCGTGGCCCCTTTCTTTGCGATAACTCTGCACTATTGCGAGCTGCAAATGCCACTTCCAGCTTAGCTGTGCAGAAGAAGAACAACAAGAAGAAGAAATATCTCGAAATATGTCCGTCAGGCCCCTTCCCTTGAGATAAATCTGCAAATATCTCGGAAACGAAGCGAGCTATGGCAAAATGTTAAGAGACCTTATTTGTAGAGAATTAAGTTTCCTACTTTTTATGTTCTATGATATTTTTTGATCAGATGCGTAGTTCTCGAGATATATCAAGATATTTAAAAGCTCCGAAGCTGCACCAACATAATAGAGGTACAGAAACACCGTGGCCCCTTTCTTTGAGATAACTCTGCACTATTGCGAGCTGCAAATGCCACTTCCAGCTTAGCTGTGCAGAAGAAGAACAACAAGAATAAGAAATATTTCGAAATATGTCCGTCAGGCCCCTTCCCTTGAGATAAATCTGCAAATATCTCGGAAACGAAGCGAGCTACGGCAAAATGTTAAGAGACCTTTTTTGTAGAAAATTAGGTTTCCTACTTTTTATGTTCTATGATATTTTTTGATCAGATGCGTAGTTCTCGAGATATATCAAGATATTTAAAAGTTCCGAAGCCGCACAAACATAATAGAGATACAGAAACACCGTGGCCCCTTTCTTTGCGATAACTCTGCACTATTGCGAGCTGCAAATGCCACTTCCAGCTTAGCTGTGCAGAAGAAGAACAACAAGAAGAAGAAATATCTCGAAATATGTCCGTCAGGCCCCTTCCCTTGAGATAAATCTGCAAATATCTCGGAAACGAAGCGAGCTATGGCAAAATGTTAAGAGACCTTATTTGTAGAGAATTAAGTTTCCTACTTTTTATGTTCTATGATATTTTTTGATCAGATGCGTAGTTCTCGAGATATATCGAGATATTTAAAAGTTCCGAAGCCGCACCAACATAATAGAGATACAGAAACACCGTGGCCCCTTTCTTTGAGATAACTCTGCACTATTGCGAGCTGCAAATGCCACTTCCAGCTTAGCTGTGCAGAAGAAGAACAACAAGAAGAAGAAATATCTCGAAATATGTCCGTCAGGCCCCTTCCCTTGAGATAAATCTGCAACTATCTCGGAAACGAAGCGAGCTATGGCAAAATGTTAAGAGACCTTTTTTGTAGAGAATTATGTTTCCTACAAGCTATGTTCTATGGTATTTTTTGATCAGAAGCGTAGTTTTCGAGATATATCGAGATATTTAAAAGTTCCGAAGCCGCACCAACATAATAGAGATACAGAAACACGTGGCCCTTTTCTTTGAGATAACTCTGCACTATTGCGAGCTGCAAATGCCACTTCCAGCTTAGCTGTGCAGAAGAAGAACAACAAGGAGAAGAAATATCTCGAAATATGTCCGTCAGGCCCCTTCCCTTGAGATAAATCTGCAAATATCTCGGAAACGAAGCGAGCTATGGCAAAATGTTAAGAGACCTTATTTGTAGAGAATTAAGTTTCCTACTTTTTATGTTCTATGATATTTTTTGATCAGATGCGTAGTTCTCGAGATATATCGAGATATTTAAAAGTTCCGAAGCCGCACCAACATAATAGAGATACAGAAACACCGTGGCCCCTTTCTTTGAGATAACTCTGCACTATTGCGAGCTGCAAATGCCACTTCCAGCTTAGCTGTGCAGAAGAAGAACAACAAGAAGAAGAAATATCTCGAAATATGTCCGTCAGGCCCCTTCCCTTGAGATAAATCTGCAAATATCTCGGAAACGAAGCGAGCTATGGCAAAATGTTAAGAGACCTTGTTTGTAGAGAATTAAGTTTCCTACTTTTTATGTTCTATGATATTTTTTGATCAGATGCGTAGTTCTCGAGATATATCGAGATATTTAAAAGTTCCGAAGCCGCACCAACATAATAGAGATACAGAAACACCGTGGCCCCTTTCTTTGAGATAACTCTGCACTATTGCGAGCTGCAAATGCCACTTCCAGCTTAGCTGTGCAGAAGAAGAACAACAAGAAGAAGAAATATCTCGAAATATGTCCGTCAGGCCCCTTCCCTTGAGATAAATCTGCAACTATCTCGGAAACGAAGCGAGCTATGGCAAAATGTTAAGAGACCTTTTTTGTAGAGAATTATGTTTCCTACAAGCTATGTTCTATGGTATTTTTTGATCAGAAGCGTAGTTTTCGAGATATATCGAGATATTTAAAAGTTCCGAAGCCGCACCAACATAATAGAGATACAGAAACACGTGGCCCTTTTCTTTGAGATAACTCTGCACTATTGCGAGCTGCAAATGCCACTTCCAGCTTAGCTGTGCAGAAGAAGAACAACAAGAAGAAGAAATATCTCGAAATATGTCCGTCAGGCCCCTTCCCTTGAGATAAATCTGCAAATATCTCGGAAACGAAGCGAGCTATGGCAAAATGTTAAGAGACCTTATTTGTAGAGAATTAAGTTTCCTACTTTTTATGTTCTACGATATTTTTTGATCAGATGCGTAGTTCTCGAGATATATCGAGATATTTAAAAGTTCCGAAGCCGCACCAACATAATAGAGATACAGAAACACCGTGGCCCCTTTCTTTGAGATAACTCTGCACTATTGCGAGCTGCAAATGCCACTTCCAGCTTAGCTGTGCAGAAGAAGAACAACAAGAAGAAGAAATATCTCGAAATATGTCCGTCAGGCCCCTTCCCTTGAGATAAATCTGCAACTATCTCGGAAACGAAGCGAGCTATGGCAAAATCTTAAGAGACCTTTTTTGTAGAGAATTATGTTTCCTACAAGTTATGTTCTATGATATTTTTTGATCAGAAGCGTAGTTTTCGAGATATATCAAGATATTTAAAAGTTCCGAAGCCGCACCAACATAATAGAGATACAGAAACACCGTGGCCCCTTTCTTTGAGAAAACTCTGCACTATTGCGAGCTGCAAATGCCACTTCCAGCTTAGCTGTGCAGAAGAAGAACAACAAGAAGAAGAAATATCTCGAAATATGTCCGTTAGGCCCCTTCCCTTGAGATAAATCTGCAAATATCTCGGAAACGAAGCGAGCTATGGCAAAATGTTAAGAGACCTTTTTTGTAGAGGATTAAGTTTCCTACTTTTTATGTTGTATGATATTTTTTGATCAGATGCGTAGTTCTCGAGATATATCAAGATATTCAAAAGTTCCGAAGCCGCACCAACATAATAGAGAAACAGAAACACCGTGGCCCCTTTCTTTGAGATAACTCTGCACTATTGCGAGCTGCAATTGCCACTTCCAGCTTAGCTGTGCAGAAGAAGAACAACAAGAAGAAGAAATATCTCGAAATATGTCCGTCAGGCCCCTTCCCTTGAGCTAAATCTGCAAATATCTCGGAAACAATGCGAGCTATGGCAAAATAGTAAGAGATCTTTTTTGTAGGAAATTAAGTTTCCTACTATTTATGTTCTATGATATTTTTTGATCAGATGCGTAGTTCTCGAGATATATCAAGATATTTAAAAGTTCCGAAGCCGCACCAACATAATAGAGATACAGAAACACCGTGGCCCCTTTCTTTGAGATAACTCTGCACTATTGCGAGCTGTAAATGCCACTTCCAGCTTAGCTGTGCAGAAGAAGAACAACAAGAAGAAGAAATATCACGAAATATGTCCGTCAGGCCCCTTCCCTTGAGATAAATCTGCAAATATCTCGGAAACGAAGCGAGCTATGGCAAAATGTTAAGAGACCTTTTTTGTAGAGAATTAAGTTTCCTACTTTTTATGTTCTATGATATTTTTTGATCAGATGCGTAGTTCTCGAGATATATCAAGATATTTAAAAGTTCCGAAGCCGCACCAACATAATAGAGATACAGAAACACCGTGGCCCCTTTCTTTGAGATAACTCTGCACTGTTGCGAGCTGGAAATGCCACTTCCAGTTTAGCTGTGCAGAAGAAGAACAACAAGAAGAAGAAATATCTCGAAATATGTCCGTCAGGCCCCTTCCCTTGAGATAAATCTGCAAATATCTCGGAAACGAAGCGAGCTATGGCAAAATGTTAAGAGACCTTTTTCGTAGAGAATTATGTTTCCTACAATTTATGTTCTATGATATTTTTTGATCAGAAGCGTAGTTTTCGAGATATATCGAGATATTTAAAAGTTCCGAAGCCGCACCAACATAATAGAGATACAGAAACATCGTGGCCCCTTTCTTTGAGATAACTCTGCACTACTGCGAGCTGCAAATGCCACTTCCAGCTTAGCTGTGCAGAAGAAGAACAACAAGAAGAAGAAATATCTCGAAATATGTCCGTCAGGCCCCTTCCCTTGAGATAAATCTGCAAATATCTCGGAAACGAAGCGAGCTATGGCAAAATGTTAAGAGACCTTTTTTGTAGAGAATTAAGTTTCCTACTTTTTATGTTGTATGATATTTTTTGATCAGATGCGTAGTTCTCGAGATATATCCAGATATTTAAAAGTTCCGAAGCGGCACCAACATAATAGAGATACAGAAACACCGTGGCCCCTTTCTTTGAGGTAACTCTGCACTATTGCGAGCTGCAAATGCCACTTCCAGCTTAGCTGTGCAGAAGAAGAACAACAAGAAGAAGAAATATCTCGAAATATGTCCCTCAGGCCCCTTCCCTTGAGATAAATCTGCAAATATCTCGGAAACCAAGCGAGCTATGGCAAAATGTTAAGAGACCTTATTTGTAGAGAATTAAGTTTCCTACTTTTTATGTTCTACGATATTTTTTGATCAGATGCGTAGTTCTCGAGATATATCAAGATATTTAAAAGTTCCGAAGCCGCACCAACATAATAGAGATACAGAAACACCGTGGCCCCTTTCTTTGAGATAACTCTGCACTATTGCGAGCTGCAAATGCCACTTCCAGCTTAGCTGTGCAGAAGAAGAACAACAAGAAGAAGAAATATCTCGAAATATGTCCGTCAGGCCCCTTCCCTTGAAATAAATCTGCAAATATCTCGGAAACGAAGCGAGCTATGGCAAAATCTTAAGAGACCTTTTTTGTAGAGAATTATGTTTCCTACAATTTACGTTCTCTGATATTTTTTGATCAGAAGCGTAGTTTTCGAGATATATCGAGATATTTAAAAGTTCCGAAGCCGCACCAACATAATAGAGATACAGAAACACCGTGGCCCCTTTCTTTGAGATAACTCTGCACTATTGCGAGCTGCAAATGCCACTTCCAGCTTAGCTGTGCAGAAGAAGAACAACAAGAAGAAGAAATATCTGGAAATATGTCCGTCAGGCCCCTTCCCTTGAGATAAATCTGCAAATATCTCGGAAACGAAGCGAGCTACGGCAAAATGTTAAGAGACCTTTTTTGTAGAAAATTAGGATTCCTACTTTTTATGTTCTATGATATTTTTTGAACAGATGCGTAGTTCTCGAGATATATCAAGATATTTAAAAGTTCCGAAGCCGCACCAACATAATAGAGATACAGAAACACCGTGGCCCCTTTCTTTGAGATAACTCTGCACTATTGCGCGCTGCAAATGGCACTTCCAGCTTAGCTGTGCAGAAGAAGAACAACAAGAAGAAGAAATATCTCGAAATATGTCCGTCAGGCCCCTTCCCTTGAGATAAATCTGCAAATATCTCGGAAACGAAGCGAGCTATGGCAAAATGTTAAGAGACCTTTTTTGTAGAGAATTAAGTTTCCTACTTTTTATGTTCTATGATATTTTTTGAACAGATGCGTAGTTCTCGAGATATATCAAGATATTTAAAAGTTCCGAAGCCGCACCAACATAATAGAGATACAGAAACACCGTGGCCCCTTTCTTTGAGATAACTCTGCACTATTGCGAGCTGCAAATGCCACTTCCAGCTTAGCTGTGCAGAAGAAGAACAACAAGAAGAAGAAATATCTGGAAATATGTCCGTCAGGCCCCTTCCCTTGAGATAAATCTGCAAATATCTCGGAAACGAAGCGAGCTACGGCAAAATGTTAAGAGACCTTTTTTGCAGAAAATTAGGATTCCTACTTTTTATGTTCTATGATATTTTTTGAACAGATGCGTAGTTCTCGAGATATATCAAGATATTTAAAAGTTCCGAAGCCGCACCAACATAATAGAGATACAGAAACACCGTGGCCCCTTTCTTTGAGATAACTCTGCACTATTGCGCGCTGCAAATGGCACTTCCAGCTTAGCTGTGCAGAAGAAGAACAACAAGAAGAAGAAATATCTCGAAATATGTCCGTCAGGCCCCTTCCCTTGAGACAAATCTGCAAATATCTCGGAAACGAAGCGAGCTATGGCAAAATGTTAAGAGACCTTTTTTGTAGAGAATTAAGTTTCCTACTTTTTATGTTCTATGATATTTTTTGAACAGATGCGTAGTTCTCGAGATATATCAAGATATTTAAAAGTTCCGAAGCCGCACCAACATAATAGAGATACAGAAACACCGTGGCCCCTTTCTTTGAGATAACTCTGCACTATTGCGAGCTGCAAATGCCACTTCCAGCTTAGCTGTGCAGAAGAAGAACAACAAGAAGAAGAAATATCTGGAAATATGTCCGTCAGGCCCCTTCCCTTGAGATAAATCTACAAATATCTCGGAAACGAAGCGAGCTACGGCAAAATGTTAAGAGACCTTTTTTGCAGAAAATTAGGATTCCTACTTTTTATGTTCTATGATATTTTTTGAACAGATGCGTAGTTCTCGAGATATATCAAGATATTTAAAAGTTCCGAAGCCGCACCAACATAATAGAGATACAGAAACACCGTGGCCCCTTTCTTTGAGATAACTCTGCACTATTGCGCGCTGCAAATGGCACTTCCAGCTTAGCTGTGCAGAAGAAGAACAACAAGAAGAAGAAATATCTCGAAATATGTCCGTCAGGCCCCTTCCCTTGAGATAAATCTGCAAATATCTCGGAAACGAAGCGAGCTATGGCAAAATGTTAAGAAACCTTTTTTGTAGAGAATTAAGTTTCCTACTTTTTATGTTCTATGATATTTTTTGATCAGATGCGTAGTTCTCGAGATATATCAAGATATTTAAAAGTTCCGAAGCCGCACCAACATAATAGAGATACAGAAACACCGTGGCCCCTTTCGTTGAGATAACTCTGCACTACTGCGAGCTGCAAATGCCACTTCCAGCTTAGCTGTGCAGAAGAAGAACAACAAGAAGAAGAAATATCTCGAAATATGTCCGTCAGGCCCCTTCCCTTGAGATAAATCTGCAAATATCTCGGAAACGAAGCGAGCTACCGCAAAATGTTAAGAGACCTTTTTTGTAGAAAATTAGGATTCCTACTTTTTATGTTCTATGATATTTTTTGAACAGATGCGTAGTTCTCGAGATATATCAAGATATTTAAAAGTTCCGAAGCCGCACCAACATAATAGAGATACAGAAACACCGTGGCCCCTTTCTTTGAGATAACTCTGCACTATTGCGAGCTGCAAATGCCACTTCCAGCTTAGCTGTGCAGAAGAAGAACAACAAGAAGAAGAAATATCTGGAAATATGTCCGTCAGGCCCCTTCCCTTGAGATAAATCTGCAAATATCTCGGAAACGAAGCGAGCTACGGCAAAATGTTAAGAGACCTTTTTTGTAGAAAATTAGGATTCCTACTTTTTATGTTCTATGATATTTTTTGAACAGATGCGTAGTTCTCGAGATATATCAAGATATTTAAAAGTTCCGAAGCCGCACCAACATAATAGAGATACAGAAACACCGTGGCCCCTTTCTTTGAGATAACTCTGCACTATTGCGAGCTGCAAATGCCACTTCCAGCTTAGCTGTGAAGAAGAAGAACAACAAGAAGAAGAAATATCTCGAAATATGTCCGTCAGGCCCCTTCCCTTGAGATAAATCTGCAAATATCTCGGAAACGAAGCGAGCTATGGCAAAATGTTAAGAGACCTTTTTTGTAGAGAATTAAGTTTCCTACTTTTTATGTTCTATGATATTTTTTGATCAGATGCGTAGTTCTCGAGATATAGCAAGATATTTAAAAGTTCCGAAGCCGCACCAACATAATAGAGATACAGAAACACCGTGGCCCCTTTCTTTGAGATAACTCTGCACTATTGCGAGCTGCAAATGCCACTTCCAGCTTAGCTGTGCAGAAGAAGAACAACAAGAACAAGAAATATCTCGAAATATGTCCGTCAGGCCCCTTCCCTTGAGATAAATCTGCAAATATCTCGGAAACGAAGCGAGCTATGGCAAAATGTTAAGAGACCTTTTTTGTAGAGAATTATGTTTCCTACAATTTACGTTCTCTGATATTTTTTGATCAGAAGCGTAGTTTTCGAGATATATCGAGATATTTAAAAGTTCCGAAGCCGCACCAACATAATAGAGATACAGAAACACCGTGGCCCCTTTCTTTGAGATAACTCTGCACTATTGCGACCTGCAAATGCCACTTCCAGCTTAGCTGTGCAGAAGAGGAACAACAAGAAGAAGAAATATCTCGGAATATGTCGTCAGGCCCCTTCCCTTGAGCTAAATCTGCAAATATCTCGGAAACGATGCCAGCTATGGGAAAATGTTAAGAGACCTTTTTTGTAGAGGATTAAGTTTCCTACTTTTTATGTTGTATGATATTTTTTGATCAGATGCGTAGTTCTCGAGATATATCAAGATATTCAAAAGTTCCGAAGCCGCACCAACATAATAGAGAAACAGAAACACCGTGGCCCCTTTCTTTGAGATAACTCTGCACTATTGCGAGCTGCAATTGCCACTTCCAGCTTAGCTGTGCAGAAGAAGAACAACAAGAAGAAGAAATATCTCGAAATATGTCCGTCAGGCCCCTTCCCTTGAGCTAAATCTGCAAATATCTCGGAAACAATGCGAGCTATGGCAAAATAGTAAGAGATCTTTTTTGTAGGAAATTAAGTTTCCTACTATTTATGTTCTATGATATTTTTTGATCAGATGCGTAGTTCTCGAGATATATCAAGATATTTAAAAGTTCCGAAGCCGCACCAACATAATAGAGATACAGAAACACCGTGGCCCCTTTCTTTGAGATAACTCTGCACTATTGCGAGCTGTAAATGCCACTTCCAGCTTAGCTGTGCAGAAGAAGAACAACAAGAAGAAGAAATATCACGAAATATGTCCGTCAGGCCCCTTCCCTTGAGATAAATCTGCAAATATCTCGGAAACGAAGCGAGCTATGGCAAAATGTTAAGAGACCTTTTTTGTAGAGAATTAAGTTTCCTACTTTTTATGTTCTATGATATTTTTTGATCAGATGCGTAGTTCTCGAGATATATCAAGATATTTAAAAGTTCCGAAGCCGCACCAACATAATAGAGATACAGAAACACCGTGGCCCCTTTCTTTGAGATAACTCTGCACTGTTGCGAGCTGGAAATGCCACTTCCAGTTTAGCTGTGCAGAAGAAGAACAACAAGAAGAAGAAATATCTCGAAATATGTCCGTCAGGCCCCTTCCCTTGAGATAAATCTGCAAATATCTCGGAAACGAAGCGAGCTATGGCAAAATGTTAAGAGACCTTTTTCGTAGAGAATTATGTTTCCTACAATTTATGTTCTATGATATTTTTTGATCAGAAGCGTAGTTTTCGAGATATATCGAGATATTTAAAAGTTCCGAAGCCGCACCAACATAATAGAGATACAGAAACATCGTGGCCCCTTTCTTTGAGATAACTCTGCACTACTGCGAGCTGCAAATGCCACTTCCAGCTTAGCTGTGCAGAAGAAGAACAACAAGAAGAAGAAATATCTCGAAATATGTCCGTCAGGCCCCTTCCCTTGAGATAAATCTGCAAATATCTCGGAAACGAAGCGAGCTATGGCAAAATGTTAAGAGACCTTTTTTGTAGAGAATTAAGTTTCCTACTTTTTATGTTGTATGATATTTTTTGATCAGATGCGTAGTTCTCGAGATATATCCAGATATTTAAAAGTTCCGAAGCGGCACCAACATAATAGAGATACAGAAACACCGTGGCCCCTTTCTTTGAGGTAACTCTGCACTATTGCGAGCTGCAAATGCCACTTCCAGCTTAGCTGTGCAGAAGAAGAACAACAAGAAGAAGAAATATCTCGAAATATGTCCCTCAGGCCCCTTCCCTTGAGATAAATCTGCAAATATCTCGGAAACCAAGCGAGCTATGGCAAAATGTTAAGAGACCTTATTTGTAGAGAATTAAGTTTCCTACTTTTTATGTTCTACGATATTTTTTGATCAGATGCGTAGTTCTCGAGATATATCAAGATATTTAAAAGTTCCGAAGCCGCACCAACATAATAGAGATACAGAAACACCGTGGCCCCTTTCTTTGAGATAACTCTGCACTATTGCGAGCTGCAAATGCCACTTCCAGCTTAGCTGTGCAGAAGAAGAACAACAAGAAGAAGAAATATCTCGAAATATGTCCGTCAGGCCCCTTCCCTTGAAATAAATCTGCAAATATCTCGGAAACGAAGCGAGCTATGGCAAAATCTTAAGAGACCTTTTTTGTAGAGAATTATGTTTCCTACAATTTACGTTCTCTGATATTTTTTGATCAGAAGCGTAGTTTTCGAGATATATCGAGATATTTAAAAGTTCCGAAGCCGCACCAACATAATAGAGATACAGAAACACCGTGGCCCCTTTCTTTGAGATAACTCTGCACTATTGCGAGCTGCAAATGCCACTTCCAGCTTAGCTGTGCAGAAGAAGAACAACAAGAAGAAGAAATATCTGGAAATATGTCCGTCAGGCCCCTTCCCTTGAGATAAATCTGCAAATATCTCGGAAACGAAGCGAGCTACGGCAAAATGTTAAGAGACCTTTTTTGTAGAAAATTAGGATTCCTACTTTTTATGTTCTATGATATTTTTTGAACAGATGCGTAGTTCTCGAGATATATCAAGATATTTAAAAGTTCCGAAGCCGCACCAACATAATAGAGATACAGAAACACCGTGGCCCCTTTCTTTGAGATAACTCTGCACTATTGCGCGCTGCAAATGGCACTTCCAGCTTAGCTGTGCAGAAGAAGAACAACAAGAAGAAGAAATATCTCGAAATATGTCCGTCAGGCCCCTTCCCTTGAGATAAATCTGCAAATATCTCGGAAACGAAGCGAGCTATGGCAAAATGTTAAGAGACCTTTTTTGTAGAGAATTAAGTTTCCTACTTTTTATGTTCTATGATATTTTTTGAACAGATGCGTAGTTCTCGAGATATATCAAGATATTTAAAAGTTCCGAAGCCGCACCAACATAATAGAGATACAGAAACACCGTGGCCCCTTTCTTTGAGATAACTCTGCACTATTGCGAGCTGCAAATGCCACTTCCAGCTTAGCTGTGCAGAAGAAGAACAACAAGAAGAAGAAATATCTGGAAATATGTCCGTCAGGCCCCTTCCCTTGAGATAAATCTGCAAATATCTCGGAAACGAAGCGAGCTACGGCAAAATGTTAAGAGACCTTTTTTGCAGAAAATTAGGATTCCTACTTTTTATGTTCTATGATATTTTTTGAACAGATGCGTAGTTCTCGAGATATATCAAGATATTTAAAAGTTCCGAAGCCGCACCAACATAATAGAGATACAGAAACACCGTGGCCCCTTTCTTTGAGATAACTCTGCACTATTGCGCGCTGCAAATGGCACTTCCAGCTTAGCTGTGCAGAAGAAGAACAACAAGAAGAAGAAATATCTCGAAATATGTCCGTCAGGCCCCTTCCCTTGAGACAAATCTGCAAATATCTCGGAAACGAAGCGAGCTATGGCAAAATGTTAAGAGACCTTTTTTGTAGAGAATTAAGTTTCCTACTTTTTATGTTCTATGATATTTTTTGAACAGATGCGTAGTTCTCGAGATATATCAAGATATTTAAAAGTTCCGAAGCCGCACCAACATAATAGAGATACAGAAACACCGTGGCCCCTTTCTTTGAGATAACTCTGCACTATTGCGAGCTGCAAATGCCACTTCCAGCTTAGCTGTGCAGAAGAAGAACAACAAGAAGAAGAAATATCTGGAAATATGTCCGTCAGGCCCCTTCCCTTGAGATAAATCTACAAATATCTCGGAAACGAAGCGAGCTACGGCAAAATGTTAAGAGACCTTTTTTGCAGAAAATTAGGATTCCTACTTTTTATGTTCTATGATATTTTTTGAACAGATGCGTAGTTCTCGAGATATATCAAGATATTTAAAAGTTCCGAAGCCGCACCAACATAATAGAGATACAGAAACACCGTGGCCCCTTTCTTTGAGATAACTCTGCACTATTGCGCGCTGCAAATGGCACTTCCAGCTTAGCTGTGCAGAAGAAGAACAACAAGAAGAAGAAATATCTCGAAATATGTCCGTCAGGCCCCTTCCCTTGAGATAAATCTGCAAATATCTCGGAAACGAAGCGAGCTATGGCAAAATGTTAAGAAACCTTTTTTGTAGAGAATTAAGTTTCCTACTTTTTATGTTCTATGATATTTTTTGATCAGATGCGTAGTTCTCGAGATATATCAAGATATTTAAAAGTTCCGAAGCCGCACCAACATAATAGAGATACAGAAACACCGTGGCCCCTTTCGTTGAGATAACTCTGCACTACTGCGAGCTGCAAATGCCACTTCCAGCTTAGCTGTGCAGAAGAAGAACAACAAGAAGAAGAAATATCTCGAAATATGTCCGTCAGGCCCCTTCCCTTGAGATAAATCTGCAAATATCTCGGAAACGAAGCGAGCTACCGCAAAATGTTAAGAGACCTTTTTTGTAGAAAATTAGGATTCCTACTTTTTATGTTCTATGATATTTTTTGAACAGATGCGTAGTTCTCGAGATATATCAAGATATTTAAAAGTTCCGAAGCCGCACCAACATAATAGAGATACAGAAACACCGTGGCCCCTTTCTTTGAGATAACTCTGCACTATTGCGAGCTGCAAATGCCACTTCCAGCTTAGCTGTGCAGAAGAAGAACAACAAGAAGAAGAAATATCTGGAAATATGTCCGTCAGGCCCCTTCCCTTGAGATAAATCTGCAAATATCTCGGAAACGAAGCGAGCTACGGCAAAATGTTAAGAGACCTTTTTTGTAGAAAATTAGGATTCCTACTTTTTATGTTCTATGATATTTTTTGAACAGATGCGTAGTTCTCGAGATATATCAAGATATTTAAAAGTTCCGAAGCCGCACCAACATAATAGAGATACAGAAACACCGTGGCCCCTTTCTTTGAGATAACTCTGCACTATTGCGAGCTGCAAATGCCACTTCCAGCTTAGCTGTGAAGAAGAAGAACAACAAGAAGAAGAAATATCTCGAAATATGTCCGTCAGGCCCCTTCCCTTGAGATAAATCTGCAAATATCTCGGAAACGAAGCGAGCTATGGCAAAATGTTAAGAGACCTTTTTTGTAGAGAATTAAGTTTCCTACTTTTTATGTTCTATGATATTTTTTGATCAGATGCGTAGTTCTCGAGATATAGCAAGATATTTAAAAGTTCCGAAGCCGCACCAACATAATAGAGATACAGAAACACCGTGGCCCCTTTCTTTGAGATAACTCTGCACTATTGCGAGCTGCAAATGCCACTTCCAGCTTAGCTGTGCAGAAGAAGAACAACAAGAACAAGAAATATCTCGAAATATGTCCGTCAGGCCCCTTCCCTTGAGATAAATCTGCAAATATCTCGGAAACGAAGCGAGCTATGGCAAAATGTTAAGAGACCTTTTTTGTAGAGAATTATGTTTCCTACAATTTACGTTCTCTGATATTTTTTGATCAGAAGCGTAGTTTTCGAGATATATCGAGATATTTAAAAGTTCCGAAGCCGCACCAACATAATAGAGATACAGAAACACCGTGGCCCCTTTCTTTGAGATAACTCTGCACTATTGCGACCTGCAAATGCCACTTCCAGCTTAGCTGTGCAGAAGAGGAACAACAAGAAGAAGAAATATCTCGGAATATGTCGTCAGGCCCCTTCCCTTGAGCTAAATCTGCAAATATCTCGGAAACGATGCCAGCTATGGGAAAATGTTAAGATACCTTTTTTGTAGAGAATTAAGTTTCCTACTTTTTATGTTCTATGATATTTTTTGATCAGATGCGTAGTTCTCGAGATATATCAAGATATTCAAAAGTTCCGAAGCCGCACCAACATAATAGAGATACAGAAACACCGTGGCCCCTTTCTTTGAGATAACTCTGCACTATTGCGAGCTGCAAATGCCACTTCCAGCTTAGCTGTGCAGAGGAAGAACAACAAGAAGAAGGAATATCTCGAAATATGTCCGTCAGGCCAGTTCCTTTGAGCTGAATCTGCAAATATCTCGGAAACGAAGCGAGCTATGGCAAAATGTTAAGAGACGTTTTTTGTAGAGAATTATGTTTCCTACAATTTATGTTCTATGATATTTTTTGATCAGAAGCGTAGTTTTCGAGATATATCGAGATATTTAAAAGTTCCGAAGCCGCACCAACATAATAGAGATACAGAAACACCGTGGCCCCTTTCTTTGAGATAACTCTGCACTAGCGCGAGCCGCAAATGCCACTTCCAGCTTAGCTGTGCAGAACAAGAACAACAAGAAGAAGAAATATCTCGAAATATGTCCGTCAGGCACCTTCCCTTGAGATAAATCTGCAAATATCTCGGAAACGAAGCGAGCTATTGCAAAATGTTAAGAGACCTTTTTTGTAGAGAATTGAGTTTCCTACTTTTTATGTTCTATGATATTTTTTGATCAGATGCGTAGTTCTCGAGATATATCAAGATATTTAAAAGTTCCGAAGCCGCACCAACAGAATAGAGATACAGAAACACCGTGGCCCCTTTCTTTGAGATAACTCTGCACTATTGCGAGCTGCAAATGCCACTTCCAGCTTAGCTGTGCAGAAGAAGAACAACAAGAAGAAGAAATATCTCGAAATATGTCCGTCAGGCACCTTCCCTTGAGATAAATCTGCAAATATCTCGGAAACGAAGCGAGCTATTGCAAAATGTTAAGAGACCTTTTTTGTAGAGAATTGAGTTTCCTACTTTTTATGTTCTATGATATTTTTTGATCAGATGCGTAGTTCTCGAGATATATCAAGATATTTAAAAGTTCCGAAGCCGCACCAACAGAATAGAGATACAGAAACACCGTGGCCCCTTTCTTTGAGATAACTCTGCACTATTGCGAGCTGCAAATGCCACTTTCAGCTTAGCTGTGCAGAAGAAGAACAACAAGAAGAAGAAATATCTCGAAATATGTCCGTCAGGCCCCTTCCCTTGAGATAAATCTGCAAATATCTCGGAAACGAAGAGAGCTATGGCAAAATGTTAAGAGACCTTTTTTGTAGAGAATTGAGTTTCCTACTTTTTATGTTCTATGATATTTTTTGATCAGATGCGTAGTTCTCGAGATATATCAAGATATTTAAAAGTTCCGAAGCCGCACCAACATAATAGAGATACAGAAACACCGTGGCCCCTTTCTTTCAGATAACTATGCACTATTGCGAGCTGCAAATGCCACTTCCAGCTTAGCTGTGCAGAGGAAGAACAACAAGAAGAAGGAATATCTCGAAATATGTCCGTCAGGCCAGTTCCTTTGAGCTGAATCTGCAAATATCTCGGAAACGAAGCGAGCTATGGCAAAATGTTAAGAGACGTTTTTTGTAGAGAATTATGTTTCCTACAATTTATGTTCTATGATATTTTTTGATCAGAAGCGTAGTTTTCGAGATATATCGAGATATTTAAAAGTTCCGAAGCCGCACCAACATAATAGAGATACAGAAACACCGTGGCCCCTTTCTTTGAGATAACTCTGCACTAGTGCGAGCCGCAAATGCCACTTCCAGCTTAGCTGTGCAGAACAAGAACAACAAGAAGAAGAAACATCTCGAAATATGTCCGTCAGGCACCTTCCCTTGAGATAAATCTGCAAATATCTCGGAAACGAAGCGAGCTATTGCAAAATGTTAAGAGACCTTTTTTGTAGAGAATTGAGTTTCCTACTTTTTATGTTCTATGATATTTTTTGATCAGATGCGTAGTTCTCGAGATATATCAACATATTTAAAAGTTCCGAAGCCGCACCAACATAATAGAGATACAGAAACACCGTGGCCCCACTCTTTGAGATAACTCTGCACTATTGCGAGCTGGAAATGCCACGTCCAGCTTAGCTGTGCAGAAGAAGAACAACAAGAAGAAGAAATATCTCGAAATATGTCCGTCAGGCCCCTTCCCTTGAGATAAATCTGCAAATATCTCGGAAACGAAGCGAGCTATGGCAAAATGTTAAGAGACCTTTTTTGTAGAGAATTATGTTTCCTACAATTTATGTTGTATGATATTTTTTGATCAGATGCGTAGTTCTCGAGATATACCAAGATATTTAAAAGTTCCGAAGCCGCACCAACATAATAGAGATACAGAAACACCGTGGCCCCTTTCTTTGAGATAACTCTGCACTATTGCGAGCTGCAAATGCCACTTCCAGCTTAGCTGTGCAGAGGAAGAACAACAAGAAGAAGGAATATCTCGAAATATGTCCGTCAGGCCAGTTCCTTTGAGCTGAATCTGCAAATATCTCGGAAACGAAGCGAGCTATGGCAAAATGTTAAGAGACGTTTTTTGTAGAGAATTATGTTTCCTACAATTTATGTTCTATGATATTTTTTGATCAGAAGCGTAGTTTTCGAGATATATCGAGATATTTAAAAGTTCCGAAGCCGCACCAACATAATAGAGATACAGAAACACCGTGGCCCCTTTCTTTGAGATAACTCTGCACTAGTGCGAGCCGCAAATGCCACTTCCAGCTTAGCTGTGCAGAACAAGAACAACAAGAAGAAGAAATATCTCGAAATATGTCCGTCAGGCACCTTCCCTTGAGATAAATCTGCAAATATCTCGGAAACGAAGCGAGCTATTGCAAAATGTTAAGAGACCTTTTTTGTAGAGAATTGAGTTTCCTACTTTTTATGTTCTATGATATTTTTTGATCAGATGCGTAGTTCTCGAGATATATCAAGATATTTAAAAGTTCCGAAGCCGCACCAACAGAATAGAGATACAGAAACACCGTGGCCCCTTTCTTTGAGATAACTCTGCACTATTGCGAGCTGCAAATGCCACTTTCAGCTTAGCTGTGCAGAAGAAGAACAACAAGAAGAAGAAATATCTCGAAATATGTCCGTCAGGCCCCTTCCCTTGAGATAAATCTGCAAATATCTCGGAAACGAAGAGAGCTATGGCAAAATGTTAAGAGACCTTTTTTGTAGAGAATTGAGTTTCCTACTTTTTATGTTCTATGATATTTTTTGATCAGATGCGTAGTTCTCGAGATATATCAAGATATTTAAAAGTTCCGAAGCCGCACCAACATAATAGAGATACAGAAACACCGTGGCCCCATTCTTTCAGATAACTATGCACTATTGCGAGCTGCAAATGCCACTTCCAGCTTAGCTGTGCAGAGGAAGAACAACAAGAAGAAGGAATATCTCGAAATATGTCCGTCAGGCCAGTTCCTTTGAGCTGAATCTGCAAATATCTCGGAAACGAAGCGAGCTATGGCAAAATGTTAAGAGACGTTTTTTGTATAGGATTATGTTTCCTACAATTTATGTTCTATGATATGTTTTGATCAGAAGCGTAGTTTTCGAGATATATCGAGATATTTAAAAGTTCCGAAGCCGCACCAACATAATAGAGATACAGAAACACCGTGGCCCCTTTCTTTGAGATAACTCTGCACTAGTGCGAGCCGCAAATGCCACTTCCAGCTTAGCTGTGCAGAACAAGAACAACAAGAAGAAGAAACATCTCGAAATATGTCCGTCAGGCACCTTCCCTTGAGATAAATCTGCAAATATCTCGGAAACGAAGCGAGCTATTGCAAAATGTTAAGAGACCTTTTTTGTAGAGAATTGAGTTTCCTACTTTTTATGTTCTATGATATTTTTTGATCAGATGCGTAGTTCTCGAGATATATCAACATATTTAAAAGTTCCGAAGCCGCACCAACATAATAGAGATACAGAAACACCGTGGCCCCTTTCTTTGAGATAACTCTGCACTATTGCGAGCTGCAAATGCCACTTCCAGCTTAGCTGTGCAGTGGAAGAACAACAAGAAGAAGAAATATCTCGAAATATATCCGTCAGGCCAGTTCCTTTGAGCTGAATCTGCAAATATCTCGGAAACGAAGCGAGCTATGGCAAAATGTTAAGAGACGTTTTTTGTAGAGAATTATGTTTCCTACAATTTATGTTCTATGATATTTTTCGATCAGAAGCGTAGTTTTCGAGATATATCGAGATATTTAAAAGTTCCGAAGCCGCACCAACATAATAGAGATACAGAAACACCGTGGCCCCTTTCTTTGAGATATCTCTGCACTATTGCGAGCTGCAAATGCCACTTCCAGCTTAGCTGCGCAGAAGAAGAACAACAAGAAGAAGAAATATCTCGAAATATGTCCGTCAGGCCCCTTCCCTTGAGATATATCTGCAAATATCTCGGAAACGAAGCGAGCTATGGCAAAATGTTAAGAGACCTTTTTTGTAGAGAATTAAGTTTCCTACTTTTTATGTTCTATGATATTTTTTGATCAGATGCGTAGTTCTCGAGATATATCAAGATATTCAAAAGTTCCGAAGCCGCACCAACATAATAGAGATACAGAAACACCGTGGCCCCTTTCTTTGAGATATCTCTGCACTATTGCGAGCTGCAAATGCCACTTCCAGCTTAGCTGCGCAGAAGAAGAACAACAAGAAGAAGAAATATCTCGAAATATGTCCGTCAGGCCCCTTCCCTTGAGATATATCTGCAAATATCTCGGAAACGAAGCGAGCTATGGCAAAATGTTAAGAGACCTTTTTTGTAGAGAATTATGTTTCCTACAATTTATGTTCTATGATATTTTTTGATCAGATGCGTAGTTCTCGAGATATACCAAGATATTTAAAAGTTCCGAAGCCGCACCAACATAATAGAGATACAGAAACACCGTGGCCCCTTTCTTTGAGATAACTCTGCACTATTGCGAGCTGCAAATGCCACATCCAGCTTAGCTGTGCAGAGGAAGAACAACAAGAAGAAGGAATATCTCGAAATATGTCCGTCAGGCCAGTTCCTTTGAGCTGAATCTGCAAATATCTCGGAAACGAAGCGAGCTATGGCAAAATGTTAAGAGACGTTTTTTGTAGAGAATTATGTTTCCTACAATTTATGTTCTATGATATTTTTTGATCAGAAGCGTAGTTTTCGAGATATATCGAGATATTTAAAAGTTCCGAAGCCGCACCAACATAATAGAGATACAGAAACACCGTGGCCCCTTTCTTTGAGATAACTCTGCACTAGTGCGAGCCGCAAATGCCACTTCCAGCTTAGCTGTGCAGAAGAAGAACAACAAGAAGAAGAAATATCTCGAAATATGTCCGTCAGGCCCCTTACCTTGAGATAAATCTGCAAATATCTCGGAAACGAAGCGAGCTATGGCAAAATGTTAAGAGACCTTTTTTGTAGAGAATTAAGTTTCCTGCTTTTTATCTTCTATGATATTTTCTGATCAGATGCGTAGTTCTCGAGATATATCAAGATATTTAAAAGGTCCGAAGCCGCACCAACATAATAGAGATACAGAAACACCGTGGCCCCTTTCTTTGAGATAACTCTGCACTATTGCGAGCTGCAAATGCCACTTTCAGCTTAGCTGTGCAGAAGAAGAACAACAAGAAGAAGAAATATCTCGAAATATGTCCGTCAGGCCCCTTCCCTTGAGATAAATCTGCAAATATCTCGGAAACGAAGCGAGCTATGGCAAAATGTTAAGAGACCTTTTTTGTAGAGAATTATGTTTCCTACAATTTATGTTCTATGATATTTTTCGATCAGAAGCGTAGTTTTCGAGATATATCGAGATATTTAAAAGTTCCGACGCCGCACCAACATAATAGAGATACAGAAACACCGTGGCCCCTTTCTTTGAGATAACTCTGCACTAGTGCGAGCCGCAAATGCCACTTCCAGCTTAGCTGTGCAGAACAAGAACAACAAGAAGAAGAAATATCTCGAAATATGTCCGTCAGGCACCTTCCCTTGAGATAAATCTGCAAATATCTCGGAAACGAAGCGAGCTATTGCAAAATGTTAAGAGACCTTTTTTGTAGAGAATTGAGTTTCCTACTTTTTATGTTCTATGATATTTTTTGATCAGATGCGTAGTTCTCGAGATATATCAAGATATTTAAAAGTTCGGAAGCCGCACCAACAGAATAGAGATACAGAAACACCGTGGCCCCTTTCTTTGAGATAACTCTGCACTATTGCGAGCTGCAAATGCCACTTTCAGCTTAGCTGTGCAGAAGAAGAACAACAAGAAGAAGAAATATCTCGAAATATGTCCGTCAGGCCCCTTCCCTTGAGATAAATCTGCAAATATCTCGGAAACGAAGCGAGCTATGGCAAAATGTTAAGAGACCTTTTTTGTAGAGAATTGTGTTTCCTACAATTTATGTTCTATGATATTTTTCGATCAGAAGCGTAGTTTTCGAGATATATCGAGATATTCAAAAGTTCCGAAGCCGCACCAACATAATAGAGATACAGAAACACCGTGGCCCCTTTCGTTGAGATAACTCTGCACTATTGCGAGCTGCAAATGCCACTTCCAGCTTAGCTGTGCAGAACAAGAACAACAAGAAGAAGGAATATCGCGAAATATGTCCGTCAGGCCAGTTCCTTTGAGCTGAATCTGCAAATATCTCGGAAACGAAGCGAGCTATGGCAAAATGTTAAGAGACGTTTTTTGTAGAGAATTATGTTTCCTACAATTTATGTTCTATGATATTTTTTGATCAGAAGCGTAGTTTTGGAGATATATCGAGATATTTAAAAGTTCCGAAGCCGCACCAACATAATAGAGATACAGAAACACCGTGGCCCCTTTCTTTGAGATAACTCTGCACTAGTGCGAGCCGCAAATGCCACTTCCAGCTTAGCTGTGCAGAACAAGAACAACAAGAAGAAGAAATATGTCGAAATATGTCCGTCAGGCACCTTCCCTTGAGATAAATCTGCAAATATCTCGGAAACGAAGCGAGCTATTGCAAAATGTTAAGAGACCTTTTTTGTAGAGAATTGAGTTTCCTACTTTTTATGTTCTATGATATTTTTTGATCAGATGCGTAGTTCTCGAGATATATCAAGATATTTAAAAGTTCCGAAGCCGCACCAACAGAATAGAGATACAGAAACACCGTGGCCCCTTTCTTTGAGATAACTCTGCACTATTGCGAGCTGCAAATGCCACTTTCAGCTTAGCTGTGCAGAAGAAGAACAACAAGAAGAAGAAATATCTCGAAATATGTCCGTCAGGCCCCTTCCCTTGAGATAAATCTGCAAATATCTCGGAAACGAAGCGAGCTATGGCAAAATGTTAAGAGACCTTTTTTGTAGAGAATTATGTTTCCTACAATTTATGTTCTATGATATTTTTCGATCAGAAGCGTAGTTTTCGAGATATATCGAGATATTCAAAAGTTCCGAAGCCGCACCAACATAATAGAGATACAGAAACACCGTGGCCCCTTTCGTTGAGATAACTCTGCACTATTGCGAGCTGCAAATGCCACTTCCAGCTTAGCTGTGCAGAGGAAGAACAACAAGAAGAAGGAATATCTCGAAATATGTCCGTCAGGCCAGTTCCTTTGAGCTGAATCTGCAAATATCTCGGAAACGAAGCGAGCTATGGCAAAATGTTAAGAGACGTTTTTTGTAGAGAATTATGTTTCCTAAAATTTATGTTCTATGATATTTTTTGATCAGAAGCGTAGTTTTCGAGATATATCGAGATATTTAAAAGTTCCGAAGCCGCACCAACATAATAGAGATACAGAAACACCGTGGCCCCATTCTTTGAGATAACTCTGCACTAGTGCGAGCCGCAAATGCCACTTCCAGCTTAGCTGTGCAGAACAAGAACAACAAGAAGAAGAAATATCTCGAAATATGTCCGTCAGGCACCTTCCCTTGAGATAAATCTGCAAATATCTCGGAAACGAAGCGAGCTATTGCAAAATGTTTAGAGACCTTTTTTGTAGAGAATTGAGTTTCCTACTTTTTATGTTGTATGATATTTCTTGATCAGATGCGTAGTTCTCGAGATATATCAAGATATTTAAAAGTTCCGAAGCCGCACCAACAGAATAGAGATACAGAAACACCGTGGCCCCTTTCTTTGAGATAACTCTGCACTATTGCGAGCTGCAAATGCCACTTTCAGCTTAGCTGTGCAGAAGAAGAACAACAAGAAGAAGAAATATCTCGAAATATGTCCGTCAGGCCCCTTCCCTTGAGATAAATCTGCAAATATCTCGGAAACGAAGCGAGCTATGGCAAAATGTTAAGAGACCTTTTTTGTAGAGAATTATGTTTTCTACAATTTATGTTCTATGATATTTTTTGATCAGATGCGTAGTTTTCGAGATATATCGAGATATTCAAAAGTTCCGAAGCCGCACCAACATAATAGAGATACAGAAACACCGTGGCCCCTTTCGTTGAGATAACTCTGCACTATTGCGAGCTGCAAATGCCACTTCCAGCTTAGCTGTGCAGAGGAAGAACAACAAGAAGAAGGAATATCTCGAAATATGTCCGTCAGGCCAGTTCCTTTGAGCTGAATCTGCAAATATCTCGGAAACGAAGCGAGCTATGGCAAAATGTTAAGAGACGTTTTTTGTAGAGAATTATGTTTCCTACAATTTATGTTCTATGATATTTTTCGATCAGAAGCGTAGTTTTCGAGATATATCGAGATATTTAAAAGTTCCGAAGCCGCACCAACATAATAGAGATACAGAAACACCGTGGCCCCTTTCTTTGAGATATCTCTGCACTATTGCGAGCTGCAAATGCCACTTCCAGCTTAGCTGCGCAGAAGAAGAACAACAAGAAGAAGAAATATCTCGAAATATGTCCGTCAGGCCCCTTCCCTTGAGATATATCTGCAAATATCTCGGAAACGAAGCGAGCTATGGCAAAATGTTAAGAGACCTTTTTTGTAGAGAATTATGTTTCCTACAATTTATGTTCTATGATATTTTTTGATCAGATGCGTAGTTCTCGAGATATACCAAGATATTTAAAAGTTCCGAAGCCGCACCAACATAATAGAGATACAGAAACACCGTGGCCCCTTTCTTTGAGATAACTCTGCACTATTGCGAGCTGCAAATGCCACTTCCAGCTTAGCTGTGCAGAGGAAGAACAACAAGAAGAAGGAATATCTCGAAATATGTCCGTCAGGCCAGTTCCTTTGAGCTGAATCTGCAAATATCTCGGAAACGAAGCGAGCTATGGCAAAATGTTAAGAGACGTTTTTTGTAGAGGATTATGTTTCCTACAATTTATGTTCTATGATATGTTTTGATCAGAAGCGTAGTTTTCGAGATATATCGAGATATTTAAAAGTTCCGAAGACGCACCAACATAATAGAGATACAGAAACACCGTGGCCCCTTTCTTTGAGATAACTCTGCACTAGTGCGAGCCGCAAATGCCACTTCCAGCTTAGCTGTGCAGAACAAGAACAACAAGAAGAAGAAACATCTCGAAATATGTCCGTCAGGCACCTTCCCTTGAGATAAATCTGCAAATATCTCGGAAACGAAGCGAGCTATTGCAAAATGTTAAGAGACCTTTTTTGTAGAGAATTGAGTTTCCTACTTTTTATGTTCTATGATATTTTTTGATCAGATGCGTAGTTCTCGAGATATATCAACATATTTAAAAGTTCCGAAGCCGCACCAACATAATAGAGATACAGAAACACCGTGGCCCCTTTCTTTGAGATAACTCTGCACTATTGCGAGCTGCAATTGCCACTTCCAGCTTAGCTGTGCAGTGGAAGAACAACAAGAAGAAGAAATATCTCGAAATATATCCGTCAGGCCAGTTCCTTTGAGCTGAATCTGCAAATATCTCGGAAACGAAGCGAGCTATGGCAAAATGTTAAGAGACGTTTTTTGTAGAGAATTATGTTTCCTACAATTTATGTTCTATGATATTTTTCGATCAGAAGCGTAGTTTTCGAGATATATCGAGATATTTAAAAGTTCCGAAGCCGCACCAACATAATAGAGATACAGAAACACCGTGGCCCCTTTCGTTGAGATAACTCTGCACTAGTGCGAGCCGCAAATGCCACTTCCAGCTTAGCTGTGCAGAAGAAGAACAACAGGAAGAAGAAATATCTCGAAATATGTCCGTCAGGACCCTTACCATGAGATAAATCTGCAAATATCTCGGAAACGAAGCGAGCTATGGCAAAATGTTAAGAGACCTTTTTTGTAGAGAATTAAGTTTCCTACTTTTTATGTTCTATGATATTTTTTGATCAGATGCGTAGTTCTCGAGATATATCAAGATATTCAAAAGTTCCGAAGCCGCACCAACATAATAGAGATACAGAAACACCGTGGCCCCTTTCTTTGAGATATCTCTGCACTATTGCGAGCTGCAAATGCCACTTCCAGCTTAGCTGCGCAGAAGAAGAACAACAAGAAGAAGAAATATCTCGAAATATGTCCGTCAGGCCCCTTCCCTTGAGATATATCTGCAAATATCTCGGAAACGAAGCGAGCTATGGCAAAATGTTAAGAGACCTTTTTTGTAGAGAATTATGTTTCCTACAATTTATGTTCTATGATATTTTTTGATCAGATGCGTAGTTCTCGAGATATACCAAGATATTTAAAAGTTCCGAAGCCGCACCAACATAATAGAGATACAGAAACACCGTGGCCCCTTTCTTTGAGATAACTCTGCACTATTGCGAGCTGCAAATGCCACATCCAGCTTAGCTGTGCAGAGGAAGAACAACAAGAAGAAGGAATATCTCGAAATATGTCCGTCAGGCCAGTTCCTTTGAGCTGAATCTGCAAATATCTCGGAAACGAAGCGAGCTATGGCAAAATGTTAAGAGACGTTTTTTGTAGAGAATTATGTTTCCTACAATTTATGTTCTATGATATTTTTTGATCAGAAGCGTAGTTTTCGAGATATATCGAGATATTTAAAAGTTCCGAAGCCGCACCAACATAATAGAGATACAGAAACACCGTGGCCCCTTTCTTTGAGATAACTCTGCACTAGTGCGAGCCGCAAATGCCACTTCCAGCTTAGCTGTGCAGAAGAAGAACAACAAGAAGAAGAAATATCTCGAAATATGTCCGTCAGGCCCCTTACCTTGAGATAAATCTGCAAATATCTCGGAAACGAAGCGAGCTATGGCAAAATGTTAAGAGACCTTTTTTGTAGAGAATTAAGTTTCCTGCTTTTTATCTTCTATGATATTTTCTGATCAGATGCGTAGTTCTCGAGATATATCAAGATATTTAAAAGTTCCGAAGCCGCACCAACATAATAGAGATACAGAAACACCGTGGCCCCTTTCTTTGAGATAACTCTGCACTATTGCGAGCTGCAAATGCCACTTTCAGCTTAGCTGTGCAGAAGAAGAACAACAAGAAGAAGAAATATCTCGAAATATGTCCGTCAGGCCCCTTCCCTTGAGATAAATCTGCAAATATCTCGGAAACGAAGCGAGCTATGGCAAAATGTTAAGAGACCTTTTTTGTAGAGAATTATGTTTCCTACAATTTATGTTCTATGATATTTTTCGATCAGAAGCGTAGTTTTCGAGATATATCGAGATATTTAAAAGTTCCGACGCCGCACCAACATAATAGAGATACAGAAACACCGTGGCCCCTTTCTTTGAGATAACTCTGCACTAGTGCGAGCCGCAAATGCCACTTCCAGCTTAGCTGTGCAGAACAAGAACAACAAGAAGAAGAAATATCTCGAAATATGTCCGTCAGGCACCTTCCCTTGAGATAAATCTGCAAATATCTCGGAAACGAAGCGAGCTATTGCAAAATGTTAAGAGACCTTTTTTGTAGAGAATTGAGTTTCCTACTTTTTATGTTCTATGATATTTTTTGATCAGATGCGTAGTTCTCGAGATATATCAAGATATTTAAAAGTTCGGAAGCCGCACCAACAGAATAGAGATACAGAAACACCGTGGCCCCTTTCTTTGAGATAACTCTGCACTATTGCGAGCTGCAAATGCCACTTTCAGCTTAGCTGTGCAGAAGAAGAACAACAAGAAGAAGAAATATCTCGAAATATGTCCGTCAGGCCCCTTCCCTTGAGATAAATCTGCAAATATCTCGGAAACGAAGCGAGCTATGGCAAAATGTTAAGAGACCTTTTTTGTAGAGAATTGTGTTTCCTACAATTTATGTTCTATGATATTTTTCGATCAGAAGCGTAGTTTTCGAGATATATCGAGATATTCAAAAGTTCCGAAGCCGCACCAACATAATAGAGATACAGAAACACCGTGGCCCCTTTCGTTGAGATAACTCTGCACTATTGCGAGCTGCAAATGCCACTTCCAGCTTAGCTGTGCAGAACAAGAACAACAAGAAGAAGAAATATCTCGAAATATGTCCGTCAGGCACCTTCCCTTGAGATAAATCTGCAAATATCTCGGAAACGAAGCGAGCTATTGCAAAATGTTAAGAGACCTTTTTTGTAGAGAATTGAGTTTCCTACTTTTTATGTTCTATGATATTTTTTGATCAGATGCGTAGTTCTCGAGATATATCAAGATATTTAAAAGTTCGGAAGCCGCACCAACAGAATAGAGATACAGAAACACCGTGGCCCCTTTCTTTGAGATAACTCTGCACTATTGCGAGCTGCAAATGCCACTTTCAGCTTAGCTGTGCAGAAGAAGAACAACAAGAAGAAGAAATATCTCGAAATATGTCCGTCAGGCCCCTTCCCTTGAGATAAATCTGCAAATATCTCGGAAACGAAGCGAGCTATGGCAAAATGTTAAGAGACCTTTTTTGTAGAGAATTGTGTTTCCTACAATTTATGTTCTATGATATTTTTCGATCAGAAGCGTAGTTTTCGAGATATATCGAGATATTCAAAAGTTCCGAAGCCGCACCAACATAATAGAGATACAGAAACACCGTGGCCCCTTTCGTTGAGATAACTCTGCACTATTGCGAGCTGCAAATGCCACTTCCAGCTTAGCTGTGCAGAACAAGAACAACAAGAAGAAGGAATATCGCGAAATATGTCCGTCAGGCCAGTTCCTTTGAGCTGAATCTGCAAATATCTCGGAAACGAAGCGAGCTATGGCAAAATGTTAAGAGACGTTTTTTGTAGAGAATTATGTTTCCTACAATTTATGTTCTATGATATTTTTTGATCAGAAGCGTAGTTTTGGAGATATATCGAGATATTTAAAAGTTCCGAAGCCGCACCAACATAATAGAGATACAGAAACACCGTGGCCCCTTTCTTTGAGATAACTCTGCACTAGTGCGAGCCGCAAATGCCACTTCCAGCTTAGCTGTGCAGAACAAGAACAACAAGAAGAAGAAATATGTCGAAATATGTCCGTCAGGCACCTTCCCTTGAGATAAATCTGCAAATATCTCGGAAACGAAGCGAGCTATTGCAAAATGTTAAGAGACCTTTTTTGTAGAGAATTGAGTTTCCTACTTTTTATGTTCTATGATATTTTTTGATCAGATGCGTAGTTCTCGAGATATATCAAGATATTTAAAAGTTCCGAAGCCGCACCAACAGAATAGAGATACAGAAACACCGTGGCCCCTTTCTTTGAGATAACTCTGCACTATTGCGAGCTGCAAATGCCACTTTCAGCTTAGCTGTGCAGAAGAAGAACAACAAGAAGAAGAAATATCTCGAAATATGTCCGTCAGGCCCCTTCCCTTGAGATAAATCTGCAAATATCTCGGAAACGAAGCGAGCTATGGCAAAATGTTAAGAGACCTTTTTTGTAGAGAATTATGTTTCCTACAATTTATGTTCTATGATATTTTTCGATCAGAAGCGTAGTTTTCGAGATATATCGAGATATTCAAAAGTTCCGAAGCCGCACCAACATAATAGAGATACAGAAACACCGTGGCCCCTTTCGTTGAGATAACTCTGCACTAGTGCGAGCCGCAAATGCCACTTCCAGCTTAGCTGTGCAGAACAAGAACAACAAGAAGAAGAAATATCTCGAAATATGTCCGTCAGGCACCTTCCCTTGAGATAAATCTGCAAATATCTCGGAAACGAAGCGAGCTATTGCAAAATGTTTAGAGACCTTTTTTGTAGAGAATTGAGTTTCCTACTTTTTATGTTGTATGATATTTCTTGATCAGATGCGTAGTTCTCGAGATATATCAAGATATTTAAAAGTTCCGAAGCCGCACCAACAGAATAGAGATACAGAAACACCGTGGCCCCTTTCTTTGAGATAACTCTGCACTATTGCGAGCTGCAAATGCCACTTTCAGCTTAGCTGTGCAGAAGAAGAACAACAAGAAGAAGAAATATCTCGAAATATGTCCGTCAGGCCCCTTCCCTTGAGATAAATCTGCAAATATCTCGGAAACGAAGCGAGCTATGGCAAAATGTTAAGAGACCTTTTTTGTAGAGAATTATGTTTTCTACAATTTATGTTCTATGATATTTTTTGATCAGATGCGTAGTTTTCGAGATATATCGAGATATTCAAAAGTTCCGAAGCCGCACCAACATAATAGAGATACAGAAACACCGTGGCCCCTTTCGTTGAGATAACTCTGCACTATTGCGAGCTGCAAATGCCACTTCCAGCTTAGCTGTGCAGAGGAAGAACAACAAGAAGAAGGAATATCTCGAAATATGTCCGTCAGGCCAGTTCCTTTGAGCTGAATCTGCAAATATCTCGGAAACGAAGCGAGCTATGGCAAAATGTTAAGAGACGTTTTTTGTAGAGAATTATGTTTCCTACAATTTATGTTCTATGATATTTTTTGATCAGAAGCGTAGTTTTCGAGATATATCGAGATATTTAAAAGTTCCGAAGCCGCACCAACATAATAGAGATACAGAAACACCGTGGCCCCTTTCTTTGAGATAACTCTGCACTAGTGCGAGCCGCAAATGCCACTTCCAGCTTAGCTGTGCAGACCAAGAACAACAAGAAGAAGAAATATCTCGAAATATGTCCGTCAGGCACCTTCCCTTGAGATAAATCTGCAAATATCTCGGAAACGAAGCGAGCTATTGCAAAATGTTAAGAGACCTTTTTTGTAGAGAATTGAGTTTCCTACTTTTTATGTTCTATGATATTTTTTGATCAGATGCGTAGTTCTCGAGATATATCAAGATATTTAAAAGTTCCGAAGCCGCACCAACAGAATAGAGATACAGAAACACCGTGGCCCCTTTCTTTGAGATAACTCTGCACTATTGCGAGCTGCAAATGCCACTTTCACCTTAGCTGTGCAGAAGAAGAACAACAAGAAGAAGAAATATCTCGAAATATGTCCGTCAGGCCCCTTCCCTTGAGATAAATCTGCAAATATCTCGGAAACGAAGAGAGCTATGGCAAAATGTTGAGAGACCTTTTTTGTAGAGAATTGAGTTTCCTACTTTTTATGTTCTATGATATTTTTTGATCAGAAGCGTAGTTTTCGAGATATATCGAGATATTTAAAAGTTCCGAAGCCGCACCAACATAATAGAGATACAGAAACACCGTGGCCCCTTTCGTTGAGATAACTCTGCACTAGTGCGAGCCGCAAATGCCACTTCCAGCTTAGCTGTGCAGAAGAAGAACAACAAGAAGAAGAAATATCTGGAAATATGTCCGTCAGGCCCCTTACCATGAGATAAATCTGCAAATATCTCGGAAACGAAGCGAGCTATGGCAAAATGTTAAGAGACCTTTTTTGTAGAGAATTAAGTTTCCTACTTTTTATGTTCTATGATATTTTTTGATCAGATGCGTAGTTCTCGAGATATATCAAGATATTCAAAAGTTCCGAAGCCGCACCAACATAATAGAGATACAGAAACACCGTGGCCCCTTTCTTTGAGATAACTCTGCACTATTGCGAGCTGCAAATGCCACTTCCAGCTTAGCTGTGCAGAGGAAGAACAACAAGAAGAAGGAATATCTCGAAATATGTCCGTCAGGCCAGTTCCTTTGAGCTGAATCTGCAAATATCTCGGAAACGAAGCGAGCTATGGCAAAATGTTAAGAGACGTTTTTTGTAGAGAATTATGTTTCCTACAATTTATCTTCTATGATATTTTTTGATCAGAAGCGTAGTTTTCGAGATATATCGAGATATTTGAAAGTTCCGAAGCCGCACCAACATAATAGAGATACAGAAACACCGTGGCCCCTTTCTTTGAGATAACTCTGCACTAGTGCGAGCCGCAAATGCCACTTCCAGCTTAGCTGTGCAGAACAAGAACAACAAGAAGAAGAAATATCTCGAAATATGTCCGTCAGGCACCTTCCCTTGAGATAAATCTGCAAATATCTCGGAAACGAAGCGAGCTATTGCAAAATGTTAAGAGACCTTTTTTGTAGAGAATTGAGTTTCCTACTTTTTATGTTCTATGATATTTTTTGATCAGATGCGTAGTTCTCGAGATATATCGAGATATTTAAAAGTTCCGAAGCCGCACCAACATAATAGAGATACAGAAACACCGTGGCCCCTTTCTTTGAGATAACTCTGCACTAGTGCGAGCCGCAAATGCCACTTCCAGCTTAGCTGTGCAGAACAAGAACAACAAGAAGAAGAAATATCTCGAAATATGTCCGTCAGGCACCTTCCCTTGAGATAAATCTGCAAATATCTTGGAAACGAAGCGAGCTATTGCAAAATGTTAAGAGACCTTTTTTGTAGAGAATTAAGTTTCCTACTTTTTATCTTCTATGATATTTTCTGAGCAGATGCGTAGTTCTCGAGATATATCAAGATATTCAAAAGTTCCGAAGCCGCACCAACATAATAGAGATACAGAAACACCGTGGCCCCTTTCTTTGAGATAACTCTGCACTAGTGCGAGCCGCAAATGCCACTTCCAGCTTAGCTGTGCAGAAGAAGAACAACAAGAAGAAGAAATATCTCGAAATATGTCCGTCAGGCCCCTTACCATGAGATAAATCTGCAAATATCTCGGAAACGAAGCGAGCTATGGCAAAATGTTAAGAGACCTTTTTTGTAGAGAATTAAGTTTCCTACTTTTTATGTTCTATGATATTTTTTGATCAGATGCGTAGTTCTCGAGATATATCAAGATATTCAAAAGTTCCGAAGCCGCACCAACATAATAGAGATACAGAAACACCGTGGCCCCTTTCTTTGAGATAACTCTGCACTATTGCGAGCTGCAAATGCCACTTCCAGCTTAGCTGTGCAGAGGAAGAACAACAAGAAGAAGGAATATCTCGAAATATGTCCGTCAGGCCAGTTCCTTTGAGCTGAATCTGCAAATATCTCGGAAACGAAGCGAGCTATGGCAAAATGTTAAGAGACGTTTTTTGTAGAGAATTATGTTTCCTACAATTTATGTTCTATGATATTTTTTGATCAGAAGCGTAGTTCTCGAGATATCTCAAGATATTTAAAAGTTCCGAAGCCGCACCAACATAATAGGGATACAGAAACACCGTGGCCCCGTTCTTTGAGATAACTCTGCACTAGTGCGAGCCGCAAATGCCACTTCCAGCTTAGCTGTGCAGAAGAAGAACAACAAGAAGAAGGAATATCTCGAAATATGTCCGTCAGGCCAGTTCCTTTGAGCTGAATCTGCAAATATCTCGGAAACCAAGCGAGCTATGGCAAAATGTTAAGAGACCTTTTTTCTAGAGAATTATGTTTCCTACAATTTATCTTCTATGATATTTTTTGATCAGAAGCGTAGTTTTCGAGATATATCGAGATATTTAAAAGTTCCGAAGCCGCACCAACATAATAGAGATACAGAAACACCGTGGCCCCTTTCGTTGAGATAACTCTGCACTAGTGCGAGCCGCAAATGCCACTTCCAGCTTAGCTGTGCCGAAGAAGAACAACAAGAAGAAGAAATATCTCGAAATATGTTCGTCAGGCCCCTTCCCTTGAGATAAATCTGCAAATATCTCGGAAAAGAAGCGAGCTATGGCAAAATGTTAAGAGACCTTTTTTGTAGAGAATTAAGTTTCCTACTTTTTATGTTCTATGATATTTTTTGATCAGATGCGTAGTTCTCGAGATATATCAAGATATTCAAAAGTTCCGAAGCCGCACCAACATAATAGAGATACAGAAACACCGTGGCCCCTTTCTTTGAGATAACTCTGCACTATTGCGAGCTGCAAATGCCACTTCCAGCTTAGCTGCGCAGAAGAAGAACAACAAGAAGAAGAAATATCTCGAAATATGTCCGTCAGGCCCCTTCCCTTGAGATAAATCTGCAAATATCTCGGAAACGAAGCGAGCTATGGCAAAATGTTAAGAGACCTTTTTTCGAGAGAATTATGTTTCCTACAATTTATCTTCTATGATATTTTTTGATCAGAAGCGTAGTTTTCGAGATATATCGAGATATTTAAAAGTTCCGAAGCCGCACCAACATAATAGAGATACAGAAACACCGTGGCCCCTTTCGTTGAGATAACTCTGCACTAGTGCGAGCCGCAAATGCCACTTCCAGCTTAGCTGTGCAGAAGAAGAACAACAAGAAGAAGAAATATCTCGAAATATGTCCGTCAGGCCCCTTCCCTTGAGATAAATCTGCAAATATCTCGGAAAAGAAGCGAGCTATGGCAAAATGTTAAGAGACCTTTTTTGTAGAGAATTAAGTTTCCTACTTTTTATGTTCTATGATATTTTTTGATCAGATGCGTAGTTCTCGAGATATATCAAGATATTTAAAAGTTCCGAAGCCGCACCAACATAATAGAGATACAGAAACACCGTGGCCCCTTTCTTTGAGATATCTCTGCACTATTGCGAGCTGCAAATGCCACTTCCAGCTTAGCTGCGCAGAAGAAGAACAACAAGAAGAAGAAATATCTCGAAATATGTCCGTCAGGCCCCTTCCCTTGAGATAAATCTGCAAATATCTCGGAAACGAAGCGAGCTATGGCAAAATGTTAAGAGACCTTTTTTCTAGAGAATTATGTTTCCTACAATTTATCTTCTATGATATTTTTTGATCAGAAGCGTAGTTTTCGAGATATATCGAGATATTTAAAAGTTCCGAAGCCGCACCAACATAATAGAGATACAGAAACACCGTGGCCCCTTTCGTTGAGATAACTCTGCACTAGTGCGAGCCGCAAATGCCACTTCCAGCTTAGCTGTGCAGAAGAAGAACAACAAGAAGAAGAAATATCTCGAAATATGTCCGTCAGGCCCCTTCCCTTGAGATAAATCTGCAAATATCTCGGAAAAGAAGCGAGCTATGGCAAAATGTTAAGAGACCTTTTTTGTAGAGAATTAAGTTTCCTACTTTTTATGTTCTATGATATTTTTTGATCAGATGCGTAGTTCTCGAGATATATCAAGATATTCAAAAGTTCCGAAGCCGCACCAACATAATAGAGATACAGAAACACCGTGGCCCCTTTCTTTGAGATAACTCTGCACTATTGCGAGCTGCAAATGCCACTTCCAGCTTAGCTGCGCAGAAGAAGAACAACAAGAAGAAGAAATATCTCGAAATATGTCCGTCAGGCCCCTTCCCTTGAGATAAATCTGCAAATATCTCGGAAACGAAGCGAGCTATGGCAAAATGTTAAGAGACCTTTTTTCTAGAGAATTATGTTTCCTACAATTTATCTTCTATGATATTTTTTGATCAGAAGCGTAGTTTTCGAGATATATCGAGATATTTAAAAGTTCCGAAGCCGCACCAACATAATAGAGATACAGAAACACCGTGGCCCCTTTCGTTGAGATAACTCTGCACTAGTGCGAGCCGCAAATGCCACTTCCAGCTTAGCTGTGCAGAAGAAGAACAACAAGAAGAAGAAATATCTCGAAATATGTCCGTCAGGCCCCTTCCCTTGAGATAAATCTGCAAATATCTCGGAAAAGAAGCGAGCTATGGCAAAATGTTAAGAGACCTTTTTTGTAGAGAATTAAGTTTCCTACTTTTTATGTTCTATGATATTTTTTGATCAGATGCGTAGTTCTCGAGATATATCAAGATATTTAAAAGTTCCGAAGCCGCACCAACATAATAGAGATACAGAAACACCGTGGCCCCTTTCTTTGAGATATCTCTGCACTATTGCGAGCTGCAAATGCCACTTCCAGCTTAGCTGCGCAGAAGAAGAACAACAAGAAGAAGAAATATCTCGAAATATGTCCGTCAGGCCCCTTCCCTTGAGATAAATCTGCAAATATCTCGGAAACGAAGCGAGCTATGGCAAAATGTTAAGAGACCTTTTTTCTAGAGAATTATGTTTCCTACAATTTATCTTCTATGATATTTTTTGATCAGAAGCGTAGTTTTCGAGATATATCGAGATATTTAAAAGTTCCGAAGCCGCACCAACATAATAGAGATACAGAAACACCGTGGCCCCTTTCGTTGAGATAACTCTGCACTAGTGCGAGCCGCAAATGCCACTTCCAGCTTAGCTGTGCAGAAGAAGAACAACAAGAAGAAGAAATATCTCGAAATATGTCCGTCAGGCCCCTTCCCTTGAGATAAATCTGCAAATATCTCGGAAAAGAAGCGAGCTATGGCAAAATGTTAAGAGACCTTTTTTGTAGAGAATTAAGTTTCCTACTTTTTATGTTCTATGATATTTTTTGATCAGATGCGTAGTTCTCGAGATATATCAAGATATTCAAAAGTTCCGAAGCCGCACCAACATAATAGAGATACAGAAACACCGTGGCCCCTTTCTTTGAGATAACTCTGCACTATTGCGAGCTGCAAATGCCACTTCCAGCTTAGCTGTGCAGTGGAAGAACAACAAGAAGAAGAAATATCTCGAAATATGTCCGTCAGGCCAGTTCCTTTGAGCTGAATCTGCAAATATCTCGGAAACGAAGCGACCTATGGCAAAATGTTAAGAGACGTTTTTTGTAGAGAATTATGTTTCCTACAATTTATGTTCTATGATATTTTTTGATCAGAAGCGTAGTTCTCGAGATATATCAAGATATTTAAAAGTTCCGAAGCCGCACCAACATAATAGGGATACAGAAACACCGTGGCCCCGTTCTTTGAGATAACTCTGCACTAGTGCGAGCCGCAAATGCCACTTCCAGCTTAGCTGTGCAGAAGAAGAACAACAAGAAGAAGAAATATCTCGAAATATGTCCGTCAGGCCCCTTCCCTTGAGATAAATATGCAAATATCTCGGAAACGAAGCGAGCTATGGCAAAATGTTAAGCGACCTTTTTTGTAGAGAATTAAGTTTCCTACTTTTTATGTTCTATGATATTTTTTGATCAGATGCGTAGTTCTCGAGATATATCAAGATATTTAAAAGTTCCGAAGCCGCACCAACATAATAGAGATACAGAAACACCGTGGCCCCTTTCTTTGAGATATCTCTGCACTATTGCGAGCTGCAAATGCCACTTCCAGCTTAGCTGCGCAGAAGAAGAACAACAAGAAGAAGAAATATCTCGAAATATGTCCGTCAGGCCCCTTCCCTTGAGATATATCTGCAAATATCTCGGAAACGAAGCGAGCTATGGCAAAATGTTAAGAGACCTTTTTTGTAGAGAATTATGTTTCCTACAATTTATGTTCTATGATATTTTTTGATCAGATGCGTAGTTCTCGAGATATACCAAGATATTTCAAAGTTCCGAAGCCGCACCAACATAATAGAGATACAGAAACACCGTGGACCCTTTCTTTGAGATAACTCTGCACTATTGCGAGCTGCAAATGCCACTTCCAGCTTAGCTGTGCAGAGGAAGAACAACAAGAAGAAGGAATATCTCGAAATATGTCCGTCAGGCCAGTTCCTTTGAGCTGAATCTGCAAATATCTCGGAAACGAAGCGAGCTATGGCAAAATGTTAAGAGACGTTTTTTGTAGAGAATTATGTTTCCTACAATTTATGTTCTATGATATTTTTTGATCAGAAGCGTTGTTTTCGAGATATATCGAGATATTTAAAAGTTCCGAAGCCGCACCAACATAATAGAGATACAGAAACACCGTGGCCCCTTTCTTTGAGATAACTCTGCACTATTGCGAGCTGCAAATGCCACTTTCAGCTTAGCTGTGCAGAAGAAGAACAACAAGAAGAAGAAATATCTCGAAATATGTCCGTCAGGCCCCTTCCCTTGAGATAAATCTGCAAATATCTCGGAAACGAAGCGAGCTATGGCAAAATGTTAAGAGACCTTTTTTGTAGAGAATTATGTTTCCTACAATTTATGTTCTATGATATTTTTTGATCAGAATCGTAGTTTTCGAGATATATCGAGATATTTAAAAGTTCCGAAGCCGCACCAACATAATAGAGATACAGAAACACCGTGGCCCCTTTCGTTGAGATAACTCTGCACTAGTGCGAGCCGCAAATGCCACTTCCAGCTTAGCTGTGCAGAAGAAGAACAACAAGAAGAAGAAATATCTCGAAATATGTCCGTCAGGCCCCTTACCTTGAGATAAATCTGCAAATATCTCGGAAACGAAGCGAGCTATGGCAAAATGTTAAGAGACCTTTTTTGTAGAGAATTAAGTTTCCTACTTTTTATCTTCTATGATATTTTCTGATCAGATGCGTAGTTCTCGAGATATATCAAGATATTTAACAGTTCCGAAGCCGCACCAACATAATAGAGATACAGAAACACCGTGGCCCCTTTCTTTGAGATATCTGTGCACTATTGCGAGCTGCAAATGCCACTTCCAGCTTAGCTGCGCAGAAGAAGAACAACAAGAAGAAGAAATATCTCGAAATATGTCCGTCAGGCCCCTTCCCTTGAGATATATCTGCAAATATCTCGGAAACGAAGCGAGCTATGGCAAAATGTTAAGAGACCTTTTTTGTAGAGAATTATGATTCCTACAATTTATGTTCTATAATATTTTTTGATCAGATGCGTAGTTCTCGAGATATACCAAGATATTTAAAAGTTCCGAAGCCGCACCAACATAATAGAGATACAGAAACACCGTGGCCCCTTTCTTTGAGATAACTCTGCACTATTGCGAGCTGCAAATGCCACTTCCAGCTTAGCTGTGCAGAGGAAGAACAACAAGAAGAAGGAATATCTCGAAATATGTCCGTCAGGCCAGTTCCTTTGAGCTGAATCTGCAAATATCTCGGAAACGAAGCGAGCTATGGCAAAATGTTAAGAGACGTTTTTTGTAGAGAATTATGTTTCCTACAATTTATGTTCTATGATATTTTTTGATCAGAAGCGTAGTTTTCGAGATATATCGAGATATTTAAAAGTTCCGAAGCCGCACCAACATAATAGAGATACAGAAACACCGTGGCCCCTTTCTTTGAGATAACTCTGCACTAGTGCGAGCCGCAAATGCCACTTCCAGCTTAGCTGTGCAGAACAAGAACAACAAGAAGAAGAAATATCTCGAAATATGTCCGTCAGGCACCTTCCCTTGAGATAAATCTGCAAATATCTCGGAAACGAAGCGAGCTATTGCAAAATGTTAAGAGACCTTTTTTGTAGAGAATTGAGTTTCCTACTTTTTATGTTCTATGATATTTTTTGATCAGATGCGTAGTTCTCGAGATATATCAAGATATTTAAAAGTTCCGAAGCCGCACCAACATAATAGAGATACAGAAACACCGTGGCCCCTTTCGTTCAGATAACTATGCACTATTGCGAGCTGCAAATGCCACTTCCAGCTTAGCTGTGCAGAAGAAGAACAACAAGAAGAAGAAATATCTCGAAATATGTCCGTCAGGCCCCTTACCTTGAGATAAATCTGCAAATATCTCGGAAACGAAGCGAGCTATGGCAAAATGTTAAGAGACCTTTTTTGTAGAGAATTAAGTTTCCTACTTTTTATCTTCTATGATATTTTCTGATCAGATGCGTAGTTCTCGAGATATATCAAGATATTTAAAAGTTCCGAAGCCGCACCAACATAATAGAGATACAGAAACACCGTGGCCCCTTTCGTTGAGATAACTCTGCACTAGTGCGAGCCGCAAATGCCACTTCCAGCTTAGCTGTGCAGAAGAAGAACAACAAGAAGAAGAAATATCTCGAAATATGTCCGTCAGGCCCCTTCCCTTGAGATAAATCTGCAAATATCTCGGAAACGAAGCGAGCTATGGCAAAATGTTAAGAGACCTTTTTTGTAGAGAATTAAGTTTCCTACTTTTTATGTTCTATGATATTTTTTGATCAGATGCGTAGTTCTCGAGATATATCAAGATATTCAAAAGTTCCGAAGCCGCACCAACATAATAGAGATACAGAAACACCGTGGCCCCTTTCTTTGAGATAACTCTGCACTATTGCGAGCTGCAAATGCCACTTCCAGCTTAGCTGTGCAGAGGAAGAACAACAAGAAGAAGGAATATCTCGAAATATGTCCGTCAGGCCAGTTCCTTTGAGATGATTCTGCAAATATCTCGGAAACGAAGCGAGCTATGGCAAAATGTTAAGAGACGTTTTTTGTAGAGAATTATGTTTCCTACAATTTATGTTCTATGATATTTTTTGATCAGAAGCGTAGTTTTCGAGATATATCGAGATATTTAAAAGTTCCGAAGCCGCACCAACATAATAGAGATACAGAAACACCGTGGCCCCTTTCTTTGAGATAACTCTGCACTAGTGCGAGCCGCAGATGCCACTTCCAGCTTAGCTGTGCAGAACAAGAACAACAAGAAGAAGAAATATCTCGAAATATGTCCATCAGGCACCTTCCCTTGAGATAAATCTGCAAATATCTCGGAAACGAAGCGAGCTATTGCAAAATGTTAAGAGACATTTTTTGTAGAGAATTGAGTTTCCTACTTTTTATGTTCTATGATATTTTTTGATCAGACGCGTAGTTCTCGAGATATATCGAGATATTCAAAAGTTCCGAAGCCGCACCAACATAATAGAGATACAGAAACACCGTGGCCCCTTTCTTTGAGATATCTCTGCACTATTGCGAGCTGCAAATGCCACTTCCAGCTTAGCTGCGCAGAAGAAGAACAACAAGAAGAAGAAATATCTCGAAATATGTCCGTCAGGCCCCTTCCCTTGAGATATATCTGCAAATATCTCGGAAACGAAGCGAGCTATGGCAAAATGTTAAGAGACCTTTTTTGTAGAGAATTATGTTTCCTACAATTTATGTTCTATGATATTTTCTGATCAGATGCGTAGTTCTCGAGATATACCAAGATATTTAAAAGTTCCGAAGCCGCACCAACATAATAGAGATACAGAAACACCGTGGCCCCTTTCTTTGAGATAACTCTGCACTATTGCGAGCTGCAAATGCCACTTCCAGCTTAGCTGTGCAGAGGAAGAGCAACAAGAAGAAGGAATATCTCGAAATATGTCCGTCAGGCCAGTTCCTTTGAGCTGAATCTGCAAATATCTCGGAAACGAAGCGAGCTATGGCAAAATGTTAAGAGACGTTTTTTGTAGAGAATTATGTTTCCTACAATTTATGTTCTATGATATTTTTTGATCAGAAGCGTAGTTCTCGAGATATATCAAGATATTTAAAAGTTCCGAAGCCGCACCAACATAATAGGGATACAGAAACACCGTGGCCCCGTTCTTTGAGATAACTCTGCACTAGCGCGAGCCGCAAATGCCACTTCCAGCTTAGCTGTGCAGAAGAAGAACAACAAGAAGAAGAAATATCTCGAAATATGTCCGTCAGGCCCCTTCCCTTGAGATAAATATGCAAATATCTCGGAAACGAAGCGAGCTATGGCAAAATGTTAAGAGACCTTTTTTGTAGAGAATTATGTTTCCTACAATTTATGTTCTATGATATTTTCTGATCAGATGCGTAGTTCTCGAGATATACCAAGATATTTAAAAGTTCCGAAGCCGCACCAACATAATAGAGATACAGAAACACCGTGGCCCCTTTCTTTGAGATAACTCTGCACTATTGCGAGCCGCAAATGCCACTTCCAGCTTAGCTGCGCAGAAGAAGAACAACAAGAAGAAGAAATATCTCGAAATATGTCCGTCAGGCCCCTTCCCTTGAGATAAATCTGCAAATATCTCGGAAACGAAGCGAGCTATGGCAAAATGTTAAGAGACCTTTTTTGTAGAGAATTAAGTTTCCTACTTTTTATGTTCTATGATATTTTTTGATCAGATGCGTAGTTCTCGAGATATATCAAGATATTCAAAAGTTCCGAAGCCGCACCAACATAATGGAGATACAGAAACACCGTGGCCCCTTTCTTTGAGATAACTCTGCACTATTGCGAGCTGCAAATGCCACTTCCAGCTTAGCTGTGCAGAGGAATAACAACAAGAAGAAGGAATATCTCGAAATATGTCCGTCAGGCCAGTTCCTTTGAGCTGAATCTGCAAATATCTCGGAAACGAAGCGAGCTATGGCAAAATGTTAAGAGACGTTTTTTGTAGAGAATTATGTTTCCTACAATTTATGTTCTATGATATTTTTTGAGCAGAAGCGTAGTTTTCGAGATATATCGAGATATTTAAAAGTTCCGAAGCCGCACCAACATAATAGAGATACAGAAACACCGTGGCCCCTTTCTTTGAGATAACTCTGCACTAGTGCGAGCCGCAAATGCCACTTCCAGCTTAGCTGTGCAGAACAAGAACAACAAGAAGAAGAAATATCTCGAAATATGTCCGTCAGGCACCTTCCCTTGAGATAAATCTGCAAATATCTCGGAAACGAAGCGAGCTATTGCAAAATGTTAAGAGACCTTTTTTGTAGAGAATTGAGTTTCCTACTTTTTATGTTCTATGATATTTTTTGATCAGATGCGTAGTTCTCGAGATATATCAAGATATTTAAAAGTTCCGAAGCCGCACCAACATAATAGAGATACAGAAACACCGTGGCCCCTTTCTTTCAGATAACTATGCACTATTGCGAGCTGCAAATGCCACTTCCAGCTTAGCTGTGCAGAAGAAGAACAACAAGAAGAAGAAATATCTCGAAATATGTCCGTCAGGCCCCTTACCTTGAGATAAATCTGCAAATATCTCGGAAACGAAGCGAGCTATGGCAAAATGTTAAGAGACCTTTTTTGTAGAGAATTAAGTTTCCTACTTTTTATCTTCTATGATATTTTCTGATCAGATGCGTAGTTCTCGAGATATATCAAGATATTTAAAAGTTCCGAAGCCGCACCAACATAATAGAGATACAGAAACACCGTGGCCCCTTTCTTTGAGATAACTCTGCACTATTGCGAGCTGCAAATGCCACTTTCAGCTTAGCTGTGCAGAAGAAGAACAACAAGAAGAAGAAATATCTCGAAATATGTCCGTCAGGCCCCTTCCCTTGAGATAAATCTGCAAATATCTCGGAAACAAAGCGAGCTATGGCAAAATGTTAAGAGACCTTTTTTGTAGAGAATTATGTTTCCTACAATTTATGTTCTATGATATTTTTTGATCAGAAGCGTAGTTTTCGAGATATATCGAGATATTTAAAAGTTCCGAAGCCGCACCAACATAATAGAGATGCAGAAACACCGTGGCCCCTTTCGTTGAGATAACTCTGCACTAGTGCGAGCCACAAATGCCACTTCCAGCTTAGCTGTGCAGAAGAAGAACAACAAGAAGAAGAAATATCTCGAAATATGTCCGTCAGGCCCCTTCCCTTGAGATAAATCTGCAAATATCTCGGAAACGAAGCGAGATATGGCAAAATGTTAAGAGACCTTTTTTGTAGAGAATTAAGTTTCCTACTTTTTATGTTCTATGATATTTTTTGATCAGATGCGTAGTTCTCGAGATATATCAAGATATTCAAAAGTTCCGAAGCCGCACCAACATAATAGAGATACAGAAACACCGTGGCCCCTTTCTTTGAGATAACTCTGCACTAGTGCGAGCCGCAAATGCCACTTCCAGCTTAGCTGTGCAGAACAAGAACAACAAGAAGAAGAAATATCTCGAAATATGTCCGTCAGGCACCTTCCCTTGAGATAAATCTGCAAATATCTCGGAAACGAAGCGAGCTATTGCAAAATGTTAAGAGACCTTTTTTGTAGAGAATTGAGTTTCCTACTTTTTATGTTCTATGATATTTTTTGATCAGATGCGTAGTTCTCGAGATATATCAAGATATTTAAAACTTCCGAAGCCGCACCAACATAATAGAGATACAGAAACACCGTGGCCCCTTTCTTTCAGATAACTATGCACTATTGCGAGCTGCAAATGCCACTTCCAGCTTAGCTGTGCAGAAGAAGAACAACAAGAAGAAGAAATATCTCGAAATATGTCCGTCAGGCCCCTTACCTTGAGATAAATCTGCAAATATCTCGGAAACGAAGCGAGCTATGGCAAAATGTTAAGAGACCTTTTTTGTAGAGAATTAAGTTTCCTACTTTTTACCTTCTATGATATTTTCTGATCAGATGCGTAGTTCTCGAGATATATCAAGATATTTAAAAGTTCCGAAGCCGCACCAACATAATAGAGATACAGAAACACCGTGGCCCCTTTCTTTGAGATAACTCTGCACTATTGCGAGCTGCAAATGCCACTTTCAGCTTAGCTGTGCAGAAGATGAACAACAAGAAGAAGAAATATCTCGAAATATGTCCGTCAGGCCCCTTCCCTTGAGATAAATCTGCAAATATCTCGGAAACGAAGCGAGCTATGGCAAAATGTTAAGAGACCTTTTTTGTAGAGAATTATGTTTCCTACAATTTATGTTCTATGATATTTTTTGATCAGAAGCGTAGTTTTCGAGATATATCGAGATATTTAAAAGTTCCGAAGCCGCACCAACATAATAGAGATACAGAAACACCGTGGCCCCTTTCTTTGAGATAACTCTGCACTAGTGCGAGCCGCAAATGCCACTTCCAGCTTAGCTGTGCAGAACAAGAACAACAAGAAGAAGAAATATCTCGAAATATGTCCGTCAGGCACCTTCCCTTGAGATAAATCTGCAAATATCTCGGAAACGAAGCGAGCTATTGCAAAATGTTAAGAGACCTTTTTTGTAGAGAATTGAGTTTCCTACTTTTTATGTTCTATGATATTTTTTGATCAGATGCGTAGTTCTCGAGATATATCAAGATATTTAAAAGTTCCGAAGCCGCACCAACATAATAGAGATACAGAAACACCGTGGCCCCTTTCTTTCAGATAACTATGCACTATTGCGAGCTGCAAATGCCACTTCCAGCTTAGCTGTGCAGAAGAAGAACAACAAGAAGAAGAAATATCTCGAAATATGTCCGTCAGGCCCCTTACCTTGAGATAAATCTGCAAATATCTCGGAAACGAAGCGAGCTATGGCAAAATGTTAAGAGACCTTTTTTGTAGAGAATTAAGTTTCCTACTTTTTATCTTCTATGATATTTTCTGATCAGATGCGTAGTTCTCGAGATATATCAAGATATTTAAAAGTTCCGAAGCCGCACCAACATAATAGAGATACAGAAACACCGTGGCCCCTTTCTTTGAGATAACTCTGCACTAGTGCGAGCCGCAAATGCCACTTCCAGCTTAGCTGTGCAGAGGAAGAACAACAAGAAGAAGGAATATCTCGAAATATGTCCGTCAGGCCAGTTCCTTTGAGCTGAATCTGCAAATATCTCGGAAACCAAGCGAGCTATGGCAAAATGTTAAGAGACGTTTTTTGTAGAGAATTATGTTTCCTACAATTTATGTTCTATGATATTTTTTGATCAGAAGCGTAGTTTTCGAGATATATCGAGATATTTAAAAGTTCCGAAGCCGCACCAACATAATAGAGATACAGAAACACCGTGGCCCCTTTCTTTGAGATAACTCTGCACTAGTGCGAGCCGCAAATGCCACTTCCAGCTTAGCTGTGCAGAACAAGAACAACAAGAAGAAGAAATATCTCGAAATATGTCCGTCAGGCACCTTCCCTTGAGATAAATCTGCAAATATCTCGGAAACGAAGCGAGCTATTGCAAAATCTTAAGAGACCTTTTTTGTAGGGAATTGAGTTTCCTACTTTTTATGTTCTATGATATTTTTTGATCAGATGCGTAGTTCTCGAGATATATCAAGATATTTAAAAGTTCCGAAGCCGCACCAACATAATTGAGATACAGAAACACCGTGGCCCCTTTCTTTCAGATAACTATGCACTATTGCGAGCTGCAAATGCCACTTCCAGCTTAGCTGTGCAGAAGAAGAACAACAAGAAGAAGAAATATCTCGAAATATGTCCGTCAGGCCCCTTACCTTGAGATAAATCTGCAAATATCTCGGAAACGAAGCGAGCTATGGCAAAATGTTAAGAGACCTTTTTTGTAGAGAATTAAGTTTCCTACTTTTTATCTTCTATGATATTTTCTGATCAGATGCGTAGTTCTCGAGATATATCAAGATATTTAAAAGTTCCGAAGCCGCACCAACATAATAGAGATACAGAAACACCGTGGCCCCTTTCTTTGAGATAACTCTGCACTATTGCGAGCTGCAAATGCCACTTTCAGCTTAGCTGTGCAGAAGAAGAACAACAAGAAGAAGAAATATCTCGAAATATGTCCGTCAGGCCCCTTCCCTTGAGATAAATCTGCAAATATCTCGGAAACGAAGCGAGCTATGGCAAAATGTTAAGAGACCTTTTTTGTAGAGAATTATGTTTCCTACAATTTATGTTCTATGATATTTTTTGATCAGAAGCGTAGTTTTCGAGATATATCGAGATATTTAAAAGTTCCGAAGCCGCACCAACATAACAGAGATACAGAAACACCGTGGCCCCTTTCGTTGAGATAACTCTGCACTAGTGCGAGCCGCAAATGCCACTTCCAGCTTAGCTGCGCAGAAGAAGAACAACAAGAAGAAGAAATATCTCGAAATATGTCCGTCAGGCCCCTTCCCTTGAGATAAATCTGCAAATATCTCGGAAACGAAGCGAGCTATGGCAAAATGTTAAGAGACCTTTTTTGTAGAGAATTAAGTTTCCTACTTTTTATGTTCTATGATATTTTTTGATCAGATGCGTAGTTCTCGAGATATATCAAGATATTCAAAAGTTCCGAAGCCGCACCAACATAATAGAGATACAGAAACACCGCGGCCCCTTTCTTTGAGATAACTCTGCACTATTGCGAGCTGCAAATGCCACTTCCAGCTTAGCTGTGCAGAGGAATAACAACAAGAAGAAGGAATATCTCGAAATATGTCCGTCAGGCCAGTTCCTTTGAGCTGAATCTGCAAATATCTCGGAAACGAAGCGAGCTATGGCAAAATGTTAAGAGACGTTTTTTGTAGAGAATTATGTTTCCTACAATTTATGTTCTATGATATTTTTTGATCAGAAGCGTAGTTTTCGAGATATATCGAGATATTTAAAAGTTCCGAAGCCGCACCAACATAATAGAGATACAGAAACACCGTGGCCCCTTTCTTTGAGATAACTCTGCACTAGTGCGAGCCGCAAATGCCACTTCCAGCTTAGCTGTGCAGAACAAGAACAACAAGAAGAAGAAATATCTCGAAATATGTCCGTCAGGCACCTTCCTTGAGATAAATCTGCAAATATCTCGGAAACGAAGCGAGCTATTGCAAAATGTTAAGAGACCTTTTTTGTAGAGAATTGAGTTTCCTACTTTTTATGTTCTATGATATTTTTTGATCAGATGCGTAGTTCTCGAGATATATCAAGATATTCAAAAGTTCCGAAGCCGCACCAACATAATAGAGATACAGAAACACCGTGGCCCCTTTCTTTGAGATAACTCTGCACTATTGCGAGCTGCCAATGCCACTTCCAGCTTAGCTGTGCAGAAGAAGAACAACAAGAAGAAGGAATATCTCGAAATATGTCCGTCAGGCCCCTTACCTTGAGATAAATCTGCAAATATCTCGGAAACGAAGCGAGCTATGGCAAAATGTTAAGAGACCTTTTTTGTAGAGAATTAAGTTTCCTACTTTTCATCTTCTATGATATTTTCTGATCAGATGCGTAGTTCTCGAGATATATCAAGATATTTAAAAGTTCCGAAGCCGCACCAACATAATAGAGATACAGAAACACCGTGGCCCCTTTCTTTGAGATAACTCTGCACTATTGCGAGCTGCAAATGCCACTTTCAGCTTAGCTGTGCAGAAGAAGAACAACAAGAAGAAGAAATATCTCGAAATATGTCCGTCAGGCCCCTTCCCTTGAGATAAATCTGCAAATATCTCGGAAACGAAGCGAGCTATGGCAAAATGTTAAGAGACCTTTTTTGTAGAGAATTATGTTTCCTACAATTTATGTTCTATGATATTTTTTGATCAGAAGCGTAGTTTTCGAGATATATCGAGATATTTAAAAGTTCCGAAGCCGCACCAACATAACAGAGATACAGAAACACCGTGGCCCCTTTCGTTGAGATAACTCTGCACTAGTGCGAGCCGCAAATGCCACTTCCAGCTTAGCTGTGCAGAAGAAGAACAACAAGAAGAAGAAATATCTCGAAATATGTCCGTCAGGCCCCTTCCCTTGAGATAAATCTGCAAATATCTCGGAAACGAAGCGAGCTATGGCAAAATGTTAAGAGACCTTCTTTGTAGAGAATTAAGTTTCCTACTTTTTATGTTCTATGATATTTTTTGATCAGATGCGTAGTTCTCGAGATATATCAAGATATTCAAAAGTTCCGAAGCCGCACCAACATAATAGAGATACAGAAACACCGTGGCCCCTTTCTTTGAGATAACTCTGCACTATTGCGAGCTGCAAATGCCACTTCCAGCTTAGCTGTGCAGTGGAAGAACAACAAGAAGAAGAAATATCTCGAAATATGTCCGTCAGGCCAGTTCCTTTGAGCTGAATCTGCAAATATCTCGGAAACGAAGCGAGCTATGGCAAAATGTTAAGAGACGTTTTTTGTAGAGAATTATGTTTCCTACAATTTATGTTCTATGATATTTTTTGATCAGAAGCGTAGTTCTCGAGATATATCAAGATATTTAAAAGTTCCGAAGCCGCACCACCATAATAGGGATACAGAAACACCGTGGCCCCGTTCTTTGAGATGACTCTGCACTAGTGCGAGCCGCAAATGCCACTTCCAGCTTAGCTGTGCAGAAGAAGAACAACAAGAAGAAGAAATATCTCGAAATATGTCCGTCAGGCCCCTTCCCTTGAGATAAATATGCAAATATCTCGGAAACGAAGCGAGCTATGGCAAAATGTTAAGCGACCTTTTTTGTAGAGAATTATGTTTCCTACAATTTATGTTCTATGATATTTTTTGATCAGAAGCGTAGTTTTCGAGATATATCGAGATATTTAAAAGTTCCGAAGCCGCACCAACATAATAGAGATACAGAAGCACCGTGGCCCCTTTCTTTGAGATAACTCTGCACTATTGCGAGCTGCAAATGCCACTTTCAGCTTAGCTGTGCAGAAGAAGAACAACAAGAAGAAGAAATATCTCGAAATATGTCCGTCAGGCCCCTTCCCTTGAGATAAATCTGCAAATATCTCGGAAACGAAGCGAGCTATGGCAAAATGTTAAGAGACCTTTTTTGTAGAGAATTATGTTTCCTACAATTTATGTTCTATGATATTTTTTGATCAGAAGCGTAGTTTTCGAGATATATCGAGATATTTAAAAGTTCCGAAGCCGCACCAACATAACAGAGATACAGAAACACCGTGGCCCCTTTCGTTGAGATAACTCTGCACTAGTGCGAGCCGCAAATGCCACTTCCAGCTTAGCTGCGCAGAAGAAGAACAACAAGAAGAAGAAATATCTCGAAATATGTCCGTCAGGCCCCTTCCCTTGAGATAAATCTGCAAATATCTCGGAAACGAAGCGAGCTATGGCAAAATGTTAAGAGACCTTTTTTGTAGAGAATTAAGTTTCCTACTTTTTATGTTCTATGATATTTTTTGATCAGATGCGTAGTTCTCGAGATATATCAAGATATTCAAAAGTTCCGAAGCCGCACCAACATAATAGAGATACAGAAACACCGCGGCCCCTTTCTTTGAGATAACTCTGCACTATTGCGAGCTGCAAATGCCACTTCCAGCTTAGCTGTGCAGAGGAATAACAACAAGAAGAAGGAATATCTCGAAATATGTCCGTCAGGCCAGTTCCTTTGAGCTGAATCTGCAAATATCTCGGAAACGAAGCGAGCTATGGCAAAATGTTAAGAGACGTTTTTTGTAGAGAATTATGTTTCCTACAATTTATGTTCTATGATATTTTTTGATCAGAAGCGTAGTTTTCGAGATATATCGAGATATTTAAAAGTTCCGAAGCCGCACCAACATAATAGAGATACAGAAACACCGTGGCCCCTTTCTTTGAGATAACTCTGCACTAGTGCGAGCCGCAAATGCCACTTCCAGCTTAGCTGTGCAGAACAAGAACAACAAGAAGAAGAAATATCTCGAAATATGTCCGTCAGGCACCTTCCTTGAGATAAATCTGCAAATATCTCGGAAACGAAGCGAGCTATTGCAAAATGTTAAGAGACCTTTTTTGTAGAGAATTGAGTTTCCTACTTTTTATGTTCTATGATATTTTTTGATCAGATGCGTAGTTCTCGAGATATATCAAGATATTCAAAAGTTCCGAAGCCGCACCAACATAATAGAGATACAGAAACACCGTGGCCCCTTTCTTTGAGATAACTCTGCACTATTGCGAGCTGCCAATGCCACTTCCAGCTTAGCTGTGCAGAAGAAGAACAACAAGAAGAAGGAATATCTCGAAATATGTCCGTCAGGCCCCTTACCTTGAGATAAATCTGCAAATATCTCGGAAACGAAGCGAGCTATGGCAAAATGTTAAGAGACCGTTTTTGTAGAGAATTAAGTTTCCTACTTTTCATCTTCTATGATATTTTCTGATCAGATGCGTAGTTCTCGAGATATATCAAGATATTTAAAAGTTCCGAAGCCGCACCAACATAATAGAGATACAGAAACACCGTGGCCCCTTTCTTTGAGATAACTCTGCACTATTGCGAGCTGCAAATGCCACTTTCAGCTTAGCTGTGCAGAAGAAGAACAACAAGAAGAAGAAATATCTCGAAATATGTCCGTCAGGCCCCTTCCCTTGAGATAAATCTGCAAATATCTCGGAAACGAAGCGAGCTATGGCAAAATGTTAAGAGACCTTTTTTGTAGAGAATTATGTTTCCTACAATTTATGTTCTATGATATTTTTTGATCAGAAGCGTAGTTTTCGAGATATATCGAGATATTTAAAAGTTCCGAAGCCGCACCAACATAACAGAGATACAGAAACACCGTGGCCCCTTTCTTTGAGATAACTCTGCACTATTGCGAGCTGCAAATGCCACTTCCAGCTTAGCTGTGCAGTGGAAGAACAACAAGAAGAAGAAATATCTCGAAATATGTCCGTCAGGCCAGTTCCTTTGAGCTGAATCTGCAAATATCTCGGAAACGAAGCGAGCTATGGCAAAATGTTAAGAGACGTTTTTTGTAGAGAATTATGTTTCCTACAATTTATGTTCTATGATATTTTTTGATCAGAAGCGTAGTTCTCGAGATATATCAAGATATTTAAAAGTTCCGAAGCCGCACCACCATAATAGGGATACAGAAACACCGTGGCCCCGTTCTTTGAGATGACTCTGCACTAGTGCGAGCCGCAAATGCTACTTCCAGCTTAGCTGTGCAGAAGAAGAACAACAAGAAGAAGAAATATCTCGAAATATGTCCGTCAGGCCCCTTCCCTTGAGATAAATATGCAAATATCTCGGAAACGAAGCGAGCTATGGCAAAATGTTAAGCGACCTTTTTTGTAGAGAATTATGTTTCCTACAATTTATGTTCTATGATATTTTTTGATCAGAAGCGTAGTTTTCGAGATATATCGAGATATTTAAAAGTTCCGAAGCCGCACCAACATAATAGAGATACAGAAGCACCGTGGCCCCTTTCTTTGAGATAACTCTGCACTATTGCGAGCTGCAAATGCCACTTTCAGCTTAGCTGTGCAGAAGAAGAACAACAAGAAGAAGAAATATCTCGAAATATGTCCGTCAGGCCCCTTCCCTTGAGATAAATCTGCAAATATCTCGGAAACGAAGCGAGCTATGGCAAAATGTTAAGAGACCTTTTTTGTAGAGAATTATGTTTCCTACAATTTATGTTCTATGATATTTTTTGATCAGAAGCGTAGTTTTCGAGATATATCGAGATATTTAAAAGTTCCGAAGCCGCACCAACATAACAGAGATACAGAAACACCGTGGCCCCTTTCGTTGAGATAACTCTGCACTAGTGCGAGCCGCAAATGCCACTTCCAGCTTAGCTGCGCAGAAGAAGAACAACAAGAAGAAGAAATATCTCGAAATATGTCCGTCAGGCCCCTTCCCTTGAGATAAATCTGCAAATATCTCGGAAACGAAGCGAGCTATGGCAAAATGTTAAGAGACCTTTTTTGTAGAGAATTAAGTTTCCTACTTTTTATGTTCTATGATATTTTTTGATCAGATGCGTAGTTCTCGAGATATATCAAGATATTCAAAAGTTCCGAAGCCGCACCAACATAATAGAGATACAGAAACACCGCGGCCCCTTTCTTTGAGATAACTCTGCACTATTGCGAGCTGCAAATGCCACTTCCAGCTTAGCTGTGCAGAGGAATAACAACAAGAAGAAGGAATATCTCGAAATATGTCCGTCAGGCCAGTTCCTTTGAGCTGAATCTGCAAATATCTCGGAAACGAAGCGAGCTATGGCAAAATGTTAAGAGACGTTTTTTGTAGAGAATTATGTTTCCTACAATTTATGTTCTATGATATTTTTTGATCAGAAGCGTAGTTTTCGAGATATATCGAGATATTTAAAAGTTCCGAAGCCGCACCAACATAATAGAGATACAGAAACACCGTGGCCCCTTTCTTTGAGATAACTCTGCACTAGTGCGAGCCGCAAATGCCACTTCCAGCTTAGCTGTGCAGAACAAGAACAACAAGAAGAAGAAATATCTCGAAATATGTCCGTCAGGCACCTTCCTTGAGATAAATCTGCAAATATCTCGGAAACGAAGCGAGCTATTGCAAAATGTTAAGAGACCTTTTTTGTAGAGAATTGAGTTTCCTACTTTTTATGTTCTATGATATTTTTTGATCAGATGCGTAGTTCTCGAGATATATCAAGATATTCAAAAGTTCCGAAGCCGCACCAACATAATAGAGATACAGAAACACCGTGGCCCCTTTCTTTGAGATAACTCTGCACTATTGCGAGCTGCCAATGCCACTTCCAGCTTAGCTGTGCAGAAGAAGAACAACAAGAAGAAGGAATATCTCGAAATATGTCCGTCAGGCCCCTTACCTTGAGATAAATCTGCAAATATCTCGGAAACGAAGCGAGCTATGGCAAAATGTTAAGAGACCGTTTTTGTAGAGAATTAAGTTTCCTACTTTTCATCTTCTATGATATTTTCTGATCAGATGCGTAGTTCTCGAGATATATCAAGATATTTAAAAGTTCCGAAGCCGCACCAACATAATAGAGATACAGAAACACCGTGGCCCCTTTCTTTGAGATAACTCTGCACTATTGCGAGCTGCAAATGCCACTTTCAGCTTAGCTGTGCAGAAGAAGAACAACAAGAAGAAGAAATATCTCGAAATATGTCCGTCAGGCCCCTTCCCTTGAGATAAATCTGCAAATATCTCGGAAACGAAGCGAGCTATGGCAAAATGTTAAGAGACCTTTTTTGTAGAGAATTATGTTTCCTACAATTTATGTTCTATGATATTTTTTGATCAGAAGCGTAGTTTTCGAGATATATCGAGATATTTAAAAGTTCCGAAGCCGCACCAACATAACAGAGATACAGAAACACCGTGGCCCCTTTCGTTGAGATAACTCTGCACTAGTGCGAGCCGCAAATGCCACTTCCAGCTTAGCTGTGCAGAAGAAGAACAACAAGAAGAAGAAATATCTCGAAATATGTCCGTCAGGCCCCTTCCCTTGAGATAAATCTGCAAATATCTCGGAAACCAAGCGAGCTATGGCAAAATGTTAAGAGACCTTCTTTGTAGAGAATTAAGTTTCCTACTTTTTATGTTCTATGATATTTTTTGATCAGATGCGTAGTTCTCGAGATATATCAAGATATTCAAAAGTTCCGAAGCCGCACCAACATAATAGAGATACAGAAACACCGTGGCCCCTTTCTTTGAGATAACTCTGCACTATTGCGAGCTGCAAATGCCACTTCCAGCTTAGCTGTGCAGTGGAAGAACAACAAGAAGAAGAAATATCTCGAAATATGTCCGTCAGGCCAGTTCCTTTGAGCTGAATCTGCAAATATCTCGGAAACGAAGCGAGCTATGGCAAAATGTTAAGAGACGTTTTTTGTAGAGAATTATGTTTCCTACAATTTATGTTCTATGATATTTTTTGATCAGAAGCGTAGTTCTCGAGATATATCAAGATATTTAAAAGTTCCGAAGCCGCACCACCATAATAGGGATACAGAAACACCGTGGCCCCGTTCTTTGAGATGACTCTGCACTAGTGCGAGCCGCAAATGCTACTTCCAGCTTAGCTGTGCAGAAGAAGAACAACAAGAAGAAGAAATATCTCGAAATATGTCCGTCAGGCCCCTTCCCTTGAGATAAATATGCAAATATCTCGGAAACGAAGCGAGCTATGGCAAAATGTTAAGCGACCTTTTTTGTAGAGAATTATGTTTCCTACAATTTATGTTCTATGATATTTTTTGATCAGAAGCGTAGTTTTCGAGATATATCGAGATATTTAAAAGTTCCGAAGCCGCACCAACATAATAGAGATACAGAAGCACCGTGGCCCCTTTCTTTGAGATAACTCTGCACTATTGCGAGCTGCAAATGCCACTTCCAGCTTAGCTGTGCAGTGGAAGAACAACAAGAAGAAGAAATATCTCGAAATATGTCCGTCAGGCCAGTTCCTTTGAGCTGAATCTGCAAATATCTCGGAAACGAAGCGAGCTATGGCAAAATGTTAAGAGACGTTTTTTGTAGAGAATTATGTTTCCTACAATTTATGTTCTATGATATTTTTTGATCAGAAGCGTAGTTCTCGAGATATATCAAGATATTTAAAAGTTCCGAAGCCGCACCACCATAATAGGGATACAGAAACACCGTGGTCCCGTTCTTTGAGATGACTCTGCACTAGTGCGAGCCGCAAATGCCACTTCCAGCTTAGCTGTGCAGAGGAATAACAACAAGAAGAAGGAATATCTCGAAATATGTCCGTCAGGCCAGTTCCTTTGAGCTGAATCTGCAAATATCTCGGAAACGAAGCGAGCTATGGCAAAATGTTAAGAGACGTTTTTTGTAGAGAATTATGTTTCCTACAATTTATGTTCTATGATATTTTTTGATCAGAAGCGTAGTTTTCGAGATATATCGAGATATTTAAAAGTTCCGAAGCCGCACCAACATAATAGAGATACAGAAACACCGTGGCCCCTTTCTTTGAGATAACTCTGCACTAGTGCGAGCCGCAAATGCCACTTCCAGCTTAGCTGTGCAGAACAAGAACAACAAGAAGAAGAAATATCTCGAAATATGTCCGTCAGGCACCTTCCTTGAGATAAATCTGCAAATATCTCGGAAACGAAGCGAGCTATTGCAAAATGTTAAGAGACCTTTTTTGTAGAGAATTGAGTTTCCTACTTTTTATGTTCTATGATATTTTTTGATCAGATGCGTAGTTCTCGAGATATATCAAGATATTCAAAAGTTCCGAAGCCGCACCAACATAATAGAGATACAGAAACACCGTGGCCCCTTTCTTTGAGATAACTCTGCACTATTGCGAGCTGCCAATGCCACTTCCAGCTTAGCTGTGCAGAAGAAGAACAACAAGAAGAAGGAATATCTCGAAATATGTCCGTCAGGCCCCTTACCTTGAGATAAATCTGCAAATATCTCGGAAACGAAGCGAGCTATGGCAAAATGTTAAGAGACCGTTTTTGTAGAGAATTAAGTTTCCTACTTTTCATCTTCTATGATATTTTCTGATCAGATGCGTAGTTCTCGAGATATATCAAGATATTTAAAAGTTCCGAAGCCGCACCAACATAATAGAGATACAGAAACACCGTGGCCCCTTTCTTTGAGATAACTCTGCACTATTGCGAGCTGCAAATGCCACTTTCAGCTTAGCTGTGCAGAAGAAGAACAACAAGAAGAAGAAATATCTCGAAATATGTCCGTCAGGCCCCTTCCCTTGAGATAAATCTGCAAATATCTCGGAAACGAAGCGAGCTATGGCAAAATGTTAAGAGACCTTTTTTGTAGAGAATTATGTTTCCTACAATTTATGTTCTATGATATTTTTTGATCAGAAGCGTAGTTTTCGAGATATATCGAGATATTTAAAAGTTCCGAAGCCGCACCAACATAACAGAGATACAGAAACACCGTGGCCCCTTTCGTTGAGATAACTCTGCACTAGTGCGAGCCGCAAATGCCACTTCCAGCTTAGCTGTGCAGAAGAAGAACAACAAGAAGAAGAAATATCTCGAAATATGTCCGTCAGGCCCCTTCCCTTGAGATAAATCTGCAAATATCTCGGAAACCAAGCGAGCTATGGCAAAATGTTAAGAGACCTTCTTTGTAGAGAATTAAGTTTCCTACTTTTTATGTTCTATGATATTTTTTGATCAGATGCGTAGTTCTCGAGATATATCAAGATATTCAAAAGTTCCGAAGCCGCACCAACATAATAGAGATACAGAAACACCGTGGCCCCTTTCTTTGAGATAACTCTGCACTATTGCGAGCTGCAAATGCCACTTCCAGCTTAGCTGTGCAGTGGAAGAACAACAAGAAGAAGAAATATCTCGAAATATGTCCGTCAGGCCAGTTCCTTTGAGCTGAATCTGCAAATATCTCGGAAACGAAGCGAGCTATGGCAAAATGTTAAGAGACGTTTTTTGTAGAGAATTATGTTTCCTACAATTTATGTTCTATGATATTTTTTGATCAGAAGCGTAGTTCTCGAGATATATCAAGATATTTAAAAGTTCCGAAGCCGCACCACCATAATAGGGATACAGAAACACCGTGGCCCCGTTCTTTGAGATGACTCTGCACTAGTGCGAGCCGCAAATGCTACTTCCAGCTTAGCTGTGCAGAAGAAGAACAACAAGAAGAAGAAATATCTCGAAATATGTCCGTCAGGCCCCTTCCCTTGAGATAAATATGCAAATATCTCGGAAACGAAGCGAGCTATGGCAAAATGTTAAGCGACCTTTTTTGTAGAGAATTATGTTTCCTACAATTTATGTTCTATGATATTTTTTGATCAGAAGCGTAGTTTTCGAGATATATCGAGATATTTAAAAGTTCCGAAGCCGCACCAACATAATAGAGATACAGAAGCACCGTGGCCCCTTTCTTTGAGATAACTCTGCACTATTGCGAGCTGCAAATGCCACTTCCAGCTTAGCTGTGCAGTGGAAGAACAACAAGAAGAAGAAATATCTCGAAATATGTCCGTCAGGCCAGTTCCTTTGAGCTGAATCTGCAAATATCTCGGAAACGAAGCGAGCTATGGCAAAATGTTAAGAGACGTTTTTTGTAGAGAATTATGTTTCCTACAATTTATGTTCTATGATATTTTTTGATCAGAAGCGTAGTTCTCGAGATATATCAAGATATTTAAAAGTTCCGAAGCCGCACCACCATAATAGGGATACAGAAACACCGTGGTCCCGTTCTTTGAGATGACTCTGCACTAGTGCGAGCCGCAAATGCCACTTCCAGCTTAGCTGTGCAGAAGAAGAACAACAAGAAGAAGAAATATCTCGAAATATGTCCGTCAGGCCCCTTCCCTTGAGATAAATATGCAAATATCTCGGAAACGAAGCGAGCTATGGCAAAATGTTAAGCGACCTTTTTTGTAGAGAATTATGTTTCCTACAATTTATGTTCTATGATATTTTTTGATCAGAAGCGTAGTTTTCGAGATATATCGAGATATTTAAAAGTTCCGAAGCCGCACCAACATAATAGAGATACAGAAGCACCGTGGCCCCTTTCTTTGAGATAACTCTGCACTAGTGCGAGCCGCAAATGCCACTTCCAGCTTAGCTGTGCAGAACAAGAACAACAAGAAGAAGAAATATCTCGAAATATGTCCGTCAGGCACCTTCCCTTGAGATAAATCTGCAAATATCTCGGAAACGAAGCGAGCTATGGCAAAATGTTAAGAGACGTTTTTTGTAGAGAATTATGTTTCCTACAATTTATGTTCTATGATATTTTTTGATCAGAAGCGTAGTTCTCGAGATATATCAAGATATTTAAAAGTTCCGAAGCCGCACCACCATAATAGGGATACAGAAACACCGTGGTCCCGTTCTTTGAGATGACTCTGCACTAGTGCGAGCCGCAAATGCCACTTCCAGCTTAGCTGTGCAGAAGAAGAACAACAAGAAGAAGAAATATCTCGAAATATGTCCGTCAGGCCCCTTCCCTTGAGATAAATATGCAAATATCTCGGAAACGAAGCGAGCTATGGCAAAATGTTAAGCTACCTTTTTTGTAGAGAATTATGTTTCCTACAATTTATGTTCTATGATATTTTTTGATCAGAAGCGTAGTTTTCGAGATATATCGAGATATTTAAAAGTTCCGAAGCCGCACCAACATAATAGAGATACAGAAGCACCGTGGCCCCTTTCTTTGAGATAACTCTGCACTAGTGCGAGCCGCAAATGCCACTTCCAGCTTAGCTGTGCAGAACAAGAACAACAAGAAGAAGAAATATCTCGAAATATGTCCGTCAGGCACCTTCCCTTGAGATAAATCTGCAAATATCTCGGAAACGAAGCGAGCTATTGCAAAATGTTAAGAGACCTTTTTTGTAGAGAATTGAGTTTCCTACTTTTTATGTTCTATGATATTTTTTGATCAGATGCGTAGTTCTCGAGATATATCAAGATATTTAAAAGTTCCGAAGCCGCACCAACATAATAGAGATACAGAAACACCGTGGCCCCTTTCTTTCAGATAACTATGCACTATTGCGAGCTGCAAATGCCACTTCCAGCTTAGCTGTGCAGAAGAAGAACAACAAGAAGAAGAAATATCTCGAAATATGTCCGTCAGGCCCCTTACCTTGAGATAAATCTGCAAATATCTCGGAAACGAAGCGAGCTATGGCAAAATGTTAAGAGACCTTTTTTGTAGAGAATTATGTTTCCTACAATTTATGTTCTATGATATTTTTTGATCAGAAGCGTAGTTTTCGAGATATATCGAGATATTTAAAAGTCCCGAAGCCGCACCAACATAATAGAGACACAGAAACACCGTGGCCCCTTTCTTTGAGATAACTCTGCACTAGTGCGAGCCGAAAATGCCACTTCCAGCTTAGCTGTGCAGAACAAGAACAACAAGAAGAAGAAATATCTCGAAATATGTCCGTCAGGCACCTTCCGTTGAGATAAATCTGCAAATATCTCGGAAACAAAGCGAGCTATTGCAAAATGTTAAGAGACCTTTTTTGTAGAGAATTGAGTTTCCTACTTTTTATGTTCTATGATATTTTTTGATCAGATGCGTAGTTCTCGAGATATATCAAGATATTCAAAAGTTCCGAAGCCGCACCAACATAATAGAGATACAGAAACACCGTGGCCCCTTTCTTTGAGATAACTCTGCACTATTGCGAGCTGCAAATGCCACTTCCAGCTTAGCTGTGCAGTGGAAGAACAACAAGAAGAAGAAATATCTCGAAATATGTCCGTCAGGCCAGTTCCTTTGAGCTGAATCTGCAAATATCTCGGAAACGAAGCGAGCTATGGCAAAATGTTAAGAGACGTTTTTTGTAGAGAATTATGTTTCCTACAATTTATGTTCTATGATATTTTTTGATCAGAAGCGTAGTTCTCGAGATATATCAAGATATTTAAAAGTTCCGAAGCCGCACCAACATAATAGGGATACAGAAACACCGTGGCCCCGTTCTTTGAGATAACTCTGCACTAGTGCGAGCCGCAAATGCCACTTCCAGCTTAGCTGTGCAGAAGAAGAACAACAAGAAGAAGAAATATCTCGAAATATGTCCGTCAGGCCCCTTCCCTTGGGATAAATATGCAAATATCTCGGAAACGAAGCGAGCTATGGCAAAATGTTAAGCGACCTTTTTTGTAGAGAATTAAGTTTCCTACTTTTTATGTTCTATGATATTTTTTGATCAGATGCGTAGTTCTCGAGATATATCAAGATATTCAAAAGTTCCGAAGCCGCACCAACATAATAGAGATACAGAAACACCGTGGCCCCTTTCTTTGAGATAACTCTGCACTATTGCGAGCTGCAAATGCCACTTTCAGCTTAGCTGTACAGAAGAAGAACAACAAGAAGAAGAAATATCTCGAAATATGTCCGTCAGGCCCCTTCCCTTGAGATATATCTGCAAATATCTCGGAAACGAAGCGAGCTATGGCAAAATGTTAAGAGACCTTTTTTGTAGAGAATTATGTTTCCTACAATTTATGTTCTATGATATTTTTTCATCAGAAGCGTAGTTTTCGAGATATATCGAGATATTTAAAAGTTCCGAAGCCGCACCAACATAATAGAGATACAGAAACACTGTGGCCCCTTTCGTTGAGATAACTCTGCACTAGTGCGAGCCGCAAATGCCACTTCCAGCTTAGCTGTGCAGAAGAAGATCAACAAGAAGAAGAAATATCTCGAAATATGTCCGTCAGGCCCCTTCCCTTGAGATAAATCTGCAAATATCTCGGAAACGAAGCGAGCTATGGCAAAATGTTAAGAGACCTTTTTTGTAGAGAATTAAGTTTCCTACTTTTGGTGTTCTATGATATTTTTTGATCAGATGCGTAGTTCTCGAGATATATCAAGATATTTAAAAGTTCCGAAGCCGCACCAACATAATAGAGATACAGAAACACCGTGGCCCCTTTCTTTGAGATAACTCTGCACTATTGCGAGCTGCAAATGCCACTTCCAGCTTAGCTGTGCAGAGGAAGAACAACAAGAAGAAGAAATATCTCGAAATAAGTCCGTCAGGCCCCTTCCCTTGAGATAAATCTGCAAATATCTCGGAAACGAAGCGAGCTATGGCAAAATGTTAAGAGACCTTTTTTGTAGAGAATTAAGTTTCCTACTTTTTATGTTCTATGATATTTTTCGATCAGAGGCGTAGTTCTCGAGATATATCAAGATATTTAAAAGTTCCGAAGCCGCACCAACATAATAGAGATACAGAAACACCGTGGCTCCTTTCTTTGAGATAACTCTGCACTATTGCGAGCTGTAAATGCCACTTCCAGCTTAGCTGTGCAGAAGAAGAACAACAAGAAGAAGAAATATCTCGAAATATGTCCGTCAGGCCCCTTCCCTTGAGATAAATCTGCAAATATCTCGGAAACGAAGCGAGCTATGGCAAAATGTTGAGAGACCTTTTTTGTAGAGAATTAAGTTTCCTACTTTTTATGTTCTATGATATTTTTTGATCAGATGCGTAGTTCTCGAGATATATCAAGATATTTAAAAGTTCCGAAGCCGCACCAACATAATAGAGATACAGAAACACCGTGGCCCCTTTCTTTGAGATAACTCTGCACTATTGCGAGCTGCAAATGCCACTTCCAGCTTAGCTGTGCAGAGGAAGAACAACAAGAAGAAGAAATATCTCGAAATATGTCCGTCAGGCCAGTTCCTTTGAGCTGAATCTGCAAATATCTCGGAAACGAAGAGAGGTATGGCAAAATGTTGAGAGACCTTTTTTGTAGAGAATTAGGATTCCTACTTTTTATGTTCTATGATATTTTTTGATCAGATGCGTAGTTCTCGAGATATATCAAGATATTTAAAAGTTCCGAAGCCGCACCAACATAATAGGGATACAGAAACACCGTGGCCCCGTTCTTTGAGGTAACTCTGCACTATTGCGAGCTGCAAATGCCACTTCCAGCTTAGCTGTGCAGAGGAAGAACAACAAGAAGAAGAAATATCTCGAAATATGTCCGTCAGGCCAGTTCCTTTGAGCTGAATCTGCAAATATCTCGGAAACGAAGAGAGCTATGGCAAAATGTTAAGAGACCTTTTTTGTAGAGAATTAGGATTCCTACTTTTTATGTTCTATGATATTTTTGGATCAGATGCGTAGTTCTCGAGATATATCAAGATATTCAAAAGTTCCGAAGCCGCACCAACATAATAGAGATACAGAAACACCGTGGCCCCTTTCTTTGAGATAACTCTGCACTATTGCGAGCTGCAAATGCCACTTCCAGCTTAGCTGTGCAGAAGAAGAACAACAAGAAGAAGGAATATCTCGAAATATGTCCGTCAGGCCCCTTACCTTGAGATAAATCTGCAAATATCTCGGAAACGAAGCGAGCTATGGCAAAATGTTAAGAGACCTTTTTTGTAGAGAATTAAGTTTCCTACTTTTCATCTTCTATGATATTTTCTGATCAGATGCGTAGTTCTCGAGATATATCAAGATATTTAAAAGTTCCGAAGCCGCACCAACATAATAGAGATACAGAAACACCGTGGCCCCTTTCTTTGAGATAACTCTGCACTATTGCGAGCTGCAAATGCCACTTTCAGCTTAGCTGTGCAGAAGAAGAACAACAAGAAGAAGAAATATCTCGAAATATGTCCGTCAGGCCCCTTCCCTTGAGATAAATCTGCAAATATCTCGGAAACGAAGCGAGCTATGGCAAAATGTTAAGAGACCTTTTTTGTAGAGAATTATGTTTCCTACAATTTATGTTCTATGATATTTTTTGATCAGAAGCGTAGTTTTCGAGATATATCGAGATATTTAAAAGTTCCGAAGCCGCACCAACATAACAGAGATACAGAAACACCGTGGCCCCTTTCGTTGAGATAACTCTGCACTAGTGCGAGCCGCAAATGCCACTTCCAGCTTAGCTGTGCAGAAGAAGAACAACAAGAAGAAGAAATATCTCGAAATATGTCCGTCAGGCCCCTTCCCTTGAGATAAATCTGCAAATATCTCGGAAACGAAGCGAGCTATGGCAAAATGTTAAGAGACCTTTTTTGTAGAGAATTAAGTTTCCTACTTTTTATGTTCTATGATATTTTTTGATCAGATGCGTAGTTCTCGAGATATATCAAGATATTCAAAAGTTCCGAAGCCGCACCAACATAATAGAGATACAGAAACACCGTGGCCCCTTTCTTTGAGATAACTCTGCACTATTGCGAGCTGCAAATGCCACTTCCAGCTTAGCTGTGCAGTGGAAGAACAACAAGAAGAAGAAATATCTCGAAATATGTCCGTCAGGCCAGTTCCTTTGAGCTGAATCTGCAAATATCTCGGAAACGAAGCGAGCTATGGCAAAATGTTAAGAGACGTTTTTTGTAGAGAATTATGTTTCCTACAATTTATGTTCTATGATATTTTTTGATCAGAAGCGTAGTTCTCGAGATATATCAAGATATTTAAAAGTTCCGAAGCCGCACCACCATAATAGGGATACAGAAACACCGTGGCCCCGTTCTTTGAGATGACTCTGCACTAGTGCGAGCCGCAAATGCCACTTCCAGCTTAGCTGTGCAGAACAAGAACAACAAGAAGAAGAAATATCTCGAAATATGTCCGTCAGGCACCTTCCCTTGAGATAAATCTGCAAATATCTCGGAAACGAAGCGAGCTATTGCAAAATGTTAAGAGACCTTTTTTGTAGAGAATTGAGTTTCCTACTTTTTATGTTCTATGATATTTTTTGATCAGATGCGTAGTTCTCGAGATATATCAAGATATTTAAAAGTTCCGAAGCCGCACCAACATAATAGAGATACAGAAACAGCGTGGCCCCTTTCTTTCAGATAACTATGCACTATTGCGAGCTGCAAATGCCACTTCCAGCTTAGCTGTGCAGAAGAAGAACAACAAGAAGAAGGAATATCTCGAAATATGTCCGTCAGGCCCCTTACCTTGAGATAAATCTGCAAATATCTCGGAAACGAAGCGAGCTATGGCAAAATGTTAAGAGACCTTTTTTGTAGAGAATTAAGTTTCCTACTTTTTATCTTCTATGATATTTTCTGATCAGATGCGTAGTTCTCGAGATATATCAAGATATTTAAAAGTTCCGAAGCCGCACCAACATAATAGAGATACAGAAACACCGTGGCCCCTTTCTTTGAGATAACTCTGCACTATTGCGAGCTGCAAATGCCACTTTCAGCTTAGCTGTGCAGAAGAAGAACAACAAGAAGAAGAAATATCTCGAAATATGTCCGTCAGGCCCCTTCCCTTGAGATAAATCTGCAAATATCTCGGAAACGAAGCGAGCTATGGCAAAATGTTAAGAGACCTTTTTTGTAGAGAATTATGTTTCCTACAATTTATGTTCTATGATATTTTTTGATCAGAAGCGTAGTTTTCGAGATATATCGAGATATTTAAAAGTTCCGAAGCCGCACCAACATAATAGAGATACAGAAGCACCGTGGCCCCTTTCTTTGAGATAACTCTGCACTAGTGCGAGCCGCAAATGCCACTTCCAGCTTAGCTGTGCAGAACAAGAACAACAAGAAGAAGAAATATCTCGAAATATGTCCGTCAGGCACCTTCCCTTGAGATAAATCTGCAAATATCTCGGAAACGAAGCGAGCTATGGCAAAATGTTAAGAGACGTTTTTTGTAGAGAATTATGTTTCCTACAATTTATGTTCTATGATATTTTTTGATCAGAAGCGTAGTTCTCGAGATATATCAAGATATTTAAAAGTTCCGAAGCCGCACCACCATAATAGGGATACAGAAACACCGTGGTCCCGTTCTTTGAGATGACTCTGCACTAGTGCGAGCCGCAAATGCCACTTCCAGCTTAGCTGTGCAGAAGAAGAACAACAAGAAGAAGAAATATCTCGAAATATGTCCGTCAGGCCCCTTCCCTTGAGATAAATATGCAAATATCTCGGAAACGAAGCGAGCTATGGCAAAATGTTAAGCTACCTTTTTTGTAGAGAATTATGTTTCCTACAATTTATGTTCTATGATATTTTTTGATCAGAAGCGTAGTTTTCGAGATATATCGAGATATTTAAAAGTTCCGAAGCCGCACCAACATAATAGAGATACAGAAGCACCGTGGCCCCTTTCTTTGAGATAACTCTGCACTAGTGCGAGCCGCAAATGCCACTTCCAGCTTAGCTGTGCAGAACAAGAACAACAAGAAGAAGAAATATCTCGAAATATGTCCGTCAGGCACCTTCCCTTGAGATAAATCTGCAAATATCTCGGAAACGAAGCGAGCTATTGCAAAATGTTAAGAGACCTTTTTTGTAGAGAATTGAGTTTCCTACTTTTTATGTTCTATGATATTTTTTGATCAGATGCGTAGTTCTCGAGATATATCAAGATATTTAAAAGTTCCGAAGCCGCACCAACATAATAGAGATACAGAAACACCGTGGCCCCTTTCTTTCAGATAACTATGCACTATTGCGAGCTGCAAATGCCACTTCCAGCTTAGCTGTGCAGAAGAAGAACAACAAGAAGAAGAAATATCTCGAAATATGTCCGTCAGGCCCCTTACCTTGAGATAAATCTGCAAATATCTCGGAAACGAAGCGAGCTATGGCAAAATGTTAAGAGACCTTTTTTGTAGAGAATTATGTTTCCTACAATTTATGTTCTATGATATTTTTTGATCAGAAGCGTAGTTTTCGAGATATATCGAGATATTTAAAAGTCCCGAAGCCGCACCAACATAATAGAGACACAGAAACACCGTGGCCCCTTTCTTTGAGATAACTCTGCACTAGTGCGAGCCGAAAATGCCACTTCCAGCTTAGCTGTGCAGAACAAGAACAACAAGAAGAAGAAATATCTCGAAATATGTCCGTCAGGCACCTTCCGTTGAGATAAATCTGCAAATATCTCGGAAACAAAGCGAGCTATTGCAAAATGTTAAGAGACCTTTTTTGTAGAGAATTGAGTTTCCTACTTTTTATGTTCTATGATATTTTTTGATCAGATGCGTAGTTCTCGAGATATATCAAGATATTCAAAAGTTCCGAAGCCGCACCAACATAATAGAGATACAGAAACACCGTGGCCCCTTTCTTTGAGATAACTCTGCACTATTGCGAGCTGCAAATGCCACTTCCAGCTTAGCTGTGCAGTGGAAGAACAACAAGAAGAAGAAATATCTCGAAATATGTCCGTCAGGCCAGTTCCTTTGAGCTGAATCTGCAAATATCTCGGAAACGAAGCGAGCTATGGCAAAATGTTAAGAGACGTTTTTTGTAGAGAATTATGTTTCCTACAATTTATGTTCTATGATATTTTTTGATCAGAAGCGTAGTTCTCGAGATATATCAAGATATTTAAAAGTTCCGAAGCCGCACCAACATAATAGGGATACAGAAACACCGTGGCCCCGTTCTTTGAGATAACTCTGCACTAGTGCGAGCCGCAAATGCCACTTCCAGCTTAGCTGTGCAGAAGAAGAACAACAAGAAGAAGAAATATCTCGAAATATGTCCGTCAGGCCCCTTCCCTTGGGATAAATATGCAAATATCTCGGAAACGAAGCGAGCTATGGCAAAATGTTAAGCGACCTTTTTTGTAGAGAATTAAGTTTCCTACTTTTTATGTTCTATGATATTTTTTGATCAGATGCGTAGTTCTCGAGATATATCAAGATATTCAAAAGTTCCGAAGCCGCACCAACATAATAGAGATACAGAAACACCGTGGCCCCTTTCTTTGAGATAACTCTGCACTATTGCGAGCTGCAAATGCCACTTTCAGCTTAGCTGTACAGAAGAAGAACAACAAGAAGAAGAAATATCTCGAAATATGTCCGTCAGGCCCCTTCCCTTGAGATATATCTGCAAATATCTCGGAAACGAAGCGAGCTATGGCAAAATGTTAAGAGACCTTTTTTGTAGAGAATTATGTTTCCTACAATTTATGTTCTATGATATTTTTTCATCAGAAGCGTAGTTTTCGAGATATATCGAGATATTTAAAAGTTCCGAAGCCGCACCAACATAATAGAGATACAGAAACACTGTGGCCCCTTTCGTTGAGATAACTCTGCACTAGTGCGAGCCGCAAATGCCACTTCCAGCTTAGCTGTGCAGAAGAAGATCAACAAGAAGAAGAAATATCTCGAAATATGTCCGTCAGGCCCCTTCCCTTGAGATAAATCTGCAAATATCTCGGAAACGAAGCGAGCTATGGCAAAATGTTAAGAGACCTTTTTTGTAGAGAATTAAGTTTCCTACTTTTGGTGTTCTATGATATTTTTTGATCAGATGCGTAGTTCTCGAGATATATCAAGATATTTAAAAGTTCCGAAGCCGCACCAACATAATAGAGATACAGAAACACCGTGGCCCCTTTCTTTGAGATAACTCTGCACTATTGCGAGCTGCAAATGCCACTTCCAGCTTAGCTGTGCAGAGGAAGAACAACAAGAAGAAGAAATATCTCGAAATAAGTCCGTCAGGCCCCTTCCCTTGAGATAAATCTGCAAATATCTCGGAAACGAAGCGAGCTATGGCAAAATGTTAAGAGACCTTTTTTGTAGAGAATTAAGTTTCCTACTTTTTATGTTCTATGATATTTTTCGATCAGAGGCGTAGTTCTCGAGATATATCAAGATATTTAAAAGTTCCGAAGCCGCACCAACATAATAGAGATACAGAAACACCGTGGCTCCTTTCTTTGAGATAACTCTGCACTATTGCGAGCTGTAAATGCCACTTCCAGCTTAGCTGTGCAGAAGAAGAACAACAAGAAGAAGAAATATCTCGAAATATGTCCGTCAGGCCCCTTCCCTTGAGATAAATCTGCAAATATCTCGGAAACGAAGCGAGCTATGGCAAAATGTTGAGAGACCTTTTTTGTAGAGAATTAAGTTTCCTACTTTTTATGTTCTATGATATTTTTTGATCAGATGCGTAGTTCTCGAGATATATCAAGATATTTAAAAGTTCCGAAGCCGCACCAACATAATAGAGATACAGAAACACCGTGGCCCCTTTCTTTGAGATAACTCTGCACTATTGCGAGCTGCAAATGCCACTTCCAGCTTAGCTGTGCAGAGGAAGAACAACAAGAAGAAGAAATATCTCGAAATATGTCCGTCAGGCCAGTTCCTTTGAGCTGAATCTGCAAATATCTCGGAAACGAAGAGAGGTATGGCAAAATGTTGAGAGACCTTTTTTGTAGAGAATTAGGATTCCTACTTTTTATGTTCTATGATATTTTTTGATCAGATGCGTAGTTCTCGAGATATATCAAGATATTTAAAAGTTCCGAAGCCGCACCAACATAATAGGGATACAGAAACACCGTGGCCCCGTTCTTTGAGGTAACTCTGCACTATTGCGAGCTGCAAATGCCACTTCCAGCTTAGCTGTGCAGAGGAAGAACAACAAGAAGAAGAAATATCTCGAAATATGTCCGTCAGGCCAGTTCCTTTGAGCTGAATCTGCAAATATCTCGGAAACGAAGAGAGCTATGGCAAAATGTTAAGAGACCTTTTTTGTAGAGAATTAGGATTCCTACTTTTTATGTTCTATGATATTTTTGGATCAGATGCGTAGTTCTCGAGATATATCAAGATATTCAAAAGTTCCGAAGCCGCACCAACATAATAGAGATACAGAAACACCGTGGCCCCTTTCTTTGAGATAACTCTGCACTATTGCGAGCTGCAAATGCCACTTCCAGCTTAGCTGTGCAGAAGAAGAACAACAAGAAGAAGGAATATCTCGAAATATGTCCGTCAGGCCCCTTACCTTGAGATAAATCTGCAAATATCTCGGAAACGAAGCGAGCTATGGCAAAATGTTAAGAGACCTTTTTTGTAGAGAATTAAGTTTCCTACTTTTCATCTTCTATGATATTTTCTGATCAGATGCGTAGTTCTCGAGATATATCAAGATATTTAAAAGTTCCGAAGCCGCACCAACATAATAGAGATACAGAAACACCGTGGCCCCTTTCTTTGAGATAACTCTGCACTATTGCGAGCTGCAAATGCCACTTTCAGCTTAGCTGTGCAGAAGAAGAACAACAAGAAGAAGAAATATCTCGAAATATGTCCGTCAGGCCCCTTCCCTTGAGATAAATCTGCAAATATCTCGGAAACGAAGCGAGCTATGGCAAAATGTTAAGAGACCTTTTTTGTAGAGAATTATGTTTCCTACAATTTATGTTCTATGATATTTTTTGATCAGAAGCGTAGTTTTCGAGATATATCGAGATATTTAAAAGTTCCGAAGCCGCACCAACATAACAGAGATACAGAAACACCGTGGCCCCTTTCGTTGAGATAACTCTGCACTAGTGCGAGCCGCAAATGCCACTTCCAGCTTAGCTGTGCAGAAGAAGAACAACAAGAAGAAGAAATATCTCGAAATATGTCCGTCAGGCCCCTTCCCTTGAGATAAATCTGCAAATATCTCGGAAACGAAGCGAGCTATGGCAAAATGTTAAGAGACCTTTTTTGTAGAGAATTAAGTTTCCTACTTTTTATGTTCTATGATATTTTTTGATCAGATGCGTAGTTCTCGAGATATATCAAGATATTCAAAAGTTCCGAAGCCGCACCAACATAATAGAGATACAGAAACACCGTGGCCCCTTTCTTTGAGATAACTCTGCACTATTGCGAGCTGCAAATGCCACTTCCAGCTTAGCTGTGCAGTGGAAGAACAACAAGAAGAAGAAATATCTCGAAATATGTCCGTCAGGCCAGTTCCTTTGAGCTGAATCTGCAAATATCTCGGAAACGAAGCGAGCTATGGCAAAATGTTAAGAGACGTTTTTTGTAGAGAATTATGTTTCCTACAATTTATGTTCTATGATATTTTTTGATCAGAAGCGTAGTTCTCGAGATATATCAAGATATTTAAAAGTTCCGAAGCCGCACCACCATAATAGGGATACAGAAACACCGTGGCCCCGTTCTTTGAGATGACTCTGCACTAGTGCGAGCCGCAAATGCCACTTCCAGCTTAGCTGTGCAGAACAAGAACAACAAGAAGAAGAAATATCTCGAAATATGTCCGTCAGGCACCTTCCCTTGAGATAAATCTGCAAATATCTCGGAAACGAAGCGAGCTATTGCAAAATGTTAAGAGACCTTTTTTGTAGAGAATTGAGTTTCCTACTTTTTATGTTCTATGATATTTTTTGATCAGATGCGTAGTTCTCGAGATATATCAAGATATTTAAAAGTTCCGAAGCCGCACCAACATAATAGAGATACAGAAACAGCGTGGCCCCTTTCTTTCAGATAACTATGCACTATTGCGAGCTGCAAATGCCACTTCCAGCTTAGCTGTGCAGAAGAAGAACAACAAGAAGAAGGAATATCTCGAAATATGTCCGTCAGGCCCCTTACCTTGAGATAAATCTGCAAATATCTCGGAAACGAAGCGAGCTATGGCAAAATGTTAAGAGACCTTTTTTGTAGAGAATTAAGTTTCCTACTTTTTATCTTCTATGATATTTTCTGATCAGATGCGTAGTTCTCGAGATATATCAAGATATTTAAAAGTTCCGAAGCCGCACCAACATAATAGAGATACAGAAACACCGTGGCCCCTTTCTTTGAGATAACTCTGCACTATTGCGAGCTGCAAATGCCACTTTCAGCTTAGCTGTGCAGAAGAAGAACAACAAGAAGAAGAAATATCTCGAAATATGTCCGTCAGGCCCCTTCCCTTGAGATAAATCTGCAAATATCTCGGAAACGAAGCGAGCTATGGCAAAATGTTAAGAGACCTTTTTTGTAGAGAATTATGTTTCCTACAATTTATGTTCTATGATATTTTTTGATCAGAAGCGTAGTTTTCGAGATATATCGAGATATTTAAAAGTTCCGAAGCCGCACCAACATAACAGAGATACAGAAACACCGTGGCCCCTTTCGTTGAGATAACTCTGCACTAGTGCGAGCCGCAAATGCCACTTCCAGCTTAGCTGTGCAGAAGAAGAACAACAAGAAGAAGAAATATCTCGAAATATGTCCGTCAGGCCCCTTCCCTTGAGATAAATCTGCAAATATCTCGGAAACGAAGCGAGCTATGGCAAAATGTTAAGAGACCTTTTTTGTAGAGAATTAAGTTTCCTACTTTTTATGTTCTATGATATTTTTTGATCAGATGCGTAGTTCTCGAGATATATCAAGATATTCAAAAGTTCCGAAGCCGCACCAACATAATAGAGATACAGAAACACCGTGGCCCCTTTCTTTGAGATAACTCTGCACTATTGCGAGCTGCAAATGCCACTTCCAGCTTAGCTGTGCAGTGGAAGAACAACAAGAAGAAGAAATATCTCGAAATATGTCCGTCAGGCCAGTTCCTTTGAGCTGAATCTGCAAATATCTCGGAAACGAAGCGAGCTATGGCAAAATGTTAAGAGACGTTTTTTGTAGAGAATTATGTTTCCTACAATTTATGTTCTATGATATTTTTTGATCAGAAGCGTAGTTCTCGAGATATATCAAGATATTTAAAAGTTCCGAAGCCGCACCACCATAATAGGGATACAGAAACACCGTGGCCCCGTTCTTTGAGATGACTCTGCACTAGTGCGAGCCGCAAATGCCACTTCCAGCTTAGCTGTGCAGAAGAAGAACAACAAGAAGAAGAAATATCTCGAAATATGTCCGTCAGGCCCCTTCCCTTGAGATAAATATGCAAATATCTCGGAAACGAAGCGAGCTATGGCAAAATGTTAAGCGACCTTTTTTGTAGAGAATTATGTTTCCTACAATTTATGTTCTATGATATTTTTTGATCAGAAGCGTAGTTTTCGAGATATATCGAGATATTTAAAAGTTCCGAAGCCGCACCAACATAATAGAGATACAGAAGCACCGTGGCCCCTTTCTTTGAGATAACTCTGCACTATTGCGAGCTGCAAATGCCACTTCCAGCTTAGCTGTGCAGTGGAAGAACAACAAGAAGAAGAAATATCTCGAAATATGTCCGTCAGGCCAGTTCCTTTGAGCTGAATCTGCAAATATCTCGGAAACGAAGCGAGCTATGGCAAAATGTTAAGAGACGTTTTTTGTAGAGAATTATGTTTCCTACAATTTATGTTCTATGATATTTTTTGATCAGAAGCGTAGTTCTCGAGATATATCAAGATATTTAAAAGTTCCGAAGCCGCACCACCATAATAGGGATACAGAAACACCGTGGCCCCGTTCTTTGAGATGACTCTGCACTAGTGCGAGCCGCAAATGCCACTTCCAGCTTAGCTGTGCAGAAGAAGAACAACAAGAAGAAGAAATATCTCGAAATATGTCCGTCAGGCCCCTTCCCTTGAGATAAATATGCAAATATCTCGGAAACGAAGCGAGCTATGGCAAAATGTTAAGCGACCTTTTTTGTAGAGAATTATGTTTCCTACAATTTATGTTCTATGATATTTTTTGATCAGAAGCGTAGTTTTCGAGATATATCGAGATATTTAAAAGTTCCGAAGCCGCACCAACATAATAGAGATACAGAAGCACCGTGGCCCCTTTCTTTGAGATAACTCTGCACTAGTGCGAGCCGCAAATGCCACTTCCAGCTTAGCTGTGCAGAACAAGAACAACAAGAAGAAGAAATATCTCGAAATATGTCCGTCAGGCACCTTCCCTTGAGATAAATCTGCAAATATCTCGGAAACGAAGCGAGCTATTGCAAAATGTTAAGAGACCTTTTTTGTAGAGAATTGAGTTTCCTACTTTTTATGTTCTATGATATTTTTTGATCAGATGCGTAGTTCTCGAGATATATCAAGATATTTAAAAGTTCCGAAGCCGCACCAACATAATAGAGATACAGAAACACCGTGGCCCCTTTCTTTCAGATAACTATGCACTATTGCGAGCTGCAAATGCCACTTCCAGCTTAGCTGTGCAGAAGAAGAACAACAAGAAGAAGGAATATCTCGAAATATGTCCGTCAGGCCCCTTACCTTGAGATAAATCTGCAAATATCTCGGAAACGAAGCGAGCTATGGCAAAATGTTAAGAGACCTTTTTTGTAGAGAATTAAGTTTCCTACTTTTTATCTTCTATGATATTTTCTGATCAGATGCGTAGTTCTCGAGATATATCAAGATATTTAAAAGTTCCGAAGCCGCACCAACATAACAGAGATACAGAAACACCGTGGCCCCTTTCGTTGAGATAACTCTGCACTAGTGCGAGCCGCAAATGCCACTTCCAGCTTAGCTGTGCAGAAGAAGAACAACAAGAAGAAGAAATATCTCGAAATATGTCCGTCAGGCCCCTTCCCTTGAGATAAATCTGCAAATATCTCGGAAACGAAGCGAGCTATGGCAAAATGTTTAGAGACCTTTTTTGTAGAGAATTAAGTTTCCTACTTTTTATGTTCTATGATATTTTTTGATCAGATGCGTAGTTCTCGAGATATATCAAGATATTCAAAAGTTCCGAAGCCGCACCAACATAATAGAGATACAGAAACACCGTGGCCCCTTTCTTTGAGATAACTCTGCACTATTGCGAGCTGCAAATGCCACTTCCAGCTTAGCTGTGCAGTGGAAGAACAACAAGAAGAAGAAATATCTCGAAATATGTCCGTCAGGCCAGTTCCTTTGAGCTGAATCTGCAAATATCTCGGAAACGAAGCGAGCTATGGCAAAATGTTAAGAGACGTTTTTTGTAGAGAATTATGTTTCCTACAATTTATGTTCTATGATATTTTTTGATCAGAAGCGTAGTTCTCGAGATATATCAAGATATTTAAAAGTTCCGAAGCCGCACCACCATAATAGGGATACAGAAACACCGTGGTCCCGTTCTTTGAGATGACTCTGCACTAGTGCGAGCCGCAAATGCCACTTCCAGCTTAGCTGTGCAGAAGAAGAACAACAAGAAGAAGAAATATCTCGAAATATGTCCGTCAGGCCCCTTCCCTTGAGATAAATATGCAAATATCTCGGAAACGAAGCGAGCTATGGCAAAATGTTAAGCGACCTTTTTTGTAGAGAATTATGTTTCCTACAATTTATGTTCTATGATATTTTTTGATCAGAAGCGTAGTTTTCGAGATATATCGAGATATTTAAAAGTTCCGAAGCCGCACCAACATAATAGAGATACAGAAGCACCGTGGCCCCTTTCTTTGAGATAACTCTGCACTAGTGCGAGCCGCAAATGCCACTTCCAGCTTAGCTGTGCAGAACAAGAACAACAAGAAGAAGAAATATCTCGAAATATGTCCGTCAGGCACCTTCCCTTGAGATAAATCTGCAAATATCTCGGAAACGAAGCGAGCTATGGCAAAATGTTAAGAGACGTTTTTTGTAGAGAATTATGTTTCCTACAATTTATGTTCTATGATATTTTTTGATCAGAAGCGTAGTTCTCGAGATATATCAAGATATTTAAAAGTTCCGAAGCCGCACCACCATAATAGGGATACAGAAACACCGTGGTCCCGTTCTTTGAGATGACTCTGCACTAGTGCGAGCCGCAAATGCCACTTCCAGCTTAGCTGTGCAGAAGAAGAACAACAAGAAGAAGAAATATCTCGAAATATGTCCGTCAGGCCCCTTCCCTTGAGATAAATATGCAAATATCTCGGAAACGAAGCGAGCTATGGCAAAATGTTAAGCTACCTTTTTTGTAGAGAATTATGTTTCCTACAATTTATGTTCTATGATATTTTTTGATCAGAAGCGTAGTTTTCGAGATATATCGAGATATTTAAAAGTTCCGAAGCCGCACCAACATAATAGAGATACAGAAGCACCGTGGCCCCTTTCTTTGAGATAACTCTGCACTAGTGCGAGCCGCAAATGCCACTTCCAGCTTAGCTGTGCAGAAGAAGAACAACAAGAAGAAGAAATATCTCGAAATATGTCCGTCAGGCCCCTTCCCTTGAGATAAATATGCAAATATCTCGGAAACGAAGCGAGCTATGGCAAAATGTTAAGCGACCTTTTTTGTAGAGAATTATGTTTCCTACAATTTATGTTCTATGATATTTTTTGATCAGAAGCGTAGTTTTCGAGATATATCGAGATATTTAAAAGTTCCGAAGCCGCACCAACATAATAGAGATACAGAAGCACCGTGGCCCCTTTCTTTGAGATAACTCTGCACTAGTGCGAGCCGCAAATGCCACTTCCAGCTTAGCTGTGCAGAACAAGAACAACAAGAAGAAGAAATATCTCGAAATATGTCCGTCAGGCACCTTCCCTTGAGATAAATCTGCAAATATCTCGGAAACGAAGCGAGCTATGGCAAAATGTTAAGAGACGTTTTTTGTAGAGAATTATGTTTCCTACAATTTATGTTCTATGATATTTTTTGATCAGAAGCGTAGTTCTCGAGATATATCAAGATATTTAAAAGTTCCGAAGCCGCACCACCATAATAGGGATACAGAAACACCGTGGTCCCGTTCTTTGAGATGACTCTGCACTAGTGCGAGCCGCAAATGCCACTTCCAGCTTAGCTGTGCAGAAGAAGAACAACAAGAAGAAGAAATATCTCGAAATATGTCCGTCAGGCCCCTTCCCTTGAGATAAATATGCAAATATCTCGGAAACGAAGCGAGCTATGGCAAAATGTTAAGCTACCTTTTTTGTAGAGAATTATGTTTCCTACAATTTATGTTCTATGATATTTTTTGATCAGAAGCGTAGTTTTCGAGATATATCGAGATATTTAAAAGTTCCGAAGCCGCACCAACATAATAGAGATACAGAAGCACCGTGGCCCCTTTCTTTGAGATAACTCTGCACTAGTGCGAGCCGCAAATGCCACTTCCAGCTTAGCTGTGCAGAACAAGAACAACAAGAAGAAGAAATATCTCGAAATATGTCCGTCAGGCACCTTCCCTTGAGATAAATCTGCAAATATCTCGGAAACGAAGCGAGCTATTGCAAAATGTTAAGAGACCTTTTTTGTAGAGAATTGAGTTTCCTACTTTTTATGTTCTATGATATTTTTTGATCAGATGCGTAGTTCTCGAGATATATCAAGATATTTAAAAGTTCCGAAGCCGCACCAACATAATAGAGATACAGAAACACCGTGGCCCCTTTCTTTCAGATAACTATGCACTATTGCTGGCTGCAAATGCCACTTCCAGCTTAGCTGTGCAGAAGAAGAACAACAAGAAGAAGAAATATCTCGAAATATGTCCGTCAGGCCCCTTCCCTTGAGATAAATCTGCAAATATCTCGGAAACGAAGCGAGCTATGGCAAAATGTTGAGAGACCTTTTTTGTAGAGAATTAAGTTTCCTACTTTTTATGTTCTATGATATTTTTTGATCAGATGCGTAGTTCTCGAGATATATCAAGATATTTAAAAGTTCCGAAGCCGCACCAACATAATAGAGATACAGAAACACCGTGGCCCCTTTCTTTGAGATAACTCTGCACTATTGCGAGCTGCAAATGCCACTTCCAGCTTAGCTGTGCAGAGGAAGAACAACAAGAAGAAGAAATATCTCGAAATATGTCCGTCAGGCCAGTTCCTTTGAGCTGAATCTGCAAATATCTCGGAAACGAAGAGAGGTATGGCAAAATGTTGAGAGACCTTTTTTGTAGAGAATTAGGATTCCTACTTTTTATGTTCTATGATATTTTTTGATCAGATGCGTAGTTCTCGAGATATATCAAGATATTTAAAAGTTCCGAAGCCGCACCAACATAATAGGGATACAGAAACACCGTGGCCCCGTTCTTTGAGGTAACTCTGCACTATTGCGAGCTGCAAATGCCACTTCCAGCTTAGCTGTGCAGAGGAAGAACAACAAGAAGAAGAAATATCTCGAAATATGTCCGTCAGGCCAGTTCCTTTGAGCTGAATCTGCAAATATCTCGGAAACGAAGAGAGCTATGGCAAAATGTTAAGAGACCTTTTTTGTAGAGAATTAGGATTCCTACTTTTTATGTTCTATGATATTTTTGGATCAGATGCGTAGTTCTCGAGATATATCAAGATATTCAAAAGTTCCGAAGCCGCACCAACATAATAGAGATACAGAAACACCGTGGCCCCTTTCTTTGAGATAACTCTGCACTATTGCGAGCTGCAAATGCCACTTCCAGCTTAGCTGTGCAGAAGAAGAACAACAAGAAGAAGGAATATCTCGAAATATGTCCGTCAGGCCCCTTACCTTGAGATAAATCTGCAAATATCTCGGAAACGAAGCGAGCTATGGCAAAATGTTAAGAGACCTTTTTTGTAGAGAATTAAGTTTCCTACTTTTCATCTTCTATGATATTTTCTGATCAGATGCGTAGTTCTCGAGATATATCAAGATATTTAAAAGTTCCGAAGCCGCACCAACATAATAGAGATACAGAAACACCGTGGCCCCTTTCTTTGAGATAACTCTGCACTATTGCGAGCTGCAAATGCCACTTTCAGCTTAGCTGTGCAGAAGAAGAACAACAAGAAGAAGAAATATCTCGAAATATGTCCGTCAGGCCCCTTCCCTTGACATAAATCTGCAAATATCTCGGAAACGAAGCGAGCTATGGCAAAATGTTAAGAGACCTTTTTTGTAGAGAATTATGTTTCCTACAATTTATGTTCTATGATATTTTTTGATCAGAAGCGTAGTTTTCGAGATATATCGAGATATTTAAAAGTTCCGAAGCCGCACCAACATAACAGAGATACAGAAACACCGTGGCCCCTTTCGTTGAGATAACTCTGCACTAGTGCGAGCCGCAAATGCCACTTCCAGCTTAGCTGTGCAGAAGAAGAACAACAAGAAGAAGAAATATCTCGAAATATGTCCGTCAGGCCCCTTCCCTTGAGATAAATCTGCAAATATCTCGGAAACGAAGCGAGCTATGGCAAAATGTTAAGAGACCTTTTTTGTAAAGAATTAAGTTTCCTACTTTTTATGTTCTATGATATTTTTTGATCAGATGCGTAGTTCTCGAGATATATCAAGATATTCAAAAGTTCCGAAGCCGCACCAACATAATAGAGATACAGAAACATCGTGGCCCCTTTCTTTGAGATAACTCTGCACTATTGCGAGCTGCAAATGCCACTTCCAGCTTAGCTGTGCAGTGGAAGAACAACAAGAAGAAGAAATATCTCGAAATATGTCCGTCAGGCCAGTTCCTTTGAGCTGAATCTGCAAATATCTCGGAAACGAAGCGAGCTATGGCAAAATGTTAAGAGACGTTTTTTGTAGAGAATTATGTTTCCTACAATTTATGTTCTATGATATTTTTTGATCAGAAGCGTAGTTCTCGAGATATATCAAGATATTTAAAAGTTCCGAAGCCGCACCACCATAATAGGGATACAGAAACACCGTGGTCCCGTTCTTTGAGATGACTCTGCACTAGTGCGAGCCGCAAATGCCACTTCCAGCTTAGCTGTGCAGAACAAGAACAACAAGAAGAAGAAATATCTCGAAATATGTCCGTCAGGCACCTTCCCTTGAGATAAATCTGCAAATATCTCGGAAACGAAGCGAGCTATGGCAAAATGTTAAGAGACGTTTTTTGTAGAGAATTATGTTTCCTACAATTTATGTTCTATGATATTTTTTGATCAGAAGCGTAGTTCTCGAGATATATCAAGATATTTAAAAGTTCCGAAGCCGCACCACCATAATAGGGATACAGAAACACCGTGGTCCCGTTCTTTGAGATGACTCTGCACTAGTGAGAGCCGCAAATGCCACTTCCAGCTTAGCTGTGCAGAAGAAGAACAACAAGAAGAAGAAATATCTCGAAATATGTCCGTCAGGCCCCTTCCCTTGAGATAAATATGCAAATATCTCGGAAACGAAGCGAGCTATGGCAAAATGTTAAGCGACCTTTTTTGTAGAGAATTATGTTTCCTACAATTTATGTTCTATGATATTTTTTGATCAGAAGCGTAGTTTTCGAGATATATCGAGATATTTAAAAGTTCCGAAGCCGCACCAACATAATAGAGATACAGAAGCACCGTGGCCCCTTTCTTTGAGATAACTCTGCACTAGTGCGAGCCGCAAATGCCACTTCCAGCTTAGCTGTGCAGAACAAGAACAACAAGAAGAAGAAATATCTCGAAATATGTCCGTCAGGCACCTTCCCTTGAGATAAATCTGCAAATATCTCGGAAACGAAGCGAGCTATTGCAAAATGTTAAGAGACCTTTTTTGTAGAGAATTGAGTTTCCTACTTTTTATGTTCTATGATATTTTTTGATCAGATGCGTAGTTCTCGAGATATATCAAGATATTTAAAAGTTCCGAAGCCGCACCAACATAATAGAGATACAGAAACACCGTGGCCCCTTTCTTTCAGATAACTATGCACTATTGCGAGCTGCAAATGCCACTTCCAGCTTAGCTGTGCAGAAGTAGAACAACAAGAAGAAGAAATATCTCGAAATATGTCCGTCAGGCCCCTTACCTTGAGATAAATCTGCAAATATCTCGGAAACGAAGCGAGCTATGGCAAAATGTTAAGAGACCTTTTTTGTAGAGAATCATGTTTCCTACAATTTATGTTCTATGATATTTTTTGATCAGAAGCGTAGTTTTCGAGATATATCGAGATATTTAAAAGTCCCGAAGCCGCACCAACATAATAGAGATACAGAAACACCGTGGCCCCTTTCTTTGAGATAACTCTGCACTAGTGCGAGCCGAAAATGCCACTTCCAGCTTAGCTGTGCAGAACAAGAACAACAAGAAGAAGAAATATCTCGAAATATGTCCGTCAGGCACCTTCCGTTGAGATAAATCTGCAAATATCTCGGAAACGAAGCGAGCTATTGCAAAATGTTAAGAGACCTTTTTTGTAGAGAATTGAGTTTCCTACTTTTTATGTTCTATGATATTTTTTGATCAGATGCGTAGTTCTCGAGATATATCAAGATATTCAAAAGTTCCGAAGCCGCACCAACATAATAGAGATACAGAAACACCGTGGCCCCTTTCTTTGAGATAACTCTGCACTATTGCGAGCTGCAAATGCCACTTCCAGCTTAGCTGTGCAGTGGAAGAACAACAAGAAGAAGAAATATCTCGAAATATGTCCGTCAGGCCAGTTCCTTTGAGCTGAATCTGCAAATATCTCGGAAACGAAGCGAGCTATGGCAAAATGTTAAGAGACGTTTTTTGTAGAGAATTATGTTTCCTACAATTTATGTTCTATGATATTTTTTGATCAGAAGCGTAGTTCTCGAGATATATCAAGATATTTAAAAGTTCCGAAGCCGCACCAACATAATAGAGATACAGAAACACCGTGGCCCCTTTCTTTGAGATAACTCTGCACTATTGCGAGCTGCAAATGCCACTTTCAGCTTAGCTGTACAGAAGAAGAACAACAAGAAGAAGAAATATCTCGAAATATGTCCGTCAGGCCCCTTACCTTGAGATAAATCTGCAAATATCTCGGAAACGAAGCGAGCTATGGCAAAATGTTAAGAGACCTTTTTTGTAGAGAATTATGTTTCCTACAATTTATGTTCTATGATATTTTTTGATCAGAAGCGTAGTTTTCGAGATATATCGAGATATTTAAAAGTCCCGAAGCCGCACCAACATAATAGAGATACAGAAACACCGTGGCCCCTTTCTTTGAGATAACTCTGCACTAGTGCGAGCCGAAAATGCCACTTCCAGCTTAGCTGTGCAGAACAAGAACAACAAGAAGAAGAAATATCTCGAAATATGTCCGTCAGGCCCCTTCCCTTGAGATATATCTGCAAATATCTCGGAAACGAAGCGAGCTATGGCAAAATGTTAAGAGACCTTTTTTGTAGAGAATTATGTTTCCTACAATTTATGTTCTATGATATTTTTTCATCAGAAGCGTAGTTTTCGAGATATATCGAGATATTTAAAAGTTCCGAAGCCGCACCAACATAATAGAGATACAGAAACACTGTGGCCCCTTTCGTTGAGATAACTCTGCACTAGTGCGAGCCGCAAATGCCACTTCCAGCTTAGCTGTGCAGAAGAAGATCAACAAGAAGAAGAAATATCTCGAAATATGTCCGTCAGGCCCCTTCCCTTGAGATAAATCTGCAAATATCTCGGAAACGAAGCGAGCTATGGCAAAATGTTAAGAGACCTTTTTTGTAGAGAATTAAGTTTCCTACTTTTGGTGTTCTATGATATTTTTTGATCAGATGCGTAGTTCTCGAGATATATCAAGATATTTAAAAGTTCCGAAGCCGCACCAACATAATAGAGATACAGAAACACCGTGGCCCCTTTCTTTGAGATAACTCTGCACTATTGCGAGCTGCAAATGCCACTTCCAGCTTAGCTGTGCAGAGGAAGAACAACAAGAAGAAGAAATATCTCGAAATATGTCCGTCAGGCCCCTTCCCTTGAGATAAATCTGCAAATATCTCGGAAACGAAGCGAGCTATGGCAAAATGTTAAGAGACCTTTTTTGTAGAGAATTAAGTTTCCTACTTTTTATGTTCTATGATATTTTTCGATCAGAGGCGTAGTTCTCGAGGTATATCAAGATATTTAAAAGTTCCGAAGCCGCACCAACATAATAGAGATACAGAAACACCGTGGCCCCTTTCTTTGAGATAACTCTGCACTATTGCGAGCTGTAAATGCCACTTCCAGCTTAGCTGTGCAGAAGAAGAACAACAAGAAGAAGAAATATCTCGAAATATGTCCGTCAGGCCCCTTCCCTTGAGATAAATCTGCAAATATCTCGGAAACGAAGCGAGCTATGGCAAAATGTTGAGAGACCTTTTTTGTAGAGAATTAAGTTTCCTACTTTTTATGTTCTATGATATTTTTTGATCAGATGCGTAGTTCTCGAGATATATCAAGATATTTAAAAGTTCCGAAGCCGCACCAACATAATAGAGATACAGAAACACCGTGGCCCCTTTCTTTGAGATAACTCTGCACTATTGCGAGCTGCAAATGCCACTTCCAGCTTAGCTGTGCAGAGGAAGAACAACAAGAAGAAGAAATATCTCGAAATATGTCCGTCAGGCCAGTTCCTTTGAGCTGAATCTGCAAATATCTCGGAAACGAAGAGAGGTATGGCAAAATGTTAAGAGACCTTTTTTGTAGAGAATTAGGATTCCTACTTTTTATGTTCTATGATATTTTTTGATCAGATGCGTAGTTCTCGAGATATATCAAGATATTTAAAAGTTCCGAAGCCGCACCAACATAATAGGGATACAGAAACACCGTGGCCCCGTTCTTTGAGATAACTCTGCACTATTGCGAGCTGCAAATGCCACTTCCAGCTTAGCTGTGCAGAGGAAGAACAACAAGAAGAAGAAATATCTCGAAATATGTCCGTCAGGCCAGTTCCTTTGAGCTGAATCTGCAAATATCTCGGAAACGAAGAGAGCTATGGCAAAATGTTAAGAGACCTTTTTTGTAGAGAATTAGGATTCCTACTTTTTATGTTCTATGATATTTTTTGATCAGATGCGTAGTTCTCGAGATATATCAAGATATTTAAAAGTTCCGAAGCCGCACCAACATAATAGGGATACAGAAACACCGTGGCCCCGTTCTTTGAGATAACTCTGCACTAGTGCGAGCCGCAAATGCCACTTCCAGCTTAGCTGTGCAGAAGAAGAACAACAAGAAGAAGAAATATCTCGAAACATGTCCGTCAGGCCCCTTCCCTTGAGATAAATATGCAAATATCTCGGAAACGAAGCGAGCTATGGCAAAATGTTAAGCGACCTTTTTTGTAGAGAATTAAGTTTCCTACTTTTTATGTTCTATGATATTTTTTGATCAGATGCGTAGTTCTCGAGATATATCAAGATATTTAAAAGTTCCGAAGCCGCACCAACATAATAGAGATACAGAAACACCGTGGCCCCTTTCTTTGAGATAACTCTGCACTATTGCGAGCTGCAAATGCCACTTTCAGCTTAGCTGTACAGAAGAAGAACAACAAGAAGAAGAAATATCTCGAAATATGTCCGTCAGGCCCCTTCCCTTGAGATAAATCTGCAAATATCTCGGAAACGAAGAGAGCTATGGCAAAATGTTAAGAGACCTTTTTTGTAGAGAATTAGGTTTCCTACTTTTTATGTTCTATGATATTTTTTGATCAGATGCGTGGTTCTCGAGATATATCAAGATATTTAAAAGTTCCGAAGCCGCACCAACATAATAGAGATACAGAAACACCGTGGCCCCTTTCTTTGAGATAACTCTGCACTATTGCGAGCTGCAAATGCCACTTCCAGCTTAGCTGTGCAGAGGAAGAACAACAAGAAGAAGAAATATCTCGAAATATGTCCGTCAGGCCAGTTCCTTTGAGCTGAATCTGCAAATATCTCGGAAACGAAGAGAGGTATGGCAAAATGTTAAGAGACCTTTTTTGTAGAGAATTAGGATTCCTACTTTTTATGTTCTATGATATTTTTTGATCAGATGCGTAGTTCTCGAGATATATCAAGATATTTAAAAGTTCCGAAGCCGCACCAACATAATAGGGATACAGAAACACCGTGGCCCCGTTCTTTGAGATAACTCTGCACTATTGCGAGCTGCAAATGCCACTTCCAGCTTAGCTGTGCAGAGGAAGAACAACAAGAAGAAGAAATATCTCGAAATATGTCCGTCAGGCCAGTTCCTTTGAGCTGAATCTGCAAATATCTCGGAAACGAAGAGAGCTATGGCAAAATGTTAAGAGACCTTTTTTGTAGAGAATTAGGATTCCTACTTTTTATGTTCTATGATATTTTTTGATCAGATGCGTAGTTCTCGAGATATATCAAGATATTTAAAAGTTCCGAAGCCGCACCAACATAATAGGGATACAGAAACACCGTGGCCCCGTTCTTTGAGATAACTCTGCACTAGTGCGAGCCGCAAATGCCACTTCCAGCTTAGCTGTGCAGAAGAAGAACAACAAGAAGAAGAAATATCTCGAAACATGTCCGTCAGGCCCCTTCCCTTGAGATAAATATGCAAATATCTCGGAAACGAAGCGAGCTATGGCAAAATGTTAAGCGACCTTTTTTGTAGAGAATTAAGTTTCCTACTTTTTATGTTCTATGATATTTTTTGATCAGATGCGTAGTTCTCGAGATATATCAAGATATTTAAAAGTTCCGAAGCCGCACCAACATAATAGAGATACAGAAACACCGTGGCCCCTTTCTTTGAGATAACTCTGCACTATTGCGAGCTGCAAATGCCACTTTCAGCTTAGCTGTACAGAAGAAGAACAACAAGAAGAAGAAATATCTCGAAATATGTCCGTCAGGCCCCTTCCCTTGAGATAAATCTGCAAATATCTCGGAAACGAAGAGAGCTATGGCAAAATGTTAAGAGACCTTTTTTGTAGAGAATTAGGTTTCCTACTTTTTATGTTCTATGATATTTTTTGATCAGATGCGTGGTTCTCGAGATATATCAAGATATTTAAAAGTTCCGAAGCCGCACCAACATAATAGAGATACAGAAACACCGTGGCCCCTTTCTTTGAGATAACTCTGCACTATTGCGAGCTGCAAATGCCACTTCCAGCTTAGCTGTGCAGAGGAAGAACAACAAGAAGAAGAAATATCTCGAAATATGTCCGTCAGGCCAGTTCCTTTGAGCTGAATCTGCAAATATCTCGGAAACGAAGAGAGGTATGGCAAAATGTTAAGAGACCTTTTTTGTAGAGAATTAGGATTCCTACTTTTTATGTTCTATGATATTTTTTGATCAGATGCGTAGTTCTCGAGATATATCAAGATATTTAAAAGTTCCGAAGCCGCACCAACATAATAGGGATACAGAAACACCGTGGCCCCGTTCTTTGAGATAACTCTGCACTATTGCGAGCTGCAAATGCCACTTCCAGCTTAGCTGTGCAGAGGAAGAACAACAAGAAGAAGAAATATCTCGAAATATGTCCGTCAGGCCAGTTCCTTTGAGCTGAATCTGCAAATATCTCGGAAACGAAGAGAGCTATGGCAAAATGTTAAGAGACCTTTTTTGTAGAGAATTAGGATTCCTACTTTTTATGTTCTATGATATTTTTTGATCAGATGCGTAGTTCTCGAGATATATCAAGATATTTAAAAGTTCCGAAGCCGCACCAACATAATAGGGATACAGAAACACCGTGGCCCCGTTCTTTGAGATAACTCTGCACTAGTGCGAGCCGCAAATGCCACTTCCAGCTTAGCTGTGCAGAAGAAGAACAACAAGAAGAAGAAATATCTCGAAATATGTCCGTCAGGCCCCTTCCCTTGAGATAAATATGCAAATATCTCGGAAACGAAGCGAGCTATGGCAAAATGTTAAGCGACCTTTTTTGTAGAGAATTAAGTTTCCTACTTTTTATGTTCTATGATATTTTTTGATCAGATGCGTAGTTCTCGAGATATATCAAGATATTTAAAAGTTCCGAAGCCGCACCAACATAATAGAGATACAGAAACACCGTGGCCCCTTTCTTTGAGATAACTCTGCACTATTGCGAGCTGCAAATGCCACTTCGAGCTTAGCTGTGCAGAAGAAGAACAACAAGAAGAAGTATCTCGAAATATGTCCGTCAGTCCCCTTCCCTTGAGATGAATCTGCAAATATCTCGGAAACGAAGCGAGCTATGGCAAAATGTTAAGAGACCTTTTTTGTAGAGAATTAAGTTTCCTACTTTTTATGTTCGATGATATTTTTTGATCAGATGCGTAGTTCTCGAGATATATCAAGATATTTAAAAGTTCCGAAGCCGCACCAACATAATAGAGATACAGAAACACCGTGGCCCCTTTCTTTGAGATAACTCTGCACTATTGCGAGCTGCAAATGCCACTTCGAGCTTAGCTGTGCAGAAGAAGAACAACAAGAAGAAGTATCTCGAAATATGTCCGTCAGTCCCCTTCCCTTGAGATGAATCTGCAAATATCTCGGAAACGAAGCGAGCTATGGCAAAATGTTAAGAGACCTTTTTTGTAGAGAATTAAGTTTCCTACTTTTTATGTTCGATGATATTTTTTGATCAGATGCGTAGTTCTCGAGATATATCAAGATATTTAAAAGTTCCGAAGCCGCACCAACATAATAGAGATACAGAAACACCGTGGCCCCTTTCTTTGAGATAACTCTGCACTATTGCGCGCTGCAAATGCCACTTCCAGCTTAGCTGTGCAGAAGAAGAACAACAAGAAGAAGAAATATCTCGAAATATGTCCGTCAGGCCCCTTCCCTTGAGATAAATCTGCAAATATCTCGGAAACGAAGCGAGCTATGGCAAAATGTTAAGAGACCTTTTTTGTAGAGAATTATGTTTCCTACAATTTATGTTCTATGATATTTTTTGATCAGAAGCGTAGTTTTCGAGATATATCGAGATATTTAAAAGTTCCGAAGCCGCACCAACATAATAGAGATACAGAAACATCGTAGCCCCTTTCTTTGGGATAACTCTGCACTATTGCGAGCTGGAAATGCCACTTCCAGTTTAGCTGTGCAGAAGAAGAACAGCAAGAAGAAGAAATATCTCGAAATATGTCCGTCAGGACCCTTCCCTTGAGATGAATCTGCAAATATCTCGGAAACGAAGCGAGCTATGGCAAAATGTTAAGAGACCTTTTTTGTAGAGAATTAAGTTTCCTACTTTTTATGTTCTATGATATTTTTTGATCAGATGCGTAGTTCTCGAGATATATCAAGATATTTAAAAGTTCCGAAGCCGCACCAACATAATAGAGGTACAGAAACACCGTGGCCTCGTTCTTTGAGATAACTGTGCACCAGTGCGAGCCGCAAATGCCACTTCCAGCTTAGCTGTGCAGAAGAAGAACAACAAGAAGAAGAAATATCTCGAAATATGTCCGTCAGGCCCCTTCCCTTGAGATATATCTGCAAATATCTCGGAAACGAAGCGAGCTATGGCAAAATGTTAAGAGACCTTTTTTGTAGAGAATTATGTTTCCTACAATTTATGTTTTATGATATTTTTTGATCAGAAGCGTAGTTTTCGAGATATATCGAGATATTTAAAAGTTCCGAAGCCGCACCAACATAATAGAGATACAGAAACACCGTGGCCCCTTTCTTTGAGATAACTGTGCACTAGTGCGAGCCGCAAATGCAACTTCCAGCTTAGCTGTGCAGAAGAAGAACAACAAGAAGAAGAAATATCTCGAAATATGTCCGTCAGGCCCCTTCCCTTGAGATAAATCTGCAAATATCTCGGAAACGAAGAGAGCTATGGCAAAATGTTAAGAGACCTTTTTTGTAGAGAATTAAGTTTCCTACTTTTTATGTTCTATGATATTTTTTGATCAGATGCGTAGTTCTCGAGATATATCAAGATATTTAAAAGTTCCGAAGCCGCACCAACATAATAGAGATACAGAAACACCGTGGCCCCTTTCTTTGAGAAAACTCTGCACTAGTGCGAGCCGCAAATGCCACTTCCAGCTTAGCTGTGCAGAAGAAGAACAACAAGAAGAAGAAATATCTCGAAATATGTCCGTCAGGCCCCTTCCCTTGAGATAAATCTGCAAATATCTCGGAAACGAAGAGAGCTATGGCAAAATGTTAAGAGACCTTTTTTGTAGAGAATTAAGTTTCCTACTTTTTATGTTCTATGACATTTTTTGATCAGATGCGTAGTTCTCGAGATATATCAAGATATTTAAAAGTTCCGAAGCCGCACCAACATAATAGAGATACAGAAACACCGTGGCCCCTTTCTTTAAGATAACTCTGCACTATTGCGAGCTGCAAATGCCACTTCCAGCTTAGCTGTGCAGAGGAAGAACAACAAGAAGAAGAAATATCTCGAAATATGTCCGTCAGGCCAGTTCCTTTGAGCTGAATCTGCAAATATCTCGGAAACGAAGCGAGCTATGGCAAAATGTTAAGAGACCTTTTTTGTAGAGAATTATGTTTCCTACAATTTATGTTGTATGATATGTTTTGATCAGAAGCGTAGTTTTCGAGATATATCGAGATATTTAAAAGTTCCGAAGCCGCACCAACATAATAGAGATACAGAAACACCGTGGCCCCTTTCTTTGAGATAACTCTGCACTAGTGCGAGCCGCAAATGCCACTTCCAGCTTAGCTGTGCAGAAGAAGAACAACAAGAAGAAGAAATATCTCGAAATATGTCCGTCAGGCCCCTTCCCTTGAGATAAATATGCAAATATCTCGGAAACGAAGCGAGCTATGGCAAAATGTTAAGAGACCTTTTTTGTAGAGAATTAAGTTTCCTACTTTTTATGTTCTATGATATTTTTTGATCAGATGCGTAGTTCTCGAGATATATCAAGATATTTAAAAGTTCCGAAGCCGCACCAACATAATAGAGATACAGAAACACCGTGGCCCCTTTCTTTGAGATAACTCTGCACTATTGCGAGCTGCAAATGCCACCTTCAGCTTAGCTGTGCAGAGGAAGAACAACAAGAAGAAGAAATATCTCGAAATATGTCCGTCAGGCCAGTTCCTTTGAGCTGAATCTGCAAATATCTCGGAAACGAAGCGAGCTATGGCAAAATGTTAAGAGACGTTTTTTGTAGAGAATTATGTTTCCTACAATTTATGTTCTATGATATTTTTTGATCAGAAGCGTAGTTTTCGAGATATATCGAGATATTTAAAAGTTCCGAAGACGCACCAACATAATAGAGATACAGAAACACCGTGGCCCCTTTCTTTGAGATAACTGTGCACTAGTGCGAGCCGCAAATGCAACTTCCAGCTTAGCTGTGCAGAAGAAGAACAACAAGAAGAAGAAATATCTCGAAATATGTCCGTCAGGCCCCTTCCCTTGAGATAAATCTGCAAATGTCTCGGAAACGAAGCGAGCTATGGCAAAATGTTAAGAGACCTTTTTTGTAGAGAATTAAGTTTCCTACTTTTTATGTTCTATGATATTTTTTGATCAGATGCGTAGTTCTCGAGATATATCAAGATATTTAAAAGTTCCGAAGCCGCACCAACATAATAGAGATACAGAAACACCGTGGCCACTTTCTTTGAGATAACTCTGCACTATTGCGAGCTGGAAATGCCACTTCCAGTTTAGCTGTGCAGAAGAAGAACAACAAGAAGAAGAAATATCTCGAAATATGTCCGTCAGGCCCCTTCCCTTGAGATATATCTGCAAATATCTCGGAAACGAAGCGAGCTATGGCAAAATGTTAAGAGACCTTTTTTGTAGAGAATTATGTTTCCTACAATTTATGTTCTATGATATTTTTTGATCAGATGCGTAGTTTTCGAGATATATCGAGATATTTAAAAGTTCCGAAGCCGCACCAACATAATAGAGATACAGAAACACCGTGGCCCCTTTCTTTGAGATAACTCTGCACTAGTGAGAGCCGCAAATGCCACTTCCAGCTTAGCTGTGCAGAAGAAGAACAACAAGAAGAAGAAATATCTCGAAATATGTCCGTCAGGCCCCTTCCCTTGAGATAAATCTGCAAATGTCTCGGAAACGAAGCGAGCTATGGCAAAATGTTAAGAGACCTTTTTTGTAGAGAATTAAGTTTCCTACTTTTTATGTTCTATGATATTTTTTGATCAGATGCGTAGTTCTCGAGATATATCAAGATATTTAAAAGTTCCGAAGCCGCACCAACATAATAGAGATACAGAAACACCGTGGCCCATTTCATTGAGATAACTCTGCACTATTGCGAGCTGGAAATGCCACTTCCAGCTTAGCTGTGCAGAAAAAGAACAACAAGAAGAAGAAATATCTCGAAATATGTCCGTCAGGCCACTTCCCTTGAGATAAATCTGCAAATATCTCGGAAACGAAGCGAGCTATGGCAAAATGTTAAGAGACCTTTTTTGTAGAGAATAATGTTTCCTACAATTTACGTTCTATGATATTTTTTGATCAGAAGCGTAGTTTTCGAGATATATCGAGATATTTAAAAGTTCCGAAGCCGCACCAACATAATAGAGATACAGAAACACCGTGGCCCCTTTCTTTGAGATAACTCTGCACTATTGCGACCTGCAAATGCCACTTCCAGCTCAGCCGTGCAGAAGAAGAACAACAAGAAGAAGAAATATCTCGAAATATGTCCGTCAGGCCCCTTCCCTTGAGATAAATCTGCAAATATCTCGGAAACGAAGCGAGCTATGGCAAAATGTTAAGAGACCTTTTCTGTAGAGAATTAAGTTTCCTACTTTTTATGTTCTATGATATTTTTTGATCAGAAGCGTAGTTTTCGAGATATATCGAGATATTTAAAAGTTCCGAAGCCGCACCAACATAATAGAGATACAGAAACACCGTGGCCCCTTTCTTTGAGATAACTCTGCACTATTGCGAGCTGCAAATGCCACCTTCAGCTTAGCTGTGCAGAGGAAGAACAACAAGAAGAAGAAATATCTCGAAATATGTCCGTCAGGCCAGTTCCTTTGAGCTGAATCTGCAAATATCTCGGAAACGAAGCGAGCTATGGCAAAATGTTAAGAGACGTTTTTTGTAGAGAATTATGTTTCCTACAATTTATGTTCTATGATATTTTTTGATCAGAAGCGTAGTTTTCGAGATATATCGAGATATTTAAAAGTTCCGAAGACGCACCAACATAATAGAGATACAGAAACACCGTGGCCCCTTTCTTTGAGATAACTGTGCACTAGTGCGAGCCGCAAATGCAACTTCCAGCTTAGCTGTGCAGAAGAAGAACAACAAGAAGAAGAAATATCTCGAAATATGTCCGTCAGGCCCCTTCCCTTGAGATAAATCTGCAAATGTCTCGGAAACGAAGCGAGCTATGGCAAAATGTTAAGAGACCTTTTTTGTAGAGAATTAAGTTTCCTACTTTTTATGTTCTATGATATTTTTTGATCAGATGCGTAGTTCTCGAGATATATCAAGATATTTAAAAGTTCCGAAGCCGCACCAACATAATAGAGATACAGAAACACCGTGGCCCCTTTCTTTGAGATAACTCTGCACTATTGCGAGCTGGAAATGCCACTTCCAGTTTAGCTGTGCAGAAGAAGAACAACAAGAAGAAGAAATATCTCGAAATATGTCCGTCAGGCCCCTTCCCTTGAGATATATCTGCAAATATCTCGGAAACGAAGCGAGCTATGGCAAAATGTTAAGAGACCTTTTTTGTAGAGAATTATGTTTCCTACAATTTATGTTCTATGATATTTTTTGATCAGATGCGTAGTTTTCGAGATATATCGAGATATTTAAAAGTTCCGAAGCCGCACCAACATAATAGAGATACAGAAACACCGTGGCCCCTTTCTTTGAGATAACTCTGCACTAGTGAGAGCCGCAAATGCCACTTCCAGCTTAGCTGTGCAGAAGAAGAACAACAAGAAGAAGAAATATCTCGAAATATGTCCGTCAGGCCCCTTCCCTTGAGATAAATCTGCAAATGTCTCGGAAACGAAGCGAGCTATGGCAAAATGTTAAGAGACCTTTTTTGTAGAGGATTAAGTTTCCTACTTTTTATGTTCTATGATATTTTTTGATCAGATGCGTAGTTCTCGAGATATATCAAGATATTTAAAAGTTCCGAAGCCGCACCAACATAATAGAGATACAGAAACACCGTGGCCCCTTTCTTTGAGATAACTCTGCACTAGTGAGAGCCGCAAATGCCACTTCCAGCTTAGCTGTGCAGAAGAAGAACAACAAGAAGAAGAAATATCTCGAAATATGTCCGTCAGGCCCCTTCCCTTGAGATAAATATGCAAATATCTCGGAAACGAAGCGAGCTATGGCAAAATGTTAAGAGACGTTTTTTATAGAGAATTATGTTTCCTACAATTTATGTTCTATGATATTTTTTGATCAGATGCGTAGTTCTCGAGATATATCAAGATATTTAAAAGTTCCGAAGCCGCACCAACATAATAGAGATACAGAAACACAGTGGCCCCTTTCTTTGAGATAACTCTGCACTATTGCGAGCTGCAAATGCCACTTCCAGCTTAGCTGTGCAGAAGAAGAACAACAAGAAGAAGAAATATCTCGAAATATGTCCGTCAGGCCCCTTCCCTTGAGATAAATCTGCAAATATCTCGGAAACGAAGAGAGCTATGGCAAAATGTTGAGAGACCTTTTTTGTAGAGAATTAAGTTTCCTACTTTTCATGTTCTATGATATTTTTTGATCAGATGCGTAGTTCTCGAGATATATCAAGATATTTAAAAGTTCCGAAGCAGCACCAACATAATAGAGATACAGAAACACCGTGGCCCCTTTCTTTGAGATAACTCTGCACTATTGCGAGCTGCAAATGCCACTTCCAGCTTAGCTGTGCAGAGGAAGAACAACAAGAAGAAGAAATATCTCGAAATATGTCCGTCAGGCCAGTTCCTGTGAGCTGAATCTGCAAATATCTCGGAAACGAAGCGAGCTATGGCAAAATGTTAAGAGACGTTTTTTGTAGAGAATTATGTTTCCTACAATTTATGTTCTATGATATTTTTTGATCAGAAGCGTAGTTTTCGAGATATATCGAGATATTTAAAAGTTCCGAAGCCGCACCAACATAATAGAGATACAGAAACACCGTGGCCCCTTTCTTTGAGATAACTCTGCACTATTGCGACCTGCAAATGCCACTTCCAGCTCAGCTGTGCAGAAGAAGAACAACAAGAAGAAGAAATATCTCGAAATATGTCCGTCAGGCCCCTTCCCTTGAGATAAATCTGCAAATATCTCGGAAACGAAGCGAGCTATGGCAAAATGTTAAGAGACCTTTTTTGTAGAGAATTAAGTTTCCTACTTTTTATGTTCTATGATATTTTTTGATCAGATGCGTAGTTTTCGAGATATATCAAGATATTTAAAAGTTCCGAAGCCGCACCAACATAATAGAGATACAGAAACACCGTGGCCCCTTTCTTTGAGATAACTCTGCACTATTGCGAGCTGTAAATGACACTTCCAGCTTAGCTGTGCAGAGGAAGAACAACAAGAAGAAGAAATATCTCGAAATATGTCCGTCAGGCCAGTTCCTTTGAGCTGAATCTGCAAATATCTCGGAAACGAAGCGATCTATGGCAAAATGTTAAGAGACATTTTTTGTACAGAATAATGTTTTCTACAATTTAGGTTCTATGATATTTTTTGATCAGAAGCGTAGTTCTCGAGATATATCAAGATATTTAAAAGTTCCGAAGCCGCACCAACATAATAGAGATACAGAAACACCGTGGCCCCTTTCTTTGGGATAACTCTGCACTATTGCGAGCTGCAAATGCCACTTCCAGCTTAGCTGTGCAGAACAAGAACAACAAGAAGAAGAAATATCTCGAAATATGTCCGTCAGGACACTTCCCTTGAGATAAATCTGCAAATATCTCGGAAACGAAGCGAGCTATGGCAAAATGTTAAGAGACCTTTTCTGTAGAGAATTAAGTTTGCTACTTTTTATGTTGTATGATATTTTTTGATCAGAAGCGTAGTTTTCGAGATATATCGAGATATTTAAAAGTTCCGAAGCCGCACCAACATAATAGGGATACAGAAACACCGTGGCCCCTTTCTTTGGGATAACTCTGCACTATTGCGAGCTGCAAATGCCACTTCCAGCTTAGCTGTGCAGAACAAGGACAACAAGAAGAAGAAATATCTCGAAATATGTCCGTCAGGCCACTTCCCTTGAGATAAATCTGCAAATATCTCGGAAACGAAGCGAGCTATGGCAAAATGTTGAGAGACCTTTTTTGTAGAGAATTAAGTTTCCTACTTTTTATGTTCGATGATATTTTTTGATCAGATGCGTAGTTCTCGAGATATATCAAGATATTTAAAAGTTCCGAAGCTGCACCAACATAATAGAGGTACAGAAACACCGTGGCCTCTTTCTTTGAGATAACTCTGCACTATTGCGAGCTGCAAATGCCGCTTCGAGCTTAGCTGTGCAGAAGAAGAACAACAAGAAGAAGAAATATCTCGAAATATGTCCGTCAGGCCCCTTCCCTTGAGATAAATCTGCAAATATCTCGGAAACGAAGCGAGCTATGGCAAAATGTTAAGAGACCTTTTTTGTAGAGAATTATGTTTCCTACAATTTATGTTCTATGATATTTTTTGATCAGATGCGTAGTTCTCGAGATATATCAAGATATTTAAAAGTTCCGAAGCCACTCCAACATAATAGAGATACAGAAACACCGTGGCCCCTTTCTTTGAGATAACTCTGCACTATTGCGAGCTGTAAATGCCACTTCCAGCTTAGCTGTGCAGAAGAAGAACAACAAGAAGAAGAAATATCTCGAAATATGTCCGTCAGGCCCCTTCCCTTGAGATAAATCTGCAAATATCTCGGAAACGAAGCGAGCTATGGCAAAATGTTAAGAGACCTTTTTTGTAGAGAATTAAGTTTCCTACTTTTTATGTTCTATGATATTTTTTGATCAGAAGCGTAGTTTTCGAGATATATCGTGATATTTAAAAGTTCCGAAGCCGCACCAACATAATAGAGATACAGAAACACCGTGGCCCCTTTCTTTGAGATAACTGTGCACTAGTGCGAGCCGCAAATGCAACTTCCAGCTTAGCTGTGCAGAAGAAGAACAACAAGAAGAAGAAATATCTCGAAATATGTCCGTCAGGCCCCTTCCCTTGAGATAAATCTGCAAATGTCTCGGAAACGAAGCGAGCTATGGCAAAATGTTAAGAGACCTTTTTTGTAGAGAATTAAGTTTCCTACTTTTTATGTTCTATGATATTTTTTGATCAGATGCGTAGTTCTCGAGATATATCAAGATATTTAAAAGTTCCGAAGCCGCACCAACATAATAGAGATACAGAAACACCGTGGCCCCTTTCTTTGAGATAACTCTGCACTATTGCGAGCTGGAAATGCCACTTCCAGTTTAGCTGTGCAGAAGAAGAACAACAAGAAGAAGAAATATCTCGAAATATGTCCGTCAGGCCCCTTCCCTTGAGATATATCTGCAAATATCTCGGAAACGAAGCGAGCTATGGCAAAATGTTAAGAGACCTTTTTTGTAGAGAATTATGTTTCCTACAATTTATGTTCTATGATATTTTTTGATCAGATGCGTAGTTTTCGAGATATATCGAGATATTTAAAAGTTCCGAAGCCGCACCAACATAATAGAGATACAGAAACACCGTGGCCCCTTTCTTTGAGATAACTCTGCACTAGTGAGAGCCGCAAATGCCACTTCCAGCTTAGCTGTGCAGAAGAAGAACAACAAGAAGAAGAAATATCTCGAAATATGTCCGTCAGGCCCCTTCCCTTGAGATAAATCTGCAAATGTCTCGGAAACGAAGCGAGCTATGGCAAAATGTTAAGAGACCTTTTTTGTAGAGGATTAAGTTTCCTACTTTTTATGTTCTATGATATTTTTTGATCAGATGCGTAGTTCTCGAGATATATCAAGATATTTAAAAGTTCCGAAGCCGCACCAACATAATAGAGATACAGAAACACCGTGGCCCCTTTCTTTGAGATAACTCTGCACTAGTGAGAGCCGCAAATGCCACTTCCAGCTTAGCTGTGCAGAAGAAGAACAACAAGAAGAAGAAATATCTCGAAATATGTCCGTCAGGCCCCTTCCCTTGAGATAAATATGCAAATATCTCGGAAACGAAGCGAGCTATGGCAAAATGTTAAGAGACGTTTTTTATAGAGAATTATGTTTCCTACAATTTATGTTCTATGATATTTTTTGATCAGATGCGTAGTTCTCGAGATATATCAAGATATTTAAAAGTTCCGAAGCCGCACCAACATAATAGAGATACAGAAACACAGTGGCCCCTTTCTTTGAGATAACTCTGCACTATTGCGAGCTGCAAATGCCACTTCCAGCTTAGCTGTGCAGAAGAAGAACAACAAGAAGAAGAAATATCTCGAAATATGTCCGTCAGGCCCCTTCCCTTGAGATAAATCTGCAAATATCTCGGAAACGAAGAGAGCTATGGCAAAATGTTGAGAGACCTTTTTTGTAGAGAATTAAGTTTCCTACTTTTCATGTTCTATGATATTTTTTGATCAGATGCGTAGTTCTCGAGATATATCAAGATATTTAAAAGTTCCGAAGCAGCACCAACATAATAGAGATACAGAAACACCGTGGCCCCTTTCTTTGAGATAACTCTGCACTATTGCGAGCTGCAAATGCCACTTCCAGCTTAGCTGTGCAGAGGAAGAACAACAAGAAGAAGAAATATCTCGAAATATGTCCGTCAGGCCAGTTCCTGTGAGCTGAATCTGCAAATATCTCGGAAACGAAGCGAGCTATGGCAAAATGTTAAGAGACGTTTTTTGTAGAGAATTATGTTTCCTACAATTTATGTTCTATGATATTTTTTGATCAGAAGCGTAGTTTTCGAGATATATCGAGATATTTAAAAGTTCCGAAGCCGCACCAACATAATAGAGATACAGAAACACCGTGGCCCCTTTCTTTGAGATAACTCTGCACTATTGCGACCTGCAAATGCCACTTCCAGCTCAGCTGTGCAGAAGAAGAACAACAAGAAGAAGAAATATCTCGAAATATGTCCGTCAGGCCCCTTCCCTTGAGATAAATCTGCAAATATCTCGGAAACGAAGCGAGCTATGGCAAAATGTTAAGAGACCTTTTTTGTAGAGAATTAAGTTTCCTACTTTTTATGTTCTATGATATTTTTTGATCAGATGCGTAGTTTTCGAGATATATCAAGATATTTAAAAGTTCCGAAGCCGCACCAACATAATAGAGATACAGAAACACCGTGGCCCCTTTCTTTGAGATAACTCTGCACTATTGCGAGCTGTAAATGACACTTCCAGCTTAGCTGTGCAGAGGAAGAACAACAAGAAGAAGAAATATCTCGAAATATGTCCGTCAGGCCAGTTCCTTTGAGCTGAATCTGCAAATATCTCGGAAACGAAGCGATCTATGGCAAAATGTTAAGAGACATTTTTTGTACAGAATAATGTTTTCTACAATTTAGGTTCTATGATATTTTTTGATCAGAAGCGTAGTTCTCGAGATATATCAAGATATTTAAAAGTTCCGAAGCCGCACCAACATAATAGAGATACAGAAACACCGTGGCCCCTTTCTTTGGGATAACTCTGCACTATTGCGAGCTGCAAATGCCACTTCCAGCTTAGCTGTGCAGAACAAGAACAACAAGAAGAAGAAATATCTCGAAATATGTCCGTCAGGACACTTCCCTTGAGATAAATCTGCAAATATCTCGGAAACGAAGCGAGCTATGGCAAAATGTTAAGAGACCTTTTCTGTAGAGAATTAAGTTTGCTACTTTTTATGTTGTATGATATTTTTTGATCAGAAGCGTAGTTTTCGAGATATATCGAGATATTTAAAAGTTCCGAAGCCGCACCAACATAATAGGGATACAGAAACACCGTGGCCCCTTTCTTTGGGATAACTCTGCACTATTGCGAGCTGCAAATGCCACTTCCAGCTTAGCTGTGCAGAACAAGGACAACAAGAAGAAGAAATATCTCGAAATATGTCCGTCAGGCCACTTCCCTTGAGATAAATCTGCAAATATCTCGGAAACGAAGCGAGCTATGGCAAAATGTTGAGAGACCTTTTTTGTAGAGAATTAAGTTTCCTACTTTTTATGTTCGATGATATTTTTTGATCAGATGCGTAGTTCTCGAGATATATCAAGATATTTAAAAGTTCCGAAGCTGCACCAACATAATAGAGGTACAGAAACACCGTGGCCTCTTTCTTTGAGATAACTCTGCACTATTGCGAGCTGCAAATGCCGCTTCGAGCTTAGCTGTGCAGAAGAAGAACAACAAGAAGAAGAAATATCTCGAAATATGTCCGTCAGGCCCCTTCCCTTGAGATAAATCTGCAAATATCTCGGAAACGAAGCGAGCTATGGCAAAATGTTAAGAGACCTTTTTTGTAGAGAATTATGTTTCCTACAATTTATGTTCTATGATATTTTTTGATCAGATGCGTAGTTCTCGAGATATATCAAGATATTTAAAAGTTCCGAAGCCACTCCAACATAATAGAGATACAGAAACACCGTGGCCCCTTTCTTTGAGATAACTCTGCACTATTGCGAGCTGTAAATGCCACTTCCAGCTTAGCTGTGCAGAAGAAGAACAACAAGAAGAAGAAATATCTCGAAATATGTCCGTCAGGCCCCTTCCCTTGAGATAAATCTGCAAATATCTCGGAAACGAAGCGAGCTATGGCAAAATGTTAAGAGACCTTTTTTGTAGAGAATTAAGTTTCCTACTTTTTATGTTCTATGATATTTTTTGATCAGAAGCGTAGTTTTCGAGATATATCGTGATATTTAAAAGTTCCGAAGCCGCACCAACATAATAGAGATACAGAAACACCGTGGCCCCTTTCTTTGAGATAACTCTGCACTAGTGCGAGCTGCAAATGCCACTTCCAGCTTAGCTGTGCAGAAGAAGAACAACAAGAAGAAGAAATATCTCGAAATATGTCCGTCAGGCCCCTTCCCTTGAGATAAATCTGCAAATATCTCGGAAACGAAGCGAGCCATGGCAAAATGTTAAGAGACCTTTTTTGTAGAGAATTAAGTTTCCTACTTTTTATGTTCTATGATATTTTTTGATCAGATGCGTAGTTCTCGAGATATATCAAGATATTTAAAAGTTCCGAAGCCGCACCAACATAATAGAGATACAGAAACACCGTGGCCTCTTTCTTTGAGATAACTCTGCACTATTGCGAGCTGCAAATGCCACTTCCAGTTTAGCTGTGCAGAAGAAGAACAACAAGAAGAAGAAATATCTCGAAATATGTCCGTCAGGCCCCTTCCCTTGAGATGAATCTGCAAATATCTCGGAAACGAAGCGAGCTATGGCAAAATGTTAAGAGACGTTTTTTATAGAGAATTATGTTTCCTACAATTTATGTTCTATGATATTTTTTGATCAGATGCGTAGTTCTCGAGATATATCAAGATATTTAAAAGTTCCGAAGCCGCACCAACATAATAGAGATACAGAAACACAGTGGCCCCTTTCTTTGAGATAACTCTGCACTATTGCGAGCTGCAAATGCCACTTCCAGCTTAGCTGTGCAGAAGAAGAACAACAAGAAGAAGAAATATCTCGAAATATGTCCGTCAGGCCCCTTCCCTTGAGATAAATCTGCAAATATCTCGGAAACGAAGAGAGCTATGGCAAAATGTTGAGAGACCTTTTTTGTAGAGAATTAAGTTTCCTACTTTTCATGTTCTATGATATTTTTTGATCAGATGCGTAGTTCTCGAGATATATCAAGATATTTAAAAGTTCCGAAGCAGCACCAACATAATAGAGATACAGAAACACCGTGGCCCCTGTCTTTGAGATAACTCTGCACTATTGCGAGCTGCAAATGCCACTTCCAGCTTAGCTGTGCAGAGGAAGAACAACAAGAAGAAGAAATATCTCGAAATATGTCCGTCAGGCCAGTTCCTTTGAGCTGAATCTGCAAATATCTCGGAAACGAAGCGAGCTATGGCAAAATGTTAAGAGACGTTTTTTGTAGAGAATTATGTTTCCTACAATTTATGTTCTATGATATTTTTTGATCAGAAGCGTAGTTTTCGAGATATATCGAGATATTTAAAAGTTCCGAAGCCGCACCAACATAATAGAGATACAGAAACACCGTGGCCCCTTTCTTTGAGATAACTCTGCACTATTGCGACCTGCAAATGCCACTTCCAGCTCAGCTGTGCAGAAGAAGAACAACAAGAAGAAGAAATATCTCGAAATATGTCCGTCAGGCCCCTTCCCTTGAGATAAATCTGCAAATATCTCGGAAACGAAGCGAGCTATGGCAAAATGTTAAGAGACCTTTTTTGTAGAGAATTAAGTTTCCTACTTTTTATGTTCTATGATATTTTTTGATCAGATGCGTAGTTTTCGAGATATATCAAGATATTTAAAAGTTCCGAAGCCGCACCAACATAATAGAGATACAGAAACACCGTGGCCCCTTTCTTTGAGATAACTCTGCACTATTGCGAGCTGTAAATGCCACTTCCAGCTTAGCTGTGCAGAAGAAGAACAACAAGAAGAAGAAATATCTCGAAATATGTCCGTCAGGCCAGTTCCTTTGAGCTGAATCTGCAAATATCTCGGAAACGAAGCGAGCTATGGCAAAATGTTAAGAGATGTTTTTTGTAGAGAATTATGTTTCCTACAATTTATGTTCTTTGATATTTTTTGATCAGCAGCGTAGTTTTCGAGATATATCGAGATATTTAAAAGTTCCGAAGCCGCACCAACATAATAGGGATACAGAAACACCGTGGCCCCTTTCTTTGAGATAACTCTGCACTAGTGCGAGCCGCAAATGCCACTTCCAGCTTAGCTGTGCAGAAGAAGAACAACAAGAAGAAGAAATATCTCGAAATATGTCCGTCAGGCGCCTTCCCTTGAGATAAATCTACAAATATCTCGGAAACGAAGCGAGCTATGGCAAAATGTTAAGAGACCTTTTTTGTAGAAAATTAGGTTTCCTACTTTTTATGTTCTATGATATTTTTTGATCAGATGCGTAGTTCTCGAGATATATCAAGATATTTAAAAGTTCCGAAGCCGCACCAACTTAATAGAGATACAGAAACACCGTGGCCCCTTTCTTTGAGATAACTCTGCACTAGTGCGAGCCGCAAATGCCACTTCCAGCTTAGCTGTACAGAAGAAGAACAACAAGAAGAAGAAATATCTCGAAATATGTCCGTCAGGCCCCTTCCCTTGAGATAAATATGCAAATATCTCGGAAACGAAGCGAGCTATGGCAAAATGGTAAGAGACCTTTTTTGTACAGAATTATGTTTCCTACTTTTTATGTTCTACGATATTTTTTGATCAGATGCGTAGTTCTCGAGATATATTAAGATATTTAAAAGTTCCGAAGCCGCACCAACATAATAGAGATACAGAAACACCGTGGCCCCTTTCTTTGAGATAACTCTGCACTATTGCGAGCTGTAAATGCCACCTCCAGCTTAGCTGTGCAGAAGAAGAACAACAAGAAGAAGAAATATCTCGAAATATGTCCGTCAGGCCCCTGCCCTTGAGATATATCTGCAAATATCTCGGAAACGAAGCGAGCTATGGCAAAATGTTAAGAGACCTTTTTTGTAGAGAATTATGTTTCCTACAATTTATGTTCTATGATATTTTTTGATCAGATGCGTAGTTCTCGAGATATATCAAGATATTTAAAAGTTCCGAAGCCGCACCAACATAATAGAGATACAGAAACACCGTGGCCCCTTTCTTTGAGATAACTCTGCACGATTGCGAGCTGGAAATGCCACTTCCAGCTTAGCTGTGCAGAGGAAGAACAACAAGAAGAAGAAATATCTCGAAATATGTCCGTCAGGCCCCTTCCCTTGAGATAAATCTGCAAATATCTCGGAAACGAAGCGAGCTATGGCAAAACGTTAAGAGACCTTTTTTGTAGAGGATTATGTTTCCTACAATTTATGTTCTATGATATTTTTTGATCAGATGCGTAGTTCTCGAGATATATCAAGATATTTAAAAGCTTCGAAGCTGCACGAACATAATAGAGGTACAGAAACACCGTGGCCCCTTTCTTTGAGATAACTCTGCACTATTGCGAGCTGCAAATGCCACTTCCAGTTTAGCTGTGCAGAAGAAGAACAACAAGAAGAAGAAATATCTCGAAATATGTCCATCAGGACCCTTCCCTTGAGATAAATCTGCAAATATCTCGGAAACGAAGCGAGCTATGGCAAAATATTAAGAGACCTTTTTTGTAGAGAATTATGTTTCCTACAATTTATGTTCTATGATATTTTTTGATCAGAAGCGTAGTTTTCGAGATATATCGAGATATTTAAAAGTTGCGAAGCCGCACCAACATAATAGAGATACAGAAACAGCGTGGCCCCTTTCTTTGAAATAACTCTGCCCTATTGCGAGCTGCAAATGCCACTTCCAGCTTAGCTGTGCAGAAGAAGAACAACAAGAAGAAGAAATATCTCGAAATATGTCCGTTAGGCCCCTTCCCTTGAGATAAATCTGCAAATATCTCGGAAACGAAGCGAGCTATGGCAAAATGTTAAGAGACCTTTTTTGTAGAGAATTAAGTTTCCTACTTTTTATGTTGTATGATATTTTTTGATCAGATACGTAGTTCTCGAGATATATCAAGATATTTAAAAGTTCCGAAGCCGCACCAACATAATAGAGATACAGAAACACCGTGGCCCCTTTCTTTGAGATAACTCTGCACTATTGCGAGCTGCAAATGCCACTTCCAGCTCAGCTGTGCAGAAGAAGAACAACAAGAAGAAGACATATCTCGAAATATGTCCGTCAGGCCCCTTCCCTTGAGATAAATCTGCAAACATCTCGGAAACGAAGAGAGCTATGGCAAAATGTTAAGAGACCTTTTTTGTAGAGAATTAAGTTTCCTACTTTTAATGTTCTATGATATTTTTTGATCAGATGCGCAGTTCTCGAGATATATCAAGATATTTAAAAGTTCCGAAGCCGCACCAACATAATAGAGATACAGAAACACCGTGGCCCCTTTCTTTGGGATAACTCTGCACTATTGCGAGCTGGAAATGCCACTTCCAGTTTAGCTGTGCAGAAGAAGAACAACAAGAAGAAGAAATATCTCGAAATATGTCCGTCAGGCCCCTTCCCTTGAGATATATCTGCAAATATCTCGGAAACGAAGCGAGCTATGGCAAAATGTTAACAGACCTTTTTTGTAGAGAATTATGTTTCCTACAATTTATGTTCTATGATATTTTTTGATCAGAAGCGTAGTTTTCGAGATATATCAAGATATTTAAAAGTTCCGAAGCCGCACCAACATAATAGAGATACAGAAACACCGTGGCCCCTTTCTTTGGGATAACTCTGCACTATTGCGAGCTGGAAATGCCACTTCCAGTTTAGCTGTGCAGAACAAGAACAACAAGAAGAAGAAATATCTCGAAATATATCCGTCAGGACCCTTCCCTTGGGATAAATCTGCAAATATCTCGGAAACGAAGCGAGCTATGGCAAAACGTTAAGAGACCTTTTTTGTAGAGAATTATGTTTCCTACTTTTTATGTTCAATGACATTTTTTGATCAGATGCGTAGTTCTCGAGATATATCAAGATATTTAAAAGCTTCGAAGCTGGACCAACATAATAGAGGTACAGAAACACCGTGGCCCCTTTCTTTGAGATAACTCTGCACTATTGCGAGCTGCAAATGCCACTTCCAGCTTAGCTGTGCAGAAGAAGAACAACAAGAAGAAGAAATATTTCGAAATATGTCCGTCAGGCCCCTTCCCTTGAGATAAATCTGCAAATATCTCGGAAACGAAGCGAGCTATGGGAAAATGTTAAGAGACCTTATTTGTAGAGAATTAAGTTTCCTACTTTTTATGTTCTATGATATTTTTTGATCAGATGCGTAGTTCTCGAGATATATCAAGATATTTAAAAGCTTCGAAGCTGCACCAACATAATAGAGATACAGAAACACCGTGGCCCCTTTCTTTGAGATAACTCTGCACGATTGCGAGCTGGAAATGCCACTTCCAGTTTAGCTGTGCAGAAGAAGAACAACAAGAAGAAGAAATATCTCGAAATATGTCCATCAGGACCCTTCCCTTGAGATAAATCTGCAAATATCTCGGAAACGAAGCGAGCTATGGCAAAATGTTAAGAGACCTTTTTTGTAGAGAATTATGTTTCCTACTTTTTATGTTCTATGATATTTTTTGATCAGATGCGCAGTTCTCGAGATATATCAAGATATTTAAAAGTTCCGAAGCCGCACCAACATAATAGAGATACAGAAACACCGTGGCCCCTTTCTTTGAGATAACTCTGCACTATTGCGAGCTGTAAATGCCACTTCCAGCTTAGCTGTGCAGAAGAAGAACAAGAAGAAGAAGAAATATCTCGAAATATGTCCGTCAGGCCCCTTCATTTGAGATAAATCTGCAAATATCTCGGAAACGAAGCGAGCTATGGCAAAATGTTAAGAGACCTTTTTTGTAGAGAATTAAGTTTCCTACTTTTTATGTTCTATGATATTTTTTGATCAGATGCGTAGTTCTCGAGATATATCAAGATATTTAAAAGTTCCGAAGCCGCACCAACATAATAGAGATACAGAAACACCGTGGCCCCTTTCTTTGAGATAACTCTGGACTATTGCGAGCTGCAAATGCCACTTCCAGCTCAGCTGTGCAGAAGAAGAACAACAAGAAGAAGAAATATCTCGAAATATGTCCGTCAGGCCCCTTCCCTTGAGATAAATCTGCAAATATCTCGGAAACGAAGAGAGCTATGGCAAAATGTTAAGAGACCTTTTTTGTAGAGAATTATGTTTCCTACAATTTATGTTCTATGATATTTTTTGATCAGATGCGTAGTTCTCGAGATATATCAAGATATTTAAAAGCTTCGAAGCTGCACGAACATAATAGAGGTACAGAAACACCGTGGCCCTTTTCTTTGAGATAACTCTGCACTATTGCGAGCTGCAAATGCCACTTCCAGCTTAGCTGTGCAGAAGAAGAACAACAAGAAGAAGAAATATCTCGAAATATGTCCGTAAGGCCCCTTCCCTTGAGATAAATCTGCAAATATCTCGGAAACGAAGAGAGCTATGGCAAAATGTTAAGAGACCTTTTTTGTAGAGAATTAAGTTTCCTACTTTTTATGTTCTATGATATTTTTTGATCAGATGCGCAGTTCTCGAGATATATCAAGATATTTAAAAGTTCCGAAGCCGCACCAACATAATAGAGATACAGAAACACCGTGGCCCCTTTCTTGGAGATAACTCTGCACGATTGCGAGCTGGAAATGCCACTTCCAGTTTAGCTGTGCAGAAGAAGAACAACAAGAAGAAGAAATATCTCGAAATATGTCCATCAGGACCCTTCCCTTGAGATAAATCTGCAAATATCTCGGAAACGAAGCGAGCTATGGCAAAATGTTAAGAGACCTCTTTTGTAGAGGATTATGTTTCCCACAATTTATGTTCTATGATATTTTTTGATCAGATGCGTAGTTCTCGAGATATATCAAGATGTTTAAAAGCTCCGAAGCTGCACCAACATAATAGAGGTACAGAAACACCGTGGCCCCTTTCTTTGAGATAACTCTGCACTATTGCGAGCTGCAAATGCCACTTCCAGCTTAGCTGTGCAGAAGAAGAACAACAAGAAGAAGAAATATCTCGAAATATGTCCGTCAGGCCCCTTCCCTTGAGATAAATCTGCAAATATCTCGGAAAGGAAGCGAGCTATGGCAAAATGTTAAGAGACCTTATTTGTAGAGAATTAAGTTTCCTACTTTTTATGTTCTAAGATATTTTTTGATCAGATGCGTAGTTCTCGAGATATATCAAGATATTTAAAAGTTCCGAAGCCGCACCAACATAATAGAGATACAGAAACACCGTGGCCCCTTTCTTTGAGATAACTCTGCACGATTGCGAGCTGGAAATGCCACTTCCAGTTTAGCTGTGCAGAAGAAGAACAACAAGAAGAAGAAATATCTCGAAATATGTCCATCAGGACCCTTCCCTTGAGATAAATCTGCAAATATCTCGGAAACGAAGCGAGCTATGGCAAAATGTTAAGAGACCTCTTTTGTAGAGGATTATGTTTCCCACAATTTATGTTCTATGATATTTTTTGATCAGATGCGTAGTTCTCGAGATATATCAAGATGTTTAAAAGCTCCGAAGCTGCACCAACATAATAGAGGTACAGAAACACCGTGGCCCCTTTCTTTGAGATAACTCTGCACTATTGCGAGCTGCAAATGCCACTTCCAGCTTAGCTGTGCAGAAGAAGAACAACAAGAAGAAGAAATATCTCGAAATATGTCCGTCAGGCCCCTTCCCTTGAGATAAATCTGCAAATATCTCGGAAAGGAAGCGAGCTATGGCAAAATGTTAAGAGACCTTATTTGTAGAGAATTAAGTTTCCTACTTTTTATGTTCTAAGATATTTTTTGATCAGATGCGTAGTTCTCGAGATATATCAAGATATTTAAAAGTTCCGAAGCCGCACCAACATAATAGAGATACAGAAACACCGTGGCCCCTTTCTTTGAGATAACTCTGCACGATTGCGAGCTGGAAATGCCACTTCCAGTTTAGCTGTGCAGAAGAAGAACAACAAGAAGAAGAAATATCTCGAAATATGTCCATCAGGACCCTTCCCTTGAGATAAATCTGCAAATATCTCGGAAACGAAGCGAGCTATGGCAAAATGTTAAGAGACCTTTTTTGTAGAGAATTATGTTTCCTACAATTTATGTTCTATGATATTTTTTGATCAGAAGCGTAGTTTTCGAGATATATCAAGATATTTAAAAGTTCCGAAGCCGCACAAACATAATAGAGATACAGAAACACCGTGGCCCCTTTCTTTGAGATAACTCTGCACGATTGCGAGCTGGAAATGCCACTTCCAGTTTAGCTGTGCAGAAGAAGAACAACAAGAAGAAGAAATATCTCGAAATATGTCCATCAGGACCCTTCCCTTGAGATATATCTGCAAATATCTCGGAAACGAAGCGAGCTATGGCAAAATGTTAAGAGACCTTTTTTGTAGAGAATTATGTTTCCTACAATTTATGTTCTATAATATTTTTTGATCAGAAGCGTAGTTTTCGAGATATATCGAGATATTTAAAAGTTGCGAAGCCGCACCAACATAATAGAGATACAGAAACACCGTGGCCCCTTTCTTTGGGATAACTCTGCACTATTGCGAGCTGGAAATGCCACTTCCAGTTTAGCTGTGCAGAAGAAGAACAACAAGAAGAAGAAATATCTCGAAATATGTCCGTCAGGACCCTTCCCTTGAGATAAATCTGCAAATATCTCGGAAACGAAGAGAGCTATGGCAAAATGTTAAGAGACCTTTTTTGTAGAAAATTAGGTTTCCTACTTTTTATGTTCTATGATATTTTTTGATCAGATGCGTAGTTCTCGAGATATATCAAGATATTTAAAAGTTCCGAAGCCGCACAAACATAATAGAGATACAGAAACACCGTGGCCCCTTTCTTTGCGATAACTCTGCACTATTGCGAGCTGCAAATGCCACTTCCAGCTTAGCTGTGCAGAAGAAGAACAACAAGAAGAAGAAATATCTCGAAATATGTCCGTCAGGCCCCTTCCCTTGAGATAAATCTGCAAATATCTCGGAAACGAAGCGAGCTATGGCAAAATGTTAAGAGACCCTATTTGTAGAGAATTAAGTTTCCTACGTTTTATGTTCTATGATATTTTTTGATCAGATGCGTAGTTCTCGAGATATATCGAGATATTTAAAAGTTCCGAAGCCGCACCAACATAATAGAGATACAGAAACACCGTGGCCCCTTTCTTTGAGATAACTCTGCACTATTGCGAGCTGCAAATGCCACTTCCAGCTTAGCTGTGCAGAAGAAGAACAACAAGAAGAAGAAATATCTCGAAATATGTCCGTCAGGCCCCTTCCCTTGAGATAAATCTGCAACTATCTCGGAAACGAAGCGAGCTATGGCAAAATGTTAAGAGACCTTTTTTGTAGAGAATTATGTTTCCTACAAGTTATGTTCTATGATATTTTTTGATCAGATGCGTAGTTCTCGAGATATATCGAGATATTTAAAAGTTCCGAAGCCGCACCAACATAATAGAGATACAGAAACACCGTGGCCCCTTTCTTTGAGATAACTCTGCACTATTGCGAGCTGCAAATGCCACTTCCAGCTTAGCTGTGCAGAAGAAGAACAACAAGAAGAAGAAATATCTCGAAATATGTCCGTCAGGCCCCTTCCCTTGAGCTAAATCTGCAAATATCTCGGAAACAATGCGAGCTATGGCAAAATGTTAAGAGACCTTTTTTGTAGAGAATTAAGTTTCCTACTTTTTATGTTCTATGATATTTTTTGATCAGATGCGTAGTTCTCGAGATATATCAAGATATTTAAAAGCTCCGAAGCTGCACCAACATAATAGAGATACAGAAACACGTGGCCCCTTTCTTTGAGATAACGCTGCACTATTGCGAGCTGCAAATGCCACTTCCAGCTTAGCTGTGCAGAAGAAGAACAACAAGAAGAAGAAATATCTCGAAATATGTCCGTCAGGCCCCTTCCCTTGAGATAAATCTGCAAATATCTCGGAAACGAAGCGAGCTATGGCAAAATGTTAAGAGACCTTATTTGTAGAGAATTAAGTTTCCTACTTTTTATGTTCTATGATATTTTTTTATCAGATGCGTAGTTCTCGAGATATATCAAGATATTTAAAAGTTCCGAAGCCGCACAAACATAATAGAGATACAGAAACACCGTGGCCCCTTTCTTTGAGATAACTCTGCACTATTGCGAGCTGCAAATGCCACTTCCAGCTTAGCTGTGCAGAAGAAGAACAACAAGAAGAAGAAATATCTCGAAATATGTCCGTCAGGCCCCTTCCCTTGAGATAAATCTGCAAATATCTCGGAAACGAAGCGAGCTATGGCAAAATGTTAAGAGACCTTATTTGTAGAGAATTAAGTTTCCTACTTTTTATGTTCTATGATATTTTTTTATCAGATGCGTAGTTCTCGAGATATATCAAGATATTTAAAAGTTCCGAAGCCGCACAAACATAATAGAGATACAGAAACACCGTGGCCCCTTTCTTTGAGATAACTCTGCACTATTGCGAGCTGCAAATGCCACTTCCAGCTTAGCTGTGCAGAAGAAGAACAACAAGAAGAAGAAATATCTCGAAATATGTCCGTCAGGCCCCTTCGCTTGAGATAAATCTGCAACTATCTCGGAAACGAAGCGAGCTATGGCAAAATGTTAAGAGACCTTTTTTGTAGAGAATTATGTTTCCTACTTTTTATGTTCTATGATATTTTTTTATCAGATGCGTAGTTCTCGAGATATATCAAGATATTTAAAAGTTCCGAAGCCCCACCAACATAATAGAGATACAGAAACACCGTGGCCCCTTTCTTTGAGATAACTCTGCACTATTGCGAGCTGCAAATGCCACTTCCAGCTTAGCTGTGCAGAAGAAGAACAACAAGAAGAAGAAATATCTCGAAATATGTCCGTCTGGACCCTTCCCTTGAGATAAATCTGCAAATATCTCGGAAACGAAGAGAGCTATGGCAAAATGTTAAGAGACCTTTTTTGTAGAGAATTAAGTTTCCTACTTTTTATGTTCTATGATATTTTTTGATCAGATGCGCAGTTCTCGAGATATATCAAGATATTTAAAAGTTCCGAAGCCGCACCAACATAATAGAGATACAGAAACACCGTGGCCCCTTTCTTGGAGATAACTCTGCACGATTGCGAGCTGGAAATGCCACTTCCAGTTTAGCTGTGCAGAAGAAGAACAACAAGAAGAAGAAATATCTCGAAATATGTCCATCAGGACCCTTCCCTTGAGATAAATCTGCAAATATCTCGGAAACGAAGCGAGCTATGGCAAAATGTTAAGAGACCTCTTTTGTAGAAAATTATGTTTCCTACAATTTATGTTCTATGGTATTTTTTGATCAGATGCGTAGTTCTCGAGATATATCAAGATATTTAAAAGCTCAGAAGCTGCACCAACATAATAGAGGTACAGAAACACCGTGGCCCCTTTCTTTGAGATAACTCTGCACTATTGCGAGCTGCAAATGCCACTTCCAGCTTAGCTGTGCAGAAGAAGAACAACAAGAATAAGAAATATCTCGAAATATGTCCGTCAGGCCCCTTCCCTTGAGATAAATCTGCAAATATCTCGGAAACGAAGCGAGCTATGGCAAAATGTTAAGAGACCCTATTTGTAGAGAATTAAGTTTCCTACGTTTTATGTTCTATGATATTTTTTGATCAGATGCGTAGTTCTCGAGATATATCGAGATATTTAAAAGTTCCGAAGCCGCACCAACATAATAGAGATACAGAAACACCGTGGCCCCTTTCTTTGAGATAACTCTGCACTATTGCGAGCTGCAAATGCCACTTCCAGCTTAGCTGTGCAGAAGAAGAACAACAAGAAGAAGAAATATCTCGAAATATGTCCGTCAGGCCCCTTCCCTTGAGATAAATCTGCAACTATCTCGGAAACGAAGCGAGCTATGGCAAAATGTTAAGAGACCTTTTTTGTAGAGAATTATGTTTCCTACAAGTTATGTTCTATGATATTTTTTGATCAGATGCGTAGTTCTCGAGATATATCGAGATATTTAAAAGTTCCGAAGCCGCACCAACATAATAGAGATACAGAAACACCGTGGCCCCTTTCTTTGAGATAACTCTGCACTATTGCGAGCTGCAAATGCCACTTCCAGCTTAGCTGTGCAGAAGAAGAACAACAAGAAGAAGAAATATCTCGAAATATGTCCGTCAGGCCCCTTCCCTTGAGCTAAATCTGCAAATATCTCGGAAACAATGCGAGCTATGGCAAAATGTTAAGAGACCTTTTTTGTAGAGAATTAAGTTTCCTACTTTTTATGTTCTATGATATTTTTTGATCAGATGCGTAGTTCTCGAGATATATCAAGATATTTAAAAGCTCCGAAGCTGCACCAACATAATAGAGATACAGAAACACGTGGCCCCTTTCTTTGAGATAACGCTGCACTATTGCGAGCTGCAAATGCCACTTCCAGCTTAGCTGTGCAGAAGAAGAACAACAAGAAGAAGAAATATCTCGAAATATGTCCGTCAGGCCCCTTCCCTTGAGATAAATCTGCAAATATCTCGGAAACGAAGCGAGCTATGGCAAAATGTTAAGAGACCTTATTTGTAGAGAATTAAGTTTCCTACTTTTTATGTTCTATGATATTTTTTTATCAGATGCGTAGTTCTCGAGATATATCAAGATATTTAAAAGTTCCGAAGCCGCACAAACATAATAGAGATACAGAAACACCGTGGCCCCTTTCTTTGAGATAACTCTGCACTATTGCGAGCTGCAAATGCCACTTCCAGCTTAGCTGTGCAGAAGAAGAACAACAAGAAGAAGAAATATCTCGAAATATGTCCGTCAGGCCCCTTCCCTTGAGATAAATCTGCAAATATCTCGGAAACGAAGCGAGCTATGGCAAAATGTTAAGAGACCTTATTTGTAGAGAATTAAGTTTCCTACTTTTTATGTTCTATGATATTTTTTTATCAGATGCGTAGTTCTCGAGATATATCAAGATATTTAAAAGTTCCGAAGCCGCACAAACATAATAGAGATACAGAAACACCGTGGCCCCTTTCTTTGAGATAACTCTGCACTATTGCGAGCTGCAAATGCCACTTCCAGCTTAGCTGTGCAGAAGAAGAACAACAAGAAGAAGAAATATCTCGAAATATGTCCGTCAGGCCCCTTCGCTTGAGATAAATCTGCAACTATCTCGGAAACGAAGCGAGCTATGGCAAAATGTTAAGAGACCTTTTTTGTAGAGAATTATGTTTCCTACTTTTTATGTTCTATGATATTTTTTTATCAGATGCGTAGTTCTCGAGATATATCAAGATATTTAAAAGTTCCGAAGCCGCACAAACATAATAGAGATACAGAAACACCGTGGCCCCTTTCTTTGAGATAACTCTGCACTATTGCGAGCTGCAAATGCCACTTCCAGCTTAGCTGTGCAGAAGAAGAACAACAAGAAGAAGAAATATCTCGAAATATGTCTGTCAGGCCCCTTCCCTTGAGATAAATCTGCAACTATCTCGGAAACGAAGCGAGCTATGGCAAAATGTTAACAGACCTTTTTTGTAGAGAATTATGTTTCCTACAAGTTATGTTCTATGATATTTTTTGATCAGAAGCGTAGTTTTCGAGATATATCAAGATATTTAAAAGTTCCGAAGCCCCACCAACATAATAGAGATACAGAAACACCGTGGCCCCTTTCTTTGAGATAACTCTGCACTATTGCGAGCTGCAAATGCCACTTCCAGCTTAGCTGTGCAGAAGAAGAACAACAAGAAGAAGAAATATCTCGAAATATGTCCGTCTGGACCCTTCCCTTGAGATAAATCTGCAAATATCTCGGAAACGAAGAGAGCTATGGCAAAATGTTAAGAGACCTTTTTTGTAGAGAATTAAGTTTCCTACTTTTTATGTTCTATGATATTTTTTGATCAGATGCGCAGTTCTCGAGATATATCAAGATATTTAAAAGTTCCGAAGCCGCACCAACATAATAGAGATACAGAAACACCGTGGCCCCTTTCTTGGAGATAACTCTGCACGATTGCGAGCTGGAAATGCCACTTCCAGTTTAGCTGTGCAGAAGAAGAACAACAAGAAGAAGAAATATCTCGAAATATGTCCATCAGGACCCTTCCCTTGAGATAAATCTGCAAATATCTCGGAAACGAAGCGAGCTATGGCAAAATGTTAAGAGACCTCTTTTGTAGAAAATTATGTTTCCTACAATTTATGTTCTATGGTATTTTTTGATCAGATGCGTAGTTCTCGAGATATATCAAGATATTTAAAAGCTCAGAAGCTGCACCAACATAATAGAGGTACAGAAACACCGTGGCCCCTTTCTTTGAGATAACTCTGCACTATTGCGAGCTGCAAATGCCACTTCCAGCTTAGCTGTGCAGAAGAAGAACAACAAGAATAAGAAATATCTCGAAATATGTCCGTCAGGCCCCTTCCCTTGAGATAAATCTGCAAATATCTCGGAAACGAAGCGAGCTATGGCAAAATGTTAAGAGACCTTATTTGTAGAGAATTAAGTTTCCTACTTTTTATGTTCTATGATATTTTTTGATCAGATGCGTAGTTCTCGAGATATATCGAGATATTTAAAAGTTCCGAAGCCGCACCAACATAATAGAGATACAGAAACACCGTGGCCCCTTTCTTTGAGATAACTCTGCACTATTGCGAGCTGCAAATGCCACTTCCAGCTTAGCTGTGCAGAAGAAGAACAACAAGAAGAAGAAATATCTCGAAATATGTCCGTCAGGCCCCTTCCCTTGAGATAAATCTGCAACTATCTCGGAAACGAAGCGAGCTATGGCAAAATGTTAAGAGACCTTTTTTGTAGAGAATTATGTTTCCTACAAGCTATGTACTATGGTATTTTTTGATCAGAAGCGTAGTTTTCGAGATATATCGAGATATTTAAAAGTTCCGAAGCCGCACCAACATAATAGAGATACAGAAACACGTGGCCCCTTTCTTTGAGATAACTCTGCACTATTGCGAGCTGCAAATGCCACTTCCAGCTTAGCTGTGCAGAAGAAGAACAACAAGAAGAAGAAATATCTCGAAATATGTCCGTCAGGCCCCTTCCCTTGAGATAAATCTGCAAATATCTCGGAAACGAAGCGAGCTATGGCAAAATGTTAAGAGACCTTATTTGTAGAGAATTAAGTTTCCTACTTTTTATGTTCTATGATATTTTTTGATCAGATGCGTAGTTCTCGAGATATATCGAGATATTTAAAAGTTCCGAAGCAGCACCAACATAATAGAGATACAGAAACACCGTGGCCCCCTTCTTTGAGATAACTCTGCACTATTGCGAGCTGCAAATGCCACTTCCAGCTTAGCTGTGCAGAAGAAGAACAACAAGAAGAAGAAATATCTCGAAATATGTCCGTCAGGCCCCTTCCCTTGAGATAAATATGCAAATATCTCGGAAACGAAGCGAGCTATGGCAAAATGTTAAGAGACCTTTTTTGTAGAGGATTAAGTTTCCTACTTTTTATGTTGTATGATATTTTTTGATCAGATGCGTAGTTTTCGAGATGTATCAAGATATTTAAAAGTTCCGAAGCCGCACCAACATAATAGAGATACAGAAACACCGTGGCCCCTTTCTTTGAGATAACTCTGCACTATTGCGAGCTGCAAATGCCACTTCCAGCTTAGCTGTGCAGAAGAAGAACAACAAGAAGAAGAAATATCTCGAAATATGTCCGTCAGGCCCCTTCCCTTGAGCTAAATCTGCAAATATCTCGGAAACAATGCGAGCTATGGCAAAATAGTAAGAGATCTTTTTTGTAGGAAATTAAGTTTCCTACTATTTATGTTCTATGATATTTTTTGATCAGATGCGTAGTTCTCGAGATATATCAAGATATTTAAAAGTTCCGAAGCCGCACCAACATAATAGAGATACAGAAACACCGTGGCCCCTTTCTTTGCGATAACTCTGCACTATTGCGAGCTGCAAATGCCACTTCCAGCTTAGCTGTGCAGAAGAAGAACAACAAGAAGAAGAAATATCTCGAAATATGTCCGTCAGGCCCCTTCCCTTGAGATAAATCTGCAAATATCTCGGAAACGAAGCGAGCTATGGCAAAATGTTAAGAGACCTTGTTTGTAGAGAATTAAGTTTCCTACTTTTTATGGTCTATGATATTTTTTGATCAGATGCGTAGTTCTCGAGATATATCGAGATATTTAAAAGTTGCGAAGCCGCACCAACATAATAGAGATACAGAAACACCGTGGCCTCTTTCTTTGAGATAGCTCTGCACTATTGCGAGCTGCAAATGCCACTTCCAGCTTAGCTGTGCAGAAGAAGAACAACAAGAAGAAGAAATATCTCGAAATATGTCCGTCAGGCCCCTTCCCTTGAGATAAATCTGCAACTATCTCGGAAACGAAGCGAGCTATGGCAAAATGTTAAGAGATCTTTTTTGTAGAGAATTATGTTTCCTACAAGCTATGTTCTATGGTATTTTTTGATCAGAAGCGTAGTTTTCGAGATATATCGAGATATTTAAAAGTTCCGAAGCCGCACCAACATAATAGAGATACAGAAACACGTGGCCCTTTTCTTTGAGATAACTCTGCACTATTGCGAGCTGCAAATGCCACTTCCAGCTTAGCTGTGCAGAAGAAGAACAACAAGAAGATGAAATATCTCGAAATATGTCCGTCAGGCCCCTTCCCTTGAGATAAATCTGCAAATATCTCGGAAACGAAGCGAGCTATGGCAAAATGTTAAGAGATCTTATTTGTAGAGAATTAAGTTTCCTACTTTTTATGTTCTATGATATTTTTTGATCAGATGCGTAGTTCTCGAGATATATCGAGATATTTAAAAGTTCCGAAGCCGCACCAACATAATAGAGATACAGAAACACCGCGACCCCTTTCTTTGAGATAACTCTGCACTATTGCGAGCTGCAAATGCCACTTCCAGCTTAGCTGTGCAGAAGAAGAACAACAAGAAGAAGAAATATCTCGAAATATGTCCGTCAGGCCCCTTCCCTTGAGATAAATCTGCAACTATCTCGGAAACGAAGCGAGCTATGGCAAAATGTTAAGAGACCTTTTTTGTAGAGAATTATGTTTCCTACAATTTATGTTCTATGATATTTTTTGATCAGAAGCGTAGTTTTCGAGATATATCAAGATATTTAAAAGTTCCGAAGCCGCACCAACATAATAGAGATACAGAAACACCGTGGCCCCTTTCTTTGAGAAAACTCTGCACTATTGCGAGCTGCAAATGCCACTTCCAGCTTAGCTGTGCAGAAGAAGAACAACAAGAATAAGAAATATTTCGAAATATGTCCGTCAGGCCCCTTCCCTTGAGATAAATCTGCAAATATCTCGGAAACGAAGCGAGCTACGGCAAAATGTTAAGAGACCTTTTTTGTATAAAATTAGGTTTCCTACTTTTTATGTTCTATGATATTTTTTGATCAGATGCGTAGTTCTCGAGATATATCAAGATATTTGAAAGTTCCGAAGCCGCACAAACATAATAGAGATACAGAAACACCGTGGCCCCTTTCTTTGCGATAACTCTGCACTATTGCGAGCTGCAAATGCCACTTCCAGCTTAGCTGTGCAGAAGAAGAACAACAAGAAGAAGAAATATCTCGAAATATGTCCGTCAGGCCCCTTCCCTTGAGATAAATCTGCAAATATCTCGGAAACCAAGCGAGCTATGGCAAAATGTTAAGAGACCTTATTTGTAGAGAATTAAGTTTCCTACTTTTTATGTTCTATGATATTTTTTGATCAGATGCGTAGTTCTCGAGATATATCGAGATATTTAAAAGTTCCGAAGCCGCACCAACATAATAGAGATACAGAAACACCGTGGCCCCTTTCTTTGAGATAACTCTGCACTATTGCGAGCTGTAAATGCCACTTCCAGCTTAGCTGTGCAGAAGAAGAACAACAAGAAGAAGAAATATCTCGAAAAATGTCCGTCAGGCCCCTTCCCTTGAGATAAATCTGCAAATATCTCGGAAACGAAGCGAGCTATTGCAAAATCTTAAGAGACCTTTTTTGTAGAGAATTAAGTTTCCTACTTTTTATGTTGTATGATATTTTTTGATCAGATGCGTAGTTCTCGAGATATATCAAGATATTTAAAAGTTCCGAAGCCGCACAAACATAATAGAGATACAGAAACACCGTGGCCCCTTTCTTTGAGATAACTCTGTACTATTGCGAGCTGTAAATGCCACTTCCAGCATAGCTGTACAGAAGAAGAACAACAAGAAGAAGAAATATCTCGAAATATGTCCGTCAGGCCCCTTCCCTTGAGATAAATCTGCAACTATCTCGGAAACGAAGCGAGCTATGGCAAAATGTTAAGAGACCTTTTTTGTAGAGAATTATGTTTCCTACAAGCTATGTTCTATGGTATTTTTTGATCAGAAGCGTAGTTTTCGAGATATATCGAGATATTTAAAAGTTCCGAAGCCGCACCAACATAATAGAGATACGGAAACACGTGGCCCCTTTCTTTGAGATAACTCTGCACTATTGCGAGCTGCAAATGCCACTTCCAGCTTAGCTGTGCAGAAGAAGAACAACAAGAAGAAGAAATATCTCGAAATATGTCCGTCAGGCCCCTTCCCTTGAGATAAATCTGCAAATATCTCGGAAACGAAGCGAGCTATGGCAAAATGTTAAGAGACCTTATTTGTAGAGAATTAAGTTTCCTACTTTTTATGTTCTATGATATTTTTTGATCAGATGCGTAGTTGTCGAGATATATCGAGATATTTAAAAGTTCCGAAGCCGCACCAACATAATAGAGGTACAGAAACACCGTGGCCCCTTTCTTTGAGATAACTGTGCACTATTGCGAGCTGCAAATGCCACTTCCAGCTTAGCTGTGCAGAAGAAGAACAACAAGAATAAGAAATATTTCGAAATATGTCCGTCAGGCCCCTTCCCTTGAGATAAATCTGCAAATATCTCGGAAACGAAGCGAGCTACGGCAAAATGTTAAGAGACCTTTTTTGTAGAAAATTAGGTTTCCTACTTTTTATGTTCTATGATATTTTTTGATCAGATGCGTAGTTCTCGAGATATATCAAGATATTAAAAGTTCCGAAGCCGCACAAACATAATAGAGATACAGAAACACCGTGGCCCCTTTCTTTGCGATAACTCTGCACTATTGCGAGCTGCAAATGCCACTTCCAGCTTAGCTGTGCAGAAGAAGAACAACAAGAAGAAGAAATATCTCGAAATATGTCCGTCAGGCCCCTTCCCTTGAGATAAATCTGCAAATATCTCGGAAACGAAGCGAGCTATGGCAAAATGTTAAGAGACCTTATTTGTAGAGAATTAAGTTTCCTACTTTTTATGTTGTATGATACTTTTGATCAGGTGCGTAGTTCTCGAGATATATCGAGATATTTAAAAGTTCCGAAGCCGCACCAACATAATAGAGATACAGAAACACCGTGGCCCTTTTCTTTGAGATAACTCTGCACTATTGCGAGCTGCAAATGCCACTTCCAGCTTAGCTGTGCAGAAGAAGAACAACAAGAAGAAGAAATATTTCGAAATATGTCCGTCAGGCCCCTTCCCTTGAGATAAATCTGCAAATATCTCGGAAACGAAGCGAGCTACGGCAAAATGTTAAGAGACCTTTTTTGTAGAAAATTAGGTTTCCTACTTTTTATGTTCTATGATATTTTTTGATCAGATGCGTAGTTCTCGAGATATATCAAGATATTAAAAGTTCCGAAGCCGCACAAACATAATAGAGATACAGAAACACCGTGGCCCCTTTCTTTGCGATAACTCTGCACTATTGCGAGCTGCAAATGCCACTTCCAGCTTAGCTGTGCAGAAGAAGAACAACAAGAAGAAGAAATATCTCGAAATATGTCCGTCAGGCCCCTTCCCTTGAGATAAATCTGCAAATATCTCGGAAACGAAGCGAGCTATGGCAAAATGTTAAGAGACCTTATTTGTAGAGAATTAAGTTTCCTACTTTTTATGTTGTATGATACTTTTGATCAGGTGCGTAGTTCTCGAGATATATCGAGATATTTAAAAGTTCCGAAGCCGCACCAACATAATAGAGATACAGAAACACCGTGGCCCTTTTCTTTGAGATAACTCTGCACTATTGCGAGCTGCAAATGCCACTTCCAGCTTAGCTGTGCAGAAGAAGAACAACAAGAAGAAGAAATATCTCGAAATATGTCCGTCAGGCCCCTTCCCTTGAGATAAATCTGCAACTATCTCGGAAACGAAGCGAGCTATGGCAAAATGTTAAGAGACCTTTTTTGTAGAGAATTATGTTTCCTACAAGCTATGTTCTATGGTATTTTTTGATCAGAAGCGTAGTTTTCGAGATATATCGAGATATTTAAAAGTTCCGAAGCCGCACCAACATAATAGAGATACGGAAACACGTGGCCCCTTTCTTTGAGATAACTCTGCACTATTGCGAGCTGCAAATGCCACTTCCAGCTTAGCTGTGCAGAAGAAGAACAACAAGAAGAAGAAATATCTCGAAATATGTCCGTCAGGCCCCTTCCCTTGAGATAAATCTGCAAATATCTCGGAAACGAAGCGAGCTATGGCAAAATGTTAAGAGACCTTATTTGTAGAGAATTAAGTTTCCTACTTTTTATGTTCTATGATATTTTTTGATCAGATGCGTAGTTCTCGAGATATATCGAGATATTTAAAAGTTCCGAAGCCGCACCAACATAATAGAGATACAGAAACACCGTGGCCCCTTTCTTTGAGATAACTCTGCACTATTGCGAGCTGTAAATGCCACTTCCAGCTTAGCTGTGCAGCAGAAGAACAACAAGAAGAAGAAATATCTCGAAATATGTCCGTCAGGCCCCTTCCCTTGAGATAAATCTGCAAATATCTCGGAAACGAAGCGAGCTATGGCAAAATGTTAAGAGACCTTTTTTGTAGAGAATTAAGTTTCCTACTTTTTATGTTCTATGATATTTTTTGATCAGATGCGTAGTTCTCGAGATATATCAAGATATTTAAAAGTTCCGAAGCCGCACCAACATAATAGAGATACGGAAACACCGTGGGCCCTTTCTTTGAGATAACTCTGCACTATTGCGAGCTGCAAATGCCACTTCCAGCTTAGCTGTGCAGAAGAAGAACAACATGAAGAAGAAATATCTCGAAATATGTCCGTCAGGCCCCTTCCCTTGAGATAAATCTGCAAATATCTCGGAAACAAAGCGAGCTATGGCAAAATGTTAAGAGACCTTTTTTGTAGAGAATTAAGTTTCCTACTCTTTATGTTCTATGATATTTTTCGAGCAGGTGCGTAGTTCTCGAGATATATCAAGATATTTAACAGTTCCGAAGCCGCACCAACATAATAGAGATACAGAAACACCGTGGCCCCTTTCTTTGAGATAACTCTGCACTATTGCGAGCTGCAAATGCCACTTCCAGCTTAGCTGTGCAGAAGAAGAACAACAAGAAGAAGAAATATCTCGAAATATGTCCGTCAGGCCCCTTCCCTTGAGATAAATCTGCAAATATCTCGGAAACGAAGCGAGCTATGGCAAAATGTTAAGAGACCTTTTTTGTAGAGAATTAAGTTTCCTACTTTTTATCTTCTATGATATTTTCTGATCAGATTCGTAGTTCTCGAGATATATCAAGATATTTAAAAGTTCAGAAGCCGCACCAACATAATAGAGATACAGAAACACCGTGGCCCCTCTCTTTGAGATAACTCTGCACAATTGCGAGCTGCAAATGCCACTTCCAGCTTAGCTGTGCAGAAGAAGAACAACAAGAAGAAGAAATATCTCGAAATATGTCCGTCAGGCCCCTTCCCTTGAGATAAATCGGCAAGTATCTCGGAAACGAAGCGAGCTATGGCAAAATGTTGAGAGACCTTTTTTGTAGAGAATTAAGTTTCCTACTTTTTATGTTCTATGATATTTTTTGATCAGATGCGTAGATCTCGAGATATATTAAGATATTTAAAAGTTCCGAAGCCGCACCAACATAATAGAGATACAGAAACACCGTGGCCCCTTTCTTTGAGATAACTCTGCACTATTGCGAGCTGCAAATGCCACTTCCAGCTTAGCTGTGCAGAAGAAGAACAACAAGAAGAAGAAATATCTCGAAATATGTCCGTCAGGCCCCTTCCCTTGAGATAAATCTGGAAATATCTCGGAAACGAAGCGAGCTATGGCAAAATGTTAAGAGACCTTTTTTGTATGGAATTATGTTTCCTACTTTTTATGTTGTATGATATTTTTTGATCAGACGCGTAGTTCTCGAGATATATCAAGATATTTAAAAGTTCCGAAGCCGCACCAACATAATAGAGATACAGAAACACCGTGGCCCCTCTCTTTGAGATAACTCTGCACTATTGCGAGCTGCAAATGCCACTTCCAGTTTAGCTGTGCAGAAGAAGAACAACAAGAAGAAGAAATATCTCGAAATATGTCCGTTAGGCCCCTTCCCTTGAGTTAAATCGGCAAGTATCTCGGAAACGAAGCGAGCTATGGCAAAATGTTGAGAGACCTTTTTTGTAGAGAATTAAGTTTCCTACTTTTTATGTTCTATGATATTTTTTGATCAGATGCGTAGATCTCGAGATATATCAAGATATTTAAAAGTTCCGAAGCCGCACCAACATAATAGAGATACAGAAACACCGTGGCCCCTTTCTTTGAGATAACTCTGCACTATTGCGAGCTGCAAATGCCACTTCCAGCTTAGCTGTGCAGAGGAAGAACAACAAGAAGAAAAAATATCTCGAAATATGTCCGTCAGGCCAGTTCCTTTGAGCTGAATCTGCAAATATCTCGGAAACGAAGCGAGCTATGGCAAAATGTTAAGAGACGTTTTTTGTAGAGAATTATGTTTCCTACAATTTATGTTCTATGATATTTTTTGATCAGAAGCGTAGTTTTCGAGATATATCGAGATATTTAAAAGTTCCGAAGCCGCACCAACATAATAGAGATACAGAAACACCGTGGCCCCTTTCTTTGAGATAACTCTGCACGACTGCGAGCTGGAAATGCCACTTCCAGTTTAGCTGTGCAGAAGAAGAACAACAAGAAGAAGAAATATCTCGAAATATGTCCATCAGGACCCTTCCCTTGAGATAAATCTGCAAATATCTCGGAAACGAAGCGAGTTATGGCAAAATGTTAAGAGACCTTTTTTGTAGAGAATTATGTTTCCTGCAATTTATGTTCTATGATATTTTTTGATCAGAAGCGTAGTTTTCGAGATATATCGAGATATTTAAAAGTTCCGAAGCCGCACCAACATAATAGAGATACAGAAACACCGTGGCCCCTTTCTTTGAGATAACTCTGCACTAGTGCGAGCCGCAAATGCCACTTCCCGCTTAGCTGTGCAGAAGAAGAACAACAAGAAGAAGAAATATCTCGAAATATGTCCGTCAGGCCCCTTCCCTTGAGATAAATATGCAAATATCTCGGAAACGAAGCGAGCTATGGCAAAATGTTAAGAGACCTTTTTTGTAGAGAATTAAGTTTCCTACTTTTTATGTTCTATGATATTTTTTGATCGGATGCGTAGTTCTCGAGATATATCAAGATATTTAAAAGTTCCGAAGCCGCACCAACATAATAGAGATACAGAAACACCGTGGCCCCTTTCTTTGAGATAACACTGCACTATTGCGAGCTGCAAATGCCACTTCCAGCTTAGCTGTGCAGAGGAAGAACAACAAGAAGAAGAAATATCTCGAAATATGTCCGTCAGGCCAGTTCCTTTGAGTTGAATCTGCAAATATCTCGGAAACGAAGCGAGCTATGGCAAAATGTTAAGAGACCTTTTTTGTAGAGAATTAAGTTTCCTACTTTTTATGTTCGATGATATTTTTTGATCAGATGCGTAGTTCTCGAGATATATCAAGATATTTAAAAGTTCCGAAGCTGCACCAACATAATAGAGGTACAGAAACACCGTGGCCTCTTTCTTTGAGATAACTCTGCACTATTGCGAGCTGCAAATGCCACTTCGAGCTTAGCTGTGCAGAAGAAGAACAACAAGAAGAAGAAATATCTCGAAATATGTCCGTCAGACCCCTTCCCTTGAGATGTATCTGCAAATATCTCGGAAACGAAGCGAGCTGTGGCAAAATGTTAAGAGACCTTTTTTGTAGAGAATAATGTTTCCTACAATTTACGCTCTATGATATTTTTTGATCAGAAGCGTAGTTCTCGAGATATATCAAGATATTTAAAAGTTCCGAAGCCGCACCAACATAATAGAGATACAGAAACACCGTGGCCCCTTTCTTTGAGATAACTCTGCACTAGTGCGAGCCGCAAATGCCACTTCCAGTTTAGCTGTGCAGAAGAAGAACAACAAGAAGAAGAAATATCTCGAAATATGTCCATCAGGACCCTTCCCTTGAGATAAATCTGCAAATATCTCGGAAACGAAGCGAGTTATGGCAAAATGTTAAGAGACCTTTTTTGTAGAGAATTATGTTTCCTACAAGCTATGTTCTATGGTATTTTTTGATCAGAAGCGTAGTTTTCGAGATATATCGAGATATTTAAAAGTTCCGAAGCCGCACCAACATAATAGAGATACGGAAACACGTGGCCCCTTTCTTTGAGATAACTCTGCACTATTGCGAGCTGTAAATGCCACTTCCAGCTTAGCTGTGCAGAAGAAGAACAACAAGAAGAAGAAATATCTCGAAATATGTCCGTCAGGCCCCTTCCCTTGAGATAAATCTGCAAATATCTCGGAAACGAAGCGAGCTATGGCAAAATGTTAAGAGACCTTTTTTGTAGAGAATTAAGTTTCCTACTTTTTATGTTCTATGATATTTTTTGATCGGATGCGTAGTTCTCGAGATATATCAAGATATTTAAAAGTTCCGAAGCCGCACCAACATAATAGAGATACAGAAACACCGTGGCCCCTTTCTTTGAGATAACACTGCACTATTGCGAGCTGCAAATGCCACTTCCAGCTTAGCTGTGCAGAGGAAGAACAACAAGAAGAAGAAATATCTCGAAATATGTCCGTCAGGCCAGTTCCTTTGAGTTGAATCTGCAAATATCTCGGAAACGAAGCGAGCTATGGCAAAATGTTAAGAGACCTTTTTTGTAGAGAATTAAGTTTCCTACTTTTTATGTTCGATGATATTTTTTGATCAGATGCGTAGTTCTCGAGATATATCAAGATATTTAAAAGTTCCGAAGCTGCACCAACATAATAGAGGTACAGAAACACCGTGGCCTCTTTCTTTGAGATAACTCTGCACTATTGCGAGCTGCAAATGCCACTTCGAGCTTAGCTGTGCAGAAGAAGAACAACAAGAAGAAGAAATATCTCGAAATATGTCCGTCAGACCCCTTCCCTTGAGATGTATCTGCAAATATCTCGGAAACGAAGCGAGCTGTGGCAAAATGTTAAGAGACCTTTTTTGTAGAGAATTAAGTTTCCTACTTTTTATGTTCTATGATATTTTTTGATCGGATGCGTAGTTCTCGAGATATATCAAGATATTTAAAAGTTCCGAAGCCGCACCAACATAATAGAGATACAGAAACACCGTGGCCCCTTTCTTCGAGATAACTCTGCACTATTGCGAGCTGCAAATGCCACTTCCAGCTTAGCTGTGCAGAAGAAGAACAACAAGAAGAAGAAATATCTCGAAAAATGTCCGTCAGGCCCCTTCCCTTGAGATATATCTGCAAATATCTCGGAAACGAAGCGAGCTATGGCAAAATGTTAAGAGACCTTATTTGTAGAGAATTAAGTTTCCTACTTTTTATGTTCTATGATATTTTTTGATCAGATGCGTAGTTCTCGAGATATATCAAGATATTTAAAAGTTCCGAAGCCGCACCAACATAATAGAGATACAGAAACACCGTGGCCCCTTTCTTTGAGATAACTCTGCACTATTGCGAGCTGTAAATGCCACGTCCAGCTTAGCTGTGCAGATTGAAGAACAACAAGAAGAAGAAATATCTCGAAATATGTCCGTCAGGCCCCTTCCCTCGAGATAAATCTGCAAATATCTCGGAAACGAAGCGAGCTATGGCAAAATGTTAAGAGACCTTTTTTGTAGAGAATTAAGTTTCCTACTTTTTATGTTCTATGATATTTTTTGATCGGATGCGTAGCTCTCGAGATATATCAAGATATTTAAAAGTTCCGAAGCCGCACCAACATAATAGAGATACAGAAACACCGTGGCCCCTTTCTTTGAGATAACTCTGCACTATTGCGAGCTGCAAATGCCACTTCCAGCTAAGCTGTGCAGAAGAAGAACAACAAGAAGAAGAAATATCTCGAAATATGTCCGTCAGGCCCCTTCCCTTGAGATAAATCTGCAAATATCTCGGAAACGAAGAGAGCTATGGCAAAATGTTAACAGACCTTTTTTGTAGAGAATTAAGTTTCCTACTTTTCATGTTCTATGATATTTTTTGATCAGATGCGTAGTTCTCGAGATATATCAAGATATTTAAAAGTTCCGAAGCCGCACCAACATAATAGAGATACAGAAACACCGTGGCCCCTTTCTTTGAGATAACTCTGCACTATTGCGAGCTGTAAATGCCACTTCCAGTTTAGCTGTGCAGAAGAAGAACAACAAGAAGAAGAAATATCTCGAAATATGTCCGTCAGGCCCCTTCCCTTGAGATATATCTGCAAATATCTCGGAAACGAAGCGAGCTATGGCAAAATGTTAAGAGACCTTTTTTGTAGAGAATTATGTTTCCTACAATTTATGTTCTATGATATTTTTTGATCAGAAGCGTAGTTTTCGAGATATATCGAGATATTTAAAAGTTCCGAAGCCGCCCCAACATAATAGAGATACAGAAACACCGTGGCCCCTTTCTTTGAGATAACTCTGCACTATTGCGAGCTGCAGATGCCACTTCCAGCTTAGCTGTGCAGAGGAAGAACAACAAGAAGAAAAAATATCTCGAAATATGTCCGTCAGGCCAGTTCCTTTGAGCTGAATCTGCAAATATCTCGGAAACGAAGCGAGCTATGGCAAAATGTTAAGAGACGCTTTTTGTAGAGAATTATGTTTCCTACAATTTATGTTCTATGATATTTTTTGATCAGAAGCGTAGTTTTCGAGATATATCGAGATATTTAAAAGTTCCGAAGCCGCCCCAACATAATAGAGATACAGAAACACCGTGGCCCCTTTCTTTGAGATAACTCTGCACTATTGCGAGCTGTAAATGCCACTTCCAGCTTAGCTGTGCAGAGGAAGAACAACTAGAAGAAAAAATATCTCGAAATATGTCCGTCAGGCCAGTTCCTTTGAGCTGAATCTGCAAATATCTCGGAAACGAAGCGAGCTATGGCAAAATGTTAAGAGACGTTTTTTGTAGAGAATTATGTTTCCTACAATTTATGTTCTATGATATTTTTTGATCAGAAGCGTAGTTTTCGAGATATATCGAGATATTTAAAAGTTCCGAAGACGCACCAACATAATAGAGATACAGAAACACCGTGGCCCCTTTCTTTGAGATAACTCTGCGCTATTGCGAGCTGGAAATGCCACTTCCAGTTTAGCTGTGCAGAAGAAGAACAACAAGAAGAGGGAATATCTCGAAATATGTCCGTCAGGCCCCTTCCCTTGAGATATATCTGCAAATATCTCGGAAACGAAACGAGCTATGGCAAAATGTTAAGAGACCTTTTTTGTAGAGAATTATGTTTCCTACAATTTATGTTCTATGATATTTTTTAATCAGAAGCGTAGTTTTCGAGATATATCGAGATATTTAGAAGATCCGAAGCCGCACCAACATAATAGAGATACAGAAACACCGTGGCCCCTTTCTTTGAGATAACCCTGCACTAGTGCGAGCCGCAAATGCCGCTTCCAGCTTAGCTGTGCAGAAGAAGAACAACAAGAAGAAGAAATATCACGAAATATGTCCGTCAGGCCCCTTCCCTCGAGATAAATCTGCAAATATCTCGGAAACGAAGCGAGCTATGGCAAAATGTTAAGAGACCTTTTTTGTAGAGAATTAAGTTTCCTACTTTTTATGTTCTATGATATTTTTTGATCAGATGCGTAGTTCTCGAGATATATCAAGATATCTAAAAGTTCCGAAGCCGCACCAACATAATAGAGATACAGAAACACCGTGGCCCCTTTCTTCGAGATAACTCTGCACTATTGCGAGCTGCAAATGCCACTTCCAGCTTAGCTGTGCAGAAGAAGAACAACAAGAAGAAGAAATATCTCGAAAAATGTCCGTCAGGCCCCTTCCCTTGAGATATATCTGCAAATATCTCGGAAACGAAGCGAGCTATGGCAAAATGTTAAGAGACCTTATTTGTAGAGAATTAAGTTTCCTACTTTTTATGTTCTATGATATTTTTTGATCAGATGCGTAGTTCTCGAGATATATCAAGATATTTAAAAGTTCCGAAGCCGCACCAACATAATAGAGATACAGAAACACCGTGGCCCCTTTCTTTGAGATAACTCTGCACTATTGCGAGCTGTAAATGCCACGTCCAGCTTAGCTGTGCAGATTGAAGAACAACAAGAAGAAGAAATATCTCGAAATATGTCCGTCAGGCCCCTTCCCTCGAGATAAATCTGCAAATATCTCGGAAACGAAGCGAGCTATGGCAAAATGTTAAGAGACCTTTTTTGTAGAGAATTAAGTTTCCTACTTTTTATGTTCTATGATATTTTTTGATCGGATGCGTAGCTCTCGAGATATATCAAGATATTTAAAAGTTCCGAAGCCGCACCAACATAATAGAGATACAGAAACACCGTGGCCCCTTTCTTTGAGATAACTCTGCACTATTGCGAGCTGCAAATGCCACTTCCAGCTAAGCTGTGCAGAAGAAGAACAACAAGAAGAAGAAATATCTCGAAATATGTCCGTCAGGCCCCTTCCCTTGAGATAAATCTGCAAATATCTCGGAAACGAAGAGAGCTATGGCAAAATGTTAACAGACCTTTTTTGTAGAGAATTAAGTTTCCTACTTTTCATGTTCTATGATATTTTTTGATCAGATGCGTAGTTCTCGAGATATATCAAGATATTTAAAAGTTCCGAAGCCGCACCAACATAATAGAGATACAGAAACACCGTGGCCCCTTTCTTTGAGATAACTCTGCACTATTGCGAGCTGTAAATGCCACTTCCAGTTTAGCTGTGCAGAAGAAGAACAACAAGAAGAAGAAATATCTCGAAATATGTCCGTCAGACCCCTTCCCTTGAGATAAATCTGCAAATATCTCGGAAACGAAGCGAGCTATGGCAAAATGTTGAGAGACCTTTTTTGTAGAGAATTATGTTTCCCACAATTTACGTTCTATGATATTTTTTGATCAGAAGCGTAGTTTTCGAGATATATCGAGATATTTAAAAGATCCGAAGCCGCACCAACATAATAGAGATACAGAAACACCGTGGCCCCTTCCTTCGAGATAACTCTGCACTATTGCGAGCTGTAAATGCCACTTCCAGTTTAGCTGTGCAGAAGAAGAACAACAAGAAGAAGAAATATCTCGAAATATGTCCGTCAGACCCCTTCCCTTGAGATAAATCTGCAAATATCTCGGAAACGAAGCGAGCTATGGCAAAATGTTGAGAGACCTTTTTTGTAGAGAATTATGTTTCCCACAATTTACGTTCTATGATATTTTTTGATCAGAAGCGTAGTTTTCGAGATATATCGAGATATTTAAAAGATCCGAAGCCGCACCAACATAATAGAGATACAGAAACACCGTGGCCCCTTCCTTCGAGATAACTCTGCACTATTGCGAGCTGCAACTGCCACTTCCAGCTTAGCTGTGCAGAAGAAGACCAACAAGAAGAAGAAATATCACGAAATATGTCCGTCAGGCCCCTTCCCTTGAGCTAAATCTGCAAATATCTCGGAAACGATGCCAGTTATGGGAAAATGTTAAGAGACATTTTTTGTAGAGAATTAAGTTTCCTACTTTTTATGTTCTATGATATTTTTTAATCAGATGCGTAGTTCTCGAGATATATCAAGATATTTAAAAGTTCCGAAGCCGCACCAACATAATAGAGATACAGAAACACCGTGGCCCCTTTCTTTGAGATAACTCTGCACTATTGCGCGCAGCAAATGCCACTTCCAGCTTAGCTGTGCAGAAGAAGAACAACAAGAAGAAGAAATATCTCGAAATATGTCCGTCAGGCCCCTTCCCTTGAGATAAATCTGCAAATATCTCGGAAACGAAGCGAGCTATGGCAAAATGTTAAGAGACCTTTTTTGTAGAGAATTAAGTTTCCTACTTTTTATGTTCTATGATATTTTTTGATCAGATGCGTAGTTCTCGAGATATATCAAGATATTTAAAAGCTCCGAAGCTGCACCAACATAATAGAGGTACAGAAACACCGTGGCCCCTTTCTTTGAGATAACTCTGCACTATTGCGAGCTGCAAATGCCACTTCCAGCTTACCTGTGCAGAAGAAGAACAACAAGAATAAGAAATATTTCGAAATATGTCGTCAGGCCCCTTCCCTTGAGATAAATCTGCAAATATCTCGGAAACGAAGCGAGCTACGGCAAAATGTTAAGAGACCTTTTTTGTAGAAAATTAGGTTTCCTACTTTTTATGTTCTATGATATTTTTTGATCAGATGCGTAGTTCTCGAGATATATCAAGATATTTAAAAGTTCCGAAGCCGCACCAACATAATAGAGATACAGAAACACCGTGGCCCCTTTCTTTGCGATAACTCTGCACTATTGCGAGCTGCAAATGCCACTTCCAGCTTAGCTGTGCAGAAGAAGAACAACAAGAAGAAGAAATATCTCGAAATATGTCCGTCAGGCCCCTTCCCTTGAGATAAATCTGCAAATATCTCGGAAACGAAGCGAGCTATGGCAAAATGTTAAGAGACCTTTTTTGTAGAGAATTAAGTTTCCTACTTTTTATGTTCTATGATATTTTTTGATCAGATGCGTAGTTCTCGAGATATATCAAGATATTTAAAAGTTCCGAAGCCGCACCAACATAATAGAGATACAGAAACACCGTGGCCCCTTTCTTTGAGGTAACTCTGCACTATTGCGAGCTGCAAATGCCACTTCCAGCTTAGCTGTGCAGAAGACGAACAACAAGAAGAAGAAATATCTCGAAATATGTCCGTCAGGCCCCTTCCCTTGAGATAAATCTGCAAATATCTCGGAAACCAAGCGAGCTATCGCAAAATGTTGAGAGACCTTATTTGTAGAGAATTAAGTTTCCTACTTTTTATGTTCTACGATATTTTTTGATCAGATGCGTAGTTCTCGAGATATATCAAGATATTTAAAAGTTCCGAAGCCGCACCAACATGATAGAGATACAGAAACACCGTGGCCCCTTTCTTTGAGATAACTCTGCACTATTGCGACCTGCAAATGCCACTTCCAGCTTAGCTGTGCAGAAGAGGAACAACAAGAAGAAGAAATATCTCGGAATATGTCCGTCAGGCCCCTTCCCTTGAGCTAAATCTGCAAATATCTCGGAAACGATGCCAGCTATGGGAAAATGTTAAGAGACCTTTTTTGTAGAGAATTAAGTTTCCTACTTTTTATGTTCTATGATATTTTTTGATCAGATGCGTAGTTCTCGAGATATATCAAGATATTTAAAAGCTCCGAAGCTGCACCAACATAATAGAGGTACAGAAACACCGTGGCCCCTTTCTTTGAGATAACTCTGCACGATTGCGAGCTGGAAATGCCACTTCCAGTTTAGCTGTGCAGAAGAAGAACAACAAGAAGAAGAAATATCTCGAAATATGTCCGTCAGGCCCCTTCCCTTGAGATAAATCTGCAAATATCTCGGAAACGAAGCGAGCTACGGCAAAATGTTAAGAGACCTTTTTTGTAGAAAATTAGGTTTCCTACTTTTTATGTTCTATGATATTTTTTGATCAGATGCGTAGTTCTCGAGATATATCAAGATATTTAAACGTTCCGAAGCCGCACCAACATAATAGAGATACAGAAACACCGTGGCCCCTTTCTTTGCGATAACTCTGCACTATTGCGAGCTGCAAATGCCACTTCCAGCTTAGCTGTGCAGAAGAAGAACAACAAGAAGAAGAAATATCTCGAAATATGTCCGTCAGGCCCCTTCCCTTGAGATAAATCTGCAAATATCTCGGAAACGATGCCAGTTATGGGAAAATGTTAAGAGACCTTTTTTGTAGAGAATTAAGTTTCCTACTTTTTATGTTCTATGATATTTTCTGATCAGATGCGTAGTTCTCGAGATATATCAAGATATTTAAAAGTTCCGAAGCCGCACCAACATAATAGAGATACAGAAACACCGTGGCCCGTTTCTTTGAGATAACTCTGCACTATTGCGCGCTGCAAATGCCACTTCCAGCTTAGCTGTGCAGAAGAAGAAATATCTCGAAATATGTCCGTCAGGCCCCTTCCCTTGAGATAAATCTGCAAATATCTCGGAAACGAAGCGAGCTATGGCAAAATGTTAAGAGACCTCTTTTGTAGAGAATTAAGTTTCCTACTTTTTATGTTCTATGATATTTTTCGATCAGATGCGTAGTTCTCGAGATATATCGAGATATTTAAAAGTTCCGAAGCCGCACCAACATAATAGAGATACAGAAACACCGTGGCCCCTTTCTTTGAGATAACTCTGCACGATTGCGAGCTGGAAATGCCACTTCCAGTTTAGCTGTGCAGAAGAAGAACGACAAGAAGAAGAAATATCTCGAAATATGTCCGTCAGGCCCCTTCCCTTGAGATAAATCTGCAAATATCTCGGAAACGAAGCGAGCTATGGCAAAATGTTAAGAGACCTTTTTTGTAGAGAATTAAGTTTCCTACTTTTTATGTTCTATGATATTTTTTGATCAGATGCGTAGTTCTCGAGATATATCAAGATATCTAAAAGTTCCGAAGCCGCACCGACATAATAGAGATACAGAAACACCGTGGCCCCTTTCTTCGAGATAACTCTGCACTATTGCGAGCTGCAAATGCCACTTCCAGCTTAGCTGTGCAGAAGAAGAACAACAAGAAGAAGAAATATCTCGAAAAATGTCCGTCAGGCCCCTTCCCTTGAGATAAATCTGCAAATATCTCGGAAACGAAGCGAGCTATGGCAAAATGCTAAGAGACCTTATTTGTAGAGAATTAAGTTTTCTACTTTTTATGTTCTATGATATTTTTTGATCAGATGCGTAGTTCTCGATATATATCAAGATATTTAAAAGTTCCGAAGCCGCACCAACATAATAGAGATACAGAAACACCGTGGCCCCTTTCTTCGAGATAACTCTGCACTATTGCGAGCTGCAAATGCCACTTCCAGCTTAGCTGTGCAGAAGAAGAACAACAAGAAGAAGAAATATCTCGAAAAATGTCCGTCAGGCCCCTTCCCTTGAGATAAATCTGCAAATATCTCGGAAACGAAGCGAGCTATGGCAAAATCTTAAGAGACCTTATTTGTAGAGAATTAAGTTTCCTACTTTTTATGTTCTATGATATTTTTTGATCAGAAGGGTAGTTTTCGAGATATATCGAGATATTTAAAAGATCCGAAGCCGCACCAACATGATAGAGATACAGAAACACCGTGGCCCCTTTCTTTGAGATAACTCTGCACTAGTGCGAGCCGCAAATGCCGCTTCCAGCTTAGCTGTGCAGAAGAAGAACAACAAGAAGAAGAAATATCTCGAAATATGTCCGTCAGGCCCCTTCCCTCGAGATAAATCTGCAAATATCTCGGAAACGAAGCGAGCTATGGCAAAATGTTAAGAGACCTTTTTTGTAGAGAATTAAGTTTCCTACTTTTTATGTTCTATGATATTTTTTGATCGGATGCGTAGTTCTCGAGATATATCAAGATATTTAAAAGTTCCGAAGCCGCACCAACATAATAGAGATACAGAAACACCGTGGCCCCTTTCTTTGAGATAACTCTGCACTATTGCGAGCTGCAAATGCCACTTCCAGCTTAGCTGTGCAGAAGAAGAACAACAAGAAGAAGAAATATCTGGAAATATGTCCGTCAGGCCCCTTCCCTTGAGATAAATCTGCAAATATCTCGGAAACGAAGCGAGCTACGGCAAAATGTTAAGAGACCTTTTTTGTAGAGAATTATATTTCCCACAATTTAGGTTCTATGATATTTTTTGATCAGAAGCGTAGTTTTCGAGATATATCGAGATATTTAAAAGATCCGAAGCCGCACCAACATAATAGAGATACAGAAACACCGTGGCCCCTTTCTTTGAGATAACTCTGCACCATTGCGAGCTGCAAATGCCACTTCCAGCTTAGCTGTGCAGAAGAAGAACAACAAGAAGAAGAAATATCTCGAAAAATGTCCGTCAGGCCCCTTCCCTTGAGATAAATCTGCAAATATCTCGGAAACGAAGCGAGCTATGGCAAAATGTTAAGAGACCTTTTTTGTAGAGAATTAAGTTTCCTACTTTTTATGTTCTATGATATTTTTTGATCAGATGCGTAGTTCTCGAGATATATCAAGATATTTAAAAGTTCCGAAGCCGCACCAACATAATAGAGATACAGAAACACCGTGGCCCCTTTCTTTGAGATAACTCTGCACTATTGCGAGCTGCAAATGCCACTTCCAGCTTAGCTGTGCAGAAGAAGAACAACAAGAAGAAGCAATATCTCGAAATATGTCCGTCAGGCCCCTTCCCTTGAGATAAATCTGCAAATATCTCGGAAACGAAGCGAGCTATGGCAAAATGTTAAGCGACTTTATTTGTAGAGAATTAAGTTTCCTACTTTTTACGTTCTATGATATTTTTTAATCAGATGCGTAGTTCTCGAGATATATAAAGATATTTTAAAGTTCCGAAGCCGCACCAACATAATAGAGATACAGAAACACCGTGGCCCCTTTCTTCGAGATAACTCTGCACTATTGCGAGCTGCAAATGCCGCTTCCAGCTTAGCTGTGCAGAAGAAGAACAACAAGAAGAAGAAATATCTCGAAAAATGTCCGTCAGGCCCCTTCCCTTGAGATAAATCTGCAAATATCTCGGAAACGAAGCGAGCTATGGCAAAATGTTAAGAGACCTTATTTATAGAGAATTAAGTTTCCTACTTTTTATGTTCTATGATATTTTTTGATCAGATGCGTAGTTCTCGAGATATATCAAGATATTTAAAAGTTCCGAAGCCGCACCAACATAATAGAGATACAGAAACACCGTGGCCCCTTTCTTTGAGATAACTCTGCACTATTGCGAGCTGCAAATGCCACTTCCAGCTTAGCTGTGCAGAGGAAGAACAACAAGAAGAAGAAATATCTCGAAATATGTCCGTCAGGCCAGTTCCTTCGAGTTGAATCTGCAAATATCTCGGAAACGAAGCGAGCTATGGCAAAATGTTAAGAGACCTTTTTTGTAGAGAATTATGTTTCCTACAATTTATGTTCTATGATATTTTTTGATCAGAAGCGTAGTTTTCGAGATATATCGAGATATTTAAAAGTTCCGAAGCCGCACCAACATAATAGAGATACAGAAACACCGTGGCCCCTTTCTTTGAGATAACTCTGCACTAGTGCGAGCCGCAAATGCCACTTCCAGCTTAGCTGTGCAGAAGAAGAACAACAAGAAGAAGAAATATCTCGAAATATGTCCGTCAGGCCCCTTCCCTTGAGATAAATCTGCAAATATCTCGGAAACGAAGCGAGCTATGGCAAAATGTTAAGAGACCTTATTTGTAGAGAATTAAGTTTCCTACTTTTTATGTTCTATGATATTTTTTGATCAGATGCGTAGTTCTCGAGATATATCAAGATATTTAAAAGTTCCGAAGCCGCAACAACATAATAGAGATACAGAAACACCGTGGCCCCTTTCTTTGAGATAACTCTGCGCTATTGCGAGCTGGAAATGCCACTTCCAGTTTAGCTGTGCAGAAGAAGAACAACAAGAAGAGGAAATATCTGGAAATATGTCCGTCAGGCCCCTTCCCTTGAGATAAATCTGCAAATATCTCGGAAACGAAGCGAGCTATGGCAAAATCTTAAGAGACCTTATTTGTAGAGAATTAAGTTTCCTACTTTTTATGTTCTATGATATTTTTTGATCAGAAGCGTAGTTTTCGAGATATATCGAGATATTTAAAAGATCCGAAGCCGCACCAACATGATAGAGATACAGAAACACCGTGGCCCCTTTCTTTGAGATAACTCTGCACTAGTGCGAGCCGCAAATGCCGCTTCCAGCTTAGCTGTGCAGAAGAAGAACAACAAGAAGAAGAAATATCTCGAAATATGTCCGTCAGGCCCCTTCCCTTGAGATAAATCTGCAAATATCTCGGAAACGAAGCGAGCTATGGCAAAATGTTAAGAGACCTTTTTTGTAGAGAATTAAGTTTCCTACTTTTTATGTTCTATGATATTTTTTGATCAGATGCGTAGTTCTCGAGATATATCAAGATATTTAAAAGTTCCGAAGCCGCACCAACATAATAGAGATACAGAAACACCGTGGCCCCTTTCTTTGAGATAACTCTGCACTATTGCGAGCTGCAAATGCCACTTCCAGCTTAGCTGTGCAGAAGAAGAACAACAAGAAGAAGCAATATCTCGAAATATGTCCGTCAGGCCCCTTCCCTTGAGATAAATCTGCAAATATCTCGGAAACGAAGCGAGCTATGGCAAAATGTTAAGCGACTTTATTTGTAGAGAATTAAGTTTCCTACTTTTTACGTTCTATGATATTTTTTAATCAGATGCGTAGTTCTCGAGATATATAAAGATATTTTAAAGTTCCGAAGCCGCACCAACATAATAGAGATACAGAAACACCGTGGCCCCTTTCTTCGAGATAACTCTGCACTATTGCGAGCTGCAAATGCCGCTTCCAGCTTAGCTGTGCAGAAGAAGAACAACAAGAAGAAGAAATATCTCGAAAAATGTCCGTCAGGCCCCTTCCCTTGAGATAAATCTGCAAATATCTCGGAAACGAAGCGAGCTATGGCAAAATGTTAAGAGACCTTATTTATAGAGAATTAAGTTTCCTACTTTTTATGTTCTATGATATTTTTTGATCAGATGCGTAGTTCTCGAGATATATCAAGATATTTAAAAGTTCCGAAGCCGCACCAACATAATAGAGATACAGAAACACCGTGGCCCCTTTCTTTGAGATAACTCTGCACTATTGCGAGCTGCAAATGCCACTTCCAGCTTAGCTGTGCAGAGGAAGAACAACAAGAAGAAGAAATATCTCGAAATATGTCCGTCAGGCCAGTTCCTTCGAGTTGAATCTGCAAATATCTCGGAAACGAAGCGAGCTATGGCAAAATGTTAAGAGACCTTTTTTGTAGAGAATTATGTTTCCTACAATTTATGTTCTATGATATTTTTTGATCAGAAGCGTAGTTTTCGAGATATATCGAGATATTTAAAAGTTCCGAAGCCGCACCAACATAATAGAGATACAGAAACACCGTGGCCCCTTTCTTTGAGATAACTCTGCACTAGTGCGAGCCGCAAATGCCACTTCCAGCTTAGCTGTGCAGAAGAAGAACAACAAGAAGAAGAAATATCTCGAAATATGTCCGTCAGGCCCCTTCCCTTGAGATAAATCTGCAAATATCTCGGAAACGAAGCGAGCTATGGCAAAATGTTAAGAGACCTTATTTGTAGAGAATTAAGTTTCCTACTTTTTATGTTCTATGATATTTTTTGATCAGATGCGTAGTTCTCGAGATATATCAAGATATTTAAAAGTTCCGAAGCCGCAACAACATAATAGAGATACAGAAACACCGTGGCCCCTTTCTTTGAGATAACTCTGCGCTATTGCGAGCTGGAAATGCCACTTCCAGTTTAGCTGTGCAGAAGAAGAACAACAAGAAGAGGAAATATCTGGAAATATGTCCGTCAGGCCCCTTCCCTTGAGATAAATCTGCAAATATCTCGGAAACGAAGCGAGCTATGGCAAAATCTTAAGAGACCTTATTTGTAGAGAATTAAGTTTCCTACTTTTTATGTTCTATGATATTTTTTGATCAGAAGCGTAGTTTTCGAGATATATCGAGATATTTAAAAGATCCGAAGCCGCACCAACATGATAGAGATACAGAAACACCGTGGCCCCTTTCTTTGAGATAACTCTGCACTAGTGCGAGCCGCAAATGCCGCTTCCAGCTTAGCTGTGCAGAAGAAGAACAACAAGAAGAAGAAATATCTCGAAATATGTCCGTCAGGCCCCTTCCCTCGAGATAAATCTGCAAATATCTCGGAAACGAAGCGAGCTATGGCAAAATGTTAAGAGACCTTTTTTGTAGAGAATTAAGTTTCCTACTTTTTATGTTCTATGATATTTTTTGATCGGATGCGTAGTTCTCGAGATATATCAAGATATTTAAAAGTTCCGAAGCCGCACCAACATAATAGAGATACAGAAACACCGTGGCCCCTTTCTTTGAGATAACTCTGCACTATTGCGAGCTGCAAATGCCACTTCCAGCTTAGCTGTGCAGAAGAAGAACAACAAGAAGAAGAAATATCTGGAAATATGTCCGTCAGGCCCCTTCCCTTGAGATAAATCTGCAAATATCTCGGAAACGAAGCGAGCTACGGCAAAATGTTAAGAGACCTTTTTTGTAGAGAATTATATTTCCCACAATTTAGGTTCTATGATATTTTTTGATCAGAAGCGTAGTTTTCGAGATATATAAAGATATTTTAAAGTTCCGAAGCCGCACCAACATAATAGAGATACAGAAACACCGTGGCCCCTTTCTTCGAGATAACTCTGCACTATTGCGAGCTGCAAATGCCGCTTCCAGCTTAGCTGTGCAGAAGAAGAACAACAAGAAGAAGAAATATCTCGAAAAATGTCCGTCAGGCCCCTTCCCTTGAGATAAATCTGCAAATATCTCGGAAACGAAGCGAGCTATGGCAAAATGTTAAGAGACCTTATTTATAGAGAATTAAGTTTCCTACTTTTTATGTTCTATGATATTTTTTGATCAGATGCGTAGTTCTCGAGATATATCAAGATATTTAAAAGTTCCGAAGCCGCACCAACATAATAGAGATACAGAAACACCGTGGCCCCTTTCTTTGAGATAACTCTGCACTATTGCGAGCTGCAAATGCCACTTCCAGCTTAGCTGTGCAGAGGAAGAACAACAAGAAGAAGAAATATCTCGAAATATGTCCGTCAGGCCAGTTCCTTCGAGTTGAATCTGCAAATATCTCGGAAACGAAGTGAGCTATGGCAAAATGTTAAGAGACCTTTTTTGTAGAGAATTATGTTTCCTACAATTTATGGTCTATGATATTTTTTGATCAGAAGCGTAGTTTTCGAGATATATCGAGATATTTAAAAGTTCCGAAGCCGCACCAACATAATAGAGATACAGAAACACCGTGGCCCCTTTCTTTGAGATAACTCTGCACTAGTGCGAGCCGCAAATGCCACTTCCAGCTTAGCTGTGCAGAAGAAGAACAACAAGAAGAAGAAATATCTCGAAATATGTCCGTCAGGCCCCTTCCCTTGAGATAAATCTGCAAATATCTCGGAAACGAAGCGAGCTATGGCAAAATGTTAAGAGACCTTATTTGTAGAGAATTAAGTTTCCTACTTTTTATGTTCTATGATATTTTTTGATCAGATGCGTAGTTCTCGAGATATATCAAGATATTTAAAAGTTCCGAAGCCGCAACAACATAATAGAGATACAGAAACACCGTGGCCCCTTTCTTTGAGATAACTCTGCGCTATTGCGAGCTGGAAATGCCACTTCCAGTTTAGCTGTGCAGAAGAAGAACAACAAGAAGAGGAAATATCTGGAAATATGTCCGTCAGGCCCCTTCCCTTGAGATAAATCTGCAAATATCTCGGAAACGAAGCGAGCTACGGCAAAATGTTAAGAGACCTTTTTTGTAGAGAATTATATTTCCCACAATTTAGGTTCTATGATATTTTTTGATCAGAAGCGTAGTTTTCGAGATATATCGAGATATTTAAAAGATCCGAAGCCGCACCAACATAATAGAGATACAGAAACACCGTGGCCCCTTTCTTTGAGATAACTCTGCACCATTGCGAGCTGCAAATGCCACTTCCAGCTTAGCTGTGCAGAAGAAGAACAACAAGAAGAAGAAATATCTCGAAAAATGTCCGTCAGGCCCCTTCCCTTGAGATAAATCTGCAAATATCTCGGAAACGAAGCGAGCTATGGCAAAATGTTAAGAGACCTTATTTGTAGAGAATTAAGTTTCCTACTTTTTATGTTCTATGATATTTTTTGATCAGATGCGTAGTTCTCGAGATATATCAAGATATTTAAAAGTTCCGAAGCCGCACCAACATAATAGAGATACAGAAACACCGTGGCCCCTTTCTTTGAGATAACTCTGCGCTATTGCGAGCTGGAAATGCCATTTCCAGTTTAGCTGTGCAGAAGAAGAACAACAAGAAGAGGAAATATCTGGAAATATGTCCGTCAGGCCCCTTCCCTTGAGATAAATCTGCAAATATCTCGGAAACGAAGCGAGCTACGGCAAAATGTTAAGAGACCTTTTTTGTAGAGAATTATATTTCCCACAATTTAGGTTCTATGATATTTTTTGATCAGAAGCGTAGTTTTCGAGATATATCGAGATATTTAAAAGATCCGAAGCCGCACCAACATAATAGAGATACAGAAACACCGTGGCCCCTTTCTTTGAGATAACTCTGCACCATTGCGAGCTGCAAATGCCACTTCCAGCTTAGCTGTGCAGAAGAAGAACAACAAGAAGAAGAAATATCTCGAAAAATGTCCGTCAGGCCCCTTCCCTTGAGATAAATCTGCAAATATCTCGGAAACGAAGCGAGCTATAGCAAAATGTTAAGAGACCTTTTTTGTAGAGAATTATATTCCCCACAATTTAGGTTCTATGATATTTTTTGATCAGAAGCGTAGTTTTCGAGATATATCGAGATATTTAAAAGATCCGAAGCCGCACCAACATAATAGAGATACAGAAACACCGTGGCCCCTTTCTTTGAGATAACTCTGCGCTATTGCGAGCTGGAAATGCCACTTCCAGTTTAGCTGTGCAGAAGAAGAACAACAAGAAGAGGAAATATCTGGAAATATGTCCGTCAGGCCCCTTCCCTTGAGATAAATCTGCAAATATCTCGGAAACGAAGCGAGCTACGGCAAAATGTTAAGAGACCTTTTTTGTAGGGAATTATATTTCCCACAATTTAGGTTCTATGATATTTTTTGATCAGAAGCGTAGTTTTCGAGATATATCGAGATATTTGAAAGATCCGAAGCCGCACCAACATAATAGAGATACAGAAACACCGTGGCCCCTTTCTTTGAGATAACTCTGCACCATTGCGAGCTGCAAATGCCACTTCCAGCTTAGCTGTGCAGAAGAAGAACAACAAGAAGAAGAAATATCTCGAAATATGTCCGTCAGGCCCCTTCCCTCGAGATAAATCTGCAAATATCTCGGAAACGAAGCGAGCTACGGCAAAATGTTAAGAGACCTTTTTTGTAGAGAATTATATTTCCCACAATTTAGGTTCTATGATATTTTTTGATCAGAAGCGTAGTTTTCGAGATATAGCGAGATATTTAAAAGATCCGAAGCCGCACCAACATAATAGAGATACAGAAACACCGTGGCCCCTTTCTTTGAGATAACTCTGCACTAGTGCGAGCCGCAAATGCCGCTTCCAGCTTAGCTGTGCAGAAGAAGAACAACAAGAAGAAGAAATATCTCGAAATATGTCCGTCAGGCCCCTTCCCTCGAGATAAATCTGCAAATATCTCGGAAACGAAGCGAGCTACGGCAAAATGTTAAGAGACCTTTTTTGTAGAGAATTATATTTCCCACAATTTAGGTTCTATGATATTTTTTGATCAGAAGCGTAGTTTTCGAGATATATCGAGATATTTAAAAGATCCGAAGCCGCACCAACATAATAGAGATACAGAAACACCGTGGCCCCTTTCTTTGAGATAACTCTGCACCATTGCGAGCTGCAAATGCCACTTCCAGCTTAGCTGTGCAGAAGAAGACCAACAAGAAGAAGAAATATCTCGAAATATGTCCGTCAGGCCCATTCCCTTGAGATAAATCTGCAAATATCTCGGAAACGAAGCGAGCTATGGCAAAATGTTAAGAGACCTTATTTGTAGAGAATTAAGTTTCCTACTTTTTATGTTCTATGATATTATTTGATCAGATGCGTAGTTCTCGAGATATATCAAGATATTTAAAAGTTCCGAAGCCGCACCAACATAATAGAGATACAGAAACACCGTGGCCCCTTTCTTTCAGATAACTCTGCACTATTGCGAGCTGGAAATGCCACTTCCTGTTTAGCTGTGCAGAAGAAGAACAACAAGAAGAAGAAATATCCCGAAATATGTCCGTCAGGCCCCTTCCCTTGAGATAAATCTGCAAATATCTCGGAAACGAAGCGAGCTATGGCAAAATCTTAAGAGACCTTATTTGTAGAGAATTAAGTTTCCTACTTTTTATGTTCTATGATATTTTTTGATCAGAAGGGTAGTTTTCGAGATATATCGAGATATTTAAAAGATCCGAAGCCGCACCAACATGATAGAGATACAGAAACACCGTGGCCCCTTTCTTTGAGATAACTCTGCACTAGTGCGAGCCGCAAATGCCGCTTCCAGCTTAGCTGTGCAGAAGAAGAACAACAAGAAGAAGAAATATCTCGAAATATGTCCGTCAGGCCCCTTCCCTCGAGATAAATCTCCAAATATCTCGGAAACGAAGCGAGCTATGGCAAAATGTTAAGAGACCTTTTTTGTAGAGAATTAAGTTTCCTACTTTTTATGTTCTATGATATTTTTTGATCGGATGCGTAGTTCTCGAGATATATCAAGATATTTAAAAGTTCCGAAGCCGCACCAACATAATAGAGATACAGAAACACCGTGGCCCCTTTCTTTGAGATAACTCTGCACTATTGCGAGCTGCAAATGCCACTTCCAGCTTAGCTGTGCAGAAGAAGAACAACAAGAAGAAGAAATATCTGGAAATATGTCCGTCAGGCCCCTTCCCTTGAGATAAATCTGCAAATATCTCGGAAACGAAGCGAGCTACGGCAAAATGTTAAGAGACCTTTTTTGTAGAGAATTATATTTCCCATAATTTAGGTTCTATGATATTTTTTGATCAGAAGCGTAGTTTTCGAGATATATCGAGATATTTAAAAGATCCGAAGCCGCACCAACATAATAGAGATACAGAAACACCGTGGCCCCTTTCTTTGAGATAACTCTGCACCATTGCGAGCTGCAAATGCCACTTCCAGCTTAGCTGTGCAGAAGAAGAACAACAAGAAGAAGAAATATCTCGAAAAATGTCCGTCAGGCCCCTTCCCTTGAGATAAATCTGCAAATATCTCGGAAACGAAGCGAGCTATGGCAAAATGTTAAGAGACCTTTTTTGTAGAGAATTAAGTTTCCTACTTTTTATGTTCTATGATATTTTTTGATCAGATGCGTAGTTCTCGAGATATATCAAGATATTTAAAAGTTCCGAAGCCGCACCAACATAATAGAGATACAGAAACACCGTGGCCCCTTTCTTTGAGATAACTCTGCACTATTGCGAGCTGCAAATGCCACTTCCAGCTTAGCTGTGCAGAAGAAGAACAACAAGAAGAAGCAATATCTCGAAATATGTCCGTCAGGCCCCTTCCCTTGAGATAAATCTGCAAATATCTCGGAAACGAAGCGAGCTATGGCAAAATGTTAAGCGACTTTATTTGTAGAGAATTAAGTTTCCTACTTTTTACGTTCTATGATATTTTTTAATCAGATGCGTAGTTCTCGAGATATATAAAGATATTTTAAAGTTCCGAAGCCGCACCAACATAATAGAGATACAGAAACACCGTGGCCCCTTTCTTCGAGATAACTCTGCACTATTGCGAGCTGCAAATGCCGCTTCCAGCTTAGCTGTGCAGAAGAAGAACAACAAGAAGAAGAAATATCTCGAAAAATGTCCGTCAGGCCCCTTCCCTTGAGATAAATCTGCAAATATCTCGGAAACGAAGCGAGCTATGGCAAAATGTTAAGAGACCTTATTTATAGAGAATTAAGTTTCCTACTTTTTATGTTCTATGATATTTTTTGATCAGATGCGTAGTTCTCGAGATATATCAAGATATTTAAAAGTTCCGAAGCCGCAACAACATAATAGAGATACAGAAACACCGTGGCCCCTTTCTTTGAGATAACTCTGCGCTATTGCGAGCTGGAAATGCCACTTCCAGTTTAGCTGTGCAGAAGAAGAACAACAAGAAGAGGAAATATCTGGAAATATGTCCGTCAGGCCCCTTCCCTTGAGATAAATCTGCAAATATCTCGGAAACGAAGCGAGCTACGGCAAAATGTTAAGAGACCTTTTTTGTAGAGAATTATATTTCCCACAATTTAGGTTCTATGATATTTTTTGATCAGAAGCGTAGTTTTCGAGATATATCGAGATATTTAAAAGATCCGAAGCCGCACCAACATAATAGAGATACAGAAACACCGTGGCCCCTTTCTTTGAGATAACTCTGCACCATTGCGAGCTGCAAATGCCACTTCCAGCTTAGCTGTGCAGAAGAAGAACAACAAGAAGAAGAAATATCTCGAAAAATGTCCGTCAGGCCCCTTCCCTTGAGATAAATCTGCAAATATCTCGGAAACGAAGCGAGCTATAGCAAAATGTTAAGAGACCTTTTTTGTAGAGAATTATATTTCCCACAATTTAGGTTCTATGATATTTTTTGATCAGAAGCGTAGTTTTCGAGATATATCGAGATATTTAAAAGATCCGAAGCCGCACCAACATAATAGAGATACAGAAACACCGTGGCCCCTTTCTTTGAGATAACTCTGCGCTATTGCGAGCTGGAAATGCCACTTCCAGTTTAGCTGTGCAGAAGAAGAACAACAAGAAGAGGAAATATCTGGAAATATGTCCGTCAGGCCCCTTCCCTTGAGATAAATCTGCAAATATCTCGGAAACGAAGCGAGCTATAGCAAAATGTTAAGAGACCTTTTTTGTAGAGAATTATATTTCCCACAATTTAGGTTCTATGATATTTTTTGATCAGAAGCGTAGTTTTCGAGATATATCGAGATATTTAAAAGATCCGAAGCCGCACCAACATAGTAGAAATACAGAAACACCGTGGCCCCTTTCTTTGAGATAACTCTGCACCATTGCGAGCTGCAAATGCCACTTCCAGCTTAGCTGTGCAGAAGAAGAACAACAAGAAGAAGAAATATCTCGAAAAATGTCCGTCAGGCCCCTTCCCTTGAGATAAATCTGCAAATATCTCGGAAACGAAGCGAGCTATGGCAAAATGTTAAGAGACCTTATTTGTAGAGAATTAAGTTTCCTACTTTTTATGTTCTATGATATTTTTTGATCAGATGCGTAGTTCTCGAGATATATCAAGATATTTAAAAGTTCCGAAGCCGCACCAACATAATAGAGATACAGAAACACCGTGGCCCCTTTCTTTGAGATAACTCTGCGCTATTGCGAGCTGGAAATGCCACTTCCAGTTTAGCTGTGCAGAAGAAGAACAACAAGAAGAGGAAATATCTCGAAATATGTCCGTCAGGCCCCTTCCCTTGAGATATATCTGCAAATAACTCGGAAACGAAACGAGCTATGGCAAAATGTTAAGAGACCTTTTTTGTAGAGAATTATGTTTCCTACAATTTATGTTCTATGATATTTTTTGGTCAGAAGCGTAGTTTTCGAGATATATCAAGATATTTAAAAGATCCGAAGCTGCACCAACATAATAGAGATACAGAAACACCGTGGCCCCTTTCTTTGAGACAACTCTGCACTAGTGCGAGCCGCAAATGCCGCTTCCAGCTTAGCTGTGCAGAAGAAGAACAACAAGAAGAAGAAATATCTCGAAATATGTCCGTCAGGCCCCTTCCCTCGAGATAAATCTGCAAATATCTCGGAAACGAAGCGAGCTACGGCAAAATGTTAAGAGACCTTTTTTGTAGAGAATTATATTTCCCACAATTTAGGTTCTATGATATTTTTTGATCAGAAGCGTAGTTTTCGAGATATATCGAGATATTTAAAAGATCCGAAGCCGCACCAACATAATAGAGATACAGAAACACCGTGGCCCCTTTCTTTGAGATAACTCTGCACTAGTGCGAGCCGCAAATGCCGCTTCCAGCTTAGCTGTGCAGAAGAAGAACAACAAGAAGAAGAAATATCTCGAAATATGTCCGTCAGGCCCCTTCCCTCGAGATAAATCTGCAAATATCTCGGAAACGAAGCGAGCTACGGCAAAATGTTAAGAGACCTTTTTTGTAGAGAATTATATTTCCCACAATTTAGGTTCTATGATATTTTTTGATCAGAAGCGTAGTTTTCGAGATATATCGAGATATTTAAAAGATCCGAAGCCGCACCAACATAATAGAGATACAGAAACACCGTGGCCCCTTTCTTTGAGATAACTCTGCACCATTGCGAGCTGCAAATGTCACTTCCAGCTTAGCTGTGCAGAAGAAGACCAACAAGAAGAAGAAATATCTCGAAATATGTCCGTCAGGCCCATTCCCTTGAGATAAATCTGCAAATATCTCGGAAACGAAGCGAGCTATGGCAAAATGTTAAGAGACCTTATTTGTAGAGAATTAAGTTTCCTACTTTTTATGTTCTATGATATTATTTGATCAGATGCGTAGTTCTCGAGATATATCAAGGTATTTAAAAGTTCCGAAGCCGCACCAACATAATAGAGATACAGAAACACCGTGGCCCCTTTCTTTCAGATAACTCTGCACTATTGCGAGCTGGAAATGCCACTTCCTGTTTAGCTGTGCAGAAGAAGAACAACAAGAAGAAGAAATATCCCGAAATATGTCCGTCAGGCCCCTTCCCTTGAGATAAATCTGCAAATATCTCGGAAACGAAGCGAGCTATGGCAAAATGTTAAGAGACCTTATTTATAGAGAATTAAGTTTCCTACAATTTATGTTCTATGATATTTTTTGGTCAGAAGCGTAGTTTTCGAGATATATCGAGATATTTAAAAGATCCGAAGCTGCACCAACATAATAGAGATACAGAAACACCGTGGCCCCTTTCTTTGAGATAACTCTGCACTAGTGCGAGCCGCAAATGCCGCTTCCAGCTTAGCTGTGCAGAAGAAGAACAACAAGAAGAAGAAATATCTCGAAATATGTCCGTCAGGCCCCTTCCCTCGAGATAAATCTGCAAATATCTCGGAAACGAAGCGAGCTACGGCAAAATGTTAAGAGACCTTTTTTGTAGAGAATTATATTTCCCACAATTTAGGTTCTATGATATTTTTTGATCAGAAGCGTAGTTTTCGAGATATATCGAGATATTTAAAAGATCCGAAGCAGCACCAACATAATAGAGATACAGAAACACCGTGGCCCCTTTCTTTGAGATAACTCTGCACTAGTGCGAGCCGCAAATGCCGCTTCCAGCTTAGCTGTGCAGAAGAAGAACAACAAGAAGAAGAAATATCTCGAAATATGTCCGTCAGGCCCCTTCCCTCGAGATAAATCTGCAAATATCTCGGAAACGAAGCGAGCTACGGCAAAATGTTAAGAGACCTTTTTTGTAGAGAATTATATTTCCCACAATTTAGGTTCTATGATATTTTTTGATCAGAAGCGTAGTTTTCGAGATATATCGAGATATTTAAAAGATCCGAAGCCGCACCAACATAATAGAGATACAGAAACACCGTGGCCCCTTTCTTTGAGATAACTCTGCACTAGTGCGAGCCGCAAATGCCACTTCCAGCTTAGCTGTGCAGAAGAAGAACAACAAGAAGAAGAAATATCTCGAAATATGTCCGTCAGGCCCCTTCCCTTGAGATAAATCTGCACATATCTCGGAAACGAAGCGAGCTATGGCAAAATGTGAAGAGACCTTTTGTGTAGAGAATTAAGTTTCCTACTTTTTATCTTCTATGATATTTTTTGATCAGATGCGTAGTTCTCGAGATATATCAAGATATTTAAAAGTTCTGAAGCCGCACCAACATAATAGAGATACAGAAACACCGTGGCCCCTCTCTTTGAGATAACTCTGCACTATTGCGAGCTGGAAATGCCACTTCCAGTTTAGCTGTGCAGGAGAAGAACAACAAGAAGAGGAAATATCTCGAAATATGTCCGTCAGGCCCCTTCCCTTGAGATATATCTGCAAATATCTCGGAAACGAAACGAGCTATGGCAAAATGTTAAGAGACCTTTTTTGTAGAGAATTATGTTTCCTACAATTTATGTTCTATGATATTTTTTGATCAGAAGCGTAGTTTTCGAGATATATCGAGATATTTAAAAGATCCGAAGCTGCACCTACATAATAGAGATACAGAAACACCGTGGCCCCTTTCTTTGAGATAACTCTGCACTAGTGCGAGCCGCAAATGCCGCTTCCAGCTTAGCTGTGCAGAAGAAGAACAACAAGAAGAAGAAATATCTCGAAATATGTCCGTCAGGCCCCTTCCCTCGAGATAAATCTGCAAATATCTCGGAAACGAAGCGAGCTATGGCAAAATGTTAAGAGACCTTTTTTGTAGAGAATTAAGTTTCCTACTTTTTATGTTCTATGATATTTTTTGATCGGATGCGTAGTTCTCGAGATATATCAAGATATTTAAAAGTTCCGAAGCCGCACCAACATAATAGAGATACAGAAACACCGTGGCCCCTTTCTTTGAGATAACTCTGCACTATTGCGAGCTGCAAATGCCACTTCCAGCTTAGCTGTGCAGAAGAAGAACAACAAGAAGAAGAAGTATCTGGAAATATGTCCGTCAGGCCCCTTCCCTTGAGATAAATCTGCAAATATCTCGGAAACGAAGCGAGCTACGGCAAAATGCTAAGAGACCTTTTTTGTAGAGAATTATATTTCCCACAATTTAGGTTCTATGATATTTTTTGATCAGAAGCGTAGTTTTCGAGATATATCGAGATATTTAAAAGATCCGAAGCCGCACCAACATAATAGAGATACAGAAACACCGTGGCCCCTTTCTTTGAGATAACTCTGCACCATTGCGAGCTGCAAATGCCACTTCCAGCTTAGCTGTGCAGAAGAAGAACAACAAGAAGAAGAAATATCTCGAAAAATGTCCGTCAGGCCCCTTCCCTTGAGATAAATCTGCAAATATCTCGGAAACGAAGCGAGCTATGGCAAAATGTTAAGAGACCTTTTTTGTAGAGAATTATATTTCCCACAATTTAGGTTCTATGATATTTTTTGATCAGAAGCGTAGTTTTTGAGATATATCGAGATATTTAAAAGTTCCGAAGCCGCACCAACATAATAGAGATACAGAAACACCGTGGCCCCTTTCTTTGAGATAACTCTGCGCTATTGCGAGCTGCAAATGCCACTTCCAGCTTAGCTGTGCAGAAGAAGAACAACAAGAAGAAGAAATATCTCGAAAAATGTCCGTCAGGCCCCTTCCCTTGAGATAAATCTGCAAATATCTCGGAAACGAAGCGAGCTATGGCAAAATGTTAAGAGACCTTATTTGTAGAGAATTAAGTTTCCTACTTTTTATGTTCTATGATATTTTTTGATCAGATGCGTAGTTCTCGAGATATATCAAGATATTTAAAAGTTCCGAAGCCGCACCAACATAATAGAGATACAGAAACACCGTGGCCCCTTTCTTTGAGATAACTCTGCGCTATTGCGAGCTGGAAATGCCACTTCCAGTTTAGCTGTGCAGAAGAAGAACAACAAGAAGAGGAAATATCTGGAAATATGTCCGTCAGGCCCCTTCCCTTGAGATAAATCTGCAAATATCTCGGAAACGAAGCGAGCTACGGCAAAATGTTAAGAGACCTTTTTTGTAGAGAATTATATTTCCCACAATTTAGGTTCTATGATATTTTTTGATCAGAAGCGTAGTTTTCGAGATATATCGAGATATTTAAAAGATCCGAAGCCGCACCAACATAATAGAGATACAGAAACACCGTGGCCCCTTTCTTTGAGATAACTCTGCACCATTGCGAGCTGCAAATGCCACTTCCAGCTTAGCTGTGCAGAAGAAGAACAACAAGAAGAAGAAATATCTCGAAAAATGTCCGTCAGGCCCCTTCCCTTGAGATAAATCTGCAAATATCTCGGAAACGAAGCGAGCTATAGCAAAATGTTAAGAGACCTTTTTTGTAGAGAATTATATTTCCCACAATTTAGGTTCTATGATATTTTTTGATCAGAAGCGTAGTTTTCGAGATATATCGAGATATTTAAAAGATCCGAAGCCGCACCAACATAATAGAGATACAGAAACACCGTGGCCCCTTTCTTTGAGATAACTCTGCGCTATTGCGAGCTGGAAATGCCACTTCCAGTTTAGCTGTGCAGAAGAAGAACAACAAGAAGAGGAAATATCTGGAAATATGTCCGTCAGGCCCCTTCCCTTGAAATAAATCTGCAAATATCTCGGAAACGAAGCGAGCTATGGCAAAATGTTAAGAGACCTTATTTGTAGAGAATTAAGTTTCCTACTTTTTATGTTCTATGATATTATTTGATCAGATGCGTAGTTCTCGAGATATATCAAGATATTTAAAAGTTCCGAAGCCGCACCAACATAATAGAGATACAGAAACACCGTGGCCCCTTTCTTTCAGATAACTCTGCACTATTGCGAGCTGGAAATGCCACTTCCTGTTTAGCTGTGCAGAAGAAGAACAACAAGAAGAAGAAATATCCCGAAATATGTCCGTCAGGCCCCTTCCCTTGAGATAGATCTGCATATATCTCGGAAACGAAGCGAGCTACGGCAAAATGTTAAGAGACCTTTTTGGTAGAGAATGAAGTTTCCTACTTTTTATGTTCTATGATATTTTTTGATCAGATGCGTAGTTCTCGAGATATATCAAGATATTTAAAAGTTTCGAAGCCGCACCAACATAATAGAGATACAGAAACACCGTGGCCCCTTTCTTTGAGATAACTCTGCACTATTGCGAGGTGCAAATGCCACTTCCAGCTTAGCTGTGCAGAAGAAGACCAACAAGAAGAAGAAATATCTCGAAATATGTCCGTCAGGCCCCTTCCCTTGAGATAAATCTGCAAATATCTCGGAAACGAAGCGAGCTATGGCAAAATGTTAAGAGACCTTATTTGTAGAGAATTAAGTTTCCTACTTTTTATGTTCTATGATATTATTTGATCAGATGCGTAGTTCTCGAGATATATCAAGATATTTAAAAGTTCCGAAGCCGCACCAACATAATAGAGATACAGAAACACCGTGGCCCCTTTCTTTCAGATAACTCTGCACTATTGCGAGCTGGAAATGCCACTTCCAGTTTAGCGGTGCAGAAGAAGAACAACAAGAAGAAGAAATATCCCGAAATATGTCCGTCAGGCCCCTTCCCTTGAGATAAATCTGCATATATCTCGGAAACGAAGCGAGCTATGGCAAAATGTTAAGAGACCTTTTTGGTAGTGTAAATTCGCGGAGTTCTCTCTCTCACTGAGTCCTCGGCGTACTTTATGAAATGTGATCTACGTTGTCAGGTAGATAGAGGTTCTCACTTACCTTTCGCTGGGTTGGGTAGAACCTATCTATGGACTGAACCTGTGGTGTGTGTGTCGTCCAAGTGTTGGAGCGGTAGGGTAGATGTTCGAGTGAAGATCACGCACTTTCGATCACAATGAATGTTTATTCGTAACTGGTACAGTTCTTGATTCGCGCACGGTTACAATCGAGTCTTACAGAATCTTGCTCTGTCGAAGCCCTGAGCTTCGTAGCAGAGTCATAAACGCTAGACTTAGTTAATTTATCGATATTACCGGAATCTTGCTCTGTCGAAGTACTGGGCTTCGTAGCAGAGTCGTGTAGATTCTAGAGTATCGAACTCTGAACGGTACTTCGCGGATTATATTCGCGGATTTTGGTACTTGTACTTGAATTTCGAACTGCGCCTACGAGAACTTCTTACGAGAACTATTGGTAAAATTGACTGTGTACGGGCGGGCCCGGTCGCGTTATTTTATATTGATAAATGAGGTCGACATTTGATTTGGCAATTCGGGTGAACCACCTCATTCGGATCGTCAGCGTTCTCGCCGTACGACGACCCGGATGAGTTGCTCACTCAGAATTTGCGGAACGATGAATTTGGATGGTGCAATGGAAGTTTAAAGAATTTGGTTGATGAAATAGGAGTTCCAAGAATGCGTCGTAGGACGTGACAATACATATGTTGTACTGATTTGAATTGTGAAATCGATTACAAAATTAAGGAAATTTATGTTTATTTATATGTATATAGAATGCGTCACAGGACGTGACACCTGGCCGCCTAGATTGTTGCATATCGGTACGATATCAACAAGTAGATTTGAAGAGAAAAAAAAAGATTTTGAGCAGTTATATTTGTCCAAATTCATAGTTTCTACCTTTATGAGTTAGATGAGGTTTTACAGATTTGAGGTGAGTGTAATTACAATATTTTATTAGTTGGTGTGGATTTGTTGCGCTGAGTAATTTTGTTGCTGGTGTTTCTTTGCGTTCGCGGATCGGTGTATTGCAAAGAGTAAATGGTTTTTGGCTGACCATTTACTTCCCTCCCCGCTGAGATTGAGGCGGTAGGGGTGCGTAACGTAACTCTAGTGCGTGTACTAAATAATCTTGTAGACCGACACTTCTGGGCTTCTTTTATTAATTTTAAATTTAAGGTTTGTAGAATGAAATTGGTAATTCTTGGAATTTCTATTGTGACGGGTACGCGCTGGGACAGCAAGTGTCTTGCATGCGCTGGTTCCTAGTATTATCGATGCTTCGTCGGTTAATGTCCCGTCTTTACTTGGAAATTTTTGCGCACCTGGTGGGGTGTTTGATATATATTTCGGTTGATCGGCTGGTCTCGTCACTTGGACGAAAAGAAATTTTTTCTGTTCGGACCGTTTGGCTGTTTATTCTATCACCATGTATGCCAGATACATCCGTCATGATACGACGATAATGGACATATCGAAGCCACGCCGGGAGTTGTTTATTGCCTGGGTAAGTAGCTGGGTTTTGCTCTCTCTCTTTTTTTTTTCTTTTTTTTTTTTTTTTATTTTATTTATTTATTTATTTATTATTTTTTTTTTTTTTTTTTTCCGCAGCCTACTGATGGCCGCTTTTTATACTGCCCGGGAATGGTTAGCATAGCGCACCGGAAGGCTGTACGTCAATTTCGCAGCGATTTTCGGCGATATCTGGAGGAGCTCCTGCAGTGGGATGAGGATAGGGTCCTCGACATTGCCCCCTTATTTGAGCGAGATTAATCATATGCTCACGATTCTTCTTCTTTTTATTATTATTTTTTTTTTTTGAATAAATTTTTATTTTATTTTGAATTTGCGTGTGTTTATTTATGCGTATTCCCTGATTTCCTTATTTTTAGTTCGGTTATTCCATCGTAAACATCTGTATTTGTTTCTGCATTATTGGTTGCGGTACAGGTGGTTTAATTGCAGGTGGTCGTAGTGGAACGGGTGGTAGCGTTCTCCAATTGAAGGTGTTTGGTCGTTCTATTTTTATTTCGTTCAATTCGATGTCCTCGTTTCTGGCTAGGTTTCCTTTCTTTGGGAGTTTTTTGATGGTTTTGTTGTTTTTTAGTGTCACTAGTAAGTATGTAATTGAGCTGAAGATGGCTGCCAATAGATGTATGGACCATCCATATAGTGTATGTAATGTATATCCCCTTATGATCGTGTCAATTATTAGCTTGCAGATATGAATGATTATGAAAATCATTATTACTGCAGAGCTAATAGAGCCAAACTTGATGAATTTTTCCACGAATTTATTCCACGTATTTTCTGCGATATGGGATAGCGTGTTCTCTGTAAAAAGATTGTTGATTAGTCCTCCTTGTACGCTTTCTTCTCCTAGCATGCCCCTCGCTATTGTGTTCAGCAAGGCTGATTTTTCTAGGGGGAACATAATGTGCTGTTGGAGTTCTTGGAGGTCTTCTTGTGAATAAATTCCGCTTGATGCTAATGAATTTATTTCCTTGTATTCCCAGGAGATGTTCGTATTTGGCTTTAGAATTCCTGGGTTTTGCGCTTTCCTTGGTGTTGGTGTTAGTGCTATCCAATTGTTGTTCAATTTGTAATATTGCGGAATAATTGTATTGCATTCTATCTGCGTTCCTGCTTTCATTAGTATGTGTGTTTTAGGCGTTAGAAATCGTGTTTTGTTCCCGGAGGTTACTGGTAGTTGCGTGTAGCACTTGTCTGTGTGAAATAGTTGTACTTCCTTGGGTGTGCATTTTATGATGTGCACTACTTCTCCTGCAATTCTAGCAATGTATCCTGGTTTTTCCATTAGGTTGTACGCGAATTCGTCTGGTGAAATAGAGGCTATGGATAGGGAATTATAGATTGTTCTTTTTTCTAGTTTGCATCTTTCGTTTAAAATGTCTAAGTATAAATTTTGTATTTGAGCCCTGAAGTGTTTTTCTACGTATACGAATTTTGAGTTAGTATATGTAAGAATGTCTAGGTTTAATATTTCCTTTGACGGTTGTACGTCGTTATCGAATAGTATATTGTTTTGTGTTCTTTCGTATATAATTAATTTTGGGTGTTCGGTTTTTGTTAGTATTCTATTGCAAGTTTTGATGTCTCCTTTCGCTGCTAGCGCGAATGAGATGTCGGTTGTTTCTATTGTGTATAATGTTTCGCGATTTTTAGATGTTAGTTTTGTTACCGGACCTCGGTATAGTACGTCGTATCTAGTTTTTAAACAGTCTTCTCTCGGTAGCGCTGACCAGAAGGTGTGTCCTCCTTCCATGTCGATACAATGTTCATCCGAAAATTTACAAACTGTTCCTGATGCTAAGCGTAATTTATCGCTGTTAAGACTAACTTGCGCGGTGTATTCTATTAACGTGATTTTTATAAGGCCCTGTACGTATACTTTATTCCATGTTCCGTAGCTGTCAGAATAGGACGCTCCTGTACATGAGCTTTCTATTGCGTTTCCCGCGAGACTTATTCCTACGGATTTTGTAGAGTTTACTTTTAAATTCGCGATTGTATGAAAGTTGTCGTATCTAAATATTCCGGTATTATGTATGGATTTACAGTTTTCATGGCTTATGTCTAAAAGGTATTCTTGTATCGCGTTTTCTACTGGTACTAAGTGACTGAACATTCCACATCGGAAAATTGTGCGTTGAATTTCTATTTTGCATTGTATGATTGGGACCGTTCTGAATTCTGCTAATTGTAGTAGCCGTATTGTGGTGTTGGTTACGCTAACGTCTGCATGGTGGAAGTCGCATTCCCCGGTGTCCAGTAAAGAATATGTCGATACGATCGGGTTGGTTGCGCCGCAATCGAATCCGATTATTGCTTGGCTAATTTTGAATGTGCTGATATAAATTAATAGAATTAACTTCATTGTCGGCTCTTTTCCTAGAAAGAAGGCTTATGTTATTTTCTGTGCTGCTAAATGCTTAGTTTGTTCGCATGAACTGTTTTTGGCTTTCCTTTGTAATTGATTGTTATATTATTGTTATCCCCTATTTTTAGTATTTCATATGGCCCTAGATACCAATCTTTTTCTAATTTTCCCGGTTTGGGTTCTTTGAGTAACCATACTTTGTCTCCGGTTTTGAATTCTACCGATTTAATGAATCTATCGTAGTATTCTTTTGATTTCATTTTTGAGTCAATTAGATTTTCGCGTGCCATACTAGCTATATCTCTCATGTTTTTTATTAAATTTTCCAAATAATCGCTGTGTGTAGGTAGTTGTTCTGATTTCTTTAGGGGTTCAGTCGAAGGTAGCCTAGCTGGATAAGCGAAAACCAGTTCATGTGGTGTGAATTTATGACTGGAATGAATGCTTGTGTTATAATTGAATTGTGCTAGCTCTAGAAGTTCATCCCATTCACATTTTTTTGTTGAAAAGTTTTTTAAATATTCGCAAAGTGGATGGTGTGCTCTTTCTAATGATCCATTTGATTGGGGTGAAAAAGCTGTTGTTTCGATTTTTGAGAATTTAAATCTTTTTGCAACTTGTTTCATTATTTTGCTAGTGAAATTTGTTCCTCTATCTGTGAGTACTATTTTAGGTGAGCCGAAAGTGCATATAAATTTTTTTACAAAAGCGTCTGCGACTGATTCTGCTGTCTGATCTTTTAGAGGTACTGCTACTAAGAATTTCGATAATTGGTCTTGTATGGTTAAGATGTATTTATTATTATTTTTTGTAACGTTGAGTGGACCGACTACGTCCATCGCGATTTTATCGAAAGTTTTTATTGGTGTGTCTGTTATAACCATCGGTTGTCTAGTTTTAACTCTTTTTAATTTATTTCTTTGACATTCCTCGCACTTTTTTATTTTGTTTTGAATGTCTTGTTTTAGGTTTTCCCAAAAGAATTTGTCTTTTATTCTATTGTATGTTCTATTTACGCCTGAGTGACCTCCTAGTTTTGTGGAGTGGAATTGGTCAAATATTTTATCTCTGTTTTCAGGTTTTACGTATTCGATACTGTTTAGGCATATTATTATTTTAATGTTTGTTTTATTGAAGGTGTTTTTTAATATTTCCTCTATTTCGTGCCAGTTTATATTTAATATTTTAATGTCTTTTGAAATACTGAAGATTTTTATATTTTTCCGTATAAGTAAGTCTTTTAATGTATTAAATAATTTTATCAGATTTTGTTTTATTTTTTCCGATGATGTTGCTACGTTTAAGCATAAGATAAAGAGTTTTTTGTTATTTACTTCTATTAATTCAATTTCGTTTTCGGATAGCTTGGGATTTACTTTTATATTCTTGATTTCCATTAACGCGTTGGTGTTTTTGTCTAGAGGTATACCTTGTTGAGTAATTATTTGTACGATGTTATCGTTTCTAAATTGAATTGAGTTTTTTGTGTAAATTAAATTTTCCTGTTCCTGTTCTTCTATATTGTCTTTTTTTTCTTTATTTTCCTGTTTCTTGCGCTTAGTCGTTTTTCCCTTATTATTGCTATTCAGAGTTGCCTCTTGGTTTAACGGTTCTTGGATCTTTTTTCTTGGTCTACCCCTTCCTCTTTTGATTTTGGTGTGATTGTCGTTTGGGGCTTCTACTTTATTTTGACTTGGAATTTTTACGGGTGTCGATTTTTCGCTGATTTCTTTCTTTCCTTGCGCTCTTGTTGTAACGGAAACGTGTACGTTGTCTACTGGATTTCTCGATAATGCATCGGCGTTCACGTTTTGCTTACCCGGTTTATATACTATATTGTATTCGTAATCCGATAATTTTAGTCTCCATTTTTGTACTCTGGTATTATTGTCAGCTGTTTTTAGCCAAAGTAATGGTTTATGATCTGTGACTATTGTAAATTTATTCCCGTAAATGTAGTTTCGGAATGTTTTTATCGCGAACATTATTGCCAGAGCTTCTTTTTCGTAGGTGTCGTATTTAATTTCGGCTTCTTGCAATACACGTGATGCGTATGCAATTGGTTTATCTTTCCCGATTTCTCCTTGTGATAATACTGCACCTAGAGCGTATTTAGATGCGTCTGTCGTAATAACGTATGGTTTCTCGAATTGTGGATACTGTAGGATGGGTGCGTTGCATAATATTTCCTTGAGTTTTACAAAAGCGTCTTGCTGTTCCGTGTTCCAGGAAAATTTCGTGTCTTTTTGCAGTAAACTCGTTAGAGGTTTTGCAATTTTTGCAAAATTATTTATGAATCGTCTATAGTATCCTGCGAGTCCCAAGAATTCTCTTATGTTCTTGACGTTCTTGGGAGTAGGAAATTTTTGGACAGCTTCCGTTTTTGCTGGGTCGGGTTTTATCCCTTCCCCACTTATTATATGACCTAGGAAGCATACTTCTGCTTTAAGAAATTCGCATTTTTCGGGTTCGAGTTTTAATTTTACTTTTCTTAATTTCTGAGCGACTATGTTGAATCTCATATTGAGTTCTTCTAGGTTTTCTCCAAATACTATAATATCGTCAATGAAGACAAAGCAGATTTTTCCAATTGAGTCTCCTAAGGTTGTATTTATTACTCTCTGAAAGGTTCGTGGTGAATTTCTTAATCCGAAAGGTAGGACGTTGAATTCGAATCGTCCTAGTGGATGTATGCTGAAAGCTGTCTTATGTATATCCCTTGGGTTCATTTTGATTTGATGGAAGCCTGATTTTAGATCTATTACGTGATATAGTTTTGCTTGTCCTAACTGGTCGAAAATTTCGGTTATGTTTGGAAGTAGATATGGGTCTGGAATCGTTTTTTCATTTAGTTTCCTGTAGTCTATCACTAGTCTCCATCTTTTTTTTCCTTCAGCTGTTTCTTTCTTTTTGACTACCCAAGTTGGAGCGTTAAAAGCACTTTTTGAATGTCTGACAAAACCGTTTGCAATTAATTTTTCTGTTTCCTTTACTGCCGTTTCTTTTAGCCTATGTGGTAAAGGGAATTGTTTTACGTATACAGGTTTTTCGTCCGTTAGGTTAATTTCGTGTTGTTCTGTATTATATGATTCTATTTTATCTCCTTCTACCCAAAATATATCGTTATTATCCTCAATTAGTTCCTTCATTATAGTTCTGTTTCCTTCTGATAGATTTCCTAATCGAATTTTTCCTAATAGTTTGTCTCGTCGATTTTCCGTTTCTTTGCTTTCCATTGCAATATTATCTTCCTTGTTTTCGGCAAAACTGATTTTTCCTACTTCTAATATTTCGCTTTCGTTTATTTTTGGTAGATTTCCTGTTTCTTGAAATCCTTCCAGTATATCTTCTACATCGTACGAAGCATAGTTATATTTGTTTTCTAAAGGGTCGGTTTCGTTTTTGAATTTGGTGTTTGTATTCTCGTCCACTTTGGTTAGAAATTCTGTATAGTCGTAAGAGTCTATTTCACATTTTTCTTCTTGATTGTCGAGTACTGTATTTATACTGTTTATTATCTGTTCTATGGATTTGTTATCTGTTTCTAAATGTTCCTCGGGATTTGATGACGTCGTCTTTTCTGTATCTATTGTCACGTTACCTGGTTCGTTATTTAATTTGTCCACTATGTTTAATAAATGTAGTGTGTCGTTATTGAGGCTAACGTCCCAGTTTCCTGTCATATTATCCGGTTGCGGAAGGTCTTGGTTTGCACTGTCTTTGTCGCTCGTGTTTTCGCTGATTCCTGTTTGGTGCAAGGTTCCTGCGTCCGTATGTACAGGGGTCAGTGTCTCGTTCGCGTGAGTCGTGTCTTGAAGTATTTTGTTGAGGAAGCATTTTTGCTCGTCTGTTAGTTTTGGTAACTGATGTAAAGCTAATGTTTGACTTGTTATATTTGCCTCTCCTGATTTTAGTTCGAATTTTCCATTATTTATTTCTACGTATCCCTCGTCTAATCTTAATTTTTGTTCCAGGAGTACTTTTATTCCTAATATTCCGTCATATGGTATTGAAAAGTCCTGTGGTGCTACATGAAAATCGAAATATTGGTAGTTTATCGGTATTCTTACTGCTCCTAAAGTTTGCAATGGTTTGTCTGTAATGCCTGAGAGTAATATTTTTCTGTCTTGTAATATTGCGTTTATAGGAATTTGGTCTTTTTTTATAATATTTAGTTGTGCACCGCTGTCAATAAGGAGGTTGCATTCCTTTCTTGTGTAAGGATTTTCTATTGTAATGTATTGTAATAGGTTCTCCAATCTCAGTGAATACGTTGCCATTCTTGTTGTTATTCTTTCTTCTTTTATGATTTGATCATCGGGCAAGTTGGGTCCTAGCGTTTTTTCTTGTTCTGATTCCTTTGGCTTCGTACTGTCGTTAATTTTATGTGTTTTGAGCGGCTCATCCTTGCTCCTCCCTATGCGCTCTCTCCAGGAGGAGTCTATTCGTTTCCCGATCTGTACTGTTGATGGTTTTGCCCTCTGTAGCATTCTTCTGTTGTGTGATTCGTACTTTTGCATAGGTTGCAGATTTTTCCGGCGCTGTTTTCCAGGCTTTTTAGTTTCCTGCATGCGTCTATTTGGTGTCCTGGCTCTTTGCAGTAGGAACAGATATCTCTTTTTTGTGCTCGTAGTTCGATCGCTTTTAGTTTCCTACATTCCTCTATTGTGTGGTTTGGGGTTTTACAATACTCGCAGAATCTTCGTAGTTCGCTTGTGTGTTTCTGATTGGCCCTATTGTCATTACTATTTTTAAAATAATTACTATCGTTGTGATTGTATTTTCTGTGGTAGTTACTCCTATATGAATCATTTGATTTTTGTTGAGGTTTCCTTGGCTCGTGGCAGTCTTCTGCCGAGTGTCCTAGTCGCTTACAAAGTTGGCATTTAATTTGATTTGTTCTGGTTTGGAAAACTCTTGCTTCCTCGCAATTTGCCGCGCTGTGGCCTTCTTCCTTACAGATTGTACACATGACTAATTGGAGATCGTTGGGTTTTGTTGTTGGGCAAGTTTTTGCTGTGTGGCCCGCTTCGTCGCACAGTTGGCACGTAGGTGTTGGACAATCTTTTGTTGTATGATACCTGCTATTACAGATTTCGCAAAGTTCTGTAATTTTTGGGAATTTCGTGCAGGTGTTTGGTTCGTGACCGGTTCCTCCGCATTTCCAACATGTCTCGTATTCGATTATGAACGGGCATTCGCTGACCGTGTGCCCCTTTATTTGGCAGTATTGGCAGTGCTGTCCCTTTACTTTGTTCATCTTACATGCATCTGTTGAATGTCCTGGAGTGTTGCAATGTTTGCAAATGAGTTCTATTTTCTTTTTGGCCAGTTTGCAGTTATACGATATGTGATCCTTGCTTTTGCAATATACGCATGCCGCGTTCTTGCAAAATAAGGCTTCATGATTTAGGTCTTGGCATATTTGACACATATATATTGCTGAGTTTGCGTCGTGTTTCCCGAGACTGTACAGTATGTTAGCCGGTTTGTTTCTCAATATGTCCTGTTTTCCTAACTTTGTTTCTACTTCGATTGCTTCCTTTATAAGGGCAGCTATATTGTCCTTTTGTTTTAGTTCTAATCTGATTTCTTGCCTTAGTCCGTTTTTAAAGCTTTTTTCTGCATCGGTTTTTATGGCTTTGTCGAATTCTTGTATAGCTTGCTGGGTTATACCTGCTTCTGTTTTCTTTAGTTCTTTGATCTGGATTACTAGTTCTTGTAGTCTGTTCCCGTAACTGAGCACTGTTTCGTCCGGTCTTTGCGTTAGTTCTGTTAATTTTCCATATAGGGTGTGTATATTTTCAGTGGATGGAAACAGTATTCTTATTGCTGTGATAAAATCATTTAAGTTATCTAAGGGTGTATTTATTAATGCTTTGTATACTTCGCCTTTTAGTTTTACTTTCACAATTTGAATTAGCGTTCTCGCCGTACGACGACCCGGCTGAGTTGCTCACTCAGAATTTGCGGAACGATGAATTTGGATGGTGCAATGGAAGTTTAAAGAATTTGGTTGATGAAATAGGAGTTCCAAGAATGCGTCGTAGGACGTGACAATACATATGTTGTACTGATTTGAATTGTGAAATCGATTACAAAATTAAGGAAATTTATGTTTATTTATATGTATATAGAATGCGTCACAGGACGTGACAGTAGAGAATGAAGTTTCCTACTTTTTATGTTCTATGATATTTTTTGATCAGATGCGTAGTTCTCGAGATATATCAAGATATTTAAAAGTTCCGAAGCCGCACCAACATAATAGAGATACAGAAACACCGTGGCCCCTTTCTTTGAGATAACTCTGCACTACTGCGAGCTGGAAATGCCACTTCCAGTTTAGCTGTGCAGAAGAAGAACAACAAGAAGAAGAAATATCTCGAAATATGTCCGTCAGGCCCCTTCCCTTGAGATAAATCTGCAAATACCTCGGAAACGAAGCGAGCTATGGCAAAATGTTAAGAGACCTTTTTTGTAGAGAATTAAGTTTCCTACTTTTTATGTTCTATGATATTTTTTGATCGGATGCGTAGTTCTCGAGATATATCAAGATATTTAAAAGATCCGAAGCTGCACCAACATAATAGAGATACAGAAACACCGTGGCCCCTGTCTTTGAGATAACTCTGCACCATTGCGAGCTGCAAATGCCACTTCCAGCTTAGCTGTGCAGAAGAAGAACAACAAGAAGAAGAAATATCTCGAAAAATGTCCGTCAGGCCCCTTCCCTTGAGATAAATCTGCAAATATCTCGGAAACGAAGCGAGCTATGGCAAAATGTTAAGAGACCTTATTTGTAGAGAATTAAGTTTCCTACTTTTTATGTTCTATGATATTTTTTGATCAGATGCGTAGTTCTCGAGATATATCAAGATATTTAAAAGTTCCGAAGCCGCACCAACATAATAGAGATACAGAAACACCGTGACCCCTTTCTTTGAGATAACTCTGCGCTATTGCGAGCTGGAAATGCCACTTCCAGTTTAGCTGTGCAGAAGAAGAACAACAAGAAGAGGAAATATCTCGAAATATGTCCGTCAGGCCCCTTCCCTTGAGATATATCTGCAAATATCTCGGAAACGAAACGAGCTATGGCAAAATGTTAAGAGACCTTTTTTGTAGAGAATTATGTTTCCTACTTTTTATGTTCTATGATATTTTTTGATCGGATGCGTAGTTCTCGAGATATATCAAGATATTTAAAAGTTCCGAAGCCGCACCAACATAATAGCGATACAGAAACACCGTGGCCCCTTTCTTTGAGATAACTCTGCACTATTGCGAGCTGCAAATGCCACTTCCAGCTTAGCTGTGCAGAAGAAGAACAACAAGAAGAAGAAATATCTGGAAATATGTCCGTCAGGCCCCTTCCCTTGAGATAAATCTGCAAATATCTCGGAAACGAAGCGAGCTACGGCAAAATGTTAAGAGACCTTTTTTGTAGAGAATTATATTTCCCACAATTTAGGTTCTATGATATTTTTTGATCAGAAGCGTAGTTTTCGAGATATATCGAGATATTTAAAAGATCCGAAGCCGCACCAACATAATAGAGATACAGAAACACCGTGGCCCCTTTCTTTGAGATAACTCTGCACCATTGCGAGCTGCAAATGCCACTTCCAGCTTAGCTGTGCAGAAGAAGACCAACAAGAAGAAGAAATATCTCGAAATATGTCCGTCAGGCCCCTTCCCTTGAGATAAATCTGCAAATATCTCGGAAACGAAGCGAGCTATGGCAAAATGTTAAGAGACCTTTTTGGTAGAGAATGAAGTTTCCTACTTTTTATGTTCTATGATATTTTTTGATCAGATGCGTAGTTCTCGAGATATATCAAGATATTTAAAAGTTCCGAAGCCGCACCAACATAATAGAGATACAGAAACACCGTGGCCCCTTTCTTTCAGATAACTCTGCACTATTGCGAGCTGGAAATGCCACTTCCTGTTTAGCTGTGCAGAAGAAGACCAACAAGAAGAAGAAATATCTCGAAATATGTCCGTCAGGCCCCTTCCCTTGAGATAAATCTGCAAATATCTCGGAAACGAAGCGAGCTATGGCAAAATGTTAGGAGATCTTATTTGTAGAGAATTAAGTTTCCTACTTTTTATGTTCTATGATATTATTTGATCAGATGCGTAGTTCTCGAGATATATCAAGATATTTAAAAGTTCCGAAGCCGCACCAACATAATAGAGATACAGAAACACCGTGGCCCCTTTCTTCGAGATAACTCTGCACTATTGCGAGCTGCAAATGCCACTTCCAGCTTAGCTGTGCAGAAGAAGAACAACAAGAAGAACTATCTCGAAAAATGTCCGTCAGGCCCCTTCCCTTGAGATAAATCTGCAAATATCTCGGAAACGAAGCGAGCTATGGCAAAATGTTAAGAGACCTTATTTGTAGTGAATTAAGTTTCCTACTTTTTATGTTCTATGATATTTTTTGATCAGATGCGTAGTTCTCGAGATATATCAAGATACTTAAAAGTTCCGAAGCCGCACCAACATAATAGAGATACAGAAACACCGTGGCCCCTTTCTTTGAGATAACTCTGCGCTATTGCGAGCTGGAAATGCCACTTCCAGTTTAGCTGTGCAGAAGAAGAACAACAAGAAGAGGAAATATCTCGAAATATGTCCGTCAGGCCCCTTCCCTTGAGATATATCTGCAAATATCTCGGAAACGAAACGAGCTATGGCAAAATGTTAAGAGACCTTTTTTGTAGAGAATTATGTTTCCTACAATTTATGTTCTATGACATTTTTTGATCAGAAGCGTAGTTTTCGAGATATATCGAGATATTTAAAAGATCCGAAGCTGCACCAACATAATAGAGATACAGAAACACCGTGGCCCCTTTCTTTGAGATAACTCTGCACTAGTGCGAGCCGCAAATGCCGCTTCCAGCTTAGCTGTGCAGAAGAAGAACAACAAGAAGAAGAAATATCTCGAAATATGTCCGTCAGGCCCCTTCCCTCGAGATAAATCTGCAAATATCTCGGAAACGAAGCGAGCTACGGCAAAATGTTAAGAGACCTTTTTTGTAGAGAATTATATTTCCCACAATTTAGGTTCTATGATATTTTTTGATCAGAAGCGTAGTTTTCGAGATATATCGAGATATTTAAAAGATCCGAAGCCGCACCAACATAATAGAGATACAGAAACACCGTGGCCCCTTTCTTTGAGATAACTCTGCACCATTGCGAGCTGCAAATGCCACTTCCAGCTTAGCTGTGCAGAAGAAGAACAACAAGAAGAAGAAATATCTCGAAAAATGTCCGTCAGGCCCCTTCCCTTGAGATAAATCTGCAAATATCTCGGAAACGAAGCGAGCTATGGCAAAATGTTAAGAGACCTTTTTTGTAGAGAATTATATTTCCCACAATTTAGGTTCTATGATATTTTTTGATCAGAAGCGTAGTTTTCGAGATATATCGAGATATTTAAAAGATCCGAAGCCGCACCAACATAATAGAGATACAGAAACACCGTGGCCCCTTTCTTTGAGATAACTCTGCACCATTGCGAGCTGCAAATGCCACTTCCAGCTTAGCTGTGCAGAAGAAGAACAACAAGAAGAAGAAATATCTCGAAATATGTCCGTCAGGCCCCTTCCCTCGAGATAAATCTGCAAATATCTCGGAAACGAAGCGAGCTATGGCAAAATGTTGAGAGACCTTTTTTGTAGAGAATTAAGTTTCCCACAATTTAGGTTCTATGATATTTTTTGATCAGAAGCGTAGTTTTCGAGATATATCGAGATATTTAAAAGATCCGAAGCCGCACCAACATAATAGAGATACAGAAACACCGTGGCCCCTTTCTTTGAGATAACTCTGCACCATTGCGAGCTGCAAATGCCACTTCCAGCTTAGCTGTGCAGAAGAAGAACAACAAGAAGAAGAAATATCTCGAAAAATGTCCGTCAGGCCCCTTCCCTCGAGATAAATCTGCAAATATCTCGGAAACGAAGAGAGCTACGGCAAAATGTTAAGAGACCTTTTTTGTAGAGAATTATATTTCCCACAATTTAGGTTCTATGATATTTTTTGATCAGAAGCGTAGTTTTCGAGATATATCGAGATATTTAAAAGATCCGAAGCCGCACCAACATAATAGAGATACAGAAACACCGTGGCCCCTTTCTTTGAGATAACTCTGCACCATTGCGAGCTGCAAATGCCACTTCCAGCTTAGCTGTGCAGAAGAAGAACAACAAGAAGAAGAAATATCTCGAAAAATGTCCGTCAGGCCCCTTCCCTTGAGATAAATCTGCAAATATCTCGGAAACGAAGCGAGCTATGGCAAAATGTTAAGAGACCTTTTTTGTAGAGAATTATATTTCCCACAATTTAGGTTCTATGATATTTTTTGATCAGAAGCGTAGTTTTCGAGATATATCGAGATATTTAAAAGATCCGAAGCCGCACCAACATAATAGAGATACAGAAACACCGTGGCCCCTTTCTTTGAGATAACTCTGCACCATTGCGAGCTGCAAATGCCACTTTCAGCTTAGCTGTGCAGAAGAAGAACAACAAGAAGAAGAAATATCTCGAAAAATGTCCGTCAGGCCCCTTCCCTTGAGATAAATCTGCAAATATCTCGGAAACGAAGCGAGCTATGGCAAAATGTTAAGAGACCTTTTTTGTAGAGAATTATATTTCCCACAATTTAGGTTCTATGATATTTTTTGATCAGAAGCGTAGTTTTCGAGATATATCGAGATATTTAAAAGATCCGAAGCCGCACCAACATAATAGAGATACAGAAACACCGTGGCCCCTTTCTTTGAGATAACTCTGCACCATTGCGAGCTGCAAATGCCACTTCCAGCTTAGCTGTGCAGAAGAAGAACAACAAGAAGAAGAAATATCTCGAAATATGTCCGTCAGGCCCCTTCCCTCGAGATAAATCTGCAAATATCTCGGAAACGAAGCGAGCTATGGCAAAATGTTGAGAGACCTTTTTTGTAGAGAATTAAGTTTCCCACAATTTAGGTTCTATGATATTTTTTGATCAGAAGCGTAGTTTTCGAGATATATCGAGATATTTAAAAGATCCGAAGCCGCACCAACATAATAGAGATACAGAAACACCGTGGCCCCTTTCTTCGAGATAACTCTGCACCATTGCGAGCTGCAAATGCCACTTCCAGCTTAGCTGTGCAGAAGAAGACCAACAAGAAGAAGAAATATCTCGAAATATGTCCGTCAGGCTCCTTCCCTTGAGATAAATCTGCAAATATCTCGGAAACGAAGCGAGCTATGGCAAAATGTTAAGAGACCTTTTTTGTAGAGAATTAAGTTTCCTACTTTTTATGTTCTATGATATTTTTTGAGCAGATGCGTAGTTCTCGAGATATATCAAGATATCTAAAAGTTCCGAAGCCGCACCAACATAATAGAGATACAGAAACACCGTGGCCCCTTTCTTCGAGATAACTCTGCACTATTGCGAGCTGCAAATGCCACTTCCAGCTTAGCTGTGCAGAAGAAGAACAACAAGAAGAAGAAATATCTCGAAAAATGTCCGTCAGGCCCCTTCCCTTGAGATAAATCTGCAAATATCTCGGAAACGAAGCGAGCTATGGCAAAATGTTAAGAGACCTTATTTGTAGAGAATTAAGTTTCCTACTTTTTATGTTCTATGATATTTTTTGATCAGATGCGTAGTTCTCGAGATATATCAAGATACTTAAAAGTTCCGAAGCCGCACCAACATAATAGAGATACAGAAACACCGTGGCCCCTTTCTTTGAGATAACTCTGCGCTATTGCGAGCTGGAAATGCCACTTCCAGTTTAGCTGTGCAGAAGAAGAACAACAAGAAGAGGAAATATCTCGAAATATGTCCGTCAGGCCCCTTCCCTTGAGATATATCTGCAAATATCTCGGAAACGAAACGAGCTATGGCAAAATGTTAAGAGACCTTTTTTGTAGAGAATTATGTTTCCTACAATTTATGTTCTATGATATTTTTTGATCAGAAGCGTAGTTTTCGAGATATATCGAGATATTTAAAAGATCCGAAGCTGCACCAACATAATAGAGATACAGAAACACCGTGGCCCCTTTCTTTGAGATAACTCTGCACTAGTGCGAGCCGCAAATGCCGCTTCCAGCTTAGCTGTGCAGAAGAAGAACAACAAGAAGAAGAAATATCTCGAAATATGTCCGTCAGGCCCCATCCCTCGAGATAAATCTGCAAATATCTCGGAAACGAAGCGAGCTATGGCAAAATGTTAAGAGACCTTTTTTGTAGAGAATTAAGTTTCCCACAATTTAGGTTCTATGATATTTTTTGATCAGAAGCGTAGTTTTCGAGATATACCGAGATATTTAAAAGATCCGAAGCCGCACCAACATAATAGAGATACAGAAACACCGTGGCCCCTTTCTTTGAGATAACTCTGCACCATTGCGAGCTGCAAATGCCACTTCCAGCTTAGCTGTGCAGAAGAAGACCAACAAGAAGAAGAAATATTTCGAAATATGTCCGTCAGGCCCCTTCCCTTGAGATAAATCTGCAAATATCTCGGAAACGAAGCGAGCTATGGCAAAATGTTAAGAGACCTTATTTGTAGAGAATTAAGTTTCCTACTTTTTAGGTTCTATGATATTATTTGATCAGATGCGTAGTTCTCGAGATATATCAAGATATTTAAAAGTTCCGAAGCCGCACCAACATAATAGAGATACAGAAACACCGTGGCCCCTTTCTTTCAGATAACTCTGCACTATTGCGAGCTGGAAATGCCACTTCCTGTTTAGCTGTGCAGAAGAAGAACAACAAGAAGAAGAAATATCCCGAAATATGTCCGTCAGGCCCCTTCCCTTGAGATAAATCTGCAAATATCTCGGAAACGAAGCGAGCTATGGCAAAATGTTAAGAGACCTTATTTGTAGAAAATTAGGTTTCCTACTTTTTATGTTCTATGATATTTTTTGATCAGATGCGTAGTTCTCGAGATATATCAAGATATTTAAAAGTTCCGAAGCCGCACCAACATAATAGAGATACAGAAACACCGAGGCCCCTTTCTTTGCGATAACTCTGCACTATTGCGAGCTGCAAATGCCACTTCCAGCTTAGCTGTGCAGAAGAAGAACAACAAGAAGAAGAAATATCTCGAAATATGTCCGTCAGGCCCCTTCCCTTGAGATAAATCTGCAAATATCTCGGAAACGAAGCGAGCTATGGCAAAATGTTAAGAGACCTTTTTTGTAGAGAATTAAGTTTCCTACTTTTTATCTTCTATGATATTTTCTGATCAGATTCGTAGTTCTCGAGATATATCAAGATATTTAAAAGTTCCGAAGCCGCACCAACATAATAGAGATACAGAAACACCGTGGCCCCTCTCTTTGAGATAACTCTGCACAATTGCGAGCTGCAAATGCCACTTCCAGCTTAGCTGTGCAGAAGAAGAACAACAAGAAGGAGAAATATCTCGAAATATGTCCGTCAGGCACCTTCCCTTGAGATAAATCGGCAAGTATCTCGGAAACGAAGCGAGCTATGGCAAAATGTTGAGAGACCTTTTTTGTAGAGAATTAAGTTTCCTACTTTTTATGTTCTATAATATTTTTTGATCAGATGCGTAGATCTCGAGATATATCAAGATATTTAAAAGTTCCGAAGCCGCACCAACATAATAGAGATACAGAAACACCGTGGCCCCTTTCTTTGAGATAACTCTGCACTATTGCGAGCTGCAAATGCCACTTCCAGCTTAGCTGTGCAGAAGAAGAACAACAAGAAGAAGAAATATCTCGAAATATGTCCGTCAGGCCCCTTCCCTTGAGATAAATCTGCAAATATCTCGGAAACGAAGCGAGCTATGGCAAAATGTTAAGAGACCTTTTTTGTAGAGAATTATGTTTCCTACAATTTATGTTCTATGATATTTTTTGATCAGAAGCGTAGTTTTCGAGATATATCAAGATATTTAAAAGTTCCGAAGCCGCACCAACATAATAGAGATACAGAAACACCGTGGCCCCTTTCTTCGGAACTTTTAAATATCTCGATATATCTCGAAAACTACGCTTCTGATCAAAAAATATCATAGAACATAAAAAGTAGGAAACATAATTCTCTACAAAAACGGTCTCTTAACATTTTGCCATAGCTCGCTTCGTTTCCGAGATATTTGCAGATATATCTCAAGGGAAGGGGCCTGACGGACATATTTCGAGATATTTCTTCTTCTTGTTGTTCTTCTTCTGCACAGCTAAGCTGGAAGTGGCATTTGCAGCTCGCAATAGTGCAGAGTTATCCCAAAGAAAGGGGCCACGGTGTTTCTGTATCTCTATTATGTTGGTGCGGCTTCGGAACTTTTAAATATCTCGATATATCTCGAAAACTACGCTTCTGATAAAAAATATCATACAACATAAAAAGTAGGAAACTTAATTCTCTACAAAAAAGGTCTCTTAACGTTTTGCAATAGCTCGCTTCGTTTCCGAGATATTTGCAGATTTATCTCAAGGGAAGGGTCCTGACGGACATATTTCGAGATATTTCTTCTTCTTGTTGTTCTTCTTCTGCACAGCTAAACTGGAAGTGGCATTTCCAGCTCGCAATAGTGCAGAGTTATCCCAAAGAAAGGGGCCACGATGTTTCTGTATCTCTATTATGTTGGTGCGGCTTCGGAACTTTTAAATATCTCGATATATCTCGAAAACTACGCTTCTGATCAAAAAATATCATACTACATAAAAAGTAGGAAACTTAATTCTCTACAAGAAAGGTCTCTAAACATTTTGCCATAGCTCGCTTCGTTTCCGAGATATTTGCAGATTTATCTCAAGGGAAGGGGCCTGACGGACATATTTCGAGATATTTCTTCTTCTTGTTGTTCTTCTTCTGCACAGCTAAGCTGGAAGTGGCATTTGCAGCTCGCAATAGTGCAGAGTTATCTCAAAGAGAGGGGCCACGGTGTTTCTGTATCTCTATTATGTTGGTGCGGCTTCGGAACTTTTAAGTATCTTGATCTATCTCGAGAACTACGCATCTGATCAAAAAATATCATAGAAGATAAAAAGTAGGAAACTTAATTCTCTACAAAAAAGGTCTCTTAACATTTCGCCATAGCTCGCATCGTTTCCGAGATATTTGCAGATTTATCTCAAGGGAAGTGGCCTGACGGACATATTTCGAGATATTTCTTCTTCTGCACAGCTAAGCTGGAAGTGGCATTTGCGGCTCGCACTAGTGCAGAGTTATCTCAAAGAAAGGGGCCACGGTGTTTCTGTATCCCTATTATGTTGGTGCGGCTTCGGAACTTTTAAATATCTCGATATATCTCGAAAACTACGCTTCTGATCAAAAAATATCATAGAACATAAATTGTAGGAAACATAATTCTCTACAAAAAACGTCTCTTAAGATTTTGCCATAGCTCGCTTCGTTTCCGAGATATTTGCAGATTCAGCTCAAAGGAACTGGCCTGACGGACATATTTCGAGATATTTCTTCTTCTTGTTGTTCTTCCTCTGCACAGCTAAGCTGGAAGTGGCATTTGCAGCTCGCAATAGTGCAGAGTTATCTCAAAGAAAGGGGCCACGGTGTTTCTGTATCTCTATTATGTTGGTGCGGCTTCGGAACTTTTAAATATCTTGCTATATCTCGAGAACTACGCATCTGATCATGAAATATCATAGAACATAAAAAGTAGGAAACTTAATTCTCTACAAAAAAGGTCTCTTAACATTTTGCCATAGCTCGCTTCGTTTCCGAGATATTTGCAGATTTATCTCAAGGGAAGGGGCCTGACGGATATATTTCGAGATATTTCTTCTTCTTGTTGTTCTTCTTCTGCACAGCTAAGCTGGAAGTGGCATTTGCAGCTCGCAATAGTGCAGAGTTATCTCAAAGAAAGGGGCCACGGTGTTTCTGTATCTCTATTATGTTGGTGCGGCTTCGGAACTTTTAAATATCTCGATATATCTCGAAAACTACGCTTCTGATCAAAAAATATCATAGAACCTAAATTGTAGGAAACATAATTCTCTACAAAAAAGGTCTCTTAACATTTTGCCATAGCTCGCTTCGTTTCCGAGATATTTGCAGATATATCTCAAGGGAAGGGGCCTGACGGACATATTTCGAGATATTTCTTCTTCTTGTTGTTCTTCTTCTGCACAGCTAAGCTGGAAGTGGCATTTGCAGCTCGCAATAGTGCAGAGTTATCTCAAAGAAAGAGGCCACGGTGTTTCTGTATCTCTATTATGTTGGTGCGGCTTCGGAACTTTTAAATATCTTGATATATCTCGAGAACTACGCGTCTGATCAAAAAATATCATAGAACATAAAAAGTAGGAAACATAATTCTCCACAAAAACGGTCTCTTAACATTTTGCCATAGCTCGCTTCGTTTCCGAGATATTTGCAGATATATCTCAAAGGAACTGGCCTGACGGACATATTTCGAGATATTTCTTCTTCTTGTTGTTCTTCTTCTGCACAGCTAAGCTCGAAGCGGCATTTGCAGCTCGCAATAGTGCAGAGTTATCTCAAAGAAAGAGGCCACGGTGTTTCTGTACCTCTATTATGTTGGTGCAGCTTCGGAACTTTTAAATATCTTGATATATCTCGAGAACTACGCATCTGATCAAAAAATATCATCGAACATAAAAAGTAGGAAACTTAATTCTCTACAAAAAAGGTCTCTTAACATTTTGCCATAGTTCGCTTGGTTTCCGAGATATTTGCAGATTCATCTCAAGGGAAGGGGTCTGACGGACATATTTCGAGATATTTCTTCTTCTGCACAGCTAAGCTCGAAGTGGCATTTGCAGCTCGCAATAGTGCAGAGTTATCTCAAAGAAAGAGGCCACGGTGTTTCTGTACCTCTATTATGTTGGTGCAGCTTCGGAACTTTTAAATATCTTGATATATCTCGAGAACTACGCATCTGATCAAAAAATATCATCGAACATAAAAAGTAGGAAACTTAATTCTCTACAAAAAAGGTCTCTTAACATTTTGGCATAGCTCGCTTCGTTTCCGAAATATTTGCAGATTTATCTCAAGGGAAGTGGCCTGACGGACATATTTCGAGATATTTCTTCTTCTTGTTGTTCTTCTTCTGCACAGCTAAGCTGGAAGTGGCATTTGCAGCTCGCAATAGTGCGGAGTTATCCCAAAGAAAGGGGCCACGGTGTTTCTGTATCTCTATTATGTTGGTGCGGCTTCGGAACTTTTAAATATCTCGATATATCTCGAAAACTACGCTTCTGATAAAAAATATCATACAACATAAAAAGTAGGAAACTTAATTCTCTACAAAAAAGGTCTCTTAACGTTTTGCAATAGCTCGCTTCGTTTCCGATATATTTGCAGATTTATCTCAAGGGAAGGGTCCTGACGGACATATTTCGAGATATTTCTTCTTCTTGTTGTTCTTCTTCTGCACAGCTAAACTGGAAGTGGCATTTCCAGCTCGCAATAGTGCAGAGTTATCCCAAAGAAAGGGGCCACGATGTTTCTGTATCTCTATTATGTTGGTGCGGCTTCGGAACTTTTAAATATCTCGATATATCTCGAAAACTACGCTTCTGATCAAAAAATATCATAGAACATAAATTGTAGGAAATATAATTCTCTACAAAAAAGGTCTCTTAACATTTTGCCATAGCTCGCTTCGTTTCCGAGATATTTGCAGATTTATCTCAAGGGAAGGGGCCTGACGGACATATTTCGAGATACTTCTTCTTCTTCTTGTTCTTCTTCTGCACAGCTAAGCTGGAAGTGGCATTTGCAGCTCGCAATAGTGCAGAGTTATCTCAAAGAGAGGGGCCACGGTGTTTCTGTATCTCTATTATGTTGGTGCGGCTTCGGAACTTTTAAGTATCTTGATCTATCTCGAGAACTACGCATCTGATCAAAAAATATCATAGAAGGTAAAAAGTAGGAAACTTAATTCTCTACAAAAAAGGTCTCTTAACATTTCGCCATAGCTCGCATCGTTTCCGAGATATCTGCAGATTTATCTCAAGGGAAGGGGCCTGTCGGACATATTTCGAGATATTTCTTCTTCTTGTTGCTCTTCTTCTGCACAGCTAAGCTGGAAGTGGCGTTTGCGGCTCGCACTAGTGCAGAGTTATCTCAAAGAAAGGGGCCACGGTGTTTCTGTATCTCTATTATGTTGGTGCGGCTTCGGAACTTTTAAATATCTCGATATATCTCGAAAACTACGCTTCTGATCAAAAAATATCATAGAACATAAATTGTAGGAAACATAATTCTCTACAAAAAACGTCTCTTAACATTTTGCCATAGCTCGCTTCGTTTCCGAGATATTTGCAGATTTATCTCAAGGGAAGTGGCCTGACGGACATATTTCGAGATATTTCTTCTTCTTGTTGTTCTTCTTCTGCACAGCTAAGCTGGAAGTGGCATTTGCGGCTCGCACTAGTGCAGAGTTATCTCAAAGAAAGGGGCCACGGTGTTTCTGTATCCCTATTATGTTGGTGCGGCTTCGGAACTTTTAAATATCTCGATATATCTCGAAAACTACGCTTCTGATAAAAAATATCATACTACATAAAAAGTAGGAAACTTAATTCTCTACAAGAAAGGTCTCTAAACATTTTGCCATAGCTCGCTTCGTTTCCGAGATATTTGCAGATTTATCTCAAGGGAAGGGGCCTGACGGACATATTTCGAGATATTTCTTCTTCTTGTTGTTCTTCTTCTGCACAGCTAAGCTGGAAGTGGCATTTGCAGCTCGCAATAGTACAGAGTTATCTCAAAGAGAGGGGCCACGGTGTTTCTGTATCTCTATTATGTTGGTGCGGCTTCGGAACTTTTAAGTATCTTGATCTATCTCGAGAACTACGCATCTGATCAAAAAATATCATAGAAGATAAAAAGTAGGAAACTTAATTCTCTACAAAAAAGGTCTCTTAACATTTCGCCATAGCTCGCATCGTTTCCGAGATATTTGCAGATTTATCTCAAGGGAAGGGGCCTGACGGACATATTTCGAGATACTTCTTCTTCTTCTTGTTCTTCTTCTGCACAGCTAAGCTGGAAGTGGCATTTGCAGCTCGCAATAGTGCAGAGTTATCTCAAAGAGAGGGGCCACGGTGTTTCTGTATCTCTATTATGTTGGTGCGGCTTCGGAACTTTTAAGTATCTTGATCTATCTCGAGAACTACGCATCTGATCAAAAAATATCATAGAAGGTAAAAAGTAGGAAACTTAATTCTCTACAAAAAAGGTCTCTTAACATTTCGCCATAGCTCGCATCGTTTCCGAGATATCTGCAGATTTATCTCAAGGGAAGGGGCCTGTCGGACATATTTCGAGATATTTCTTCTTCTTGTTGCTCTTCTTCTGCACAGCTAAGCTGGAAGTGGCGTTTGCGGCTCGCACTAGTGCAGAGTTATCTCAAAGAAAGGGGCCACGGTGTTTCTGTATCTCTATTATGTTGGTGCGGCTTCGGAACTTTTAAATATCTCGATATATCTCGAAAACTACGCTTCTGATCAAAAAATATCATAGAACATAAATTGTAGGAAACATAATTCTCTACAAAAAACGTCTCTTAACATTTTGCCATAGCTCGCTTCGTTTCCGAGATATTTGCAGATTTATCTCAAGGGAAGTGGCCTGACGGACATATTTCGAGATATTTCTTCTTCTTGTTGTTCTTCTTCTGCACAGCTAAGCTGGAAGTGGCATTTGCGGCTCGCACTAGTGCAGAGTTATCTCAAAGAAAGGGGCCACGGTGTTTCTGTATCCCTATTATGTTGGTGCGGCTTCGGAACTTTTAAATATCTCGATATATCTCGAAAACTACGCTTCTGATAAAAAATATCATACTACATAAAAAGTAGGAAACTTAATTCTCTACAAGAAAGGTCTCTAAACATTTTGCCATAGCTCGCTTCGTTTCCGAGATATTTGCAGATTTATCTCAAGGGAAGGGGCCTGACGGACATATTTCGAGATATTTCTTCTTCTTGTTGTTCTTCTTCTGCACAGCTAAGCTGGAAGTGGCATTTGCAGCTCGCAATAGTACAGAGTTATCTCAAAGAGAGGGGCCACGGTGTTTCTGTATCTCTATTATGTTGGTGCGGCTTCGGAACTTTTAAGTATCTTGATCTATCTCGAGAACTACGCATCTGATCAAAAAATATCATAGAAGATAAAAAGTAGGAAACTTAATTCTCTACAAAAAAGGTCTCTTAACATTTCGCCATAGCTCGCATCGTTTCCGAGATATTTGCAGATTTATCTCAAGGGAAGTGGCCTGACGGACATATTTCGAGATATTTCTTCTTCTGCACAGCTAAGCTGGAAGTGGCATTTGCGGCTCGCACTAGTGCAGAGTTATCTCAAAGAAAGGGGCCACGGTGTTTCTGTATCCCTATTATGTTGGTGCGGCTTCGGAACTTTTAAATATCTCGATATATCTCGAAAACTACGCTTCTGATCAAAAAATATCATAGAACATAAATTGTAGGAAACATAATTCTCTACAAAAAACGTCTCTTAAGATTTTGCCATAGCTCGCTTCGTTTCCGAGATATTTGCAGATTCAGCTCAAAGGAACTGGCCTGACGGACATATTTCGAGATATTTCTTCTTCTTGTTGTTCTTCCTCTGCACAGCTAAGCTGGAAGTGGCATTTGCAGCTCGCAATAGTGCAGAGTTATCTCAAAGAAAGGGGCCACGGTGTTTCTGTATCTCTATTATGTTGGTGCGGCTTCGGAACTTTTAAATATCTTGCTATATCTCGAGAACTACGCATCTGATCATGAAATATCATAGAACATAAAAAGTAGGAAACTTAATTCTCTACAAAAAAGGTCTCTTAACATTTTGCCATAGCTCGCTTCGTTTCCGAGATATTTGCAGATTTATCTCAAGGGAAGGGGCCTGACGGATATATTTCGAGATATTTCTTCTTCTTGTTGTTCTTCTTCTGCACAGCTAAGCTGGAAGTGGCACTTGCAGCTCGCACTAGTGCAGAGTTATCTCAAAGAAAGGGGCCACGGTGTTTCTGTATCTCTATTATGTTGGTGCGGCTTCGGAACTTTTAAATATCTCGATATATCTCGAAAACTACGCTTCTGATCAAAAAATTTCGTAGAACATAAATTGTAGGAAACATAATTCTCTACAAAAAAGGTCTCTTAACATTTTGCGATAGCTCGCTTCGTTTCCGTGATATTTGCAGATTTATCTCAAGGGAAGGGGCCTGACGGACATATTTCGAGATATTTCTTCTTCTTGTTGTTCTTCTTCTGCACAGCTAAGCTGGAAGTGGCATTTGCAGCTCGCAATAGTGCAGAGTTATCTCAAAGAAAGGGACCACGGTGTTTCTGTATCTCTATTATGTTGGTGCGGCTTCGGAACTTTTAAATATCTTGATATATCTCGAGAACTACGCGTCTGATCAAAAAATATCATAGAACATAAAAAGTAGGAAACATAATTCTCTACAAAAACGGTCTCTTAACATTTTGCAATAGCTCGCTTCGTTTCCGAGATATTTGCAGATATATCTCAAGGGAAGGGGCCTGACGGACATATTTCGAGATATTTCTTCTTCTTGTTGTTCTTCTTCTGCACAGCTAAGCTGGAAGTGGCATTTGCGGCTCGCACTGGTGCACAGTTATCTCAAAGAAAGGGGCCACGGTGTTTCTGTATCTCTATTATGTTGGTGCGTCTTCGGAACTTTTAAATATCTCGATATATCTCGAAGACTACGCTTCTGATCAAAAAATATCATAGAACATAAATTGTAGGAAACATAATTCTCTACAAAAAACGTCTCTTAACATTTTGCCATAGCTCGCTTCGTTTCCGAGATATTTGCATATTTATCTCAGGGGAAGGGGCTTGACGGACATATTTCGAGATATTTCTTCTTCTTGTTGTTCTTCTTCTGCACAGCTAAGCTGGAAGTGGCATTTGCGGCTCGCACTAGTGCAGAGTTATCTCAAAGAAAGGGGCCACGGTGTTTCTGTATCTCTATTATGTTGGTGCGGCTTCGGAACTTTTAAATATCTTGCTATATCTCGAGAACTACGCATCTGATCATGAAATATCATAGAACATAAAAAGTAGGAAACTTAATTCTCTACAAAAAAGGTCTCTTAACATTTTGCCATAGCTCGCTTCGTTTCCGAGATATTTGCAGATTTATCTCAAGGGAAGGGGCCTGACGGATATATTTCGAGATATTTCTTCTTCTTGTTGTTCTTCTTCTGCACAGCTAAGCTGGAAGTGGCACTTGCAGCTCGCACTAGTGCAGAGTTATCTCAAAGAAAGGGGCCACGGTGTTTCTGTATCTCTATTATGTTGGTGCGGCTTCGGAACTTTTAAATATCTCGATATATCTCGAAAACTACGCTTCTGATCAAAAAATTTCGTAGAACATAAATTGTAGGAAACATAATTCTCTACAAAAAAGGTCTCTTAACATTTTGCGATAGCTCGCTTCGTTTCCGAGATATTTGCAGATTTATCTCAAGGGAAGGGGCCTGACGGACATATTTCGAGATATTTCTTCTTCTTGTTGTTCTTCTTCTGCACAGCTGAGCTGGAAGTGGCATTTGCGGCTCGCACTAGTGCAGAGTTATCTCAAAGAAAGGGGCCACGGTGTTTCTGTATCTCTATTATGTTGGTGCGGCTTCGGAACTTTTAAATATCTCGATATATCTCGAAAACTACGCTTCTGATCAAAAAATATCATAGAACATAAATTGTTGGGAACATAATTCTCTACAAAAAAGGTCTCTTAACATTTTGCCATAGCTCGCTTCGTTTCCGAGATATTTGCATATTTATCTCAGGGGAAGGGGCTTGACGGACATATTTCGAGATATTTCTTCTTCTTGTTGTTCTTCTTCTGCACAGCTAAGCTGGAAGTGGCATTTGCGGCTCGCACTAGTGCAGAGTTATCTCAAAGAAAGGGGCCACGGTGTTTCTGTATCTCTATTATGTTGGTGCGGCTTCGGAACTTTTAAATATCTTGATATATCTCGAGAACTACGCATCTGATCAAAAAATATCATAGAACATGAAAAGTAGGAAACTTAATTCTCTACAAAAAAGGTCTCTTAACATTTTGCCATAGCTCTCTTCGTTTCCGAGATATTTGCAGATTTATCTCAAGGGAAGGGGCCTGACGGACATATTTCGAGATATTTCTTCTTCTTGTTGTTCTTCTTCTGCACAGCTAAGCTGGAAGTGGCATTTGCAGCTCGCAATAGTGCAGAGTTATCTCAAAGAAAGGGGCCACGGTGTTTCTGTATCTCTATTATGTTGGTGCGGCTTCGGAACTTTTAAATATCTCGATATATCTCGAGAACTACCCATCTGATCAAAAAATATCATAGAACATAAAAAGTAGGAAACTTAATTCTCTACAAAAAAGGTCTCTTAACATTTTGCCATAGCTCGCTTCGTTTCCGAGATATTTGCAGATTTATCTCAAGGGAAGGGGCCTGACGGACATATTTCGAGATATTTCTTCTTCTTGTTGTTCTTCTTCTGCACAGCTAAGCTGGAAGTGGCATTTGCGGCTCGCACTGGTGCACAGTTATCTCAAAGAAAGGGGCCACGGTGTTTCTGTATCTCTATTATGTTGGTGCGTCTTCGGAACTTTTAAATATCTCGATATATCTCGAAGACTACGCTTCTGATCAAAAAATATCATAGAACATAAATTGTAGGAAACATAATTCTCTACAAAAAACGTCTCTTAACATTTTGCCATAGCTCGCTTCGTTTCCGAGATATTTGCATATTTATCTCAGGGGAAGGGGCCTGACGGACATATTTCGAGATATTTCTTCTTCTTGTTGTTCTTCTTCTGCACAGCTGAGCTGGAAGTGGCATTTGCAGGTCGCAATAGTGCAGAGTTATCTCAAAGAAAGGGGCCACGGTGTTTCTGTACCTCTATTATGTTGGTGCAGCTTCGGAACTTTTAAATATCTTGATATATCTCGAGAACTACGCTTCTGATCAAAAAATATCGTCGAACATAAAAAGTAGGAAACATAATTCTCTACAAAAAAGGTCTCTTAACATTTTGCCATAGCTCGCTTCGTGTCCGAGATATTTGCAGATTTATCTCAAGGGAAGTGGCCTGACGGACATATTTCGAGATATTTCTTCTTCTTGTTGTTCTTCTTCTGCACAGCTAAGCTGGAAGTGGCATTTGCGGCTCGCACTAGTGCAGAGTTATCTCAAAGAAAGGGGCCACGGTGTTTCTGTATCTCTATTATGTTGGTGCGGCTTCGGAACTTTTAAATATCTTGATATATCTCGAGAACTACGCATCTGATCAAAAAATATCATAGAACATGAAAAGTAGGAAACTTAATTCTCTACAAAAACGGTCTCTTAACATTTTGCAATAGCTCGCTTCGTTTCCGAGATATTTGCAGATATATCTCAAGGGAAGGAGCCTGACGGACATATTTCGAGATATTTCTTCTTCTTGTTGTTCTTCTTCTGCACAGCTAAGCTGGAAGTGGCATTTGCGGCTCGCACTGGTGCACAGTTATCTCAAAGAAAGGGGCCACGGTGTTTCTGTATCTCTATTATGTTGGTGCGTCTTCGGAACTTTTAAATAACTCGATATATCTCGAAGACTACGCTTCTGATCAAAAAATATCATAGAACATAAATTGTAGGAAACATAATTCTCTACAAAAAACGTCTCTTAACATTTTGCCATAGCTCGCTTCGTTTCCGAGATATTTGCATATTTATCTCAGGGGAAGGGGCTTGACGGACATATTTCGAGATATTTCTTCTTCTTGTTGTTCTTCTTCTGCACAGCTAAGCTGGAAGTGGCATTTGCGGCTCGCACTAGTGCAGAGTTATCTCAAAGAAAGGGGCCACGGTGTTTCTGTATCTCTATTATGTTGGTGCGGCTTCGGAACTTTTAAATATCTTGATATATCTCGAGAACTACGCATCTGATCAAAAAATATCATAGAACATAAAAAGTAGGAAACTTAATTCTCTACAAAAAAGGTCTCTTAACATTTTGCCATAGCTCGCTTCGTTTCCGAGATATTTGCAGATTTATCTCAAGGGAAGGGTCCTGATGGACATATTTCGAGATATTTCTTCTTCTTGTTGTTCTTCTTCTGCACAGCTAAACTGGAAGTGGCATTTCCAGCTCGCAATCGTGCAGAGTTATCTCAAAGAAAGGGGCCACGGTGTTTCTGTATCTCTATTATGTTGGTGCGGCTTCGGAACTTTTAAATATCTGGATATATCTCGAGAACTGCGCATCTGATCAAAAAATATCATAGAACATAAAAAGTAGGAAACTTAATTCTCTACAAAAAAGGTCTCTTAACATTTTGCCATAGCTCGCTTTGTTTCCGAGATATTTGTAGATTTATCTCAAGGGAAGGGGCCTGACGGACATATTTCGAGATATTTCTTCTTCTTGTTGTTCTTCTTCTGCACAGCTAAGCTGGAAGTGGCATTTGCGGCTCGCACTAGTGCAGAGTTATCTCAAAGAAAGGGGCCACGGTGTTTCTGTATCTCTATTATGTTGGTGCAGTTTCGGAGCTTTTAAATATCTTGATATATCTCGAGAACTACGCATCTGATCAAAAAATATCATAGAACATAAAAAGTAGGAAACTTAATTCTCTACAAAAAAGGTCTCTCAGCGTTTTGCAATAGCTCGCTTCGTTTCCGAGATATTTGCAGATTTATCTCAAGGGAAGGGTCCTGACGGACATATTTCGAGATATTTCTTCTTCTTGTTGTTCTTCTTCTGCACAGATAAACTGGAAGTGGCATTTCCAGCTCGCAATAGTGCAGAGTTATCCCAAAGAAAGGGGCCACGGTGTTTCCGTATCCCTATTATGTTGGTGCGGCTTCGGAACTTTTAAATATCTCGATATATCTCGAAAACTACGCTTCTGATCAAAAAATATCATAGAACATAAATTGTAGCAAACATAATTCTCTACAAAAAAGGTCTCCTAACATTTTGCATTAGCTCGCTTCGTTTCCGAGATATTTGCAGATTTATCTCAAGGGAAGGGTCCTGATGGACATATTTCGAGATATTTCTTCTTCTTGTTGTTCTTCTTCTGCACAGCTAAACTGGAAGTGGCATTTCCAGCTCGCAATCGTGCAGAGTTATCTCAAAGAAAGGGGCCACGGTGTTTCTGTATCTCTATTATGTTGGTGCGGCTTCGGAACTTTTAAATATCTTGATATATCTCGAGAACTACGCATCTGATCAAAAAATATCATAGAACATAAAAAGTAGGAAACTTAATTCTCTACAAAAAAGGTCTCTTAACATTTTGCCATAGCTCGCTTCGTTTCCGAGATATTTGCAGATTTATCTCAAGGGAAGGGGCCTGACGGACATATTTCGAGATATTTCTTCTTCTTGTTGTTCTTCTTCTGCACAGCTAAGCTGGAAGTGGCATTTGCAGCGCGCAATAGTGCAGAGTTATCTCAAAGAAAGGGGCCACGGTGTTTCTGTATCTCTATTATGTTGGTGCGGCTTCGGAACTTTTAAATATCTGGATATATCTCGAGAACTGCGCATCTGATCAAAAAATATCATAGAACATAAAAAGTAGGAAACTTAATTCTCTACAAAAAAGGTCTCTTAACATTTTGCCATAGCTCGCTTTGTTTCCGAGATATTTGTAGATTTATCTCAAGGGAAGGGGCCTGACGGACATATTTCGAGATATTTCTTCTTCTTGTTGTTCTTCTTCTGCACAGCTAAGCTGGAAGTGGCATTTGCGGCTCGCACTAGTGCAGAGTTATCTCAAAGAAAGGGGCCACGGTGTTTCTGTATCTCTATTATGTTGTTGCGGCTTCGGAACTTTTAAATATCTTGATATATCTCGAGAACTACGCATCTGATCAAAAAATATCATAGAACATAAAAAGTAGGAAACCTAATTCTCTACAAAAAAGGTCTCTTAACATTTTGCCATAGCTCGCTTCGTTTCCGAGATATTTGCAGATTTATCTCAAGGGAAGGGGCCTGACGGACATATTTCGAGATAATTCTTCTTCTTGTTGTTCTTCTTCTGCACAGCTAAGCTGGAAGTGGCATTTGCGGCTCGCACTAGTGCAGAGTTATCTCAAAGAAAGGGGCCACGGTGTTTCTGTATCTCTATTATGTTGGTGCGGCTTCGGAACTTTTAAATATCTCGATATATCTCGAAAACTACGCTTCTGATCAAAAGATATCATAGAACATAAATAGTAGGAAACATAATTCTCTACAAAAAAGGTCTCTTAACATTTTGCCATAGCTCGCTTCGTTTCCGAGATATTTGCAGATATATCTCAAGGGAAGGGGCCTGACGGACATATTTCGAGATATTTCTTCTTCTTGTTGTTCTTCTTCTGCACAGCTAAGCTGGAAGTGGCATTTGCGGCTCGCACTAGTGCACAGTTATCTCAAAGAAAGGGGCCACGGTGTTTCTGTATCTCTATTATGTTGGTGCGGCTTCGGAACTTTTAAGTATCTCGATATATCTCGAAAACTACGCTTCTGATCAAAAAATATCATAGAACATAAATTGTAGGAAATATAATTCTCTACAAAAAACGTCTCTTAACACTTTGCCATAGCTCGCTTCGTTTCCGAGATATTTGCAGATTTATCTCAAGGGAAGGGGCCTGACGGACATATTTCGAGATATTTCTTCTTCTCGTTGTTCTTCTTCTGCACAGCTAAGCTGTAAGTGGCATTTGCGGCTCGCGCTAGTGCAGAGTTATCTCAAAGAAAGGGGCCACGGTGTTTCTGTATCTCTATTATGTTGGTGCGGCTTCGGAACTTTTAAATATCTTGATATATCTCGAGAACTACGCATCTGATCAAAAAATATCATAGAACATAAAAAGTAGGAAACTTAATTCTCTACAAAAAAGATCTCTTAACATTTTGCCATAGCTCGCTTCGTTTCCGAGATATTTGCAGATTTATCTCAAGGGAAGGGGCCTGACGGACATATTTCGAGATACTTCTTCTTCTTGTTGTTCTTCTTCTGCACAGCTAAGCTGGAAGTGGCATTTGCAGCTCGCAATAGTGCAGAGTTATCTCAAAGAAAGGGGCCACGGTGTTTCTGTATCTCTATTATGTTGGTGCGGCTTCGGAACTTTTAAATATCTTAATATATCTCGAGAACTACGCATCTGATCAAAAAATATCATAGAACATAAAAAGTAGGAAACTTAATTCTCTACAAAAAAGGTCTCTTAACATTTTGCCATAGCTCGCTTCGATTCCGAGATATTTGCAGATTTATCTCAAGGGAAGGGGCCTCACGGACATATTTCGAGATATTTCTTCTTCTTGTTGTTCTTCTTCTGCACAGCTAAGCTGGAAGAAGCATTTGCAGCTCGCAATAGTGCAGAGATATCTCAAAGAAAGGGGCCACGGTGTTTCTGTATCTCTATTATGTTGGTGCGGCTTCGGAACTTTTAAATATCTTGATATATCTCGAGAACTACGCATCTGATCAAAAAATATCATAGAACATAAAAAGTAGGAAACTTAATTCTCTACAAAAAAGGTCTCTTAACATTTTGCCATAGCTCGCTTCGTTTCCGAGATATTTGCAGATTTATCTCAAGGGAAGGGGCCTGACGGACATATTTCGAGATATTTCTTCTTCTTGTTGTTCTTCTTCTGCACAGCTAAGCTGGAAGTGGCATTTGCGGCTCGCACTAGTGCAGAGTTATCTCAAAGAAAGGGGCCACGGTGTTTCTGTATCTCTATTATGTTGGTGCGGCTTCGGAACTTTTAAATATCTCGATATATCTCGAAAACTACGCTTCTGATCAAAAGATATCATAGAACATAAATAGTAGGAAACATAATTCTCTACAAAAAAGGTCTCTTAACATTTTGCCATAGCTCGCTTCGTTTCCGAGATATTTGCAGATATATCTCAAGGGAAGGGGCCTGACGGACATATTTCGAGATATTTCTTCTTCTTGTTGTTCTTCTTCTGCACAGCTAAGCTGGAAGTGGCATTTGCGGCTCGCACTAGTGCAGAGTTATCTCAAAGAAAGGGGCCACGGTGTTTCTGTATCTCTATTATGTTGGTGCGGCTTCGGAACTTTTAAATATCTCGATATATCTCGAAAACTACGCTTCTGATCAAAAAATATCATAGAACATAAATTGTAGGAAACATAATTCTCTACAAAAAAGGTCTCTTAACATTTTGCCATAGCTAGCTTCGTTTCCGAGATATTTGCAGATATATCTCAAGGGAAGGGGCCTGACGGACATATTTCGAGATATTGCTTCTTCTTGTTGTTCTTCTTCTGCACAGCTAAGCTGGAAGTGGCATTTACAGCTCGCAATAGTGCAGAGTTATCTCAAACAAAGGGGCCACGGTGTTTCTGTATCTCTATTATGTTGGTGCGGCTTCGGAACTTTTAAATATCTTGATATATCTCGAGAACTACGCATCTGATCAAAAAATATCATAGAACATAAAAAGTAGGAAACTTAATTCTCTACAAAAAAGGTCTCTTAACAATTGGCCATACCTCGCTTCGTTTCCGAGATATTTGCAGATTTATCTCAAGGGAAGGGGCCTGACGGACATATTTCGAGATATTTCTTCTTCTTGTTGTTCTTCTTCTGCACAGCTAAGCTGGAAGTGGCATTTGCAGCTCGCAATAGTGCAGAGTTATCTCAAAGAAAGGGGCCACGGTGTTTCTGTATCTCTATTATGTTGGTGCGGCTTCGGAACTTTTAAATATCTTGATATATCTCGAGAGCTACGCATCCGATCAAAAAATATCGTAGAACATAAAAAGTAGGAAACTTAATTCTCTACAAAAAAGGTCTCTTAACATTTTGCCATAGCTCTCTTCGTTTCCGAGATATTTGCAGATTTATCTCAAGGGAAGGGGCCTGACGGACACATTTCGAGATATTTCTTCTTCTTGTTGTTCTTCTTCTGCACAGCTAAGCTGGAAGTGGCATTTGCAGCTCGCATTAGTGCAGAGTTATCTCAAAGAAAGGGGCCACGGTGTTTCTGTATCTCTATTATGTTGGTGCGGCTTCGGAACTTTTAAATATCTTGATATATCTCGAGAACTACGCATTTGATCAAAAAATATCATAGAAGATAAAAAGTAGGAACCTTAATTCTCTACAAAAAAGGTCTCTTAACATTTTGCCATAGCTCGCTTCGTTTCCGAGATATTTGCAGATTTATCTCAAGGGAAGGGGCCTGACGGACATATTTCGAGATATTTCTTCTTCTTGTTGTTCTTCTTCTGCACAGCTAAGCTGGAAGTGGCATTTGCGGCTCGCACTAGTGCAGAGTTATCTCAAAGAAAGGGGCCACGGTGTTTCTGTATCTCTATTATGTTGGTGCGGCTTCGGAACTTTTAAATATCTTGATATATCTCGAGAACTACGCATCTGATCAAAAAATATCATAGAACATAAAAAGTAGGAAACTTAATTCTCTACGAAAAAGGTCTCTTAACAATTGGCCATACCTCGCTTCGTTTCCGAGATATTTGCAGATTTATCTCAAGGGAAGGGGCCTGACGGACATATTTCGAGATATTTCTTCTTCTTGTTGTTCTTCTTCTGCACAGCTAAGCTGGAAGTGGCATTTGCGGCTCGCACTAGTGCAGAGTTATCTCAAAGAAAGGGGCCACGGTGTTTCTGTATCCCTATTATGTTGGTGCGGCTTCGGAACTTTTAAATATCTCGATATATCTCGAAAACTACGCTTCTGATCAAAAAATATCATAGAACATAAATTGTAGGAAACATAATTCTCTACAAAAAACGTCTCTTAACATTTTGCCATAGCTCGCTTCGTTTCCGAGATATTTGCAGATTTATCTCAAGGGAAGGGGCCTGACGGACATATTTCGAGATATTTCTTCTTCTTGTTGTTCTTCTTCTGCACAGCTAAGCTGGAAGTGGCATTTGCAGCTCGCAATAGTGCAGAGTTATCTCGAAGAAAGATGCCACGGTGTTTCTGTATCTCTATTATGTTGGTGCGGGTTCGGAACTTTTAGATATCTTGATATATCTCGAGAACTACGCATCTGATCAAAAAATATCATAGAACATAAAAAGTAGGAAACTTAATTCTCCACAAAAAAGGTCTCTTAACATTTTGCCATAGCTCGCTTCGTTTCCGAGATATTTGCAGATTCAGCTCAAAGGAACTGGCCTGACGGACATATTTCGAGATATTTTTTCTTCTTGTTGTTCTTCCTCTGCACAGCTAAGCTGGAAGTGGCATCTGCAGCTCGCAATAGTGCAGAGTTATCTCAAAGAAAGGGGCCACGGTGTTTCTGTATCTCTATTATGTTGGTGCGGCTTCGGAACTTTTAAATATCTTGATATATCTCGAGAACTACGCATCTGATCAAAAAATATCATAGGACATAAAAAGTAGGAAACTTAATTCTCTACAAAAAAGGTCTCTTAACATTTTGCCATAGCTCGCTTCGTTTCCGAGATATTTGCATATTTATCTCAAGGGAAGGGGCCTGACGGACATATTTCGAGATATTTCTTCTTCTTGTTGTTCTTCTTCTGCACAGCTAAGCTGGAAGTGGCATTTGCGGCTCGCACTAGTGCAGAGTTATCTCAAAGAAAGGGGCCACGGTGTTTCTGTATCTCTATTATGTTGGTGCGGCTTCGGAACTTTTAAATATCTTGATATATCTCGAGAACTACGCTTCTGATCAAAAAATATCATAGAACGTAAATTGTGGGAAACATAATTCTCTACAAAAAAGGTCTCTCAACATTTTGCCCTAGCTCGCTTCGTTTCCGAGATATTTGCAGATTTATCTCAAGGGAAGGGGTCTGACGGACATATTTCGAGATATTTCTTCTTCTTGTTGTTCTTCTTCTGCACAGCTAAGCTGGAAGTGGCATTTGCAGCTCGCAATAGTGCAGAGTTATCTCAAAGAAAGGGGCCACGGTGTTTCTGTATCTCTATTATGTTGGTGCGGCTTCGGAACTTTTAAATATCTTGATATATCTCGAGAGCTACGCATCCGATCAAAAAATATCGTAGAACATAAAAAGTAGGAAACTTAATTCTCTACAAAAAAGGTCTCTTAACATTTTGCCATAGCTCGCTTCGTTTCCGAGATATTTGCAGATTTATCTCGAGGGAAGGGGCCTGACGGACATATTTCGAGATATTTCTTCTTCTTGTTGTTCTTTAATCTGCACAGCTAAGCTGGACGTGGCATTTACAGCTCGCAATAGTGCAGCGTTATCTCAAAGAAAGGGGCCACGGTGTTTCTGTATCTCTATTATGTTGGTGCGGCTTCGGAACTTTTAAATATCTTGATATATCTCGAGAACTACGCATCTGATCAAAAAATATCATAGAACATAAAAAGTAGGAAACTTAATTCTCTACAAAAAAGGTCTCTCAACATTTTACCTTAGCTCGCTTCGTTTCCGAGATATATGCAGATTTATCTCAAGGGAAGGGGCCTGACGGACATATTTCGAGATATTTCTTCTTCTTGTTGTTCTTCTTCTGCACAGCTAAGCTGGAAGTGGCATTTGCAGCTCGCAATAGTGCAGAGTTATCTCAAAGAAAGGGGCCACGGTGTTTCTGTATCTCTATTATGTTGGTGCGGCTTCGGAACTTTTAAATATCTTGATATATCTCGAGAACTACGCATCTGATCAAATAATATCATAGAACATAAAAAGTAGGAAACTTAATTCTCTACAAATAAGGTCTCTTAACATTTTGCCATAGCTCGCTTCGTTTCCGAGATATTTGCAGATTTATCTCAAGGGAAGGGGCCTGACGGACATATTTCGAGATATTTCTTCTTCTTGTTGGTCTTCTTCTGCACAGCTAAGCTGGAAGTGGCAGTTGCAGCTCGCAATAGTGCAGAGTTATCTCGAAGAAAGGGGCCACGGTGTTTCTGTATCTCTATTATGTTGGTGCGGCTTCGGATCTTTTAAATATCTCGATATATCTCGAAAACTACGCTTCTGATCAAAAAATATCATAGAACGTAAATTGTGGGAAACATAATTCTCTACAAAAAAGGTCTCTCAACATTTTGCCATAGCTCGCTTCGTTTCCGAGATATTTGCAGATTTATCTCAAGGGAAGGGGTCTGACGGACATATTTCGAGATATTTCTTCTTCTTGTTGTTCTTCTTCTGCACAGCTAAGCTGGAAGTGGCATTTGCAGCTCGCAATAGTGCAGAGTTATCTCAAAGAAAGGGGCCACGGTGTTTCTGTATCTCTATTATGTTGGTGCGGCTTCGGAACTTTTAAATATCTTGATATATCTCGAGAGCTACGCATCCGATCAAAAAATATCGTAGAACATAAAAAGTAGGAAACTTAATTCTCTACAAAAAAGGTCTCTTAACATTTTGCCATAGCTCGCTTCGTTTCCGAGATATTTGCAGATTTATCTCGAGGGAAGGGGCCTGACGGACATATTTCGAGATATTTCTTCTTTTTGTTGTTCTTTAATCTGCACAGCTAAGCTGGACGTGGCATTTACAGCTCGCAATAGTGCAGCGTTATCTCAAAGAAAGGGGCCACGGTGTTTCTGTATCTCTATTATGTTGGTGCGGCTTCGGAACTTTTAAATATCTTGATATATCTCGAGAACTACGCATCTGATCAAAAAATATCATAGAACATAAAAAGTAGAAAACTTAATTCTCTACAAATAAGGTCTCTTAACATTTTGCCATAGCTCGCTTCGTTTCCGAGATATTTGCAGATTTATCTCAAGGGAAGGGGCCTGACGGACATATTTCGAGATATTTCTTCTTCTTGTTGGTCTTCTTCTGCACAGCTAAGCTGGAAGTGGCAGTTGCAGCTCGCAATAGTGCAGAGTTATCTCGAAGAAAGGGGCCACGGTGTTTCTGTATCCCTATTATGTTGGTGCGGCTTCGGATCTTTTAAATATCTCGATATATCTCGAAAACTACGCTTCTGATCAAAAAATATCATAGAACGTAAATTGTGGGAAACATAATTCTCTACAAAAAAGGTCTCTCAACATTTTGCCATAGCTCGCTTCGTTTCCGAGATATTTGCAGATTTATCTCAAGGGAAGGGGTCTGACGGACATATTTCGAGATACTTCTTCTTCTTGTTGTTCTTCTTCTGCACAGCTAAGCTGGAAGTGGCATTTGCAGCTCGCAATAGTGCAGAGTTATCTCAAAGAAAGGGGCCACGGTGTTTCTGTATCTCTATTATGTTGGTGCGGCTTCGGAACTTTTAAATATCTTGATATATCTCGAGAGCTACGCATCCGATCAAAAAATATCGTAGAACATAAAAAGTAGGAAACTTAATTCTCTACAAAAAAGGTCTCTTAACATTTTGCCATAGCTCGCTTCGTTTCCGAGATATTTGCAGATTTATCTCGAGGGAAGGGGCCTGACGGACATATTTCGAGATATTTCTTCTTTTTGTTGTTCTTTAATCTGCACAGCTAAGCTGGACGTGGCATTTACAGCTCGCAATAGTGCAGCGTTATCTCAAAGAAAGGGGCCACGGTGTTTCTGTATCTCTATTATGTTGGTGCGGCTTCGGAACTTTTAAATATCTTGATATATCTCGAGAACTACGCATCTGATCAAAAAATATCATAGAACATAAAAAGTAGGAAACTTAATTCTCTACAAATAAGGTCTCTTAACATTTTGCCATAGCTCGCTTCGTTTCCGAGATATTTGCAGATATATCTCAAGGGAAGGGGCCTGACGGACATTTTTCGAGATATTTCTTCTTCTTGTTGTTCTTCTTCTGCACAGCTAAGCTGGAAGTGGCATTTGCAGCTCGCAATAGTGCAGAGTTATCTCGAAGAAAGGGGCCACGGTGTTTCTGTATCTCTATTATGTTGGTGCGGCTTCGGAACTTTTAGATATCTTGATATATCTCGAGAACTACGCATCTGATCAAAAAATATCATAGAACATAAAAAGTAGGAAACTTAATTCTCTACAAAAAAGGTCTCTTAACATTTTGCCATAGCTCGCTTCGTTTCCGAGATATTTGCAGATTTATCTCAAGGGAAGGGGCCTGACGGACATATTTCGAGATATTTCTTCTTTTTGTTGTTCTTCTTCTGCACAGCTAAGCTGGAAGTGGCATTTGCAGCTCGCAATAGTGCAGAGTTATCTCAAAGAAAGGGGCCACGGTGTTTCTGTATCTCTATTATGTTGGTGCGGCTTCGGAACTTTTAAATATCTCGATATATCTCGAAAACTACGCTTCTGATCAAAAAATATCATAGAACATAAATTGTAGGAAACATAATTCTCTACAAAAAACGTCTCTTAACATTTTGCCATAGCTCGCTTCGTTTCCGAGATATTTGCAGATTCAGCTCAAAGGAACGGGCCTGACGGACATATTTCGAGATACTTCTTCTTCTTGTTGTTCTTCTTCTGCACAGCTAAGCTGGAAGTGGGATTTGCGGCTCGCACTAGTGCAGAGTTATCTCAAAGAAAGGGGCCACGGTGTTTCTGTATCTCTATTATGTTGGTGCGGCTTCGGAACTTTTAAATATCTCGATATATCTCGAAAACTACGCTTCTGATCAAAAAATATCATAGAACATAAATTGTAGGAAACATAGTTCTCTACAAAAAAGGTCTCTCAACATTTTGCCATAGCTCACTTCGTTTCCGAGATATTTGCAGATATATCTCAAGGGAAGGGGCCTGACGGACATATTTCGAGATATTTCTTCTTCTTGTTGTTCTTCTTCTGCACAGCTAAGCTGGAAGTGGCATTTGCAGCTCGCAATAGTGCAGAGTTATCTCGAAGAAAGATGCCACGGTGTTTCTGTATCTCTATTATGTTGGTGCGGCTTCGGAACTTTTAGATATCTTGATATATCTCGAGAACTACGCATCTGATCAAAAAATATCATAGAACATAAAAAGTAGGAAACTTAATTCTCCACAAAAAAGGTCTCTTAACATTTTGCCATAGCTCGCTTCGTTTCCGAGATATTTGCAGATTCAGCTCAAAGGAACTGGCCTGACGGACATATTTCGAGATATTTTTTCTTCTTGTTGTTCTTCCTCTGCACAGCTAAGCTGGAAGTGGCATCTGCAGCTCGCAATAGTGCAGAGTTATCTCAAAGAAAGGGGCCACGGTGTTTCTGTATCTCTATTATGTTGGTGCGGCTTCGGAACTTTTAAATATCTTGATATATCTCGAGAACTACGCATCTGATCAAAAAATATCATAGGACATAAAAAGTAGGAAACTTAATTCTCTACAAAAAAGGTCTCTTAACATTTTGCCATAGCTCGCTTCGTTTCCGAGATATTTGCATATTTATCTCAAGGGAAGGGGCCTGACGGACATATTTCGAGATATTTCTTCTTCTTGTTGTTCTTCTTCTGCACAGCTAAGCTGGAAGTGGCATTTGCGGCTCGCACTAGTGCAGAGTTATCTCAAAGAAAGGGGCCACGGTGTTTCTGTATCCCTATTATGTTGGTGCGGCTTCGGATCTTTTAAATATCTCGATATATCTCGAAAACTACGCTTCTGATCAAAAAATATCATAGAACGTAAATTGTGGGAAACATAATTCTCTACAAAAAAGGTCTCTCAACATTTTGCCATAGCTCGCTTCGTTTCCGAGATATTTGCAGATTTATCTCAAGGGAAGGGGTCTGACGGACATATTTCGAGATACTTCTTCTTCTTGTTGTTCTTCTTCTGCACAGCTAAGCTGGAAGTGGCATTTGCAGCTCGCAATAGTGCAGAGTTATCTCAAAGAAAGGGGCCACGGTGTTTCTGTATCTCTATTATGTTGGTGCGGCTTCGGAACTTTTAAATATCTTGATATATCTCGAGAGCTACGCATCCGATCAAAAAATATCGTAGAACATAAAAAGTAGGAAACTTAATTCTCTACAAAAAAGGTCTCTTAACATTTTGCCATAGCTCGCTTCGTTTCCGAGATATTTGCAGATTTATCTCGAGGGAAGGGGCCTGACGGACATATTTCGAGATATTTCTTCTTTTTGTTGTTCTTTAATCTGCACAGCTAAGCTGGACGTGGCATTTACAGCTCGCAATAGTGCAGCGTTATCTCAAAGAAAGGGGCCACGGTGTTTCTGTATCTCTATTATGTTGGTGCGGCTTCGGAACTTTTAAATATCTTGATATATCTCGAGAACTACGCATCTGATCAAAAAATATCATAGAACATAAAAAGTAGGAAACTTAATTCTCTACAAATAAGGTCTCTTAACATTCTGCCATAGCTCGCTTCGTTTCCGAGATATTTGCAGATATATCTCAAGGGAAGGGGCCTGACGGACATTTTTCGAGATATTTCTTCTTCTTGTTGTTCTTCTTCTGCACAGCTAAGCTGGAAGTGGCATTTGCAGCTCGCAATAGTGCAGAGTTATCTCGAAGAAAGGGGCCACGGTGTTTCTGTATCTCTATTATGTTGGTGCGGCTTCGGAACTTTTAGATATCTTGATATATCTCGAGAACTACGCATCTGATCAAAAAATATCATAGAACATAAAAAGTAGGAAACTTAATTCTCTACAAAAAAGGTCTCTTAACATTTTGCCATAGCTCGCTTCGTTTCCGAGATATTTGCAGATTTATCTCAAGGGAAGGGGCCTGACGGACATATTTCGAGATATTTCTTCTTTTTGTTGTTCTTCTTCTGCACAGCTAAGCTGGAAGTGGCATTTGCAGCTCGCAATAGTGCAGAGTTATCTCAAAGAAAGGGGCCACGGTGTTTCTGTATCTCTATTATGTTGGTGCGGCTTCGGAACTTTTAAATATCTCGATATATCTCGAAAACTACGCTTCTGATCAAAAAATATCATAGAACATAAATTGTAGGAAACATAATTCTCTACAAAAAACGTCTCTTAACATTTTGCCATAGCTCGCTTCGTTTCCGAGATATTTGCAGATTCAGCTCAAAGGAACGGGCCTGACGGACATATTTCGAGATACTTCTTCTTCTTGTTGTTCTTCTTCTGCACAGCTAAGCTGGAAGTGGGATTTGCGGCTCGCACTAGTGCAGAGTTATCTCAAAGAAAGGGGTCACGGTGTTTCTGTATCTCTATTATGTTGGTGCGGCTTCGGAACTTTTAAATATCTCGATATATCTCGAAAACTACGCTTCTGATCAAAAAATATTATAGAACATAAATTGTAGGAAACATAGTTCTCTACAAAAAAGGTCTCTCAACATTTTGCCATAGCTCACTTCGTTTCCGAGATATTTGCAGATATATCTCAAGGGAAGGGGCCTGACGGACATATTTCGAGATATTTCTTCTTCTTGTTGTTCTTCTTCTGCACAGCTAAGCTGGAAGTGGCATTTACAGCTCGCAATAGTGCAGAGTTATCTCAAAGAAAGGGGCCACGGTGTTTCTGTATCTCTATTATGTTGGTGCGGCTTCGGAACTTTTAAATATCTTGATATATCTCGAGAACTACGCATCTGATCAAAAAATATCATAGAACATGAAAAGTAGGAAACTTAATTCTCTACAAAAAAGGTCTCTTAACATTTTGCCATAGCTCGCTTCGTTTCCGAGATATTTGCAGATTTATCTCAAGGGAAGGGGCCTGACGGACATATTTCGAGATATTTCTTCTTCTTGTTGTTCTTCTTCTGCACAGCTTAGCTGGAAGTGGCATTTGCAGCTCGCAATAGTGCAGAGTTATCTCAAAGAAAGGGGCCACGGTGTTTCTGTATCTCTATTATGTTGGTGCGGCTTCGGAACTTTTAAATATCTTGATATATCTCGAGAACTACGCGTCTGATCAAAAAATATCATAGAACATAAAAAGTAGGAAACTTAATTCTCTACAAAAACGGTCTCTTAACATCTTGCCATAGCTCGCTTCGTTTCCGAGATATTTGCAGATTTATCTCAAGGGAAGGGGCCTGACGGACATATTTCGAGATATTTCTTCTTCTTGTTGGTCTTCTTCTGCACAGCTAAGCTGGAAGTGGCAGTTGCAGCTCGCAATAGTGCAGAGTTATCTCGAAGAAAGGGGCCACGGTGTTTCTGTATCCCTATTATGTTGGTGCGGCTTCGGATCTTTTAAATATCTCGATATATCTCGAAAACTACGCTTCTGATCAAAAAATATCATAGAACGTAAATTGTGGGAAACATAATTCTCTACAAAAAAGGTCTCTCAACATTTTGCCATAGCTCGCTTCGTTTCCGAGATATTTGCAGATTTATCTCAAGGGAAGGGGTCTGACGGACATATTTCGAGATACTTCTTCTTCTTGTTGTTCTTCTTCTGCACAGCTAAGCTGGAAGTGGCATTTGCAGCTCGCAATAGTGCAGAGTTATCTCAAAGAAAGGGGCCACGGTGTTTCTGTATCTCTATTATGTTGGTGCGGCTTCGGAACTTTTAAATATCTTGATATATCTCGAGAGCTACGCATCCGATCAAAAAATATCGTAGAACATAAAAAGTAGGAAACTTAATTCTCTACAAAAAAGGTCTCTTAACATTTTGCCATAGCTCGCTTCGTTTCCGAGATATTTGCAGATTTATCTCGAGGGAAGGGGCCTGACGGACATATTTCGAGATATTTCTTCTTTTTGTTGTTCTTTAATCTGCACAGCTAAGCTGGACGTGGCATTTACAGCTCGCAATAGTGCAGCGTTATCTCAAAGAAAGGGGCCACGGTGTTTCTGTATCTCTATTATGTTGGTGCGGCTTCGGAACTTTTAAATATCTTGATATATCTCGAGAACTACGCATCTGATCAAAAAATATCATAGAACATAAAAAGTAGGAAACTTAATTCTCTACAAATAAGGTCTCTTAACATTTTGCCATAGCTCGCTTCGTTTCCGAGATATTTGCAGATATATCTCAAGGGAAGGGGCCTGACGGACATTTTTCGAGATATTTCTTCTTCTTGTTGTTCTTCTTCTGCACAGCTAAGCTGGAAGTGGCATTTGCAGCTCGCAATAGTGCAGAGTTATCTCGAAGAAAGGGGCCACGGTGTTTCTGTATCTCTATTATGTTGGTGCGGCTTCGGAACTTTTAGATATCTTGATATATCTCGAGAACTACGCATCTGATCAAAAAATATCATAGAACATAAAAAGTAGGAAACTTAATTCTCTACAAAAAAGGTCTCTTAACATTTTGCCATAGCTCGCTTCGTTTCCGAGATATTTGCAGATTTATCTCAAGGGAAGGGGCCTGACGGACATATTTCGAGATATTTCTTCTTTTTGTTGTTCTTCTTCTGCACAGCTAAGCTGGAAGTGGCATTTGCAGCTCGCAATAGTGCAGAGTTATCTCAAAGAAAGGGGCCACGGTGTTTCTGTATCTCTATTATGTTGGTGCGGCTTCGGAACTTTTAAATATCTCGATATATCTCGAAAACTACGCTTCTGATCAAAAAATATCATAGAACATAAATTGTAGGAAACATAATTCTCTACAAAAAACGTCTCTTAACATTTTGCCATAGCTCGCTTCGTTTCCGAGATATTTGCAGATTCAGCTCAAAGGAACGGGCCTGACGGACATATTTCGAGATACTTCTTCTTCTTGTTGTTCTTCTTCTGCACAGCTAAGCTGGAAGTGGGATTTGCGGCTCGCACTAGTGCAGAGTTATCTCAAAGAAAGGGGCCACGGTGTTTCTGTATCTCTATTATGTTGGTGCGGCTTCGGAACTTTTAAATATCTCGATATATCTCGAAAACTACGCTTCTGATCAAAAAATATTATAGAACATAAATTGTAGGAAACATAGTTCTCTACAAAAAAGGTCTCTCAACATTTTGCCATAGCTCACTTCGTTTCCGAGATATTTGCAGATATATCTCAAGGGAAGGGGCCTGACGGACATATTTCGAGATATTTCTTCTTCTTGTTGTTCTTCTTCTGCACAGCTAAGCTGGAAGTGGCATTTACAGCTCGCAATAGTGCAGAGTTATCTCAAAGAAAGGGGCCACGGTGTTTCTGTATCTCTATTATGTTGGTGCGGCTTCGGAACTTTTAAATATCTTGATATATCTCGAGAACTACGCATCTGATCAAAAAATATCATAGAACATGAAAAGTAGGAAACTTAATTCTCTACAAAAAAGGTCTCTTAACATTTTGCCATAGCTCGCTTCGTTTCCGAGATATTTGCAGATTTATCTCAAGGGAAGGGGCCTGACGGACATATTTCGAGATATTTCTTCTTCTTGTTGTTCTTCTTCTGCACAGCTTAGCTGGAAGTGGCATTTGCAGCTCGCAATAGTGCAGAGTTATCTCAAAGAAAGGGGCCACGGTGTTTCTGTATCTCTATTATGTTGGTGCGGCTTCGGAACTTTTAAATATCTTGATATATCTCGAGAACTACGCGTCTGATCAAAAAATATCATAGAACATAAAAAGTAGGAAACTTAATTCTCTACAAAAACGGTCTCTTAACATTTTGCCATAGCTCGCTTCGTTTCCGAGATATTTGCAGATATATCTCAAGGGAAGGGGCATGACGGACATATTTCGAGATATTTCTTCTTCTTGTTGTTCTTCTTCTGCACAGCTAAGCTGGAAGTGGCTTTTGCAGCTCGCAATAGTACAGAGTTATCTCAAAGAAAGGGGCCACGGTGTTTCTGTATCTCTATTATGTTGGTGCGGCTTCGGAACCTTTAAATATCTTGATATATCTCGAGAACTACGCATCTGATCAAAAAATATCATAGAACATAAAAAGTAGGAAACTTAACTCTCTACAAAAAAGGTCTCTTAACATTTTGCCATAGCTCGCTTCGTTTCCGAGATATTTTGCACATTTATCTCAAGGGAAGGGGCCTAACGGACATATTTCGAGATATTTCTTCTTCTTGTTGTTCTTCTTCTGCACAGCTAAACTGGAAGTGGCATTTCCAGCTCGCAATAGTGCAGAGTTATCTCAAAGAGAGGGGCCACGGTGTTTCTGTATATCTATTATGTTGGTGCGGCTTCGGAACTTTTAAATATCTCGATATATCTCGAAAACTACGCTTCTGATCAAAAAATATCATAGAACATAAATTGTAGGAAACATAATTCTCTACAAAAAAGGTCTCTTAACATTTTGCCATAGCTCACTTCGTTTCCGAGATATTTGCAGATTCAACTCAAAGGAACTGGCCTGACGGACATATTTCGAGATATTTCTTCTTCTTGTTGTTCTTCCTCTGCACAGCTAAGCTGGAAGTGGCATTTGCAGCTCGCAATAGTGCAGAGTTATCTCAAAGAAAGGGGCCACGGTGTTTCTGTATCTCTATTATGTTGGTGCGGCTTCGGAACTTTTAAATATCTTGATATATCTCGAGAACTACGCATCTGATCAAAAAATATCATAGAACATAAAAAGGAGGAAACTTAATTCTCTACAAAAAAGGTCTCTTAACATTTTGCCATAGCTCGCTTCGTTTCCGAGATATTTGCATATTTATCTCAAGGGAAGGGGCCTGACGGACATATTTCGAGATATTTCTTCTTCTTGTTGTTCTTCTTCTGCACAGCTAAGCTGGAAGTGGTATTTGCGGCTCGCACTAGTGCAGAGTTATCTCAAAGAAAGGGGCCACGGTGTTTCTGTATCTCCATTATGTTGGTGCGGCTTCGGAACTTTTAAATATCTTGATATATCTCGAGAACTACGCTTCTGATCAAAAAATATCATAGAACATAAATTGTAGGAAACATAATTCTCTACAAAAAAGGTCTCTTAACATTTTGCCATAGCTCGCTTCGTTTCCGAGATATTTGCAGATTCAACTCAAAGGAACTGGCCTGACGGACATATTTCGAGATATTTCTTCTTCTTGTTGTTCTTCCTCTGCACAGCTAAGCTGGAAGTGGCATTTGCAGCTCGCAATAGTGCAGAGTTATCTCAAAGAAAGGGGCCACGGTGTTTCTGTATCTCTATTATGTTGGTGCGGCTTCGGAACTTTTAAATATCTTGATATATCTCGAGAACTACGCATCTGATCAAAAAATATCATAGAAGATAAAAAGTAGGAAACTTAATTCTCTACAAAAAAGGTCTCTTCACATTTTGCCATAGCTCGCTTCGTTTCCGAGATATTTGCAGATTTATCTCAAGGGAAGGGGCCTGACGGACATATTTCGAGATATTTCTTCTTCTTGTTGTTCTTCTTCTGCACAGCTAAGCTGGAAGTGGCATTTGCGGCTCGCACTAGTGCAGAGTTATCTCAAAGAAAGGGTCCACGGTGTTTCTGTATCTCTATTATGTTGGTGCGGCTTCGGAACTTTTAAATATCTTGATATATCTCGAGAACTACGCTTCTGATCAAAAAATATCATAGAACGTAAATTGTAGGAAACATTATTCTCTACAAAAAAGGTCTCTTAACATTTTGCCATAGCTCGCTTCGTTTCGGAGATATTTGCAGATTCATCTCAAGGGAAGGGGTCTGACGGACATATTTCGAGATATTTCTTCTTCTTGTTGTTCTTCTTCTGCACAGCTAAGCTCGAAGTGGCATTTGCAGCTCGCAATAGTGCAGAGTTATCTCAAAGAAAGAGGCCACGGTGTTTCTGTACCTCTATTATGTTGGTGCAGCTTCGGAACTTTTAAATATCTTGATATATCTCGAGAACTACGCATCTGATCAAAAAATATCATCGAACATAAAAAGTAGGAAACATAATTCTCTACAAAAAAGGTCTCTCAACATTTTGCCATAGCTCGCTTTGTTTCCGAGATATTTGCAGATTCAACTCAAAGGAACTGGCCTGACGGACATATTTCGAGATATTTCTTCTTCTTGTTGTTCTTCCTCTGCACAGCTAAGCTGGAAGTGGCATTTGCAGCTCGCAATAGTGCAGTGTTATCTCAAAGAAAGGGGCCACGGTGTTTCTGTATCTCTATTATGTTGGTGCGGCTTCGGAACTTTTAAATATCTTGATATATCTCGAGAACTACGCATCTGATCAAAAAATATCATAGAAGATAAAAAGTAGGAAACTTAATTCTCTACAAAAAAGGTCTCTTCACATTTTGCCATAGCTCGCTTCGTTTCCGAGATATTTGCAGATTTATCTCAAGGGAAGGGGCCTGACGGACATATTTCGAGATATTTCTTCTTCTTGTTGTTCTTCTTCTGCACAGCTAAGCTGGAAGTGGCATTTGCGGCTCGCACTAGTGCAGAGTTATCTCAAAGAAAGGGTCCACGGTGTTTCTGTATCTCTATTATGTTGGTGCGGCATCGGAACTTTTAAATATCTTGATATATCTCGAGAACTACGCTTCTGATCAAAAAATATCATAGAACGTAAATTGTAGGAAACATTATTCTCTACAAAAAAGGTCTCTTAACATTTTGCCATAGCTCGCTTCGTTTCCGAGATATTTGCAGATATATCTCAAGGGAAGGGGCCTGACGGACATACTTCGAGATATTTCTTCTTCTTGTTGTTCTTCTTCTGCACAGCTAAGCTGGACGTGGCATTTACAGCTCGCAATAGTGCAGAGTTATCTCAAAGAAAGGGGCCACGGTGTTTCTGTATCTCTATTATGTTGGTGCGGCTTCGGAACTTTTAAATATCTTGATATATCTCGAGAACTACGCATCTGATCAAAAAATATCATAGAATATAAATAGTAGGAAACTTAATTTCCTACAAAAAAGATCTCATACTATTTTGCCATAGCTCGCATTGTTTCCGAGATATTTGCAGATTTATCTCAAGGGAAGAGGCCTGACGGACATATTTCGAGATATTTCTTCTTCTTGTTGTTCTTCTTCTGCACAGCTAAGCTGGAAGTGGCATTTGCAGCTCGCAATAGTGCAGAGTTATCTCAAAGAAAGGGGCCACGTGTTTCTGTATCTCTATTATGTTGGTGCGGCTTCGGAACTTTTAAATATCTCGATATATCTCGAGAACTACGCATCTGATCAAAAAATATCATAGAACATAAAAAGTAGGAAACCTAATTTTCTACAAAAAAGGTCTCTTAACATTTTGCCGTAGCTCGCTTCGTTTCCGAGATATTTGCAGATTTATCTCAAGGGAAGGGGCCTGACGGACATATTTCGAGATATTTCTTCTTCTTGTTGTTCTTCTTCTGCACAGCTAAGCTGGAAGTGGCATTTGCAGCTCGCAATAGTGCAGAGTTATCTCAAAGAAAGGGGCCACGGTGTTTCTGTATCTCTATTATGGTGGTGCGGCTTCGGAACTTTTAAATATCTTGATATATCTCGAGAACTACGCATCTGATCAAAAAATATCATAGAACATAAAAAGTAGGAAACTTAATTCTCTACAAAAAAGGTCTCTTAACATTTTGCCATAGCTCGCTTCGTTTCCGAGATATTTGCAGATATATCTCAAGGGAAGGGGCCTGACGGACATATTTCGAGATATTTCTTCTTCTTGTTGTTCTTCTTCTGCACAGCTAAGCTGGAAGTGGCATTTACAGCTCGCAATAGTGCAGAGTTATCTCAAAGAAAGGGGCCACGCTGTTTCTGTATCTCTATTATGTTGGTGCGGCTTCGGAACTTTTAAATATCTTGATATATCTCGAGAACTACGCATCTGATCAAAAAATATCATAGAACATAAATAGTAGGAAACTTAATTTCCTACAAAAAAGATCTCTTACTATTTTGCCATAGCTCGCATTGTTTCCGAGATATTTGCAGATTTAGCTCAAGGGAAGGGGCCTGACGGACATATTTCGAGATATTTCTTCTTCTTGTTGTTCTTCTTCTGCACAGCTAAGCTGGAAGTGGCATTTGCAGCTCGCAATCGTGCAGAGTTATCTCAAAGAAAGGGGCCACGGTGTTTCTGTATCTCTATTATGTTGCTGCGGCTTCGGAACTTTTAAATATCTTGATATATCTCGAGAACTGCGCATCTGATCAAAAAATATCATAGAACGTAAAAAGTAGGAAACTTAATTCTCTACAAAAAAGGTCTCTTAACATTTTGCCATAGCTCGCTTCGTTTCCGAGATATTTGCAGATTTATCTCAAGGGAAGGGGCCTGACGGACATATTTCGAGATATTTCTTCTTCTTGTTGTTCTTCCTCTGCACAGCTAAGCTGGAAGTGGCATTTGCAGCTCGCAATAGTGCAGAGTTATCTCAAAGAAAGGGGCCACGGTGTTTCTGTATCTCTATTATGTTGGCGCGGCTTCGGAACTTTTAAATATCTTGATATATCTCGAGAACTACGCATCTGATCAAAAAATATCATAGAACATAAAAAGTAGGAAACTTAATTCTCTACAAAAAAGGTGTCTTAACATTTTGCCATAGCTCGCTTCGTTTCCGAGATATTTGCAGATTTATCTCAAGGGAAGGGGCCTGACGGACATATTTCGAGATATTTCTTCTTCTTGTTGTTCTTCTTCTGCACAGCTAAGCTGGAAGTGGCATTTGCAGCTCGCAATAGTGCAGAGTTATCTCAAAGAAAGGGGCCACGGTGTTTCTGTATCTCTATTATGTTGGTGCAGCTTCGAAGCTTTTAAATATCTTGATATATCTCGAGAACTACGCATCTGATCAAAAAATATCATAGAACATAAATTGTAGGAAACATAATTCTCTACAAAAAAGGTCTCTTAACATTTTGCCATAGCTCGCTTCGTTTCCGAGATATTTGCAGATATATCTCAAGGGAAGGGGCCTGACGGACATATTTCGAGATATTTCTTCTTCTTGTTGTTCTTCTTCTGCACAGCTCAGCTGGAAGTGGCATTTACAGCTCGCAATAGTGGAAAGTTATCTCAAAGAAAGGGGCCACGGTGTTTCTGTATCTCTATTATTGGTGCGGCTTCGGAACTTTTAAATATCTTGATATATCTCGAGAACTGCGCATCTGATCAAAAAATATCATAGAACATAAAAAGTAGGAAACTTAATTCTCTACAAAAAAGGTCTCTTAACATTTTGCCATAGCTCGCTTCGTTTCCGAGATATTTGCAGATTTATCTCAAGGGAAGGGGCCTGACGGACATATTTCGAGATATTTCTTCTTCTTGTTGTTCTTCCTCTGCACAGCTAAGCTGGAAGTGGCATTTGCAGCTCGCAATAGTGCAGAGTTATCTCAAAGAAAGGGGCCACGGTGTTTCTGTATCTCTATTATGTTGGTGCGGCTTCGGAACTTTTAAATATCTTGATATATCTCGAGAACTACGCATCTGATCAAAAAATATCATAGAACATAAAAAGTAGGAAACTTAATTCTCTACAAAAAAGGTCTCTTAACATTTTGCCATAGCTCGCTTCGTTTCCGAGATATTTGCAGATTTATCTCAAGGGAAGGGGCCTGACGGACATATTTCGAGATATTTCTTCTTCTTGTTGTTCTTCTTCTGCACAGCTAAGCTGGAAGTGGCATTTGCAGCTCGCAATAGTGCAGAGTTATCTCAAAGAAAGGGGCCACGGTGTTTCTGTATCTCTATTATGGTGGTGCGGCTTCGGAACTTTTAAATATCTTGATATATCTCGAGAACTACGCATCTGATCAAAAAATATCATAGAACATAAAAAGTAGGAAACTTAATTCTCTACAAAAAAGGTCTCTTAACATTTTGCCATAGCTCGCTTCGTTTCCGAGATATTTGCAGATATATCTCAAGGGAAGGGGCCTGACGGACATATTTCGAGATATTTCTTCTTCTTGTTGTTCTTCTTCTGCACAGCTAAGCTGGAAGTGGCATTTACAGCTCGCAATAGTGCAGAGTTATCTCAAAGAAAGGGGCCACGCTGTTTCTGTATCTCTATTATGTTGGTGCGGCTTCGGAACTTTTAAATATCTTGATATATCTCGAGAACTACGCATCTGATCAAAAAATATCATAGAACATAAAAAGTAGGAAACATAATTCTCTACAAAAAAGGTCTCTTAACATTTTGCCATAGCTCGCTTCGTTTCCGAGATATTTGCAGATTTATCTCAAGGGAAGGGGCCTGACGGACATATTTCGAGATATTTCTTCTTCTTGTTGTTCTTCCTCTGCACAGCTAAGCTGGAAGTGGCATTTGCAGCTCGCAATAGTGCAGAGTTATCTCAAAGAAAGGGGCCACGGTGTTTCTGTATCTCTACTATGTTGGTGCGGCTTCGGAACTTTTAAATATCTTGATATATCTCGAGAACTACGCATCTGATCAAAAAATATCATAGAACATAAAAAGTAGGAAACTTAATTCTCTACAAAAAAGGTCTCTTAACATTTTGCCATAGCTCGCTTCGTTTCCGAGATATTTGCAGATTTATCTCAAGGGAAGGGGCCTGACGGACATATTTCGAGATATTTCTTCTTCTTGTTGTTCTTCTTCTGCACAGCTAAGCTGGAAGTGGCATTTGCAGCTCGCAATAGTGCAGAGTTATCTCAAAGAAAGGGGCCACGGTGTTTCTGTATCTCTATTATGGTGGTGCGGCTTCGGAACTTTTAAATATCTTGATATATCTCGAGAACTACGCATCTGATCAAAAAATATCATAGAACATAAAAAGTAGGAAACTTAATTCTCTACAAAAAAGGTCTCTTAACATTTTGCCATAGCTCGCTTCGTTTCCGAGATATTTGCAGATATATCTCAAGGGAAGGGGCCTGACGGACATATTTCGAGATATTTCTTCTTCTTGTTGTTCTTCTTCTGCACAGCTAAGCTGGAAGTGGCATTTACAGCTCGCAATAGTGCAGAGTTATCTCAAAGAAAGGGGCCACGCTGTTTCTGTATCTCTATTATGTTGGTGCGGCTTCGGAACTTTTAAATATCTTGATATATCTCGAGAACTACGCATCTGATCAAAAAATATCATAGAACATAAATAGTAGGAAACTTAATTTCCTACAAAAAAGATCTCTTACTATTTTGCCATAGCTCGCATTGTTTCCGAGATATTTGCAGATTTAGCTCAAGGGAAGGGGCCTGACGGACATATTTCGAGATATTTCTTCTTCTTGTTGTTCTTCTTCTGCACAGCTAAGCTGGAAGTGGCATTTGCAGCTCGCAATAGTGCAGAGTTATCGCAAAGAAAGGGGCCACGGTGTTTCTGTATCTCTATTATGTTTGTGCGGCTTCGGAACTTTTAAATATCTTGATATATCTCGAGAACTACGCATCTGATCAAAAAATATCATAGAACGTAAAAAGTAGGAAACCTAATTTTCTACAAAAAAGGTCTCTTAACATTTTGCCGTACCTCGCTTCGTTTCCGAGATATTTGCAGATTTATCTCAAGGGAAGGGGCCTGACGGACATATTTCGAGATATTTCTTCTTCTTGTTGTTCTTCTTCTGCACAGCTAAGCTGGAAGTGGCATTTGCAGCTCGCAATAGTGCAGAGTTATCTCAAAGAAAGGGGCCACGGTGTTTCTGTATCTCTATTATGTTGGTGCGGCTTCGGAACTTTTAAATATCTTGATATATCTCGAAAACTACGCATCTGATCAAAAAATATCATACAACATAAAAAGTAGGAAACTTAATCCTCTACAAAAAAGGTCTCTTAACATTTTGCCATAGCTCGCTTCGTTTCCGAGATATTTGCAGATTTATCTCAAGGGAAGGGGCCTGACGGACATATTTCGAAATATTTCTTATTCTTGTTGTTCTTCTTCTGCACAGCTAAGCTGGAAGTGGCATTTACAGCTCGCAATAGTGCAGAGTTATCTCAAAGAAAGGGGCCACGCTGTTTCTGTATCTCTATTATGTTGGTGCGGCTTCGGAACTTTTAAATATCTTGATATATCTCGAGAACTACGCATCTGATCAAAAAATATCATAGAACATAAATAGTAGGAAACTTAATTTCCTACAAAAAAGATCTCTTACTATTTTGCCATAGCTCGCATTGTTTCCGAGATATTTGCAGATTTAGCTCAAGGGAAGGGGCCTGACGGACATATTTCGAGATATTTCTTCTTCTTGTTGTTCTTCTTCTGCACAGCTAAGCTGGAAGTGGCATTTGCAGCTCGCAATAGTGCAGAGTTATCTCAAAGAAAGGGGCCACGGTGTTTCTATATCTCTATTATGTTGGTGCGGCTTCGGAACTTTTAAATATCTTGATATATCTCGAGAACTACGCATCTGATCAAAAAATATCATAGAACATAAATAGTAGGAAACCTAATTTCCTACAAAAAATATCTCTTACTATTTTGCCATAGCTCGCATTGTTTCCGAGATATTTGCAGATTTAGCTCAAGGGAAGGGGCCTGACGGACATATTTCGAGATATTTCTTCTTCTTGTTGTTCTTCTTCTGCACAGCTAAGCTGGAAGTGGCATTTGCAGCTCGCAATCGTGCAGAGTTATCTCAAAGAAAGGGGCCACGGTGTTTCTGTATCTCTATTATGTTGCTGCGGCTTCGGAACTTTTAAATATCTTGATATATCTCGAGAACTGCGCATCTGATCAAAAAATATCATAGAACATAAAAAGTAGGAAACTGAATTCTCTACAAAAAAGGTCTCTTAACATTTTGCCATAGCTCGCTTCGTTTCCGAGATATTTGCAGATTTATCTCAAGGGAAGGGGCCTGACGGACATATTTCGAGATATTTCTTCTTCTTGTTGTTCTTCCTCTGCACAGCTAAGCTGGAAGTGGCATTTGCAGCTCGCAATAGTGCAGAGTTATCTCAAAGAAAGGGGCCACGGTGTTTCTGTATCTCTATTATGTTGGCGCGGCTTCGGAACTTTTAAATATCTTGATATATCTCGAGAACTACGCATCTGATCAAAAAATATCATAGAACATAAAAAGTAGGAAACTTAATTCTCTACAAAAAAGGTGTCTTAACATTTTGCCATAGCTCGCTTCGTTTCCGACATATTTGCAGATTTATCTCAAGGGAAGGGGCCTGACGGACATATTTCGAGATATTTCTTCTTCTTGTTGTTCTTCTTCTGCACAGCTAAGCTGGAAGTGGCATTTGCAGCTCGCAATAGTGCAGAGTTATCTCAAAGAAAGGGGCCACGGTGTTTCTGTATCTCTATTATGGTGGTGCGGCTTCGGAACTTTTAAATATCTTGATATATCTCGAGAACTACGCATCTGATCAAAAAATATCATAGAACATAAAAAGTAGGAAACTTAATTCTCTACAAAAAAGGTCTCTTAACATTTTGCCATAGCTCGCTTCGTTTCCGAGATATTTGCAGATATATCTCAAGGGAAGGGGCCTGACGGACATATTTCGAGATATTTCTTCTTCTTGTTGTTCTTCTTCTGCACAGCTAAGCTGGAAGTGGCATTTACAGCTCGCAATAGTGCAGAGTTATCTCAAAGAAAGGGGCCACGCTGTTTCTGTATCTCTATTATGTTGGTGCGGCTTCGGAACTTTTAAATATCTTGATATATCTCGAGAACTACGCATCTGATCAAAAAATATCATAGAACATAAAAAGTAGGAAACATAATTCTCTACAAAAAAGGTCTCTTAACATTTTGCCATAGCTCGCTTCGTTTCCGAGATATTTGCAGATATATCTCAAGGGAAGGGGCCTGACGGACATATTTCGAGATATTTCTTCTTCTTGTTGTTCTTCCTCTGCACAGCTAAGCTGGAAGTGGCATTTGCAGCTCGCAATAGTGCAGAGTTATCTCAAAGAAAGGGGCCACGGTGTTTCTGTATCTCTACTATGTTGGTGCGGCTTCGGAACTTTTAAATATCTTGATATATCTCGAGAACTACGCATCTGATCAAAAAATATCATAGAACATAAAAAGTAGGAAACTTAATTCTCTACAAAAAAGGTCTCTTAACATTTTGCCATAGCTCGCTTCGTTTCCGAGATATTTGCAGATTTATCTCAAGGGAAGGGGCCTGACGGACATATTTCGAGATATTTCTTCTTCTTGTTGTTCTTCTTCTGCACAGCTAAGCTGGAAGTGGCATTTGCAGCTCGCAATAGTGCAGAGTTATCTCAAAGAAAGGGGCCACGGTGTTTCTGTATCTCTATTATGGTGGTGCGGCTTCGGAACTTTTAAATATCTTGATATATCTCGAGAACTACGCATCTGATCAAAAAATATCATAGAACATAAAAAGTAGGAAACTTAATTCTCTACAAAAAAGGTCTCTTAACATTTTGCCATAGCTCGCTTCGTTTCCGAGATATTTGCAGATATATCTCAAGGGAAGGGGCCTGACGGACATATTTCGAGATATTTCTTCTTCTTGTTGTTCTTCTTCTGCACAGCTAAGCTGGAAGTGGCATTTACAGCTCGCAATAGTGCAGAGTTATCTCAAAGAAAGGGGCCACGCTGTTTCTGTATCTCTATTATGTTGGTGCGGCTTCGGAACTTTTAAATATCTTGATATATCTCGAGAACTACGCATCTGATCAAAAAATATCATAGAACATAAATAGTAGGAAACTTAATTTCCTACAAAAAAGATCTCTTACTATTTTGCCATAGCTCGCATTGTTTCCGAGATATTTGCAGATTTAGCTCAAGGGAAGGGGCCTGACGGACATATTTCGAGATATTTCTTCTTCTTGTTGTTCTTCTTCTGCACAGCTAAGCTGGAAGTGGCATTTGCAGCTCGCAATAGTGCAGAGTTATCGCAAAGAAAGGGGCCACGGTGTTTCTGTATCTCTATTATGTTTGTGCGGCTTCGGAACTTTTAAATATCTTGATATATCTCGAGAACTACGCATCTGATCAAAAAATATCATAGAACGTAAAAAGTAGGAAACCTAATTTTCTACAAAAAAGGTCTCTTAACATTTTGCCGTACCTCGCTTCGTTTCCGAGATATTTGCAGATTTATCTCAAGGGAAGGGGCCTGACGGACATATTTCGAGATATTTCTTCTTCTTGTTGTTCTTCTTCTGCACAGCTAAGCTGGAAGTGGCATTTGCAGCTCGCAATAGTGCAGAGTTATCTCAAAGAAAGGGGCCACGGTGTTTCTGTATCTCTATTATGTTGGTGCGGCTTCGGAACTTTTAAATATCTTGATATATCTCGAAAACTACGCATCTGATCAAAAAATATCATACAACATAAAAAGTAGGAAACTTAATCCTCTACAAAAAAGGTCTCTTAACATTTTGCCATAGCTCGCTTCGTTTCCGAGATATTTGCAGATTTATCTCAAGGGAAGGGGCCTGACGGACATATTTCGAAATATTTCTTATTCTTGTTGTTCTTCTTCTGCACAGCTAAGCTGGAAGTGGCATTTACAGCTCGCAATAGTGCAGAGTTATCTCAAAGAAAGGGGCCACGCTGTTTCTGTATCTCTATTATGTTGGTGCGGCTTCGGAACTTTTAAATATCTTGATATATCTCGAGAACTACGCATCTGATCAAAAAATATCATAGAACATAAATAGTAGGAAACTTAATTTCCTACAAAAAAGATCTCTTACTATTTTGCCATAGCTCGCATTGTTTCCGAGATATTTGCAGATTTAGCTCAAGGGAAGGGGCCTGACGGACATATTTCGAGATATTTCTTCTTCTTGTTGTTCTTCTTCTGCACAGCTAAGCTGGAAGTGGCATTTGCAGCTCGCAATAGTGCAGAGTTATCTCAAAGAAAGGGGCCACGGTGTTTCTATATCTCTATTATGTTGGTGCGGCTTCGGAACTTTTAAATATCTTGATATATCTCGAGAACTACGCATCTGATCAAAAAATATCATAGAACATAAATAGTAGGAAACCTAATTTCCTACAAAAAATATCTCTTACTATTTTGCCATAGCTCGCATTGTTTCCGAGATATTTGCAGATTTAGCTCAAGGGAAGGGGCCTGACGGACATATTTCGAGATATTTCTTCTTCTTGTTGTTCTTCTTCTGCACAGCTAAGCTGGAAGTGGCATTTGCAGCTCGCAATCGTGCAGAGTTATCTCAAAGAAAGGGGCCACGGTGTTTCTGTATCTCTATTATGTTGCTGCGGCTTCGGAACTTTTAAATATCTTGATATATCTCGAGAACTGCGCATCTGATCAAAAAATATCATAGAACATAAAAAGTAGGAAACTGAATTCTCTACAAAAAAGGTCTCTTAACATTTTGCCATAGCTCGCTTCGTTTCCGAGATATTTGCAGATTTATCTCAAGGGAAGGGGCCTGACGGACATATTTCGAGATATTTCTTCTTCTTGTTGTTCTTCCTCTGCACAGCTAAGCTGGAAGTGGCATTTGCAGCTCGCAATAGTGCAGAGTTATCTCAAAGAAAGGGGCCACGGTGTTTCTGTATCTCTATTATGTTGGCGCGGCTTCGGAACTTTTAAATATCTTGATATATCTCGAGAACTACGCATCTGATCAAAAAATATCATAGAACATAAAAAGTAGGAAACTTAATTCTCTACAAAAAAGGTGTCTTAACATTTTGCCATAGCTCGCTTCGTTTCCGACATATTTGCAGATTTATCTCAAGGGAAGGGGCCTGACGGACATATTTCGAGATATTTCTTCTTCTTGTTGTTCTTCTTCTGCACAGCTAAGCTGGAAGTGGCATTTGCAGCTCGCAATAGTGCAGAGTTATCTCAAAGAAAGGGGCCACGGTGTTTCTGTATCTCTATTATGTTGGTGCAGCTTCGAAGCTTTTAAATATCTTGATATATCTCGAGAACTACGCATCTGATCAAAAAATATCATAGAACATAAATTGTAGGAAACATAATTCTCTACAAAAAAGGTCTCTTAACGTTTTGCCATAGCTCGCTTCGTTTCCGAGATATTTGCAGATTTATCCCAAGGGAAGGGTCCTGACGGACATATTTCGAGATATTTCTTCTTCTTGTTGTTCTTGTTCTGCACAGCTAAACTGGAAGTGGCATTTCCAGCTCGCAATAGTGCAGAGTTATCCCAAAGAAAGGGGCCACGGTGTTTCTGTACCTCTATTATGTTGGTGCGGCTTCGGAACTTTTAAATATCTTGATATATCTCGAAAACTACGCTTCTGATCAAAAAATATCATAGAACATAAATTGTAGGAAACATAATTCTCTACAAAAAAGGTCTCTTAACATTTTGCCATAGCTCGCTTCGTTTCCGAGATATTTGCAGATATATCTCAAGGGAAGGGGCCTGACGGACATATTTCGAGATATTTCTTCTTCTTGTTGTTCTTCTTCTGCACAGCTCAGCTGGAAGTGGCATTTACAGCTCGCAATAGTGGAAAGTTATCTCAAAGAAAGGGGCCACGGTGTTTCTGTATCTCTATTATTGGTGCGGCTTCGGAACTTTTAAATATCTTGATATATCTCGAGAACTGCGCATCTGATCAAAAAATATCATAGAACATAAAAAGTAGGAAACTTAATTCTCTACAAAAAAGGTCTCTTAACATTTTGCCATAGCTCGCTTCGTTTCCGAGATATTTGCAGATTTATCTCAAGGGAAGGGGCCTGACGGACATATTTCGAGATATTTCTTCTTCTTGTTGTTCTTCCTCTGCACAGCTAAGCTGGAAGTGGCATTTGCAGCTCGCAATAGTGCAGAGTTATCTCAAAGAAAGGGGCCACGGTGTTTCTGTATCTCTATTATGTTGGTGCGGCTTCGGAACTTTTAAATATCTTGATATATCTCGAGAACTACGCATCTGATCAAAAAATATCATAGAACATAAAAAGTAGGAAACTTAATTCTCTACAAAAAAGGTCTCTTAACATTTTGCCATAGCTCGCTTCGTTTCCGAGATATTTGCAGATATATCTCAAGGGAAGGGGCCTGACGGACATATTTCGAGATATTTCTTCTTGTTGTTGTTCTTCTTCTGCACAGCTAAACTGGAAGTGGCATTTCCAGCTCGCAATAGTGCAGAGTTATCTCAAAGAACGGGGCCACGGTGTTTCTCTATCTCTATTATGTTGGTGCGGCTTCGGAACTTTTAAATATCTTGATATATCTCGAGAACTACGCATCTGATCAAAAAATATCATAGAACATAAATTGTAGGAAACATAATTCTCTACAAAAAAGGTCTCTTAACGTTTTGCCGTAGCTCGCTTCGTTTCCGAGATATTTGCAGATTTATCTCAAGGGAAGGGTCCTGACGGACATATTTCGAGATATTTCTTCTTCTTGTTGTTCTTCTTCTGCACAGCTAAGCTGGAAGTGGCATTTACAGCTCGCAATAGTGCAAAGTTATCTCAAAGAAAGGGGCCACGGTGTTTCTGTATCTCTATTATGTTGGTGCGGCTTCGGAACTTTTAAATATCTTGATATATCTCGAGAACTGCGCATCTGATCAAAAAATATCATAGAACATAAATTGTAGGAAACATAATTCTCTACAAAAAAGGTCTCTTAACATTTTGCCATAGCTCGTTTCGTTTCCGAGATATTTGCAGATATATCTCAAGGGAAGGGGCCTGACGGACATATTTCGAGATATTTCTTCTTCTTGTTGTTCTTCTTCTGCACATCTAAGCTGGAAGTGGCATTTGCAGCTCGCAATAGTGCAGAGTTATCTCAAAGAAAGCGGCCACGGTGTTTCTGTATCTCTATTATGTTGGTGCGGCTTCGGAACTTTTAAATATCTTGATATATCTCGAGAACAACGCATCTGATCAAAAAATATCATAGAACATAAAAAGTAGGAAACTTAATTCTCTACAACAAAGGTCTCTTAACATTTTGCCATAGCTCGCTTCGTTTCCGAGATATTTGCAGATTTATCTCGAGGGAAGGGGCCTGACGGACATATTTCGAGATATTTCTTCTTCTTGTTGTTCTTCTTCTGCACAGCTAAGCTGGAAGTGGCATTTGCGGCTCGCACTAGTGCAGAGTTATCTCAAAGAAAGGGGCCACGGTGTTTCTGTATCTCTATTATGTTGGTGCGGCTTCGGAACTTTTAAATATCTTGATATATCTCGAGAACTACGCATCTGATCAAAAAATATCATAGAACATAAAAAGTAGGAAACTTAATTCTCTACAAAAAAGGTCTCTTAACATTTTGCCATAGCTCGCTTCGTTTCCGAGATATTTGCAGATATATCTCAAGGGAAGGGGCCTGACGGACATATTTCGAGATATTTCTTCTTGTTGTTGTTCTTCTTCTGCACAGCTAAACTGGAAGTGGCATTTCCAGCTCGCAATAGTGCAGAGTTATCTCAAAGAACGGGGCCACGGTGTTTCTCTATCTCTATTATGTTGGTGCGGCTTCGGAACTTTTAAATATCTTGATATATCTCGAGAACTACGCATCTGATCAAAAAATATCATAGAACATAAATTGTAGGAAACATAATTCTCTACAAAAAAGGTCTCTTAACGTTTTGCCGTAGCTCGCTTCGTTTCCGAGATATTTGCAGATTTATCTCAAGGGAAGGGTCCTGACGGACATATTTCGAGATATTTCTTCTTCTTGTTGTTCTTCTTCTGCACAGCTAAGCTGGAAGTGGCATTTACAGCTCGCAATAGTGCAAAGTTATCTCAAAGAAAGGGGCCACGGTGTTTCTGTATCTCTATTATGTTGGTGCGGCTTCGGAACTTTTAAATATCTTGATATATCTCGAGAACTGCGCATCTGATCAAAAAATATCATAGAACATAAATTGTAGGAAACATAATTCTCTACAAAAAAGGTCTCTTAACATTTTGCCATAGCTCGTTTCGTTTCCGAGATATTTGCAGATATATCTCAAGGGAAGGGGCCTGACGGACATATTTCGAGATATTTCTTCTTCTTGTTGTTCTTCTTCTGCACATCTAAGCTGGAAGTGGCATTTGCAGCTCGCAATAGTGCAGAGTTATCTCAAAGAAAGCGGCCACGGTGTTTCTGTATCTCTATTATGTTGGTGCGGCTTCGGAACTTTTAAATATCTTGATATATCTCGAGAACAACGCATCTGATCAAAAAATATCATAGAACATAAAAAGTAGGAAACTTAATTCTCTACAACAAAGGTCTCTTAACATTTTGCCATAGCTCGCTTCGTTTCCGAGATATTTGCAGATTTATCTCGAGGGAAGGGGCCTGACGGACATATTTCGAGATATTTCTTCTTCTTGTTGTTCTTCTTCTGCACAGCTAAGCTGGAAGTGGCATTTGCGGCTCGCACTAGTGCAGAGTTATCTCAAAGAAAGGGGCCACGGTGTTTCTGGATCTCTATTATGTTGGTGCGGCTTCGGAACTTTTAAATATCTCGATATATCTCGAAAACTACGCTTCTGATCAAAAAATATCATATAACATAAATTGTAGGAAACATAATTCTCTACAAAAAAGGTCTCTTAACATTTTGCCATAGCTCGTTTCGTTTCCGAGATATTTGCAGATATATCTCAAGGGAAGGGGCCTGACGGACATATTTCGAGATATTTCTTCTTGTTGTTGTTCTTCTTCTGCACAGCTAAACTGGAAGTGGCATTTCCAGCTCGCAATAGTGCAGAGTTATCTCAAAGAAAGGGGCCACGGTGTTTCTGTATCTCTATTATGTTGGTGCAGCTTCGGAACTTTTAAATATCTTGATATATCTCGAGAACTACGCATCTGATCAAAAAATATCATAGAACATAAAAAGTAGGAAACTTAATTCTCTACAAATAAGGTCTCTTAACATTTTGCCATAGCTCTCTTCGTTTCGGAGATATTTGCAGATTTATCTCAAGGGAAAGGGCCTGACGGACATATTTCGAGATATTTCTTCTTCTTGTTGTTCTTCTTCTGCACAGCTAAGCTGGAAGTGGCATTTCCAGCTCGCAATAGTGCAGAGTTATCTCAAAGAAAGGGTCCACGGTGTTTCTGTATCTCTATTATGTTGGTGCGGCTTCGGAACTTTTAAATATCTTGATATATCTCGAGAACTACGCATCTGATCAAAAAATATCATAGAACACAAAAAGTAGGAAACTTAATTCTCTACAAATAAGGTCTCTTAACATTTTGCCATAGCTCGCTTCGTTTCCGAGGTATTTGCAGATTTATCTCAAGGGAAGGGGCCTGACGGACATATTTCGAAATATTTCTTCTTCTTGTTGTTCTTCTTCTGCACAGCTAAGCTGGAAGTGGCATTCGCGGCTCGCACTAGTGCAGAGTTATCTCAAAGAAAGGGGCCACGGTGTTTCTGTATCTCTATTATGTTGGTGCGGCTTCGGAACTTTTAAATATCATGATATATCTCGAGAACTACGCATCTGATCAAAAAATATCATAGAACATAAAAAGTAGGAAACTTAATTCCCTACAAAAAAGGTCTCTTAACATTTTGCCATAGCTCGTTTCGTTTCCGAGATATTTGCAGAATCATCTCAAGGGAAGGGGCCTAACGGACATATTTCGTGATATTTCTTCTTCTTGTTGTTCTTCTTCTGCACAGCTAAGCTGGAAGTGGCATTTGCAGCTCGCAATAGTGCAGAGTTATCTCAAAGAAAGGGGCCACGGTGTTTCTGTATCTCTATTATGTTGGTGCGGCTTCGGAACTTTTAAATATCTTGATATATCTCGAGAACAACGCATCTGATCAAAAAATATCATAGAACATAAAAAGTAGGAAACTTAATTCTCTACAACAAAGGTCTCTTAACATTTTGCCATAGCTCGCTTCGTTTCCGAGATATTTGCAGATTTATCTCGAGGGAAGGGGCCTGACGGACATATTTCGAGATATTTCTTCTTCTTGTTGTTCTTCTTCTGCACAGCTAAGCTGGAAGTGGCATTTGCGGCTCGCACTAGTGCAGAGTTATCTCAAAGAAAGGGGCCACGGTGTTTCTGTATCTCTATTATGTTGGTGCAGCTTCGGAACTTTTAAATATCTTGATATATCTCGAGAACTACGCATCTGATCAAAAAATATCATAGAACATAAAAAGTAGGAAACTTAATTCTCTACAAATAAGGTCTCTTAACATTTTGCCATAGCTCGCTTCGTTTCGGAGATATTTGCAGATTTATCTCAAGGGAAAGGGCCTGACGGACATATTTCGAGATATTTCTTCTTCTTGTTGTTCTTCTTCTGCACAGCTAAGCTGGAAGTGGCATTTCCAGCTCGCAATAGTGCAGAGTTATCTCAAAGAAAGGGTCCACGGTGTTTCTGTATCTCTATTATGTTGGTGCGGCTTCGGAACTTTTAAATATCTTGATATATCTCGAGAACTACGCATCTGATCAAAAAATATCATAGAACACAAAAAGTAGGAAACTTAATTGTCTACAAATAAGGTCTCTTAACATTTTGCCATAGCTCGCTTCGTTTCCGAGGTATTTGCAGATTTATCTCAAGGGAAGGGGCCTGACGGACATATTTCGAAATATTTCTTCTTCTTGTTGTTCTTCTTCTGCACAGCTAAGCTGGAAGTGGCATTTGCGGCTCGCACTAGTGCAGAGTTATCTCAAAGAAAGGGGCCACGGTGTTTCTGTATCTCTATTATGTTGGTGCGGCTTCGGAACTTTTAAATATCATGATATATCTCGAGAACTACGCATCTGATCAAAAAATATCATAGAACATAAAAAGTAGGAAACTTAATTCCCTACAAAAAAGGTCTCTTAACATTTTGCCATAGCTCGTTTCGTTTCCGAGATATTTGCAGAATCATCTCAAGGGAAGGGGCCTAACGGACATATTTCGTGATATTTCTTCTTCTTGTTGTTCTTCTTCTGCACAGCTAAGCTGGAAGTGGCATTTGCAGCTCGCAATAGTGCAGAGTTATCTCAAAGAAAGGGGCCACGGTGTTTCTGTATCTCTATTATGTTGGTGCGGCTTCGGAACTTTTAAATATCTTGATATATCTCGAGAACAACGCATCTGATCAAAAAATATCATAGAACATAAAAAGTAGGAAACTTAATTCTCTACAACAAAGGTCTCTTAACATTTTGCCATAGCTCGCTTCGTTTCCGAGATATTTGCAGATTTATCTCGAGGGAAGGGGCCTGACGGACATATTTCGAGATATTTCTTCTTCTTGTTGTTCTTCTTCTGCACAGCTAAGCTGGAAGTGGCATTTGCGGCTCGCACTAGTGCAGAGTTATCTCAAAGAAAGGGGCCACGGTGTTTCTGGATCTCTATTATGTTGGTGCGGCTTCGGAACTTTTAAATATCTCGATATATCTCGAAAACTACGCTTCTGATCAAAAAATATCATAGAACATAAATTGTAGGAAACATAATTCTCTACAAAAAAGGTCTCTTAACATTTTGCCATAGCTCGTTTCGTTTCCGAGATATTTGCAGATATATCTCAAGGGAAGGGGCCTGACGGACATATTTCGAGATATTTCTTCTTCTTGTTGTTCTTCTTCTGCACAGCTAAACTGGAAGTGGCATTTCCAGCTCGCAATAGTGCAGAGTTATCTCAAAGAAAGGGGCCACGGTGTTTCTGTATCTCTATTATGTTGGTGCGGCTTCGGAACTTTTAAATATCTTGATATATCTCGAGAACTACGCATCTGATCAAAAAATATCATAGAACATAAAAAGTAGGAAACTTAATTCCCTACAAAAAAGGTCTCTTAACATTTTGCCATAGCTCGTTTCGTTTCCGAGATATTTGCAGAATCATCTCAAGGGAAGGGGCCTAACGGACATATTTCGTGATATTTCTTCTTCTTGTTGTTCTTCTTCTGCACAGCTAAGCTGGAAGTGGCATTTGCAGCTCGCAATAGTGCAGAGTTATCTCAAAGAAAGGGGCCACGGTGTTTCTGTATCTCTATTATGTTGGTGCGGCTTCGGAACTTTTAAATATCTTGATATATCTCGAGAACAACGCATCTGATCAAAAAATATCATAGAACATAAAAAGTAGGAAACTTAATTCTCTACAACAAAGGTCTCTTAACATTTTGCCATAGCTCGCTTCGTTTCCGAGATATTTGCAGATCTATCTCGAGGGAAGGGGCCTGACGGACATATTTCGAGATATTTCTTCTTCTTGTTGTTCTTCTTCTGCACAGCTAAGCTGGAAGTGGCATTTGCGGCTCGCACTAGTGCAGAGTTATCTCAAAGAAAGGGGCCACGGTGTTTCTGGATCTCTATTATGTTGGTGCGGCTTCGGAACTTTTAAATATCTCGATATATCTCGAAAACTACGCTTCTGATCAAAAAATATCATAGAACATAAATTGTAGGAAACATAATTCTCTACAAAAAAGGTCTCTTAACATTTTGCCATAGCTCGTTTCGTTTCCGAGATATTTGCAGATATATCTCAAGGGAAGGGGCCTGACGGACATATTTCGAGATATTTCTTCTTCTTGTTGTTCTTCTTCTGCACAGCTAAACTGGAAGTGGCATTTCCAGCTCGCAATAGTGCAGAGTTATCTCAAAGAAAGGGGCCACGGTGTTTCTGTATCTCTATTATGTTGGTGCGGCTTCGGAACTTTTAAATATCTTGATATATCTCGAGAACTACGCATCTGATCAAAAAATATCATAGAACATAAAAAGTAGGAAACTTAATTCTCTACAAATAAGGTCTCTTAACATTTTGCCATAGCTCGCTTCGTTTCGGAGATATTTGCAGATTTATCTCAAGGGAAGGGGCCTGACGGACATATTTCGAGATATTTCTTCTTCTTGTTGTTCTTCTTCTGCACAGCTAAACTGGAAGTGGCATTTCCAGCTCGCAATAGTGCAGAGTTATCTCAAAGAAAGGGGCCACGGTGTTTCTGTATCTCTATTATGTTGGTGCGGCTTCGGAACTTTTAAATATCTTGATATATCTCGAGAACTACGCATCCAATCAAAAAATATCATAGAACATAAAAAGTAGGAAACTTAATTCTCTACAAAAAAGGTCTCTTAACATTTTGCCATAGCTCACTTCGTTTCCGAGATATTTGCAGATTTATCTCGAGGGAAGGGGCCTGACGGACATATTTCGAGATATTTCTTCTTCTTGTTGTTCTTCTTCTGCACAGCTAAGCTGGAAGTGGCATTTGCGGCTCGCACTAGTGCAGAGTTATCTCAAAGAAAGGGGCCACGGTGTTTCTGGATCTCTATTATGTTGGTGCGGCTTCGGAACTTTTAAATATCTCGATATATCTCGAAAACTACGCTTCTGATCAAAAAATATCATAGAACATAAATTGTAGGAAACATAATTCTCTACAAAAAAGGTCTCTTAACATTTTGCCATAGCTCGTTTCGTTTCCGAGATATTTGCAGATATATCTCAAGGGAAGGGGCCTGACGGACATATTTCGAGATATTTCTTCTTCTTGTTGTTCTTCTTCTGCACAGCTAAACTGGAAGTGGCATTTCCAGCTCGCAATAGTGCAGAGTTATCTCAAAGAAAGGGGCCACGGTGTTTCTGTATCTCTATTATGTTGGTGCGGCTTCGGAACTTTTAAATATCTTGATATATCTCGAGAACTACGCATCTGATCAAAAAATATCATAGAACATAAAAAGTAGGAAACTTAATTCTCTACAAATAAGGTCTCTTAACATTTTGCCATAGCTCGCTTCGTTTCGGAGATATTTGCAGATTTATCTCAAGGGAAGGGGCCTGACGGACATATTTCGAGATATTTCTTCTTCTTGTTGTTCTTCTTCTGCACAGCTAAACTGGAAGTGGCATTTCCAGCTCGCAATAGTGCAGAGTTATCTCAAAGAAAGGGGCCACGGTGTTTCTGTATCTCTATTATGTTGGTGCGGCTTCGGAACTTTTAAATATCTTGATATATCTCGAGAACTACGCATCCAAACAAAAAATATCATAGAACATAAAAAGTAGGAAACTTAATTCTCTACAAAAAAGGTCTCTTAACATTTTGCCATAGCTCACTTCGTTTCCGAGATATTTGCAGATTTATCTCGAGGGAAGGGGCCTGACGGACATATTTCGAGATATTTCTTCTTCTTGTTGTTCTTCTTCTGCACAGCTAAGCTGGAAGTGGCATTTGCGGCTCGCACTAGTGCAGAGTTATCTCAAAGAAAGGGGCCACGGTGTTTCTGGATCTCTATTATGTTGGTGCGGCTTCGGAACTTTTAAATATCTCGATATATCTCGAAAACTACGCTTCTGATCAAAAAATATTATAGAACATAAATTGTAGGAAACATAATTCTCTACAAAAAAGGTCTCTTAACATTTTGCCATAGCTCGCTTCGTTTCGGAGATATTTGCAGATTTATCTCAAGGGAAAGGGCCTGACGGACATATTTCGAGATATTTCTTCTTCTTGTTGTTCTTCTTCTGCACAGCTAAGCTGGAAGTGGCATTTCCAGCTCGCAATAGTGCAGAGTTATCTCAAAGAAAGGGTCCACGGTGTTTCTGTATCTCTATTATGTTGGTGCGGCTTCGGAACTTTTAAATATCTTGATATATCTCGAGAACTACGCATCTGATCAAAAAATATCATAGAACACAAAAAGTAGGAAACTTAATTGTCTACAAATAAGGTCTCTTAACATTTTGCCATAGCTCGCTTCGTTTCCGAGGTATTTGCAGATTTATCTCAAGGGAAGGGGCCTGACGGACATATTTCGAAATATTTCTTCTTCTTGTTGTTCTTCTTCTGCACAGCTAAGCTGGAAGTGGCATTTGCGGCTCGCACTAGTGCAGAGTTATCTCAAAGAAAGGGGCCACGGTGTTTCTGTATCTCTATTATGTTGGTGCGGCTTCGGAACTTTTAAATATCATGATATATCTCGAGAACTACGCATCTGATCAAAAAATATCATAGAACATAAAAAGTAGGAAACTTAATTCCCTACAAAAAAGGTCTCTTAACATTTTGCCATAGCTCGTTTCGTTTCCGAGATATTTGCAGAATCATCTCAAGGGAAGGGGCCTAACGGACATATTTCGTGATATTTCTTCTTCTTGTTGTTCTTCTTCTGCACAGCTAAGCTGGAAGTGGCATTTGCAGCTCGCAATAGTGCAGAGTTATCTCAAAGAAAGGGGCCACGGTGTTTCTGTATCTCTATTATGTTGGTGCGGCTTCGGAACTTTTAAATATCTTGATATATCTCGAGAACAACGCATCTGATCAAAAAATATCATAGAACATAAAAAGTAGGAAACTTAATTCTCTACAACAAAAGTCTCTTAACATTTTGCCATAGCTCGCTTCGTTTCCGAGATATTTGCAGATTTATCTCGAGGGAAGGGGCCTGACGGACATATTTCGAGATATTTCTTCTTCTTGTTGTTCTTCTTCTGCACAGCTAAGCTGGAAGTGGCATTTGCGGCTCGCACTAGTGCAGAGTTATCTCAAAGAAAGGGGCCACGGTGTTTCTGGATCTCTATTATGTTGGTGCGGCTTCGGAACTTTTAAATATCTCGATATATCTCGAAAACTACGCTTCTGATCAAAAAATATCATAGAACATAAATTGTAGGAAACATAATTCTCTACAAAAAAGGTCTCTTAACATTTTGCCATAGCTCGTTTCGTTTCCGAGATATTTGCAGATATATCTCAAGGGAAGGGGCCTGACGGACATATTTCGAGATATTTCTTCTTCTTGTTGTTCTTCTTCTGCACAGCTAAACTGGAAGTGGCATTTCCAGCTCGCAATAGTGCAGAGTTATCTCAAAGAAAGGGGCCACGGTGTTTCTGTATCTCTATTATGTTGGTGCGGCTTCGGAACTTTTAAATATCTTGATATATCTCGAGAACTACGCATCTGATCAAAAAATATCATAGAACATAAAAAGTAGGAAACTTAATTCCCTACAAAAAAGGTCTCTTAACATTTTGCCATAGCTCGTTTCGTTTCCGAGATATTTGCAGAATCATCTCAAGGGAAGGGGCCTAACGGACATATTTCGTGATATTTCTTCTTCTTGTTGTTCTTCTTCTGCACAGCTAAGCTGGAAGTGGCATTTGCAGCTCGCAATAGTGCAGAGTTATCTCAAAGAAAGGGGCCACGGTGTTTCTGTATCTCTATTATGTTGGTGCGGCTTCGGAACTTTTAAATATCTTGATATATCTCGAGAACAACGCATCTGATCAAAAAATATCATAGAACATAAAAAGTAGGAAACTTAATTCTCTACAACAAAGGTCTCTTAACATTTTGCCATAGCTCGCTTCGTTTCCGAGATATTTGCAGATCTATCTCGAGGGAAGGGGCCTGACGGACATATTTCGAGATATTTCTTCTTCTTGTTGTTCTTCTTCTGCACAGCTAAGCTGGAAGTGGCATTTGCGGCTCGCACTAGTGCAGAGTTATCTCAAAGAAAGGGGCCACGGTGTTTCTGGATCTCTATTATGTTGGTGCGGCTTCGGAACTTTTAAATATCTCGATATATCTCGAAAACTACGCTTCTGATCAAAAAATATCATAGAACATAAATTGTAGGAAACATAATTCTCTACAAAAAAGGTCTCTTAACATTTTGCCATAGCTCGTTTCGTTTCCGAGATATTTGCAGATATATCTCAAGGGAAGGGGCCTGACGGACATATTTCGAGATATTTCTTCTTCTTGTTGTTCTTCTTCTGCACAGCTAAACTGGAAGTGGCATTTCCAGCTCGCAATAGTGCAGAGTTATCTCAAAGAAAGGGGCCACGGTGTTTCTGTATCTCTATTATGTTGGTGCGGCTTCGGAACTTTTAAATATCTTGATATATCTCGAGAACTACGCATCTGATCAAAAAATATCATAGAACATAAAAAGTAGGAAACTTAATTCTCTACAAATAAGGTCTCTTAACATTTTGCCATAGCTCGCTTCGTTTCGGAGATATTTGCAGATTTATCTCAAGGGAAGGGGCCTGACGGACATATTTCGAGATATTTCTTCTTCTTGTTGTTCTTCTTCTGCACAGCTAAACTGGAAGTGGCATTTCCAGCTCGCAATAGTGCAGAGTTATCTCAAAGAAAGGGGCCACGGTGTTTCTGTATCTCTATTATGTTGGTGCGGCTTCGGAACTTTTAAATATCTTGATATATCTCGAGAACTACGCATCCAATCAAAAAATATCATAGAACATAAAAAGTAGGAAACTTAATTCTCTACAAAAAAGGTCTCTTAACATTTTGCCATAGCTCACTTCGTTTCCGAGATATTTGCAGATTTATCTCGAGGGAAGGGGCCTGACGGACATATTTCGAGATATTTCTTCTTCTTGTTGTTCTTCTTCTGCACAGCTAAGCTGGAAGTGGCATTTGCGGCTCGCACTAGTGCAGAGTTATCTCAAAGAAAGGGGCCACGGTGTTTCTGGATCTCTATTATGTTGGTGCGGCTTCGGAACTTTTAAATATCTCGATATATCTCGAAAACTACGCTTCTGATCAAAAAATATTATAGAACATAAATTGTAGGAAACATAATTCTCTACAAAAAAGGTCTCTTAACATTTTGCCATAGCTCGCTTCGTTTCGGAGATATTTGCAGATTTATCTCAAGGGAAAGGGCCTGACGGACATATTTCGAGATATTTCTTCTTCTTGTTGTTCTTCTTCTGCACAGCTAAGCTGGAAGTGGCATTTCCAGCTCGCAATAGTGCAGAGTTATCTCAAAGAAAGGGTCCACGGTGTTTCTGTATCTCTATTATGTTGGTGCGGCTTCGGAACTTTTAAATATCTTGATATATCTCGAGAACTACGCATCTGATCAAAAAATATCATAGAACACAAAAAGTAGGAAACTTAATTGTCTACAAATAAGGTCTCTTAACATTTTGCCATAGCTCGCTTCGTTTCCGAGGTATTTGCAGATTTATCTCAAGGGAAGGGGCCTGACGGACATATTTCGAAATATTTCTTCTTCTTGTTGTTCTTCTTCTGCACAGCTAAGCTGGAAGTGGCATTTGCGGCTCGCACTAGTGCAGAGTTATCTCAAAGAAAGGGGCCACGGTGTTTCTGTATCTCTATTATGTTGGTGCGGCTTCGGAACTTTTAAATATCATGATATATCTCGAGAACTACGCATCTGATCAAAAAATATCATAGAACATAAAAAGTAGGAAACTTAATTCCCTACAAAAAAGGTCTCTTAACATTTTGCCATAGCTCGTTTCGTTTCCGAGATATTTGCAGAATCATCTCAAGGGAAGGGGCCTAACGGACATATTTCGTGATATTTCTTCTTCTTGTTGTTCTTCTTCTGCACAGCTAAGCTGGAAGTGGCATTTGCAGCTCGCAATAGTGCAGAGTTATCTCAAAGAAAGGGGCCACGGTGTTTCTGTATCTCTATTATGTTGGTGCGGCTTCGGAACTTTTAAATATCTTGATATATCTCGAGAACAACGCATCTGATCAAAAAATATCATAGAACATAAAAAGTAGGAAACTTAATTCTCTACAACAAAGGTCTCTTAACATTTTGCCATAGCTCGCTTCGTTTCCGAGATATTTGCAGATTTATCTCGAGGGAAGGGGCCTGACGGACATATTTCGAGATATTTCTTCTTCTTGTTGTTCTTCTTCTGCACAGCTAAGCTGGAAGTGGCATTTGCGGCTCGCACTAGTGCAGAGTTATCTCAAAGAAAGGGGCCACGGTGTTTCTGGATCTCTATTATGTTGGTGCGGCTTCGGAACTTTTAAATATCTCGATATATCTCGAAAACTACGCTTCTGATCAAAAAATATCATAGAACATAAATTGTAGGAAACATAATTCTCTACAAAAAAGGTCTCTTAACATTTTGCCATAGCTCGTTTCGTTTCCGAGATATTTGCAGATATATCTCAAGGGAAGGGGCCTGACGGACATATTTCGAGATATTTCTTCTTCTTGTTGTTCTTCTTCTGCACAGCTAAACTGGAAGTGGCATTTCCAGCTCGCAATAGTGCAGAGTTATCTCAAAGAAAGGGGCCACGGTGTTTCTGTATCTCTATTATGTTGGTGCGGCTTCGGAACTTTTAAATATCTTGATATATCTCGAGAACTACGCATCTGATCAAAAAATATCATAGAACATAAAAAGTAGGAAACTTAATTCTCTACAAATAAGGTCTCTTAACATTTTGCCATAGCTCGCTTCGTTTCGGAGATATTTGCAGATTTATCTCAAGGGAAGGGGCCTGACGGACATATTTCGAGATATTTCTTCTTCTTGTTGTTCTTCTTCTGCACAGCTAAACTGGAAGTGGCATTTCCAGCTCGCAATAGTGCAGAGTTATCTCAAAGAAAGGGGCCACGGTGTTTCTGTATCTCTATTATGTTGGTGCGGCTTCGGAACTTTTAAATATCTTGATATATCTCGAGAACTACGCATCTAATCAAAAAATATCATAGAACATAAAAAGTAGGAAACTTAATTCTCTACAAAAAAGGTCTCTTAACATTTTGCCATAGCTCACTTCGTTTCCGAGATATTTGCAGATTTATCTCGAGGGAAGGGGCCTGACGGACATATTTCGAGATATTTCTTCTTCTTGTTGTTCTTCTTCTGCACAGCTAAGCTGGAAGTGGCATTTGCGGCTCGCACTAGTGCAGAGTTATCTCAAAGAAAGGGGCCACGGTGTTTCTGGATCTCTATTATGTTGGTGCGGCTTCGGAACTTTTAAATATCTCGATATATCTCGAAAACTACGCTTCTGATCAAAAAATATTATAGAACATAAATTGTAGGAAACATAATTCTCTACAAAAAAGGTCTCTTAACATTTTGCCATAGCTCGTTTCGTTTCCGAGATATTTGCAGATATATCTCAAGGGAAGGGGCCTGACGGACATATTTCGAGATATTTCTTCTTCTTGTTGTTCTTCTTCTGCACAGCTAAACTGGAAGTGGCATTTCCAGCTCGCAATAGTGCAGAGTTATCTCAAAGAAAGGGGCCACGGTGTTTCTGTATCTCTATTATGTTGGTGCGGCTTCGGAACTTTTAAATATCTTGATATATCTCGAGAACTACGCATCTGATCAAAAAATATCATAGAACATAAAAAGTAGGAAACTTAATTCTCTACAAATAAGGTCTCTGAACATTTTGCCATAGCTCGCTTCGTTTCGGAGATATTTGCAGATTTATCTCAAGGGAAAGGGCCTGACGGACATATTTCGAGATATTTCTTCTTCTTGTTGTTCTTCTTCTGCACAGCTAAGCTGGAAGTGGCATTTCCAGCTCGCAATAGTGCAGAGTTATCTCAAAGAGAGGGTCCACGGTGTTTCTGTATCTCTATTATGTTGGTGCGGCTTCGGAACTTTTAAATATCTTGATATATCTCGAGAACTACGCATCTGATCAAAAAATATCATAGAACATAAAAAGTAGGAAACTTAATTCTCTACAAGAAAGGTCTCTTAACATTTTGCCATAGCTCGCTTCGTTTCCGAGATATTTGCAGATTTATCTCAAGGGATGGGGCCTGACGGACATATTTCGAGATATTTCTTCTTCTTGTTGTTCTTCTTCTGCACATCTAAGCTGGAAGTGGCATTTGCAGCTCGCAGTAGTGCAGAGTTATCTCAAAGAAAGCGGCCACGGTGTTTCTGTACCTCTATTATGTTGGTGCAGCTTCGGAACTTTTAAATATCTTGATATATCTCGAGATCTACGCATCTGATCAAAAAATATCATAGAACATAAAAAGTAGGAAACTTAATTCTCTACAAATAAGGTCTCTTAACATTTTGCCATAGCTCGCTTCGTTTCCGAGGTATTTGCAGATTTATCTCAAGGGAAGGGGCCTGACGGACATATTTCGAAATATTTCTTCTTCTTGTTGTTCTTCTTCTGCACAGCTAAGCTGGAAGTGGCATTTGCGGCTCGCACTAGTGCAGAGTTATCTAAAAGAAAGGGGCCACGGTGTTTCTGTATCTCTATTATGTTGGTGCGGCTTCGGAACTTTTAAATATCATGATATATCTCGAGAACTACGCATCTGATCAAAAAATATCATAGAACATAAAAAGTAGGAAACTTAATTCTCTACAAAAAAGGTCTCTTAACATTTTGCCATAGCTCGTTTCGTTTCCGAGATATTTGCAGATATATCTCAAGGGAAGGGGCCTGACGGACATATTTCGAGATATTTCTTCTTCTTGTTGTTCTTCTTCTGCACAGCTAAACTGGAAGTGGCATTTCCAGCTCGCAATAGTGCAGAGTTATCTCAAAGAAAGGGGCCACGGTGTTTCTGTATCTCTATTATGTTGGTGCGGCTTCGGAACTTTTAAATATCTTGATATATCTCGAGAACTACGCATCTGATCAAAAAATATCATAGAACATAAAAAGTAGGAAACTTAATTCTCTACAAAAAAGGTCTCTTAACATTTTGCCATAGCTCGCTTCGTTTCCGAGATATTTGCAGAATCATCTCAAGGGAAGGGGCCTAACGGACATATTTCGTGATATTTCTTCTTCTTGTTGTTCTTCTTCTGCACAGCTAAGCTGGAAGTGGCATTTGCAGCTCGCAATAGTGCAGAGTTATCTCAAAGAAAGGGGCCACGGTGTTTCTGTATCTCTATTATGTTGGTGCGACTTCGGAACTTTTAAATATCTTGATATATCTCGAGAACAACGCATCTGATCAAAAAATATCATAGAACATAAAAAGTAGGAAACTTAATTCTCTACAACAAAGGTCTCTTAACATTTTGCCATAGCTCGCTTCGTTTCCGAGATATTTGCAGATTTATCTCGAGGGAAGGGGCCTGACGGACATATTTCGAGATATTTCTTCTTCTTGTTGTTCTTCTTCTGCACAGCTAAGCTGGAAGTGGCATTTGCGGCTCGCACTAGTGCAGAGTTATCTCAAAGAAAGGGGCCACGGTGTTTCTGTATCTCTATTATGTTGGTGCGGCTTCGGAACTTTTAAATATCTTGATATATCTCGAGAACAACGCATCTGATCAAAAAATATCATAGAACATAAAAAGTAGGAAACTTAATTCTCTACAACAAAGGTCTCTTAACATTTTGCCATAGCTCGCTTCGTTTCCGAGATATTTGCAGATTTATCTCGAGGGAAGGGGCCTGACGGACATATTTCGAGATATTTCTTCTTCTTGTTGTTCTTCTTCTGCACAGCTAAGCTGGAAGTGGCATTTGCGGCTCGCACTAGTGCAGAGTTATCTCAAAGAAAGGGGCCACGGTGTTTCTGGATCTCTATTATGTTGGTGCGGCTTCGGAACTTTTAAATATCTCGATATATCTCGAAAACTACGCTTCTGATCAAAAAATATCATAGAACATAAATTGTAGGAAACATAATTCTCTACAAAAAAGGTCTCTTAACATTTTGCCATAGCTCGTTTCGTTTCCGAGATATTTGCAGATATATCTCAAGGGAAGGGGCCTGACGGACATATTTCGAGATATTTCTTCTTCTTGTTGTTCTTCTTCTGCACAGCTAAACTGGAAGTGGCATTTCCAGCTCGCAATAGTGCAGAGTTATCTCAAAGAAAGGGGCCACGGTGTTTCTGTATCTCTATTATGTTGGTGCGGCTTCGGAACTTTTAAATATCTTGATATATCTCGAGAACTACGCATCTGATCAAAAAATATCATAGAACATAAAAAGTAGGAAACTTAATTCTCTACAAATAAGGTCTCTTAACATTTTGCCATAGCTCGCTTCGTTTCGGAGATATTTGCAGATTTATCTCAAGGGAAGGGGCCTGACGGACATATTTCGAGATATTTCTTCTTCTTGTTGTTCTTCTTCTGCACAGCTAAACTGGAAGTGGCATTTCCAGCTCGCAATAGTGCAGAGTTATCTCAAAGAAAGGGGCCACGGTGTTTCTGTATCTCTATTATGTTGGTGCGGCTTCGGAACTTTTAAATATCTTGATATATCTCGAGAACTACGCATCTAATCAAAAAATATCATAGAACATAAAAAGTAGGAAACTTAATTCTCTACAAAAAAGGTCTCTTAACATTTTGCCATAGCTCACTTCGTTTCCGAGATATTTGCAGATTTATCTCGAGGGAAGGGGCCTGACGGACATATTTCGAGATATTTCTTCTTCTTGTTGTTCTTCTTCTGCACAGCTAAGCTGGAAGTGGCATTTGCGGCTCGCACTAGTGCAGAGTTATCTCAAAGAAAGGGGCCACGGTGTTTCTGGATCTCTATTATGTTGGTGCGGCTTCGGAACTTTTAAATATCTCGATATATCTCGAAAACTACGCTTCTGATCAAAAAATATTATAGAACATAAATTGTAGGAAACATAATTCTCTACAAAAAAGGTCTCTTAACATTTTGCCATAGCTCGTTTCGTTTCCGAGATATTTGCAGATATATCTCAAGGGAAGGGGCCTGACGGACATATTTCGAGATATTTCTTCTTCTTGTTGTTCTTCTTCTGCACAGCTAAACTGGAAGTGGCATTTCCAGCTCGCAATAGTGCAGAGTTATCTCAAAGAAAGGGGCCACGGTGTTTCTGTATCTCTATTATGTTGGTGCGGCTTCGGAACTTTTAAATATCTTGATATATCTCGAGAACTACGCATCTGATCAAAAAATATCATAGAACATAAAAAGTAGGAAACTTAATTCTCTACAAATAAGGTCTCTGAACATTTTGCCATAGCTCGCTTCGTTTCGGAGATATTTGCAGATTTATCTCAAGGGAAAGGGCCTGACGGACATATTTCGAGATATTTCTTCTTCTTGTTGTTCTTCTTCTGCACAGCTAAGCTGGAAGTGGCATTTCCAGCTCGCAATAGTGCAGAGTTATCTCAAAGAGAGGGTCCACGGTGTTTCTGTATCTCTATTATGTTGGTGCGGCTTCGGAACTTTTAAATATCTTGATATATCTCGAGAACTACGCATCTGATCAAAAAATATCATAGAACATAAAAAGTAGGAAACTTAATTCTCTACAAGAAAGGTCTCTTAACATTTTGCCATAGCTCGCTTCGTTTCCGAGATATTTGCAGATTTATCTCAAGGGATGGGGCCTGACGGACATATTTCGAGATATTTCTTCTTCTTGTTGTTCTTCTTCTGCACATCTAAGCTGGAAGTGGCATTTGCAGCTCGCAGTAGTGCAGAGTTATCTCAAAGAAAGCGGCCACGGTGTTTCTGTACCTCTATTATGTTGGTGCAGCTTCGGAACTTTTAAATATCTTGATATATCTCGAGATCTACGCATCTGATCAAAAAATATCATAGAACATAAAAAGTAGGAAACTTAATTCTCTACAAATAAGGTCTCTTAACATTTTGCCATAGCTCGCTTCGTTTCCGAGGTATTTGCAGATTTATCTCAAGGGAAGGGGCCTGACGGACATATTTCGAAATATTTCTTCTTCTTGTTGTTCTTCTTCTGCACAGCTAAGCTGGAAGTGGCATTTGCGGCTCGCACTAGTGCAGAGTTATCTAAAAGAAAGGGGCCACGGTGTTTCTGTATCTCTATTATGTTGGTGCGGCTTCGGAACTTTTAAATATCATGATATATCTCGAGAACTACGCATCTGATCAAAAAATATCATAGAACATAAAAAGTAGGAAACTTAATTCTCTACAAAAAAGGTCTCTTAACATTTTGCCATAGCTCGTTTCGTTTCCGAGATATTTGCAGATATATCTCAAGGGAAGGGGCCTGACGGACATATTTCGAGATATTTCTTCTTCTTGTTGTTCTTCTTCTGCACAGCTAAACTGGAAGTGGCATTTCCAGCTCGCAATAGTGCAGAGTTATCTCAAAGAAAGGGGCCACGGTGTTTCTGTATCTCTATTATGTTGGTGCGGCTTCGGAACTTTTAAATATCTTGATATATCTCGAGAACTACGCATCTGATCAAAAAATATCATAGAACATAAAAAGTAGGAAACTTAATTCTCTACAAAAAAGGTCTCTTAACATTTTGCCATAGCTCGCTTCGTTTCCGAGATATTTGCAGAATCATCTCAAGGGAAGGGGCCTAACGGACATATTTCGTGATATTTCTTCTTCTTGTTGTTCTTCTTCTGCACAGCTAAGCTGGAAGTGGCATTTGCAGCTCGCAATAGTGCAGAGTTATCTCAAAGAAAGGGGCCACGGTGTTTCTGTATCTCTATTATGTTGGTGCGACTTCGGAACTTTTAAATATCTTGATATATCTCGAGAACAACGCATCTGATCAAAAAATATCATAGAACATAAAAAGTAGGAAACTTAATTCTCTACAACAAAGGTCTCTTAACATTTTGCCATAGCTCGCTTCGTTTCCGAGATATTTGCAGATTTATCTCGAGGGAAGGGGCCTGACGGACATATTTCGAGATATTTCTTCTTCTTGTTGTTCTTCTTCTGCACAGCTAAGCTGGAAGTGGCATTTGCGGCTCGCACTAGTGCAGAGTTATCTCAAAGAAAGCGGCCACGGTGTTTCTGTACCCCTATTATGTTGGTGCAGCTTCGGAACTTTTAAATATCTTGATATATCTCGAGATCTACGCATCTGATCAAAAAATATCATAGAACATAAATTGTAGGAAACATAATTCTCTACAAAGAAGGTCTCTTAACATTTTGCCATAGCTCGTTTCGTTTCCGAGATATTTGCAGATATATCTCAAGGGAAGGGGCCTGAGGGACATATTTGGAGATATTTCTTCTTCTTGTTGTTCTTCTTCTGCACAGCTAAGCTGGAAGTGGCATTTGCGGCCCGCACTAGTGCAGAGTTATCTCAAAGAAAGGGGCCACGGTGTTTCTGTATCTCTATTATGTTGGTGCGGCTTCGGAACTTTTAAATATCTCGATATATCTCGAAAACTACGCTTCTGATCAAAAAATATCATAGAACATAAATTGTAGGAAACATAATTCTCTACAAAAAAGGTCTCTTAACATTTTGCCATAGCTCGTTTCGTTTCCGAGATATTTGCAGATATATCTCAAGGGAAGGGGCCTGACGGACATATTTCGAGATATTTCTTCTTCTTGTTGTTCTTCTTCTGCACAGCTAAACTGGAAGTGGCGTTTCCAGCTCGCAATAGCGCAGAGTTATCTCAAAGAAAGGGGCCACGGTGTTTCTGTATCTCTATTATGTTGGTGCGGCTTCGGAACTTTTAAATATCTTGATATATCTCGAGAACTACGCATCTGATCAAAAAATATCATAGAACATAAAAAGTAGGAAACTTAATTCTCTACAAAAAAGGTCTCTTAACATTTTGCCATAGCTCGCTTCGTTTCCGAGATATTTGCAGAATCATCTCAAGGGAAGGGGCCTAACGGACATATTTCGTGATATTTCTTCTTCTTGTTGTTCTTCTTCTGCACAGCTAAGCTGGAAGTGGCATTTGCAGCTCGCAATAGTGCAGAGTTATCTCAAAGAAAGGGGCCACGGTGTTTCTGTATCTCTATTATGTTGGTGCGGCTTCGGAACTTTTAAATATCTTGATATATCTCGAGAACTACGCATCTGATCAAAAAATATCATAGAACATAAAAAGTAGGAAACTTAATTCTCTACAAAAAAGGTCTCTTAACATTTTGCCATAGCTCGCTTCGTTTCCGAGATATTTGCAGAATCATCTCAAGGGAAGGGGCCTAACGGACATATTTCGTGATATTTCTTCTTCTTGTTGTTCTTCTTCTGCACAGCTAAGCTGGAAGTGACATTTGCGGCTCGCACTAGTGCAGAGTTATCTCAAAGAAAGGGGCCACGGTGTTTCTGGATCTCTATTATGTTGGTGCGGCTTCGGAACTTTTAAATATCTCGATATATCTCGAAAACTACGCTTCTGATCAAAAAATATCATAGAACATAAATTGTAGGAAACATAATTCTCTACAAAAAAGGTCTCTTAACATTTTGCCATAGCTCGTTTCGTTTCCGAGATATTTGCAGATATATCTCAAGGGAAGGGGCCTGACGGACATATTTCGAGATATTTCTTCTTCTTGTTGTTCTTCTTCTGCACATCTAAGCTGGAAGTGGCATTTGCAGCTCGCAATAGTGCAGAGTTATCTCAAAGAAAGCGGCCACGGTGTTTCTGTACCTCTATTATGTTGGTGCAGCTTCGGAACTTTTAAATATCTTGATATATCTCGAGATCTACGCAGCTGATCAAAAAATATCATAGAACATGAAAAGTAGGAAACTTAATTCTCTACAAATAAGGTCTCTTAACATTTTGCCATAGCTCGCTTCGTTTCGGAGATATTTGCAGATTTATCTCAAGGGAAAGGGCCTGACGGACATATTTCGAGATATTTCTTCTTCTTGTTGTTCTTCTTCTGCACAGCTAAGCTGGAAGTGGCATTTACAGCTCGCAATAGTGCAGAGTTACCTCAAAGAAAGGGTCCACGGTGTTTCTGTATCTCTATTATGTTGGTGCGGCTTCGGAACTTTTAAATATCTTGATATATCTCGAGAACTACGCATCTGATCAAAAAATATCATAGAACATAAAAAGTAGGAAACTTAATTCTCTACAAATAAGGTCTCTTAACATTTTGCCATAGCTCGCTTCGTTTCCGAGGTATTTGCAGATTTATCTCAAGGGAAGGGGCCTGACGGACATATTTCGAAATATTTCTTCTTCTTGTTGTTCTTCTTCTGCACAGCTAAGCTGGAAGTGGCATTTGCGGCTCGCACTAGTGCAGAGTTATCTCAAAGAAAGGGGCCACGGTGTTTCTGTATCTCTATTATGTTGGTGCGGCTTCGGAACTTTTAAATATCATGATATATCTCGAGAACTACGCATCTGATCAAAAAATATCATAGAACATAAAAAGTAGGAAACTTAATTCCCTACAAAAAAGGTCTCTTAACATTTTGCCATAGCTCGTTTCGTTTCCGAGATATTTGCAGAATCATCTCAAGGGAAGGGGCCTAACGGACATATTTCGTGATATTTCTTCTTCTTGTTGTTCTTCTTCTGCACAGCTAAGCTGGAAGTGGCATTTGCAGCTCGCAATAGTGCAGAGTTATCTCAAAGAAAGGGGCCACGGTGTTTCTGTATCTCTATTATGTTGGTGCGGCTTCGGAACTTTTAAATATCTTGATATATCTCGAGAACAACGCATCTGATCAAAAAATATCATAGAACATAAAAAGTAGGAAACTTAATTCTCTACAACAAAGGTCTCTTAACATTTTGCCATAGCTCGCTTCGTTTCCGAGATATTTGCAGATTTATCTCGAGGGAAGGGGCCTGACGGACATATTTCGAGATATTTCTTCTTCTTGTTGTTCTTCTTCTGCACAGCTAAGCTGGAAGTGGCATTTGCGGCTCGCACTAGTGCAGAGTTATCTCAAAGAAAGGGGCCACGGTGTTTCTGGATCTCTATTATGTTGGTGCCGCTTCGGAACTTTTAAATATCTCGATATATCTCGAAAACTACGCTTCTGATCAAAAAATATCATAGAACATAAATTGTAGGAAACATAATTCTCTACAAAAAAGGTCTCTTAACATTTTGCCATAGCTCGTTTCGTTTCCGAGATATTTGCAGATATATCTCAAGGGAAGGGGCCTGACGGACATATTTCGAGATATTTCTTCTTCTTGTTGTTCTTCTTCTGCACAGCTAAACTGGAAGTGGCATTTCCAGCTCGCAATAGTGCAGAGTTATCTCAAAGAAAGGGGCCACGGTGTTTCTGTATCTCTATTATGTTGGTGCGGCTTCGGAACTTTTAAATATCTTGATATATCTCGAGAACTACGCATCTGATCAAAAAATATCATAGAACATAAAAAGTAGGAAACTTAATTCTCTACAAATAAGGTCTCTTAACATTTTGCCATAGCTCGCTTCGTTTCGGAGATATTTGCAGATTTATCTCAAGGGAAGGGGCCTGACGGACATATTTCGAGATATTTCTTCTTCTTGTTGTTCTTCTTCTGCACAGCTAAACTGGAAGTGGCATTTCCAGCTCGCAATAGTGCAGAGTTATCTCAAAGAAAGGGGCCACGGTGTTTCTGTATCTCTATTATGTTGGTGCGGCTTCGGAACTTTTAAATATCTTGATATATCTCGAGAACTACGCATCTGATCAAAAAATATCATAGAACATAAAAAGTAGGAAACTTAATTCTCTACAAAAAAGGTCTCTTAACATTTTGCCATAGCTCACTTCGTTTCCGAGATATTTGCAGATTTATCTCGAGGGAAGGGGCCTGACGGACATATTTCGAGATATTTCTTCTTCTTGTTGTTCTTCTTCTGCACAGCTAAGCTGGAAGTGGCATTTGCGGCTCGCACTAGTGCAGAGTTATCTCAAAGAAAGGGGCCACGGTGTTTCTGGATCTCTATTATGTTGGTGCGGCTTCGGAACTTTTAAATATCTCGATATATCTCGAAAACTACGCTTCTGATCAAAAAATATTATAGAACATAAATTGTAGGAAACATAATTCTCTACAAAAAAGGTCTCTTAACATTTTGCCATAGCTCGTTTCGTTTCCGAGATATTTGCAGATATATCTCAAGGGAAGGGGCCTGACGGACATATTTCGAGATATTTCTTCTTCTTGTTGTTCTTCTTCTGCACAGCTAAACTGGAAGTGGCATTTCCAGCTCGCAATAGTGCAGAGTTATCTCAAAGAAAGGGGCCACGGTGTTTCTGTATCTCTATTATGTTGGTGCGGCTTCGGAACTTTTAAATATCTTGATATATCTCGAGAACTACGCATCTGATCAAAAAATATCATAGAACATAAAAAGTAGGAAACTTAATTCTCTACAAAAAAGGTCTCTTAACATTTTGCCATAGCTCGCTTCGTTTCCGAGATATTTGCAGAATCATCTCAAGGGAAGGGGCCTAACGGACATATTTCGTGATTTTTCTTCTTCTTGTTGTTCTTCTTCTGCACAGCTAAGCTGGAAGTGGCATTTGCAGCTCGCAATAGTGCAGAGTTATCTCAAAGAAAGGGGCCACGGTGTTTCTGTATCTCTATTATGTTGGTGCGGCTTCGGAACTTTTAAATATCTTGATATATCTCGAGAACTACGCATCTGATCAAAAAATATCATAGAACATAAAAAGTAGGAAACTTAATTCTCTACAAAAAAGGTCTCTTAACATTTTGCCATAGCTCGCTTCGTTTCCGAGATATTTGCAGAATCATCTCAAGGGAAGGGGCCTAACGGACATATTTCGTGATATTTCTTCTTCTTGTTGTTCTTCTTCTGCACAGCTAAGCTGGAAGTGGCATTTGCAGCTCGCAATAGTGCAGAGTTATCTCAAAGAAAGGGGCCACGGTGTTTCTGTATCTCTATTATGTTGGTGCGGCTTCGGAACTTTTAAATATCTTGATATATCTCGAGAACTACGCATCCGATCAAAAAATATCATAGAACATAAAAAGTAGGAAACTTAATTCTCTACAAAAAAGGTCTCTTAACATTTTGCCATAGCTCGCTTCGTTTCCGAGATATTTGCAGATTTATCTCAAGGGAAGGGGCCTAACGGACATATTTCGTGATATTTCTTCTTCTTGTTGTTCTTCTTCTGCACAGCTAAGCTGGAAGTGGCATTTGCGGCTCGCACAAGTGCAGAGTTATCTCAAAGAAAGGGGCCTCGGTGTTTCTGTATCTCTATTATGTTGGTGCGGCTTCGGAACTTTTAAATATCTTGATATATCTCGAGAATTACGCATATGATCAAAAAATATCATACAACATAAAAAGTAGGAAACTTAATTCTCTACAAAAAAGGTCTCTTAACATTTTGCCATAGCTCGCTTCGTTTCCGAGATATTTGCAGATTTATCTCAAGGGAAGGGGCCTGACGGACATATTTCGAGATATTTCTTCTTCTTGTTGTTCTTCTTCTGCACAGCTAAACTGGAAGTGGCGTTTCCAGCTCGCAATAGCGCAGAGTTATCTGAAAGAAAGGGGCCACGGTGTTGCTGTATCTCTATTATGTTGGTGCGGCTTCGGAACTTTTAAATATCTCGATATATCTCGAGAACTACGCATCTGATCAAAAAATATCATAGAACATAAAAAGTAGGAAACTTAATTCTCTACAAAAAAGGTCTCTTAACATTTTGCCATAGCTCGCTTCGTTTCCGAGATATTTGCAGATTTATCTCGAGGGAAGGGGCCTGACGGACATATTTCGAGATATTTCTTCTTCTTGTTGTTCTTCTTCTGCACAGCTAAGTTGGAAGTGGCATTTGCGGCTCGCACAAGTGCAGAGTTATCTCAAAGAAAGGGGCCTCGGTGTTTCTGTATCTCTATTATGTTGGTGCGGCTTCGGAACTTTTAAATATCTTGATATATCTCGAGAACTACGCATATGATCAAAAAATATCATAGAACATAAAAAGTAGGAAACTTAATTCTCTACAAAAAAGGTCTCTTAACATTTTGCCATAGCTCGCTTCGTTTCCGAGATATTTGCAGATTTATCTCAAGGGAAGGGGCCTGACGGACATATTTCGAGATATTTCTTCTTCTTGTTGTTCTTCTTCTGCACAGCAAAACTGGAAGTGGCGTTTCCAGCTCGCAATAGCGCAGAGTTATCTGAAAGAAAGGGGCCACGGTGTTGCTGTATCTCTATTATGTTGGTGCGGCTTCGGAACTTTTAAATATCTCGATATATCTCGAGAACTACGCATCTGATCGAAAAATATCATAGAACATAAAAAGTAGGAAACTTAATTCTCTACAAAAAAGGTCTCTTAACATTTTGCCATAGCTCGCTTCGTTTCCGAGATATTTGCAGATTTATCTCGAGGGAAGGGGCCTGACGGACATATTTCGAGATATTTCTTCTTCTTGTTGTTCTTCTTCTGCACAGCTAAGCTGGAAGTGGCATTTGCGGCTCGCACTAGTGCAGAGTTATCTCAAAGAAAGGGGCCACGGTGTTTCTGTATCTCTATTATGTTGGTGCGGCTTCGGAACTTTTAAATATCTTGATATATCTCGAGAACTACGCATCTGATCAAAAAATATCATAGAGCATAAAAAGTAGGAAACTTAATTCTCTACAAAAAAGGTCTCTTAAGATTATGCCATAGCTCGCTTCGTTTCCGAGATATTTGCTGATTTATCTCAAGGGAAGGGGCCTGACGGACATATTTCGAGATATTTCTTCTTCTTGTTGTTCTTCTTCTGCACAGCTAAACTGGAAGTGGCATTTCCAGCTCGCAATAGTGCAGAGTTATCTCAAAGAAAGGGGCCACGGTGTTTCTGTATCTCTATTATGTTGGTGCGGCTTCGGAACTTTTAAATATCTTGATATATCTCGAGAACTACGCATCTGATCAAAAAATATCATAGAACATAAAAAGTAGGAAACTTAATTCTCTACAAAAAAGGTCTCTTAACATTTTGCCATAGCTCGCTTCGTTTCCGAGATATTTGCAGATTTATCTCAAGGGAAGGGGCCTAACGGACATATTTCGTGATATTTCTTCTTCTTGTTGTTCTTCTTCTGCACAGCTAAGCTGGAAGTGGCATTTGCAGCTCGCAATAGTGCAGAGTTATCTCAAAGAAAGGGGCCACGGTGTTTCTGTATCTCTATTATGTTGGTGCGGCTTCGGAACTTTTAAATATCTTGATATATCTCGAGAACAACGCATCTGATCAAAAAATATCATAGAACATAAAAAGTAGGAAACTTAATTCTCTACAACAAAGGTCTCTTAACATTTTGCCATAGCTCGCTTCGTTTCCGAGATATTTGCAGATTTATCTCGAGGGAAGGGGCCTGACGGACATATTTCGAGATATTTCTTCTTCTTGTTGTTCTTCTTCTGCACAGCTAAGCTGGAAGTGGCATTTGCGGCTCGCACTAGTGCAGAGTTATCTCAACGAAAGGGGCCACGGTGTTTCTGTATCTCTATTATGTTGGTGCGGCTTCGGAACTTTTAAATATCTTGATATATCTCGAGAACTACGCATCTGATCAAAAAATATCATAGAACATAACTTGTAGGAGACATAATTCTCTACAAAAAAGGTCTCTTAACATTTTGCCATAGCTCGCTTCGTTTCCGACATATTTGCAGATATATCTCAAGGGAAGGGGCCTGACGGACATATTTCGAGATATTTCTTCTTCTTGTTGTTCTTCTTCTGCACAGCTAAACTGGAAGTGGCATTTCCAGCTCGCAATAGTGCAGAGTTATCTGAAAGAAAGGGGCCACGGTGTTTCTGTATCTCTATTATGTTGGTGCGGCTTCGGAACTTTTAAATATCTTGATATATCTCGAGAACTACGCATCTGATCAAAAAATATCATAGAACATAAAAAGTAGGAAACTTAATTCTCTACAAAAAAGGTCTCTTAACATTTTGCCATAGCTCGCTTCGTTTCCGAGATATTTGCAGATTTATCTCAAGGGAAGGGGCCTGACGGACATATTTCGAGATATTTCTTCTTCTTGTTGTTCTTCTTCTGCACAGCTAAGCTGGAAGTGGCATTTGCGGCTCGCACTAGTGCAGAGTTATCTCAAAGAAAGGGGCCACGGTGTTTCTGTATCTCTATTATGTTGGTGCGGCTTCGGAACTTTTAAATATCTTGATATATCTCGAGAACTACGCATCTGATCAAAAAATATCATAGAACATAAAAAGTAGGAAACTTAATTCTCTACAAATAAAGTCTCTTAACATTTTGCCTTAGCTCGCTTCGTTTCCGAGATATTTGAAGATTTATCTCAAGGGAAGGGGCCTGAGGGACATATTTGGAGATATTTCTTCTTCTTGTTATTCTTCTTCTGCACAGCTAAGCTGGAAGTGGCATTTGCGGCCCGCACTAGTGCAGAGTTATCTCAAAGAAAGGGGCCACGGTGTTTCTGTATCTCTATTATGTTGGTGCGGCTTCGGAACTTTTAAATATCTCGATATATCTCGAAAACTACGCTTCTGATCAAAAAATATCATAGAACATAACTTGTAGGAGACATAATTCTCTACAAAAAAGGTCTCTTCACATTTTGCCATAGCTCGCTTCGTTTCCGAGATATTTGCAGATATATCTCAAGGGAAGGGGCCTGACGGACATATTTCGAGATATTTCTTCTTCTTGTTGTTCTTCTTCTGCACAGCTAAGCTGGAAGTGGCATTTGCGGCTCGCACTAGTGCAGAGTTATCTCAAAGAAAGGGGCCACGGTGTTTCTGTATCTCTATTATGTTGGTGCGGCTTCGGAACTTTTAAATATCTTGATATATCTCGAGAACTACGCATCTGATCAAAAAATATCATAGAACATAAAAAGTAGGAAACTTAATTCTCTACAAACAAGGTCTCTTAACATTTTGCCATAGCTCGCTTCGTTTCCGAGATATTTGCAGATTTATCTCAAGGGAAGGGGCCTGACGGACATATTTCGAGATATATCTTCTTCTTGTTGTTCTTCTTCTGCACAGCTAAACTGGAAGTGGCATTTCCAGCTCGCAATAGTGCAGAGTTATCTCAAAGAGAGGGGCCACGGTGTTTCTGTATCTCTATTATGTTGGTGCGGCTTCGGAACTTTTAAATATCTTGATATATCTCGAAAACTACGCATCTGCTCAAAAAATATCATAGAAGATTAAAAGTAGGAAACTTAATTCTCTACAAAAAAGGTCTCTTAACATTTTGCCATAGCTCGCTTCGTTTCCGAGATATTTGCAGATTTATCTCAAGGGAAGGGGCCTGACGGACATATTTCGAGATATTTCTTCTTCTTGTTGTTCTTCCTCTGCACAGCTAAGCTGGAAGTGGCAATTGCGGCTCGCACTAGTGCAGAGTTATCTCAAAGAAAGGGGCCACGGTGTTTCTGTATCTCTATTATGTTGGTGCGGCTTCGGAACTTTTAAATATCTTGATATATCTCGAGAACTACGCATCTGATCAAAAAATATCATAGAACATAAAAAGTAGGAAACTTAATTCTCTACAAAAAAGGTCTCTTAACATTTTGCCATAGCTCACTTGGTTTCCGAGATACTTGCAGATTTATCTCAAGGGAAGGGGCCTGACGGACATATTTCGAGATATTTCTTCTTCTTGTTGTCCTTCTTCTGCACAGCTAAGCTGGAAGTGGCATTTGCGGCTCGCACTAGTGCAGAGTTATCTCAAAGAAAGGGGCCACGGTGTTTCTGTATCTCTATTATGTTGGTGCGGCTTCGGAACTTTTAAATATCTCGATATATCTCGAAAACTACGCTTCTGATCAAAAAATATCATAGAACATAAATTGTAGGAAACATAATTCTCTACAAAAAACTTCTCTTAACATTTTGCCATAGCTCGCTTCGTTTCCGAGATATTTGCAGATTCAGCTCAAAGGAACGGGCCTGACGGACATATTTCGAGATATTTCTTCTTCTTGTTGTTCTTCCTCTGCACAGCTAAGCTGGAAGTGGCATTTGCAGCTCGCAATAGTGCAGAGTAATCTCAAAGAAAGGGGCCACGGTGTTTCTGTATCTCTATTATGTTGGTGCGGCTTCGGAACTTTTAAATATCTTGATATATCTCGAGAACTACGCATCTGATCAAAAAATACCATAGAACATAAAAAGTAGGAAACTTAATTCTCTACAAAAAAGGTCTCTTAACATTTTGCCATAGCTCGCTTCGTTTCCGAGATATTTGCAGATTTATCTCAAGGGAAGGGGCCTGACGGACATATTTCGAGATATTTCTTCTTCTTGTTGTTCTTCTTCTGCACAGCTAAGCTGGAAGTGGAATTTGCGGCTCGCACTAGTGCAGAGTTATCTCGAAGAAAGGGGCCACGGTGTTTCTGTATCTCTATTATGTTGGTGCGGCTTCGGAACTTTTAAATATCTCGATATATCTCGAAAACTACGCTTCTGATCAAAAAGTATCATAGAACGTAAAAAGTAGGAAACTTAATTCTCTACAAAAAAGGTCTCTTAACATTTTGCCATAGCTCGCTTCGTTTCCGAGATATTTGCAGATTTATCTCAAGGGAAGGGGCCTGACGGACATATTTCGAGATATTTCTTCTTCTTGTTGTTCTTCTTCTGCACAGCTAAGCTGGAAGTGGCATTTGCGGCTCGCACTAGTGCAGAGTTATCTCAAAGAAAGGGGCCACGGTGTTTCTGTATCTCTATTATGTTGGTGCGGCTTCGGAACTTTTAAATATCTTGATATATCTCGAGAACTACGCATCTGATCAAAAAATATCATAGAACATAAAAAGTAGGAAACATAATTCTCTACAAAAAAGGTCTCTTAACATTTTGGCATAGCTCGTTTCGTTACCGAGATATTTGCAGATTTATCTCAAGGGAAGGGGCCTGACGGACATATTTCGAGATATTTCTTCTTCTTGTTGTTCTTCTTCTGCACAGCTAAGCTGGAAGTGGCATTTGCGGCTCGCACTAGTGCAGAGTTATCTCGAAGAAAGGGGCCACGGTGTTTCTGTATCTCTATTATGTTGGTGCGGCTTCGGAACTTTTAAATATCTTGATATATCTCGAGAACTACGCATCTGATCAAAAAATATCATAGAACATAAAAAGTAGGAAACTTAATTCTCTACAAAAAAGTTCTCTTAAGATTTTGCCATAGCTCGCTTCGTTTCCGTGATATTTTCAGATTTATCTCAAGGGAAGGGGCCTGACGGACATATTTCGAGATATTTCTTCTTCTTGTTGTTCTTCCTCTGCACAGCTAAGCTGGAAGTGGCATTTGCAGCTGGCAATAGTGCAGAGTTATCTGAAAGAAGGGGGCCACGGTGTTTCTGTATCTCTATTATGTTGGTGCGGCTTCGGAACTTTTAAATATCTTGATATATCTCGAGAACTACGCATCTGATCAAAAAATATCATAGAACATAAATTGTAGGAAACATAATTCTCTACAAAAAACGTCTCTTAACATTTTGCCATAGCTCGCTTCGTTTCCGAGATATTTGCAGATTCAGCTCAAAGGAACGGGCCTGACGGACATATTTCGAGATATTTCTTCTTCTTGTTGTTCTTCTTCTGCACAGCTAAGCTGGTAGTGGCATTTGCAGCTCGCAATAGTGCAGAGTAATCTCAAAGAAAGGGGCCACGGTGTTTCTGTATCTCTATTATGTTGGTGCGGCTTCGGAACTTTTAAATATCTTGATATATCTCGAGAACTACGCATCTGATCAAAAAATATCATAGAACATAAAAAGTAGAAAACTTAATTCTCTACAAAAAAGGTCTCTTAACATTTTGCCATAGCTCGCTTCGTTTCCGAGATATTTGCAGATTTATCTCAAGGGAAGGGGCCTGACGGACATATTTCGAGATATTTCTTCTTCTTGTTGTTCTTCTTCTGCACAGCTAAGCTGGAAGTGGCATTTGCGGCTCGCACTAGTGCAGAGTTATCTCAAAGAAAGGGGCCACGGTGTTTCTGTATCTCTATTATGTTTTTGCGGCTTCGGAACTTTTAAATATCTCGATATATCTCGAAAACTACGCTTCTGATCAAAAAATATCATAGAACATAAAAAGTAGGAAACTTAATTCTCTACAAAAAAGGTCTCTTAACATTTTGCCATAGCTCGCTTCGTTTCCGAGATATTTGCAGATTTATCTCAAGGGAAGGGGCCTGACGGACATATTTCGAGATATTTCTTCTTCTTGTTGTTCTTCTTCTGCACAGCTAAGCTGGAAGTGGCATTTGCGGCTCGCACTAGTGCAGAGTTATCTCAAAGAAAGGGGCCACGGTGTTTCTGTATCTCTATTATGTTGGTGCGGCTTCGGAACTTTTAAATATCTTGATATATCTCGAGAACTACGCATCTGATCAAAAAATATCATAGAACATAAAAAGTAGGAAACATAATTCTCTACAAAAAAGGTCTCTTAACATTTTGGCATAGCTCGTTTCGTTTCCGAGATATTTGCAGATTTATCTCAAGGGAAGGGGCCTGACGGACATATTTCGAGATATTTCTTCTTCTTGTTGTTCTTCTTCTGCACAGCTAAGCTGGAAGTGGCATTTGCGGCTCGCACTAGTGCAGAGTTATCTCGAAGAAAGGGGCCACGGTGTTTCTGTATCTCTATTATGTTGGTGCGGCTTCGGAACTTTTAAATATCTTGATATATCTCGAGAACTACGCATCTGATCAAAAAATATCATAGAACATAAAAAGTGGGAAACTTAATTCTCTACAAAAAAGTTCTCTTAAGATTTAGCCATAGCTCGCTTCGTTTCCGAGATATTTGCAGATTTATCTCAAGGGAAGGGGCCTGACGGACATATTTCGAGATATTTCTTCTTCTTGTTGTTCTTCCTCTGCACAGCTAAGCTGGAAGTGGCATTTGCAGCTCGCAATAGTGCAGAGTTATCTCAACGAAAGGGGCCACGGTGTTTCTGTATCTCTATTATGTTGGTGCGGCTTCGGAACTTTTAAATATCTTGATATATCTCGAGAATTACGCATCTGATCAAAAAATATCATACAACATAAATAGTAGGAAACTTAATTCTCTACAAAAAAGGTCCCTCAACATTTTGCCATAGCTCGCTTCGTTTCCGAGATATTTGCACATTTATCTCAAGGGAAGCGGCCTAACGGACATATTTCGAGATATTTCTTCTTCTTGTTGCTCTCCTTCTGCACAGCTAAGCTGGAAGTGGCATTTGCGGCTCGCACTAGTGCAGAGTTATCTCAAAGAAAGGGGCCACGGTGTTTCTGTATCTCTATTATGTTGGTGCGGCTTCGGAACTTTTAAATATCTCGATATATCTCGAAAACTACGCTTCTGATCAAAAAATATCATAGCACATAAATTGTAGGAAACATAATTCTCTACAAAAAACGTCTCTTAACATTTTGCCATAGCTCGCTTCGTTTCCGAGATATGTGCAGATTCAGCTCAAAGGAACGGGCCTGACGGACATATTTCGAGATACTTCTTCTTCTTGTTGTTCTTCCTCTGCACAGCTAAGCTGGAAGTGGCATTTGCAGCTCGCAATAGTGCAGAGTTATCTCAAAGAAAGGGGCCACGGTGTTTCTGTATCTCTATTATGTTGGTGCGGCTTCGGAACTTTTAAATATCTCGATATATCTCGAAAACTACGCTTCTGATCAAAAAATATCATAGCACATAAATTGTAGGAAACATAATTCTCTACAAAAAACGTCTCTTAACATTTTGCCATAGCTCGCTTCGTTTCCGAGATATTTGCAGATTTATCTCAAGGGAAGGGGCCTGACGGACATATTTCGAGATATTTCTTCTTCTTGTTGTTCTTCTTCTGCACAGCTAAGCTGGAAGTGGCATTTGCGGCTCGCACTAGTGCAGAGTTATCTCAAAGAAAGGGGCCACGGTGTTTCTGTATCTCTATTATGTTGGTGCGGCTTCGGAACTTTTAAATATCTCGATATATCTCGAAAACTACGCTTCTGATCAAAAAATATCATAGAACATAAATTGTAGGAAACATAATTCTGTACAAAAAACGTCTCTTAACATTTTGCCATAGCTCGCTTCGTTTCCGAGATATGTGCAGATTCAGCTCAAAGGAACGGGCCTGACGGACATATTTCGAGATACTTCTTCTTCTTGTTGTTCTTCCTCTGCACAGCTAAGCTGGAAGTGGCATTTGCAGCTCGCAATAGTGCAGAGTTATCTCAAAGAAAGGGGCCACGGTGTTTCTGTATCTCTATTATGTTGGTGCGGCTTCGGAACTTTTAAATATCTTGATATATCTCGAGAACTACGCATCTGATCAAAAAATATCATAGAACATAAAAAGTAGGAAACTTAATTCTCTACAAAAAAGGTCTCTTAACATTTTGCCATAGCTCGCTTCGTTTCCGAGATATTTGCAGATTTATCTCAAAGAAAGGGGCCACGGTGTTTCTGTATCTCTATTATGTTGGTGCGGCTTCGGAACTTTTAAATATCTTGATATATCTCGAGAACTACGCATCTGATCAAAAAATATCATAGAACATAAAAAGTAGGAAACTTAATTCTCTACAAAAAAGGTCTCTTAACATTTTGCCATAGCTCGCTTCGTTTCCGAGATATTTGCAGATTTATCTCAAGGGAAGGGGCCTGACGGACATATTTCGAGATATTTCTTCTTCCTGTTGTTCTTCTTCTGCACAGCTAAGCTGGAAGTGGCATTTGCGGCTCGCACTAGTGCAGAGTTATCTCAAAGAAAGGGGCCACGGTGTTTCTGTATCTCTATTATGTTGGTGCGGCTTCGGAACTTTTAAATATCTTGATATATCTCGAGAACTACGCATCTGATCAAAAAATATCATAGAACATAAATAGTAGGAAACTTAGTTCTCTACAAAAAAGGTCCATCAACATTTTGCCATAGCTCGCTTCGTTTCCGAGATATTTGCACATTTATCTCAAGGGAAGCGGCCTAACGGACATATTTCGAGATATTTCTTCTTCTTGTTGTTCTTCTTCTGCACAGCTAAGCTGGAAGTGGCATTTGCGGCTCGCACTAGTGCAGAGTTATCTCAAAGAAAGGGGCCACGGTGTTTCTGTATCTCTATTATGTTGGTGCGGCTTCGGAACTTTTAAATATCTCGATATATCTCGAAAACTACGCTTCTGATCAAAAAATATCATAGCACGTAAATTGTAGGAAACATAATTCTCTACAAAAAACGTCTCTTAACATTTTGCCATAGCTCGCTTCGTTTCCGAGATATTTGCAGATTCAGCTCAAAGGAACGTGCCTGACGGACATATTTCGAGATATTTCTTCTTCTTGTTGTTCTTCTTCTGCACAGCTAAGCTGGAAGTGGCATTTGCAGCTCGCAATAGTGCAGAGTAATCTCAAAGAAAGGGGCCACGGTGTTTCTGTATCTCTATTATGTTGGTGCGGCTTCGGAACTTTTAAATATCTTGATATATCTCGAGAACTACGCATCTGATCAAAAAATATCATAGAACATAAAAAGTAGGAAACTTAATTCTCTACAAGAAAGGTCTCTTAACATTTTGCCATAGCTCGCTTCGTTTCCGAGATATTTGCAGATTTATCTCAAGGGAAGGGGCCTGACGGACATATTTCGAGATATTTCTTCTTCCTGTTGTTCTTCTTCTGCACAGCTAAGCTGGAAGTGGCATTTGTGGCTCGCACTAGTGCAGAGTTATCTCAAAGAAAGGGGCCACGGTGTTTCTGTATCTCTATTATGTTGGTGCGGCTTCGGAACTTTTAAATATCTTGATATATCTCGAGAACTACGCATCTGATCAAAAAATATCATACAACATAAATAGTAGGAAACTTAATTCTCTACAAAAAAGGTCCCTCAACATTTTGCCATAGCTCGCTTCGTTTCCGAGATATTTGCACATTTATCTCAAGGGAAGCGGCCTAACGGACATATTTCGAGATATTTCTTCTTCTTGTTGTTCTTCTTCTGCACAGCTAAGCTGGAAGTGGCATTTGCGGCTCGCACTAGTGCAGAGTTATCTCAAAGAAAGGGGCCACGGTGTTTCTGTATCTCTATTATGTTGGTGCGGCTTCGGAACTTTTAAATATCTCGATATATCTCGAAAACTACGCTTCTGATCAAAAAATATCATAGCACATAAATTGTAGGAAACATAATTCTCTACAAAAAACGTCTCTTAACATTTTGCCATAGCTCGCTTCGTTTCCGAGATATTTGCAGATTTATCTCAAGGGAAGGGGCCTGACGGACATATTTCGAGATATTTCTTCTTCTTGTTGTTCTTCTTCTGCACAGCTAAGCTGGAAGTGGCATTTGCGGCTCGCACTAGTGCAGAGTTATCTCAAAGAAAGGGGCCACGGTGTTTCTGTATCTCTATTATGTTGGTGCGGCTTCGGAACTTTTAAATATCTCGATATATCTCGAAAACTACGCTTCTGATCAAAAAATATCATAGAACATAAATTGTAGGAAACATAATTCTGTACAAAAAACGTCTCTTAACATTTTGCCATAGCTCGCTTCGTTTCCGAGATATGTGCAGATTCAGCTTAAAGGAACGGGCCTGACGGACATATTTCGAGATACTTCTTCTTCTTGTTGTTCTTCCTCTGCACAGCTAAGCTGGAAGTGGCATTTGCAGCTCGCAATAGTGCAGAGTTATCTCAAAGAAAGGGGCCACGGTGTTTCTGTATCTCTATTATGTTGGTGCGGCTTCGGAACTTTTAAATATCTTGATATATCTCGAGAACTACGCATCTGATCAAAAAATATCATAGAACATAAAAAGTAGGAAACTTAATTCTCTACAAAAAAGGTCTCTTAACATTTTGCCATAGCTCGCTTCGTTTCCGAGATATTTGCAGATTTATCTCAAGGGAAGGGGCCTGACGGACATTTTTCGAGATATTTCTTCTTCCTGTTGTTCTTCTTCTGCACAGCTAAGCTGGAAGTGGCATTTGCGGCTCGCACTAGTGCAGAGTTATCTCAAAGAAAGGGGCCACGGTGTTTCTGTATCTCTATTATGTTGGTGCGGCTTCGGAACTTTTAAATATCTTGATATATCTCGAGAACTACGCATCTGATCAAAAAATATCATACAACATAAATAGTAGGAAACTTAATTCTCTACAAAAAAGGTCCCTCAACATTTTGCCATAGCTCGCTTCGTTTCCGAGATATTTGCACATTTATCTCAAGGGAAGCGGCCTAACGGACATATTTCGAGATATTTCTTCTTCTTGTTGTTCTTCTTCTGCACAGCTAAGCTGGAAGTGGCATTTGCGGCTCGCACTAGTGCAGAGTTATCTCAAAGAAAGGGGCCACGGTGTTTCTGTATCTCTATTATGTTGGTGCGGCTTCGGAACTTTTAAATATCTCGATATATCTCGAAAACTACGCTTCTGATCAAAAAATATCATAGCACATAAATTGTAGGAAACATAATTCTCTACAAAAAACGTCTGTTAACATTTTGCCATAGCTCGCTTCGTTTCCGAGATATTTGCAGATTTATCTCAAGGGAAGGGGCCTGACGGACATATTTCGAGATATTTCTTCTTCTTGTTGTTCTTCTTCTGCACAGCTAAGCTGGAAGTGGCATTTGCGGCTCGCACTAGTGCAGAGTTATCTCAAAGAAAGGGGCCACGGTGTTTCTGTATCTCTATTATGTTGGTGCGGCTTCGGAACTTTTAAATATCTCGATATATCTCGAAAACTACGCTTCTGATCAAAAAATATCATAGAACATAAATTGTAGGAAACATAATTCTGTACAAAAAACGTCTCTTAACATTTTGCCATAGCTCGCTTCGTTTCCGAGATATGTGCAGATTCAGCTCAAAGGAACGGGCCTGACGGACATATTTCGAGATACTTCTTCTTCTTGTTGTTCTTCCTCTGCACAGCTAAGCTGGAAGTGGCCTTTGCAGCTCGCAATAGTGCAGAGTTATCTCAAAGAAAGGGGCCACGGTGTTTCTGTATCTCTATTATGTTGGTGCGGCTTCGGAACTTTTAAATATCTTGATATATCTCGAGAACTACGCATCTGATCAAAAAATATCATAGAACATAAATAGTAGGAAACTTAATTCTCTACAAAAAAGGTCCCTCAACATTTTGCCATAGCTCGCTTCGTTTCCGAGATATTTGCAGATTTATCTCAAGGGAAGGGGCCTGACGGACATATTTCGAGATATTTCTTCTTCTTGTTGTTCTTCCTCTGCACAGCTAAGCTGGAAGTGGCATTTGCAGCTGGCAATAGTGCAGAGTTATCTCAAAGAAGGGGGCCACGGTGTTTCTGTATCTCTATTATGTTGGTGCGGCTTCGGAACTTTTAAATATCTTGATATATCTCGAGAACTACGCATCTGATCAAAAAATATCATAGAACATAAAAAGTAGGAAACTTAATTCTCTACAAAAAAGGTCTCTTAACATTTTGCCATAGCTCGCTTCGTTTCCGAGATATTTGCAGATTTATCTCAAGGGAAGGGGCCTGACGGACATATTTCGAGATATTTCTTCTTCTTGTTGTTCTTCTTCTGCACAGCTAAGCTGGAAGTGGCATTTGCGGCTCGCACTAGTGCAGAATTATCTCGAAGATAAGGGCCACGGTGTTTCTGTATCTCTATTATGTTGGTGCGGCTTCGGAACTTTTAAATATCTTGATATATCTCGAGAACTACGCATCTGATCAAAAAATATCATAGAACATAAAAAGTAGGAAACTTAATTCTCTACAAAAAAGGTCTCTTAACATTTTGCCATAGCTCGCTTCGTTTCCGAGATATTTGCAGATTTATCTCAAGGGAAGGGGCCTGACGGACATATTTCGAGATATTTCTTCTTCTTGTTGTTCTTCCTCTGCACAGCTAAGCTGGAAGTGGCATTTGCGGCTCGCACTAGTGCAGAGTTATCTCAAAGAAAGGGGCCACGGTGTTTCTGTATCTCTATTATGTTGGTGCGGCTTCGGAACTTTTAAATATCTTGATATATCTCGAGAACTACGCATCTGATCAAAAAATATCATAGAACATAAAAAGTAGGAAACTTAATTCTCTACAAAAAAGGTCTCTTAACATTTTGCCATAGCTCGCTTCGTTTCCGAGATATTTGCAGATTTATCTCAAGGGAAGGGGCCTGACGGACATATTTCGAGATATTTCTTCTTCTTGTTGTTCTTCCTCTGCACAGCTAAGCTGGAAGTGGCATTTGCAGCTCGCAATAGTGCAGAGTAATCTCAAAGAAAGGGGCCACGGTGTTTCTGTATCTCTATTATGTTGGTGCGGCTTCGGAACTTTTAAATATCTCGATATATCTCGAAAACTACGCTTCTGATCAAAAAATATCATAGAACATAAAAAGTAGGAAACTTAATTCTCTACAAAAAAGCTCTCTTAACATTTTGCCATAGCTCGCTTCGTTTCCGAGATATTTGCAGATTTATCTCAAGGGAAGGGGCCTGACGGACATATTTCGAGATATTTCTTCTTCTTGTTGTTCTTCTTCTGCACAGCTAAGCTGGAAGTGGCATTTGCGGCTCGCACTAGTGCAGAGTTATCTCAAAGAAAGGGGCCACGGTGTTTCTGTATCTCTATTATGTTGGTGCGGCTTCGGAACTTTTAAATATCTTGATATATCTCGAGAACTACGCATCTGATCAAAAAATATCATAGAACATAAAAAGTAGGAAACCTAATTCTCTACAAAAAAGGTCTCTTATCATTTTGCCATAGCTCGCTTTGTTTCCGAGATATTTGCAGATTTATCTCAAGGGAAGGGGCCTGACGGACATATTTCGAGATATTTCTTCTTCTTGTTGTTCTTCCTCTGCACAGCTAAGCTGGAAGTGGCATTTGCAGCTCGCAATAGTGCAGAGTAATCTCAAAGAAAGGGGCCACGGTGTTTCTGTATCTCTATTATGTTGGTGCGGCTTCGGAACTTTTAAATATCTTGATATATCTCGAGAACTACGCATCTGATCAAAAAATATCATAGAACATAAGAAGTAGGAAACTTAATTCTCTACAAAAAAGGTCTCTTAACATTTTGCGATAGCTCGCTTCGTTTCCGAGATATTTGCAGATTTATCTCAAGGGAAGGGGCCTGACGGACATATTTCGAGATATTTCTTCTTCTTGTTGTTCTTCCTCTGCACAGCTAAGCTGGAAGTGGCATTTGCAGCTCGCAATAGTGCAGAGTAATCTCAAAGAAAGGGGCCACGGTGTTTCTGTATCTCTATTATGTTGGTGCGGCTTCGGAACTTTTAAATATCTTGATATATCTCGAGAACTACGCATCTGATCAAAAAATATCATAGAACATAAAAAGTAGGAAACTTAATTCTCTACAAAAAAGGTCTCTTAACATTTTGCCATAGCTCGCTTCGTTTGCGAGATATTTGCAGATTTATCTCAAGGGAAGGGGCCTGACGGACATATTTCGAGATATTTCTTCTTCTTGTTGTTCTTCTTCTGCACAGCTAAGCTGGAAGTGGCATTTGCGGCTCGCACTAGTGCAGAGTTGTCTCAAAGAAAGGGGCCACGGTGTTTCTGTATCTCTATTATGTTGGTGGGGCTTCGGAACTTTTAAATATCTCGATATATCTCGAAAACTACGCTTCTGATCAAAAAATATCATAGAACATAAAAAGTAGGAAACTTAATTCTCTACAAAAAAGGTCTCTTAACATTTTGCCATAGCTCGCTTCGTTTCCGAGATATTTGCAGATTTATCTCAAGGGAAGGGGCCTGACGGACATATTTCGAGATATTTCTTCTTCTTGTTGTTCTTCTTCTGCACAGCTAAGCTGGAAGTGGCATTTGCGGCTCGCACTAGTGCAGAGTTATCTCGAAGAAAGGGGCCACGGTGTTTCTGTATCTCTATTATGTTGGTGCGGCTTCGGAACTTTTAAATATCTTGATATATCTCGAGAACTACTCATCTGATCAAAAAATATCATAGAACATAAAAAGTAGGAAGCTTAATTCTCTACAAAAAAGGTCTCTTAACATTTTGCCATAGCTCGCTTCGTTTCCGAGATATTTGCAGATTTATCTCAAGGGAAGGGGCCTGACGGACATATTTCGAGATATTTCTTCTTCTTGTTGTTCTTCTTCTGCACAGCTAAGCTGGAAGTGGCATTTGCGGCTCGCACTAGTGCAGAGTTATCTCGAAGAAAGGGGCCACGGTGTTTCTGTATCTCTATTATGTTGGTGCGGCTTCGGAACTTTTAAATATCTTGATATATCTCGAGAACTACGCATCTGATCAAAAAATATCATAGAACATAAATTGTAGGAAACATAATTCTCTACAAAAAACGTCTCTTAACATTTTGCCATAGCTCGCTTCGTTTCCGAGATATTTGCAGATTCAGCTCAAAGGAACGGGCCTGACGGACATATTTCGAGATATTTCTTCTTCTTGTTGTTCTTCTTCTGCACAGCTAAGCTGGAAGTGGCATTTGCAGCTCGCAATAGTGCAGAGTAATCTCAAAGAAAGGGGCCACGGTGTTTCTGTATCTCTATTATGTTGGTGCGGCTTCGGAACTTTTAAATATCTTGATATATCTCGAGAACTACGCATCTCATCAAAAAATATCATACAACATAAAAAGTAGGAAACTTAATTCTCTACAAAAAAGGTCTCTTAACATTTTGCCATAGCTCGCTTCGTTTCCGAGATATTTGCAGATTTATCTCAAGGGAAGGGGCCTGACGGACATATTTCGAGATATTTCTTCTTCTTGTTGTTCTTCTTCTGCACAGCTAAGCTGGAAGTGGCATTTGCAGCTCGCAATAGTGCAGAGTAATCTCAAAGAAAGGGGCCACGGTGTTTCTGTATCTCTATTATGTTGGTGCGGCTTCGGAACTTTTAAATATCTTGATATATCTCGAGAACTACGCATCTGATCAAAAAATATCATAGAACATAAAAAGTAGGAAACTTAATTCTCTACAAAAAAGTTCTCTTAAGATTTTGCCATAGCTCGCTTCGTTTCCGAGATATTTGCAGATTTATCTCAAGGGAAGGGGCCTGACGGACATATTTCGAGATATTTCTTCTTCTTGTTGTTCTTCCTCTGCACAGCTAAGCTGGAAGTGGCATTTGCAGCTGGCAATAGTGCAGAGTTATCTCAAAGAAGGGGGCCACGGTGTTTCTGTATCTCTATTATGTTGGTGTGGCTTCGGCACTTTTAAATATCTTGATATATCTCGAGAACTACGCATCTGATCAAAAAATATCATAGAACATAAAAAGTAGGAAACTTAATTCTCTACAAAAAAGTTCTCTTAAGATTTTGCAATAGCTCGCTTCGTTTCCGAGATATTTGCAGATTTATCTCAAGGGAAGGGGCCTGACGGACATATTTCGAGATATTTCTTCTTCTTGTTGTTCTTCCTCTGCACAGCTAAGCTGGAAGTGGCATTTGCAGCTGGCAATAGTGCAGAGTTATCTCAAAGAAGGGGGCCACGGTGTTTCTGTATCTCTATTATGTTGGTGTGGCTTCGGCACTTTTAAATATCTTGATATATCTCGAGAACTACGCATCTGATCAAAAAATATCATAGAACATAAAAAGTAGGAAACTTAATTCTCTACAAAAAAGGTCTCTTAACATTTTGCCATAGCTCGCTTCGTTTCCGAGATATTTGCAGATATATCTCAAGGGAAGGGGCCTGACGGACATATTTCGAGATATTTCTTCTTCTTGTTGTTCTTCTTCTGCACAGCTAAGCTGGAAGTGGCATTTGCGGCTCGCACTAGTGCAGAGTTATCTCGAAGAAAGGGGCCACGGTGTTTCTGTATCTCTATTATGTTGGTGCGGCTTCGGAACTTTTAAATATCTTGATATATCTCGAGAACTACGCATCTGATCAAAAAATATCATAGAACATAAAAAGTAGGAAACTTAATTCTCTACAAAAAAGGTCTCTTATCATTTTGCCATAGCTCGCTTCGTTTCCGAGATATTTGCAGATATATCTCAAGGGAAGGGGCCTGACGGACATATTTCGAGATATTTCTTCTTCTTGTTGTTCTTCCTCTGCACAGCTAAGCTGGAAGTGGCATTTGCAGCTCGCAATAGTGCAGAGTAATCTCAAAGAAAGGGGCCACGGTGTTTCTGTATCTCTATTATGTTGGTGCGGCTTCGGAACTTTTAAATATCTTGATATATCTCGAGAACTACGAATCTGATCCAAAAATATCATAGCACATAAAAAGTAGGAAACTTAATTCTCTACAAAAAAGGTCTCTTAACATTTTGCCATAGCTCGCTTCGTTTCCGAGATATTTGCAGATTTATCTCAAGGGAAGGGGCTTGACGGACATATTTCGAGATATTTCTTCTTCTTGTTGTTCTTCCTCTGCACAGCTAAGCTGGAAGTGGCATTTGCAGCTCGCAATAGTGCAGAGTAATCTCAAAGAAAGGGGCCACGGTGTTTCTGTATCTCTATTATGTTGGTGCGGCTTCGGAACTTTTAAATATCTTGATATATCTCGAGAACTACGCATCTGATCAAAAAATATCATAGAACATAAAAAGTAGGAAACTTAATTCTCTACAAAAAAGGTCTCTTAACATTTTGCCATAGCTCGCTTCGTTTCCGAGATATTTGCAGATTTATCTCAAGGGAAGGGGCCTGACGGACATATTTCGAGATATTTCTTCTTCTTGTTGTTCTTCTTCTGCACAGCTAAGTTGGAAGTGGCATTTGCGGCTCGCACTAGTGCAGAGTTATCTCAAAGAAAGGGGCCACGGTGTTTCTGTATCTCTATTATGTTGGTGCGGCTTCGGAACTTTTAAATATCTTGATATATCTCGAGAACTACGCATCTGATCAAAAAATATCATAGAACATAAATAGTAGGAAACTTAATTCTCTACAAAAAAGGTCCCTCAACATTTTGCCATAGCTCGCTTCGTTTCCGAGATATGTGCAGATTCAGCTCAAAGGAACGGGCCTGACGGACATATTTCGAGATACTTCTTCTTCTTGTTGTTCTTCCTCTGCACAGCTAAGCTGGAAGTGGCATTTGCAGCTCGCAATAGTGCAGAGTTATCTCAAAGAAAGGGGCCACGGTGTTTCTGTATCTCTATTATGTTGGTGCGGCTTCGGAACTTTTAAATATCTTGATATATCTCGAGAACTACGCATCTGATCAAAAAATATCATAGAACATAAAAAGTAGGAAACTTAATTCTCTACAAAAAAGGTCTCTTAACATTTTGCCATAGCTCGCTTCGTTTCCGAGATATGTGCAGATTCAGCTCAAAGGAACGGGCCTGACGGACATATTTCGAGATACTTCTTCTTCTTGTTGTTCTTCCTCTGCACAGCTAAGCTGGAAGTGGCATTTGCAGCTCGCAATAGTGCAGAATTATCTCAAAGAAAGGGGCCACGGTGTTTCTGTATCTCTATTATGTTGGTGCGGCTTCGGAACTTTTAAATATCTTGATATATCTCGAGAACTACGCATCTGATCAAAAAATATCATAGAACATAAAAACTAGGAAACTTAATTCTCTACAAAAAAGGTCTCTTAACATTTTGCCATAGCTCGCTTCGTTTCCGAGATATTTGCAGATTTATCTCAAGGGAAGGGGCCTGACGGACATATTTCGAGATATTTCTTCTTCTTGTTGTTCTTCCTCTGCACAGCTAAGCTGGAAGTGGCATTTGCAGCTCGCAATAGTGCAGAGTAATCTCAAAGAAAGGGGCCACGGTGTTTCTGTATCTCTATTATGTTGGTGCGGCTTCGGAACTTTTAAATATCTTGATATATCTCGAGAACTACGCATCTGATCAAAAAATATCATAGAACATAAAAAGTAGGAAACTTAATTCTCTACAAAAAAGGTCTCTTAACATTTTGCCATAGCTCGCTTCGTTTCCGAGATATTTGCAGATTTATCTCAAGGGAAGGGGCCTGACGGACATATTTCGAGATATTTCTTCTTCTTGTTGTTCTTCTTCTGCACAGCTAAGTTGGAAGTGGCATTTGCGGCTCGCACTAGTGCAGAGTTATCTCAAAGAAAGGGGCCACGGTGTTTCTGTATCTCTATTATGTTGGTGCGGCTTCGGAACTTTTAAATATCTTGATATATCTCGAGAACTACGCATCTGATCAAAAAATATCATAGAACATAAATAGTAGGAAACTTAATTCTCTACAAAAAAGGTCCCTCAACATTTTGCCATAGCTCGCTTCGTTTCCGAGATATGTGCAGATTCAGCTCAAAGGAACGGGCCTGACGGACATATTTCGAGATACTTCTTCTTCTTGTTGTTCTTCCTCTGCACAGCTAAGCTGGAAGTGGCATTTGCAGCTCGCAATAGTGCAGAGTTATCTCAAAGAAAGGGGCCACGGTGTTTCTGTATCTCTATTATGTTGGTGCGGCTTCGGAACTTTTAAATATCTTGATATATCTCGAGAACTACGCATCTGATCAAAAAATATCATAGAACATAAATAGTAGGAAACTTAATTCTCTACAAAAAAGGTCCCTCAACATTTTGCCATAGCTCGCTTCGTTTCCGAGATATTTGCACATTTATCTCAAGGGAAGCGGCCTAACGGACATATTTCGAGATATTTCTTCTTCTTGTTGTTCTTCTTCTGCACAGCTAAGCTGGAAGTGGCATTTGCGGCTCGCACTAGTGCAGAGTTATCTCAAAGAAAGGGGCCACGGTGTTTCTGTATCTCTATTATGTTGGTGCGGCTTCGGAACTTTTAAATATCTCGATATATCTCGAAAACTACGCTTCTGATCAAAAAATATCATAGCACATAAATTGTAGGAAACATAATTCTCTACAAAAAACGTCTCTTAACATTTTGCCATAGCTCGCTTCGTTTCCGAGATATTTGCAGATTTATCTCAAGGGAAGGGGCCTGACGGACATATTTCGAGATATTTCTTCTTCTTGTTGTTCTTCTTCTGCACAGCTAAGTTGGAAGTGGCATTTGCGGCGCGCACTAGTGCAGAGTTATCTCAAAGAAAGGGGCCACGGTGTTTCTGTATCTCTATTATGTTGGTGCGGCTTCGGAACTTTTAAATATCTTGATATATCTCGAGAACTACGCATCTGATCAAAAAATATCATAGAACATAAAAAGTAGGAAACTTAATTCTCTACAAAAAAGGTCTCTTAACATTTTGCCATAGCTCGCTTCGTTTCCGAGATATTTGCAGATTTATCTCAAGGGAAGGGGCCTGACGGACATATTTCGAGATATTTCTTCTTCTTGTTGTTCTTCTTCTGCACAGCTAAGCTGGAAGTGGCATTTGCGGCTCGCACTAGTGCAGAGTTATCTCAAAGAAAGGGGCCACGGTGTTTCTGTATCTCTATTATGTTGGTGCGGCTTCGGAACTTTTAAATATCTCGATATATCTCGAAAACTACGCTTCTGATCAAAAAATATCATAGAACATAAATTGTAGGAAACATAATTCTGTACAAAAAACGTCTCTTAACATTTTGCCATAGCTCGCTTCGTTTCCGAGATATGTGCAGATTCAGCTCAAAGGAACGGGCCTGACGGACATATTTCGAGATACTTCTTCTTCTTGTTGTTCTTCCTCTGCACAGCTAAGCTGGAAGTGGCATTTGCAGCTCGCAATAGTGCAGAGTTATCTCAAAGAAAGGGGCCACGGTGTTTCTGTATCTCTATTATGTTGGTGCGGCTTCGGAACTTTTAAATATCTTGATATATCTCGAGAACTACGCATCTGATCAAAAAATATCATAGAACATAAAAACTAGGAAACTTAATTCTCTACAAAAAAGGTCTCTTAACATTTTGCCATAGCTCGCTTCGTTTCCGAGATATTTGCAGATTTATCTCAAGGGAAGGGGCCTGACGGACATATTTCGAGATATTTCTTCTTCCTGTTGTTCTTCTTCTGCACAGCTAAGCTGGAAGTGGCATTTGCGGCTCGCACTAGTGCAGAGTTATCTCAAAGAAAGGGGCCACGGTGTTTCTGTATCTCTATTATGTTGGTGCGGCTTCGGAACTTTTAAATATCTTGATATATCTCGAGAACTACGCATCTGATCAAAAAATATCATAGAACATAAATAGTAGGAAACTTAATTCTCTACAAAAAAGGTCCCTCAACATTTTGCCATAGCTCGCTTCGTTTCCGAGATATTTGCACATTTATCTCAAGGGAAGCGGCCTAACGGACATATTTCCAGATATTTCTTCTTCTTGTTGTTCTTCTTCTGCACAGCTAAGCTGGAAGTGGCATTTGCGGCTCGCACTAGTGCAGAGTTATCTCAAAGAAAGGGGCCACGGTGTTTCTGTATCTCTATTATGTTGGTGCGGCTTCGGAACTTTTAAATATCTCGATATATCTCGAAAACTACGCTTCTGATCAAAAAATATCATAGCACATAAATTGTAGGAAACATAATTCTCTACAAAAAACGTCTCTTAACATTTTGCCATAGCTCGCTTCGTTTCCGAGATATTTGCAGATTTATCTCAAGGGAAGGGGCCTGACGGACATATTTCGAGATATTTCTTCTTCTTGTTGTTCTTCTTCTGCACAGCTAAGCTGGAAGTGGCATTTGCGGCTCGCACTAGTGCAGAGTTATCTCAAAGAAAGGGGCCACGGTGTTTCTGTATCTCTATTATGTTGGTGCGGCTTCGGAACTTTTAAATATCTCGATATATCTCGAAAACTACGCTTCTGATCAGAAAATATCATAGAACATAAATTGTAGGAAACATAATTCTGTACAAAAAACGTCTCTTAACATTTTGCCATAGCTCGCTTCGTTTCCGAGATATGTGCAGATTCAGCTCAAAGGAACGGGCCTGACGGACATATTTCGAGATACTTCTTCTTCTTGTTGTTCTTCCTCTGCACAGCTAAGCTGGAAGTGGCATTTGCAGCTCGCAATAGTGCAGAGTTATCTCAAAGAAAGGGGCCACGGTGTTTCTGTATCTCTATTATGTTGGTGCGGCTTCGGAACTTTTAAATATCTTGATATATCTCGAGAACTACGCATCTGATCAAAAAATATCATAGAACATAAAAAGTAGGAAACTTAATTCTCTACAAAAAAGGTCTCTTAACATTTTGCCATAGCTCGCTTCGTTTCCGAGATATTTGCAGATTTATCTCAAGGGAAGGGGCCTGACGGACATATTTCGAGATATTTCTTCTTCTTGTTGTCCTTCTTCTGCACAGCTAAGCTGGAAGTGGCATTTGCAGCTCGCAATAGTGCAGAGTTATCTCAAAGAAAGGGGCCACGGTGTTTCTGTATCTCTATTATGTTGGTGCGGCTTCGGAACTTTTAAATATCTTGATATATCTCGAGAACTACGCATCTGATCAAAAAATATCATAGAACATAAAAAGTAGGAAACTTAATTCTCTACAAAAAAGGTCTCTTAACATTTTGCCATAGCTCGCTTCGTTTCCGAGATATTTGCAGATTTATCTCAAGGGAAGGGGCCTGACGGACATATTTCGAGATATTTCTTCTTCTTGTTGTTCTTCCTCTGCACAGCTAAGCTGGAAGTGGCATTTGCAGCTCGCAATAGTGCAGAGTAATCTCAAAGAAAGGGGCCACGGTGTTTCTGTATCTCTATTATGTTGGTGCGGCTTCGGAACTTTTAAATATCTTGATATATCTCGAGAACTACGCATCTGATCAAAAAATATCATAGAACATAAAAAGTAGGAAACTTAATTCTCTACAAAAAAGGTCTCTTAACATTTTGCCATAGCTTGCTACGTTTCCGAGATATTTGCAGATTTATCTCAAGGGAAGGGGCCTGACGGACATATTTCGAGATATTTCTTCTTCTTGTTGTTCTTCTTCTGCACAGCTAAGTTGGAAGTGGCATTTGCGGCTCGCACTAGTGCAGAGTTATCTCAAAGAAAGGGGCCACGGTGTTTCTGTATCTCTATTATGTTGGTGCGGCTTCGGAACTTTTAAATATCTTGATACATCTCGAGAACTACGCATCTGATCAAAAAATACCATAGAACATAAATAGTAGGAAACTTAATTCTCTACAAAAAAGGTCTCTTAACATTTTGCCATAGCTCGCTTCGTTTCCGAGATATTTGCAGATATATCTCAAGGGAAGGGGCCTGACGGACATATTTCGAGATATTTCTTCTTCTTGTTGTTCTTCTTCTGCACAGCTAAGCTGGAAGTGGCATTTGCGGCTCGCACTAGTGCAGAGTTATCTCAAAGAAAGGGGCCACGGTGTTTCTGGATCTCTATTATGTTGGTGCGGCTTCGGAACTTTTAAATATCTCGATATATCTCGAAAACTACGCTTCTGATCAAAAAATATCATATAACATACATTGTAGGAAACATAATTCTCTACAAAAAAGGTCTCTTAACATTTTGCCATAGCTCGTTTCGTTTCCGAGATATTTGCAGATATATCTCAAGGGAAGGGGCCTGACGGACATATTTCGAGATATTTCTTCTTCTTGTTGTTCTTCTTCTGCACAGCTAAACTGGAAGTGGCGTTTCCAGCTCGCAATAGCGCAGAGTTATCTGAAAGAAAGGGGCCACGGTGTTGCTGTATCTCTATTATGTTGGTGCGGCTTCGGAACTTTTAAATATCTTTATATATCTCGAGAACTACGCATCTGATTAAAAAATATCATAGAACGTAAAAAGTAGGAAACTTAATTCTCTACAAATAAAGTCGCTTAACATTTTGCCATAGCTCGCTTCGTTTCCGAGATATTTGCAGATTTATCTCAAGGGAAGGGGCCTGACGGACATATTTCGAGATATTGCTTCTTCTTGTTGTTCTTCTTCTGCACAGCTAAGCTGGAAGTGGCATTTGCAGCTCGCAATAGTGCAGAGTTATCTCAAAGAAAGGGGCCACGGTGTTTCTGTATCTCTATTATGTTGGTGCGGCTTCGGAACTTTTAAATATCTTGATATATCTCGAGAACTACGCATCTGATCAAAAAATATCATAGAACATAAAAAGTAGGAAACTTAATTCTCTACAAAAAAGGTCTCTTAACATTTTGCCATAGCTCGCTTCGTTTCCGAGATATTTGCAGATTTATCTCAAGGGAAGGGGCCTGACGGACATATTTCGAGATATTTCTTCTTCTTGTTGTCCTTCTTCTGCACAGCTAAGCTGGAAGTGGCATTTGCAGCTCGCAATAGTGCAGAGTTATCTCAAAGAAAGGGGCCACGGTGTTTCTGTATCTCTATTATGTTGGTGCGGCTTCGGAACTTTTAAATATCTTGATATATCTCGAGAACTACGCATCTGATCAAAAAATATCATAGAACATAAAAAGTAGGAAACTTAATTCTCTACAAAAAAGGTCTCTTAACATTTTGCCATAGCTCGCTTCGTTTCCGAGATATTTGCAGATTTATCTCAAGGGAAGGGGCCTGACGGACATATTTCGAGATATTTCTTCTTCTTGTTGTTCTTCCTCTGCACAGCTAAGCTGGAAGTGGCATTTGCAGCTCGCAATAGTGCAGAGTAATCTCAAAGAAAGGGGCCACGGTGTTTCTGTATCTCTATTATGTTGGTGCGGCTTCGGAACTTTTAAATATCTTGATATATCTCGAGAACTACGCATCTGATCAAAAAATATCATAGAACATAAAAAGTAGGAAACTTAATTCTCTACAAAAAAGGTCTCTTAACATTTTGCCATAGCTCGCTACGTTTCCGAGATATTTGCAGATTTATCTCAAGGGAAGGGGCCTGACGGACATATTTCGAGATATTTCTTCTTCTTGTTGTTCTTCTTCTGCACAGCTAAGTTGGAAGTGGCATTTGCGGCTCGCACTAGTGCAGAGTTATCTCAAAGAAAGGGGCCACGGTGTTTCTGTATCTCTATTATGTTGGTGCGGCTTCGGAACTTTTAAATATCTTGATACATCTCGAGAACTACGCATCTGATCAAAAAATACCATAGAACATAAATAGTAGGAAACTTAATTCTCTACAAAAAAGGTCTCTTAACATTTTGCCATAGCTCGCTTCGTTTCCGAGATATTTGCAGATATATCTCAAGGGAAGGGGCCTGACGGACATATTTCGAGATATTTCTTCTTCTTGTTGTTCTTCTTCTGCACAGCTAAGCTGGAAGTGGCATTTGCGGCTCGCACTAGTGCAGAGTTATCTCAAAGAAAGGGGCCACGGTGTTTCTGGATCTCTATTATGTTGGTGCGGCTTCGGAACTTTTAAATATCTCGATATATCTCGAAAACTACGCTTCTGATCAAAAAATATCATATAACATAAATTGTAGGAAACATAATTCTCTACAAAAAAGGTCTCTTAACATTTTGCCATAGCTCGTTTCGTTTCCGAGATATTTGCAGATATATCTCAAGGGAAGGGGCCTGACGGACATATTTCGAGATATTTCTTCTTCTTGTTGTTCTTCTTCTGCACAGCTAAACTGGAAGTGGCGTTTCCAGCTCGCAATAGCGCAGAGTTATCTGAAAGAAAGGGGCCACGGTGTTGCTGTATCTCTATTATGTTGGTGCGGCTTCGGAACTTTTAAATATCTTGATATATCTCGAGAACTACGCATCTGATCAAAAAATATCATAGAACATAAAAAGTAGAAAACTTAATTCTCTACAAAAAAGGTCTCTTAACATTTTGCCATAGCTCGCTTCGTTTCCGAGATATTTGCAGATTTATCTCGAGGGAAGGGGCCTGACGGACATATTTCGAGATATTTCTTCTTCTTGTTGTTCTTCTTCTGCACAGCTAAGCTGGAAGTGGCTTTTGCGGCTCGCACTAGTGCAGAGTTATCTCAAAGAAAGGGGCCACGGTGTTTCAGTATCTCTATTATGTTGGTGCGGCTTCGGAACTTTTAAATATCTCGATATATCTCGAAAACTACGCTTCTGATCAAAAAATATCATAGAACATAAATTGTAGGAAACATAATTCTCTACAAAAAAGGTCTGTTAACATTTTGCCATAGCTCGTTTCGTTTCCGAGATATTTGCAGATATATCTCAAGGGAAGGGGCCTGACGGACATATTTCGAGATATTTCTTCTTCTTGTTGTTCTTCTTCTGCACAGCTAAGCTGGAAGTGGCATTTGCAGCTCGCAATAGTGCAGAGTTATCTCAAAGAAAGGGTCCACGGTGTTTCTGTATCTCTATTATGTTGGTGCGGCTTCAGAACTTTTAAATATCTTGGTATATCTCGAGAACTACGCATATGATCAAAAAATATCATAGAACATAAAAAGTAGGAAACTTAATTCTCTACAAAAAAGGTCTCTTAACATTTTGCCATAGCTCGCTTCGTTTCCGAGATATTTGCAGATTTATCTCGAGGGAAGGGGCCTGACGGACATATTTCGAGATATTTCTTCTTCTTGTTGTTCTTCTTCTGCACAGCTAAGCTGGAAGTGGCATTTGCGGCTCGCACTAGTGCAGAGTTATCTGAAAGAAAGGGGCCACGGTGTTTCTGCATCTCTATTATGTTGGTGCGGCTTCGGAACTTTTAAATATCTCGATATATCTCGAAAACTACGCTTCTGATCAAAAAATATCATAGAACATAAATTGTAGGAAACATAATTCTCTACAAAAAAGGTCTCTTAACATTTTGCCATAGCTCGTTTCGTTTCCGAGATATTTGCAGATATATCTCAAGGGAAGGGGCCTGACGGACATATTTCGAGATATTTCTTCTTCTTGTTGTTCTTCTTCTGCACAGCTAAACTGGAAGTGGCGTTTCCAGCTCGCAATAGCGCAGAGTTATCTGAAAGAAAGGGGCCACGGTGTTGCTGTATCTCTATTATGTTGGTGCGGCTTCGGAACTTTTAAATATCTTGATATATCTCGAGAACTACGCATCTGATCAAAAAATATCATAGAACATAAAAAGTAGGAAACTTAATTCTCTACAAAAAAGGTCTCTTAACATTTTGCCATAGCTCGCTTCGTTTCCGAGATATTTGCAGATTTATCTCGAGGGAAGGGGCCTGACGGACATATTTCGAGATATTTCTTCTTCTTGTTGTTCTTCTTCTGCACAGCTAAGCTGGAAGTGGCTTTTGCGGCTCGCACTAGTGCAGAGTTATCTCAAAGAAAGGGGCCACGGTGTTTCAGTATCTCTATTATGTTGGTGCGGCTTCGGAACTTTTAAATATCTCGATATATCTCGAGAACTACGCATCTGATCAAAAAATATCATAGAACATAAAAAGTAGGAAACTTAATTCTCTACAAAAAAGGTCTCTTAACATTTTGCCATAGCTCGCTTCGTTTCCGAGATATTTGCAGATTTATCTCAAGGGAAGGGGCCTGACGGACATATTTCGAGATATTTCTTCTTCTTGTTGTTCTTCTTCTGCACAGCTAAGCTGGAAGTGGCATTTGCGGCTCGCACTAGTGCAGAGTTATCTCGAAGAAAGGGGCCACGGTGTTTCTGTATCTCTATTATGTTGGTGCGGCTTCGGAACTTTTAAATATCTCGATATATCTCGAAAACTACGCTTCTGATCAAAAAATATCATAGAACATAAAAAGTAGAAAACTTAATTCTCTACAAAAAAGGTCTCTTAACATTTTGCCATAGCTCGCTTCGTTTCCCAGATATTTGCAGATATATCTCAAGGGAAGGGGCCTGACGGACATATTTCGAGATATTTCTTCTTCTTGTTGTTCTTCTTCTGCACAGCTAAACTGGAAGTGGCATTTCCAGCTCGCAATAGTGCAGAGTTATCTGAAAGAAAGGGGCCACGGTGTTTCTGTATCTCTATTATGTTGGTGCGGCTTCGGAACTTTTAAATATCTTGATATATCTCGAGAACTACGCATCTGATCAAAAAATATCATAGAACATAAAAAGTAGGAAACTTAATTCTCTACAAAAAAGGTCTCTTAACATTTTGCCATAGCTCGCTACGTTTCCGAGATATTTGCAGATTTATCTCAAGGGAAGGGGCCTGACGGACATATTTCGAGATATTTCTTCTTCTTGTTGTTCTTCTTCTGCACAGCTAAGTTGGAAGTGGCATTTGCGGCTCGCACTAGTGCAGAGTTATCTCAAAGAAAGGGGCCACGGTGTTTCTGTATCTCTATTATGTTGGTGCGGCTTCGGAACTTTTAAATATCTTGATACATCTCGAGAACTACGCATCTGATCAAAAAATACCATAGAACATAAATAGTAGGAAACTTAATTCTCTACAAAAAAGGTCTCTTAACATTTTGCCATAGCTCGCTTCGTTTCCGAGATATTTGCAGATATATCTCAAGGGAAGGGGCCTGACGGACATATTTCGAGATATTTCTTCTTCTTGTTGTTCTTCTTCTGCACAGCTAAGCTGGAAGTGGCATTTGCGGCTCGCACTAGTGCAGAGTTATCTCAAAGAAAGGGGCCACGGTGTTTCAGTATCTCTATTATGTTGGTGCGGCTTCGGAACTTTTAAATATCTCGATATATCTCGAGAACTACGCATCTGATCAAAAAATATCATAGAACATATAAAAGTAGGAAACTTAATTCTCTACAAAAAAGGTCTCTTAACATTTTGCCATAGCTCGCTTCGTTTCCGAGATATTTGCAGATTTATCTCAAGGGAAGGGGCCTGACGGACATATTTCGAGATATTTCTTCTTCTTGTTGTTCTTCTTCTGCACAGCTAAGCTGGAAGTGGCATTTGCGGCTCGCACTAGTGCAGAGTTATCTCGAAGAAAGGGGCCACGGTGTTTCTGTATCTCTATTATGTTGGTGCGGCTTCGGAACTTTTAAATATCTCGATATATCTCGAAAACTACGCTTCTGATCAAAAAATATCATAGAACATAAAAAGTAGAAAACTTAATTCTCTACAAAAAAGGTCTCTTAACATTTTGCCATAGCTCGCTTCGTTTCCCAGATATTTGCAGATATATCTCAAGGGAAGGGGCCTGACGGACATATTTCGAGATATTTCTTCTTCTTGTTGTTCTTCTTCTGCACAGCTAAACTGGAAGTGGCATTTCCAGCTCGCAATAGTGCAGAGTTATCTGAAAGAAAGGGGCCACGGTGTTTCTGTATCTCTATTATGTTGGTGCGGCTTCGGAACTTTTAAATATCTTGATATATCTCGAGAACTACGCATCTGATCAAAAAATATCATAGAACATAAAAAGTAGGAAACTTAATTCTCTACAAAAAAGGTCTCTTAACATTTTGCCATAGCTCGCTACGTTTCCGAGATATTTGCAGATTTATCTCAAGGGAAGGGGCCTGACGGACATATTTCGAGATATTTCTTCTTCTTGTTGTTCTTCTTCTGCACAGCTAAGTTGGAAGTGGCATTTGCGGCTCGCACTAGTGCAGAGTTATCTCAAAGAAAGGGGCCACGGTGTTTCTGGATCTCTATTATGTTGGTGCGGCTTCGGAACTTTTAAATATCTCGATATATCTCGAAAACTACGCTTCTGATCAAAAAATATCATATAACATAAATTGTAGGAAACATAATTCTCTACAAAAAAGGTCTCTTAACATTTTGCCATAGCTCGTTTCGTTTCCGAGATATTTGCAGATATATCTCAAGGGAAGGGGCCTGACGGACATATTTCGAGATATTTCTTCTTCTTGTTGTTCTTCTTCTGCACAGCTAAACTGGAAGTGGCGTTTCCAGCTCGCAATAGCGCAGAGTTATCTGAAAGAAAGGGGCCACGGTGTTGCTGTATCTCTATTATGTTGGTGCGGCTTCGGAACTTTTAAATATCTTGATATATCTCGAGAACTACGCATCTGATCAAAAAATATCATAGAACATAAAAAGTAGAAAACTTAATTCTCTACAAAAAAGGTCTCTTAACATTTTGCCATGGCTCGCTTCGTTTCCGAGATATTTGCAGATTTATCTCGAGGGAAGGGGCCTGACGGACATATTTCGAGATATTTCTTCTTCTTGTTGTTCTTCTTCTGCACAGCTAAGCTGGAAGTGGCTTTTGCGGCTCGCACTAGTGCAGAGTTATCTCAAAGAAAGGGGCCACGGTGTTTCAGTATCTCTATTATGTTGGTGCGGCTTCGGAACTTTTAAATATCTCGATATATCTCGAAAACTACGCTTCTGATCAAAAAATATCATAGAACATAAATTGTAGGAAACATAATTCTCTACAAAAAAGGTCTGTTAACATTTTGCCATAGCTCGTTTCGTTTCCGAGATATTTGCAGATATATCTCAAGGGAAGGGGCCTGACGGACATATTTCGAGATATTTCTTCTTCTTGTTGTTCTTCTTCTGCACAGCTAAGCTGGAAGTGGCATTTGCAGCTCGCAATAGTGCAGAGTTATCTCAAAGAAAGGGTCCACGGTGTTTCTGTATCTCTATTATGTTGGTGCGGCTTCAGAACTTTTAAATATCTTGGTATATCTCGAGAACTACGCATATGATCAAAAAATATCATAGAACATAAAAAGTAGGAAACTTAATTCTCTACAAAAAAGGTCTCTTAACATTTTGCCATAGCTCGCTTCGTTTCCGAGATATTTGCAGATTTATCTCGAGGGAAGGGGCCTGACGGACATATTTCGAGATATTTCTTCTTCTTGTTGTTCTTCTTCTGCACAGCTAAGCTGGAAGTGGCATTTGCGGCTCGCACTAGTGCAGAGTTATCTGAAAGAAAGGGGCCACGGTGTTTCTGCATCTCTATTATGTTGGTGCGGCTTCGGAACTTTTAAATATCTCGATATATCTCGAAAACTACGCTTCTGATCAAAAAATATCATAGAACATAAATTGTAGGAAACATAATTCTCTACAAAAAAGGTCTCTCAACATTTTGCCATAGCTCGTTTCGTTTCCGAGATATTTGCAGATATATCTCAAGGGAAGGGGCCTGACGGACATATTTCGAGATATTTCTTCTTCTTGTTGTTCTTCTTCTGCACAGCTAAACTGGAAGTGGCGTTTCCAGCTCGCAATAGCGCAGAGTTATCTGAAAGAAAGGGGCCACGGTGTTGCTGTATCTCTATTATGTTGGTGCGGCTTCGGAACTTTTAAATATCTTGATATATCTCGAGAACTACGCATCTGATCAAAAAATATCATAGAACATAAAAAGTAGGAAACTTAATTCTCTACAAAAAAGGTCTCTTAACATTTTGCCATAGCTCGCTTCGTTTCCGAGATATTTGCAGATTTATCTCGAGGGAAGGGGCCTGACGGACATATTTCGAGATATTTCTTCTTCTTGTTGTTCTTCTTCTGCACAGCTAAGCTGGAAGTGGCTTTTGCGGCTCGCACTAGTGCAGAGTTATCTCAAAGAAAGGGGCCACGGTGTTTCAGTATCTCTATTATGTTGGTGCGGCTTCGGAACTTTTAAATATCTCGATATATCTCGAGAACTACGCATCTGATCAAAAAATATCATAGAACATAAAAAGTAGGAAACTTAATTCTCTACAAAAAAGGTCTCTTAACATTTTGCCATAGCTCGCTTCGTTTCCGAGATATTTGCAGATTTATCTCAAGGGAAGGGGCCTGACGGACATATTTCGAGATATTTCTTCTTCTTGTTGTTCTTCTTCTGCACAGCTAAGCTGGAAGTGGCATTTGCGGCTCGCGCTAGTGCAGAGTTATCTCAAAGAAAGGGGCCACGGTGTTTCTGTATCTCTATTATGTTGGTGCGGCTTCGGAACTTTTAAATATCACGATATATCTCGAAAACTACGCTTCTGATCAAAAAATATCATAGAACATAAATTGTAGGAAACATAATTCTCTACAAAAAACGTCTCTTAACATTTTGCCATAGCTTGTTTCGTTTCCGAGATATTTGCAGATATATCTCAAGGGAAGGGGCCTGACGGGCATATTTCGAGATATTTCTTCTTCTTGTTGTTCTTCTTCTGCACAGCTAAACTGGAAGTGGCGTTTCCAGCTCGCAATAGCGCAGAGTTATCTCAAAGAAAGGGGCCACGGTGTTTCTGTATCTCTATTATGTTGGTGCGGCTTCGGAACTTTTAAATATCTTGATATATCTTGGGAACTACGCTTCTGATAAAAAAATATCATAGAACATAAAAAGTAGGAAACTTAATTCTCTACAAATAAAGTCTCTTAACATTTTGCCATAGCTCGCTTCGTTTCCGAGATATTTGCAGATTTATCTCAAGGAAAGGGGCCTGGCGGACATATTTCTAGATATTTCTTCTTCTTGTTGTTCTTCTTCTGCACAGCTAAGCTGGAAGTGGCATTTGCGGCTCGCGCTAGTGCAGAGTTATCTCAAAGAAAGGGGCCACGGTGTTTCTGTATCTCTATTATGTTGGTGCGGCTTCGGAACTTTTAAATATCACGATATATCTCGAAAACTACGCTTCTGATCAAAAAATATCATAGAACATAAATTGTAGGAAACATAATTCTCTACAAAAAACGTCTCTTAGCATTTTGCCATAGCTTGTTTCGTTTCCGAGATATTTGCAGATATATCTCAAGGGAAGGGGCCTGACGGACATATTTCGAGATATTTCTTCTTCTTGTTGTTCTTCTTCTGCACAGCTAAACTGGAAGTGGCGTTTCCAGCTCGCAATAGCGCAGAGTTATCTCAAAGAAAGGGGCCACGGTGTTTCTGTATCTCTATTATGTTGGTGCGGCTTCGGAACTTTTAAATATCTTGATATATCTTGGGAACTACGCTTCTGATAAAAAAATATCATAGAACATAAAAAGTAGGAAACTTAATTCTCTACAAATAAAGTCTCTTAACATTTTGTCATAGCTCGCTTCGTTTCCGAGATATTTGCAGATTTATCTCAAGGAAAGGGGCCTGACGGACATATTTCGAGATATATCTTCTTCTTGTTGTTCTTCTTCTGCACAGCTAAGCTGGAAGTGGCATTTGCAGCTCGCAATAGTGCAGAGTTATCTCAAAGAAAGGGGCCACGGTGTTTCTGTATCTCTATTATGTTGGTGCGGCTTCGGAACTTTTAAATATCTTGATATATCTCGAGAAGTACGCATCTGATCAAAAAATATCATAGAACATAGAAAGTAGGAAACTTAATTCTCTACAAAAAAGGTCTCTTAACATTTTGCCATAGCTCGCTTCGTTTCCGAGATATTTGCAGATTTATCTCAAGGGAAGGGTCCTGACGGACATATTTCGAGATATTTCTTCTTCTTGTTGTTCTTCTTCTGCACAGCTAAGCTGGAAGTGGCATTTGCGGCTCGCACTAGTGCAGAGATATCTCAAAGAAAGGGGCCACGGTGTTTCTGTATCTCTATTATGTTGGTGCGGCTTCGGAACTTTTAAATATCTCGATATATCTCGAGAACTACGCTTCTGATCAAAAAATATCATAGAACATAAATTGTAGGAAACACAATTCTCTACAAAAAAGGTCTCTTAACATTTTGCCATAGCTCGCTTCGTTTCCGAGATATTTGCAGATTTATCTCAAGTGAAGGGGCCTGACGGACATATTTCGAGATATTTCTTCTTCTTGTTGTCCTTCTTCTGCACAGCTAAGCTGGAAGTGGCATTTGCGGCTCGCACTAGTGCAGAGTTATCTCAAAGAAAGGGGCCACGTTGTTTCTGTATCTCTATTATGTTGGTGCGGCTTCGGAACTTTTAAATATCGAGATATATCTCGAAAACTACGCTTCTGATCAAAAAACATCATAGAACATAAATTGTAGGAAACATAATTCTCTACAAAAAACGTCTCTTAACATTTTGCCATAGCTCGCTTTGTTTCCGAGATATTTGCAGATTCAGCTCAAAGGAACGGGCCTGACGGACATATTTCGAGATATTTCTTCTTCTTGTTGTTCTTCCTCTGCACAGCTAAGCTGGAAGTGGCATTTGCAGCTCGCAATAGTGCAGAGTTATCTCAAAGAAAGAGGCCACGGTGTTTCTGTACCTCTATTATGTTGGTGCAGCTTCGGAACTTTTAAATATCTTGATATATCTCGAGAACTACGCATCTGATCAAAAAATATCATAGAACATAAAAAGTAGGAAACCTAATTTTCTCCAAAAAGGTCTCTTAACATTTTGCCATAGCTCGCTTCGTTTCCGAGATATTTGCAGATTTATCTCAAGGGAAGGGGCCTGACGGACATATTTCGAGATATTTCTTCTTCTTGTTGTTCTTCTTCTGCACAGCTAAGCTGGAAGTGGCATTTGCGGCTCGCACTAGTGCAGAGTTATCTCGAAGAAAGGGGCCACGGTGTTTCTGTATCTCTATTATGTTGGTGCGGCTTCGGAACTTTTAAATATCTCGATATATCTCGAAAACTACGCTTCTGATCAAAAAATATCATAGAACATAAAAAGTAGGAAACTTAATTCTCTACAAAAAAGGTCTCTTAACATTTTGCCATAGCTCGCTTCGTTTCCGAGATATTTGCAGATTTATCTCAAGGGAAGGGGCCTGACGGACATTTTTCGAGATATTTCTTCTTCTTGTTGTTGTTCTTCTGCACAGCTAAGCTGGAAGTGGCATTTGCGGCTCGCACTAGTGCAGAGTTATCTCAAAGAAAGGGGCCACGGTGTTTCTGTATCTCCATTATGTTGGTGCGGCTTCGGAACTTTTAAATATCTTGATATATCTCGAGAACTACGCATCTGATCAAAAAATATCATAGAACGTAAAAAGTAGAAAACTTAATTCTCTACAAAAAAGGTCTCTTAACATTTTGCCATAGCTCGCTTCGTTTCCGAGATATTTGCAGATTTATCTCAAGGGAAGGGGCCTGACGGACATATTTCGAGATATTTCTTCTTCTTGTTGTTCTTCTTCTGCACAGCTAAGCTGGAAGTGGCATTTGCGGCTTGCACTAGTGCAGAGTTATCTCAAAGAAAGGGGCCACGGTGTTTCTGTATCTCTATTATGTTGGTGCGGCTTCGGAACTTTTAAATATCTCGATATATCTCGAAAACTACGCTTCTGATCAAAAAATAGCATAGAACATAAAAAGTAGGAAACTTAATTCTCTACAAAAAAGGTCTCTTAACATTTTGCCATAGCTCGCTTCGTTTCCGAGATATTTGCAGATTTATCTCAAGGGAAGGGGCCTGACGGACATATTTCGAGATATTTCTTCTTCTTGTTGTTCTTCTTCTGCACAGCTAAGCTGGAAGTGGCATTTGCGGCTCGCATTAGTGCAGAGTTATCTCAAAGAAAGGGGCCACGGTGTTTCTGTATCTCTATTATGTTGGTGCGGCTTCGGAACTTTTAAATATCTTGATATATCTCGAGAACTACGCATCTGATCAAAAAATATCATAGAACATAAAAAGTAGGAAACTTAATTCTCTACAAAAAAGGTCTCTTAACATTTTACCATAGCTCGCTTCGTTTCCGAGATATTTGCAGATTTATCTCAAGGGAAGGGGCCTGACGGACATATTTCGAGATATTTCTTCTTCTTGTTGTTCTTCTTCTGCACAGCTAAGCTGGAAGTGGCATTTGCGGCTCGCACTAGTGCAGAGTTATCTCAAAGAAAGGGGCCACGGTGTTTCTGTATCTCTATTATGTTGGTGCGGCTTCGGAACTTTTAAATATCTTGATATATCTCGAGAACTACGCATCTGATCAAAAAATATCATAGAACATAAAAAGTAGGAAACTTAATTCTCTACAAAAAAGGTCTCTTAACATTTTACCATAGCTCGCTTCGTTTCCGAGATATTTGCAGATTTATCTCAAGGGAAGGGGCCTGACGGACATATTTCGAGATATTTCTTCTTCTTGTTGTTCTTCTTCTGCACAGCTAAGCTGGAAGTGGCATTTGCGGCTCGCACTAGTGCAGAGTTATCTCAAAGAAAGGGGCCACGGTGTTTCTGTATCTCTATTATGTTGGTGCGGCTTCGGAACTTTTAAATATCTTGATATATCTCGAGAACTACGCATCTGATCAAAAAATATCATAGAACATAAATAGTAGGAAACTTAATTCTCTACAAAAAAGGTCCCTCAACATTTTGCCATAGCTCGCTTCGTTTCCGAGATATTTGCACATTTATCTCAAGGGAAGCGGCCTAACGGACATATTTCGAGATATTTCTTCTTCTTGTTGTTCTTCTTCTGCACAGCTAAGCTGGAAGTGGCATTTGCGGCTCGCACTAGTGCAGAGTTATCTCAAAGAAAGGGGCCACGGTGTTTCTGTATCTCTATTATGTTGGTGCGGCTTCGGAACTTTTAAATATCTTGATATATCTCGAGAACTACGCATCTGATCAAAAAATATCATAGAACATAAAAAGTAGGAAACATAATTCTCTACAAAAAACGTCTCTTAACATTTTGCCATAGCTCGCTTCGTTTCCGCGATATTTGCAGATTTATCTCAAGGGAAGGGGCCTGACGGACATATTTCGAGATATTTCTTCTTCTTGTTGTTCTTCTTCTGCACAGCTAAGCTGGAAGTGGCATTTGCGGCTCGCACTAGTGCAGAGTTATCTCAAAGAAAGGGGCCACGGTGTTTCTGTATCTCTATTATGTTGGTGCGGCTTCGGAACTTTTAAATATCTCGATATATCTCGAAAACTACGCATCTGATCAAAAAATATCATAGAACATAAAAAGTAGGAAACTTAATTCTCTACAAAAAAGGTCTCTTAACATTTTGCCATAGCTCGCTTGGTTTCCGAGATATTTGCAGATTTATCTCAAGGGAAGGGGCCTGACGGACATATTTCGAGATATTTCTTCTTCTTGTTGTCCTTCTTCCGCACAGCTAAGCTGGAAGTGGCATTTGCGGCTCGCACTAGTGCAGAGTTATCTCAAAGAAAGGGGCCACGGTGTTTCTGTATCTCTATTATGTTGGTGCGGCTTCGGAACTTTTAAATATCTCGATATATCTCGAAAACTACGCTTCTGATCAAAAAATATCATAGAACATAAATTGTAGGAAACATAATTCTCTACAAAAAACGTCTCTTAACATTTTGCCATAGCTCGCTTCGTTTCCGAGATATTTGCAGATTTATATCAAGGGAAGGGGCCTGACGGACATATTTCGAGATATTTCTTCTTCTTGTTGTTCTTCTTCTGCACAGCTAAGCTGGAAGTGGCATTTGCGGCTCGCACTAGTGCAGAGTTATCTCGAAGAAAGGGGCCACGGTGTTTCTGCATCTCTATTATGTTGGTGCGGCTTCGGAACTTTTAAATATCTTGATATATCTCGAGAACTACGCATCTGATCAAAAAATATCATACAACATAAAAAGTAGGAAACTTAATTCTCTACAAAAAAGGTCTCTTATCATTTTGCCATAGCTCGCTTCGTTTCCGAGATATTTGCAGATTTATCTCAAGGGAAGGGGCCTGACGGACATATTTCGAGATATTTCTTCTTCTTGTTGTTCTTCCTCTGCACAGCTAAGCTGGAAGTGGCATTTGCAGCTCGCAATAGTGCAGAGTAATCTCAAAGAAAGGGGCCACGGTGTTTCTGTATCTCTATTATGTTGGTACGGCTTCGGAACTTTTAAATATCTTGATATATCTCGAGAACTACGCATCTGATCAAAAAATATCATACAACATAAAAAGTAGGAAACTTAATTCTCTACAAAAAAGGTCTCTTATCATTTTGCCATAGCTCGCTTCGTTTCCGAGATATTTGCAGATTTATCTCAAGGGAAGGGGCCTGACGGACATATTTCGAGATATTTCTTCTTCTTGTTGTTCTTCCTCTGCACAGCTAAGCTGGAAGTGGCATTTGCAGCTCGCAATAGTGCAGAGTAATCTCAAAGAAAGGGGCCACGGTGTTTCTGTATCTCTATTATGTTGGTGCGGCTTCGGAACTTTTAAATATCTTGATATATCTCGAGAACTACGCATCTGATCAAAAAATATCATAGAACATAAAAAGTAGGAAACTTAATTGTCTACAAAAAAGGTCTCTTAACATTTTGCCATAGCTCGCTTCGTTTCCGAGATATTTGCAGATTTATCTCAAGGGAAGGGGCCTGACGGACATATTTCGAGATATTTCTTCTTCTTGTTGTTCTTCTTCTGCACAGCTAAGCTGGAAGTGGCATTTGCGGCTCGCACTAGTGCAGAGTTATCTCAAAGAAAGGGGCCACGGTGTTTCTGTATCTCTATTATGTTGGTGCGGCTTCGGAACTTTTAAATATCTCGATATATCTCGAAAACTACGCATCTGATCAAAAAATATCATAGAACATAAAAAGTAGGAAACTTAATTCTCTACAAAAAAGGTCTCTTAACATTTTGCCATAGCTCGCTTGGTTTCCGAGATATTTGCAGATTTATCTCAAGGGAAGGGGCCTGACGGACATATTTCGAGATATTTCTTCTTCTTGTTGTTATTCTTCTGCACAGCTAAGCTGGAAGTGGCATTTGCAGCTCGCAATAGTGCAGAGTTATCGCAAAGAAAGGGGCCACGGTGTTTCTGTATCTCTATTATGTTGGTGCGGCTTCGGAACTTTTAAATATCTTGATATATCTCGAGAACTACGCATCTGATCAAAAAATATCATAGAACATAAAAAGTAGGAAACTTACTTCTCTACAAGAAAGGTCTCTTAACATTTTGCCATAGCTCGCTTCGTTTCCGAGATATTTGCAGATTTATCTCAAAGGAACGGGCCTGACGGACATATTTCGAGATATTTCTTCTTCTTGTTGTTCTTCCTCTGCACAGCTAAGCTGGAAGTGGCATTTGCAGCTCGCAATAGTGCAGAGTAATCTCAAAGAAAGGGGCCACGGTGTTTCTGTATCTCTATTATGTTGGTGCGGCTTCGGAACTTTTAAATATCTTGATATATCTCGAGAACTACGCATCTGATCAAAAAATATCATAGCACATAAAAAGTAGGAAACTTAATTCTCTACAAAAAAGGTCTCTTAACATTTTGCCATAGCTCGCTTCGTTTCCGAGATATTTGCAGATATATCTCAAGGGAAGGGGCCTGACGGACATATTTCGAGATATTTCTTCTTCTTGTTGTTCTTCTTCTGCACAGCTAAGCTGGAAGTGGCATTTGCGGCTCGCACTAGTGCAGAGTTATCTCAAAGAAAGGGGCCACGGTGTTTCTGTATCTCTATTATGTTGGTGCGGCTTCGGAACTTTTAAATATCTTGATATATCTCGAGAACTACGCATCTGATCAAAAAATATCATAGAACATAAATAGTAGGAAACTTAATTCTCTACAAAAAAGGTCCCTCAACATTTTGCCATAGCTCGCTTCGTTTCCGAGATATTTGCACATTTATCTCAAGGGAAGCGGCCTAACGGACATATTTCGAGATATTTCTTCTTCTTGTTGTTCTTCTTCTGCACAGCTAAGCTGGAAGTGGCATTTACGGCTCGCACTAGTGCAGAGTTATCTCAAAGAAAGGGGCCACGGTGTTTCTGTATCTCTATTATGTTGGTGCGGCTTCGGAACTTTTAAATATCTCGATATATCTCGAAAACTACGCTTCTGATCAAAAAATATCATAGCACATAGATTGTAGGAAACATAATTCTCTACAAGAAACGTCTCTTAACATTTTGCCATAGCTCGCTTCGTTTCCGAGATATTTGCAGATTTATCTCAAGGGAAGGGGCCTGACGGACATATTTCGAGATATTTCTTCTTCTTGTTGTTCTTCTTCTGCACAGCTAAGCTGGAAGTGGCATTTGCGGCTCGCACTAGTGCAGAGTTATCTCGAAGAAAGGGGCCACGGTGTTTCTGTATCTCTATTATGTTGGTGCGGCTTCGGAACTTTTAAATATCTTGATATATCTCGAGAACTACGCATCTGATCAAAAAATATCATACAACATAAAAAGTAGGAAACTTAATTCTCTACAAGAAAGGTCTCTTAACATTTTGCCATAGCTCGCTTGGTTTCCGAGATATTTGCAGATTTATCTCAAGAGATGGGGCCTGACGGACATATTTCGAGATATTTCTTCTTCTTGTTGTTCTTCTTCTGCACAGCTAAGCTGGAAGTGGCATTTGCAGCTCGCAATAGTGCAGAGTTATCTCAAAGAAAGAGGCCACGGTGTTTCTCTACCTCTATTATGTTGGTGCAGCTTCGGAACTTTTAAATATCTTGATATATCTCGAGATCTACGCATCTGATCAAAAAATATCATAGAACATAAAAAGTAGGAAACTTAATTCTCTACAAAAAAGGTCTCTTAACATTTTGCCATAGCTCGCTTCGTTTCCGAGATATTGGCAGATTTATCTCAAGGGAAGGGGCCTGACGGGCATATTTCGAGATATTTCTTCTTCTTCTTGTTCTTCTTCTGCACAGCTAAGCTGGAAGTGGCATTTGCGGCTCGCACTAGTGCAGAGTTATCTCAAAGAAAGGGGCCACGGTGTTTCTGTATCTCTATTACGTTGGTGCGGCTTCGGAACTTTTAAATATCTTGATATATCTCGAGAACTACGCATCTGATCAAAAAATATCATAGAACATAAAAAGTAGGAAACTTAATTCTCTACAAATAAGGTCTCTTAACATTTTGCCATAGCCCGCTTCGTTTCCGAGATATTTGCAGATTTATCTCAAGGGAAGGGGCCTGACGGACATATTTCGAGATATTTCTTCTTCTTGTTGTTATTCTTCTGCACAGCTAAGCTGGAAGTGGCATTTGCAGCTCGCAATGAGTGCAGAGTTATCGCAAAGAAAGGGGCCACGGTGTTTCTGTATCTCTATTATGTTGGTGCGGCTTCGGAACTTTTAAATATCTTGATATATCTCGAGAACTACGCATCTGATCAAAAAATATCATAGAACATAAAAAGTAGGAAACTTAATTCTCTACAAGAAAGGTCTCTTAACATTTTGCCATAGCTCGCTTCGTTTCCGAGATATTTGCAGATTTATCTCAAGGGAAGGGGCCTGACGGACATATTTCGAGATACTTCTTCTTATTGTTGTTCTTCTTCTGCACAGCTAAGCTGGAAGTGGCATTTGCAGCTCGCAATAGTGTAGAGTTATCTCAAAGAAAGGGGCCACGGTGTTTCTGTATCTCTATTATGTTGGTGCAGCTTCGGAACTTTTAAATATCTTGATATATCTCGAGAACTACGCATCTGATCAAAAAATATCATGGAACATAAAAAGTAGAAAACTTAATTCTCTACAAAAAAGGTCTCTTAACATTTTGCCATAGCTCGCTTCGTTTCCGAGATATTTGCAGATTTATCTCAAGGGAAGGGGCCTGACGGACATATTTCGAGATATTTCTTCTTCTTGTTGTTCTTCTTCTGCACAGCTAAGCTGGAAGTGGCATTTGCAGCTCGCAATAGTGCATAGTTATCTCAAAGAAAGGGGCCACGGTGTTTCTGTATCTCTATTATGTTGGTGCGGCTTCGGAACTTTTAAATATCTTGATATATCTCGAGAACTACGCATCTGATCAAAAAATATCATAGAACATAAAAAGTAGGAAACTTAATTCTCTACAAGAAAGGTCTCTTAACATTTTGCCATAGCTCGCTTCGTTTCCGAGATATTTGCAGATTTATCTCAAGGGAAGGGGCCTGACGGACATATTTCGTGTTATTTCTCCTTCTTGTTGTTCTTCTTCTGCACAGCTAAGCTGGAAGTGGCATTTGCAGCTCGCAATAGTGCAGAGTTATCTCAAAGAAAGGGGCCACGGTGTTTCTGTATCTCTATTATGCTGGTGCGGCTTCGGAACTTTTAAATATCTTGATATATCTCGAGAACAACGCATCTGATCAAAAAATATCATAGAACATAAAAAGTAGAAAACTTAATTCTCTACAACAAAGGTCTCTTAACATTTTGCCATAGCTCGCTTCGTTTCCGAGATATTTGCAGATGTATCTCGAGGGAAGGGGCCTGACGGACATATTTCGAGATATTTCTTCTTCTTGTTGTTCTTCTTCTGCACAGCTAAGCTGGAAGTGGCATTTGCGGCTCGCACTAGTGCAGAGTTATCTCGAAGAAAGGGGCCACGGTGTTTCTGTATCTCTATTATGTTGGTGCGGCTTCGGAACTTTTAAATATCTTGATATATCTCGAGAACTACGCATCTGATCAAAAAATATCATAGAACATAAAAAGTAGGAAACTTAATTCTCTACAAGAAAGGTCTCTTAACATTTTGCCATAGCTCGCTTCGTTTCCGAGATATTTGCAGATTTATCTCAAGGGAAGGGGCCTGACGGACATATTTCGAGATACTTCTTCTTATTGTTGTTCTTCTTCTGCACAGCTAAGCTGGAAGTGGCATTTGCAGCTCGCAATAGTGCAGAGTTATCTCAAAGAAAGGGGCCACGGTGTTTCTGTATCTCTATTATGTTGGTGCAGCTTCGGAACTTTTAAATATCTTGATATATCTCGAGAACTACGCATCTGATCAAAAAATATCATGGAACATAAAAAGTAGAAAACTTAATTCTCTACAAAAAAGGTCTCTTAACATTTTGCCATAGCTCGCTTCGTTTCCGAGATATTTGCAGATTTATCTCAAGGGAAGGGGCCTGACGGACATATTTCGAGATATTTCTTCTTCTTGTTGTTCTTCTTCTGCACAGCTAAGCTGGAAGTGGCATTTGCAGCTCGCAATAGTGCATAGTTATCTCAAAGAAAGGGGCCACGGTGTTTCTGTATCTCTATTATGTTGGTGCGGCTTCGGAACTTTTAAATATCTTGATATATCTCGAGAACTACGCATCTGATCAAAAAATATCATAGAACATAAAAAGTAGGAAACTTAATTCTCTACAAGAAAGGTCTCTTAACATTTTGCCATAGCTCGCTCCGTTTCCGAGATATTTGCAGATTTATCTCAAGGGAAGGGGCCTGACGGACATATTTCGTGTTATTTCTCCTTCTTGTTGTTCTTCTTCTGCACAGCTAAGCTGGAAGTGGCATTTGCAGCTCGCAATAGTGCAGAGTTATCTCAAAGAAAGGGGCCACGGTGTTTCTGTATCTCTATTATGCTGGTGCGGCTTCGGAACTTTTAAATATCTTGATATATCTCGAGAACAACGCATCTGATCAAAAAATATCATAGAACATAAAAAGTAGAAAACTTAATTCTCTACAACAAAGGTCTCTTAACATTTTGCCATAGCTCGCTTCGTTTCCGAGATATTTGCAGATGTATCTCGAGGGAAGGGGCCTGACGGACATATTTCGAGATATTTCTTCTTCTTGTTGTTCTTCTTCTGCACAGCTAAGCTGGAAGTGGCATTTGCGGCTCGCACTAGTGCAGAGTTATCTCGAAGAAAGGGGCCACGGTGTTTCTGTATCTCTATTATGTTGGTGCGGCTTCGGAACTTTTAAATATCTTGATATATCTCGAGAACTACGCATCTGATCAAAAAATATCATACAACATAAAAAGTAGGAAACTTAATTCTCTACAAGAAAGGTCTCTTAACATTTTGCCATAGCTCGCTTGGTTTCCGAGATATTTGCAGATTTATCTCAAGGGATGGGGCCTGACGGACATATTTCGAGATATTTCTTCTTCTTGTTGTTCTTCTTCTGCACAGCTAAGCTGGAAGTGGCATTTGCAGCTCGCAATAGTGCAGAGTTATCTCAAAGAAAGAGGCCACGGTGTTTCTCTACCTCTATTATGTTGGTGCAGCTTCGGAACTTTTAAATATCTTGATATATCTCGAGATCTACGCATCTGATCAAAAAATATCATAGAACATAAAAAGTAGGAAACTTAATTCTCTACAAAAAAGGTCTCTTAACATTTTGCCATAGCTCGCTTCGTTTCCGAGATATTTGCAGATTTATCTCAAGGGAAGGGGCCTGACGGACATATTTCGAGATATTTCTTCTTCTTGTTGTTCTTCTTCTGCACAGCTAAGTTGGAAGTGGCATTTGCGGCTCGCACTAGTGCAGAGTTATCTCAAAGAAAGGGGCCACGGTGTTTCTGTATCTCTATTATGTTGGTGCGGCTTCGGAACTTTTAAATATCTTGATATATCTCGAGAACTACGCATCTGATCAAAAAATATCATAGAACATAAATAGTAGGAAACTTAATTCTCTACAAAAAAGGTCCCTCAACATTTTGCCATAGCTCGCTTCGTTTCCGAGATATGTGCAGATTCAGCTCAAAGGAACGGGCCTGACGGACATATTTCGAGATACTTCTTCTTCTTGTTGTTCTTCCTCTGCACAGCTAAGCTGGAAGTGGCATTTGCAGCTCGCAATAGTGCAGAGTTATCTCAAAGAAAGGGGCCACGGTGTTTCTGTATCTCTATTATGTTGGTGCGGCTTCGGAACTTTTAAATATCTTGATATATCTCGAGAACTACGCATCTGATCAAAAAATATCATAGAACATAAAAAGTAGGAAACTTAATTCTCTACAAAAAAGGTCTCTTAACATTTTGCCATAGCTCGCTTCGTTTCCGAGATATGTGCAGATTCAGCTCAAAGGAACGGGCCTGACGGACATATTTCGAGATACTTCTTCTTCTTGTTGTTCTTCCTCTGCACAGCTAAGCTGGAAGTGGCATTTGCAGCTCGCAATAGTGCAGAGTTATCTCAAAGAAAGGGGCCACGGTGTTTCTGTATCTCTATTATGTTGGTGCGGCTTCGGAACTTTTAAATATCTTGATATATCTCGAGAACTACGCATCTGATCAAAAAATATCATAGAACATAAAAAGTAGGAAACTTAATTCTCTACAAAAAAGGTCTCTTAACATTTTGCCATAGCTCGCTTCGTTTCCGAGATATTTGCAGATTTATCTCAAGGGAAGGGGCCTGACGGACATATTTCGAGATATTTCTTCTTCTTGTTGTTCTTCCTCTGCACAGCTAAGCTGGAAGTGGCATTTGCAGCTCGCAATAGTGCAGAGTAATCTCAAAGAAAGGGGCCACGGTGTTTCTGTATCTCTATTATGTTGGTGCGGCTTCGGAACTTTTAAATATCTTGATATATCTCGAGAACTACGCATCTGATCAAAAAATATCATAGAACATAAAAAGTAGGAAACTTAATTCTCTACAAAAAAGGTCTCTTAACATTTTGCCATAGCTCGCTTCGTTTCCGAGATATTTGCAGATGTATCTCAAGGGAAGGGGCCTGACGGACATATTTCGAGATATTTCTTCTTCTTGTTGTTCTTCTTCTGCACAGCTAAGTTGGAAGTGGCATTTGCGGCTCGCACTAGTGCAGAGTTATCTCAAAGAAAGGGGCCACGGTGTTTCTGTATCTCTATTATGTTGGTGCGGCTTCGGAACTTTTAAATATCTTGATATATCTCGAGAACTACGCATCTGATCAAAAAATATCATAGAACATAAATAGTAGGAAACTTAATTCTCTACAAAAAAGGTCCCTCAACATTTTGCCATAGCTCGCTTCGTTTCCGAGATATGTGCAGATTCAGCTCAAAGGAACGGGCCTGACGGACATATTTCGAGATACTTCTTCTTCTTGTTGTTCTTCCTCTGCACAGCTAAGCTGGAAGTGGCATTTGCATCTCGCAATAGTGCAGAGTTATCTCAAAGAAAGGGGCCACGGTGTTTCTGTATCTCTATTATGTTGGTGCGGCTTCGGAACTTTTAAATATCTTGATATATCTCGAGAACTACGCATCTGATCAAAAAATATCATAGAACATAAAAAGTAGGAAACTTAATTCTCTACAAAAAAGGTCTCTTAACATTTTGCCATAGCTCGCTTCGTTTCCGAGATATTTGCAGATTTATCTCAAGGGAAGGGGCCTGACGGACATATTTCGAGATATTTCTTCTTCCTGTTGTTCTTCTTCTGCACAGCTAAGCTGGAAATGGCATTTGCGGCTCGCACTAGTGCAGAGTTATCTCAAAGAAAGGGGCCACGGTGTTTCTGTATCTCTATTATGTTGGTGCGGCTTCGGAACTTTTAAATATCTTGATATATCTCGAGAACTACGCATCTGATCAAAAAATATCATAGAACATAAATAGTAGGAAACTTAATTCTCTACAAAAAAGGTCCCTCAACATTTTGCCATAGCTCGCTTCGTTTCCGAGATATTTGCACATTTATCTCAAGGGAAGCGGCCTAACGGACATATTTCGAGATATTTCTTCTTCTTGTTGTTCTTCTTCTGCACAGCTAAGCTGGAAGTGGCATTTGCGGCTCGCACTAGTGCAGAGTTATCTCAAAGAAAGGGGCCACGGTGTTTCTGTATCTCTATTATGTTGGTGCGGCTTCGGAACTTTTAAATATCTCGATATATCTCGAAAACTACGCTTCTGATCAAAAAATATCATAGCACATAAATTGTAGGAAACATAATTCTCTACAAAAAACGTCTCTTAACATTTTGCCATAGCTCGCTTCGTTTCCGAGATATTTGCAGATTTATCTCAAGGGAAGGGGCCTGACGGACATATTTCGAGATATTTCTTCTTCTTGTTGTTCTTCTTCTGCACAGCTAAGTTGGAAGTGGCATTTGCGGCTCGCACTAGTGCAGAGTTATCTCAAAGAAAGGGGCCACGGTGTTTCTGTATCTCTATTATGTTGGTGCGGCTTCGGAACTTTTAAATATCTTGATATATCTCGAGAACTACGCATCTGATCAAAAAATATCATAGAACATAAAAAGTAGGAAACTTAATTCTCTACAAAAAAGGTCTCTTAACATTTTGCCATAGCTCGCTTCGTTTCCGAGATATTTGCAGATTTATCTCAAGGGAAGGGGCCTGACGGACATATTTCGAGATATTTCTTCTTCTTGTTGTTCTTCTTCTGCACAGCTAAGCTGGAAGTGGCATTTGCGGCTCGCACTAGTGCAGAGTTATCTCAAAGAAAGGGGCCACGGTGTTTCTGTATCTCTATTATGTTGGTGCGGCTTCGGAACTTTTAAATATCACGATATATCTCGAAAACTACGCTTCTGATCAAAAAATATCATAGAACATAAATTGTAGGAAACATAATTCTGTACAAAAAACGTCTCTTAACATTTTGCCATAGCTCGCTTCGTTTCCGAGATATGTGCAGATTCAGCTCAAAGGAACGGGCCTGACGGACATATTTCGAGATACTTCTTCTTCTTGTTGTTCTTCCTCTGCACAGCTAAGCTGGAAGTGGCATTTGCAGCTCGCAATAGTGCAGAGTTATCTCAAAGAAAGGGGCCACGGTGTTTCTGTATCTCTATTATGTTGGTGCGGCTTCGGAACTTTTAAATATCTTGATATATCTCGAGAACTACGCATCTGATCAAAAAATATCATAGAACATAAAAAGTAGGAAACTTAATTCTCTACAAAAAAGGTCTCTTAACATTTTGCCATAGCTCGCTTCGTTTCCGAGATATTTGCAGATTTATCTCAAGGGAAGGGGCCTGACGGACATATTTCGAGATATTTCTTCTTCCTGTTGTTCTTCTTCTGCACAGCTAAGCTGGAAGTGGCATTTGCGGCTCGCACTAGTGCAGAGTTATCTCAAAGAAAGGGGCCACGGTGTTTCTGTATCTCTATTATGTTGGTGCGGCTTCGGAACTTTTAAATATCTTGATATATCTCGAGAACTACGCATCTGATCAAAAAATATCATAGAACATAAATAGTAGGAAACTTAATTCTCTACAAAAAAGGTCCCTCAACATTTTGCCATAGCTCGCTTCGTTTCCGAGATATTTGCACATTTATCTCAAGGGAAGCGGCCTAACGGACATATTTCCAGATATTTCTTCTTCTTGTTGTTCTTCTTCTGCACAGCTAAGCTGGAAGTGGCATTTGCGGCTCGCACTAGTGCAGAGTTATCTCAAAGAAAGGGGCCACGGTGTTTCTGTATCTCTATTATGTTGGTGCGGCTTCGGAACTTTTAAATATCTCGATATATCTCGAAAACTACGCTTCTGATCAAAAAATATCATAGCACATAAATTGTAGGAAACATAATTCTCTACAAAAAACGTCTCTTAACATTTTGCCATAGCTCGCTTCGTTTCCGAGATATTTGCAGATTTATCTCAAGGGAAGGGGCCTGACGGACATATTTCGAGATATTTCTTCTTCTTGTTGTTCTTCTTCTGCACAGCTAAGCTGGAAGTGGCATTTGCGGCTCGCACTAGTGCAGAGTTATCTCAAAGAAAGGGGCCACGGTGTTTCTGTATCTCTATTATGTTGGTGCGGCTTCGGAACTTTTAAATATCTCGATATATCTCGAAAACTACGCTTCTGATCAGAAAATATCATAGAACATAAATTGTAGGAAACATAATTCTGTACAAAAAACGTCTCTTAACATTTTGCCATAGCTCGCTTCGTTTCCGAGATATGTGCAGATTCAGCTCAAAGGAACGGGCCTGACGGACATATTTCGAGATACTTCTTCTTCTTGTTGTTCTTCCTCTGCACAGCTAAGCTGGAAGTGGCATTTGCAGCTCGCAATAGTGCAGAGTTATCTCAAAGAAAGGGGCCACGGTGTTTCTGTATCTCTATTATGTTGGTGCGGCTTCGGAACTTTTAAATATCTTGATATATCTCGAGAACTACGCATCTGATCAAAAAATATCATAGAACATAAAAAGTAGGAAACTTAATTCTCTACAAAAAAGGTCTCTTAACATTTTGCCATAGCTCGCTTCGTTTCCGAGATATTTGCAGATTTATCTCAAGGGAAGGGGCCTGACGGACATATTTCGAGATATTTCTTCTTCTTGTTGTCCTTCTTCTGCACAGCTAAGCTGGAAGTGGCATTTGCAGCTCGCAATAGTGCAGAGTTATCTCAAAGAAAGGGGCCACGGTGTTTCTGTATCTCTATTATGTTGGTGCGGCTTCGGAACTTTTAAATATCTTGATATATCTCGAGAACTACGCATCTGATCAAAAAATATCATAGAACATAAAAAGTAGGAAACTTAATTCTCTACAAAAAAGGTCTCTTAACATTTTGCCATAGCTCGCTTCGTTTCCGAGATATTTGCAGATTTATCTCAAGGGAAGGGGCCTGACGGACATATTTCGAGATATTTCTTCTTCTTGTTGTTCTTCCTCTGCACAGCTAAGCTGGAAGTGGCATTTGCAGCTCGCAATAGTGCAGAGTAATCTCAAAGAAAGGGGCCACGGTGTTTCTGTATCTCTATTATGTTGGTGCGGCTTCGGAACTTTTAAATATCTCGATATATCTCGAAAACTACGCTTCTGATCAAAAAATATCATAGAACATAAATTGTAGGAAACATAATTCTCTACAAAAAAGGTCTCTTAACATTTTGCCATAGCTCGTTTCGTTTCCGAGATATTTGCAGATATATCTCAAGGGAAGGGGCCTGACGGATATATTTCGAGATATTTCTTCTTCTTGTTGTTCTTCTTCTGCACAGCTAAACTGGAAGTGGCATTTGCGGCTCGCACTAGTGCAGAGTTATCTCGAAGAAAGGGGCCACGGTGTTTCTGTATCTCTATTATGTTGGTGCGGCTTCGGAACTTTTAAATATCTCGATATATCTCGAAAACTACGCTTCTGATCAAAAAATATCATAGAACATAAAAAGTAGAAAACTTAATTCTCTACAAAAAAGGTCTCTTAACATTTTGCCATAGCTCGCTTCTTTTCCCAGATATTTGCAGATATATCTCAAGGGAAGGGGCCTGACGGACATATTTCGAGATATTTCTTCTTCTTGTTGTTCTTCTTCTGCACAGCTAAACTGGAAGTGGCATTTCCAGCTCGCAATAGTGCAGAGTTATCTGAAAGAAAGGGGCCACGGTGTTTCTGTATCTCTATTATGTTGGTGCGGCTTCGGAACTTTTAAATATCTTGATATATCTCGAGAACTACGCATCTGATCAAAAAATATCATAGAACATAAAAAGTAGGAAACTTAATTCTCTACAAAAAAGGTCTCTTAACATTTTGCCATAGCTCGCTTCGTTTCCGAGATATTTGCAGATTTATCTCAAGGGAAGGGGCCTGACGGACATATTTCGAGATATTTCTTCTTCTTGTTGTTCTTCTTCTGCACAGCTAAGCTGGAAGTGGCATTTGCGGCTCGCACTAGTGCAGAGTGAACTCAAAGAAAGGGGCCACGGTGTTTCTGTATCTCTATTATGTTGGTGCGGCTTCGGAACTTTTAAATATCTTGATATATCTCGAGAACTACGCATCTGATCAAAAGATATCATAGAACATAAAAAGTAGGAAACTTAATTCTCTACAAAAAAGGTATCTTAACATTTTGCCATAGCTCGCTTCGTTTCCGAGATATATGCAGATTTATCTCAAGGGAAGGGGCCTGACGGACATATTTCGAGATATTTCTTCTTCTTGTTGTTCTTCTTCTGCACAGCTAAGCTGGAAGTGGCATTTGCAGCTCGCAATAGTGCAGAGTTATCTGAAAGAAAGGGGCCACGGTGTTTCTGTATCTCTATTATGTTGGTGCGGCTTCGGAACTTTTAAATATCTCGATATATCTCGAAAACTACGCTTCTGATCAAAAAATATCATAGAACATAACTTGTAGGAGACATAATTCTCTACAAAAAAGGTCTCTTAACATTTTGCCATAGCTCGCTTCGTTTCCGAGATATTTGCAGATATATCTCAAGGGAAGGGGCCTGACGGACATATTTCGAGATATTTCTTCTTCTTGTTGTTCTTCTTCTGCACAGCTAAGCTGGAAGTGGCATTTGCGGCTCGCACTAGTGCAGAGTGAACTCAAAGAAAGGGGCCACGGCGTTTCTGTATCTCTATTATGTTGGTGCGGCTTCGGAACTTTTAAATATCACGATATATCTCGAAAACTACGCTTCTGATCAAAAAATATCATAGAACATAAATTGTAGGAAACACAATTCTCTACAAAAAACGTCTCTTAACATTTTGCCATAGCTCGCTTCGTTTCCGAGATATTTGCAGATTTATCTCAAGGGAAGGGGCCTGACGGACATATTTCGAGATATTTCTTCTTCTTGTTGTTCTTCTTCTGCACAGCTAAACTGGAAGTGGCGTTTCCAGCTCGCAATAGCGCAGAGTTATCTCAAAGAAAGGGGCCACGGTGTTTCTGTATCTCTATTATGTTGGTGCGGCTTCGGAACTTTTAAATATCTTGATATATCTTGGGAACTACGCTTCTGATAAAAAAATATCATAGAACATAAAAAGTAGGAAACTTAATTCTCTACAAATAAAGTCTCTTAACATTTTGCCATAGCTCGCTTCGTTTCCGAGATATTTGCAGATATATCTCAAGGGAAGGGGCCTGACGGACATATTTCGAGATATTTCTTCTTCTTGTTGTTCTTCTTCTGCACAGCTAAACTGGAAGTGGCATTTGCAGCTCGCAATAGTGCAGAGTTATCTGAAAGAAAGGGGCCACGGTGTTTCTGTATCTCTATTATGTTGGTGCGGCTTCGGAACTTTTAAATATCTCGATATATCTCGAAAACTACGCTTCTGATCAAAAAATATCATAGAACATAAAAAGTAGGAAACTTAATTCTCTACAAATAAGGTCTCTTAAGATTTTGCCATAGCTCGCTTCGTTTCCGAGATATTTGCAGATTTATCTCAAGGGAAGGGGCCTGACGGACATATTTCGAGATATATCTTCTTCTTGTTGTTCTTCTTCTGCACAGCTAAGCTGGAAGTAGCATTTGCAGCTCGCAATAGTGCAGAGTTATCTCAAAGAAAGGGGCCACGGTGTTTCTGTATCTCTATTATGTTGGTGCGGCTTCGGAACTTTTAAATATCTTGATATATCTCGAGAAGTACGCATCTGATCAAAAAATATCATAGAACATAGAAAGTAGGAAACTTAATTCTCTACAAAAAAGGTCTCTTAACATTTTGCCATAGCTCGCTTCGTTTCCGAGATATTTGCAGATTTATCTCAAGGGAAGGGGCCTGACGGACATATTTCGAGATATTTCTTCTTCTTGTTGTTCTTCTTCTGCACAGCTAAGCTGGAAGTGGCATTTGCGGCTCGCACTAGTGCAGAGATATCTCAAAGAAAGGGGCCACGGTGTTTCTGTATCTCTATTATGTTGGTGCGGCTTCGGAACTTTTAAATATCTCGATATATCTCGAGAACTACGCTTCTGATCAAAAAATATCATAGAACATAAATTGTAGGAAACACAATTCTCTACAAAAAAGGTCTCTTAACATTTTGCCATAGCTCGCTTCGTTTCCGAGATATTTGCAGATTTATCTCAAGTGAAGGGGCCTGACGGACATATTTCGAGATATTTCTTCTTCTTGTTGTCCTTCTTCTGCACAGCTAAGCTGGAAGTGGCATTTGCGGCTCGCACTAGTGCAGAGTTATCTCAAAGAAAGGGGCCACGTTGTTTCTGTATCTCTATTATGTTGGTGCGGCTTCGGAACTTTTAAATATCGAGATATATCTCGAAAACTACGCTTCTGATCAAAAAACATCATAGAACATAAATTGTAGGAAACATAATTCTCTACAAAAAACGTCTCTTAACATTTTGCCATAGCTCGCTTTGTTTCCGAGATATTTGCAGATTCAGCTCAAAGGAACGGGCCTGACGGACATATTTCGAGATATTTCTTCTTCTTGTTGTTCTTCCTCTGCACAGCTAAGCTGGAAGTGGCATTTGCAGCTCGCAATAGTGCAGAGTTATCTCAAAGAAAGAGGCCACGGTGTTTCTGTACCTCTATTATGTTGGTGCAGCTTCGGAACTTTTAAATATCTTGATATATCTCGAGAACTACGCATCTGATCAAAAAATATCATAGAACATAAAAAGTAGGAAACCTAATTTTCTCCAAAAAGGTCTCTTAACATTTTGCCATAGCTCGCTTCGTTTCCGAGATATTTGCAGATTTATCTCAAGGGAAGGGGCCTGACGGACATATTTCGAGATATTTCTTCTTCTTGTTGTTCTTCTTCTGCACAGCTAAGCTGGAAGTGGCATTTGCGGCTCGCACTAGTGCAGAGTTATCTCGAAGAAAGGGGCCACGGTGTTTCTGTATCTCTATTATGTTGGTGCGGCTTCGGAACTTTTAAATATCTCGATATATCTCGAAAACTACGCTTCTGATCAAAAAATATCATAGAACATAAAAAGTAGGAAACTTAATTCTCTACAAAAAAGGTCTCTTAACATTTTGCCATAGCTCGCTTCGTTTCCGAGATATTTGCAGATTTATCTCAAGGGAAGGGGCCTGACGGACATATTTCGAGATATTTCTTCTTCTTGTTGTTCTTCTTCTGCACAGCTAAGCTGGAAGTGGCATTTGCGGCTTGCACTAGTGCAGAGTTATCTCAAAGAAAGGGGCCACGGTGTTTCTGTATCTCTATTATGTTGGTGCGGCTTCGGAACTTTTAAATATCTCGATATATCTCGAAAACTACGCTTCTGATCAAAAAATAGCATAGAACATAAAAAGTAGGAAACTTAATTCTCTACAAAAAAGGTCTCTTAACATTTTGCCATAGCTCGCTTCGTTTCCGAGATATTTGCAGATTTATCTCAAGGGAAGGGGCCTGACGGACATATTTCGAGATATTTCTTCTTCTTGTTGTTCTTCCTCTGCACAGCTAAGCTGGAAGTGGCATTTGCAGCTCGCAATAGTGCAGAGTAATCTCAAAGAGAGGGGCCACGGTGTTTCTGTATCTCTATTATGTTGGTGCGGCTTCGGAACTTTTAAATATCTTGATATATCTCGAGAACTGCGCATCTGATCAAAAAATATCATAGAACATAAAAAGTAGGAAACTTAATTCTCTACAAAAAAGGTCTCTTAACATTTTGCCATAGCTCGCTTCGTTTCCGAGATATTTGCAGATTTATCTCAAGGGAAGGGGCCTGACGGACATATTTCGAGATATTTCTTCTTCTTGTTGTTCTTCTTCTGCACAGCTAAGCTGGAAGTGGCATTTGCGGCTCGCATTAGTGCAGAGTTATCTCAAAGAAAGGGGCCACGGTGTTTCTGTATCTCTATTATGTTGGTGCGGCTTCGGAACTTTTAAATATCTTGATATATCTCGAGAACTACGCATCTGATCAAAAAATATCATAGAACATAAAAAGTAGGAAACTTAATTCTCTACAAAAAAGGTCTCTTAACATTTTACCATAGCTCGCTTCGTTTCCGAGATATTTGCAGATTTATCTCAAGGGAAGGGGCCTGACGGACATATTTCGAGATATTTCTTCTTCTTGTTGTTCTTCTTCTGCACAGCTAAGCTGGAAGTGGCATTTGCGGCTCGCACTAGTGCAGAGTTATCTCAAAGAAAGGGGCCACGGTGTTTCTGTATCTCTATTATGTTGGTGCGGCTTCGGAACTTTTAAATATCTTGATATATCTCGAGAACTACGCATCTGATCAAAAAATATCATAGAACATAAATAGTAGGAAACTTAATTCTCTACGAAAAAGGTCCCTCAACATTTTGCCATAGCTCGCTTCGTTTCCGAGATATTTGCACATTTATCTCAAGGGAAGCGGCCTAACGGACATATTTCGAGATATTTCTTCTTCTTGTTGTTCTTCTTCTGCACAGCTAAGCTGGAAGTGGCATTTGCGGCTCGCACTAGTGCAGAGTTATCTCAAAGAAAGGGGCCACGGTGTTTCTGTATCTCTATTATGTTGGTGCGGCTTCGGAACTTTTAAATATCTCGATATATCTCGAAAACTACGCTTCTGATCAAAAAATATGATAGCACATAAATTGTAGGAAACATAATTCTCTACAAAAAACGTCTCTTAACATTTTGCCATAGCTCGCTTCGTTTCCGAGATATTTGCAGATTTATCTCAAGGGAAGGGGCCTGACGGACATATTTCGAGATATTTCTTCTTCTTGTTGTTCTTCTTCTGCACAGCTAAGCTGGAAGTGGCATTTGCGGCTCGCACTAGTGCAGAGTTATCTCAAAGAAAGGGGCCACGGTGTTTCTGTATCTCTATTATGTTGGTGCGGCTTCGGAACTTTTAAATATCTCGATATATCTCGAAAACTACGCATCTGATCAAAAAATATCATAGAACATAAAAAGTAGGAAACTTAATTCTCTACAAAAAAGGTCTCTTAACATTTTGCCATAGCTCGCTTGGTTTCCGAGATATTTGCAGATTTATCTCAAGGGAAGGGGCCTGACGGACATATTTCGAGATATTTCTTCTTCTTGTTGTCCTTCTTCCGCACAGCTAAGCTGGAAGTGGCATTTGCGGCTCGCACTAGTGCAGAGTTATCTCAAAGAAAGGGGCCACGGTGTTTCTGTATCTCTATTATGTTGGTGCGGCTTCGGAACTTTTAAATATCTCGATATATCTCGAAAACTACGCTTCTGATCAAAAAATATCATAGAACATAAATTGTAGGAAACATAATTCTCTACAAAAAATGTCTGTTAACATTTTGCCATAGCTCGCTTCGTTTCCGAGATATTTGCAGATTTATATCAAGGGAAGGGGCCTGACGGACATATTTCGGGATATTTCTTCTTCTTGTTGTTCTTCTTCTGCACAGCTAAGCTGGAAGTGGCATTTGCGGCTCGCACTAGTGCAGAGTTATCTCGAAGAAAGGGGCCACGGTGTTTCTGCATCTCTATTATGTTGGTGCGGCTTCGGAACTTTTAAATATCTTGATATATCTCGAGAACTACGCATCTGATCAAAAAATATCATACAACATAAAAAGTAGGAAACTTAATTCTCTACAAAAAAGGTCTCTTATCATTTTGCCATAGCTCGCGTCGTTTCCGAGATATTTGCAGATTTATCTCAAGGGAAGGGGCCTGACGGACATATTTCGAGATATTTCTTCTTCTTGTTGTTCTTCCTCTGCACAGCTAAGCTGGAAGTGGCATTTGCAGCTCGCAATAGTGCAGAGTAATCTCAAAGAAAGGGGCCACGGTGTTTCTGTATCTCTATTATGTTGGTGCGGCTTCGGAACTTTTAAATATCTTGATATATCTCGAGAACTACGCATCTGATCAAAAAATATCATACAACATAAAAAGTAGGAAACTTAATTCTCTACAAAAAAGGTCTCTTATCATTTTGCCATAGCTCGCTTCGTTTCCGAGATATTTGCAGATTTATCTCAAGGGAAGGGGCCTGACGGACATATTTCGAGATATTTCTTCTTCTTGTTGTTCTTCCTCTGCACAGCTAAGCTGGAAGTGGCATTTGCAGCTCGCAATAGTGCAGAGTAATCTCAAAGAAAGGGGCCACGGTGTTTCTGTATCTCTATTATGTTGGTGCGGCTTCGGAACTTTTAAATATCTTGATATATCTCGAGAACTACGCATCTGATCAAAAAATATCATAGAACATAAAAAGTAGGAAACTTAATTCTCTACAAAAAAGGTCTCTTAACATTTTGCCATAGCTCGCTTCGTTTCCGAGATATTTGCAGATTTATCTTAAGGGAAGCGGCCTGACGGACATATTTCGAGATATTTCTTCTTCTTGTTGTTCTTCTTCTGCACAGCTAAGCTGGAAGTGGCATTTGCGGCTCGCACTAGTGCAGAGTTATCTCAAAGAAAGGGGCCACGGTGTTTCTGTATCTCTATTATGTTGGTGCGGCTTCGGAACTTTTAAATATCTTGATATATCTCGAGAACTACGCATCTGATCAAAAAATATCATAGAACATAAAAAGTAGGAAACTTAATTCTCTACAAAAAAGGTCTCTTAACATTTTACCATAGCTCGCTTCGTTTCCGAGATATTTGCAGATTTATCTCAAGGGAAGGGGCCTGACGGACATATTTCGAGATATTTCTTCTTCTTGTTGTTCTTCTTCTGCACAGCTAAGCTGGAAGTGGCATTTGCGGCTCGCATTAGTGCAGAGTTATCTCAAAGAAAGGGGCCACGGTGTTTCTGTATCTCTATTATGTTGGTGCGGCTTCGGAACTTTTAAATATCTTGATATATCTCGAGAACTACGCATCTGATCAAAAAATATCATAGAACATAAATAGTAGGAAACTTAATTCTCTACAAAAAAGGTCCCTCAACATTTTGCCATAGCTCGCTTCGTTTCCGAGATATTTGCACATTTATCTCAAGGGAAGCGGCCTAACGGACATATTTCGAGATATTTCTTCTTCTTGTTGTTCTTCTTCTGCACAGCTAAGCTGGAAGTGGCATTTGCGGCTCGCACTAGTGCAGAGTTATCTCAAAGAAAGGGGCCACGGTGTTTCTGTATCTCTATTATGTTGGTGCGGCTTCGGAACTTTTAAATATCTTGATATATCTCGAGAACTACGCATCTGATCAAAAAATATCATAGAACATAAAAAGTAGGAAACTTAATTCTCTACAAAAAAGGTCTCTTAACATTTTGCCATAGCTCGCTTCGTTTCCGAGATATTTGCAGATTTATCTCAAGGGAAGGGGCCTGACGGACATATTTCGAGATATTTCTTCTTCTTGTTGTTCTTCTTCTGCACAGCTAAGCTGGAAGTGGCATTTACGGCTCGCACTAGTGCAGAGTTATCTCAAAGAAAGGGGCCACGGTGTTTCTGTATCTCTATTATGTTGGTGCGGCTTCGGAACTTTTAAATATCTTGATATATCTCGAGAACTACGCATCTGATCAAAAAATATCATAGAACATAAATAGTAGGAAACTTAATTCTCTACAAAAAAGGTCCCTCAACATTTTGCCATAGCCCGCTTCGTTTCCGAGATATTTGCAGATTTATCTCAAGGGAAGGGGCCTGACGGACATATTTCGAGATATTTCTTCTTCTTGTTGTTATTCTTCTGCACAGCTAAGCTGGAAGTGGCATTTGCAGCTCGCAATAGTGCAGAGTTATCGCAAAGAAAGGGGCCACGGTGTTTCTGTATCTCTATTATGTTGGTGCGGCTTCGGAACTTTTAAATATCTTGATATATCTCGAGAACTACGCATCTGATCAAAAAATATCATAGAACATAAAAAGTAGGAAACTTAATTCTCTACAAGAAAGGTCTCTTAACATTTTGCCATAGCTCGCTTCGTTTCCGAGATATTTGCAGATTTATCTCAAGGGAAGGGGCCTGACGGACATATTTCGAGATATTTCTTCTTATTGTTGTTCTTCTTCTGCACAGCTAAGCTGGAAGTGGCATTTGCAGCTCGCAATAGTGCAGAGTTATCTCAAAGAAAGGGGCCACGGTGTTTCTGTATCTCTATTATGTTGGTGCAGCTTCGGAACTTTTAAATATCTTGATATATCTCGAGAACTACGCATCTGATCAAAAAATATCATGGAACATAAAAAGTAGAAAACTTAATTCTCTACAAAAAATGTCTCTTAACATTTTGCCATAGCTCGCTTCGTTTCCGAGATATTTGCAGATTTATCTCGAGGGAAGGGGCCTGACGGACATATTTCGAGATATTTCTTCTTCTTGTTGTTCTTCTTCTGCACAGCTAAGCTGGAAGTGGCATTTGCGGCTCGCACTAGTGCAGAGTTATCTCAAAGAAAGGGGCCACGGTGTTTCTGGATCTCTATTATGTTGGTGCGGCTTCGGAACTTTTAAATATCTCGATATATCTCGAAAACTACGCTTCTGATCAAAACATATCATAGAACATAAATTGTAGGAAACATAATTCTCTACAAAAAAGGTCTCTTAACATTTTGCCATAGCTCGTTTCGTTTCCGAGATATTTGCAGATATATCTCAAGGGAAGGGGCCTGACGGACATATTTCGAGATATTTCTTCTTCTTGTTGTTCTTCTTCTGCACAGCTAAACTGGAAGTGGCATTTCCAGCTCGCAATAGTGCAGCGTTATCTCAAAGAAAGGGGCCACGGTGTTTCTGTATCTCTATTATGTTGGTGCGGCTTCGGAACTTTTAAATATCTTGATATATCTCGAGAACTACGCATCTGATCAACAAATATCATAGAACATAAAAAGTAGGAAACTTAATTCTCTACAAATAAGGTCTCTTAACATTTTGCCATAGCCCGCTTCGTTTCCGAGATATTTGCAGATTTATCTCAAGGGAAGGGGCCTGACGGACATATTTCGAGATATTTCTTCTTCTTGTTGTTATTCTTCTGCACAGCTAAGCTGGAAGTGGCATTTGCAGCTCGCAATAGTGCAGAGTTATCGCAAAGAAAGGGGCCACGGTGTTTCTGTATCTCTATTATGTTGGTGCGGCTTCGGAACTTTTAAATATCTTGATATATCACGAGAACTACGCATCTGATCAAAAAATATCATAGAACATAAAAAGTAGGAAACTTAATTCTCTACAAGAAAGGTCACTTAACATTTTGCCATAGCTCGCTTCGTTTCCGAGATATTTGCAGATTTATCTCAAAGGAACGGGCCTGACGGACATATTTCGAGATATTTCTTCTTCTTGTTGTTCTTCCTCTGCACAGCTAAGCTGGAAGTGGCATTTGCAGCTCGCAATAGTGCAGAGTAATCTCAAAGAAAGGGGCCACGGTGTTTCTGTATCTCTATTATGTTGGTGCGGCTTCGGAACTTTTAAATATCTTGATATATCTCGAGAACTACGCATCTGATCAAAAAATATCATAGCACATAAAAAGTAGGAAACTTAATTCTCTACAAAAAAGGTCTCTTAACATTTTGCCATAGCTCGCTTCGTTTCCGAGATATTTGCAGATATATCTCAAGGGAAGGGGCCTGACGGACATATTTCGAGATATTTCTTCTTCTTGTTGTTCTTCTTCTGCACAGCTAAGCTGGAAGTGGCATTTGCGGCTCGCACTAGTGCAGAGTTATCTCAAAGAAAGGGGCCACGGTGTTTCTGTATCTCTATTATGTTGGTGCGGCTTCGGAACTTTTAAATGTCTTGATATATCTCGAGAACTACGCATCTGATCAAAAAATATCATAGAACATAAATAGTAGGAAACTTAATTCTCTACAAAAAAGGTCCCTCAACATTTTGCCATAGCTCGCTTCGTTTCCGAGATATTTGCACATTTATCTCAAGGGAAGCGGCCTAACGGACATATTTCGAGATATTTCTTCTTCTTGTTGTTCTTCTTCTGCACAGCTAAGCTGGAAGTGGCATTTGCGGCTCGCACTAGTGCAGAGTTATCTCAAAGAAAGGGGCCACGGTGTTTCTGTATCTCTATTATGTTGGTGCGGCTTCGGAACTTTTAAATATCTCGATATATCTCGAAAACTACGCTTCTGATCAAAAAATATCATAGCACATAGATTGTAGGAAACATAATTCTCTACAAAAAACGTCTCTTAACATTTTGCCATAGCTCGCTTCGTTTCCGAGATATTTGCAGATTTATCTCAAGGGAAGGGGCCTGACGGACATATTTCGAGATATTTCTTCTTCTTGTTGTTCTTCTTCTGCACAGCTAAGCTGGAAGTGGCATTTGCGGCTCGCACTAGTGCAGAGTTATCTCGAAGAAAGGGGCCACGGTGTTTCTGTATCTCTATTATGTTGGTGCGGCTTCGGAACTTTTAAATATCTTGATATATCTCGAGAACTACGCATCTGATCAAAAAATATCATACAACATAAAAAGTAGGAAACTTAATTCTCTACAAGAAAGGTCTCTTAACATTTTGCCATAGCTCGCTTGGTTTCCGAGATATTTGCAGATTTATCTCAAGGGATGGGGCCTGACGGACATATTTCGAGATATTTCTTCTTCTTGTTGTTCTTCTTCTGCACAGCTAAGCTGGAAGTGGCATTTGCAGCTCGCAATAGTGCAGAGTTATCTCAAAGAAAGAGGCCACGGTGTTTCTCTACCTCTATTATGTTGGTGCAGCTTCGGAACTTTTAAATATCTTGATATATCTCGAGATCTACGCATCTGATCAAAAAATATCATAGAACATAAAAAGTAGGAAACTTAATTCTCTACAAAAAAGGTCTCTTAACATTTTGCCATAGCTCGCTTCGTTTCCGAGATATTGGCAGATTTATCTCAAGGGAAGGGGCCTGACGGGCATATTTCGAGATATTTCTTCTTCTTGTTGTTCTTCTTCTGCACAGCTAAGCTGGAAGTGGCATTTGCGGCTCGCACTAGTGCAGAGTTATCTCAAAGAAAGGGGCCACGGTGTTTCTGTATCTCTATTACGTTGGTGCGGCTTCGGAACTTTTAAATATCTTGATATATCTCGAGAACTACGCATCTGATCAAAAAATATCATAGAACATAAAAAGTAGGAAACTTAATTCTCTACAAATAAGGTCTCTTAACATTTTGCCATAGCCCGCTTCGTTTCCGAGATATTTGCAGATTTATCTCAAGGGAAGGGGCCTGACGGACATATTTCGAGATATTTCTTCTTCTTGTTGTTATTCTTCTGCACAGCTAAGCTGGAAGTGGCATTTGCAGCTCGCAATGAGTGCAGAGTTATCTCAAAGAAAGGGGCCACGGTGTTTCTGTATCTCTATTATGTTGGTGCAGCTTCGGAACTTTTAAATATCTTGATATATCTCGAGAACTACGCATCTGATCAAAAAATATCATGGAACATAAAAAGTAGAAAACTTAATTCTCTACAAAAAATGTCTCTTAACATTTTGCCATAGCTCGCTTCGTTTCCGAGATATTTGCAGATTTATCTCGAGGGAAGGGGCCTGACGGACATATTTCGAGATATTTCTTCTTCTTGTTGTTCTTCTTCTGCACAGCTAAGCTGGAAGTGGCATTTGCGGCTCGCACTAGTGCAGAGTTATCTCAAAGAAAGGGGCCACGGTGTTTCTGTATCTCTATTACGTTGGTGCGGCTTCGGAACTTTTAAATATCTTGATATATCTCGAGAACTACGCATCTGATCAAAAAATATCATAGAACATAAAAAGTAGGAAACTTAATTCTCTACAAATAAGGTCTCTTAACATTTTGCCATAGCCCGCTTCGTTTCCGAGATATTTGCAGATTTATCTCAAGGGAAGGGGCCTGACGGACATATTTCGAGATATTTCTTCTTCTTGTTGTTATTCTTCTGCACAGCTAAGCTGGAAGTGGCATTTGCAGCTCGCAATGAGTGCAGAGTTATCTCAAAGAAAGGGGCCACGGTGTTTCTGTATCTCTATTATGTTGGTGCAGCTTCGGAACTTTTAAATATCTTGATATATCTCGAGAACTACGCATCTGATCAAAAAATATCATGGAACATAAAAAGTAGAAAACTTAATTCTCTACAAAAAATGTCTCTTAACATTTTGCCATAGCTCGCTTCGTTTCCGAGATATTTGCAGATTTATCTCGAGGGAAGGGGCCTGACGGACATATTTCGAGATATTTCTTCTTCTTGTTGTTCTTCTTCTGCACAGCTAAGCTGGAAGTGGCATTTGCGGCTCGCACTAGTGCAGAGTTATCTCAAAGAAAGGGGCCACGGTGTTTCTGGATCTCTATTATGTTGGTGCGGCTTCGGAACTTTTAAATATCTCGATATATCTCGAAAACTACGCTTCTGATCAAAAAATATCATAGAACATAAATTGTAGGAAACATAATTCTCTACAAAAAAGGTCTCTTAACATTTTGCCATAGCTCGTTTCGTTTCCGAGATATTTGCAGATATATCTCAAGGGAAGGGGCCTGACGGACATATTTCGAGATATTTCTTCTTCTTGTTGTTATTCTTCTGCACAGCTAAGCTGGAAGTGGCATTTGCAGCTCGCAATAGTGCAGAGTTATCGCAAAGAAAGGGGCCACGGTGTTTCTGTATCTCTATTATGTTGGTGCGGCTTCGGAACTTTTAAATATCTTGATATATCTCGAGAACTACGCATCTGATCAAAAAATATCATAGAACATAAAAAGTAGGAAACTTAATTCTCTACAAGAAAGGTCTCTTAACATTTTGCCATAGCTCGCTTCGTTTCCGAGATATTTGCAGATTTATCTCAAAGGAACGGGCCTGACGGACATATTTCGAGATATTTCTTCTTCTTGTTGTTCTTCCTCTGCACAGCTAAGCTGGAAGTGGCATTTGCAGCTCGCAATAGTGCAGAGTAATCTCAAAGAAAGGGGCCACGGTGTTTCTGTATCTCTATTATGTTGGTGCGGCTTCGGAACTTTTAAATATCTTGATATATCTCGAGAACTACGCATCTGATCAAAAAATATCATAGAACATAAATAGTAGGAAACTAAATTCTCTACAAAAAAGGTCCCTCAACATTTTGCCATAGCTCGCTTCGTTTCCGAGATATTTGCACATTTATCTCAAGGGAAGCGGCCTAACGGACATATTTCGAGATATTTCTTCTTCTTGTTGTTCTTCTTCTGCACAGCTAAGCTGGAAGTGGCATTTGCGGCTCGCACTAGTGCAGAGTTATCTCAAAGAAAGGGGCCACGGTGTTTCTGTATCTCTATTATGTTGGTGCGGCTTCGGAACTTTTAAATATCTCGATATATCTCGAAAACTACGCTTCTGATCAAAAAATATCATAGCACATAGATTGTAGGAAACATAATTCTCTACAAAAAACGTCTCTTAACATTTTGCCATAGCTCGCTTCGTTTCCGAGATATTTGCAGATTTATCTCAAGGGAAGGGGCCTGACGGACATATTTCGAGATATTTCTTCTTCTTGTTGTTCTTCTTCTGCACAGCTAAGCTGGAAGTGGCATTTGCGGCTCGCACTAGTGCAGAGTTATCTCGAAGAAAGGGGCCACGGTGTTTCTGTATCTCTATTATGTTGGTGCGGCTTCGGAACTTTTAAATATCTTGATATATCTCGAGAACTACGCATCTGATCAAAAAATATCATACAACATAAAAAGTAGGAAACTTAATTCTCTACAAGAAAGGTCTCTTAACATTTTGCCATAGCTCGCTTGGTTTCCGAGATATTTGCAGATTTATCTCAAGGGATGGGGCCTGACGGACATATTTCGAGATATTTCTTCTTCTTGTTGTTCTTCTTCTGCACAGCTAAGCTGGAAGTGGCATTTGCAGCTCGCAATAGTGCAGAGTTATCTCAAAGAAAGAGGCCACGGTGTTTCTCTACCTCTATTATGTTGGTGCAGCTTCGGAACTTTTAAATATCTTGATATATCTCGAGATCTACGCATCTGATCAAAAAATATCATAGAACATAAAAAGTAGGAAACTTAATTCTCTACAAAAAAGGTCTCTTAACATTTTGCCATAGCTCGCTTCGTTTCCGAGATATTGGCAGATTTATCTCAAGGGAAGGGGCCTGACGGGCATATTTCGAGATATTTCTTCTTCTTGTTGTTCTTCTTCTGCACAGCTAAGCTGGAAGTGGCATTTGCGGCTCGCACTAGTGCAGAGTTATCTCAAAGAAAGGGGCCACGGTGTTTCTGTATCTCTATTACGTTGGTGCGGCTTCGGAACTTTTAAATATCTTGATATATCTCGAGAACTACGCATCTGATCAAAAAATATCATAGAACATAAAAAGTAGGAAACTTAATTCTCTACAAATAAGGTCTCTTAACATTTTGCCATAGCCCGCTTCGTTTCCGAGATATTTGCAGATTTATCTCAAGGGAAGGGGCCTGACGGACATATTTCGAGATATTTCTTCTTCTTGTTGTTATTCTTCTGCACAGCTAAGCTGGAAGTGGCATTTGCAGCTCGCAATGAGTGCAGAGTTATCGCAAAGAAAGGGGCCACGGTGTTTCTGTATCTCTATTATGTTGGTGCGGCTTCGGAACTTTTAAATATCTTGATATATCTCGAGAACTACGCATCTGATCAAAAAATATCATAGAACATAAAAAGTAGGAAACTTAATTCTCTACAAGAAAGGTCTCTTAACATTTTGCCATAGCTCGCTTCGTTTCCGAGATATTTGCAGATTTATCTCAAGGGAAGGGGCCTGACGGACATATTTCGAGATACTTCTTCTTATTGTTGTTCTTCTTCTGCACAGCTAAGCTGGAAGTGGCATTTGCAGCTCGCAATAGTGCAGAGTTATCTCAAAGAAAGGGGCCACGGTGTTTCTGTATCTCTATTATGTTGGTGCAGCTTCGGAACTTTTAAATATCTTGATATATCTCGAGAACTACGCATCTGATCAAAAAATATCATGGAACATAAAAAGTAGAAAACTTAATTCTCTACAAAAAAGGTCTCTTAACATTTTGCCATAGCTCGCTTCGTTTCCGAGATATTTGCAGATTTATCTCAAGGGAAGGGGCCTGACGGACATATTTCGAGATATTTCTTCTTCTTGTTGTTCTTCTTCTGCACAGCTAAGCTGGAAGTGGCATTTGCAGCTCGCAATAGTGCATAGTTATCTCAAAGAAAGGGGCCACGGTGTTTCTGTATCTCTATTATGTTGGTGCGGCTTCGGAACTTTTAAATATCTTGATATATCTCGAGAACTACGCATCTGATCAAAAAATATCATAGAACATAAAAAGTAGGAAACTTAATTCTCTACAAGAAAGGTCTCTTAACATTTTGCCATAGCTCGCTTCGTTTCCGAGATATTTGCAGATTTATCTCAAGGGAAGGGGCCTGACGGACATATTTCGTGTTATTTCTCCTTCTTGTTGTTCTTCTTCTGCACAGCTAAGCTGGAAGTGGCATTTGCAGCTCGCAATAGTGCAGAGTTATCTCAAAGAAAGGGGCCACGGTGTTTCTGTATCTCTATTATGCTGGTGCGGCTTCGGAACTTTTAAATATCTTGATATATCTCGAGAACAACGCATCTGATCAAAAAATATCATAGAACATAAAAAGTAGAAAACTTAATTCTCTACAACAAAGGTCTCTTAACATTTTGCCATAGCTCGCTTGGTTTCCGAGATATTTGCAGATTTATCTCAAGGGATGGGGCCTGACGGACATATTTCGAGATATTTCTTCTTCTTGTTGTTCTTCTTCTGCACAGCTAAGCTGGAAGTGGCATTTGCAGCTCGCAATAGTGCAGAGTTATCTCAAAGAAAGAGGCCACGGTGTTTCTCTACCTCTATTATGTTGGTGCAGCTTCGGAACTTTTAAATATCTTGATATATCTCGAGATCTACGCATCTGATCAAAAAATATCATAGAACATAAAAAGTAGGAAACTTAATTCTCTACAAAAAAGGTCTCTTAACATTTTGCCATAGCTCGCTTCGTTTCCGAGATATTGGCAGATTTATCTCAAGGGAAGGGGCCTGACGGGCATATTTCGAGATATTTCTTCTTCTTGTTGTTCTTCTTCTGCACAGCTAAGCTGGAAGTGGCATTTGCGGCTCGCACTAGTGCAGAGTTATCTCAAAGAAAGGGGCCACGGTGTTTCTGTATCTCTATTATGTTGGTGCGGCTTCGGAACTTTTAAATATCTTGATATATCTCGAGAACTACGCATCGGATCAAAAAATATCATAGAACATAAAAAGTAGGAAACTTAATTCTCTACAAATAAGGTCTCTTAACATTTTGCCATAGCCCGCTTCGTTTCCGAGATATTTGCAGATTTATCTCAAGGGAAGGGGCCTGACGGACATATTTCGAGATATTTCTTCTTCTTGTTGTTATTCTTCTGCACAGCTAAGCTGGAAGTGGCATTTGCAGCTCGCAATAGTGCAGAGTTATCGCAAAGAAAGGGGCCACGGTGTTTCTGTATCTCTATTATGTTGGTGCGGCTTCGGAACTTTTAAATATCTTGATATATCTCGAGAACTACGCATCTGATCAAAAAATATCATAGAACATAAAAAGTAGGAAACTTAATTCTCTACAACAAAGGTCTCTTAACATTTTGCCATAGCTCGCTTCGTTTCCGAGATATTTGCAGATTTATCTCAAGGGAAGGGGCCTGACGGACATATTTCGAGATATTTCTTCTTATTGTTGTTCTTCTTCTGCACAGCTAAGCTGGAAGTGGCATTTGCGGCTCGCACTAGTGCAGAGTTATCTCAAAGAAAGGGGCCACGGTGTTTCTGTATCTCTATTATGTTGGTGCGGCTTCGGAACTTTTAAATATCTCGATATATCTCGAAAACTACGCTTCTGATCAAAAAATATCATAGCACATAGATTGTAGGAAACATAATTCTCTACAAAAAACGTCTCTTAACATTTTGCCATAGCTCGCTTCGTTTCCGAGATATTTGCAGATTTATCTCAAGGGAAGGGGCCTGACGGACATATTTCGAGATATTTCTTCTTCTTGTTGTTCTTCTTCTGCACAGCTAAGCTGGAAGTGGCATTTGCGGCTCGCACTAGTGCAGAGTTATCTCAAAGAAAGGGGCCACGGTGTTTCTGTATCTCTATTATGTTGGTGCGGCTTCGGAACTTTTAAATATCTCGATATATCTCGAAAACTACGCTTCTGATCAAAAAATATCATAGAAGATAAATTGTAGGAAACATAATTCTCTACAAAAAACGTCTCTTAACATTTTGCCATAGCTCGCTTCGTTTCCGAGATATTTGCAGATTTATATCAAGGGAAGGGGCCTGACGGACATATTTCGAGATATTTCTTCTTCTTGTTGTTCTTCTTCTGCACAGCTAAGCTGGAAGTGGCATTTGCAGCTCGCAATAGTGCAGAGCTATCTCAAAGAAAGAGGCCACGGTGTTTCTCTACCTCTATTATGTTGGTGCAGCTTCGGAACTTTTAAATATCTTGATATATCTCGAGATCTACGCATCTGATCAAAAAATATCATAGAACATAAAAAGTAGGAAACTTAATTCTCTACAAAAAAGGTCTCTTAACATTTTGCCATAGCTCGCTTCGTTTCCGAGATATTGGCAGATTTATCTCAAGGGAAGGGGCTTGACGGGCATATTTCGAGATATTTCTTCTTCTTGTTGTTCTTCTTCTGCACAGCTAAGCTGGAAGTGGCATTTGCGGCTCGCACTAGTGCAGAGTTATCTCAAAGAAAGGGGCCACGGTGTTTCTGTATCTCTATTATGTTGGTGCGGCTTCGGAACTTTTAAATATCTTGATATATCTCGAGAACTACGCATCTGATCAAAAAATATCATAGAACATAAAAAGTAGGAAACTTAATTCTCTACAAATAAGGTCTCTTAACATTTTGCCATAGCCCGCTTCGTTTCCGAGATATTTGCAGATTTATCTCAAGGGAAGGGGCCTGACGGACATATTTCGAGATATTTCTTCTTCTTGTTGTTATTCTTCTGCACAGCTAAGCTGGAAGTGGCATTTGCAGCTCGCAATAGTGCAGAGTTATCGCAAAGAAAGGGGCCACGGTGTTTCTGTATCTCTATTATGTTGGTGCGGCTTCGGAACTTTTAAATATCTTGATATATCTCGAGAACAACGCATCTGATCAAAAAATATCATAGAACATAAAAAGTAGAAAACTTAATTCTCTACAACAAAGGTCTCTTAACATTTTGCCATAGCTCGCTTCGTTTCCGAGATATTTGCAGATTTATCTCGAGGGAAGGGGCCTGACGGACATATTTCGAGATATTTCTTCTTCTTGTTGTTCTTCTTCTGCACAGCTAAGCTGGAAGTGGCATTTGCGGCTCGCACTAGTGCAGAGTTATCTCGAAGAAAGGGGCCACGGTGTTTCTGTATCTCTATTATGTTGGTGCGGCTTCGGAACTTTTAAATATCTTGATATATCTCGAGAACTACGCATCTGATCAAAAAATATCATAGAACATAAAAAGTAGGAAACTTAATTCTCTACAACAAAGGTCTCTTAACATTTTGCCATAGCTCGCTTCGTTTCCGAGATATTTGCAGATTTATCTCAAGGGAAGGGGCCTGACGGACATATTTCGAGATATTTCTTCTTATTGTTGTTCTTCTTCTGCACAGCTAAGCTGGAAGTGGCATTTGCAGCTCGCAATAGTGCAGAGTTATCTCAAAGAAAGGGGCCACGGTGTTTCTGTATCTCTATTATGTTGGTGCAGCTTCGGAACTTTTAAATATCTTGATATATCTCGAGAACTACGCATCTGATCAAAAAATATCATGGAACATAAAAAGTAGAAAACTTAATTCTCTACAAAAAAGGTCTCTTAACATTTTGCCATAGCTCGCTTCGTTTCCGAGATATTTGCAGATTTATCTCAAGGGAAGGGGCCTGACGGACATATTTCGAGATATTTCTTCTTCTTGTTGTTCTTCTTCTGCACAGCTAAGCTGGAAGTGGCATTTGCAGCTCGCAATAGTGCATAGTTATCTCAAAGAAAGGGGCCACGGTGTTTCTGTATCTCTATTATGTTGGTGCGGCTTCGGAACTTTTAAATATCTTGATATATCTCGAGAACTACGCATCTGATCAAAAAATATCATAGAACATAAAAAGTAGGAAACTTAATTCTCTACAACAAAGGTCTCTTAACATTTTGCCATAGCTCGCTTGGTTTCCGAGATATTTGCAGATTTATCTCAAGGGATGGGGCCTGACGGACATATTTCGAGATATTTCTTCTTCTTGTTGTTCTTCTTCTGCACAGCTAAGCTGGAAGTGGCATTTGCAGCTCGCAATAGTGCAGAGTTATCTCAAAGAAAGAGGCCACGGTGTTTCTCTACCTCTATTATGTTGGTGCAGCTTCGGAACTTTTAAATATCTTGATATATCTCGAGATCTACGCATCTGATCAAAAAATATCATAGAACATAAAAAGTAGGAAACTTAATTCTCTACAAAAAAGGTCTCTTAACATTTTGCCATAGCTCGCTTCGTTTCCGAGATATTGGCAGATTTATCTCAAGGGAAGGGGCCTGACGGGCATATTTCGAGATATTTCTTCTTCTTGTTGTTCTTCTTCTGCACAGCTAAGCTGGAAGTGGCATTTGCAGCTCGCAATAGTGCAGAGTTATCTCAAAGAAAGGGGCCACGGTGTTTCTGTATCTCTATTATGCTGGTGCGGCTTCGGAACTTTTAAATATCTTGATATATCTCGAGAACAACGCATCTGATCAAAAAATATCATAGAACATAAAAAGTAGAAAACTTAATTCTCTACAACAAAGGTCTCTTAACATTTTGCCATACCTCGCTTCGTTTCCGAGATATTTGCAGATTTATCTCGAGGGAAGGGGCCTGACGGACATATTTCGAGATATTTCTTCTTCTTGTTGTTCTTCTTCTGCACAGCTAAGCTGGAAGTGGCATTTGCGGCTCGCACTAGTGCAGAGTTATCTCGAAGAAAGGGGCCACGGTGTTTCTGTATCTCTATTATGTTGGTGCGGCTTCGGAACTTTTAAATATCTTGATATATCTCGAGAACTACGCATCTGATCAAAAAATATCATAGAACATAAAAAGTAGGAAACTTAATTCTCTACAAATAAGGTCTCTTAACATTTTGCCATAGCCCGCTTCGTTTCCGAGATATTTGCAGATTTATCTCAAGGGAAGGGGCCTGACGGACATATTTCGAGATATTTCTTCTTCTTGTTGTTATTCTTCTGCACAGCTAAGCTGGAAGTGGCATTTGCAGCTCGCAATAGTGCAGAGTTATCGCAAAGAAAGGGGCCACGGTGTTTCTGTATCTCTATTATGTTGGTGCGGCTTCGGAACTTTTAAATATCTTGATATATCTCGAGAACTACGCATCTGATCAAAAAATATCATACAACATAAAAAGTAGGAAACTTAATTCTCTACAAGAAAGGTCTCTTAACATTTTGCCATAGCCCGCTTCGTTTCCGAGATATTTGCAGATTTATCTCAAGGGAAGGGGCCTGACGGACATATTTCGAGATATTTCTTCTTCTTGTTGTTATTCTTCTGCACAGCTAAGCTGGAAGTGGCATTTGCAGCTCGCAATAGTGCAGAGTTATCGCAAAGAAAGGGGCCACGGTGTTTCTGTATCTCTATTATGTTGGTGCGGCTTCGGAACTTTTAAATATCTTGATATATCTCGAGAACTACGCATCTGATCAAAAAATATCATAGAACATAAAAAGTAGGAAACTTAATTCTCTACAAGAAAGGTCTCTTAACATTTTGCCATAGCTCGCTTCGTTTCCGAGATATTTGCAGATTTATCTCAAGGGAAGGGGCCTGACGGACATATTTCGAGATATTTCTTCTTATTGTTGTTCTTCTTCTGCACAGCTAAGCTGGAAGTGGCATTTGCAGCTCGCAATAGTGCAGAGTTATCTCAAAGAAAGGGGCCACGGTGTTTCTGTATCTCTATTATGTTGGTGCAGCTTCGGAACTTTTAAATATCTTGATATATCTCGAGAACTACGCATCTGATCAAAAAATATCATGCAACATAAAAAGTAGAAAACTTAATTCTCTACAAAAAAGGTCTCTTAACATTTTGCCATAGCTCGCTTCGTTTCCGAGATATTTGCAGATTTATCTCAAGGGAAGGGGCCTGACGGACATATTTCGAGATATTTCTTCTTCTTGTTGTTCTTCTTCTGCACAGCTAAGCTGGAAGTGGCATTTGCAGCTCGCAATAGTGCATAGTTATCTCAAAGAAAGGGGCCACGGTGTTTCTGTATCTCTATTATGTTGGTGCGGCTTCGGAACTTTTAAATATCTTGATATATCTCGAGAACTACGCATCTGATCAAAAAATATCATAGAACATAAAAAGTAGGAAACTTAATTCTCTACAAGAAAGGTCTCCTAACATTTTGCCATAGCTCGCTTCGTTTCCGAGATATTTGCAGATTTATCTCAAGGGAAGGGGCCTGACGGACATATTTCGTGTTATTTCTCCTTCTTGTTGTTCTTCTTCTGCACAGCTAAGCTGGAAGTGGCATTTGCAGCTCGCAATAGTGCAGAGTTATCTCAAAGAAAGGGGCCACGGTGTTTCTGTATCTCTATTATGCTGGTGCGGCTTCGGAACTTTTAAATATCTTGATATATCTCGAGAACAACGCATCTGATCAAAAAATATCATAGAACATAAAAAGTAGAAAACTTAATTCTCTACAACAAAGGTCTCTTAACATTTTGCCATAGCTCGCTTCGTTTCCGAGATATTTGCAGATTTATCTCGAGGGAAGGGGCCTGACGGACATATTTCGAGATATTTCTTCTTCTTGTTGTTCTTCTTCTGCACAGCTAAGCTGGAAGTGGCATTTGCGGCTCGCACTAGTGCAGAGTTATCTCGAAGAAAGGGGCCACGGTGTTTCTGTATCTCTATTATGTTGGTGCGGCTTCGGAACTTTTAAATATCTTGATATATCTCGAGAACTACGCATCTGATCAAAAAATATCATAGAACATAAAAAGTAGGAAACTTAATTCTCTACAAATAAGGTCTCTTAACATTTTGCCATAGCCCGCTTCGTTTCCGAGATATTTGCAGATTTATCTCAAGGGAAGGGGCCTGACGGACATATTTCGAGATATTTCTTCTTCTTGTTGTTATTCTTCTGCACAGCTAAGCTGGAAGTGGCATTTGCAGCTCGCAATAGTGCAGAGTTATCGCAAAGAAAGGGGCCACGGTGTTTCTGTATCTCTATTATGTTGGTGCGGCTTCGGAACTTTTAAATATCTTGATATATCTCGAGAACTACGCATCTGATCAAAAAATATCATAGAACATAAAAAGTAGGAAACTTAATTCTCTACAACAAAGGTCTCTTAACATTTTGCCATAGCTCGCTTCGTTTCCGAGATATTTGCAGATTTATCTCAAGGGAAGGGGCCTGACGGACATATTTCGAGATATTTCTTCTTATTGTTGTTCTTCTTCTGCACAGCTAAGCTGGAAGTGGCATTTGCAGCTCGCAATAGTGCAGAGTTATCTCAAAGAAAGGGGCCACGGTGTTTCTGTATCTCTATTATGTTGGTGCAGCTTCGGAACTTTTAAATATCTTGATATATCTCGAGAACTACGCATCTGATCAAAAAATATCATGGAACATAAAAAGTAGGAAACTTAATTCTCTACAAAAAAGGTCTCTTAACATTTTGCCATAGCTCGCTTCGTTTCCGAGATATTGGCAGATTTATCTCAAGGGAAGGGGCCTGACGGGCATATTTCGAGATATTTCTTCTTCTTGTTGTTCTTCTTCTGCACAGCTAAGCTGGAAGTGGCATTTGCAGCTCGCAATAGTGCAGAGTTATCGCAAAGAAAGGGGCCACGGTGTTTCTGTATCTCTATTATGTTGGTGCGGCTTCGGAACTTTTAAATATCTTGATATATCTCGAGAACTACGCATCTGATCGAAAAATATCATAGAACATAAAAAGTAGGAAACTTAATTCTCTACAACAAAGGTCTCTTAACATTTTGCCATAGCTCGCTTCGTTTCCGAGATATTTGCAGATTTATCTCAAGGGAAGGGGCCTGACGGACATATTTCGAGATATTTCTTCTTTTTGTTGTTCTTCTTCTGCACAGCTAAGCTGGAAGTGGCATTTGCAGCTCGCAATAGTGCAGAGTTATCTCAAGGAAAGGGGCCACGGTGTTTCTGTATCTCTATTATGTTGGTGCGGCTTCGGAACTTTTAAATATCTTGATATATCTCGAGAACTACGCATCTGATCAAAAAATATCATAGAACATAAAAAGTAGAAAACTTAATTCTCTACAACAAAGGTCTCTTAACATTTTGCCATAGCTCGCTTCGTTTCCGAGATATTTGCAGATTTATCTCAAGGGAAGGGGCCTGACGGACATATTTCGAGATATTTCTTCTTCTTGTTATTCTTCTTCTGCACAGCTAAGCTGGAAGTGGCATTTGCAGCTCGCAATAGTGCAGAGTTATCGCAAAGAAAGGGGCCACGGTGTTTCTGTATCTCTATTATGTTGGTGCGGCTTCGGAACTTTTAAATATCTTGATATATCTCGAGAACTACGCATCTGATCAAAAAATATCATACAACATAAAAAGTAGGAAACTTAATTCTCTACAAGAAAGGTCTCTTAACATTTTGCCATAGCCCGCTTCGTTTCCGAGATATTTGCAGATTTATCTCAAGGGAAGGGGCCTGACGGACATATTTCGAGATATTTCTTCTTCTTGTTGTTATTCTTCTGCACAGCTAAGCTGGAAGTGGCATTTGCAGCTCGCAATAGTGCAGAGTTATCGCAAAGAAAGGGGCCACGGTGTTTCTGTATCTCTATTATGTTGGTGCGGCTTCGGAACTTTTAAATATCTTGATATATCTCGAGAACTACGCATCTGATCAAAAAATATCATAGAACATAAAAAGTAGGAAACTTAATTCTCTACAAGAAAGGTCTCTTAACATTTTGCCATAGCTCGCTTCGTTTCCGAGATATTTGCAGATTTATCTCAAGGGAAGGGGCCTGACGGACATATTTCGAGATATTTCTTCTTATTGTTGTTCTTCTTCTGCACAGCTAAGCTGGAAGTGGCATTTGCAGCTCGCAATAGTGCAGAGTTATCTCAAAGAAAGGGGCCACGGTGTTTCTGTATCTCTATTATGTTGGTGCAGCTTCGGAACTTTTAAATATCTTGATATATCTCGAGAACTACGCATCTGATCAAAAAATATCATGCAACATAAAAAGTAGAAAACTTAATTCTCTACAAAAAAGGTCTCTTAACATTTTGCCATAGCTCGCTTCGTTTCCGAGATATTTGCAGATTTATCTCAAGGGAAGGGGCCTGACGGACATATTTCGAGATATTTCTTCTTCTTGTTGTTCTTCTTCTGCACAGCTAAGCTGGAAGTGGCATTTGCAGCTCGCAATAGTGCATAGTTATCTCAAAGAAAGGGGCCACGGTGTTTCTGTATCTCTATTATGTTGGTGCGGCTTCGGAACTTTTAAATATCTTGATATATCTCGAGAACTACGCATCTGATCAAAAAATATCATAGAACATAAAAAGTAGGAAACTTAATTCTCTACAAGAAAGGTCTCCTAACATTTTGCCATAGCTCGCTTCGTTTCCGAGATATTTGCAGATTTATCTCAAGGGAAGGGGCCTGACGGACATATTTCGTGTTATTTCTCCTTCTTGTTGTTCTTCTTCTGCACAGCTAAGCTGGAAGTGGCATTTGCAGCTCGCAATAGTGCAGAGTTATCTCAAAGAAAGGGGCCACGGTGTTTCTGTATCTCTATTATGCTGGTGCGGCTTCGGAACTTTTAAATATCTTGATATATCTCGAGAACAACGCATCTGATCAAAAAATATCATAGAACATAAAAAGTAGAAAACTTAATTCTCTACAACAAAGGTCTCTTAACATTTTGCCATAGCTCGCTTCGTTTCCGAGATATTTGCAGATTTATCTCGAGGGAAGGGGCCTGACGGACATATTTCGAGATATTTCTTCTTCTTGTTGTTCTTCTTCTGCACAGCTAAGCTGGAAGTGGCATTTGCGGCTCGCACTAGTGCAGAGTTATCTCGAAGAAAGGGGCCACGGTGTTTCTGTATCTCTATTATGTTGGTGCGGCTTCGGAACTTTTAAATATCTTGATATATCTCGAGAACTACGCATCTGATCAAAAAATATCATAGAACATAAAAAGTAGGAAACTTAATTCTCTACAAATAAGGTCTCTTAACATTTTGCCATAGCCCGCTTCGTTTCCGAGATATTTGCAGATTTATCTCAAGGGAAGGGGCCTGACGGACATATTTCGAGATATTTCTTCTTCTTGTTGTTATTCTTCTGCACAGCTAAGCTGGAAGTGGCATTTGCAGCTCGCAATAGTGCAGAGTTATCGCAAAGAAAGGGGCCACGGTGTTTCTGTATCTCTATTATGTTGGTGCGGCTTCGGAACTTTTAAATATCTTGATATATCTCGAGAACTACGCATCTGATCAAAAAATATCATAGAACATAAAAAGTAGGAAACTTAATTCTCTACAACAAAGGTCTCTTAACATTTTGCCATAGCTCGCTTCGTTTCCGAGATATTTGCAGATTTATCTCAAGGGAAGGGGCCTGACGGACATATTTCGAGATATTTCTTCTTATTGTTGTTCTTCTTCTGCACAGCTAAGCTGGAAGTGGCATTTGCAGCTCGCAATAGTGCAGAGTTATCTCAAAGAAAGGGGCCACGGTGTTTCTGTATCTCTATTATGTTGGTGCAGCTTCGGAACTTTTAAATATCTTGATATATCTCGAGAACTACGCATCTGATCAAAAAATATCATGGAACATAAAAAGTAGGAAACTTAATTCTCTACAAAAAAGGTCTCTTAACATTTTGCCATAGCTCGCTTCGTTTCCGAGATATTGGCAGATTTATCTCAAGGGAAGGGGCCTGACGGGCATATTTCGAGATATTTCTTCTTCTTGTTGTTCTTCTTCTGCACAGCTAAGCTGGAAGTGGCATTTGCGGCTCGCACTAGTGCAGAGTTATCTCAAAGAAAGGGGCCACGGTGTTTCTGTATCTCTATTATGTTGGTGCGGCTTCGGAACTTTTAAATATCTTGATATATCTCGAGAACTACGCATCTGATCAAAAAATATCATAGAACATAAAAAGTAGGAAACTTAATTCTCTACAAATAAGGTCTCTTAACATTTTGCCATAGCCCGCTTCGTTTCCGAGATATTTGCAGATTTATCTCAAGGGAAGGGGCCTGACGGACATATTTCGAGATATTTCTTCTTCTTGTTGTTATTCTTCTGCACAGCTAAGCTGGAAGTGGCATTTGCAGCTCGCAATAGTGCAGAGTTATCGCAAAGAAAGGGGCCACGGTGTTTCTGTATCTCTATTATGTTGGTGCGGCTTCGGAACTTTTAAATATCTTGATATATCTCGAGAACTACGCATCTGATCGAAAAATATCATAGAACATAAAAAGTAGGAAACTTAATTCTCTACAACAAAGGTCTCTTAACATTTTGCCATAGCTCGCTTCGTTTCCGAGATATTTGCAGATTTATCTCAAGGGAAGGGGCCTGACGGACATATTTCGAGATATTTCTTCTTATTGTTGTTCTTCTTCTGCACAGCTAAGCTGGAAGTGGCATTTGCAGCTCGCAATAGTGCAGAGTTATCTCAAGGAAAGGGGCCACGGTGTTTCTGTATCTCTATTATGTTGGTGCAGCTTCGGAACTTTTAAATATCTTGATATATCTCGAGAACTACGCATCTGATCAAAAAATATCATGGAACATAAAAAGTAGAAAACTTAATTCTCTACAAAAAAGGTCTCTTAACATTTTGCCATAGCTCGCTTCGTTTCCGAGATATTTGCAGATTTATCTCAAGGGAAGGGGCCTGACGGACATATTTCGAGATATTTCTTCTTCTTGTTATTCTTCTTCTGCACAGCTAAGCTGGAAGTGGCATTTGCAGCTCGCAATAGTGCATAGTTATCTCAAAGAAAGGGGCCACGGTGTTTCTGTATCTCTATTATGTTGGTGCGGCTTCGGAACTTTTAAATATCTTGATATATCTCGAGAACTACGCATCTGATCAAAAAATATCATAGAACATAAAAAGTAGGAAACTTAATTCTCTACAAGAAAGGTCTCTTAACATTTTGCCATAGCTCGCTTCGTTTCCGAGATATTTGCAGATTTATCTCAAGGGAAGGGGCCTGACGGACATATTTCGTGTTATTTCTCCTTCTTGTTGTTCTTCTTCTGCACAGCTAAGCTGGAAGTGGCATTTGCAGCTCGCAATAGTGCAGAGTTATCTCAAAGAAAGGGGCCACGGTGTTTCTGTATCTCTATTATGCTGGTGCGGCTTCGGAACTTTTAAATATCTTGATATATCTCGAGAACAACGCATCTGATCAAAAAATATCATAGAACATAAAAAGTAGAAAACTTAATTCTCTACAACAAAGGTCTCTTAACATTTTGCCATAGCTCGCTTCGTTTCCGAGATATTTGCAGATTTATCTCGAGGGAAGGGGCCTGACGGACATATTTCGAGATATTTCTTCTTCTTGTTGTTCTTCTTCTGCACAGCTAAGCTGCAAGTGGCATTTGCGGCTCGCACTAGTGCAGAGTTATCTCGAAGAAAGGGGCCACGGTGTTTCTGTATCTCTATTATGTTGGTGCGGCTTCGGAACTTTTAAATATCTTGATATATCTCGAGAACTACGCATCTGATCAAAAAATATCATACAACATAAAAAGTAGGAAACTTAATTCTCTACAAGAAAGGTCTCTTAACATTTTGCCATAGCTCGCTTGGTTTCCGAGATATTTGCAGATTTATCTCAAGGGATGGGGCCTGACGGACATATTTCGAGATATTTCTTCTTCTTGTTGTTATTCTTCTGCACAGCTAAGCTGGAAGTGGCATTTGCAGCTCGCAATAGTGCAGAGTTATCGCAAAGAAAGGGGCCACGGTGTTTCTGTATCTCTAGTATGTTGGTGCGGCTTCGGAACTTTTAAATATCTTGATATATCTCGAGAACTACGCATCTGATCAAAAAATATCATAGAACATAAAAAGTAGGAAACTTAATTCTCTACAACAAAGGTCTCTTAACATTTTGCCATAGCTCGCTTCGTTTCCGAGATATTTGCAGATTTATCTCAAGGGAAGGGGCCTGACGGACATATTTCGAGATATTTCTTCTTATTGTTGTTCTTCTTCTGCACAGCTAAGCTGGAAGTGGCATTTGCAGCTCGCAATAGTGCAGAGTTATCTCAAAGAAAGGGGCCACGGTGTTTCTGTATCTCTATTATGTTGGTGCAGCTTCGGAACTTTTAAATATCTTGATATATCTCGAGAACTACGCATCTGATCAAAAAATATCATGGAACATAAAAAGTAGAAAACTTAATTCTCTACAAAAAAGGTCTCTTAACATTTTGCCATAGCTCGCTTCGTTTCCGAGATATTTGCAGATTTATCTCAAGGGAAGGGGCCTGAAGGACATATTTCGAGATATTTCTTCTTCTTGTTGTTCTTCTTCTGCACAGCTAAGCTGGAAGTGGCATTTGCAGCTCGCAATAGTGCATAGTTATCTCAAAGAAAGGGGCCACGGTGTTTCTGTATCTCTATTATGTTGGTGCGGCTTCGGAACTTTTAAATATCTTGATATATCTCGAGAACTACGCATCTGATCAAAAAATATCATAGAACATAAAAAGTAGGAAACTTAATTCTCTACAAGAAAGGTCTCTTAACATTTTGCCATAGCTCGCTTCGTTTCCGAGATATTTGCAGATTTATCTCAAGGGAAGGGGCCTGACGGACATATTTCGAGATATTTCTTCTTCTTGTTGTTCTTCTTCTGCACAGCTAAGCTGGAAGTGGCATTTGCAGCTCGCAATAGTGCAGAGTTATCTCAAAGAGAGGGGCCACGGTGTTTCTGTATCTCTATTATGCTGGTGCGGCTTCGGAACTTTTAAATATCTTGATATATCTCGAGAACAACGCATCTGATCAAAAAATATCATAGAACATAAAAAGTAGAAAACTTAATTCTCTACAACAAAGGTCTCTTAACATTTTGCCATAGCTCGCTTCGTTTCCGAGATATTTGCAGATTTATCTCGAGGGAAGGGGCCTGACGGACATATTTCGAGATATTTCTTCTTCTTGTTGTTCTTCTTCTGCACAGCTAAGCTGGAAGTGGCATTTGCGGCTCGCACTAGTGCAGAGTTATCTCGAAGAAAGGGGCCACGGTGTTTCTGTATCTCTATTATGTTGGTGCGGCTTCGGAACTTTTAAATATCTTGATATATCTCGAGAACTACGCATCTGATCAAAAAATATCATACAACATAAAAAGTAGGAAACTTAATTCTCTACAAGAAAGGTCTCTTAACATTTTGCCATAGCTCGCTTGGTTTCCGAGATATTTGCAGATTTATCTCAAGGGATGGGGCCTGACGGACATATTTCGAGATATTTCTTCTTCTTGTTGTTATTCTTCTGCACAGCTAAGCTGGGAGTGGCATTTGCAGCTCGCAATAGTGCAGAGTTATCGCAAAGAAAGGGGCCACTGTGTTTCTGTATCTCTAGTATGTTGGTGCGGCTTCGGAACTTTTAAATATCTTGATATATCTCGAGAACTACGCATCTGATCAAAAAATATCATAGAACATAAAAAGTAGGAAACTTAATTCTCTACAACAAAGGTCTCTTAACATTTTGCCATAGCTCGCTTCGTTTCCGAGATATTTGCAGATTTATCTCAAGGGAAGGGGCCTGACGGACATATTTCGAGATATTTCTTCTTATTGTTGTTCTTCTTCTGCACAGCTAAGCTGGAAGTGGCATTTGCAGCTCGCAATAGTGCAGAGTTATCTCAAAGAAAGGGGCCACGGTGTTTCTGTATCTCTATTATGTTGGTGCAGCTTCGGAACTTTTAAATATCTTGATATATCTCGAGAACTACGCATCTGATCAAAAAATATCATGGAACATAAAAAGTAGAAAACTTAATTCTCTACAAAAAAGGTCTCTTAACATTTTGCCATAGCTCGCTTCGTTTCCGAGATATTTGCAGATTTATCTCAAGGGAAGGGGCCTGACGGACATATTTCGAGATATTTCTTCTTCTTGTTGTTCTTCTTCTGCACAGCTAAGCTGGAAGTGGCATTTGCAGCTCGCAATAGTGCATAGTTATCTCAAAGAAAGGGGCCACGGTGTTTCTGTATCTCTATTATGTTGGTGCGGCTTCGGAACTTTTAAATATCTTGATATATCTCGAGAACTACGCATCTGATCAAAAAATATCATAGAACATAAAAAGTAGGAAACTTAATTCTCTACAAGAAAGGTCTCTTAACATTTTGCCATAGCTCGCTTCGTTTCCGAGATATTTGCAGATTTATCTCAAGGGAAGGGGCCTGACGGACATATTTCGAGATATTTCTTCTTCTTGTTGTTCTTCTTCTGCACAGCTAAGCTGGAAGTGGCATTTGCAGCTCGCAATAGTGCAGAGTTATCTCAAAGAGAGGGGCCACGGTGTTTCTGTATCTCTATTATGCTGGTGCGGCTTCGGAACTTTTAAATATCTTGATATATCTCGAGAACAACGCATCTGATCAAAAAATATCATAGAACATAAAAAGTAGAAAACTTAATTCTCTACAACAAAGGTCTCTTAACATTTTGCCATAGCTCGCTTCGTTTCCGAGATATTTGCAGATTTATCTCGAGGGAAGGGGCCTGACGGACATATTTCGAGATATTTCTTCTTCTTGTTGTTCTTCTTCTGCACAGCTAAGCTGGAAGTGGCATTTGCGGCTCGCACTAGTGCAGAGTTATCTCGAAGAAAGGGGCCACGGTGTTTCTGTATCTCTATTATGTTGGTGCGGCTTCGGAACTTTTAAATATCTTGATATATCTCGAGAACTACGCATCTGATCAAAAAATATCATACAACATAAAAAGTAGGAAACTTAATTCTCTACAAGAAAGGTCTCTTAACATTTTGCCATAGCTCGCTTGGTTTCCGAGATATTTGCAGATTTATCTCAAGGGATGGGGCCTGACGGACATATTTCGAGATATTTCTTCTTCTTGTTGTTATTCTTCTGCACAGCTAAGCTGGGAGTGGCATTTGCAGCTCGCAATAGTGCAGAGTTATCGCAAAGAAAGGGGCCACGGTGTTTCTGTATCTCTAGTATGTTGGTGCGGCTTCGGAACTTTTAAATATCTTGATATATCTCGAGAACTACGCATCTGATCAAAAAATATCATAGAACATAAAAAGTAGGAAACTTAATTCTCTACAACAAAGGTCTCTTAACATTTTGCCATAGCTCGCTTCGTTTCCGAGATATTTGCAGATTTATCTCAAGGGAAGGGGCCTGACGGACATATTTCGAGATATTTCTTCTTATTGTTGTTCTTCTTCTGCACAGCTAAGCTGGAAGTGGCATTTGCAGCTCGCAATAGTGCAGAGTTATCTCAAAGAAAGGGGCCACGGTGTTTCTGTATCTCTATTATGTTGGTGCAGCTTCGGAACTTTTAAATATCTTGATATATCTCGAGAACTACGCATCTGATCAAAAAATATCATGGAACATAAAAAGTAGAAAACTTAATTCTCTACAAAAAAGGTCTCTTAACATTTTGCCATAGCTCGCTTCGTTTCCGAGATATTTGCAGATTTATCTCAAGGGAAGGGGCCTGACGGACATATTTCGAGATATTTCTTCTTCTTGTTGTTCTTCTTCTGCACAGCTAAACTGGAAGTGGCATTTCCAGCTCGCAATAGTGCAGAGTTATCTCAAAGAAAGGGTCCACGGTGTTTCTGTATCTCTATTATGTTGGTGCGGCCTCGGAACTTTTAAATATCTTGATATATCTCGAGAACTACGCATCTGATCAAAAAATATCATAGAACATAAAAAGTAGGAAACTTAATTCTCTACAAGAAAGGTCTCTTAACATTTTGTCATAGCTCGCTTCGTTTCCGAGATATTTGCAGATCTATCTCAAGGGAAGGGGCCTGACGGACATATTTCGAGATATTTCTTCTTATTGTTGTTCTTCTTCTGCACAGCTAAGCTGGAAGTGGCATTTGCAGGTCGCAATAGTGCAGAGTTATCTCAAAGAAAGGGGCCACGGTGTTTCTGTATCTCTATTATGTTGGTGCGGCTTCGGAACTTTTAAATATCTTGATATATCTCGAGAACTACGCATCTGATCAAAAAATATCATACAACATAAAAAGTAGGAAACTTAATTCTCTACAAGAAAGGTCTCTTAACATTTTGCCATAGCTCGCTTGGTTTCCGAGATATTTGCAGATTTATCTCAAGGGATGGGGCCTGACGGACATATTTCGAGATATTTCTTCTTCTTGTTGTTATTCCTCTGCACAGCTAAGCTGGAAGTGGCATTTGCAGCTCGCAATAGTGCAGAGTTATCGCAAAGAAAGGGGCCACGGTGTTTCTGTATCTCTAGTATGTTGGTGCGGCTTCGGAACTTTTAAATATCTTGATATATCTCGAGAACTACGCATCTGATCAAAAAATATCATAGAACATAAAAAGTAGGAAACTTAATTCTCTACAACAAAGGTCTCTTAACATTTTGCCATAGCTCGCTTCGTTTCCGAGATATTTGCAGATTTATCTCAAGGGAAGGGGCCTGACGGACATATTTCGAGATATTTCTTCTTATTGTTGTTCTTCTTCTGCACAGCTAAGCTGGAAGTGGCATTTGCAGCTCGCAATAGTGCAGAGTTATCTCAAAGAAAGGGGCCACGGTGTTTCTGTATCTCTATTATGTTGGTGCAGCTTCGGAACTTTTAAATATCTTGATATATCTCGAGAACTACGCATCTGATCAAAAAATATCATGGAACATAAAAAGTAGAAAACTTAATTCTCTACAAAAAAGGTCTCTTAACATTTTGCCATAGCTCGCTTCGTTTCCGAGATATTTGCAGATTTATCTCAAGGGAAGGGGCCTGACGGACATATTTCGAGATATTTCTTCTTCTTGTTGTTCTTCTTCTGCACAGCTAAGCTGGAAGTGGCATTTGCAGCTCGCAATAGTGCATAGTTATCTCAAAGAAAGGGGCCACGGTGTTTCTGTATCTCTATTATGTTGGTGCGGCTTCGGAACTTTTAAATATCTTGATATATCTCGAGAACTACGCATCTGATCAAAAAATATCATAGAACATAAAAAGTAGGAAACTTAATTCTCTACAAGAAAGGTCTCTTAACATTTTGTCATAGCTCGCTTCGTTTCCGAGATATTTGCAGATTTATCTCAAGGGAAGGGGCCTGACGGACATATTTCGAGATATTTCTTCTTCTTGTTGTTCTTCTTCTGCACAGCTAAACTGGAAGTGGCATTTCCAGCTCGCAATAGTGCAGAGTTATCTCAAAGAAAGGGTCCACGGTGTTTCTGTATCTCTATTATGTTGGTGCGGCCTCGGAACTTTTAAATATCTTGATATATCTCGAGAACTACGCATCTGATCAAAAAATATCATAGAACATAAAAAGTAGGAAACTTAATTCTCTACAAGAAAGGTCTCTTAACATTTTGTCATAGCTCGCTTCGTTTCCGAGATATTTGCAGATCTATCTCAAGGGAAGGGGCCTGACGGACATATTTCGAGATATTTCTTCTTCTTGTTGTTCTTCTTCTGCACATCTAAGCTGGAAGTGGCATTTGCAGCTCGCAATAGTGCAGAGTTATCTCAAAGAAAGCGGCCACGGTGTTTCTGTACCTCTATTATGTTGGTGCAGCTTCGGAACTTTTAAATATCTTGATATATCTCGAGATCTACGCATCTGATCAAAAAATATCATAGAACATGAAAAGTAGGAAACTTAATTCTCTACAAAAAAGGTCTCTTAACATTTTGCCATAGCTCGCTTCGTTTCCGAGATATTGGCAGATTTATCTCAAGGGAAGGGGCCTGACGGACATATTTCGAGATATTTCTTCTTCTTGTTGTTCTTCTTCTGCACAGCTAAGCTGGAAGTGGCATTTGCGGCTCGCACTAGTGCAGAGTTATCTCAAAGAAAGGGGCCACGGTGTTTCTGTATCTCTATTATGTTGGTGCGGCTTCGTAACTTTTAAATATCTTGTTATATCTCGAGAACTACGCATCTGATCAAAAAATATCATACTACCTAAAAAGTAGGAAACTTAATTCTCTACAAGAAAGGTCTCTTAACATTTTGCCATAGCTCGCTTCGTTTTCGAGGTATTTGCAGATTTATCTCAAGGGAAGGGGCCTGACGGACATATTTCGAGATATTTCTTCTTCTTGTTGTTCTTCTTCTGCACAGCTAAGCTGGAAGTGGCATTTGCAGCTCGCAATAGTGCATAGTTATCTCAAAGAAAGGGGCCACGGTGTTTCTGTATCTCTATTATGTTGGTGCGGCTTCGGAACTTTTAAATATCTTGATATATCTCGAGAACTACGCATCTGATCAAAAAATATCATAGAACATAAAAAGTAGGAAACTTAATTGTCTACAAAAAAGGTCTCTTAACATTTTGCCATAGCTCGCTTCGTTTCCGAGATATTTGCAGATTTATCTCAAGGGAAGGGGCCTAACGGACATATTTCGTGATATTTCTTCTTCTTGTTGTTCTTCTTCTGCACAGCTAAGCTGGAAGTGGCATTTGCAGCTCGCAATAGTGCAGAGTTATCTCAAAGAAAGCGGCCACGGTGTTTCTGTACCTCTATTATGTTGGTGCAGCTTCGGAACTTTTAAATATCTTGATATATCTCGAGATCTACGCATCTGATCAAAAAATATCATAGAACATAAAAAGTAGGAAACTTAATTCTCTACAAAAAAGGTCTCTTAACATTTTGCCATAGCTCGCTTCGTTTCCGAGATATTTGCAGATTTATCTCAAGGGAAGGGGCCTAACGGACATATTTCGTGATATTTCTTCTTCTTGTTGTTCTTCTTCTGCACAGCTAAGCTGGAAGTGGCATTTGCGGCTCGCACTAGTGCAGAGTTATCTCAAAGAAAGGGGCCACGGTGTTTCTGTATCTCTATTATGTTGGTGCGGCTTCGGAACTTTTAAATATCTTGATATATCTCGAGAACTACGCATCTGATCAAAAAATATCATAGAACATAAAAAGTAGGAAACTTAATTCTCTACAAAAAAGGTCTCTTAACATTTTGCCATAGCTGGCTTCGTTTCCGAGATATTTGCAGATTTATCTCGAGGGAAGGGGCCTGACGGACATATTTCGAGATATTTCTTCTTCTTGTTGTTCTTCTTCTGCACAGCTAAGCTGGAAGTGGCTTTTGCGGCTCGCACTAGTGCAGAGTTATCTCAAAGAAAGGGGCCACGGTGTTTCTGTATCTCTATTATGTTGGTGCGGCTTCGGAACTTTTAAATATCTTGATATATCTCGAGATCTACGCATCTGATCAAAAAATATCATAGAACATAAAAAGTAGGAAACTTAATTCTCTACAACAAAGGTCTCTTAACATTTTGCCATAGCTCGCTTCGTTTCCGAGATATTTGCAGATTTATCTCGAGGGAAGGGGCCTGGCGGACATATTTCGAGATATTTCTTCTTCTTGTTGTTCTTCTTCTGCACAGCTAAGCTGGAAGTGGCATTTGCGGCTCGCACTAGTGCAGAGTTATCTCAAAGAAAGGGGCCACGGTGTTTCTGGATCTCTATTATGTTGGTGCGGCTTCGGAACTTTTAAATATCTCGATATATCTCGAAAACTACGCTTCTGATCAAAAAATATCATAGAACATAAATTGTAGGAAACATAATTCTCTACAAAAAAGGTCTCTTAACATTTTGCCATAGCTCGTTTCGTTTCCGAGATATTTGCAGATATATCTCAAGGGAAGGGGCCTGACGGACATATTTCGAGATATTTCTTCTTATTGTTGTTCTTCTTCTGCACAGCTAAGCTGGAAGTGGCATTTGCAGCTCGCAATAGTGCAGAGTTATCTCAAAGAAAGGGGCCACGGTGTTTCTGTATCTCTATTATGTTGGTGCAGCTTCGGAACTTTTAAATATCTTGATATATCTCGAGAACTACGCATCTGATCAAAAAATATCATGGAACATAAAAAGTAGAAAACTTAATTCTCTACAAAAAAGGTCTCTTAACATTTTGCCATAGCTCGCTTCGTTTCCGAGATATTTGCAGATTTATCTCAAGGGAAGGGGCCTGACGGACATATTTCGAGATATTTCTTCTTCTTGTTATTCTTCTTCTGCACAGCTAAGCTGGAAGTGGCATTTGCAGCTCGCAATAGTGCATAGTTATCTCAAAGAAAGGGGCCACGGTGTTTCTGTATCTCTATTATGTTGGTGCGGCTTCGGAACTTTTAAATATCTTGATATATCTCGAGAACTACGCATCTGATCAAAAAATATCACAGAACATAAAAAGTAGGAAACTTAATTCTCTACAAGAAAGGTCTCTTAACATTTTGCCATAGCTCGCTTCGTTTCCGAGATATTTGCAGATTTGTCTCAAGGGAAGGGGCCTGACGGATATATTTCGTGTTATTTCTCCTTCTTGTTGTTCTTCTTCTGCACAGCTAAGCTGGAAGTGGCATTTGCAGCTCGCAATAGTGCAGAGTTATCTCAAAGAAAGGGGCCACGGTGTTTCTGTATCTCTATTATGCTGGTGCGGCTTCGGAACTTTTAAATATCTTGATATATCTCGAGAACAACGCATCTGATCAAAAAATATCATAGAACATAAAAAGTAGAAAACTCAATTCTCTACAACAAAGGTCTCTTAACATTTTGCCATAGCTCGCTTCGTTTCCGAGATATTTGCAGATTTATCTCGAGGGAAGGGGCCTGACGGACATATTTCGAGATATTTCTTCTTCTTGTTGTTCTTCTTCTGCACAGCTAAGCTGGAAGTGGCATTTGCGGCTCGCACTAGTGCAGAGTTATCTCGAAGAAAGGGGCCACGGTGTTTCTGTATCTCTATTATGTTGGTGCGGCTTCGGAACTTTTAAATATCTTGATATATCTCGAGAACTACGCATCTGATCAAAAAATATCATACAACATAAAAAGTAGGAAACTTAATTCTCTACAAGAAAGGTCTCTTAACATTTTGCCATAGCTCGCTTGGTTTCCGAGATATTTGCAGATTTATCTCAAGGGATGGGGCCTGACGGACATATTTCGAGATATTTCTTCTTCTTGTTGTTCTTCTTCTGCACAGCTAAGCTGGAAGTGGCATTTGCAGCTCGCAATAGTGCATAGTTATCTCAAAGAAAGGGGCCACGGTGTTTCTGTATCTCTATTATGTTGGTGCGGCTTCGGAACTTTTAAATATCTTGATATATCTCGAGAACTACGCATCTGATCAAAAAATATCATAGAACATAAAAAGTAGGAAACTTAATTCTCTACAAGAAAGGTCTCTTAACATTTTGCCATAGCTCGCTTCGTTTCCGAGATATTTGCAGATTTATCTCAAGGGAAGGGGCCTGACGGACATATTTCGAGATATTTCTTCTTCTTGTTGTTATTCTTCTGCACAGCTAAGCTGGAAGTGGCATTTGCAGCTCGCAATAGTGCAGAGTTATCGCAAAGAAAGGGGCCACGGTGTTTCTGTATCTCTAGTATGTTGGTGCGGCTTCGGAACTTTTAAATATCTTGATATATCTCGAGAACTACGCATCTGATCAAAAAATATCATAGAACATAAAAAGTAGGAAACTTAATTCTCTACAACAAAGGTCTCTTAACATTTTGCCATAGCTCGCTTCGTTTCCGAGATATTTGCAGATTTATCTCAAGGGAAGGGGCCTGACGGACATATTTCGAGATATTTCTTCTTATTGTTGTTCTTCTTCTGCACAGCTAAGCTGGAAGTGGCATTTGCAGCTCGCAATAGTGCAGAGTTATCTCAAAGAAAGGGGCCACGGTGTTTCTGTATCTCTATTATGTTGGTGCAGCTTCGGAACTTTTAAATATCTTGATATATCTCGAGAACTACGCATCTGATCAAAAAATATCATGGAACATAAAAAGTAGAAAACTTAATTCTCTACAAAAAAGGTCTCTTAACATTTTGCCATAGCTCGCTTCGTTTCCGAGATATTTGCAGATTTATCTCAAGGGAAGGGGCCTGACGGACATATTTCGAGATATTTCTTCTTCTTGTTGTTCTTCTTCTGCACAGCTAAGCTGGAAGTGGCATTTGCAGCTCGCAATAGTGCATAGTTATCTCAAAGAAAGGGGCCACGGTGTTTCTGTATCTCTATTATGTTGGTGCGGCTTCGGAACTTTTAAATATCTTGATATATCTCGAGAACTACGCATCTGATCAAAAAATATCATAGAACATAAAAAGTAGGAAACTTAATTCTCTACAAGAAAGGTCTCTTAACATTTTGTCATAGCTCGCTTCGTTTCCGAGATATTTGCAGATTTATCTCAAGGGAAGGGGCCTGACGGACATATTTCGAGATATTTCTTCTTCTTGTTGTTCTTCTTCTGCACAGCTAAACTGGAAGTGGCATTTCCAGCTCGCAATAGTGCAGAGTTATCTCAAAGAAAGGGTCCACGGTGTTTCTGTATCTCTATTATGTTGGTGCGGCCTCGGAACTTTTAAATATCTTGATATATCTCGAGAACTACGCATCTGATCAAAAAATATCATAGAACATAAAAAGTAGGAAACTTAATTCTCTACAAGAAAGGTCTCTTAACATTTTGTCATAGCTCGCTTCGTTTCCGAGATATTTGCAGATCTATCTCAAGGGAAGGGGCCTGACGGACATATTTCGAGATATTTCTTCTTATTGTTGTTCTTCTTCTGCACAGCTAAGCTGGAAGTGGCATTTGCAGGTTGCAATAGTGCAGAGTTATCTCAAAGAAAGGGGCCACGGTGTTTCTGTATCTCTATTATGTTGGTGCAGCTTCGGAACTTTTAAATATCTTGATATATCTCGAGAACTACGCATCTGATCAAAAAATATCATGGAACATAAAAAGTAGAAAACTTAATTCTCTACAAAAAAGGTCTCTTAACATTTTGCCATAGCTCGCTTCGTTTCCGAGATATTTGCAGATCTATCTCAAGGGATGGGGCCTGACGGACATATTTCGAGATATTTCTTCTTCTTGTTGTTCTTCTTCTGCACATCTAAGCTGGAAGTGGCATTTGCAGCTCGCAATAGTGCAGTGTTATCTCAAAGAAAGCGGCCACGGTGTTTCTGTACCTCTATTATGTTGGTGCAGCTTCGGAACTTTTAAATATCTTGATATATCTCGAGATCTACGCATCTGATCAAAAAATATCATAGAACATAAAAAGTAGGAAACTTAATTCTCTACAACAAAGGTCTCTTAACATTTTGCCATAGCTCGCTTCGTTTCCGAGATATTTGCAGATTTATCTCGAGGGAAGGGGCCTGACGGACATATTTCGAGATATTTCTTCTTCTTGTTGTTCTTCTTCTGCACAGCTAAGCTGGAAGTGGCATTTGCGGCTCGCACTAGTGCAGAGTTATCTCAAAGAAAGGGGCCACGGTGTTTCTGGATCTCTATTATGTTGGTGCGGCTTCGGAACTTTTAAATATCTCGATATATCTCGAAAACTACGCTTCTGATCAAAAAATATCATAGAACATAAATTGTAGGAAACATAATTCTCTACGAAAAAGGTCTCTTAACATTTTGCCATAGCTCGTTTCGTTTCCGAGATATTTGCAGATATATCTCAAGGGAAGGGGCCTGACGGACATATTTCGAGATATTTCTTCTTCTTGTTGTTCTTCTTCTGCACATCTAAGCTGGAAGTGGCATTTGCAGCTCGCAATAGTGCAGAGTTATCTCAAAGAAAGCGGCCACGGTGTTTCTGTACCTCTATTATGTTGGTGCAGCTTCGGAACTTTTAAATATCTTGATATATCTCGAGATCTACGCATCTGATCAAAAAATATCATAGAACATGAAAAGTAGGAAACTTAATTCTCTACAAAAAAGGTCTCTTAACATTTTGCCATAGCTCGCTTCGTTTCCGATATATTTGCAGATTTATCTCAAGGGAAGGGGCCTAACGGACATATTTCGTGATATTTCTTCTTCTTGTTGTTCTTCTTCTGCACAGCTAAACTGGAAGTGGCATTTCCAGCTCGCAATAGTGCAGAGTTATCTCAAAGAAAGGGGCCACGGTGTTTCTGTATCTCTATTATGTTGGTGCGGCTTCGGAACTTTTAAATATCTTGATATATCTCGAGAACTACGCATCTGATCAAAAAATATCATAGAACATAACTTGTAGGAAACTTAATTCTCTACAAAAAAGGTCTCTTAACATTATGCCATAGCTCGCTTCGTTTCCGAGATATTTGCTGATTTATCTCAAGGGAAGGGGCCTGACGGACATATTTCGAGATATTTCTTCTTCTTGTTGTTCTTCTTCTGCACAGCTAAACTGGAAGTGGCATTTCCAGCTCGCAATAGTGCAGAGTTATCTCAAAGAATGGGGCCACGGTGTTTCTGTATCTCTATTATGTTGGTGCGGCTTCGGATCTTTTAAATATCTCGATATATCTCGAAAACTACGCTTCTGATCAAGAAATATCATAGAACATAAATTGTAGGAAACATAATTCTCTACAAAAAAGGTCTCTTAACATTTTGCCATAGCTCGCTTCGTTTCCGAGATATTTACAGATTTATCTCAAGGGAAGGGGCCTGACGGACATATTTCGAGATATTTCTTCTTCTTGTTGTTCTTCTTCTGCACAGCTAAGCTGGAAGTGGCATTTGCAGCTCGCAATAGTGCAGAGTTATCTCAAAGAAAGCGGCCACGGTGTTTCTGTACCTCTATTATGTTGGTGCAGCTTCGGAACTTTTAAATATCTTGATATATCTCGAGATCTACGCATCTGATCAAAAAATATCATAGAACATAAAAAGTAGGAAACTTAATTCTCTACAAAAAAGGTCTCTTAACATTTTGCCATAGCTCGCTTCGTTTCCGAGATATTTGCAGATTTATCTCAAGGGAAGGGGCCTAACGGACATATTTCGTGATATTTCTTCTTCTTGTTGTTCTTCTTCTGCACAGCTAAGCTGGAAGTGGCATTTGCGGCTCGCACTAGTGCAGAGTTATCTCAAAGAAAGGGGCCACGGTGTTTCTGTATCTCTATTATGTTGGTGCGGCTTCGGAACTTTTAAATATCTTGATATATCTCGAGAACTACGCATCTGATCAAAAAATATCATAGAACATAAAAAGTAGGAAACTTAATTCTCTACAAAAAAGGTCTCTTAACATTTTGCCATAGCTCGCTTCGTTTCCGAGATATTTGCAGATTTATCTCGAGGGAAGGGGCCTGACGGACATATTTCGAGATATTTCTTCTTCTTGTTGTTCTTCTTCTGCACAGCTAAGCTGGAAGTGGCTTTTGCGGCTCGCACTAGTGCAGAGTTATCTCAAAGAAAGGGGCCACGGTGTTTCTGTATCTCTATTATGTTGGTGCGGCTTCGGAACTTTTAAATATCTTGATATATCTCGAGATCTACGCATCTGATCAAAAAATATCATAGAACATAAAAAGTAGGAAACTTAATTCTCTACAACAAAGGTCTCTTAACATTTTGCCATAGCTCGCTTCGTTTCCGAGATATTTGCAGATTTATCTCGAGGGAAGGGGCCTGACGGACATATTTCGAGATATTTCTTCTTCTTGTTGTTCTTCTTCTGCACAGCTAAGCTGGAAGTGGCATTTGCGGCTCGCACTAGTGCAGAGTTATCTCAAAGAAAGGGGCCACGGTGTTTCTGGATCTCTATTATGTTGGTGCGGCTTCGGAACTTTTAAATATCTCGATATATCTCGAAAACTACGCTTCTGATCAAAAAATATCATAGAACATAAATTGTAGGAAACATAATTCTGTACAAAAAAGGTCTCTTAACATTTTGCCATAGCTCGTTTCGTTTCCGAGATATTTGCAGATATATCTCAAGGGAAGGGGCCTGACGGACATATTTCGAGATATTTCTTCTTCTTGTTGTTCTTCTTCTGCACATCTAAGCTGGAAGTGGCATTTGCAGCTCGCAATAGTGCAGAGTTATCTCAAAGAAAGCGGCCACGGTGTTTCTGTACCTCTATTATGTTGGTGCAGCTTCGGAACTTTTAAATATCTTGATATATCTCGAGATCTACGCATCTGATCAAAGATTATCATAGAACATGAAAAGTAGGAAACTTAATTCTCTACAAAAAAGGTCTCTTAACATTTTGCCATAGCTCGCTTCGTTTCCGAGGTATTGGCAGATTTATCTCAAGGGAAGGGGCCTGACGGACATATTTGGAGATATTTCTTGTTCTTGTTGTTCTTCTTCTGCACAGCTAAGCTGGAAGTGGCATTTGCGGCTCGCACTAGTGCAGAGTTATCTCAAAGAAAGGGGCCACGGTGTTTCTGTATCTCTATTATGTTGGTGCGGCTTCGTAACTTTTAAATATCTTGTTATATCTCGAGAACTACGCATCTGATCAAAAAATATCATACTACATAAAAAGTAGGAAACTTAATTCTCTACAAGAAAGGTCTCTTAACATTTTGCCATAGCTCGCTTCGTTTTCGAGGTATTTGCAGATTTATCTCAAGGGAAGGGGCCTGACGGACATATTTCGAGATATTTCTTCTTCTTGTTGTTCTTCTTCTGCACAGCTAAGCTGGAAGTGGCATTTGCAGCTCGCAATAGTGCATAGTTATCTCAAAGAAAGGGGCCACGGTGTTTCTGTATCTCTATTATGTTGGTGCGGCTTCGGAACTTTTAAATATCTTGATATATCTCGAGAACTACGCATCTGATCAAAAAATATCATAGAACATAAAAAGTAGGAAACTTAATTGTCTACAAAAAAGGTCTCTTAACATTTTGCCATAGCTCGCTTCGTTTCCGAGATATTTGCAGATTTATCTCAAGGGAAGGGGCCTAACGGACATATTTCGTGATATTTCTTGTTCTTGTTGTTCTTCTTCTGCACAGCTAAACTGGAAGTGGCATTTCCAGCTCGCAATAGTGCAGAGTTATCTCAAAGAAAGGGGCCACGGTGTTTCTGTATCTCTATTATGTTGGTGCGGCTTCGGAACTTTTAAATATCTTGATATATCTCGAGAACTACGCATCTGATCAAAAAATATCATAGAACATAACTTGTAGGAAACTTAATTCTCTACAAAAAAGGTCTCTTAACATTATGCCATAGCTCGCTTCGTTTCCGAGATATTTGCTGATTTATCTCAAGGGAAGGGGCCTGACGGACATATTTCGAGATATTTCTTCTTCTTGTTGTTCTTCTTCTGCACAGCTAAACTGGAAGTGGCATTTCCAGCTCGCAATAGTGCAGAGTTATCTCAAAGAATGGGGCCACGGTGTTTCTGTATCTCTATTATGTTGGTGCGGCTTCGGATCTTTTAAATATCTCGATATATCTCGAAAACTACGCTTCTGATCAAGAAATATCATAGAACATAAAAAGTAGGAAACTTAATTCTCTACAAAAAAGGTCTCTTAACATTTTGCCATAGCTCGCTTCGTTTCCGAGATATTTGCAGATTTATCTCGAGGGAAGGGGCCTGACGGACATATTTCGAGATATTTCTTCTTCTTGTTGTTCTTCTGCACAGCTAAGCTGGAAGTGGCATTTGCAGCTCGCAATAGTGCAGAGTTATCTCAAAGAAAGGGTCCACGGTGTTTCTGTATCTCTATTATGTTGGTGCGGCTTCGGAACTTTTAAATATCTTGATATATCTCGAGAACTACGCATCTAATCAAAAAATATCATAGAACATAAAAAGTAGGAAACTTAATTCTCTACAAGAAAGGTCTCTTAACATTTTGCCATAGCTCGCTTGGTTTCGGAGATATTTGCAGATTTATCTCAAGGGATGGGGCCTGACGGACATATTTCGAGATATTTCTTCTTCTTGTTGTTCTTCTTCTGCACATCTAAGCTGGAAGTGGCATTTGCAGCTCGCAACAGTGCAGAGTTATCTCAAAGAAAGCGGCCACGGTGTTTCTGTACCTCTATTATGTTGGTGCAGCTTCGGAACTTTTAAATATCTTGATATATCTCGAGATCTACGCATCTGATCAAAAAATATCATAGAACATAAAAAGTAGGAAACTTAATTGTCTACAAAAAAGGTCTCTTAACATTTTGCCATAGCTCGCTTCGTTTCCGAGATATTTGCAGATTTATCTCAAGGGAAGGGGCCTAACGGACATATTTCGTGATATTTCTTCTTCTTGTTGTTCTTCTTCTGCACAGCTAAGCTGGAAGTGGCATTTGCGGCTCGCACTAGTGCAGAGTTATCTCAAAGAAAGGGGCCACGGTGTTTCTGTATCTCTATTATGTTGGTGCGGCTTCGGAACTTTTAAATATCTTGATATATCTCGAGAACTACGCATCTGATCAAAAAATATCATAGAACATAAAAAGTAGGAAACTTAATTCTCTACAAAAAAGGTCTCTTAACATTTTGCCATAGCTCGCTTCGTTTCCGAGATATTTGCAGATTTATCTCGAGGGAAGGGGCCTGACGGACATATTTCGAGATATTTCTTCTTCTTGTTGTTCTTCTTCTGCACAGCTAAGCTGGAAGTGGCTTTTGCGGCTCGCACTAGTGCAGAGTTATCTGAAAGAAAGGGGCCACGGTGTTTCTGTATCTCTATTATGTTGGTGCGGCTTCGGAACTTTTAAATATCTCGATATATATCGAGAACTACGCATCTGATCAAAAAATATCATAGAACATAAAAAGTAGGAAACTTAATTCTCTACAAAAAAGGTCTCTTAACATTTTGCCATAGCTCGCTTCGTTTCCGAGATATTTGCATATTTATCTCAAGGGAAGGGGCCTGACGGACATATTTCGAGATATTTCTTCTTCTTGTTGTTCTTCTTCTGCACAGCTAAACTGGAAGTGGCATTTCCAGCTCGCAATAGTGCAGAGTTATCTCAAAGAAAGGGGCCACGGTGTTTCTGTATCTCTATTATGTTGGTGCGGCTTCGGAACTTTTAAATATCTTGATATATCTCGAGAACTACGCATCTGATCAAAAAATATCATAGAACATAACTTGTAGGAAACTTAATTCTCTACAAAAAAGGTCTCTAAACATTATGCCATAGCTCGCTTCGTTTCCGAGGTATTTGCTGATTTATCTCAAGGGAAGGGGCCTGACGGACATATTTCGAGATATTTCTTCTTCTTGTTGTTCTTCTTCTGCACAGCTAAACTGGAAGTGGCATTTCCAGCTCGCAATAGTGCAGAGTTATCTCAAAGAATGGGGCCACGGTGTTTCTGTATCTCTATTATGTTGGTGCGGCTTCGGATCTTTTAAATATCTCGATATATCTCGAAAACTACGCTTCTGATCAAGAAATATCATAGAACATAAAAAGTAGGAAACTTAATTCTCTACAAAAAAGGTCTCTTAACATTTTGCCATAGCTCGCTTCGTTTCCGAGATATTTGCAGATTTATCTCGAGGGAAGGGGCCTGACGGACATATTTCGAGATATTTCTTCTTCTTGTTGTTCTTCTGCACAGCTAAGCTGGAAGTGGCATTTGCAGCTCGCAATAGTGCAGAGTTATCTCAAAGAAAGGGTCCACGGTGTTTCTGTATCTCTATTATGTTGGTGCGGCTTCGGAACTTTTAAATATCTTGATATATCTCGAGAACTACGCATCTAATCAAAAAATATCATAGAACATAAAAAGTAGGAAACTTAATTCTCTACAAGAAAGGTCTCTTAACATTTTGCCATAGCTCGCTTGGTTTCGGAGATATTTGCAGATTTATCTCAAGGGATGGGGCCTGACGGACATATTTCGAGATATTTCTTCTTCTTGTTGTTCTTCTTCTGCACATCTAAGCTGGAAGTGGCATTTGCGGCTCGCACTAGTGCAGAGTTATCTCAAAGAAAGGGGCCACGGTGTTTCTGTATCTCTATTATGTTGGTGCGGCTTCGGAACTTTTAAATATCTTGATATATCTCGAGAACTACGCATCTGATCAAAAAATATCATAGAACATAAAAAGTAGGAAACTTAATTCTCTACAAAAAAGGTCTCTTAACATTTTGCCATAGCTCGCTTCGTTTCCGAGATATTTGCAGATTTATCTCGAGGGAAGGGGCCTGACGGACATATTTCGAGATATTTCTTCTTCTTGTTGTTCTTCTTCTGCACAGCTAAGCTGGAAGTGGCTTTTGCGGCTCGCACTAGTGCAGAGTTATCTCAAAGAAAGGGGCCACGGTGTTTCTGTATCTCTATTATGTTGGTGCGGCTTCGGAACTTTTAAATATCTCGATATATCTCGAGAACTACGCATCTGATCAAAAAATATCATAGAACATAAAAAGTAGGAAACTTAATTCTCTACAAAAAAGGTCTCTTAACATTTTGCCATAGCTCGCTTCGTTTCCGAGATATTTGCATATTTATCTCAAGGGAAGGGGCCTGACGGACATATTTCGAGATATTTCTTCTTCTTGTTGTTCTTCTTCTGCACAGCTAAACTGGAAGTGGCATTTCCAGCTCGCAATAGTGCAGAGTTATCTCAAAGAAAGGGGCCACGGTGTTTCTGTATCTCTATTATGTTGGTGCGGCTTCGGAACTTTTAAATGTCTTGATATATCTCGAGAACTACGCATCTGATCAAAAAATATCATACAACATAAAAAGTAGGAAACTTAATTCTCTACAAATAAAGTCTCTTAACATTTTGCCTTAGCTCGCTTCGTTTCCGAGATATTTGCAGATTTATCTCAAGGGAAGGGGCCTGAGGGACATATGTGGAGATATTTCTTCTTCTTGTTGTTCTTCTTCTGCACAGCTAAGCTGGAAGTGGCATTTGCGGCCCGCGCTAGTGCAGAGTTATCTCAAAGAAAGGGGCCACGGTGTTTCTGTATCTCTATTATGTTGGTGCGGCTTCGGAACTTTTAAATATCTCGATATATCTCGAAAACTACGCTTCTGATCAAAAAATATCATAGAACATAACTTGTAGGAGACATAATTCTCTACAAAAAAGGTCTCTTAACATTTTGCCATAGCTCGCTTCGTTTCCGAGATATTTGCAGATATATCTCAAGGGAAGGGGCCTGACGGACATATTTCGAGATATTTCTTCTTCTTGTTGTTCTTCTTCTGCACAGCTAATCGGGAAGTGGCATTTGCGGCTCGCACTAGTGCAGAGTTATCTCAAAGAAAGGGGCCACGGTGTTTCTGTATCTCTATTATGTTGGTGCGGCTTCGGAACTTTTAAATATCTTGATATATCTCGAGAACTACGCATCTGATCAAAAAATATCATAGAGCATAAAAAGTAGGAAACTTAATTCTCTACAAAAAAGGTCTCTTAACATTTTGCCATAGCTCGCTTCGTTTCCGAGATATTTGCAGATTTATCTCGAGGGAAGGGGCCTGACGGACATATTTCGAGATATTTCTTCTTCTTGTTGTTCTTCTTCTGCACAGCTAAACTGGAAGTGGCATTTCCAGCTCGCAATAGTGCAGAGTTATCTCAAAGAAAGGGGCCACGGTGTTTCTGTATCTCTATTATGTTGGTGCGGCTTCGGAACTTTTAAATATCTCGATATATCTCGAGAACTACGCGTCTGATCAAAAAATATCATAGAACATAAAAAGTAGGAAACTTAATTCTCTACAAATAAAGTCTCTTAACATTTTGCCTTAGCTCGCTTCGTTTCCGAGATATTTGCAGATTTATCTCAAGGGAAGGGGCCTGAGGGACATATGTGGAGATATTCCTTCTTCTTGTTGTTCTTCTTCTGCACAGCTAAGCTGGAAGTGGCATTTGCGGCCCGCACTAGTGCAGAGTTATCTCAAAGAAAGGGGCCACGGTGTTTCTGTATCTCTATTATGTTGGTGCGGCTTCGGAACTTTTAAATATCTTGATATATCTCGAGAACTACGCATCTAATCAAAAAATATCATAGAACATAAAAAGTAGGAAACTTAATTCTCTACAAGAAAGGTCTCTTAACATTTTGCCATAGCTCGCTTCGTTTCGGAGATATTTGCAGATTTATCTCAAGGGATGGGGCCTGACGGACATATTTCGAGATATTTCTTCTTCTTGTTGTTCTTCTTCTGCACATCTAAGCTGGATGTGGCATTTGCAGCTCGCAACAGTGCAGAGTTATCTCAAAGAAAGCGGCCACGGTGTTTCTGTACCTCTATTATGTTGGTGCAGCTTCGGAACTTTTAAATATCTTGATATATCTCGAGATCTACGCATCTGATCAAAAAATATCATAGAACATAAAAAGTAGGAAACTTAATTCTCTACAAAAAAGGTCTCTTAACATTTTGCCATAGCTCGCTTCGTTTCCGAGATATTTGCAGATTTATCTCGAGGGAAGGGGCCTGACGGACATATTTCGAGATATTTCTTCTTCTTGTTGTTCTTCTTCTGCACAGCTAAGCTGGAAGTGGCTTTTGCGGCTCGCACTATTGCAGAGTTATCTCAAAGAAAGGGGCCACGGTGTTTCTGTATCTCTATTATGTTGTTGCGGCTTCGGAACTTTTAAATATCTCGATATATCTCGAGAACTACGCATCTGATCAAAAAATATCATAGAACATGAAAAGTAGGAAACGTAATTCTCTACAAAAAAGGTCTCTTAATATTTTGCCATAGCTCGCTTCGTTTCCGAGATATTTGCATATTTATCTCAAGGGAAGGGGCCTAACGGACATATTTCGTGATATTTCTTCTTCTTGTTGTTCTTCTTCTGCACAGCTAAGCTGGAAGTGGCATTTGCGGCTCGCACTACTGCAGAGTTATCTCAAAGAAAGGGGCCACGGTGTTTCTGTATCTCTATTATGTTGGTGCGGCTTCGGAACTTTTAAATATCTTGATATATCTCGAGAACTACGCATCTGATCAAAAAATATCATAGAACATAAAAAGTAGGAAACTTAATTCTCTACAAATAAAGTCTCTTAACATTTTGCCTTAGCTTTCTTCGTTTCCGAGATATTTGCAGATTTATCTCAAGGGAAGGGGCCTGAGGGACATATGTGGAGATATTTCTTCTTCTTGTTGTTCTTCTTCTGCACAGCTAAGCTGGAAGTGGCATTTGCGGCCCGCACTAGTGCAGAGTTATCTCAAAGAAAGGGGCCACGGTGTTTCTGTATCTCTATTATGTTGGTGCGGCTTCGGAACTTTTAAATATCTCGATATATCTCGAAACCTACGCTTCTGATCAAAAAATATCATAGAACATAACTTGTAGGAGACATAATTCTCTACAGAAAAGGTCTCTTAACATTTTGCCATAGCTGGCTTCGTTTCCGAGATATTTGCAGATATATCTCAAGGGAAGGGGCCTGACGGACATATTTCGAGATATTTCTTCTTCTTGTTGTTCTTCTTCTGCACAGCTAAGCTGGAAGTGGCATTTGCAGCTCGCAATAGTGCAGAGTTATCTCAAAGAAAGGGGCCACGGTGTTTCTGTATCTCTATTATGTTGGTGCGGCTTCGGATCTTTTAAATATCTCGATATATCTCGAAAACTACGCTTCTGATCAAGAAATATCATAGAACATAAATTGTAGGAAACATAATTCTCTACAAAAAAGGTCTCTTAACATTTTGCCATAGCTCGCTTCGTTTCCGAGATATTTGCAGATTTATCTCAAGGGAAGGGGCCTGACGGACATATTTCGAGATATTTCTTCTTCTTGTTGTTCTTCTTCTGCACAGCTAAGCTGGAAGTGGCATTTGCAGCTCGCAATAGTGCAGAGTTATCTCAAAGAAAGGGTCCACGGTGTTTCCGTATCTCTATTATGTTGGTGCGGCTTCGGAACTTTTAAATATCTTGATATATCTCGAGAACTACGCATCTAATCAAAAAATATCATAGAACATAAAAAGTAGGAAACTTAATTCTCTACAAGAAAGGTCTCTTAACATTTTGCCATAGCTCGCTTCGTTTCGGAGATATTTGCAGATTTATCTCAAGGGATGGGGCCTGACGGACATATTTCGAGATATTTCTTCTTCTTGTTGTTCTTCTTCTGCACATCTAAGCTGGAAGTGGCATTTGCAGCTCGCAACAGGGCAGAGTTATCTCAAAGAAAGGGGCCACGGTGTTTCTGTATCTCTATTATGTTGGTGCGGCTTCGGAACTTTTAAATATCTTGATATATCTCGAGAACTACGCATCTGATCAAAAAATATCATAGAACATAAAAAGTAGGAAACTTAATTCTCTACAAAAAAGGTCTCTTAACATTTTGCCATAGCTCGCTTCATTTCCGAGATATTTGCAGATTTATCTCGAGGGAAGGGGCCTGACGGACATATTTCGAGATATTTCTTCTTCTTGTTGTTCTTCTTCTGCACAGCTAAGCTGGAAGTGGCTTTTGCGGCTCGCACTAGTGCAGAGTTATCTCAAAGAAAGGGGCCACGGTGTTTCTGTATCTCTATTATGTTGGTGCGGCTTCGGAACTTTTAAATATCTCGATATATATCGAGAACTACGCATCTGATCAAAAAATATCATAGAACATAAAAAGTAGGAAACGTAATTCTCTACAAAAAAGGTCTCTTAACATTTTGCCATAGCTCGCTTCGTTTCCGAGATATTTGCATATTTATCTCAAGGGAAGGGGCCTAACGGACATATTTCGTGATATTTCTTCTTCTTGTTGTTCTTCTTCTGCACAGCTAAGCTGGAAGTGGCATTTGCGGCTCGCACTAGTGCAGAGTTATCTCAAAGAAAGGGGCCACGGTGTTTCTGTATCTCTATTATGTTGGTGCGGCTTCGGAACTTTTAAATATCTTGATATATCTCGAGAACTACGCATCTGATCAAAAAATATCATAGAACATAAAAAGTAGGAAACTTAATTCTCTACAAAAAAGGTCTCTTACCATTTTGCCATAGCTCGCTTCGTTTCCGAGATATTTGCAGATTTATCTCGAGGGAAGGGGCCTGACGGACATATTTCGAGATATTTCTTCTTCTTGTTGTTCCTCTTCTGCACAGCTAAGCTGGAAGTGGCTTTTGCGGCTCGCACTGGTGCAGAGTTATCTCAAAGAAAGGGGCCACGGTGTTTCTGTATCTCTATTATGTTGGTGCGGCTTCGGGACTTTTAAATATCTCGATATATCTCGAGAACTACGCATCTGATCAAAAAATATCATAGAACATAAAAAGTAGGAAACTTAATTCTCTACAAAAAAGGTCTCTTAACATTTTGCCATAGCTCGCTTCGTTTCCGAGATATTTGCATATTTATCTCAAGGGAAGGGGCCTGACGGACATATTTCGAGATATTTCTTCTTCTTGTTGTTCTTCTTCTGCACAGCTAAACTGGAAGTGGCATTTCCAGCTCGCAATAGTGCAGAGTTATCTCAAAGAAAGGGGCCACGGTGTTTCTGTATCTCTATTATGTTGGTGCGGCTTCGGAACTTTTAAATATCTTGATATATCTCGAGAACTACGCATCTGATCAAAAAATATCATAGAACATAAAAAGTAGGAAACTTAATTCTCTACAAATAAAGTCGCTTAACATTTTGCCTTAGCTCGCTTCGTTTCCGAGATATTTGCAGATTTATCTCAAGGGAAGGGGCCTGAGGGACATACGTGGAGATATTTCTTCTTCTTGTTGTTCTTCTTCTGCACAGCTAAGCTGGAAGTGGCATTTGCGGCCCGCACTAGTGCAGAGTTATCTCAAAGAAAGGGGCCACGGTGTTTCTGTATCTCTATTATGTTGGTGCGGCTTCGGAACTTTTAAATATCTTGATATATCTCGAGAACTACGCATCTGATCAAAAAATATCATAGAACATAAAAAGTAGGAAACTTAATTCTCTACAAATAAAGTCTCTTAACATTTTGCCTTAGCTCGCTTCGTTTCCGAGATATTTGCAGATTTATCTCAAGGGAAGGGGCCTGAGGGACATACGTGGAGATATTTCTTCTTCTTGTTGTTCTTCTTCTGCACAGCTAAGCTGGAAGTGGCATTTGCGGCCCGCACTAGTGCAGAGTTATCTCAAAGAAAGGGGCCACGGTGTTTCTGTATCTCTATTATGTTGGTGCGGCTTGGGAACTTTTAAATATCTCGATATATCTCGAAAACTACGCTTCTGATCAAAAAATATCATAGAACATAACTTGTAGGAGACATAATTCTCTACAAAAAAGGTCTCTTAACATTTTGCCATAGCTCGCTTCGTTTCCGAGATATTTGCAGATATATCTCAAGGGAAGGGGCCTGACGGACATATTTCGAGATATTTCTTCTTCTTGTTGTTCTTCTTCTGCACAGCTAAGCTGGAAGTGGCATTTGCAGCTCGCAATAGTGCAGAGTTATCTGAAAGAAAGGGGCCACGGTGTTTCTGTATCTCTATTATGTTGGTGCGGCTTCGGAACTTTTAAATATCTTGATATATCTCGAGAACTACGCATCTGATCAAAAAATATCATAGAACATAAAAAGTAGGAAACTTAATTCTCTACAAAAAAGCGCTCTTAACATTTTGCCATAGCTCGCTTCGTTTCCGAGATATTTGCAGATTTATCTCAAGGGAAGGGGCCTGACGGACATATTTCGAGATATTTCTTCTTCTTGTTCTTCTTCTTCTGCACAGCTAAGCTGGAAGTGGCATTTGCGGCTCGCACTAGTGCAGAGTTATCTCAAAGAAAGGGGCCACGGTGTTTCTGTATCTCTATTATGTTGGTGCGGCTTCGGAACTTTTAAATATCTTGATATATCTCGAGAACTACGCATCTGATCAAAAAATATCATAGAACATAAAAAGTAGGAAACTTAATTCTCTACAAATAAGGTCTCTTAACATTTTGCCATAGCTCGCTTCGTTTCCGAGATATTTGCAGATTTATCTCAAGGGAAGGGGCCTGACGGACATATTTCGAGATATATCTTCTTCTTGTTGTTCTTCTTCTGCACAGCTAAGCTGGAAGTGGCATTTGCAGCTCGCAATAGTGCAGAGTTATCTCAAAGAAAGGGGCCACGGTGTTTCTGTATCTCTATTATGTTGGTGCGGCTTCGGAACTTTTAAATATCTTGATATATCTCGAGAAGTACGCATCTGATCAAAAAATATCATAGAACATAGAAAGTAGGAAACTTAATTCTCTACAAAAAAGGTCTCTTAACATTTTGCCATAGCTCGCTTCGTTTCCGAGATATTTGCAGGTTTATCTCAAGGGAAGGGGCCTGACGGACATATTTCGAGATATTTCTTCTTCTTGTTGTTCTTCTTCTGCACAGCTAAACTGGAAGTGGCATTTCCAGCTCGCAATAGTGCAGAGTTATCTCAAAGAAAGGGGCCACGGTGTTTCTGTATCTCTATTATGCTGGTGCGGCTTCGGATCTTTTAAATATCTTGATATATCTCGAGAACTACGCATCTGATCAAAAAATATCATAGAACATAAAAAGTACGAAACTTAATTCTCTACAACAAAGGTCTCTTAACATTTTGCCATAGCTCGCTTTGTTTCCGAGATATTTGCTGATTTATCTCAAGGGAAGGGGCCTGACGGACATATTTCGAGATATTTCTTCTTCTCGTTGTTCTTCTTCTGCACAGCTAAGCTGGAAGTGGCATTTGCGGCCCGCACTAGTGCAGAGTTATCTCAAAGAAAGGGGCCACGGTGTTTCTGTATCTCTATTATGTTGGTGCGGCTTCGGAACTTTTAAATATCTCGATATATCTCGAGAACTACGCATCTGATCAAAAAATATCATAGAACATAAAAAGTAGGAAACTTAATTCTCTACAAAAAAGGTCTCTTAACATTTTGCCATAGCTCGCTTCGTTTCCGAGATATTTGCATATTTATCTCAAGGGAAGGGGCCTGACGGACATATTTCGAGATATTTCTTCTTCTTGTTGTTCTTCTTCTGCACAGCTAAACTGGAAGTGGCATTTCCAGCTCGCAATAGAGCAGAGTTATCTGAAAGAAAGGGGCCACGGTGTTTCTGTATCTCTATTATGTTGGTGCGGCTTCGGAACTTTTAAATATCTTGATATATCTCGAGAACTACGCATCTGATCAAAAAATATCATAGAACATAAAAAGTAGGAAACTTAATTCTCTACAAAAAAGGTCTCTTAACATTTTGCCATAGCTCGCTTCGTTTCCGAGATATTTGCAGATTTATCTCAAGGGAAGGGGCCTGACGGACATATTTCGAGATATTTCTTCTTCTTGTTGTTCTTCTTCTGCACAGCTAAGCTGGAAGTGGCATTTGCGGCTCGCACTAGTGCAGAGTTATCTCAAAGAAAGGGGCCACGGTGTTTCTGGATCTCTATTATGTTGGTGCGGCTTCCGAACTTTTAAATATCTCGATATATCTCGAAAACTACGCTTCTGATCAAAAAATATCATAGAACATAAATTGTAGGAAACATAATTCTCTACAAAAAAGGTCTCTTAACATTTTGCCATAGCTCGTTTCGTTTCCGAGATATTTGCAGATATATCTCAAGGGAAGGGGCCTGACGGACATATTTCGAGATATTTCTTCTTCTTGTTGTTCTTCTTCTGCACAGCTAAACTGGAAGTGGCATTTCCAGCTCGCAATAGTGCAGTGTTATCTCAACGAAAGGGGCCACGGTGTTTCTGTATCTCTATTATGTTGGTGCGGCTTCGGAACTTTTAAATATCTTGATATATCTCGAGAACTACGCATCTGATCAAAAAATATCATAGAACATAAAAAGTACGAAACATAATTCTCTACAAAAAAGGTCTCTTAACATTTTGCCATAGCTCGTTTCGTTTCCGAGATATTTGCAGATATATCTCAAGGGAAGGGGCCTGACGGACATATTTCGAGATATTTCTTCTTCTTGTTGTTCTTCTTCTGCACAGCTAAACTGGAAGTGGCGTTTCCAGCTCGCAATAGCGCAGAGTTATCTGAAAGAAAGGGGCCACGGTGTTGCTGTATCTCTATTATGTTGGTACGGCTTCGGAACTTTTAAATATCTTGATATGTCTCGAGAACTACGCATCTGATCAGAAAATATCATAGAACATAAAAACTAGGAAACTTAATTCTCTACAAAAAAGGTCTCTTAACATTTTGCCATAGCTCGCTTCGTTTCCGAGATATTTGCAGATTTATCTCGAGGGAAGGGGCCTGACAGACATATTTCGAGATATTTCTTCTACTTGTTGTTCTTCTTCTGCACAGCTAAGCTGGAAGTGGCTTTTGCGGCTCGCACTAGTGCAGAGTTATCTCAAAGAAAGGGGCCACGGTGTTTCTGTATCTCTATTATGTTGGTGCGGCTTCGGAACTTTTAAATATCTCGATATATCTCGAAAACTACGCTTCTGATCAAAAAATATCATAGAACATAACTTGTAGGAGACATAATTCTCTACAAAAAAGGTCTCTTAACATTTTGCCATAGCTCGCTTCGTTTCCGAGATATTTGCAGATATATCTCAAGGGAAGGGGCCTGACGGACATATTTCGAGATATTTCTTCTTCTTGTTGTTCTTCTTCTGCACAGCTAAACTGGAAGTGGCATTTCCAGCTCGCAATAGAGCAGAGTTATCTGAAAGAAAGGGGCCACGGTGTTTCTGTATCTCTATTATGTTGGTGCGGCTTCGGAACTTTTAAATATCTTGATATATCTCGAGAACTACGCATCTGATCAAAAAATATCATAGAACATAAAAAGTAGGAAACTTAATTCTCTACAAAAAAGGTCTCTTAACATTTTGCCATAGCTCGCTTCGTTTCCGAGATATTTGCAGATTTATCTCAAGGGAAGGGGCCTGACGGACATATTTCGAGATATTTCTTCTTCTTGTTGTTCTTCTTCTGCACAGCTAAGCTGGAAGTGGCATTTGCGGCTCGCACTAGTGCAGAGTTATCTCAAAGAAAGGGGCCACGGTGTTTCTGGATCTCTATTATGTTGGTGCGGCTTCCGAACTTTTAAATATCTCGATATATCTCGAAAACTACGCTTCTGATCAAAAAATATCATAGAACATAAATTGTAGGAAACATAATTCTCTACAAAAAAGGTCTCTTAACATTTTGCCATAGCTCGTTTCCTTTCCGAGATATTTGCAGATATATCTCAAGGGAAGGGGCCTGACGGACATATTTCGAGATATTTCTTCTTCTTGTTGTTCTTCTTCTGCACAGCTAAACTGGAAGTGGCATTTCCAGCTCGCAATAGTGCAGAGTTATCTCAACGAAAGGGGCCACGGTGTTTCTGTATCTCTATTATGTTGGTGCGGCTTCGGAACTTTTAAATATCTTGATATATCTCGAGAACTACGCATCTGATCAAAAAATATCATACAACATAAAAAGTAGGAAACTTAATTCTCTACAAAAAAGGTCTCTTAACATTTTGCCATAGCTCGCTTCGTTTCCGAGCTATTTGCAGATTTATCTCAAGGGAAGGGGCCTGACGGACATATTTCGAGATATTTCTTCTTCTTGTTGTTCTTCTTCTGCACAGCTAAGCTGGAAGTGGCATTTGCAGCTCGCAATAGTGCAGAGTTATCTCAAAGAAAGGGGCCACGGTGTTTCTGTATCTCTATTATGTTGGTGCAGCTTCGGAACTTTTAAATATCTTGATATATCTCGAGAACAACGCATCTGATCAAAAAATATCATAGAACATAACTTGTAGGAAACTTAATTCTCTACAAAAAAGGTCTCTTAACATTTTGCCATAGCTCGCTTCGTTTCCGAGATATTTGCAGATTTATCTCAAGGGAAGGGGCCTGACGGACATATTTCGAGATATTTCTTCTTCTTGTTGTTCTTCTTCTGCACAGCTAAGCTGGAAGTGGCATTTGCAGCTCGCAATAGTGCAGAGTTATCTCAAAGAAAGGGGCCACGGTGTTTCTGTATCTCTATTATGTTGGTGCGGCTTCGGAACTTTTAAATATCTTGATATATCTCGAGAACTACGCATCTGATCAAAAAATATCATAGAACATAGAAAGTAGGAAACTTAATTCTCTACAAAAAAGGTCTCTTAACATTTTGCCATAGCTCGCTTCGTTTCCGAGATATTTGCAGATTTATCTCAAGGGAAGGGGCCTGACGGACATATTTCGAGATATTTCTTCTTCTTGTTGTTCTTCTTCTGCACAGCTAAGCTGGAAGTGGCATTTGCAGCTCGCAATAGTGCAGAATTATCTCAAAGAAAGGGGCCACGGTGTTTCTGTATCTCTATTATGTTGGTGCGGCTTCGGAACTTTTAAATATCTTGATATATCTCGAGAACTACGCATCTGATCAAAAAATATCATAGAACATAGAAAGTAGGGAACTTAATTCTCTACAAAAAAGGTCTCTTAACATTTTGCCATAGCTCGCTTCGTTTCCGAGATATTTGCAGATTTATCTCAAGGGAAGGGGCCTGACGGACATATTTCGAGATATTTCTTCTTCTTGTTGTTCTTCTTCTGCACAGCTAAGCTGGAAGTGGCATTTGCAGCTCGCAATAGTGCAGAGTTATCTCAAAGAAAGGGGTCACGCTGTTTCTGTATCTCTATTATGTTGGTGCGGCTTCGGAACTTTTAAATATCTTGATATATCTCGAGAACTACGCATCTGATCAAAAAATATCATTGAACATAGAAAGTAGGAAACTTAATTCTCTACAAAAAAGGTCTCTTAACATTTTGCCATAGCTCGCTTCGTTTCCGAGATATTTGCAGATTTATCTCAAGGGAAGGGGCCTGACGGACATATTTCGAGATATTTCTTCTTCTTGTTGTTCTTCTTCTGCACAGCTAAGCTGGAAGTGGCATTTGCAGCTCGCAATAGTGCAGAGTTATCTCAAAGAAAGGGGCCACGCTGTTTCTGTATCTCTATTATGTTGGTGCGGCTTCGGAACTTTTAAATATCTTGATATATCTCGAGAACTACGCATCTGATCAAAAAATATCATAGAACATAAAAAGTAGGAAACGTAATTCTCTACAAAAAAGGTCTCTTAACATTTTGCCATAGCTCGCTTCGTTTCCGAGATATATGCAGATTTATCTCAAGGGAAGGGGCCTGACGGACATATTTCGAGATATTTCTTCTTCTTGTTGTTCTTCTTCTGCACAGCTAAGCTGGAAGTGGCATTTGCAGCTCGCAATAGTGCACAGTTATCTCAAAGAAAGGGGCCACGGTGTTTCTGTATCTCTATTATGTTGGTGCGGCTTCGGAACTTTTAAATATCTTGATATATCTCGAGAACTACGCATCTGATCAAAAAATATCATACAACATAAAAAGTAGGAAACTTAATTCTCTACAAAAAAGGTCTCTTAACATTTTGCCATAGCTCGCTTCGTTTCCGAGATATTTGCAGATTTATCTCAAGGGAAGGGGCCTGACGGACATATTTCGAGATATTTCTTCTTCTTGTTGTTCTTCTTCTGCACAGCTAAGCTGGAAGTGGCATTTGCAGCTCGCAATAGTGCAGAGTTATCTCAAAGAAAGGGGCCACGGTGTTTCTGTATCTCTATTATGTTGGTGCGGCTTCGGAACTTTTAAATATCTTGATATATCTCGAGAACTACGCATCTGATCAAAAAATATCATAGAACATAAAAAGTAGGAAACTTAATTCTCTACAAAAAAGGTCTCTTAACATTTTGCCATAGCTCGCTTCGTTTCCGAGATATATGCAGATTTATCTCAAGGGAAGGGGCCTGACGGACATATTTCGAGATATTTCTTCTTCTTGTTGTTCTTCTTCTGCACAGCTAAGCTGGAAGTGGCATTTGCAGCTCGCAATAGTGCACAGTTATCTCAAAGAAAGGGGCCACGGTGTTTCTGTATCTCTATTATGTTGGTGCGGCTTCGGAACTTTTAAATATCTTGATATATCTCGAGAACTACGCATCTGATCAAAAAATATCATACAACATAAAAAGTAGGAAACTTAATTCTCTACAAAAAAGGTCTCTTAACATTTTGCCATAGCTCGCTTCGTTTCCGAGATATTTGCAGATTTATCTCAAGGGAAGGGGCCTGACGGACATATTTCGAGATATTTCTTCTTCTTGTTGTTCTTCTTCTGCACAGCTAAGCTGGAAGTGGCATTTACAGCTCGCAATAGTGCAGAGTTATCTCAAAGAAAGGGGCCACGGTGTTTCTGTATCTCTATTATGTTGGTGCGGCTTCGGAACTTTTAAATATCTTGATATATCTCGAGAACTACGCATCTGATCAAAAAATATCATAGAACATAGAAAGTAGGAAACTTAATTCTCTACAAAAAAGGTCTCTTAACATTTTGCCATAGCTCGCTTCGTTTCCGAGATATTTGCAGATTTATCTCAAGGGAAGGGGCCTGACGGACATATTTCGAGATATTTCTTCTTCTTGTTGTTCTTCTTCTGCACAGCTAAGCTGGAAGTGGCATTTGCGGCTCGCACTAGTGCAGAGTTATCTCAAAGAAAGGGGCCACGGTGTTTCTGTATCTCTATTATGTTGGTGCGGCTTCGGAACTTTTAAATATCACGATATATCTCGAAAACTACGCTTCTGATCAAAAAATATCATAGAACATAAATTGTAGGAAACATAATTCTCTACAAAAAACGTCTCTTAACATTTTGCCATAGCTTGTTTCGTTTCCGAGATATTTGCAGATATATCTCAAGGGAAGGGGCCTGACTGACATATTTCGAGATATTTCTTCTTCTTGTTGTTCTTCTTCTGCACAGCTAAACTGGAAGTGGCGTTTCCAGCTCGCAATAGCGCAGAGTTATCTCAAAGAAAGGGGCCACGGTGTTTCTGTATCTCTATTATGTTGGTGCGGCTTCGGAACTTTTAAATATCTTTATATATCTCGGGAACTACGCATCTGATAAAAAAATATCATAGAACATAAAAAGTAGGAAACTTAATTCTCTACAAATAAAGTCTCTTAACATTTTGCCATAGCTCGCTTCGTTTCCGAGATATTTGCAGATTTATCTCAAGGAAAGGGGCCTGACGGACATATTTCGAGATATTTCTTCTTCTTGTTGTTCTTCTTCTGCACAGCTAAGCTGGAAGTGGCATTTGCAGCTCGCAATAGTGCAGAGTTATCCCAAAGAAAGGGGCCACGGTGTTTCTGTATCTCTATTATGTTGGTGCGGCTTCGGAACTTTTAAATATCTTGATATATCTCGAGAACTACGCATCTGATCAAAAAATATCATACAACATAAAAAGTAGGAAACTTAATTCTCTACAATAAAGGTCTCTTAACATTTTGCCATAGTTCGCTTCGTTTCCGAGATATTTGCAGATTTATCTCAAGGAAAGGGGCCTGACGGACATATTTCGAGATATTTCTTCTTCTTGTTGTTCTTCTTCTGCACAGCTAAACTGGAAGTGGCATTTCCAGCTCGCAATAGCGCAGAGTCATCTCAAAGAAAGGGGCCACGGTGTTTCTGTATCTCTATTATGTTGGTGCGGCTTCGGAACTTTTAAATATCTTTATATATCTCGGGAACTACGCATCTGATAAAAAAATATCATAGAACATAAAAAGTAGGAAACTTAATTCTCTACAAATAAAGTCTCTTAACATTTTGCCATAGCTCGCTTCGTTTCCGAGATATTTGCAGATTTATCTCAAGGAAAGGGGCCTGACGGACATATTTCGAGATATTTCTTCTTCTTGTTGTTCTTCTTCTGCACAGCTAAGCTGGAAGTGGCATTTGCAGCTCGCAATAGTGCAGAGTTATCCCAAAGAAAGGGGCCACGGTGTTTCTGTATCTCTATTATGTTGGTGCGGCTTCGGAACTTTTAAATATCTTGATATATCTCGAGAACTACGCATCTGATCAAAAAATATCATACAACATAAAAAGTAGGAAACTTAATTCTCTACAATAAAGGTCTCTTAACATTTTGCCATAGCTCGCTTCGTTTCCGAGATATTTGCAGATTTATCTCAAGGAAAGGGGCCTGACGGACATATTTCGAGATATTTCTTCTTCTTGTTGTTCTTCTTCTGCACAGCTAAACTGGAAGTGGCATTTCCAGCTCGCAATAGCGCAGAGTCATCTCAAAGAAAGGGGCCACGGTGTTTCTGTATCTCTATTATGTTGGTGCGGCTTCGGAACTTTTAAATATCTTGATATATCTCGAGAACTACGCATCTGATCAAAAAATATCATAGAACATAAAAAGTAGGAAACTTAATTCTCTACAAAAAAGGTCTCTTAATATTTTGCCATAGCTCGCTTCGTTTCCGAGATATTTGCAGATTTATCTCAAGGGAAGGGGCCTGACGGACATATTTCGAGATATTTCTTCTCCTTGTTGTTCTTCTTCTGCACAGCTAAGCTGGAAGTGGCATTTGCAGCTCGCAATAGTGCAGAGTTATCTCAAAGAAAGGGGCCACGGTGTTTCTGTATCTCTATTATGTTGGTGCGGCTTCGGAACTTTTAAATATCTTGATATATCTCGAGAAGTACGCATCTGATCAAAAAATATCATAGAACATAGAAAGTAGGAAACTTAATTCTCTACAAAAAAGGTCTCTTAACATTTTGCCATAGCTCGCTTCGTTTCCGAGATATTTGCAGATTTATCTCAAGGGAAGGGGCCTGACGGACATATTTCGAGATATTTCTTCTTCTTGTTGTTCTTCTTCTGCACAGCTAAGCTGGAAGTGGCATTTGCAGCTCGCAATAGTGCAGAGTTATCTCAAAGGAAGGGGCCACGGTGTTTCTGTATCTCTATTATGTTGGTGCGGCTTCGGAACTTTTAAATATCTTGATATATCTCGAGAACTACGCATCTGATCAAAAAATATCATAGAACATAGAAAGTAGGAAACTTAATTCTCTACAAAAAAGGTCTCTTAACATTTTGCCATAGCTCGCTTCGTTTCCGAGATATTTGCAGATTTATCTCAAGGGAAGGGGCCTGACGGACATATTTCGAGATATTTCTTCTTCTTGTTGTTCTTCTTCTGCACAGCTAAGCTGGAAGTGGCATTTGCGGCTCGCACTAGTGCAGAGTGAACTCAAAGAAAGGGGCCACGGTGTTTCTGTATCTCTATTATGTTGGTGCGGCTTCGGAACTTTTAAATATCACGATATATCTCGAAAACTACGCTTCTGATCAAAAAATATGATAGAACATAAATTGTAGGAAACACAATTCTCTACAAAAAACGTCTCTTAACATTTTGCCATAGCTCGCTTCGTTTCCGAGATATTTGCAGATTTATCTCAAGGGAAGGGGCCTGACGGACATATTTCGAGATATTTCTTCTTCTTGTTGTTCTTCTTCTGCACAGCTAAGCTGGAAGTGGCATTTGCAGCTCGCAATAGTGCAGAGTTATCTCAAAGAAAGGGGCCACGGTGTTTCTGTATCTCTATTATGTTGGTGCGGCTTCGGAACTTTTAAATATCTTGATATATCTCGAGAACTACGCATCTGATCAAAAAATATCATAGAACATAGAAAGTAGGAAACTTAATTCTCTACAAAAAAGGTCTCTTAACATTTTGCCATAGCTCGCTTCGTTTCCGAGATATTTGCAGATTTATCTCAAGGGAAGGGGCCTGACGGACATATTTCGAGATATTTCTTCTTCTTGTTGTTCTTCTTCTGCACAGCTAAGCTGGAAGTGGCATTTGCAGCTCGCAATAGTGCAGAGTTATCTCAAAGAAAGGGGCCACGCTGTTTCTGTATCTCTATTATGTTGGTGCGGCTTCGGAACTTTTAAATATCTTGATATATCTCGAGAACTACGCATCTGATCAAAAAATATCATAGAACATAAAAAGTAGGAAACTTAATTCTCTACAAAAAAGGTCTCTTAACATTTTGCCATAGCTCGCTTCGTTTCCGAGATATATGCAGATTTATCTCAAGGGAAGGGGCCTGACGGACATATTTCGAGATATTTCTTCTTCTTGTTGTTCTTCTTCTGCACAGCTAAGCTGGAAGTGGCATTTGCGGCTCGCACTAGTGCAGAGTTATCTCAAAGAAAGGGGCCACGGTGTTTCTGTATCTGTATTATGTTGGTGCGGCTTCGGAACTTTTAAATATCACGATATATCTCGAAAACTACGCTTCTGATCAAAAAATATCATAGAACATAAATTGTAGGAAACATAATTCTCTACAAAAAACGTCTCTTAACATTTTGCCATAGCTTGTTTCGTTTCCGAGATATTTGCAGATATATCTCAAGGGAAGGGGCCTGACGGACATATTTCGAGATATTTCTTCTTCTTGTTGTTCTTCTTCTGCACAGTTAAGCTGGAAGTGGCATTTGCAGCTCGCAATAGTGCAGAGTTATCTCAAAGAAAGGGGCCACGGTGTTTCTGTATCTCGATTATGTTGGTGCGGCTTCGGAACTTTTAAATATCTTGATATATCTCGAGAACTACGCATCTGATCAAAAAATATCATAGAACATAGAAAGTAGGAAACTTAATTGTCTACAAAAAAGGTCTCTTAACATTTTGCCATAGCTCGCTTCGTTTCCGAGATATTTGCAGATTTATCTCAAGGGAAGGGGTCTGACGGACATATTTCGAGATATTTCTTCTTCTTGTTGTTCTTCTTCTGCACAGCTAAGCTGGAAGTGGCATTTGCAGCTCGCAATAGTGCAGAATTATCTCAAAGAAAGGGGCCACGGTGTTTCTGTATCTCTATTATGTTGGTGCGGCTTCGGAACTTTTAAATATCTTGATATATCTCGAGAACTACGCATCTGATCAAAAAATATCATAGAACATAGAAAGTAGGAAACTTAATTCTCTACAAAAAAGGTCTCTTAACATTTTGCCATAGCTCGCTTCGTTTCCGAGATATTTGCAGATTTATCTTAAGGGAAGGGGCCTGACGGACATATTTCGAGATATTTCTTCTTCTTGTTGTTCTTCTTCTGCACAGCTAAGCTGGAAGTGGCATTTGCAGCTCGCAATAGTGCAGAGTTATCTCAAAGAAAGGGGCCACGGTGTTTCTGTATCCCTATTCTGTTGGTGCGGCTTCGAAACTTTTAAATATCTTGATATATCTCGAGAACTACGCAACTGAACAAAAAATATCATAGAACACAAAAAGTAGGAAACTTAATTCTCTACAAAACACGTCTCTTAACATTTTGCCATAGCTCGCTTCGTTTCCGAGATATTTGCAGATTTATCTCAAGGGAAGGGGCCTGACGGACATATTTCGAGATATTTCTTCTTCTTGTTGTTCTTCTTCTGCACAGCTAAGCTGGAAGTGGCATTTGCAGCTCGCAATAGTGCAGAGTTATCTCAAAGAAAGGGGCCACGGTGTTTCTGTATCTCTATTATGTTGGTGCGGCTTCGGAACTTTTAAATATCTTGATATATCTCGAGAACTACGCATCTGATCAAAAAATATCATAGAAGATAAAAAGTAGGAAACTTAATTCTCTACAAAAAAGGTCGCTTAACATTTTGCCATACCTCGCTTCGTTTCCGAGATATTTGCAGATTTATCTCAAGGGAAGGGGCCTGACGGACATATTTCGAGATATTTCTTCTTCTTGTTGTTCTTCTTCTGCACAGCTAAGCTGGAAGTGGCATTTGCAGCTCGCAATAGTGCAGAGTTATCTCAAAGAAAGGGGCCACGGTGTTTCTGTATCTCTATTATGTTGGTGCGTCTTCGGAACTTTCAAATATCTTGATATATCTCGAGAACTACGCATCTGATCAAAAAATATCATACAACATAAAAAGTAGGAAACTTAATTCTCTACAAAAAAGGTCTCTTAACATTTTGCCATAGCTCGCTTCGTTTCCGAGATATTTGCAGATTTATCTCAAGGGAAGGGGCCTGACGGACATATTTCGAGATATTTCTTCTTCTTGTTGTTCTTCTTCTGCACAGCTAAGCTGGAAGTGGCATTTGCAGCTCGCAATAGTGCAGAGTTATCTCAAAGAAAGGGGCCACGGTGTTTCTGTATCTCTATTATGTTGGTGCGGCTTCGGAACTTTTAAATATCTTGATATATCTCGAGAACTACGCATCTGATCAAAAAATATCATAGAACACAAAAAGTAGGAAACTTAATTCTCTACAAAAAACGTCTCTTAACATTTTGCCATAGCTCGCTTCGTTTCCGAGATATTTGCAGATTTATCTCAAGGGAAGGGGCCTGACGGACATATTTCGAGATATTTCTTCTTCTTGTTGTTCTTCTTCTGCACAGCTAAGCTGGAAGTGGCATTTGCAGCTCGCAATAGTGCAGAGTTATCTCAAAGAAAGGGGCCACGGTGTTTCTGTATCTCTATTATGTTGGTGCGGCTTCGGAACTTTTAAATATCTTGATATATCTCGAGAACTACGCATCTGATCAAAAAATATCATACAACATAAAAAGTAGGAAACTTAATTCTCTACAAAAAAGGTCTCTTAACATTTTGCCATAGCTCGCTTCGTTTCCGAGATATTTGCAGATTTATCTCAAGGGAAGGGGCCTGACGGACATATTTCGAGATATTTCTTCTTCTTGTTGTTCTTCTTCTGCACAGCTAAGCTGGAAGTGGCATTTGCAGCTCGCAATAGTGCAGAGTTATCTCAAAGAAAGTGGCCACGGTGTTTCTGTATCTCTATTATGTTGGTGCGGCTTCGGAACTTTTAAATATCTTGATATATCTCGGGAACTACGCATCTGATCAAAAAATATCATAGAAGATAAAAAGTTGGAAACTTAATTCTCTACAAAAAAGGTCGCTTAACATTTTGCCATACCTCGCTTCGTTTCCGAGATATTTGCAGATTTATCTCAAGGGAAGGGGCCTGACGGACATATTTCGAGATATTTCTTCTTCTTGTTGTTCTTCTTCTGCACAGCTAAGCTGGAAGTGGCATTTGCAGCTCGCAATAGTGCAGAGTTATCTCACAGAAAGGGGCCACGGTGTTTCCGTATCTCTATTATGTTGGTGCGGCTTCGGAACTTTCAAATATCTTGATATATCTCGAGAACTACGCATCTGATCAAAAAATATCATAGAACATAAAAAGTAGGAAACTTAATTCTCTACAAAAAAGGTATCTTAACATTTTGCCATAGCTCGCTTCGTTTCCGAGATATATGCAGATTTATCTCAAGGGAAGGGGCCTGACGGACATATTTCGAGATATTTCTTCTTCTTGTTGTTCTTCTTCTGCACAGCTAAGCTGGAAGTGGCATTTGCAGCTCGCAATAGTGCAGAGTTATCTCAAAGAAAGGGGCCACGGTGTTTCTGTATCCCTATTCTGTTGGTGCGGCTTCGAAACTTTTAAATATCTTGATATATCTCGAGAACTACGCAACTGATCAAAAAATATCATAGAACACAAAAAGTAGGAAACTTAATTCTCTACAAAAAACGTCTCTTAACATTTTGCCATAGCTCGCTTCGTTTCCGAGATATTTGCAGATTTATCTCAAGGGAAGGGGCCTGACGGACATATTTCGAGATATTTCTTCTTCTTGTTGTTCTTCTTCTGCACAGCTAAGCTGGAAGTGGCATTTGCAGCTCGCAATAGTGCAGAGTTATCTCAAAGAAAGGGGCCACGGTGTTTCTGTATCCCTATTCTGTTGGTGCGGCTTCCAAACTTTTAAATATCTTGATATATCTCGAGAACTACGCAACTGATCAAAAAATATCATAGAACACAAAAAGTAGGAAACTTAATTCTCTACAAAAAACGTCTCTTAACATTTTGCCATAGCTCGCTTCGTTTCCGAGATATTTGCAGATTTATCTCAAGGGAAGGGGCCTGACGGACATATTTCGAGATATTTCTTCTTCTTGTTGTTCTTCTTCTGCACAGCTAAGCTGGAAGTGGCATTTGCAGCTCGCAATAGTGCAGAGTTATCTCAAAGAAAGGGGCCACGGTGTTTCTGTATCTCTATTATGTTGGTGCGGCTTCGGAACTTTTAAATATCTTGATATATCTCGAGAACTACGCATCTGATCAAAAAATATCATAGAAGATAAAAAGTAGGAAACTTAATTCTCTACAAAAAAGGTCGCTTAACATTTTGCCATACCTCGCTTCGTTTCCGAGATATTTGCAGATTTATCTCAAGGGAAGGGGCCTGACGGACATATTTCGAGATATTTCTTCTTCTTGTTGTTCTTCTTCTGCACAGCTAAGCTGGAAGTGGCATTTGCAGCTCGCAATAGTGCAGAGTTATCTCAAAGAAAGGGGCCACGGTGTTTCTGTATCTCTATTATGTTGGTGCGGCTTCGGAACTTTCAAATATCTTGATATATCTCGAGAACTACGCATCTGATCAAAAAATATCATAGAACATGAAAAGTAGGAAACTTAATTTTCTACAAAAAAGGTATCTTAACATTTTGCCATAGCTCGCTTCGTTTCCGAGATATATGCAGATTTATCTCAAGGGAAGGGGCCTGACGGACATATTTCGAGATATTTCTTCTTCTTGTTGTTCTTCTTCTGCACAGCTAAGCTGGAAGTGGCATTTGCAGCTCGCAATAGTGCAGAGTTATCTCAAAGAATGGGGCCACGGTGTTTCTGTATCTCTATTATGTTGGTGCGGCTTCGGAACTTTTAAATATCTTGATATATCTCGAGAACTACGCATCTGATCAAAAAATATCATACAACATAAAAAGTAGAAAACTTAATTCTCTACAAAAAAGGTCTCTTAACATTTTGCCATAGCTCGCTTCGTTTCCGAGATATTTGCAGATTTATCTCAAGGGAAGGGGCCTGACGGACATATTTCGAGATATTTCTTCTTCTTGTTGTTCTTCTTCTGCACAGCTAAACTGGAAGTGGCATTTCCAGCTCGCAATAGTGCAGAGTTATCTCAAAGAAAGGGGCCACGGTGTTTCTGTATCTCTATTATGTTGGTGCGGCTTCGGAACTTTTAAATATCTTGATATATCTCGAGAACTACGCATCTGATCAAAAAATATCATACAACATAAAAAGTAGGAAACTTAATTCTCTACAAAAAAGGTCTCTTAACATTTTGCCATAGCTCGCTTCGTTTCCGAGATATTTGCAGATTTATCTCAAGGGAAGGGGCCTGACGGACATATTTCGAGATATTTCTTCTTCTTGTTGTTCTTCTTCTGCACAGCTAAGCTGGAAGTGGCATTTGCAGCTCGCAATAGTGCAGAGTTATCTCAAAGAATGGGGCCACGGTGTTTCTGTATCTCTATTATGTTGGTGCGGCTTCGGAACTTTTAAATATCTCGATATATCTCGAAAACTACGCTTCTGATCAAAAAATATCATAGAACAGAACTTGTAGGAAACATAATTCTCTACAAAAAACGTCTCTTAACATTTTGCCATAGCTCGCTTCGTTTCCGAGATATTTGCAGATATATCTCAAGGGAAGGGGCCTGACGGACATATTTCGAGATATTTCTTCTTCTTGTTGTTCTTCTTCTGCACAGCTAAACTGGAAGTGGCATTTCCAGCTCGCAATAGTGCAGAGTTATCTCAAAGAAAGGGGCCACGGTGTTTCTGTATCTCTATTATGTTGGTGCGGCTTCGGAACTTTTAAATATCTTGATATATCTCGAGAACTACGCATCTGATCAAAAAATATCATACAACATAAAAAGTAGGAAACTTAATTCTCTACAAAAAAGGTCTCTTAACATTTTGCCATAGCTCGCTTCGTTTCCGAGATATTTGCAGATTTATCTCAAGGGAAGGGGCCTGACGAACATATTTCGAGATATTTCTTCTTCTTGTTGTTCTTCTTCTGCACAGCTAAGCTGGAAGTGGCATTTGCAGCTCGCAATAGTGCAGAGTTATCTCAAAGAAAGGGGCCACGGTGTTTCTGTATCTCTATTATGTTGGTGCGGCTTCGGAACTTTTAAATATCTTGATATATCTCGAGAACTACGCATCTGATCAAAAAATATCATAGAACACAAAAAGTAGGAAACTTAATTCTCTACAAAAAACGTCTCTTAACATTTTGCCATAGCTCGCTTCGTTTCCGAGATATTTGCAGATTTATCTCAAGGGAAGGGGCCTGACGGACATATTTCGAGATATTTCTTCTTCTTCTTGTTCTTCTTCTGCACAGCTAAGCTGGAAGTGGCATTTGCAGGTCGCAATAGTGCAGAGTTATCTCAAAGAAAGGGGCCACGGTGTTTCTGTATCTCTATTATGTTGGTGCGGCTTCGGAACCTTTAAATATCTCGATATATCTCGAAAACTACGCTTCTGATCAAAAAATATCATAGAACTTAAAAAGTAGGAAACGTAATTCTCTACAAAAAAGTTCTCTTAACATTTTGCCATAGCTCGCTTCGTTTCCGAGATATTTGCAGATTTATCTCAAGGGAAGGGGCCTGACAGACATATTTCGAGATATTTCTTCTTCTTCTTGTTCTTCTTCTACGCAGCTAAGCTGGAAGTGGCATTTGCAGCTCGCAATAGTGCAGAGTTATCTCAAAGAAGGGGGCCACGGTGTTTCTGTATCTCTATTATGTTGGTGCGGCTTCGGATCTTTTAAATATCTTGATATATCTCGAGAACTACGCATCTGATCAAAAAATATCATAGAACATAAATAGTAGGAAACTTAATTCTCTACAAAAAGGTCCCTCAACATTTTGCCATAGCTCGCTTCGTTTCCGAGATATTTGCACATTTATCTCAAGGGAAGGGGCCTAACGGACATATTTCGAGATATTTCTTCTTCTTGTTGTTCTTCTTCTGCACAGCTAAGCTGGAAGTGGCATTTGCTGCTCGCACTAGTGCAGAGTTATCTCAAAGAAAGGGGCCACGGTATTTCTGTATCTCTATTATGTTGGTGCGGCTTCGGAACTTTTAAATATCTCGATATATCTCGAAAACTACGCTTCTGATCAAAAAATATCATAGCACATAAATTGTAGGAAACATAACTCTCTACAAAAAACGTCTCTTAACATTTTGCCATAGCTCGCTTCGTTTCCGAGATATTTGCAGATTTATCTCAAGGGAAGGGGCCTGACAGACATATTTCGAGATATTTCTTCTTCTTCTTGTTCTTCTTCTACGCAGCTAAGCTGGAAGTGGCATTTGCAGCTCGCAATAGTGCAGAGTTATCTCAAAGAAGGGGGCCACGGTGTTTCTGTATCTCTATTATGTTGGTGCGGCTTCGGATCTTTTAAATATCTTGATATATCTCGAGAACTACGCATCTGATCAAAAAATATCATAGAACATAAATAGTAGGAAACTTAATTCTCTACAAAAAGGTCCCTCAACATTTTGCCATAGCTCGCTTCGTTTCCGAGATATTTGCACATTTATCTCAAGGGAAGGGGCCTAACGGACATATTTCGAGATATTTCTTCTTCTTGTTGTTCTTCTTCTGCACAGCTAAGCTGGAAGTGGCATTTGCTGCTCGCACTAGTGCAGAGTTATCTCAAAGAAAGGGGCCACGGTATTTCTGTATCTCTATTATGTTGGTGCGGCTTCGGAACTTTTAAATATCTCGATATATCTCGAAAACTACGCTTCTGATCAAAAAATATCATAGCACATAAATTGTAGGAAACATAACTCTCTACAAAAAACGTCTCTTAACATTTTGCCATAGCTCGCTTCGTTTCCGAGATATTTGCAGATTTATCTCAAGGGAAGGGGCCTGACGGACATATTTCGAGATATTTCTTCTTCTTGTTGTTCTTCTTCTGCACAGCTAAGCTGGAAGTGGCATTTGCAGCTCGCAATAGTGCAGAGTTATCTCAAAGAAAGGGGCCACGGTGTTTCTGTATCTCTATTATGTTGGTGCGGCTTCGGAACTTTTAAATATCTTGATATATCTCGAGAACTACGCATCTGATCAAAAAATATCATAGAAGATAAAAAGTAGGAAACTTAATTCTCTACAAAAAAGGTCGCTTAACATTTTGCCATAGCTCGCTTCGTTTCCGAGATATTTGCAGATTTATCTCAGGGGAAGGGGCCTGACGGACATATTTCGAGATATTTCTTCTTCTTGTTGTTCTTCTTCTGCACAGCTAAGCTGGAAGTGGCATTTGCGGCTCGCACTAGTGCAGAGTTATCTCAAAGAAAGGGGCCACGGTGTTTCTGTATCTCTATTATGTTGGTGCGGCTTCGGAACTTTTAAATATCACGATATATGTCGAAAACTACGCTTCTGATCAAAAAATATCATAGAACATAAATTGTACGAAACATAATTCTCTACAAAAAACGTCTCTTAACATTTTGCCATAGCTCGCTTCGTTTCCGAGATATTTGCAGATTCAGCTCAAAGGAACGGGCCTGACGGACATATTTCGAGATATTTCTTCTTCTTGTTGTTCTTCTTCTGCACAGCTAAGCTGGAAGTGGCATTTGCAGCTCGCAATAGTGCAGAGTTATCTCAAAGAAAGGGGCCACGGTGTTTCTGTATCTCTATTATGTTGGTGCGGCTTCGGAACTTTCAAATATCTTGATATATCTCGAGAACTACGCATCTGATCAAAAAATATCATAGAACATAAAAAGTAGGAAACTTAATTCTCTACAAAAAAGGTCTCTTAACATTTTGCCATAGCTCGCTTCGTTTCCGAGATATATGCAGATTTATCTCAAGGGAAGGGGCCTGACGGACATATTTCGAGATATTTCTTCTTCTTGTTGTTCTTCTACTGCACAGCTAAGCTGGAATTGGCATTTGCAGCTCGCAATAGTGCAGAGTTATCTCAAAGAAAGGGGCCACGGTGCTTCTGTATCTCTATTATGTTGGTGCGGCTTCGGAAGTTTTAAATATCTCGATATATCTTGAAAACTACGCTACTGATCAAAAAATATCATAGAACATAAAAAGTAGGAAACTTAATTCTCTACAAATAAAGTCTCTTAACATTTTGCCATAGCTCGCTTCGTTTCCGAGATATTTGCAGATTTATCTCGAGGGAAGGGGCCTGACGGACATATTTCGAGATATTTCTTCTTCTTGTTGTTCTTCTTCTGCACAGCTAAGCTGGAAGTGGCATTTGCGGCTCGCACTAGTGCAGAGTTATCTCAAAGAAAGGGGCCACGGTGTTTCTGTATCTCTATTATGTTGGTGCGGCTTCGGAACTTTTAAATATCTTGATATATCTCGAGAACTACGCATCTGATCAAAAAATATCATACAACATAAAAAGTAGGAAACTTAATTCTCTACAAATAAAGTCTCTTAACATTTTGCCATAGCTCGCTTCGTTTCCGAGATATTTGTAGATTTATCTCGAGGGAAGGGGCCTGACGGACATATTTCGAGATAATTCTTCTTCTTGTTGTTCTTCTTCTGCACAGCTAAGCTGGAAGTGGCATTTGCGGCTCGCACTAGTGCAGAGTTATCTCAAAGAAAGGGGCCACGGTGTTTCTGTATCTCTATTATGTTGGTGCGGCTTCGGAACCTTTAAATATCTCGATATATCTCGAAAACTACGCTTCTGATCAAAAAATATCATAGAAAGTAAATTGTAGGAAACATAATTCTCTACAAAAAAGGTCTCTTAACATTTTGCCATAGCTCGCTTCGTTTCCGAGATATTTGCAGATTTATCTCAAGGGAAGGGGTCTGACGGACATATTTCGAGATATTTCTTCTTCTTGTTGTTCTTCTTCTGCACAGCTAAGCTCGAAGTGGCATTTGCAGCTCGCAATAGTGCAGAGTTATCTCAAAGAAAGGGGCCACGGTGTTTCTGTATCTCTACTATGTTGGTGCGGCTTCGGAACTTTTAAATATCTTGATATATCTCGAGAACTACGCATCTGATCAAAAAATATCATAGAACATAAAAAGTAGGAAACTTAATTCTCTACAAAAAAGGTCTCTTAACGTTTTGCCATAGCTCGCTTCGTTTCCGAGATATTTGCAGATTTATCTCAAGGGAAGGGGCCTGACGGACATATTTCGAGATATTTCTTCTTCTTGTTGTTCTTCTTCTGCACAGCTAAGCTGGAAGTGGCATTTGCAGCTCGCAATAGTGCAGAGTTATCTCAAAGAAAGAGGCCACGGTGTTTCTGTACCTCTATTATGTTGGAGCGGCTTCGGAATTTTTAAATATCTCGATATATCTCGAAAACTACGCTTCTGATCAAAAAATATCATAGAACATAAATTGTAGGAAACATAATTCTCTACAAAAAAGGTCTCTTAACATTTTGCCATAGCTCGCTTCGTTTCCGAGATATTTGCAGATTTATCTCAAGGGAACGGGCCTGACGGACATATTTCGAGATATTTCTTCTTCTTGTTGTTCTTCTTCTGCACAGCTAAGCTGGAAGTGGCATTTGCAGGTCGCAATAGTGCAGAGTTATCTCAAAGAAAGGGGCCACGGTGTTTCTGTATCTCTATTATGTTGGTGCGGCTTCGGAACCTTTAAATATCTCGATATATCTCGAAAACTACGCTTCTGATCAAAAAATATCATAGAACTTAAAAAGTAGGAAACGTAATTCTCTACAAAAAAGTTCTCTTAACATTTTGCCATAGCTCGCTTCGTTTCCGAGATATTTGCAGATTTATCTCAAGGGAAGGGGCCTGACAGACATATTTCGAGATATTTCTTCTTCTTCTTGTTCTTCTTCTACGCAGCTAAGCTGGAAGTGGCATTTGCAGCTCGCAATAGTGCAGAGTTATCTCAAAGAAGGGGGCCACGGTGTTTCTGTATCTCTATTATGTTGGTGCGGCTTCGGATCTTTTAAATATCTTGATATATCTCGAGAACTACGCATCTGATCAAAAAATATCATAGAACATAAATAGTAGGAAACTTAATTCTCTACAAAAAGGTCCCTCAACATTTTGCCATAGCTCGCTTCGTTTCCGAGATATTTGCACATTTATCTCAAGGGAAGGGGCCTAACGGACATATTTCGAGATATTTCTTCTTCTTGTTGTTCTTCTTCTGCACAGCTAAGCTGGAAGTGGCATTTGCTGCTCGCACTAGTGCAGAGTTATCTCAAAGAA